>NC_091290.1:76148467-77433467 GCF_032444005.1 Ranitomeya imitator
AGGTTTAGGGATTGCGGTCAGCAGAGTTTCCACGTCTCAGAGCTCGTCCTATGTTTTGTGGTTTTTGTCAGGTCACTTGTGTGCTCTGAACTTCAAGGTCCATTGTGATTCTGAATTACCTATTCATAACATCTGCCCCAGTGTGTCCAGCATTGCCCCAGTGTCTTCAGCATTGCCACATTGTCTCCAGCATAGCTCCAGTGTGTCCAGCAATCTGCCCCAGTGTGTCCTCCAGCATTGCCCCCAGTGTGTCCAACAATCTGCCCCAGTATGTCCAGCATTGCCCCCAGTGTGTCCTGTCCAGCAATATGCTCCAGTATGTCCAATTGTCCAGCATTGCCCACAGTATGTCCAGCAATCTGCCCCAGTGTGTCCAGCATTGCCCCAGTGTCTCCAGCATTGCCCCAGTGTGTCCAGCAATCATCTGCCCTAGTGTGTCCTCCAGCATTGCCCCCAGTGTGTCCAGCAATCTGCCCCAGTGTCTCCAGCATTGCCCCCGTGTCTCCAGCATTGCCCCAGTCAGTGTGTCCAGCAATCATCTGCCCCAGTGTGTCCTCCAGCATTACCCCCAGTGTCTCAACCATTAGGTTATGAAAAAAAAACAACAAAAAAACAAACAAACAAACCGAGTTCTCCTCACCTGACCAGCGCTCCAGGCGGTGAGCTCCCTACAGCAGCGTGCACTCGTCAGCGACTGACAATGACGTCAGATGCAAGTGACGTGTGCGCTGCGCCTGCGGCCGACTTCAGCTGCCAGCCTCAATTGGCTGGCGGCAGTTGTTAGCTATTGACATGCGGGCGCGCGCCCGCACGTCAATAGGAAACTGCCGCAGCGCCGGTAGGGGGCCGGTGAGCAGATGAGACGGGGCCCGATGCGGGCCCCCTCTCCCTGCCCACCGGGTGCGGGGGCACATAAATAATAGGGGCATGTGCAGTAATGCCCTGATGGTGGCGGCCGGCGGGCAATCTGTGTGGTAGCCCAGGGCCCCCCCACACCACTGGGCCCTGGGCTACCGCCCAGATTGACCCTCTTGTAATCCGCCACTGTTTATACCACAAGAGAAATGGCGTAAAAAGTAAATTAAACCAATTCTTCACCTGCTGTTGATTTGTTCATTCAGAATCCCAAAGATCGCAGTAAGGCTCAACCTCACATTTATCCTGCTCTCTGCGCTGAGTGCTTACACCAGGGTTTCAATAGGTGGCACTAGAGTTCTAGTCCTCTTCCTCTCTGAAGAGACAATTTGCATATTTCCCAGAGGAGCATTGCAGCTTTATGTCTCCTCACCTCGACATTCTTAAAATGTCTTTCTCTGCAAGTAGAAATGATACTTCTTGCATCCCGGTCAGACGCCTCTCAATCAGCCAAACCTGATTTCCATTTTACACTGATGAGGGGCAGTAGCCCAAAACACAGTATCTGCAAATTGAGGTCCTGGTTTGGCTTTTATCCTCAGTCATGTGACAAGGCTCATTAAAGGGTCGACATTGACTGTTAGGATTTCTACTTCCAATAGGTGGCACTAGAGTTCTAGTCCTCTTCCTGTCTGAAGAGACAATTTGCATATTTCCCAGAGGAGCATTGCGGCTTTAAGTCTCCTCACCTCGGCACGCTTAACATGTCACTCTCCCCAAGGAGAAACAATACTTCTTGGATCCCATGTTAATCTCTGAAATACATGATTCAGACAGAATCCCCAGTGGAAGATTCCCTATGACAAGGCACATGGAGACACTGTGGATGCCATCTGGCCTGTGATCCAGCGGTGTCCGTCTTTTTACATGTGCATAAAAATGCGGTGCACCATAGTTTTGTGTACTTTTGAAAAGAAGGACTCCACTGAACAGAGGCCAGACAGAGTCCAGAGTAACTGTGATGCTCATTATAGTGATTGGATCCTTCTGGAGTTTCATCTGTCACGTCACTCAGAGATTTAGGAGGAAACCCCAAAGTAAGTGCTCAGGATAGTGCACAAAATAAATATGATCCCACACATTATGTAAAATTTCCTAATAAAAGTTTCAACTCAATCCACAAAAAAGCAAGCCCTCACTCATGTCTGTCATCTATTAATGGAAATATAGGGGGCTTCCACGTTACTGGTAGTACAAAGGCTCTGGAAAAGCGAAACGGCTCCTCACCCGCCAAAAAAAGTCACCAAATTCTGTGCTCCCAAATTCAAATGCCCCCCTCCCTTCTGAGCCCCAGTGTGCATAAACCACCTTTAGTGTCCACATGTTTGGCAGAGGTATAATTTCCAAAGTGGGGTCCATTGAGTGAGGGATTCTGCACTCTAGCTGGGGGCTGGTAGTCTCAGGCTGGAAGGGGTCATGGATATTGCCACCCTAACCTAAAAATAGCAGCCCACAGCCACCCAGAAAAGGTGCATCTATTAGATGCGCCAATTCTGGCACTTTGTCCGGCTCTTCCCACTTGCCTTGTAGCAGTGGCATGTGAGGTTCATATTTGTTGGGTTGATGTCAACTTTGTATTGCCTGGTGGTGACATTAAGCTCACTGATTACTAATGGACAGGTGTTCCTAAGTCATCTATCCATTACTAACCTTTAGTTATATGATAAATAAATACACAGACAGAATAAAGTATTTTATTAGAAATAAAGCAAAACACATTTACTTTTTTATTTAAAAATAACAAACAAAGTTATACTCACCAAATGCCTTATTCCACTGAATCTCTCATCTCCTCTAATAAAACAAAAATAAAAAACAACAATATCCCTCACTTGTTGGTTGTTCTGTCCCATGCCGTAATCCATATCTGGGGGATAAACAGTTTTCAACCTGGACAGTGATAAGTTGCGACCATCCAGGCTGAGAACTACTGGTGAATGAGCTGCCACATGTGCAGCAAAATTTTCTCTGTGAACTAAGGTGAACTCGCCTCTGCACTGTGTGAAAGTCTCACAGTGCTAGTGGGGATCTTACCAAGGTCACCGCAGTACTGCCCGGCTGGGAAGTGATCAGTGGTAACCTCAGCTCAGTCACCAGTGGTTCTCAGCCTGGATGTCACATCTTGGCACAGTCAAGGTTGAAAACTGTTTGTCCTCCACACATGGATTATGGCATGGGACAGAACGATGGATAGGTGAGAGATATTGTTATCTTTTAGTTGTGTTTTCTTACAGGAGACAAGGGATTGAGTGGAATTAGGTGTAAGGTGAGTATAATTGTGTTTGTTATTTTTAAGTAAAAAGTAAAAGTGAGTTTTGCTTTATTGCAAAATAAAAGACTTTATTCTCACTGTGTCTTTATTTACCATATAACTACAGGGTTAGTAATGGTGTTTTATAGACGCCACTCCATTTGTTATCCATGGGCTTGATGTCACAAAATTGCACAAAAAAAAATTTTGGTGACCCTTTTCTCCTATTATCCTCGAGAAAATAAAATATTGGAGGGCTGAAAGATGATTTTTTTTGTGGAAAAAAAATTAGATTTTTTTAATTTTCTTAGCTCTATGTTATAAACTTATGTAAAGCACCTGGGTTTCAAGATGCTTACCACGCATCTAGGTAAGTTCCTTGAGGGGTCTAGTTTCCAAAATGGTTTCACTGGTGGGGTTTTTTCACTGTTTAGGCACATTAGGGACCCTTGATATGTGACATGGCGTGCGCTCTCAATGCCAGCCAATTTTGTGTTCAAAAAGTCAGACTTTGCTCCTTCCACATGGAGTATCAGCGTACTCAGGAGACATTGCGCAACAATTCTTGTAGTCCATTCTCTCCTTCTACCCTTGCTAAAATAAAAAAAATTCTGGCTTAAAGATGATTTTTGTGTTAAAAATGTGATTTTTAATTTTCACGGCTCTACGTTATAAACTTATGTGAAGCACCTTGGGGTTCAATGTGCTCACCATACATTTAGATAAGTTCCTTATGGGGTCCAGATTAAAAAAAATAAAATGTGGTCACTTGTGGGGGATTCCAATGTTTAGACACATCAGGGGCTCTCCAAACGCAACATGGTGTCCGCTTTCGATTCCAAACAATTTTACGTTCAAAACGTCAAACGCTGCTCCTTCCCTTCCGAGCCCTGCTGTGCGATTAACAGTGAGTCATGTTCCTTTTCGTAGTTTTTAAAATGTAATAGATGAAAATAAAATTATATATATATATATATATATATATATATATATATATATATATAGTAAGATTGCTCTCACTAAGTGTATTGGGGGACACTCGCTTGGCACGGGATTAACGTAGTCAGGCACAATTTTTAAACACAAAACAGTCCATGCGGTTTATTAAAGTGTCATAAACCGGGTTATGCACAGTCCATATTATACTTTCATCAAACACAATAGGCACCAACTGGTGATATTAACTTACAGCTTTGACTTAACACTTAATTTACGGCTTTAACTCACGTTTACGGCTTTGTCTCACGGACACTAAACATGCTGGACCTCTCACTTCGCCCAGTTACCATGGGTGTCTGTACGCCGTACACTTCACCAATGTCCCAAGTCACATACAGCGCATATGACACTGGGTCGCGGTCTCTAAGCACGCCGAACCTCACTCCGTTCAGTCCCCGTGGGAGACCACACAGTTCATGGAATATCACAAGCACCAACAGTCTGTAAGGTACCTGACGGGAGCTCCTGCTCCACCTGCTGACTCCTTGTCAGTCCACTCCTCCGGGAAAGCTGCCTCACAGGGATCACCAACTTGCCTGGGCGGCATATCTTAGTCAGTCCAGACCCACCGAAGGACGGTAGCTTTCCCACATGAACCGCACATGTGACCTGTCCATGTGCTATTCAGGACCTCGTCCAACACCCCAGGCCACCCGCAAGTCCATATACACACTTGAGGGACTACAGGTCCCAGAACAACAACATTGCATCAGACTTACTACGCAGACTCCCTCTGCGACACATATTGGCCAGTCACTGTTTCACCACGATTATCACAATAGATATGCCTCCATGCACATCCCAAAGAGCACTCACAGCGCCCCCTAGCTGTCACAGGGGTCACTGCATCACAATATATATATATATATATATATATATATATATATATATATATATATATATATATATATATGCAGTACAGACCAAAAGTTTGGACAGACCTTCTCATTTAAAGATTTTTCTGCATTTCCATGACGATGAAAATTGTACGTTCACCAATGTGGAATTATATACTTAACAAAAAAGTGTGAAACAACTGAAATTATGTCTTATATTCTAGGTTCTTCAAAGTAGCCACCTTTTGCTTTGATGACTGCTTTGCACACTCTTGGAATTCTCTTGATGAGCTTCAAGAGGTAGACACCGGGAATGGTCTTCCAACAATCTTGAAGGAGTTCCCAGAGATGCTTAGCACTTGTTGGCCCTTTTGCCTTGACTCTGCGGTCCAGCTCACCCCAAACCATCTCGATTGGGTTCAGGTCTGATGACTGTGGAGGCCAGGTCATCTGGCGTAGTACCCCATCACTCTCCTTCTTGGTCAAATAGCCCTTACACAGCCTGGAGGTGTGTTTGGGGTCATTGTCCTGTTAAAAAATAAATGATGGTCCAACTAAACGCAAACCGGATGGAATAGCATTCCGCTGCAAGATGCTGTGGTAGCCATGCTGGTTCAGTATGCCTTCAATTTTGAATAAATACACAATACTGTCACCAGCAATGCACCCCCACACCATCATACCTGCTCCTCCATGCTTCACGGTTGGAACCAGGCATGTAGAGTCCATCCGTTCACCTTTTCTGTGTCACACAAAGAACCGGTGATTGGAACCAAAGATCTCAAATTTGGACTCATCAGACCAAAGCACAGATTTCCACTGGTCTAATGTCCATTCCTTGTGTTCTTTAGCCCAAACAAGTCTCTTCTGCTTGTTGCCTGTCCTTAGCAGTGGTTTCCTAGCAGCTATTTTACCATGAAGCCCTGCTGCACAAAGTCTCCTCTTAACACTTGTTGTAGAGATGTGTCTGCTGCAAGAACTCTGTGTGGCATTGACCTGGTGTCTAATCTGAGCTGCTGTCAACCTGCGATTTCTGAGGCTGGTGACTCGGATAGACTTATCCTTTGAAGCAGAGGTGACTTTTGGTCTTCCTTTCCTGGGGCGGTCCTCAAGTGAGCCAGTTTCCTTGTAGCACTTGATGGCTTTTGCCACTGCACTTGGGGACACTTTCAAAGTTTGCCCAATTTTTTGGACTGACGGACCTTTATTTCTTAAAGTAATGATGGCAACTCGTTTTTCTTTACTTAGCTGATTTTTTCTTGCCATAATACAAATTCTAACAGTCTATTCAGTAGGACTATCAGCTCTGTATCCACCAGACTTCTGCACAACACAACTGATGGTCCCAACACCATTTAGAAGGCAAGAAATCCCACTTATTAAACCTGGCAGGGCACACCTGTGAAGTGAAAACCATTCAAAGCAAAAGGTGGCTAATTTGAAGAACCAAGAATATAAGACATAATTTCTACTGTTTCACATTTTTTGTTAAGTATATAATTCCACCTGTGTTAATTCATAGTTTTGATGCCTTCAGTGTGAATGTACAATTTTCATAGTCATGAAAATACAGAAAAATCTTTAAATGAGAAGGTGTGTCCAAACTTTTGATCTGTACTATATGTGTGCACAATTATTGGGGAACTATTAGTGACCAATATAGCTGCCTTTCTTTTGAATAAAAGTCACAAGCTTCATCCAAGGAGTATGTGAGTTTTTTCATCTGTTGATGATCACCTTTTTTGGGCAGCACCAACCACAACCTCCCAGAAACTAGACAGGTGAGTATTTTCCTTCACCATAAATATCCAATTTAAGAAGGGCACACAAGCTCTCAGTACACTTTTTGTCATGTGAGTAAGTGGATATGTCATTATCCTTTCTGTTATGAAAGGTAATTCAGTACCACAATGGACATAGAGATCAGCGCACATACAGTGACCTGGCAATAACCCAAAAAACAAGAACGAGCTCTGAGACGTGGGAACTCTGTTGACCGCAATCCCTAATCCTCTCCAACCACACTAAAGGCAGCCGTGGATTGCGTCTAACGCTCCCTATGCAACTCGGCACGGCCTGAGAAACTAGCTAGCCTGAAGATAGAAAATAAGCCTACCTTGCCTCAGAGAAATACCCCAAAGGAAAAGGCAGCCCCACATATAATGACTGTGAGTTAAGATGAAAAGACAAACGTAGAGATGAAATAGATTTAGCAAAGTGAGGCCCAACTTTCTGAACAGAGCGAGGATAGGAAAGGTAACTTTGCGGTCAACACAAAACCCTACAAAAACCACGCAAAGGGGGCAAAAAGACCCTCCGTACCGAACTAACGGCACGGAGGTACACCCTCTGCGTCCCAGAGCTTCCAGCAAGCAGTAAAAAACAAATTGACAAGCTGGACAGAAAAAAACAGCAAACAAATAGCAAAGAGGAACTTAGCTATGCAGAGCAGCAGGCCACAGGAACGATCCAGGAGGAAACAGGTCCAATACTAGAACATTGACTGGAGGCCAGGATCAAAGCACTAGGTGGAGTTAAATAGAGCAGCACCTAACGACTTCACCACATCACCTGAGGAAGGAAACTCAGAAGCCGCAGTACCACTTTCCTCCACCAACGGAAGCTCACAGAGTACCACTTGTGACCACAGGAGGGAGCCCTGCCACAGAATTCACAACAGTACCCCCCCCTTGAGGAGGGGTCACCGAACCCTCACCAGAGCTCCCAGGACGACCAGGATGAGCCATATGAAAGGCACGAACAAGATCGGGAGCATGGACATCAGAGGCAAAGACCCAGGAATTATCTTCCTGAGCATAACCCTTCCACTTAACCAGATACTGGAGTTTCCGCCTTGAAACACGAGAATCCAAAATCTTCTCCACAATATACTCCAACTCCCCCTCCACCAAAACCGGGGCAGGAGGATCAATAGATGGAACCATAGGTGCCACGTATCTCCGCAACAATGACCTATGGAATACGTTATGTATGGAAAAAGAATCTGGAAGGGTCAGACGAAAAGACACAGGATTAAGAACCTCAGAATTCCTATACGGACCAATAAAACGAGGTTTAAACTTAGGAGAGGAAACCTTCATAGGAATATGACGAGAAGATAACCAAACCAACTCCCCAACCCGAAGTCGGGGTCCCACACAGCGTCTGCGATTAGCGAAACGTTGAGCCTTCTCCTGGGACAAAGTCAAATTGTCCACTACATGAGTCCAAATCTGCTGCAACCTGTCCACCACAGTAATCCACACCAGGACAGTCCGAAGACTCAACCTGCCCTGAAGAGAAACGAGGATGGAACCCAGAGTTGCAGAAAAACGGTGAAACCAAGGAAGCCGAGCTGGCCCGATTATTATGGGCGAACTCAGCCAAAGGCAAAAAGGACACCCAGTCATCCTGATCAGCAGAAACAAAGCATCTCAGATATGTTTCCAAGGTCTGATTGGTTCGTTCAGTCTGGCCATTAGTCTGAGGATGGAAAGCCGAGGAAAAAGACAAGTCAATGCCCATCCTACCACAAAAGGCTCGCCAAAACCTCGAAACAAACTGGGAACCTCTGTCAGAAACGATATTCTCTGGAATGCCATGTAAACGAACCACATGCTGGAAAAACAGTGGCACCAAATCAGAGGAGGAAGGCAATTTAGACAAGGGTACCAAATGGAACATCTTAGAGAAGCGATCACAGACCACCCAAATGACTGACATCTTTTGAGAGACGGGAAGATCTGAAATAAAATCCATAGAGATATGTGTCCAAGGCCTCTTCGGGACCGGCAAGGGCAAAAGCAACCCACTGGCACGAGAACAGCAGGGCTTAGCCCGAGCACAAATCCCACAGGACTGCACAAAAGTACGCACATCCCGCGACAGAGATGGCCACCAAAAGGATCTAGCCACTAACTCTCTGGTACCAAAGATTCCAGGATGACCAGCCAACACCGAACAATGAACCTCAGAGACAACTTTATTCGTCCACCTATCAGGGACAAACAGTTTCTCCGCTGGGCAACGATCAGGTTTATTAGCCTGAAATTTTTGCAGCACCCGCCGCAAATCAGGGGAGATGGCAGACACAATTACTCCCTGTTTGAGGATACCCGCCGGCTCAGATACACCCGGAGAGTCGGGCACAAAACTCCTAGACAGAGCATCCGCCTTCACATTTTTAGAGCCCGGAAGGTATGAAATCACAAAGTCAAAACGGGCAAAAAACAACGACCAACGAGCTTGTCTAGGATTCAACCGCTGTGCGGACTCGAGATAAGTCAAGTTCTTATGATCAGTCAAGACCACCACGCGATGCTTAGCTCCTTCAAGTCAATGACGCCACTCCTCGAATGCCCACTTCATGGCCAGCAACTCTCGATTGCCCACATCATAATTTCGCTCAGCAGGCGAAAACTTCCTGGAAAAGAAGGCGCATGGTTTCATCACCGAGCAATCAGAACTTCTCTGCGACAAAACAGCCCCTGCTCCAATCTCAGAAGCATCAACCTCGACCTGGAACGGAAGCGAAACATCTGGTTGACACAACACAGGGGCAGAAGAAAAACGACGCTTCAACTCTTGAAAAGCTTCCACCGCAGCAGAAGACCAATTGACCAAATCAGCACCTTTCTTGGTCAAATCGGTCAATGGTTTAGCAATACTAGAAAAATTGCAGATGAAGCGACGATAAAAATTAGCAAAGCCCAGGAACTTTTGCAGACTTTTCAGAGATGTCGGCTGAGTCCAATTATGGATGGCTTGGACCTTAACAGGGTCCATCTCGATAGTAGAAGGGGAAAAGATGAACCCCAAAAATGAAACCTTCTGAACACCAAAGAGACACTTTGATCCCTTCACAAACAAAGAATTAGCACGCAGGACCTGAAACACCGTTCTGACCTGCTTCATATGAGACTCCCAATCATCCGAGAAGATCAAAATGTCATCTAAGTACACAATCAGGAATTTATCCAGGTACTCTCGGAAGATGTCATGCATAAAGGACTGAAACACTGATGGAGCATTGGCAAGTCCGAATGGCATTACTAGATACTCAAAATGGCCCTCGGGCGTATTAAATGCAGTTTTCCACTTATCGCCTCGCTTAATACGCACAAGATTATACACACCACGAAGATCGATCTTGGTGAACCAACTAGCCCCCTTAATCCGAGCAAACAAATCAGATAACAATGGCAAGGGGTACTGAAATTTAACCGTGATCTTATTTAGAAGGCGGTAATCTATACAAGGTCTCAGTGAACCATCCTTCTTGGCTACAAAAAAGAACCCTGCTCCTAATGGCGACGATGACGGGCGAATATGCCCCTTCTCCAAAGACTCCTTCACATAACTCCGCATAGCGGCGTGCTCAGGCACAGATAAATTAAACAGTCGACCTTTTGGGAATTTACTACCAGGAATCAAATCGATAGCACAATCACAATCCCTATGCGGAGGTAGGGTATCGGACTTGGGCTCATCAAATAAATCCCGGTAATCAGACAAGAACTCAGGAACCTCAGAAGGGGTGGATGACGAAATAGTCAGAAATGGGACATCACCATGTACCCCCTGACAACCCCAGCTGGACACAGACATGGATTTCCAATCTAATACTGGATTATGGACTTGTAGCCATGGCAACCCCAACACGACCACATCATGCAGATTATGCAACACCAGAAAGCGAATAACCTCCTGATGTGCAGGAGCCATGCACATGGTCAGCTGGGTCCAGTACTGAGGCTTATTCTTGGCCAAAGGCGTAGCATCAATTCCTCTCAATGGAATAAGACACTGCAAGGGCTCCAAGAAAAACCCACAACGCCTAGCATACTCCAAGTCCATCAAATTCAGAGCAGCGCCTGAGTCCACAAATGCCATGACAGAATACAATCACAAAGAGCAGATCAAGGTAACAGACAGAAGAAATTTTGACTGTACTGTACCAATGGTGGCAGACCTAGCTAACCGCTTAGTGCGCTTAGGACAATCAGAGATAGCATGAGTGGAATCACCACAGTAGAAACACAGCCCATTCAGACGTCTGTGTTCTTGCCGTTCAACTCTGGTCAAAGTCCTATCGCACTGCATAGGCTCAGGTTTAAGCTCTGGTAATACCGCCAAATGGTGCACAGATTTACGCTCGCGCAAGCGTCGACCGATCTGAATGGCCAAAGACATAGACTCATTCAGACCAGCAGGCATAGGAAATCCCACCATGACATCCTTAAGGGCTTCAGAGAGACCTTTTTCTGAAAATAGCTGCGAGCGCACCTTCATTCCACTGAGTGAGTATGGACCACTTTCTAAATTTCTGACAATATACCTCTATTTCATCCTGACCCTGACACAGAGCCAGCAAATTCTTCTCTGCCTGATCCACAGAATTAGGCTCATCGTACAGCAATCCGAGCTCCAGGAAAAATGCATCGATATTACTTAATGCAGGATCTCCTGACGCAAGAGAAAATGCCCAGTCCTGAGGGTCGCCACGCAAAAAAGAAATAACGATCCTAACCTGTTGAACTGGGTCACCAGAGGAGCGAGGTTTCAAAGCCAGAAATAGTTTACAATTATTTTTGAAACTCAGAAATTTAGTTCTATCTCCAAAAAACAAATCAGGAATAGGAATTCTTGGTTCTAACATAGAATTCTGAACCACAAAGTCTTGAATACTTTGTACTCTTGCCGTGAGCTGATCCACACATGAAGACAGACCTTTAATGTCCATTGCTACACCTGTGTCCTGAACCACCCAAATGTCTAGGGGAAAAAAAAGGCAAAACACAGTGCAAAGAAAAAAAAATGGTCTCAGAACTTCTTTTTTCCCTCTATTGGGAATCATTAGTACTTTTGGCCTCCAGTACTGTTATGAAAGGTAATTCAGTACCACAATGGACATAGAGATCAGCGCACATACAGTGACCTGGCAATAACCCAAAAAACAAGAACGAGCTCTGAAACGTGGGAACTCTGTTGACCGCAATCCCTAATCCTCTCCAACCACACTAAAGGCAGCCGTGGATTGCGCCTATCGCTCCCTATGCAACTCGGCACGGCCTGAGAAACTAGCTAGCCTGAAGGTAGAAAATAAGCCTACCTTGCCTCAGAGAAATACCCCAAAGGAAAAGGCAGCCCCCACATATAATGACTGTGAGTTAAGATGAAAAGACAAACGTAGAGATGAAATAGATTTAGCAAAGTGAGGCCCAACTTTCTGAACAGAGCGAGGATAGAAAAGGTAACTTTGCGGTCAACACAAAACCCTACAAAAACCACGCAAAGGGGGCAAAAAGACCCTCCGTACCGAACTAACGGCACGGAGGTACACCCTCTGCGTCCCAGAGCTTCCAGCAAGCAGTAAAAAACAAATTGACAAGCTGGACATAAAAAAACAGCAAATAGCAAAGAGGAACTTAGCTATGCAGAGCAGCAGGCCACAGGAACGATCCAGGAGGAAACAGGTCCAATACTAGAACATTGACTGGAGGCCAGGATCAAAGCACTAGGTGGAGTTAAATAGAGCAGCACCTAACGACTTCACCACATCACCTGAGGAAGGAAACTCAGAAGCCGCAGTACCACTTTCCTCCACCAACGGAAGCTCACAGAGAGAACCGGCCGAAGTACCACTTGTGACCACAGGAGGGAGCCCTGCCACAGAATTCACAACACCTTTCATGTTTAAGGTCTTTACTGACAGCCGAGCAGTGGGGACTTTGAAGCTATAATGGAACATTGTCTGTACAGAAATCATGGCTTTCTTGAACGAAGCAGACTTATTCCTGTACCACTGCTTGAAGAAAGTGTCTTCTAAGATCTGGAGTTAGGTTTCATTTTGAGTCAACCTTCTGCCTGAAAAGGACAAGTTAACTCTTTTTTAATAACACCTGGTCATAGCAGTACACCACCTGGCATCTGAGTTGAATTGGAGGTCTGTGCCCATTACTGATCCAGCCATGGATCCAGTCATCTGGTTCCACCAACAGTCAGTCTGATCTCATAGTTCAATAAAACCTTTAAAAAAAAGTGCCTACAGATATTTCTTGGCTAAGTCATGATGTTTCCCCTTCTGTGTCTTGTTCAGTTGTGATCAGATTTCATACTTTCTTACCTTGGCCATATCTCTGAGCACTGAGCACCTTGTTCTTCTGGGTGCCCCAGGGAGGTTGCAGTTCTGGAATATGACAGCACTGGAGAAAAATGGCTTCATGGTCGCTTCACGCTTGATTTTTTTGTGCATCTTTTTTTCTCAACACATTTTTTACAATGCCCTTTGATTATTGAAAAAAAAAGCTTTTGATGGTTTTGTGATCAAGCCCCATTATCTTAACAATTTTAAAAGTACTGTATACCTCTGTAAGATCCGTAACATGTTTTTTTACTTTTTAGAATTAAATCTTTTTTTTTTGCCCATTTTGCCATAAGAAAACAAGCTGCCTAATGCTTCTGCATACTTTTGATAAAGGGTGTTGTATCTTTAGGCCTTACCCCATGACACAAATTCCAAATGCACATCACCTGATCTGCTTCATCCAATAAACATTCACGTTTACACAGCTTGAAATTGGAAAATCTGCATAAAAATGAAAACATGAGAATATGGTTATGCTGCTCACTTGCCTGATAATTGTGCACACAGTGTAGTGATTATGTCTTGCTGATAATTTTTTTTTCAAAATGACATCGAGCAGCCCCATAATTGATACATTGCTTGAATTACTTTTTTTTTCTCTACCTTATGCTGCTCTCAGATAAAGTAGCAAAACTTGGTGACAGTAAATATCATAATAGAGGTCATGCCTAAGCCAAAGGTTAATATTTTTATCTCTGTGTATACATCTTCCTGATCCTTGTTACAAATACTCTAAATCTTGCATTCCCCTCTTTCTTTCATATTCACTGTTGAATTCCCTGTTATCAATCTCCTGTCCGTTTCCTGATAACATCTCAAGATACCTTTACTCAAACTTCTTAAATGGGTTTTCTGGGACTTTATTTTTCAATATGAGGCAAAGAAATTACAGGCAAGTAGTTGCTGATTGTCCTGCCCTGTGCAGATCTCTGCCAGCTCAAAGTGGTCATGGACGGCTCCAACCATCGATTTTGGGGCTTCCGTTGACCACACGTCGAGTGTGCTGCTTCATTTCCTTTGTTCTGCTCTGTGGGGGGGATGTCACTGTCGATGTCATGCTGATTGACAGCCAGCTGCTTATCTGAGGGGAGCTGGCTGTCAATCAGCATGATGTTGGCAGTGATTCAACTGTGGCAGAACAGACCTGGAGACGAAGAGCTGCTCTGTTGACATGATGTCTACTGAAACAAGAGTATCAACAGTAGTAGCGTCCCATGACTGTTCTGAGCTAGCAGAGATTGTCGCTGGACAGAAGAGGCGGGTAGTTAGCAGCTAACTGCCTGTAAGTTCTTTGCCTCATAGATAAAAGGAAGCAAGGTCCCTGATAACCCTTTTGACTAATTATGGCATCTATGCCTCACATCATGTGTGGCCAGGCTCGGACTGGCCCACCGGGAAACCGGAGGATCCCTCGGTGAGCCCCTGACTCCGACAGTCTCTCTCTTCTCAGTATCCCTGCCCTGCACGCACGAGTTAAGCCCCGCCCCTCCCCGCTGAGCTCCCGGCAGGAGCCTCCTGCATTGCCTGGTATAACATAGGGTGGGGAGAACAGTGTGCGGGCAGGATCTCTACCTTCTCTCTCCCTCCCCCGAGTCTCTGGCTAGGATGGGGGGAGGGAGGCTCAGCACACACAGCCATTTCCCTGAGCTACACTGCCTAAGATGCTGCTGGAGCAGCTCACCGCAGTAAGCCCCGCCCACCAGCACGGGTCAGGTCAGGCTGCTGGAGCATGGGGCCAGGAGAGCTGTGCAGCCACTGCTGAAGACAGTTCTTAATGACCTGAATGGAAGATGGCCTCTCTCAGAGCCCCATACTGCTGCAGCCTGTCAGACAAGCTCTAAGCTCTGATGTCGGCACGGTCAGGAGGGGGAGGGGAGCTCCAGAGGAACAGTGCTGACCTGAAGTGAGTACTGGAGCTTCCTGTTTATGTCTCTATCCTGACCTTGTTCTGTCCTCCATTCCAACAAAAGCTGTTTGTCCTGTTTGCCCCATACATCTGCGCTCTCCCTGCCCCCTCTACCCTTTCTGCTTTCTAGTTGCTGATATCACAATGTCTCCCCCACTGCTGTGCTGTGATGGTGACAGCAGATCCCCATCTTCTTCACAGCGCTTGCTGCCCGAGATCCATCTATATTATTTTTGTGTGTGTATAAGGCTCTGTGCACACATTGCTGATTTTGATGCGTTTCCGCAGCGTTTTTGGATGCGCGGAATTGCCTCAAATCCGCAGTGCGTTGTGCACACATTGAGGGTATGTGCACACGTTGCGGTTTTTGCTGCGGATCCGCAGCGGTTTTGACGCAGCAGATCCGCAGCTGTCTTCCATGCGGTGTACAGTACAATGTTAACCTTTGGAAAACAAAAACCGCTGTGCACACGCTGCGGAAAAAACACGCGGAATCCGCAGCGGTTTGGCACCTGCTCCATATTAAAAATCTGCAGGTGTCTAAAACCGCAATGGAAACCGCACAAAAAACTGCAATAAATCCGCAGTCCTTTATGCACTGCGGATTTAATCAAATCCACAGCGAAAAATTCCACAACGGAATCCGCAGCGTGTGCACATGGCCTGACACATTGCTAATCAATGGGAAATACAAAACCGCAGTGCACATGCTGTGGAAAAAACGTGCAGAATCGCTGCAGGTTTTTTTCCGCAGCATGTCAATTCTTTGTGCAGAAACGCAATGTTTCTGCACCCCTTGACTATACACTGAGTAAGGCAAATCCGCACATCAAAAAACGCATGACAATCCGCAACAAATTTGCATCAATTCCGAATGAAATTCGCAAGCATTTTGGCCTGCATTTTCTGCCAAGAGATGCAGATTCTGTGTGGAAAATTCCACAGACCAATCCGCAACGTGTGCACATACCCATAGGCTAGGTTCACACTTGCGTTGTGCAGTCCGTTCAACAAATCCATTAAACGGACTGCACTAACGCAAGTGCCGACTTTGGCACTGGGCTAGCGCAGATGGAGCATCTGCTAGCTCTATCTGCGCTAGCAGTGCGCTACTAGTGACGGACCCGGAAACGCTGCAGCCCGCGTCTAGGGTCCGTCACTCAATGATGGCACATCCCTAGCGCACGCCCATTATGGGCGTGCGCTAGCGATGCGTTCGCCATTGCAAGTAATGGTGGCGTTAACGGACTGGGCTACACCGCGTTATGCCGCGGTGTAACGTAGTCCGTTAAATGGGTTCACACAACGCAGTGTGAACCCAGCCTAAATGTATATACAAATGCACACCTATACACTATATAAATAAGTACAGTGTGCATGTCTGCAATGCATTTATGTAAGTGAATTACAATACATTTGCCATTTTTAGTGATGGAGTCAAACATAAAAAGCATATATGCTTTAGTTAAACGCGCCACAAAAAATGCTCATGAACCTTTAAAAAAACCTTGCACTTTTAAATGCAGAATGAATAATATATCTATAATGTTATTTATAGCAAAACTATAATAGTAAAAAAAAATTTCCAGCTCCACATGCCCAAATTTGTTCATAAAAGTAGATAATTAAAAGGGTTGTTCCATATTAAAAATTACTTCATAATCTCCGGGGTATTAAAAAAAAAAAAGGTCAAAAGCAACTGAGTTTTAGGCTGTGTGCCCACGTTGCGTTCTTTATACGTTTTTGCCACAGCGTAAACACTTAAAAACACATTCCCATGCAATCCTATGGGATTTCGCAGTTGTACCCATGCTGCGGATTTTCTCACTCTGGAATCGCATAGCGGTAAAATAAGCAGCATGTTCATTATTTCTGCAGAATCGTGGCGATTCTGCCACCATAGGAATGCATTGAAACGCTCACTTTACGCATCTGGTTATGCCCACCATGCGTAAAGTGAGCGCTTCATGTGCGGATGGTACACAGGGTGGAGGAGAGGAGACTCTCCTTCAGGGCCTTGGGAACCATATTCATGTAAAAAATATATATACGTATCTTCTGATGGCCCCCCGGAGTCCTCCCACCTCTCAGCGGTGCACGTGGCGGCTTCCTTTCCCAGGGATGCATTGTGCAAATCACCTGGGATGACATTGCGGTCATGTGACCATGAGGTCACAAAGGTCCTTCGCGCGAAGCATCCTTGGGAACGGAACGTGCAGGGAGCGCCGCTGAGGAGATCGGCGGCCTTTGGAAGGTGAGAATAACGATACCTGTATTGAGTCCTGGAGGTATGTCTTCTCCCCTGTGTCAACCGCCTCCTAAACGTCAATTATCTCCCTCTTGCGTCTGTGCGACGCCTCCTGTGTTCAAAATACATGCCCAGCGCCTGCGCTCTGCCAACATTACTCGCCTGATGTAAGTTCACGGGCAGCGCGCATGATGCATGCCCGAGAAATGTTGGCAGAGCGCAGGCGCTGGGCATGTATTTTGAACACAGGAGGCGGCGCACAGACACAAGAGGGAGATGATTGACGTCTCAGAGGCGGTTGACACTGGGGTAGAAGACATACCTCCAGGACTCAATACAGGTATGGCGCGAAATTTATAAAAGTGATTATTTCAGCATTCCTAGGGATACTAGACATAAGCGCCACCTTCACAGAATGCAGCCTTGGTGCTGCTGAAGGTGGCTCATTTACTTAAAAACGCCGTGGAGGGGTGACAGGTTCCCTTTAAATTCAGTGATCAGGTCTTTGTTGTTTCCGTTAGTGTCTATCTTTTTAGCGAAAAAAAAATGTGCAGCATGTTGTACCTGTTCTTCTAATGAATATAATGAAACTTACTACTGAGCCTCCTAACAAATACTACAAAACAAAGGTGTACCTAGCCTGAGCATTGAAATTTAGAGTGGGCCCCTGGATTCAGTTCCATTGGTGGGCCCTAGGCACCCCAGTCCGACACTGTGCGTGGCACACCTCTTGACAATCAGTGCCTACAGCAGGGTCTGCACAACTGGTTATATCTACATAATAAGTCTGAAAACGAAAAAAGTCACGAGAACTGGAACACCGTGATATCACGCTTACAATTTTATTGAATACCAGAAGAATTGTCTGGTGGACAGCTTTGATGCAAGGCCTCTTCCAGTCCCATGCACAGATTCTAGCCTTAACAGAACCCAAAAGCTTCCATCTTAATACAAGTGTTTATCCAGATGGAAATGTGTTCATGTTTAAAGCCCCCATGTGTCTTGACACTTCCTCTAAAATTCTCAGTGATTTGCTGCTGTCTGCTGATGAAACATCTTACAGGAACATTCAGAAGTACAGCAGCAGTGGGAGCTATCAATTTACATCCTGAGCCATTGACTAGTTTCTCCCAGAGAGCGATTATTGCAAAAGGAATTTTTCAGTTAGTGACTGCTGATTTCTACATCTGTGCCAATAAGGATTAAACTTCTCAATGATCTCATGAAAGCAAGAGAAACATTTACTATACAGTTCATGTTAATAGTTTTCAGTGTAATCTGTACCAACAAAGCTGCTATCCTTTGTTTTCATGACATGCTAATCTTATTATAAGAACTGTAACTTGACAATTTTAAACAATGTTTAGGAAAAATCTTCATGGTTTTATGGCTCAGGGAGTTAGGATCAGTTTTCTAGTGAAGAGTTCATTCACACTGCCGTATAACATGGCCAGTGCCTCCGGTCAGCACACCTCAGTACGCATCTGATGATGAGACTCAGGTGCCACTTTCTGGTGTGTACTGTGCTGCCGAGACTACCCAGGAGAAGCAGTTGTTGGAAGATGGTAATGTAGATGATAAGGTCCTTGACCCATCATGGCGTGAGGTACAGGAAGGTGGTAGGAGCAGCTCTGAGGAAGAGATTCCCCGAATGGCCCAAAAAGGAGGGAGAGGGGAGGCGGAAGACTGTGTTGCCTGTAGCCTCCACTCCGGCACCCATTAGGAGCATGCCTCTTCCAAAAGCCAAAATGGGCACTCCTAAGACTTGCAGTGCCTGGTCCTTTTTTGACACAGTTGCAGATGACATTTGCTTAGTCAAATGCAAGCTGTGTCATCAGAAAGTCAAAAGAGGGTAAAGTGTCAGCAACTTCAATACCACAAATATGTGGAAACATGTGCAGACCAAGCACGTGGTGGAGTTACAAAAACACACTGAAGACCTAGGCAAACCTACAGTGGCACCTACTACCTCTTCAGCTCATGTTGTAGCCTCTTCCTCCTGCTCACACACAGCTGGTTCGGCTCCCTCACAGGATCGCCATGGAAGAACCTCTGGTACTTTTGTACAGAGACACAGTGTAATTCCACCCACAGCACCACATTCCCTGTCATCCTCATATTCCCAGCCCAGTCTACAGCCATCGGTAGAACAGGCATGGGAGAAAAGGTGGCCATTCTCGGCAAGCCACCCCCCGAGCATAAGCTCTGAATGCTGGCATTGCAAAACTACTGTCCCTTGAAATGCTGTCATTCAGGCTCGTGGAGACTGACACCTTCTGTAACTTGATGGCATTGGCATTCCCACAATACAACGTGCCCAGCCGCTTTTATTTCAGCAGGCAAGCCGTCCCTGCCCTGCAAATGCATGTGGAGGGAAACATTAAACATGCGCTACTAAACGCCGTCAGTAGCAAGGTCCACCTCACCACCGATGCGTGGACCAGTCACCATGGACAGGGACGATACCTTTCCCTCACTGCCCATTGGGTAAATGTTGTGGAGCCGGGTACAGATCTTGAGAGTGACACTGTACATGTTCTGCCAACTCCAAGGATTGCAGGAATCCAGTCTGTACACATTGCCTCCTCCTCATACTCCAGTTCCTCAGAATCAGCGCTGCAGGAGCCTTCACAGTCCACCTCCACATGGACTCGTGAACGCTTACCTGTTATGACCGATATGAGCACAGCCATGGCCAAACATGAACAGGCCGTATTGAAATTCATTTCTTGGGGGAATCAAAGCCACACAGCGCAGGAGCTCTGGAATGCCATCAAGCAGGAGAGCGACGTGTGGTTTGTGCCAGCGAATCTCCAGCCAGGCATGGTAGTGTGTGACAATGGCCGAAATCAGGTGGCAGTTCTGGGCCTAGGCAACCTCACTTACATCCCATGTCTGGCACATGTGCTCAACTTGGTCATGCAGAGTTTTTTGAGGGACTATCCGGATCTTGATGCACTGCTGCACAAGGACCGCCTAGAGTGTGCTCACTTGCGGCGTTCCAGGATGGCAAGATCGCGCATTGCAGCTATGCAGTGTCGATTCAGTCTTCCGGAACATCGCATCATATGTGATATACCCACCAGTTGGAATTCAACGTTACATATGTTGGAGCGGTTGTGTGAGCAGCAGCCAGCAGTAATAGAGTACCAGCTGCATCAGGCGCAAAAAAGTCGCACTGCGCGCCGTTCAGACTTCACAACCACTGAGTGGGCCACTATGAAGGACATCTGCCAGGTATTGCGCGCCTTCAATGATTCCACGTGGATGGCGAGTGCAGATGATGCACTAGTCAGCATGACTGTCACCCTTATCTGCCTGCTGGGAAAAACACTGCAAGTATTAAGGGATGAGGTTGTGGAAGAGGTGGAGGATGAGGCGTCACAAATGCCATCTGCTTCTGGACAGTCTGCGCAACATGGTTCCTCACAAAGGCCTAGGCAGGGGAAACTTTGTGAGGAGGATGAGGAGGAGTCAATGGAGGAGGAAGACATCTGTCCAGAGGAGGGAGGTACACAATGCTCCAGTAGTTAGTATGTAGAGCGAGGGTGGGGTGATGCAGGGCAGGCTGAGATCAGGCCTCAAGCAGGGGACAGTGTTTCTTGGCCAGTTGGCAGTCTGCAGCACATGGTTGATTTCATGCCGTAGTGCCTGAGACACTACTGCCGCATCACCCACATTCTCAACACGGCAGATTATTGGGTGTACACCCTCCTAGATCCTCGCTACCGTGACAACGTACAAAGCCTCATAACACCGTTGAAACGGGAGCATAAAATGTGATAGTACCAAGACACACTGGTGCATTCATTCATCTTCTCCAGTTCAACCGAGAGCAGTCCTGCTAGTGCTTTACAAAGCAGCTCAGTGCGTCGAGGCAGTGGAGGAAGCTCTGCACATAGAGGGAGCTGAAGCAGTGCCTCAGCACAAGGCAAGACCAGTATGGCCCAACTGTGGCAAAGTTTTGTGTGCCTGCCACAAATGTCTACACCATCACAGACGGCTCCAGTCAGCAGGAGGCAACGTTTCTGTCAGATGGTGACAGACTACATGTCTTGGCCTCTCAGTGTACTCCCAGATGGCTCTTCCCCCTTCAAGTTTTGGGTCTCTAAGCTGGATACATGGCCAGAGCCTAACCAGTATGCATTGAAGGTGCTGGCTTGCCCTGCTGCTAGTGTATTATTGGAATGCGTCTTTAGTGCTGCAGGTGGTAGACTAACAGATAATCGCATGCGACTATCCTCCGATAACATTGACCGGCATACTTTTCTGAAAATGAACAAGGCCTGGATCTCACAGGAATTTGCCACTCCTCTTCCAGATTAAATAATTGGTTGGCAACAGTATCCAGGTCTCCAGTTTTGTTCATGTTTCTACCACCTGAACTGTAATCCCTGAGCTCCAACACCGCCAGTTGCTGCTCAGAAGTGCACAGTCAACACATGACCCAGTGTTATTGGGTTTCAGTAATGTCAGCTGCTCCCCTGCTGTGTATCGGCAATTGCTCCTGCTACCTCCAAACTCACGCTACTTCAGATATTAAACTTGCTTCAATTAGGCCTCGAACTACACCCTGATTGACCCTGTGCTCCAACACCGCCAGTTGCTGCCCGGAAGTGCTGTCTGCACAGTCAACAGTTGCTCCTCTGTTATTGGGGACGCCAGCTGCTCCCCTGATGTGTGTGTGGCAAGTTCTCCTGCTCCCTCCACACTAAGACTACAATTTGGCCTCGGCCTAATCTCTGCTTCTAGCATTGACCCTGGGCTCCAACACCGCCAGTTGCTGCTCGGAAGTGCCATCTGCACAGTCCACACTTGCTGCCATGTTATTGGGGTTCAGTAACGTCAGCTGCTCCCCTGCTGTGTGTGCGGCAAGTTCTCCACTCCGTTTCTAGCATTGACCCTGGGCTCCAACACCGCCAGTTGCTGCCTGGAAGTGCTGTCTGCACAGTCAACAATTGCTCCCCTGTTATTGGGATTCAGTAATGCCAGCTGCTCCCCTGCTGTGTGTGCAGCAAGTTCTCCTGCTCCCTCCACACTAAGACTACAACAGATATTAAACTAGCTCCAATTAGGCCTCGGCCTACACTCTGCTTCTAGCATTGACCCTGTGCTCCAACACCGCCAGTTGCTGCCTGGAAGTGCTGTCTGCACCATCAACAGTTCCTCTGTTATTGGGGTTCAGTAATGCCAGCTACTCCCCTGCTGTGTGTGCGGCAAGTTCTCCTGCTCCCTCCACACTAAGACTGCAATAGATATTAAACTGGCTCCAATTAGGCCTCGGCCTACATTCTGCTTCTAGCATTGACCCTGGGCTCCAACACCACCATTTGCTGCTTGGAAGTGCCGTCTGCACAGTCAACACTTGCTGCTGTGTTATTGGGGTTCAGTAACGTCAGCTGCTCCCCTGCTGTGTGTGCGGCAAGTTCTTCACTCAGTTTCTAGCATTGACCCTGGGCTCCAACACCACCAGTTGTTGCCCGGAAGTGCTGTCTGCACAGTCAACAGTTGCTTCTCTGTAATTGGGGTTCAGTAACGCCAGCTGCTCCCCTTTGTGTGTGCGGCAAGTTCTCCTGCTCCCTCCACACTAAAACTACAACAGATATTAAACTAGCTCCAATTAGGCCTCGGCCTACACTCCGCTTCTAGTATTGACCCTGGGCTCCAACACCGCCAGTTGCTGCCTGGAAGTGCTGTCTGCACAGTCAACAGTTTCTCCACTGTTATTGGGATTCAGTAATGCCAGCTGCTTCCCTGCTGTGTGTGCAGCAAGTTCTCCTGCTCCCTCCACACTAAGACTACAACAGATATTAAATTAGCTTCAATTAGGCCTCGGCCTACATTCTGCTTCTAGCATTGACCCTGGGCTCCAACACCGCCAGTTGCTGCTCGGAAGTGCCGCCCGCACAGTCAAAACTTGCTGCCGTGTCATTGGGGTTCAGTAACATCAGCTACTCCCCTGCTGTGTGTGCGGCAAGTTCTCCACTCAGTTTCTAGCATTGACCCTGGGCTCCAACACAGGCTAAGTTGCTCCTCTGTTATTGGGGTTCAGTAACGCCAGCTGCTCCCCTGCTGTGTGTGCGGCAAGTTCTCCTGCTCCCTCCACGCTAAGAATACAACAGACATTAAACTAGCTCCAATAAGGCCTCGGCCTACACTCTGCATCTAGTATTGACCCTGGGCTCCAACACCGCCAGTTGCTGCCTGGAAGTGCTGTCTGCACAGTCAACATTTGCTGCCGTGTCATTGGGATTCAGTAACGTCAGCTGCTCCCCTCCTGTGTGTGCGGCAAGTTCTCCACTCAGTTTCTAGCATTGACCCTGGGCTCCAACACCACCACTTGCTGCACAGAAGTGCTGTCTGCACAGTCAACAATTGCTCCTCTGTTATTGGGGTTGAGTAACTCCAGCTGCTCCCCTGCTGTGTGTGCGGCAAGTTCTCCTGCTCCATCCACACTAAGACTACAACAGATATTAAACTAGCTTCAATTAGGCGTCGGCCTACACTCTGCTTCTAGCATTGACCCTGGTCTCCAACACCGCCAGTTGCTGCTCGGAAGTGCCGCCTGCACAGTCAACATTTGCTGCCGTGTCATTGGGGTTCAGTAATGTCAGCTGCTCCCCTGCTGTGTGTGCGGCAAATTCTCCTGCTCCCTCCACACTAAGACTACAACAGATATTAAACTAGCTCCAATTAGGCCTCAGCCTACACTCTGCTTCTAGCATTGACCCTGGGCTCCAACAACGCCAGTTGCTGCTCGGAAGTGCCATCTGCACAGTCAACACTTGCTGCCGTGTTATTGGGGTTTTGTAACGTCAGCTGCTTCCCTGCTGTGTGTGCGGCAAGTTCTCCACTCAGTTTCTAGCATTGGCCCTGGGCTCCAACACAGGCAACAGTTGCTCCTCTGTTATTGGGGTTCAATAATGCCAGCTGCTCCCCTGCTGTGTGTGGCAAGTTCTCCTGCTCCCTCCACATAAAGACTACAACAGATATTAAACTAGCTCCAATTAGGCCTCGACCTATACTCTGCTTCTAGCATTCACCCTGGGCTCCAACACCGCCAGTTGCTACCCGAAAGAGCTAACTGCATAGTCAACAGTTGCTCCTCTGTTATTGGGGTTCAGTAACGCCAGCTGCTCCCCTGCTGTGTGTGCAGCAAGTTCTCCTGCTCCCTCCACACTAAGACTACAACAGATATTAAACTAGCTCCAATTAGGCCTCGGCCTACACTCTGCTTCTAGCATTGACACTGGGCTCAAACACCGCCAGTTGCTGCTCGGAAGTGCCGCCTGCACAGTCAACACTTGCTTCCATGTTATTGGGGTTCAGTAACATCAGCTGATCCCCAGCTGTGTATCCGGCAATTTCTCCTGCTCCCTCCACACTTACACTACTACAGAAACTAAAGGGAACCTGTCCCCCCAGGCGTTTTTATCTGAAAGAGCCACCTTTTGCAGCACTAATGCTGCATTTGGACAAGGTGGCTCTTTTAGTTATGATCCTTGCACACACCAAACACTTATAAAATGTGCCCCCTCATACTGTGAAAGTCCTGGAGGCGGGACTTTCCTTCCTAATCAGACGCGGCACAGCCGTCATTCATACCCCTTTGCACCGAGCACCGCCACCTGAGCTTTGTTTGAATCTTTCCCGGAGCCTGCACTGTTATGTTATCCCTTGATGATGCACCTGTGCGGTCGCGCTGCCCGAGATCCCGCCCCGCAGTGTCTTCTGATTTATTCACACTACGGGGCAGGGATTCATGGGCATGAGCAGTGCATATCTTCGCCTCTCACTCATCTCCCTCCACTTTCTTCAGAATGTGCGCCATCAGCTGATGCCTAATTGCCGTGGTATGCGGTTAGGTATCAGCTGACGCCGCACAGTCTGAAGAAGGCGGAAGGAGATGAGTGAGAGGCGAAGATATGCTCTGCGCATGCCCATGAATTCCATGAATTCCGGGTTCCAGTACCGTCAGCTGGTTCTCGGCAGTGTCTTTTGCTCTTGTACCTTCTGCTCCCCATCCTGGCTCCAGTACTGTCAGCTGGTTCCAGGCAGAGCCTTTGGCTTAGGTGCCTCCTTCTGGGTATCTGAGTTCCACCAACGTCTGGTGGTCCTTGGTAGTACTTTCTGGCATGGGTACCTCCTGCTTAGCATCCAGGTTCCAGTACCATCAGCTGGTCCTCGGTAGTTCCATTGGCTCTTGTACCTTCTGCTACCCATCCGGGTTCCAGTACGTCAGCTGGTTCTCGGCAGTGTCTTTTGCTCTTGTACCTTCTGCTCCCCATCCTTGTTCCAGTATGTCAGTTGGTTCCAGGCTGAGCCTTTGGCTTAGGTGCCTCCTTCTGGGTATCAAAGTTCCACCAATGTCTGGTTGTCCTTGATAGTGCTTTCTAGCATGGGTACTTCCTGCTTAGTAACCAGGGTCCAGTACCGTCAGCTGGTCCTTGGTAGTTCCATTGGTTCTTGCACCTTCGGGTAACCATCCGGGTTCCAGTACCGTCAGCTGTTTCTCGGCAGTTCCTCAGCCTTCTTGTACCTTCTGCTACATTTCCAAGTTCAAGACCCTAAAGACGACGACCCTGAAGACCACCCCCGAAGAAGACGACGACCCAGGAGACAATGACCCCGGAGACGACGACCATGGAGATGACGACCCTGAAGACCTCCCCGAAGAATACAATGACCTCAGAGACGACGACCCTGGAGACAACGACCCTGGAGACGATGACCCTGGAGACAACGACCCTGAAGACCAAGAAGCAGAAGAACAAGAAGCTGCAGAACAAAAAGCAAAAGAACATTGAGCATAAGACTAAAAATCAGAGCAAAAGATAATATCTAAATTATAAGCAGAAGAAGACTAAGCAGTGTACGGGGGTGAGTCTGTTCTTCCTCGTGGATTCCCTGGAAAAAACCTGCTGCTGCAGGCCAAACTGAACGCAGACAAATCCTGTTGTAAATCTTTTGTGACAGGCAGAACGGAAGGTGTAATCTTCAAACTTGTATAGATATCAACTACAGGAATGCCTGTCACAAATAAGAATATGATGAAGAAGAAGAATATGAAGAAGCAGAATATGAAGAAGAAGAAGAATAGTTGAATAAAAAGAATATGAAGAATGTAAAAAAAAGAATAACAGGAAGAAGGTGAAGAAGAAGATGATGAATAAGGTGAAGGAGAAGTTGATGAAAAAGATGCTGCTGCTGAGGATGATGAAGAGGAAAGTGTGGGAGAAGTAAAAAAGAAGGTGAAGAGCATGGAGGTAGTGAAATATCTGACAAAATATAAAAAATCTTAACATAGTCAATATCTTTGTAACTCCCTTTGATTGGGCTAAACCTCTATGCCTTTAATGTCTCCTCCACCTCCCCCAAAACATCCTACAATATTCTTAGTTGTTTTCCTCCATGAAGAATAAACCTACAAGGAAAGAAAGGGTTTATTTTAATTTCGATATTTTTGTCCCATTGACTTGCATTGTATCGGGTATCCGGATATCGGTATCGGGTATCCGGATATCGGTATCGGGTATCCGATATTTTTTAATATCGGCCGATCCAATCCGATACAGATATTTCCGAATATTGTAGAGTATCGCTCAACACTAGTTTACACCAACATTTGACCCATTTTCTGGCCAATTGTTGGAATAGTGCTTACTATTGTATATATTGGAACAATTATCGTTTACTACTGTTTAGTGCATAAGTTTCAGTCTCCAGGAATAGTGTTATATTTCCAGTAAAGCATTGTTGTAAAAAAGAAACATTCAGTTCCTGTTCACTGTGTGTTTGTAGCTGAAGCACATTTTGCTTTCACTTTGCAAGCTGACAGACAAGATGCCAAGATCCTAAGCTTTAAGGAGTACCAGTTGTAAGCTGTGTCATCTTTGTTCCTGAATAAATACATATTCATTGTTGATGGCTGGACTGTAAAGAGAGTAATCCACTGCCAACAGTTTACGGGCCCAGAGACCCAGGGACCCAAAAACCTAAAGATCCAGAGAACAACCCAGAGGAGAGAGAAAAACAGTGTACTAGGAAGAAGAAGCAAAGATGGCTGCCAGCAGCATTTCTATGAAGTTCACAGTGCCAAATCTGACTAACCAGAACTACCAAACCTGGAAATTCGAGTTAAACATGCTGCTGATATGAGAAAGTATGTGGAAATGCACACAGGAGTTTAGACCTAACCCACTACCAGAAGACTGAGTAGAGAAGGATCAAAAAGCACAAATCTCCCTCAGTATAGATCATCCCATTGTGCATGTATGTAAATGTGAAACTGCAACAGAAATGTGGGAATAGCTGCAGAAAGTTCACTAAAGGATAAGTCTCAGCAGTAAGGTATATTTCTGGAGAAAGCTGTATCAGTCTAAGCTAAATAAGGGTCAAGATATGCAGGATTATATAAGAAATACTCGAGAAATTGTGGAGCACTTGCAGGGCATTGGGGATTTCCATGTTGCTGCATTACTAAGCGGGCTACCAGAAAGCTATGACACACTTGTTTACTGCATTAGATGCATGCCCAGATTATAATCTTACATTGGAGTATGTCAAATGAAAGCTTGTAGATAAGTATAAGTGAAAGAAAGAAAAGGTAAGCAGCAGTGGGGTATTCAAAGCAGAATCCGCTTTAAAAACACAAGATCTACCAAAAATAAAAGTAGTTTGAAGGAAATGTAACACCCCAGGTAACCTGTTGTTAAAGTGTCATTGCTTTCCTCACGGGGAGAGTGATGTCATACTTGGAAGTGAGGAAGGATCACTTTAATCAGGTATACAGCACTGTTCTGACTCCAGGCCAGAAGGGAGAGCTCTGAAACTGGTTTCAGGGGAGCTTCCTTAGATATACAGATATATTCTGGTCTGGAGGAAGAGTTAGTCAGTCTGTCAGAGGAACACAGCAGAGTGGAAGCAGACAGAGAGAGTCTGTGAGTCTGTGACCTTCCCTTTCCCTAGAAAGGGAAGAGGAAAGCAGAGCAGTCTGTAGGAGATTGAGAGGGGAAGTGGAGCGCAGGAGAGTAAAGGGCTAGAGGGAAGCTGCAACTGAGCTCCTCCACGCTGAAGAGCAGAATACCGGTAGCCGGATGACCGAGGTTGTGCAGTACTTTATGTCTCACAGCAGAAACCGGTGGACAGATAGATTTCAAGTCACCTGTCCAATTTTAACACCCGAGGACACACTAGCAGATAGAGCCCGGAGTCATCTGAGAGACCCTGTAAAAAGGCTTGAGTTACCTGTCGTGTGGGTAGTGTCCTACCATCCTGGGTGAGGACCTTCGGTGAGGCCTAAGGCAGCAAGGGACTACAAGGCAGCACTAGAAGGAAGGCTTCCAAACCCACCAGGTAAGGGGGGTTCCTGAGTCGCTTTCAAGCTGGCCGGACCACACTTGAGTATTACAGAGAAAGTTCTATTATTGTGGTAATGCTAATGTTTTTGCACTATAGCAGAAGAAGTGTTAGTAGAGATAGTATACCTGAAAAGGGTGATCGTCATTTCGTATTTATTATTTAATATTATAGAAAGTTCTATTTTGAAAAAGGTATTTTCAACTCTGTATTAAAGCTATGTAACGTTTAAAGCTAATTATCTCCCATAAAATGAAGCAAAAGTTTTATACCTGTTTTAGCCAGTGTGAAGAATTGGGTTTGTAATCCAGAGTCCTTTGGGAATTAGATTCTCCTTTTTGCATTTAGATAGGAAAAAAATGTCGCTGTCCATTTGTGCACGTTTCTTCAGAAGTGGTTTTAGTTCCATAAAGATGCGGTACATTCTGGTATCCATGGAGGATACCTGTTTTAAGCATTTCAAAAATGTTTTGCAATGTATCTTTAACCTGTTATTGTTGTTTTTGTTTTCCCAGTCCGGGAGTACTGGATTTAATGGAGGAGGAGTGTAAAACCCCAGGTAACCGGTTATTACAGCAGTATTGCTTTCCTCACAGGGAGAGTAATGTCATGCTTGGAAGAGAGGAAGGATCCCTTTTATCAGGTATTCAGCACATACAACTGTTCTGACTCCAGGAAAGAAGGGGGAGCTCTGAACCCAGTTTTAGTGGAGCTTCCCTAGATATACATATATATTCTGGTCTGGAGGAGGAGTAAGTCAGTCTGTCAGAGGAACAAAGCAGAGTGGAAGCAGACAGAAAGAGTCTGTGAGCTTGGGCCGTGCAGCCATGTGAGATACTGCAGCTCCTGGAAAGGGAAGAGAAAATCAGAGCAGTCTGTAGGAGACTGAGGGAGGAAGTGGAGCACAGTAGAGTAAAGGGCTGGAGAGAAACTGCGACTGAGCTCCTCCACGTTGAAGCGCAGAATGCCAGTAGCCGGAAGACCGAGGTTGTGCAGTACTTTATGTCTCACAGTAGAAACTGGTGGACAGCTAGATTTCAAGTCACCTGTCCACCATTAACGCTCGAGGACAAAGTAGCAGATAGAGCCCGGAGTCATCTGAGAGACCCTGTAAAAAGGCTCAAGTTACCTGTCATGAGGGTAGTGTCCTACCAACTTGGGGGACAGAGAGAACTTGAGGACCTTATGTGAGGCCTAAGGCAGCAAGGGACTACAAGACAGCACTAGAAGGAAGGCTTCCAATGCCACCTGGTTAGGGGGATTCCTGTGTCACTTCCAAGCCGCCGGACCACACTAGCACCCATGATCTGGACCCTGGACTGTGGCTGCCTTGCATCAGTAAACCAGGTAAAGAGACTGCAACCCTGTGTCTTTTGTTTATTTCCATCACCACTAGTGTTGAGCATTCCGATACCGCAAGTATTGGGTATCGGCCGATATTTGCGGTATCGGAATTCCGATACCGAATTCCGATACTTCCCGCGTATCGGATACCGGAATCGGAAGTTCCCAGAATTCAAACTGAACGCAGCAGCCAATGAGGAATGATTGGAAGTGTGGGCACATCCTGTTTAGCATGGTGGGCATGTAAGTACTGGCAAGGCTTGGATTGGCTGCTGAAATGATGTCACTCTGCAATATAAAAAACGCTGCCGCCATTTTGCGCTCACTCTGCTGTGATTTCAGTTAGGGACAGGACGCTGTGTTCTAACTGAGGGCCAGTCGAGCTAGCTAATTGCTTTATTTTCCTTTCCAAAGGCTAATTTAGCAAAACGCTGTGTGTTCTTCACTGTTCACCTTGCTCTTGCCTTGCAGCGCTGTTTTAACAGTGTTCTGCAAGGTCTCTGTGTGAGTGTGTGTGTGCAGCTCACTCTGTAGTCTGTGTGCAGCCATATACCCGGTTGTATTCAGCTCAGGGGGGGTTCACACTGCCTCACACAGTTGTCCTTTTTTGCTCTTAGTGCAGCCTGCTGCACATTTTTTCTCAAATTTCCTATTAGTGTTTTTCCACCAGTCTCCAGCTCTATTGTGGAAAAACACTACATAGGATAACCTAGAGGGGGGTTTTTGGGCCTTGCAGCGCCGTTTACGGCTGTCTGCACGGTCTCCGTGTGAGCCCAGCTCGCCCTGTAGTCTGTGTGCAGCCATAGCCGGTTGGATTCAGCTCAGGGTTCGTTACTGGCTCATACCTTGAGAAAAATTTTACTTTTTTTCAAATAGTGCAGCCTGTTTAAAATTTGAAAAAAAAAAATTCCTATTAGTGTCTTTCCACTCGTATCCAGCTAAATAGTGGAAAAACACTATATAGGATAACCTAGAGGAGGGTTTTTTGGCCTTGCAGCGCCGTTTACGGCTGTCTGCACGGTCTCCGTGTGAGCCCAGCTCGCCCTGTAGTCTGTGTGCAGCCATAGCCGGTTGGATTCAGCTCAGGGTTCGTTACTGGCTCATACCTAGAGAAAAATTTTACTTTTTTTCAAATAGTGCAGCCTGTTTAAAATTTGAAAAACAAAAATTCCTATTAGTGTCTTTCCACTCGTATCCAGCTAAATAGTGGAAAAACACTATATAGGATAACCTAGAGGAGGGTTTTTTGGCCTTGCAGCGCCGTTTACGGCTGTCTGCACGGTCTCTGTGTGAGCGCAGCTCGCCCTGTAGTCTGTGTGCAGCCATAGCCGGTTGGATTCAGCTCAGGGTGCGTTACTGCCTCATACCTTGAAAAACAATTTCCTTTTTTTCAAATAGTGCAGCCAGTTTAAAATTTGAAAAAAAAAATTCCTATTAGTGTCTTTCCACTCGTATCCAGCTAAATAGTGGAAAAACACTATATAGGATAACCTAGAGGAGGTTTTTTTGGCCTTGCAGCGCCGTTTACGGCTGTCTGCACGGTCTCCGTGTGAGCCCAGCTCGCCCTGTAGTCTGTGTGCAGCCATAGCCGGTTGGATTCAGCTCAGGGTTCGTTACTGCCTCATACCTTGAGAAAAATTTTACTTTTTTTCAAATAGTGCAGCCTGTTTAAAAATTGAAAAAAAAAAATCCTATTAGTGTCTTTCCACTCGTATCCAGCTAAATAGTGGAAAAACACTATATAGGATAACCTAGAGGAGGGTTTGTTGGCCTTGCAGCGCCGTTTACGGCTGTCTGCACGGTCTCTGTGTGAGCGCAGCATGCCCTGTAGTCTGTGTGCAGCCATAGCCGGTTGGATTCAGCTCAGGGTGCGTTACTGCCTCATACCTTGAAAAACAATTTCCTTTTTTTCAAATAGTGCAGCCAGTTTAAAATTTGAAAAAAAAAATTCCTATTAGTGTCTTTCCACTCGTATCCAGCTAAATAGTGGAAAAACACTATATAGGATAACCTAGAGGAGGTTTTTTTGGCCTTGCAGCGCCGTTTACGGCTGTCTGCACGGTCTCCGTGTGAGCCCAGCTCGCCCTGTAGTCTGTGTGCAGCCATAGCCGGTTGGATTCAGCTCAGGGTTCGTTACTGCCTCATACCTTGAGAAAAATTTTACTTTTTTTCAAATAGTGCAGCCTGTTTAAAATTTGAAAAAAAAAATTCCTATTAGTGTCTTTCCACTCGTATCCAGCTAAATAGTGGAAAAACACTATATAGGATAACCTAGAGGAGGGTTTGTTGGCCTTGCAGCGCCGTTTACGGCTGTCTGCACGGTCTCTGTGTGAGCGCAGCTCGCCCTGTAGTCTGTGTGCAGCCATAGCCGGTTGGATTCAGCTCAGGGTGCGTTACTGCCTCATACCTTGAAAAACAATTTCCTTTTTTTCAAATAGTGCAGCCAGTTTAAAATTTGAAAAAAAAAATTCCTATTAGTGTCTTTCCACTCGTATCCAGCTAAATAGTGGAAGAACACTATATAGGATAACCGAGAGGAGGGTTTTTTGGCCTTGCAGCGCCGTTTACGGCTGTCTACACGGTCTCCGTGTGATTTAAACTAGCTCTGTAGCCCGATCTGCACCAAAAAAAAAGTTAAGTTCACCAAACACAACTTAACACTTGTGTAGGCCACATTTGAAAAATAATAAAGTTTAGTCCACAATTTACAACATTAGTGTTTCTTACACCTGTTAGGAGGAGCATTTCAGGAATAAGCACACTAAGGCCTTAGTACTTTTCTGCTTATCTTTATCTGTCAACCAAGATGAAGAGGGCAGGGAGTAAGGCACGTGGGCGTGGGCGCGGAGCAGGGAGAGGAGCAGGGAGAGGACGTGGTGATTCTGTGCCTGCTGCGGGCGCCGGTGACTCGTCGTCACTCAGTTTCAGCAGGGAACAGTCCTTCATGCGCAGCTTTGTCGGAGAGCGCCGTGCACCGCTGCTACGTGAAGACCAAATTGAAGCCGTTGTCGGGTGGATGGCAGCTAACGCCTCGGCATCGACTTCAGTTAGTGCCACATCCTCTCAGGCACAGAGCACTGGAGAGCAGCCATCTGTCTCTTCACCACCTGCCAAATTGGCCAGGCAGTCAGAGAGCCCAGGACAGGAGCCGTCTCTACTTCTGTTCTCTGAATCTCTTGGCTTGGAAACAGGGGGCCAGCCAAGCAGCATTGGAGAAATGGAAGAAGAGGCAGTGTGCAGTGATGCCCAAAAGCTTTATCTCTCTGACTCTGAAGAGGCAGGTGGGCCAGTGCCTCCGGTGACCACAGCGCAGTACGCATCTGATGATGAAACTCAGGTGCCGCTTTCTGATGCGTACTGTGCTGCCGAGACTACCCAGGAGGAGCAGTTGGTGGCAGAGGGTAGTGGAGATGATGAGGTCCTTGACCCATCGTGGCGTGAGGAACAGGAAGGTAGTGGGAGCAGCTCTGAGGAAGAGCTTCCCCTTACGGGCCAAAGAGGGAGAGGGAGGGGGAATACTGCGGAGCCTGTAGCCTCCACTTTGGCACCCGTTAGGAGCCTGTCTCTTTCCAAAGCCAAAAAGGGCGCTCCCAAGACTTGCAGTGCCTGGTCCTTTTTTGACACAGTTGCAGATGACATTTGTTTTGTCAAATGCAAGCTGTGTCATCAGAAAGTAAATAGGTAAAAGTGTCAGCAACCTCAATACCACAAATATGTGGAAACATGTGCGGAACAGGCACGCGGTGGAGTTACAGAAACACAGTAAAGACGTAGGCCATCCAACAGCGGCAGCTACCACTTCTTCATCTCGTGTTGCCTCTTCCTCCACTGTTGTCCAGAGACCTAGTGTAATTCCACCCACAGCACCACCTTCCCAGTCATCCTCACACTCCCAGTCTACTCTACAGCCATCGGTAGTACAGGCATGGGAGAAAAGGCGGGCATTCTCGGCCAACCACCCCCGAGCACAGGCTCTGAATGCAGGCATTGCCAAACTGTTGTCCCTGGAAATGCTCTCGTTCAGGCTGGTGGAGACTGACAGCTTCCGTGACTTGATGGCATTGGCAGTCCCACAGTACAAGGTGCCCAGCCGCTTTTACTTCAGCAGGCAGGCTGTCCCTGCCCTGCACAGGCATGTTGAGGCAAACATAAAACATGCGCTACTGAACGCCGTCAGTAGCAAGGTCCACCTCACCACCGATGCGTGGACCAGTCAGCATGGACAGGGGCGATATGTTTCCCTCACTGCCCATTGGGTTAATGTTGTTGAGCCAGGTACAGATCGTGCGAGTGGCGCAGGACGTGTCCTGCCCACTCCAAGGATTGCAGGAATCCAGTCTGTACGCATCGACTCCTCCTCTTACACCAGTTCCTCTGATTCCTCTCTGCAGGATCCGTCACAGTCCACCTCCACATGGACCCGTGAACGTTTACCTATGACCGACATGAGCACAGCCGTGGCCAAACGTCAGCAGGCCGTCTTGAAACTAGTTTCATTGGGGCATCGAAGCCACACAGCGCAGGAGCTCTGGAATGCCATCAAGCAGGAGAGCGATGTGTGGTTACTGCCAGCGAATCTCCAGCCAGGCATGGTAGTGTGTGACAATGGCCGAAATCTGGTGGCAGCTTTGGCCCTTGGCAACCTCACTCACATCCCATGTCTGGCACATGTGCTCAATTTGGTTGTGCAGAGTTTTCTGAGGGACAATCCGGATCTTGATGCCCTGCTGCACAAGGTCCGCCTAGAGTGTGCTCACTTGCGGCGTTCCAGCTTGGCCAGATCCCGCATTGCTGCTCTGCAGCGCCGATTCCGCCTTCCGGAACACCGCATCATATGTGACCTACCTACCCGGTGGAATTCCACGTTACATATGTTGGAGCGGTTGTGTGAGCAGCAGCAAGCAGTTATGGAGTACCAGCTGCATCAGGCGCAAAGAAGTCGCAGTCAGCGCCGATCAGACTTCACAACCACAGAGTGGGCCACTATGAAGGACGTCTGCCAGGTTTTGCGTCCTTTTGATTATTCCACGCGGATGGCAAGTGCAGATGATGCACTAGTCAGCATGACTGTCCCCCTTATCTGCCTGCTTCAGCAAACTTTGCAAGGGTTAAGGGATGATGTGGTGGAAGAGGTGGAGGATGAGGAGTCACCTTTTCCATCAGCTTCTGGAGAGTCAGCGCCACGTGGTTCCTCACAAAGGGGTACGCAGGGGCCAATTTGTGAGGAGGATGAGGAGGAGTCAATGGAGGAGGAAGAGCTCCGTCCAGAGGAGGGAGCGACACAATTGTCCAGTGGTCAGTGTGTACAGCGAGGGTGGGGTGATGACGAGCGGGCAGAGATCATGTCTCAAGCAGGGGACAGCGTTTCTGGGCCAGTTGGCACTCTGCAGCACATGGTGGATTTCATGCTGCAGTGCCTGAGAAACGACCGCCGCATCGACCACATTCTCAACATGCCTGATTATTGGGTGTTCACCCTCCTCGATCCTCGCTACCGGGACAACGTCCAAAACCTCATCCCTGCGTTGACCCGGGAGCGTAAATTGCGGGAGTACCACGACACACTGGTGAATTCCATCATCTTCTCCTGTCCAACTGAGAGGAGTGCTGCTAGTGCTTTACAAAGCAGCTCAGTGCGTCGAGGCAGTGGGGGAGGCTCTGCCCAAAGAGGGAGCAGAAGCAGTGCCTCTGCCCAAGGCAAGCCCAGTATGGCACAACTCTGGCACACTTTTGTGTGCCCGCCCCAAATGTCTACACCATCACCGGCGGCTCCAGTCAGCAGGAGGCAACGGTTCCGTCAGATGGTGACAGACTACATGGCTTGCCCTCTTACTGTACTCCCAGACGGCTCTTCCCCGTTCAAGTTTTGGGTCTCTAAGCTGGATACATGGCCAGAGCTAAGCCAGTATGCATTGGAGGTGCTGGCTTGCCCTGCGGCTAGTGTCTTATCGGAACGTGTCTTTAGTGCCGCAGGTGGTGTACTAACAGACGGTCGCATGCGACTATCCTCCGATAACGTTGACCGGCTTACTTTCCTGAAAATGAACCAGGCCTGGATCTCGCAGGAATTTGCCACTCCTCTGCCTGATTAAGTAATTGGGTGTCATCCAGGTCTCCTGCTGTGTTCATCTTTCTACCACCTGAACTGCTATTCCTGGGCTCCAACACCGCCAGTTGCGGCTCAGAAGTGCAGGCTGCACAGTAAAAACATACGACCCAGTGTTATTGGGTTTCAGTAACGTCAGCTGATCCCCAGCTGTGTAGCCGGCAATGTGTCCTGCGACCGCCACGCTGGCACAACAACCTAAATGTAAGGGAACCTGTTTCCCCCCCCCACCCCGTCGTTTGTTACTGAAAGAGCCATCTTGTGCAGCAGTAATGCTGCACAAGGAAAAGGTAGCTCTTTTTTTTTTAGCTCTTTGCACACGCAGAACTTAACACTTATAAAATGTGTTCACTGATACCGTTATACCGTCCCGGAGCTGGGACTTTCCTTCGTAATGTGACGCAGCACAGCCGTCATTCCTACCCCCTTGGTGCCATGCGCTGCCTCCTCAGCGTTGTTTTAAGCTGTCACGGAGCCTGCGCTGTTCTGTTATCCCTTGGGCATGCCCTATTTGCGCTGCCTGTCTTCTGAAATAATTTGGTGTCAGGCTGGCTGCGCCTGTGCGGCCGCGCTGCCCGAGATCCCGCCTCGCAGTGTCTTCTGATTGAGTCACACTGCGGGCCTGGGATCCATGGGCATGCGCAGTGCATATCTTCCCCTCGGGCTCTCGCTCATTTCCCTCCGCCTTCTTTAGACTGTGCGCCGTCAGCTGATCCCTAGCATGCCACGGCCGTGACACCGCACAGTCTGAAGAAGAGGGAAGGAGGGGAGTGAGAGTCGAGGTTATGCACTGTGCATGCCCATGGTTCCAAGGCCCGCAGTGGGATTACGTTAGACGAGACTGCGAGGTGGGATCTGGAGCAGCGTGGACGCACAGGCACTGACAGCCTGACACCAAATTATGTCAGAAGACAGGCAGCGCTAATTGGGCATGGCCAAGGGCTAACAGAACAGCGCAGGCTCCGTGACAGCTTAAAACAAAGCTGAGGAGGCAGCGCACGGCATCAAGGGGATAGGAATGACAGCTGTGCTGTGTCCCATTACGAAGGAAATTCGCACCTCCAGAACGGTTTAACGGTATAAAGGGACACATTTTTAGTGTTTACTTCGGTGTTTGCAAGGAGCATAATTAAAAGAGCAACCTTTTCCTTTTGCATCCTTAGTGCTGCACAAGATGGCTCTTTCAGCTACAAACGTCTTGGGGGGGGGGGGTTAAAGGTTTCCTTTCAACTTGCTCCAATCAGGCTTCGGCCTACACTCTGTTCCTCTGCTCCTCCTGCTGTCCCTGGGCTCTAACACCGCCAGTTGGTGCCTGGAAGTGCTGTGTGCACAGTCAACAGTCGCTCCTCTGTTATTGGGGTTCAGTAACGTCAGCTGATCCCCAGCTGTGTGTGCGGCAATACCTCCAATCTGCTCCTCCTGCTGTCCCTGGGCTCTAACACCGCCAGTTGGTGCCTGGAAGTGCTGTGTGCACAGTCAACAGTCGCTCCTCTGTTATTGGGGTTCAGTAACGTCAGCTGATCCCCAGCTGTGTGTGCGGCAATACCTCCAATCTGCTCCTCCTGCTGTCCCTGGGCTCTAACACCGCCAGTTGGTGCCTGGAAGTGCTGTGTGCACAGTCAACAGTCGCTCCTCTGTTATTGGGGTTCAGTAACGTCAGCTGATCCCCAGCTGTGTGTGCGGCAATACCTCCAATCTGCTCCTCCTGCTGTCCCTGGGCTCTAACACCGCCAGTTGGTGCCTGGAAGTGCTGTGTGCACAGTCAACAGTTGCTCCTCTGTTATTGGGGTTCAGTAACGTCAGCTGATCCCCAGCTGTGTATCCGGCAACGTGTCATGCGACCGCCACGCTGGCACAACTAAAATGTAAGGGGACCTGTCCCCTCCCCCCCTAGGCGTTTGTTACTGAAAGAGCCACCATGTGCAGCACTAATACTGCACAAGGGAAAGGTCGCTCTTGAAATTATGCTCCTTGCAAACGCTGAACTACACACTCATGTAATGTGTCCCCTCACACCGTCCAACCGTCCCGGAGGTGGGACTTTCCTTTGTAATGTGACGCAGCACAGCCGTCATTGCTACCCCCTTGGCACCGTGCGCTGCCTCCTTAGCGTTGTTTGATTCCGTCATCGACCCTGCGCTGTTATGTTATCCCTTGGCCATGCACAGTTTGCGCTGCCCGTCCTCTGACATCATTTGTTGTCGTCCTGGCTGCGCCTGTGCGTCCACGCTGCCCGAAATCCCACCTCGCAGTGTCGTCTAATGTGATCCCACAGTGGGCCTGGTATCCATGGCCATGCGCAGTGCATATACTAGCCTCTCACTCCCCTTCTTCACGCTTCTTCAGACTAGGCGGCGTCAGCTGATCCCTAATAGCATGCCACGGCCGTGACGCCGCACAGTCTGAAGAAGCAGGAAGGAGGTGAGTGAGAGGCGATGATATGCACTGCGCATGCCCATGGATCCCTGGCCCGCCGTGGGACTACATTAGATGACACTGCAAGGTTGGATCTCGGGCAGCTTGGACGCACAGGCACTGCCAGCCTGACACCAACATGATGTCAGAAGACGGGCACCGCTAACTGTGCATGGCCAAGGGATAACATTACAGCGCGGGCTCCGTGACAGAACCAAACAACGTTGAGGAGGTGGCGCCCGGCACCAAGGGGGTTGGAATGACGGCTGTTCTGTGTCACATTACAAAGGAAAGTCCCACTTCCGGGATGGTTTGACGGTGTGAGGGGACACATTATATGAGTGTGTACTTCAGCGTTTGCAAGGAGCATAATTTTCGGAGCCACCATTTTCCATGTGCAGTATTACTGCTGTACAAGATGGCTCTTTCAGCAACAAATGCCTGGGGGGGTTAAAGGTTCCCTTTCAACTTGCTCCACTGCAAGCTTCGGCCTACACTCTGCTCCTCTTTGATTCCCTGGGTTTCAACACTGTCAGTTGCCACCTGGAAGTGTTGTCTACACAGAAAAAACACTAGGTGATGTGTCAGTGGGGTTCAGCACCGCCAGCTGTTCCCCTGCTGTGTAGTCGGCAACGTGTCCAGCACAAGCCACGCTGGCACAACAGAACAAAAGCTGCCTCCAGTGCAGGCTTCGGCCTACACTCTGCTCCTCTCCTCCTCCTGCTGACCCTGGGCTCAAACACCGCTAGTTTTTGCCCGGAAGTGCTAGCTGCACAGAGAAAAACACCAGCCAATGTGTTAGTGGGGTTCAGCAACGCCAGCTGTTCCCCTGCTGTGTAGCCGGCAGCGTGACCTGCAAACGCCACGCAGGCACATGAACTGAAATTAAAGGGAACCTGGCCCCACCCCCCCAGGTGTTTCTATGTATAACAGCCACCTAGTACAGCAGTACTGCTGCATTTGTACAAGGTGGCTGACTTTTTCTCCTTGCCCACGTGGAACTCAACACGTACAAAATGTGTCTCATTGAGACCATTCCACTGTCCCTGAGGTGTGACTTTCCTTTCTAATGATACGCAGCACCCCCCTTGGTAGCGTTTCCCGTCTTTTGTCATCATGGTTAGCTGGCTGCGCCTGTGCATCCGCCCTGCTAGAAACAACGCCCCTCGTTGTCATATTTATTTTGTCAGCGAGGGTGTGGTTTATGGGCACGAGCAGTGCATATGTTCGCCTGTCTTAACTCATCTCCTTCCGCCTTCTTCAGACTGTGCGGCCTCCTGGCCGTGGTAGGCGATAAGGGATCAGCTGAGGCCGCCCAGTCTGGAGCAGGTGTAAGGACATGTGTAAGCGGCAAACCTATTTACTGCACAAGGCCACGAATCCCAGCCACGCAGTGTGATTTTTTGAAAACACACTGTGGGTCTGGGATTCATGTCCATCGCTAACCGCAACGGCCAAAATGAAATGAGGTCAGAAGACAGGAAGCGCTCACAGCGCATGGCCAAGGGATCACAATAGCGCAGACTCCTGTACAGCAAATAACAACGCTCAGGAATCTGCGCCCAGTACCTAGGTGCAAATTTTGACACCTGTGCTGCGTCTCCTTAAAAAGACAAGTCACGCCTCCACAACTGTTTGACAGTATAATGGGCTAAATAGTGTACGTGTTTTAGTCAGCGTGTGCAAGGAGCAAAACAAATAGAGCAACCTTTTACTTGTGCAGCATTAATGCTGCACAAGGTGTGGCTCTTGTACCTTGCAACACCTGAGGGGGGTTAAAGGTAACCTTTGAAATTGGTTCAACTAGGCTTCGGCCTACACTCTGCTCCTCTCCTGCTGACCCTGGGCTCAAACACCGCTAGTTTTTGCCCGGAACTGCTAGCTGCACAGAGAAAAACACCAGTCAATGTGTTAGTGAGGTTCAGCACCGCCAGCTGTTCCCCTGCTGTGTAGTCGGCATCGTGTCCAGCACAAGCCACGCTGGCACAACTGACCAAAAGCTGCCACCAGTGCAGGCTTCGGCCTACACTCTGCTCCTCTCCTCCTCCTGCTGACCCTGGGCTCAAACACCACCAGTTTCTGCCCGGAAGTGCTAGCTGCACAGAGAAAAACACCAGCCAATGTGTTAGTGGGGTTCAGCACCGCCAGCTGTTCCCCTGCTGTGTAGCCGGCATCGTGTCCAGCACAAGCCACGCTGGCACAACTGACCAAAAGCTGCCACCAGTGCAGGCTTCGGCCTACACATTGCTCCTCTCCTCCTCCTGCTGACCCTGGGCTCTAACACCGCCAGTTTTTGCCCGGACATGCGAGCTGCACAGAGAAAAACACCAGTCAATGTGTCAGTGGGGTTCAGCACCGCCAGCTGTTCCCCTGCTGTGTAGCTTGCAACGTGACCTGCAAACGCCACGCAGGCACATGAACTGAAATTGAAGGGAGCCTGCCCCCCACCCCCAGGTGTTTCTATGTAAAACAGCCACCTTGTACAGCAGTACTGCTGCATTTGTACAAGGTGGCTGACTTTTTCTCCTTGCCCACGTGGAACTCAACACGTACAAAATGTGTCTCATTGAGACCATTCCACTGTCCCTGAGGTGTGACTTTCCTTTCTAATGATACGCAGCACCACCCTTGTTAGCGCTGCCCGTCTTTTGACATCATTGGTTAGCTGGCTGCGCCTGTGCGTCTGCCCTGCTCGAAACAACGCCCCTCGGTGTCTTATTTTTTTGAACAGCGAGGGTGTGATTGATGGGCATGTGCAGTGCATATGTTTGCCTGTGTTCACTCATCTCCTTCCGCCTTCTTCAGACTGGGTGTCCTCATGGCCGCGGCAGGCGATAAGGGATCAGATGAGGCCGCCCAGTCTGAAGCAGGTGTAAGGACATGTGTGAGCGTCATACATATTTACTGAACAAGGCCACGAATCCCAGCCACGCAGTGTGATTTTTTGAAAACACACTGTGGGTCTGGGATTCATGTCCATCGCTAACCGTAACGGCCGACATTTAATGAGGTCAGAAGACAGGAAGCGCTCACAGCGCATGGCCAAGGGATCCCAATAGCGCAGACTCCTGTACAGCAAATAACAATGCTCAGGAATCTGCACACAGCAGCTAGGTGTAAATTTTGACACCTGTGCTGCATCTCCTTAAAAAGACTAGTAGTCACGCCTCCACTACTGTGTGACAGTATAATGGGCTAAATAGTGTACGTGTTTTATTCAGCGTGTGCAAGGAGCAAAATTAAATAGAGCAACCTTTGACTTGTGCATCATTAATGCTGTTCAAGGTGTGGCTCTTGTACCTTGCAACACCTGAGGGGGGGTTAAAGGTAACCTTTGAAATTGGTTCAACTAGGCTTCGGCCTACACTCTGCTCCTCTACTCCTCCTGCTGACCCTGGGCTCAAACAACGCCAGTTTCTGCCCGGACATGCTAGCTGCACAGAGAAAAACACCAGCCAATGTGTTAGTGGGGTTCAGCACCGCCAGCTGTTCCCCTGCTGTGTAGTCGGCATCGTGTCCAGCACAAGCCACGCTGGCACAACTGACCAAAAGCTGCCACCAGTGCAGGCTTCGGCCTACACTTTGCTCCTCTCCTCCTCCTGCTGACCCTGGGCTCAAACAACGCCAGTTTCTGCCCGGACATGCTAGCTGCACAGAGAAAAACACCAGCCAATGTGTTAGTGGGGTTCAGCACCGCCAGCTGTTCCCCTGCTGTGTAGTCGGCATCGTGTCCAGCACAAGCCACGCTGGCACAACTGACCAAAAGCTGCCACCAGTGCAGGCTTCGGCCTACACTTTGCTCCTCTCCTCCTCCTGCTGACCCTGGGCTCAAACAACGCCAGTTTCTGCCCGGACATGCTAGCTGCACAGAGAAAAACACCAGCCAATGTGTTAGTGGGGTTCAGCACCGCCAGCTGTTCCCCTGCTGTGTAGCTGGCAACGTGTCCTGCAAACGCCACGCAGGCACATGAACTGAAATTGAAGGGAGCCTGCCCCCCACCCCCCCAGGTGTTTCTATGTATAACAGCCACCTTGTACAGCAGTACTGCTGCATTTGTACAAGGTGGCTGACTTTTTCTCCTTGCACACGTGGAACTCAACAAGTACAAAATGTGTCTCATTACAGACCATTACAATGTCCCTGAGGTGTGACTTTCCTTTTTAATGACACGCAGCACCCCCATTGTTAGCGCTGCCCGTCTCCTGACATCATTGGTTGGCTGGCTGTGCCTGTGCGTCCCCCCTGCCCGACACAACGCCCCCCGTTGTGTCATATATTTTGACTGCGAGTGTGTGATTGATGGGCACGAGCAGTGCATATGTTCCCCTGTCTTCACTCCCCTCCTTCCGCCTTCTTCTGACTGTGCGGCCTCATGGCCGCGGCATGCGATAAGGGATCAGCTGAGGCCGCCCAGTCTGAAGCAGGTGTAAGGACATGTGTGAGCAGCGAACATATTTACTGCACAAGGCCACGAATCCCAGCACCGCAGTGTGACTTTAGGAAAAGCCACTGTGGGTCTGGGATTTATGGCCATCGTTAACCGCAACGGCCAACATGAAATGAGGTCATGAGACGGCCTGCACTAACAGGGTATTGCCAAGGGATAACACAAGAGCGCAGACTCCTGTACAGCAAATAACAACGCTCAGGAAGCTGCGCCAAGCACCAAGGCGTTATTTGGGACACCTGTGCTGCGTCTCCTTAAAAAGCCAAGTCACGCATCCACTACAGTTTGACTGTAGAATGGGCTAAATTGTGTACGTCTTTCATTCAGCGTGTGCAAGTAGACAAATTAATAGAGCAACCTTTCACTTGTGCAGCATTAATACTGCACAAGGTGTGTCTCTTGTACTTTGTAACACCTGAGGGGGGGTTAAAGGTTTCCTTTGAAATTGGTTCAAATAGGCTTCGGCCTACACTCTGCTCCTCTCCTCCTCCTCCTGCTTCAACACGGGCTCTAACATCGCTATTTTTTGACCGCAAGTGCTAGCTGCACAGAGAAAAACACACGCCATTGTGTTAGTGGGGTTCAGCAACGCCAGCTGTTCCCCCACTGTGTAGCCGGCAAAGTGTCCTGCAAACGCAACGCAGACACAAAGCTGCCTCCATTGCAGTCTTCGGCCTACACTCTGCTCCCCCTGCTTACCCTTAGCTCCAACACCGCTAGTTGGGGCTCTAGGAAGACAATCTTTAATAGGCAACACATCTGGGTTCCAGCACCGCCAGCTGGTTCTCGGCAGTGTTCTTGTCACAGGTACTCCCTCGTGCCAAGCCTGGTTTCAGCACCGTCAGCTGTTTCCGGGTTGTGTCAAGCTCACTGAGACGCCTATGCTTGCCCCGTCGTGGTGCGGTCGGGTTAGCCAACTCCAGGGTGCCTCCAGTTTAGGAGCTTCCTATGTGGGCTGCGTGAACTGGTAGTCAAGGCTGGTTCTGTAGTGCCAGTAGGCCCAGCTCCCCCTGTAGGACTGTTGGGGTTTGGTAACTGCGGCTGCCTCGCGGCCTAGCTGTTCTCTCCTCTCCTGTGGGCCTTGGGGTCCACCACCTGGTTCCAGCACCGTCAGCTGGTTCCGGGCCGAGCCTTTGGCTTAGGTGCCTCCTCCTGGGTATCCGAGTTCCGCCAACGTCAGGAGGTCCTTGGTAGTGCTTTTAAGCGCGGGCACCTACAGCTTAGTAACCGGGTTCCAGCACCACCAGCTGGTCCTCGGTCGTGCCATTGGCTCTTGCACACTGGGGCAACGCATCTGGGTTCCAGCACCGCCAGCTGGTTCTCGGCAGTGTTCTTGTCACAGGTACTCCCTCGTGCCAAGCCTGGTTTCAGCACCGTCAGCTGTTTCCGGATTGTGTCAAGCTCACTGAGACGCCTATGCTTGCCCCGTCGTGGTGCGGTCGGGTTAGCCAACTCCAGGGTGCCTCCAGTTTAGGAGCTTCCTATGTGGGCTGCGTGAACTGGTAGTCAAGGCTTGTTCTGTAGTGCCAGTAGACCCAGCTCCCCCTGTAGGACTGTTGGGGTTTGGTAACTGCGGCTGCCTCGCGGCCTAGCTGTTCTCTCCTCTCCTGTGGGCCTTGGGGTCCACCACCTGGTTCCAGCACCGTCAGCTGGTTCCGGGCCGAGCCTTTGGCTTAGGTGCCTCCTCCTGGGTATCCGAGTTCCGCCAACGTCAGGCGGTCCTTGGTAGTGCTTTTAAGCGCGGGCACCTACAGCTTAGTAACCGTGTTCCAGCACCGTCAGCTGGTCCTCGGTCGTGCCATTGGCTCTTGCACACTGGGGCAACGCATCTGGGTTCCAGCACCGCCAGCTGGTTCTCGGCAGTGTTTTTGTCACAGGTACTCCCTCGTGCCAAACCTGGTTTCAGCACCGTCAGCTGTTTCCGGGGTGTGTCAAACTCGCTGAGACGCCTATGTTTGCCCCGTCGTGTTGCAGTCGGGTTAGCCAACTCCAGGGTGCCTCCAGTTTAGGAGCTTCCTATGTGGGCTGCGTGAACTGGTAGTCAAGGCTGGTTCTGTAGTGCCAGTAGGCCCAGCTCCCCCTGTAGGACTGTTGGGGTTCGGAAACTGCGGCTGCCTCGCGGCCTAGCTGTTCTCTCCTCTCCTGTGGGCCTTCGGGTCCACCACCTGGTTCCAGCACCGTCAGCTGGTTCCGGGCCGAGCCTTTGGCTTAGGTGCCTCCTCCTGGGTATCCGAGTTCCGCCAACGTCAGGCGGTCCTTGGTAGTGCTTTTAAGCGCGGGCACCTACAGCTTAGTAACCGGGTTCCAGCACCGCCAGCTGGTCCTCGGTCGTGCCATTGGCTCTTGCACACTGGGGCAACGCATCTGGGTTCCAGCACCGCCAGCTGGTTCTCGGCAGTGTTCTTGTCACAGGTACTCCCTCGTGCCAAGCCTGGTTTCAGCACCGTCAGCTGTTTCCGGGTTGTGTCAAGCTCACTGAGACGCCTATGCTTGCCCCGTCGTGGTGCGGTCGGGTTAGCCAACTCCAGGGTGCCTCCAGTTTAGGAGCTTCCTATGTGGGCTGCGTGAACTGGTAGTCAAGGCTGGTTCTGTAGTGCCAGTAGGCCCAGCTCCCCCTGTAGGACTGTTGGGGTTTGGTAACTGCGGCTGCCTCGCGGCCTAGCTGTTCTCTCCTCTCCTGTGGGCCTTGGGGTCCACCACCTGGTTCCAGCACCGTCAGCTGGTTCCGGGCCGAGCCTTTGGCTTAGGTGCCTCCTCCTGGGTATCCGAGTTCCGCCAACGTCAGGAGGTCCTTGGTAGTGCTTTTAAGCGCGGGCACCTACAGCTTAGTAACCGGGTTCCAGCACCACCAGCTGGTCCTCGGTCGTGCCATTGGCTCTTGCACACTGGGGCAACGCATCTGGGTTCCAGCACCGCCAGCTGGTTCTCGGCAGTGTTCTTGTCACAGGTACTCCCTCGTGCCAAGCCTGGTTTCAGCACCGTCAGCTGTTTCCGGATTGTGTCAAGCTCACTGAGACGCCTATGCTTGCCCCGTCGTGGTGCGGTCGGGTTAGCCAACTCCAGGGTGCCTCCAGTTTAGGAGCTTCCTATGTGGGCTGCGTGAACTGGTAGTCAAGGCTTGTTCTGTAGTGCCAGTAGACCCAGCTCCCCCTGTAGGACTGTTGGGGTTTGGTAACTGCGGCTGCCTCGCGGCCTAGCTGTTCTCTCCTCTCCTGTGGGCCTTGGGGTCCACCACCTGGTTCCAGCACCGTCAGCTGGTTCCGGGCCGAGCCTTTGGCTTAGGTGCCTCCTCCTGGGTATCCGAGTTCCGCCAACGTCAGGCGGTCCTTGGTAGTGCTTTTAAGCGCGGGCACCTACAGCTTAGTAACCGTGTTCCAGCACCGTCAGCTGGTCCTCGGTCGTGCCATTGGCTCTTGCACACTGGGGCAACGCATCTGGGTTCCAGCACCGCCAGCTGGTTCTCGGCAGTGTTTTTGTCACAGGTACTCCCTCGTGCCAAACCTGGTTTCAGCACCGTCAGCTGTTTCCGGGGTGTGTCAAACTCGCTGAGACGCCTATGTTTGCCCCGTCGTGTTGCAGTCGGGTTAGCCAACTCCAGGGTGCCTCCAGTTTAGGAGCTTCCTATGTGGGCTGCGTGAACTGGTAGTCAAGGCTGGTTCTGTAGTGCCAGTAGGCCCAGCTCCCCCTGTAGGACTGTTGGGGTTCGGAAACTGCGGCTGCCTCGCGGCCTAGCTGTTCTCTCCTCTCCTGTGGGCCTTCGGGTCCACCACCTGGTTCCAGCACCGTCAGCTGGTTCCGGGCCGAGCCTTTGGCTTAGGTGCCTCCTCCTGGGTATCCGAGTTCCGCCAACGTCAGGCGGTCCTTGGTAGTGCTTTTAAGCGCGGGCACCTACAGCTTAGTAACCGGGTTCCAGCACCGCCAGCTGGTCCTCGGTCGTGCCATTGGCTCTTGCACACTGGGGCAACGCATCTGGGTTCCAGCACCGCCAGCTGGTTCTCGGCAGTGTTCTTGTCACAGGTACTCCCTCGTGCCAAGCCTGGTTTCAGCACCGTCAGCTGTTTCCGGGTTGTGTCAAGCTCACTGAGACGCCTATGCTTGCCCCGTCGTGGTGCGGTCGGGTTAGCCAACTCCAGGGTGCCTCCAGTTTAGGAGCTTCCTATGTGGGCTGCGTGAACTGGTAGTCAAGGCTGGTTCTGTAGTGCCAGTAGGCCCAGCTCCCCCTGTAGGACTGTTGGGGTTTGGTAACTGCGGCTGCCTCGCGGCCTAGCTGTTCTCTCCTCTCCTGTGGGCCTTGGGGTCCACCACCTGGTTCCAGCACCGTCAGCTGGTTCCGGGCCGAGCCTTTGGCTTAGGTGCCTCCTCCTGGGTATCCGAGTTCCGCCAACGTCAGGCGGTCCTTGGTAGTGCTTTTAAGCGCGGGCACCTACAGCTTAGTAACCGTGTTCCAGCACCGTCAGCTGGTCCTCGGTCGTGCCATTGGCTCTTGCACACTGGGGCAACGCATCTGGGTTCCAGCACTGCCAGCTGGTTCTCGGCAGTGTTGTTGTCACAGGTACTCCCTCGTGCCACACCTGGTTTCAGCACCGTCAGCTGTTTCCGGGTTGTGTCAAGCTCACTGAGACGCCTATGCTTGCCCCATCGTGGTGCGGTCGGGTTAGCCAACTCCAGGGTGCCTCCAGTTTAGGAGCTTCCTATGTGGGCTGCGGGAACTGGCAGTCAAGGCTGGTTCTGTAGTGCCAGTAGGCCCAGCTCCCCCTGTAGGACTGTTGGGGTTCGGTAACTGCGGCTGCCTCGCGGCCTAGCTGTTCTCTCCTCTCCTGTGGGCCTTCGGGTCCACCACCTGGTTCCAGCACCGTCAGCTGGTTCCGGGCCGAGCCTTTGGCTTAGGTGCCTCCTCCTGGGTATGCGAGTTCCGCCAACGTCAGGCGGTCCTTGGTAGTGCTTTTAAGCGCGGGCACCTACAGCTTAGTAACCGGGTTCCAGCACGGCCAGCTGGTCCTCGGTCGTGCCATTGGCTCTTGCACACTGGGGCAACGCATCTGGGTTCCAGCACCGCCAGCTGGTTCTCGGCAGTGTTCTTGACACAGGTACTCCCTCGTGCCAAGCCTGGTTTCAGCACTGCCAGCTGTTTCCGGGTTGTGTCAAGCTCACTGAGACGCCTATGCTTGCCCCGTCGTGGTGCGGTCGGGTTAGCCAACTCCAGGGTGCCTCCAGTTTAGGAGCTTCCTATGTGGGCTGCGTGAACTGGCAGTCAAGGCTGGTTCTGTAGTGCCAGTAGGCCCAGCTCCCCCTGTAGGACTGTTGGGGTTCAGTAACTGCGGCTGCCTCGCGGCCTAGCTGTTCTCTCCTCTCCTGTGGACCTTCAGGTCCACCACCTGGTTCCAGCACCGTCAGCTGGTTCCAGGCCGAGCCTTTGGCTTAGGTGCCTCCTCCTGGGTATCCGAGTTCCGCCAACGTCAGGCGGTCCTTGGTAGTGCTTTTAAGCGCGGGCACCTACAGCTTAGTAACCGGGTTCCAGCACCGCCAGCTGGTCCTCGGTCGTGCCATTGGCTCTTGCACACTGGGGCAACGCATCTGGGTTCCAGCACCGCCAGCTGGTTCTCGGCAGTGTTCTTGACACAGGTACTCCCTCGTGCCAAGCCTGGTTTCAGCACCGCCAGCTGTTTCCGGGTTGTGTCAAGCTCACTGAGACGCCTATGCTTGCCCCGTCGTGGTGCGGTCGGGTTAGCCAACTCCAGGGTGCCTCCAGTTTAGGAGCTTCCTATGTGGGCTGCGTGAACTGGTAATCAAGGCTGGTTCTGTAGTGCCAGTAGGCCCAGCTCCCCCTGTAGGACTGTTGGGGTTCGGTAACTGCGGCTGCCTCGCGGCCTAGCTGTTCTCTCCTCTTCTGTGGACCTTCAGGTCCACCACCTGGTTCCAGCACCGTCAGCTGGTTCTCGGCAGTGTCTTTTGCTCTTGTACCTTCTGCTCCCCATCCTGGTTCCAGTACCGTCAGCTGGTTCCGGGCAGAGCCTTTGGCTTAGGTGCCTCCTTCTGGGTATCCAAGTTCCACCAACGTCAGGTGGTCCTTGGTAGTGCTTTCGGGCACGGGTACCTCCTGCTTAGTAACCGGGTTCCAGTAACGTCAGCTGGTCCTCGGTAGTTCCATTGGCTCTTGGACCTTCGGCTACCCATCCGGGTTCCAGTACCGTCAGCTGGTTCTCGGCAGTGTCTTTTGCTCTTGTACCTTCTGCTCCCCATCCTGGTTCCAGTAACGTCAGCTGGTTCCGGGCAGAGCCTTTGGCTTAGGTGCCTCCTTCTGGGTATCCGAGTTCCGCCAACGTCAGGCGGTCCTTGGTAGTGCTTTTTAGCACGGGTACCTCCTGCTTAGTAACCGGGTTCCAGTAATGTCAGCTGGTCCTCGGTAGTTCCATAGGCTCTTGAACCTTCGGGTAGCCATCCGAGTTCCAGTTCCATCAGCTGGTTCTTGGCATTTTCTCAGCCTTCTTGTACCTTTTGCTACATTTCCAAGTTGAAGACCCTAAAGTCGACGACCCGGAAGACCACCCCGATGACGACGATGACGACCCGGAAGACCACCCCGATGACGACGACGGCGGAGACGACGACGGCTGAGACGACGACGGCGGAGATGACGACACTGGAGACGACGACCCTGGAGACGACGACATGGAAGACCGAGAAGCAGAAGAACAAGAGGCTGCAGAACAAAGAGCAGAAGAACATTAAGCATAAGACTTAATATCAGAGCAAAAGATATTATCTAAATTATATGCAGAAGAAGACTAAGCAGTGTATGGGGGTGTGTCCGTTCCTCCTCGTGGTGCCCCTGGATAAAGCCTGATGCTGCAGGCCAAACTGAACGCGGACAAATGTAACTTTTGTGACTGGCAGAACGGAAGGTGTAATCTTCCAACTTTTATAGATAACAACTACGGGAATGCCTGTCACAAATGAGAATATGATGAAGAAGTAGAATAGGAAGAATAATAACAGTGGGATAAAAAGAATATGTAGAATAGGAAGAATAATAATAGTTGAATAAAATGAATATGAAGAATGTAATAAAAAAAAAAAAAAGGTAGAAGATGAAGAAGAAGATGAATAAGGTGAAGAAGAAGTTGATGTCAAAGATGCTGATGATGATGAAGATGAAAGTGTGGGAAAAGTAAAAAAAAAAAGAAAAAAAAAGAAGGGGAAGGGCGTGGAATAGTGAAACATCAATATCTGACAAAATAAAAAAAAATTTACATACTCAATATCTTTTTCACTCCGAACGTCTTAAAAAAAAAAAAAAACATGCTATTCTATTTGATTGGGCTAAACCTCATTGCCTTTAATGTCTCCGCCACCTCCCACAATACATCCTACATTATTCTTAGTTGTTTTCCTTGATGTAGAATGAACCTACAAGGAAAGAAAGGGTTTATTTTAATTCCGATATTTTGGTCCCATTGACTTGCATTGGGATCGGGTATCGGTATCGGCGATATCCGATATTTTTTGAATATCGGCCGATCCCAACCGATACCGATACTTTCCGATATCGGAAGGTATCCCTCAACACTAATCACCACACCATCCTTGCCAAACACATTGGGAGCCCTGGAGACCTATCTTCACCTGTGGGAATCCATACCATCCCTGCTGCCATAACATCAGCCCAGAAGACCCCTTTAAGCAGCGTCGGTCACCCCTGACAGAGTACCACAGGTGGCGTCACAAACTTTTCTTATTTCATAAACCCCTTTAAAGACCATCCCTTTGAAGTACTGAAGCTGTGTTTACTGTTAATGTAACTACAACAAAGCAAGCATGGTGTATAGAGTCTGGGTCAACTAGTCATATTATTAATGTCAGACGTTTCTTCTCTAACTTTGACCAAAGTAAGTTAGAGAAAGAGATCTTAACTAATGGTCAGCATGTGAATTCAGAGGGAATAAGGCTAGGTCCACACTGCGTTCAGTGTCTCCGTTAAATAGACTACGTTACACCGTGGCATAACGCGGTGTAACATAGTCCGTTTACGCCGCCATTGAATGCAATGTCGGACACATCGCTAGTGCATGCCCACAATGGGCGTGCTCTAGCGATGCGTCTGACATTGAGTGACGGACCCGAGACGTGGGCTGCAGCATTTCCGGGTCCATCACCGCTAGCGCAGATGGAGCTAGCAGATGCTCCATCTGCGCTAGTGCTGTGCAAAGTCTGCACTTGCGTTAGCACAGTCCATGTAACGTATGCGTTGAACGGACTGCACTAACGCAATGTGAACCTAGCCTAAGAGATGGTTACATTAATTGTCAAGTCTCCCCACCACAAAGAGGAAAGATCCCAGTAAGTGATATGCTATATGTCCTTAGTTTTTGAAAGCAATTTATTATCTATGAAGAAACTCACAAGACAAGGAAATATGGCAGCTGTATCATCTTAAAAGAAGGTCACACACTAGCAGAAGGAAAAATCAAAGATGAGTTAAACAAGCTAAAATTCAAGGGAAGTGTATGCATTGCTAAACATGAACAGCCCAAGAATTTTATCCATAAATGTCACAGGCGTCTTGCACATAGAGACCCAATAAGCAATAATAGCAAAAAAAAAACAACTTGCTGATGGAATTACAATCAATGTGTGTAATCAGACAATTAAATGTACTAGCTGTCTTAAAGGGAAAATGTCAAGAAAATCCATTCCTAAGAATAGTACTACAAAATCAGAAAATCTTCTGGAATTAATAAACAGATGTTTGAGGATCAATGAGTACTTAAACGTCTGGAAAAAAATATTTTCTCACATTTATTGATTATTATTCAATAAATACAGTTGTTTATCTGCTTCACAGCAAAGATGAAGTTCCAAAGGCACTTGAAATATATCTCACTGAAGTATATAACAAATTTGGAAGAATGCCAAAAATTCTCTGTGCAAATATTTAAACTGAATAAAAAAGCAATTAGACACAAATTGTTTTCAGGAAAAATGTTTTAGACAAACCCTAAACAAAATGATGGTGCAGCAAAAAGAACGAACCAGACACTTTGTGAAAGTGGAAGAAGTATGCTATTTGATGCAGATTTGCCTACAAGTTAGAATGTAAGAAAGAAATCAAACGGAAATGGGTTTTTAATATCAAATATGAATCTGAATGCAAGGTTCACAGATTTAAAGCAAAATCAGTCACAAGGGGATATTTTCAGAAATATGGTGATTATCTTGCCACATTTTCTTCAGTTGCTTAGCAGATCAGATTCAGGACTTTACTGGCTATAGCTGCCGTACCAAAGATGTTTGTCAGACATTTGGACATCAAAACTGCCTTTTTAAATGGCGTTTCGACTATAGTCTTACCATGATAAAGACAATAGTCGAAACACATAAGTTATAGCACTGCATAATGTGTATACTGCTATAATATGCTACTTTTTTACATTTTTGTGGAACCTCATTATATAAAATTTTTCCTGTTTTGAAAATGGCTCATTAAAACTATATTTTAAGTGGATACTACTGCTCGCTGGATATTAATTTACCCTTTGTTTGCTTCAAGACTGGCTGCACAACCCTTTCCGTGTGAGCTGTGAACCTAGGGAAACACTGCAGGACAAGTGAGCTGACTACAATTTTTTTATTATGATGATGTGATTGTGGTTCATCAAGAGGAAACAGAAATTGGAAAGTTTATTAAAATTCTGAATCTAGATTTGTATCCTAGAAGTATTGTTTCTCCTTGCGGAGATCGACATGCTAAGCATGCCGAGATGAGGAGACTTAAAACAGCAATGCTCCTCTGGAATCTAGGTTTTGAAAGTGAAGACCTTCAAAATGTGTCACATTATCTAGGAATCAGGTCCAAAAGAGAAGAAGATGGAAGCTTTCTTCTCAACCAAGGTGCAAAAATCAACTCAATTCTAAATCAGTTTGGAATGTCAGAAGCAAAGGTATACCAACCCCAAAGGAACCATCCAACTTAATGTTGGAAGGAGAAGATGTTCTGTTACCTAACAATGAGTAATACAGACAGTCAGTGGGGCACTTCTATACATAGCAACTATGACTTAACTGAATATTGCGGCAACAATTTTAATTCTCTGCAGATACAATATATGGATAAACTGCTCCAGAAAGACTGGAATGCCGTTAAGAGAGTTCTTCAATATGTGAAAGAGTCTCAAGACATAAATTTAAGGACATTTGCAACATGAGATCTAATAATAGAGCGACGCTGGAGCGTCACAGATCGTGCCGTCGTAGCGACCAAAGTGCCACTGTGAGACGGTACCCTAAGACTTAAACGCTGTGTGGATGCAGACGGGGCTGGTGACTTAAGGTACTGTCACACTAGACGATATCGCTAGCGATCCGTGACGTTGCAGTGTCCTGGCTAGCGATATCGTCCAGTGTGACAGGCAGCAGCGATCAGGCCCCTGCTGGGAGATCGCTGGTCGGGGAAGAAAGTCTAGAACTTTATTTCGTCGCTGGACTCCCCGTAGACATCGCTGAATCGGCGTGTGTGACACCGATTCAGCGATGTCTTTGCTGGTAACCAGGGTAAACATCGGGTAACTAAGCGCAGGGCCGCGCTTAGTAACCCGATGTTTACCCTGGTTACCATCCTAAAAGTAAAAAAACAAACACTACATACTTACCTACAGCTGTCTGTCCTCCAGCGCTGTGCTCTGCTCTCCTCCTGCTCTGGCTGTGAGCATCGGTCAGCCGGAAAGCAGAGCGGTGACGTCACCGCTCTGCTTTCTGGCTGCCCGGCGCTCACAGCCAGACCAGAGAAGCAGAGCGCCGAGGACAGACAGCGGTAGGTAAGTATGTAGCGTTTGTTTTTTTACTTTTTAGGATGGTAACCAGGGTAAACATCGGGTTACTAAGCGCGGCCCTGCGCTTAGTTAACCGATGTTTACCCTGGTTACCGGGGACCTCGGGATCGTTGGTCGCTGGAGAGCTGTCTGTGTGACAGCTCTACAGCGACCAAACAGCGACGCTGCAGCGATCCGGATCGTTGTCGGTATCGCTGCAGCGTCGCTATGTGTGACGGTACCTTTAAGTGATAGCAAATCAACACGAGGCTGTTTGTTGAAGCTTGGAGAAAGTTCAATTTCTTGTTCCAGCAGAAAATTGCTTTTGTTCATGACAAAGCTACAGATACCTGAGAATGTGTCGGCAGCCTACACAAGTCAAGAGGTCATTTGGTTAAACCAATTGTTAGAGGACCTTGATGGATGGGAAAGGTGCTAAATGGATGGGAAAAGTGCTTAATGGAAGAATAGCATCGGGAAGACCCCAGTAAGCATCTCTGACTGCCAGATCGCTGCTGAGAACAATGATGCCACACGTTTATTTCACTTTAAGGAGTGACAATAAAACATTCCAAACCGATGAGAAATTGCATTTTACAGGAAAAATTTAAGAAACATTTTTTCCTGTATAAATGACTTGTATGTAAGGGAAAATGTAAAAAGGATTTAAAAACTGAAATTTAAGTAAACCAAAATTGATTTATTTATTTAAAAATAGGAAATTTCAGTTTAATTTATGACGGAAGCAAGAACTGCTAAAAATAAGTTACTCAGATACACCCTGTATTGAACATAAAGGAGAACCTCATACACATTCTGCACAAATTGTCATGTATTCGTAATCATAGACTCATAAAGGCTATACCAAGGAAATGTACTCCAGACCACCGAATAGTCTATGGGTGAGCAATATAATACCGATAAGGGTATGTTCACACATTGAGTAAAAATATCTGTACCATTCCTACATCTCTAGGCAAGAAAAACGCAGCTTCAAAAGCATGTGTTTTTGACGCATTTTTGATTGATTTGAGTGAAGTATGGCACAAAGAATTGACATGCTACAGGTTATTTTCTGCACCAAATCTGCAAGTCAAAAAAACTTAATGTGTGACACTTTAGGTTTCTAATTCAATTTCCTGTCATCAGGTTTTGAGACAAATCTGTGCTGAAAAAACATGACGAAAATGCATCAAATCTGCAATATGTGCACACAGCCTAAAATTTCAGACAATTTTTTTAAGGCTTATATAGCAACGAAATCTACCTAAGAATATGTAAAAGCAATATAATACAGATAAATTTTGAACAAGTTTTTGAGGCTTATCTAGCAACGATTTGAAAAATAATCCCAAAGACATTCTTCCTACAAAAATACCATGCATGACGTAGCATTAATGCTAAATTGCATATTATAAAGGGCAGAGCGACTCAAATATATATAATAATACAGGAGAAAAAACGAGTCAGAAGCTCATAAATTCCAAATAAGTGGAACTTATTGCTACTGCTGTGATATTTTTTATAAATTTACCATGGCACTTTGATTTGGTATGTTTACTATATTGTGCTTGCCCTATTGTGCAGGCGGGACCTACCGGCACTCACTTATTTGGAATTTTTGTCATGTACCTCATATTGTTATAAATATTACTGATTGCTCAAAGAACTGTATGCACCTGCTCACTAACAGTTCTAGTTTTATGTATATGGATATTTAATAAAAGTTTTGTGTACGTTTGTATATTATGAGCTTCTGACTCGTTTTTTCTCCTGTATTATTATTTAGCAACGAACTGTACACAAGAAGATGTAATACCTTAAGGATGAGCAATATAACATGATACCTTTTTTAACAAGTTTTTTCAGGCTTATTCAGCAACAAAATCTACCCAAGATTATGTAAAAGTCTATGTATGAGCAATATATTATCAATACATGTTTGGCCAAGTTTTTTGAGGGTTAAATATCTATGAAGTGTACTTCAGACCAATAAATAGTCTGTAGGTGATCAATATAACACTGATACATTTTGGAACAAGTTTTTGGTGGCTTATATAGCAATGACATCTACCCAAGAATATGTAAAAGTCTATGAATGAGCAATATATTACAGATACATTTTTGATCAAGTTATTTGAGGGTTATATACCAACGAAATGTACCCAAGAATATGTAAAACCTTATGGATGAGCAATATAATAACTATAAAATTCTGAAGAAGTTTTTAAGGCTTTTATAGCAGTGAACTGCACCAAAGAAGATGTAATACCCTATGGATAAACAATATAATAATGTTACAATTTTGAACAAGTTTTTTGAGAGTTATATACCAACAAAATGTACCCAAGAAAGTGTAATAAAGTATGGCTGATATGTAACTCAGTAAAATTTTTAAAGTGTTATATATTGCAAAAATGTACCCCAGAACCCCAGAATAGTGTATGAGAAAGAAATATGAACAAACAAACAAAATTTTCACATTTTTTTGTAAAATTATACACCACCATAATGTGACCGAAAGCACATGACACTCTATGGATGAATAATCAAATCCTGAAATAATTTTCAATGCTTTTTCTAAGTTTTACACACTACCATAATAATAATAATTACCTTGTTAAACTGTATGGATCAGTCATAGAATCCATAAAAAAATTTTGAATGAAAATATTTTGAAAGTCTGGTTGATGTACGTCTATAGTCATAAAGGCTTTGCAAAAAGTACAGAACCAGACAGAAATTATGTAATCTATACACCCCTGAAAAGCATCAACTGGTGGGCCTCATTATAATATTTAATATTACAAACTCTTTACGTGCTGCTGTCCTCTAGTGGTGTGATAAATTGTGGGCGAATCCAGGCTTTGTTAATTTTTATGAGAGTGAGCCGGTCTGAACTCCCTATTGACAGGCAAAAGTGCCTGTTATGACCCTCCCAGTGGTACTAAAAACCCATTCAGTCTAGATGCTAGCACAAGGCAGCACAACACCTCCAAGGCATAGAGGGACATCTCATGCCAGGTGTACAGCTTTGAGACCCAATAGTTGAAAGTCACAGCGGAAATAGGGAGTATGCTGGTTTTGTCAGCTATATATTGCTTAACCAACTTTAAAAAGATTTCCCTTCTTGTCAAAAAGAACTCGGTCATCAGACTGTGGGCACCGGGCTGGTATCAGGAAATTGGCCCACAACTTTGACAGTGTACCCCTGCCTCTGCTGTGTGTCTCCCTGATCCTTGCTCCTTGTTTGGTCATGGAAGCCTTCCCTCTGCTGCTAGTGTTTTCTGATGGAAATTTTTTCAACATAGTTTCCATAATGGCCTTCTGGTATATCAACATTTTAGAAGACCTTTCCACCTCCGGAAGAAGAGATGTAAAGTTCTTCTTGTAACATGAGTCTAGCAGGGTGAAGAACCAGTACAATTTTTTTGGCCAAGATGAATGTATTGTGAGGGTCACAGGAAAGGCAGTGGTACATAAAGTCGGACATATTTGCCAACCTCCATACAGCCAACACTTCTTAATCTCCACATGCTGATGAGTCTCCATCTCTTTCTCCTCCTCCTCATTCCCATCTTCAACCCATCCCCTTAAGAGAGAAAAGACAGAGGTTAGGTGGCTACTAGCCTCTGCTGCGCTAGCCACCAACTCCTGCCCCCCCTCTTCTTCATCCTCAGCGTCCACCTTCTCATTGATACCCAATCCGCGCTGAGCAGATAAGATGAAGCTAGGCTAGCTAGAATTTCTCTGTGTTAGGTCTTCCTCCACTTCCATCTGCTCCCCATGAAAAGTTTAATTGTGGCAGGATAGCTACGCTGACTATGACGTCATCGCCACTCACCATCTTTGTGTAATCCTCAAAGTCTTGTAGAATCGCATAAAAGTCAGACATCCATGCCGACTTTTAGTGTTTATATGCATATGCCGATGGCTGTGTTGGAGCTGATACTCAACAACTGGCCTGAGGCTCCCAAAGCCTTGCTAGCATGTCAAGTGTGGAGTTCCAGCGTGTGGTGACGTCACACACCAGTCAATGAGCTGGCACTTGCATGCGCTGCTGCAGCACTGCCGGAGCGGTGGCAGCTGTTGCCGACTTACAGAAATGGGCACTGCCACAGCATACCTTGACCAGAAGTTCTTGCAAATCTGTGCATGTTTTCAAAAACCGCTGAACTACCAAGGTGAGCACACATGCCAAGCATGGTATGGGTTTAAGCTTGCCAAGCTTTGCAGTCGCCACCAGTTTTCTCCCATTACCACACATGACCATGTCTGGTTTGAGAGTCAGTGGCAAAAAACACAGATCTTTCTGGTCTATTATTCCTTTAACCTTTTAGTGACCAAGCAAATTTTTACAATTCTGACCATGCTCACTTTATATCTCAATAACCCTGGAATGCTTCAATGGATTCCACTGATTTGGAGAAAGTTTTTTTCAGGACATATTGTACTTTGTGACAGTGGTAAAATTTCTTCAATATGACTTGCATTTATTTCAGAAAAAAACAGAAATTTGGCAAAACTTTTGAAAATTTAGCAATTTTCAAAATTTTAATTTTTGTGCTCTGAAGTTAGAGTTATGTCACACAGAATAATTCATAAATAACATATACCACATGCCTATTTTACATCAGCACAGTTTTGGAAACATAATTTTTTTGTTAGGACGTGTAAGACGGCCACCGGACGAGTCCTTGAGGGAAGATATGTGTCTTTGCGGCTATTAGCTGCGGTGATGTGAGCTCAGAAGTATGTTCTAGCACATATAGTGCTGAGAGAAATTTGTCCATTCCAAGGCCGGGTTTTACGAGTGGTCATAAGAGATGGGTGGGAATGACCGCTCACATATCCGATCCCCAGGGGCGTGGTTTGGCTAATAAAGTGGAGGCCAAAAGTCTCATTCAGTGTCTGTGGATGGACGTGTGGAGACCTTCAGTGTGTGTGTGTGCTAAAGACACTGACCTGAGCGGGCGAACCTGCAGTACTGTATGGACTGTTTATTCTTTCTGTTTGCTTTTCACTTTGTGCCGGAAAAGGCTGTTTGTTTTGGCTTTCAAGAGCAGTTTATGCAGTTTTAATAAACTTGCTTGGACATTTCAACAATACCGCTTCCTGTGCCTACCTCCACCGCAGCCGAGTGAGTACAGATCCCTAAAATTATTAGTGCTAAAAGCACGGGCAAATCTCAAGAGGCAGTGTGACTGCCAATACCGCATGTCCTGAGTGAAATCAGCTGTAGGGGGAAATCTGACAGCATAGAGGAGCTTATAAAGCATTTGGTCCAGGTGCAACAACAGCAGCAGCTCACCAGTCAACAGCAGCAATTGACGTGGCAAGAAACAAATAAGCTGGTGGCACAGCAGCTACAACACCAGCAGAAGCAGGAGGCGCTTATGCGGCAGATGGTTTTGCTCACAGAAGAGGTTTGTGGTATGCCGGCGGTCTCCTCCCCAGCTCCAGGTGACAACTCATACGCCAGAAAGACTGTAAGAAGAGCGTTGTGAAAGATGACCCCGGGGGATGACTTGAAGGACTTCATGATGGCTTACGAGAGGGTGGCGGAACGGCAGAAATTGCCTCCAGAGCAGTGGTCCTGGCACCATATTTAACAGCTGAACAGCATAAGGCCTATTATGACCTTGCAGGATGCTAAAGAGTATGACAAATTGAAAACTGAGATATTGGCATGCTTAGGAGTGACTTTGACTGTCAGGGCGCAACAGGTGCAGTAGTAGGCCTATCACAGTGACCAATCTCCCCGGTCCCAAATGTTTGACCTCCTACAGCTAGTCCAAAAATGGTTGCAACCTGAATCTTCCTCCCCAGCACAGATGGTGGAGAGGGACATTATGTACAGGTTAATACACTCCCTACCGAGCCTGGTGCAATCCTGGGTTGCCCAGGGAAATCCTTGTAATGCTGATGACCTAGTGAACCTGGTGGAGAGGTACCAGGCAGTCAAGAGTTCTGTGGGGGAGCAAGGGGTTGTAGCATCGCCATACTGGGGTTCCCAAAGTGTGGCTGACACCCAAAAGAGGGAGGCTAGAGCCACACCTGGAGGGTGACCAAGAGCACCGGAGTTAGTGTGCAAGGTCCCTTCCCATAGTCTAATTTGTTGAAGGTGTCGTATCCTTGGCAACATAGTCGCCCATTGTCCAATGACCACCAAGTCAATAGACTGCAGCACAGGACGGTGCTGCTCACATTTTGCATACCCTGCCTGCAGTGCTGTCCCTCAAACAGGAGGGGGGCCGCAATCATGTCCTGTAACAGTAAACGAGGTACAAGTGACTGGTCTGCTGGACTAAGGGAGTTTGGTAAGCCTAGTGAGGGCTACCATTCTCCATAGGCTGATAACTAGCAGAGTGGCAGGATCCCAAAGAGGTGGTGGAGAAAGTTGGTGAGGTCAACTACAAAGTCCACCAATCAGGAAAGCGGAAGCCATACCAGGTGTACCACTTGAACCTGATCAAACCATGGCAGGACAGAGAACCCATGGAAGCTTCTTGTCTGATGGCCAAGTCCGATGTCGGTTTGGAGGATGTTAAGATGGCAGACACCTTGTCTCAGTCACAAAAGCAGCAGTACCAAGAGTTGCTATAGCATAAAAGAGATCTTATTAGGACTCAGGGATAACCCGAGAGTGAACCCTCTGGGTCGTGGCTCTAGAGCTCCCGAGGGCGAGTGGACCAGATGGAACCACCCCCCCTATTCAGGGAGCATTAGGAGCAGGCCAAAGGGGATGGAGACACAATTGCTAGAACCAAAGGGACGACTACAGTGGACCGGAGGTAGAGGGAACTAGCTGGAAGAACTGGGAGGCGAGGCCTGAAGCCTGACCGGTAGGATTGAGGCACAGGTGAGACACAGCGGAGATAAGGTAGTGATGCAGCACGAGAGCAGCAGTGGCACTAGGCTGGCACAATTGGTGACACCAGGTAGGCACAGCAGAGACTCTGGGGAGGCATGGCTGAGACACCGGGCAGGAATGGCAAAGACACCAGGCAGGTACAGGAGGGTCACAACTGGAAACGGCAGGGACATCAGGCATGCAGGACGGGGACCCAGGGCAGGCACGGGAGAGGCACAGGACTGGAAAGGCAGGGACACCAGGAAAGCACAATGGGGACCCAGGGCAAGCACAAGAGAGGCACAGGACTTGAACTGCACGGACACCAGGCAGGCATGACGGGGACCCAGGACAGGCATGGGAGAGGCACAGGACTGGAACGGCAGGGACATCAGGCAGGAACGGCGGGGACAGGACTGGAACGGCAGTAACACCAGGCAGGCATGGGAGATACAGGACAGGCACAGAAGAGGTACAGGACTGGAACAAAGAGGGACCTGAGGAAGAAGAGAGCGCAGGCAAGAAATGCTTAGCAATACCCTTAAGAAGCACAGGCATCTTACCTAGGAAGACGCCGGGAATAAATACCTGATGGGCGCTGCCATATTGGGGAGGAGCCATCAGGTTGCAACCTCCTAGGAAGCCCAGCAGCAGAGGAGACACAACTGCACATGTGCGGGGATAGGACGCACAGACACCCGGAGAAGACAGAAGAGGACCGGCGAGGGACCATGTCGAAATAGCGCCGAGGGATGGGAGAAGGCAGGTTAGTATCCGCGGACGTGACATTTCTTACTCCCCCACTCTTTAGTGCTAGAGAGAAATCTCTTCATGATAAGAGGAGCATTGGTGTTCTACCGAGGCTCCCATGATCTCTCCTCAGGACCGAATCCCTCCCTATCAATCAAAAAAAAGGTTCTCCCCCTAACAGTCTTTTTGGCAAGAATATCCATTACATTAAAGACACCATCAGAAGTAGTGGGCTGAGGAGAATGAGAGGGAGAAGAGAGAAAACGATTAAAGACTGAGGTTTGAGGAGAGATACATGGAAAGCATTAGGAATTCGTAGCGAGGCAGGTAATCTCAATTTGTAGGATATATCATTGATACGACTTAAGACCTGAAAGGGACCGATGTAACGAGGACCTAATTGTGAGAGGGAATCCTAAGTTTGATATAATATGAAGAGAGCCAAACCTTTTTCCCGGGACAATATGGAGGAGTGTCCAGGCATTTCTTATCAGCATACTTTTTCATTCTGTAACTAGAAGAGCCTCTTTAGTCTCCCTCCAGACTTTAGAGAATTCCAAGGACAAGAAGTCCGCTGCCGGCACATCCGAGGTGAGAGAAACAGGAAGAGGAACGCTAGGATGTTGCCCAAAGACTACAAAGAAGGGAAAATTGGAAGAAGATTCATTGGGGTGATTATTATAAGCGAATTCGGCCCATGGGAGAAGAGGGACCCAATCATCCTGGTGAGCATTGGTGAAGTGCCTGAGGTAGGAAGTTAGAACCTGATTGACGCGTTCCACTTGGCCGTTGGATTGCGGATGATAAGCAGAAGAGAAATCTAAGTTGATCTTCATTAATCTGCACAGAGCTCTCCAAAAGCAGGAGGTGAATTGTACCCCTCGGTCAGACACAATATGTTGTGGGAAGCCATGAAGCCGGAAGACATGGAGTGAAAAGATTCTTGCCAACTCAGGAGTGGAGGGCAGTCCAAGTAATGGAACAAAGTGGGCCATCTTGGAGAATCTATCCATGACTACCAAGATGACAGTACAATTAGAAGAATGAGGCAAATCGGTAATGAAGTCCATAGCAATATGGCTCCAAGGGAATGAAGGCAAAGGCAGTGGATGCAGAAGACCGGATGGTAGTTGTCTGGGGAGGTTGTTCTTGGCACAGGAAGGACAAGAAACAATGAACTCCAAGGCGTCCAGACGAAGAGACGGCCACCAATAATGGTGAGAAATGAAAGAGAGTGTCTTCTTGACTCCAACATGACCTGCGATCTTGGAAGAATGTCCCCAATGCAAAACTTTCTCTCTGTCTTGATCCAAGACTAACGTCTTGCCAGGTGGGGGAGAGATCACTCTCAGAGGGGTTATAGTGATGACTTTAGCTGGATCGATGATATGTGCTTGGCTCTCCTCAACGTTCATAGGCAAAAAAGATTTGGAAAGTGCATCTACCTTGACTTTCCTATTCATCAAAAATGAACTTCAAAGTCAAACCGTCCGAAGAACAGAGACCATCTGGCTTGCCGAGGGTTGAGCATTTGGGCAGAATGAAGATATGCTAGATTCTTGTGATCGGTGTATATGATGAATGGATGAACGGGTCCTTCAAAAATATAACGCCACTCCTCTAAGGCTAACTTAGTGGCTAGTAATTCCTTGTCCCAATGGAATAATTCCGTTCAGGAGAGGTAAAAACTTTGGATAAGAAGCCGCAAGTAACTAAGTGGTTAGAGGAAGCTCTTTGTAAAAGAATGACACCAGCTCCGACAGAAGAAGCATCGACCTCGAGGATAAATGGCCTATTTGCATCAGGGCAGTGAAGGACAGGAGCAGCCGCAAACCTTTGCTTCAGACTCTGGAATGCATCTTTAGCTTCAGAGGTCCAACGATTGGAATTGACTCCTTTGCGAACCAGAGCACAAATCGGCTTTGCAATCGACGAAAAGTGGGGAGATGAACTGTCTATAATAATTGGCTAAGCCAAGGATACGTTGATTTGCTTTTATTCCAAGAGGATGAGGCCAGTAGAGAACAGCAGATACCTCCTCGGGATCCAACTCCAGACCGGACTTAGAGACAATGAAACCAAGGAATAGCAGAGAAGACTGCTCGAAGACGCATTTTTCGATCTTGTTGGCAGAAAGGTGTTTCTCCCTTAGGCGTTGCAAAACTTGAGGAACGTCTCATCTATGAGCGGAGAGATTAGGAGAAAAGATGAGAATGTCATTAAGATAGACCACAACACTGGAGTAGAGGAGATCCCGGAACACGTCGTTTACAAACTCTTGGAATACCGCAGGAGCATTGCAGAGGCCAAATGGCATAACTAAATACTCGTAGTGACCATCACGACTCAGTGTTGAATGTGGTCTTCCACTCATCCCCAGTATGAATTCCAACAAGATTATAAGCTCCACGCAGATCAAGCTTGGTAAATATTTGCGCTCCCTCAAGCAATCGAAGAGCTCAGGAATGAGCAGCAGCGGGTATTAATTCTTCACCGTAATGTTGTTTAGGGCTCTGTAATCAATACAAGCATGGAGAGAGACATCCTTTTTCCTTTACGAAGAAGAAGCCTGCTCCAGCTGGAGAAGAGGATTTCTGAATGAAACCCATAGCAAGATTCTCTTGAATATAATCCGACATGGCTTGCGTCTCCGTAGGTGAGAAAGGATAGATTCTTCCTCTAGGAGGAGTAGCTCCAGGAACGAGATCAATGGGGCAGTAGAAGAGTCGATGCGGAGGAAGACTTTCAGCTTCCCTCTTGCCAAAAACATCCAAGAAAGAACTATAGATGCTGGGCAATCTGGAGGGTAAAGAAGAAGAAGAAGAAGAACCTACTGATGTATCGGCAGCAGACAACTCCCCCGGCTGAACTCTCCCCAGCGCAAAATATTATCATTGTGCCAATCTAAAGAGGGCTTGTGGGTCCGCAACCATGGAAGACCAAGGAGAACCGGATGAGAGAGACCGGCCAGAACGTAAAATGCAATTTTCTCCCTATGCAAAGCTCCTACTTGAAGCTCCACCTCATGTGTAACTTGAGTAATGGTCTTCTGTAAGGGTTTACCATCTACAGATGTGAGAATTCGGGGATTTTCTTAGGTTCTCACAGGAGCAGAGAATTTAATGACCTCCTCAAGCCTAATAAAATTCCCAGCAGCGCCCGAATCTACATATGCGGTTAATGAAAAACCTTTACCCCCAACATGCAATAAAACAGATAAAGTAAGGGGTAGAGAGGTATCACATACACCTAGGGAGGCCTCTCTTACCTGACCTAGGCGGAGAAGTTTTCAGGTCGCTCTGCACAAGCTCACAGCAGATGGGAGGCACTTCCACAGTAAAAGCAAAGACCCTGAGTACGTCTCTCCTTACTGTTGCTCCGACATCCTGAGATGATCAACTTGCATTGGTTCAGGAGCAGATGCTGTGGAGGACGTGCCGGATCTAGGACTGGACGGCCTACGAGAGGATGGTAAAGGGCAAAGAAGTCTTCTCTCTCTGGCACGCTCCAGGAAACGAAGATCAATACGGGTAGCCTGGGAAATCAAATCCTCCAAGACAGCTCGGGGGTTTCAACCTGCTAGTTCATCCTTTAAACGACCGGAGATGCCCCGCCAGAAGGCTCCCACCAAAGCCTCATTATTAGAGTTGAGCGACCTTGACCTTTTTAGAGTCGAGCCGGGTTTCGCGAAACCCGACTATCTCAAAAGTCGGGTCGAGTGAAATCGGCCGATTATGACGTAAAGTCGGAATCGACCGAAACACGAAACCCAATGCAAGTCAATGGGGCAGCATAGTCGGCAGTGAGTGGGGGCCAGGAAAACACCTAGAGTGCCCATTTTAATGTCAAAACCATCATTCTTCTTAATGAAGCTTGTCAAGCGTAATTTACCTTATAATAATTGGAAGGCATTTGAAATTGGGGTTCATTTGGCTAAAGTTGTGGTGGGTAGGGCTGGTTCAAGTAATTAGTGGGCCCAGGAAATCTGGACCACGTCACGGCAGTGGAGCAGGGAGAGGTAAGTATTTCAACTTTGCAAGTGCTGTGAACCTGAGCAAGCAGGGGGGGCCCACTCATTGGCATTGGCACTGGCACAGGGCCCCTCAAAATACAGCAGTGTGTTTGCACGGCGGGGGCGCCTCCCACCGGCAGCAACACTTTTGCGTACTATGAGAGGCCCTGTGCCAGTGACGTCGCCAACTAGTATTCCTCCCCCCACCTGATGAAGGAACCTGCACTTTCATCTGCACCTTCCTGTTTGTCCCCGTGTAAGGTGGTATGGTATGTGGGAAGGGGGACCTGACTTTCAGCAGGGTCACAATCTTGCAGTGTAGCGTGCACGGGAAATGTTGCGTTATGGGTCAATGTACCAGCAGACTCATCTATCACTGGCTGGGCAATGGACAGGATGAGGAGGAAACACAGATATAGGCCCAAAGAATAAAGTGGGCTAAATGCAGTTCAAAATTGGTAACACAGGACTAATCAGGGGGTATTGCAGTGGAATGAGAGGCTGACACAGAGAGTAGGCCCAAATCAGTAAGTAGTCGAAATGCAGTTCAAAATTGGCAACAGTAGTAAACAGGCGGCACAGCTTTGTTCAGTGGAGGAGAACAGCAAGGAGTGGCAGACACCGATAGTAGGCCCCAACCCAACTAGTAGGCCAAATGCAGTCTAACATTAACAACTACTTAACGAGCGCCTGAAAACGGAATTTCAGGACAGGAAACCAGCAGAACAGCAAGGAGTGGCAGACACCGATAGTAGGCCCCAAACCAACTAGTACGCCAAATGCAGTTGTTCCGTTTAACCACAATTTAATGAGAGCCTGAAGATAGAAGTTCAGGGAAGGCAACCTGGAGAACACCTTGGAGTGGAACACACCATCTCTCTACACCCCATACCCAATTTGTAGGTCTAATGCAGCGTAGTTTCCAACAACTACTAAACGAGAGCATGATGATCGAAGCATTGGCGAGGAAACCTGGGGAACACCTTGGAGTGGAACACACCATCTCTCTACACCCCATACCCAATTTGTAGACCTAATGCAGCGTAGTTTCCAACAACTACTAAACGAGAGCCGGAAGATCGAAGCTCAGGAAAGGCAACCTGGAGAACACCTTGGAGTGGAACACACCATCTCTCTACACCCCATACCCAATTTGTAGGCCCAATGCAGCGTAGTTTCCAACAACTACTAAACGAGAGCATGATGATCGAAGCATTGGCGAGGAAACCTGGGGAACACCTTGGAGTGGAACACACCATCTCTCTACACCCCATACCCAATTTGTAGGCCTAATGCAGCGTAGTTTCCAACAACTACTAAACGAGAGCATGATGATCGAAGCATTGGCGAGGAAACCTGGGGAACACCTTGGAGTGGAACACACCATCTCTCTACAGTGGAACACACCATCTCTCTACACCCCATACCCAATTTGTAGGCCTAATGCAGCGTAGTTTCCAACAACTACTAAACGAGAGCCGGAAGATCGAAGCTCAGGAAAGGCAACCTGGGGAACACATTGGAGTGGAACACACCATCTCTCTACACCCCATACCCAATTTGTAGGCCCAATGCAGCGTAGTTTCCAACAACTACTAAACGAGAGCCGGAAGATCAAAGCTCAGGAAAGGCAACCTGGGGAACACCTTGGAGTGGAACACACCAACTCTCTACACCACGGAAGGGCTGATTCTTAGGAAGGAAGGCTGTCGGAAAGAAGCAGGGCGCGTCCGAGGGTGATTATATTCTTATTAGGTATATACTCACCCTCGGACGCGCCCTGCTTCTTTATTTGTAATGAATGTTTATTTGCAATGTGGTTTTGACTTACTCTATTTTTTTGGTAAATAATGATTTTATTATTTTCATTGTTTTGCATCTTCTTGGCAATAATATAAAGAAGACGCGACAGGACAACACTCGGTGGATGCCATATCTGTGTTTAAAATTGAAAAAACCTTTCAGTTAACTACTTGCAGGAGAAAGTTATTGTAGCTGGTGGCCATTTTTAGTACTGTACCAGATTTTTGTTGTATGTGTTTGTTTTTAATGTTAAAATGTCTGCATTTGATATCTCTCCAGTATTTTCTTTTTTATAAGCAAAATACTTATTTTTATATTTTCTGATGTTGGTTCCAGGGGTACACGGGCAGCAGTGGTGTGGTCAGTGGAGGCCTAGTGGAAGGAGTGACCGCAGACAGGCATCGAAGGCCTAAAATAATAACACATGGCTGTAGGCAATTTTAAATTGGTTCCAGGGGTACACGGGCAGCAGTGGTGTGGTCAGTGGAGGCCTAGTGGAAGGAGTGACCGCAGACAGGCATCGAAGGCCTAAAATAATAACACATGGCTGTAGGCAATTTTAAATTGGTTCCAGGGGTACACGGGCAGCAGTGGTGTGGTCAGTGGAGGCCTAGTGGAAGGAGTGACCGCAGACAGGCATCGAAGGCCTAAAATAATAACACATGGCTGTAGGCAATTTTAAATTGGCTCCAGGGGTACACGGGCAGCAGTGGTGTGGTCAGTGGAGGCCTAGTGGAAGGAGTGACCGCAGACAGGCATCGAAGGCCTAAAATAATAACACATGGCTGTAGGCAATTTTAAATTGGTTACAGGGGTACACGGGCAGCAGTGGTGTGGTCAGTGGAGGCCTAGTGGAAGGAGTGACCACAGACAGGCATCGAAGGCCTAACATAACAAAAATGTCAATACAATGGTATTGTCAGTGGCAGGCATTGAAGGATGTCAGCGCATAGACTAAACATTGGTGGAGCTGTGAGATAATTTTGCAAGTGGTAGAGCACTGTTTGAGCTGGGGGGGGAACTGTCTTGTGGCCGGCGGTACAGGCCCAGGGCCCCTCATATTACAACGGTGTGTCTGACGTTGGGTGCGCACCACCACCTCCAGAGACACTTTATTGTACTAGGAGGGACCCAGTGGCAGTGCCGTCGACCAAAAGCGGGCACACCCACCTCTTCAGACAAACTGCACTCTCACGGGTGCTGTCGCCAAGTGTCGATACCACGGCCCCGTGTGGGGAGTTTGGCCATTTAGTGAGGTGTAAACATGTCGTATGCTGGACAATCAGGTGCAGAAAATTACGAGATTGGAAAAGGCATTCAGAATAGTCCACAGGCAAGACCTTTTCATAGGAAAGCTAGGTGTCAGCCGGGCAAGGTGGGGCAAAAGATTTCGAAATCCAGTTGTGGTTCATTTTAATGAAGGTTAGATCATCTACATTTTGGGTAGCCAGACGAGTCCTTTTTTCTGTTAGTATTGAACCTGCAGCTCTGAATACTCTTTCTGATAGGACACTAGCTGCCGGGCAAGCAAGCTCCTGCAATGCATATTCTGCCAATTCTGGCCAGGTGTCTAATTTTGATGACCAGTAATCAAATGGGAATGACGGTTGAGGGAGAACATCGATAAGGGATGAAAAATAGTTTGTAACCATACTGGACAAATGTTGTCTCCTGTCACTTTGAATTGATGCTGCAGTACCTGTCCTGTCTGCGGTCATAGCAAAATCACTCCACAACCTGGTCAGAAAACCCCTCTGGCCAACGCCACTTCTGATTTCTGCCCCTCTAACTCCTCTGGTCTGCTGGCCCCTGCAGCTCGTGTGAGAACGATCACGGGCGCTGTGTGCAGGGAATGCCAGAAGCAAACGGTCAACAAGAGTTGATTGTTTGGTTGCTAATATTAGTTCCAAGTTCTCATGTGGCATTATATTTTGCAATTTGCCTTTATAGCGAGGATCAAGGAGGCAGGCCAACCAGTAATCGTCATCATTCATCATTTTAGTTATGCGTGTGTCCCTTTTGAGGATACGTAAGGCATAATCCGCCATGTGGGCCAAAGTTCCAGTTCTCAAATCTGTGGTTGTGCTTGGTTGAGGGGCAGTTTCAGGCAAATCCACGTCACTTGTGTCCCTCCAAAAACCAGAACCCGGCCTTGCCGCGCCACCAATTTCCAGTGGCCCCGGAAAAGCTTCCTCATTAAAAATATAATCATCCCCATCATCCTCCTCGTCCTCCTCCTCCTCTTCGCCCGCTAACTCGTCCTGTACACTGCCCTGGCCAGACAATGGCTGACTGTCATCAAGGCTTTCCTCTTCCTCAGCTGCAGACGCCTGATCCTTTATGTGCGTCAAACTTTGCATCAGCAGACGCATTAGGGGGATGCTCATGCTTATTATGGCGTTGTCTGCACTAACCAGCCGTGTGCATTCCTCAAAACACTGAAGGACTTGACACATGTCTTGAATCTTCGACCACTGCACACCTGACAACTCCATGTCTGCCATCCTACTGCCTGCCCGTGTATGTGTATCCTCCCACAAAAACATAACAGCCCGCCTCTGTTCGCACAGTCTCTGAAGCATGTGCAGTGTTGAGTTCCACCTTGTTGCAACGTCTATGATTAGGCGATGCTGGGGAAGGTTCAAAGAACGCTGATAGGTCTGCATACGGCTGGAGTGTACGGGCGAACGGCGGATATGTGAGCAAAGTCCACGCACTTTGAGGAGCAGGTCGGATAACCCCGGATAACTTTTCAGGAAGCACTGCACCACCAGGTTTAAGGTGTGAGCCAGGCAAGGAATGTGTTTCAGTTGGGAAAGGGAGATGGCAGCCATGAAATTCCTTCCGTTATCACTCACTACCTTGCCTGCCTCAAGATCTACAGTGCCCAGCCACGACTACGTTTCTTTCTGCAAGAACTCGGACAGAACTTCCGCGGTGTGTCTGTTGTCGCCCAAACACTTCATAGCCAATACAGCCTGCTGACGTTTGCCAGTAGCTGCCCCATAATGGGAGACCTGGTGTGCAACAGTGGCAGCTGCGGATGGAGTGGTTGTGCGACTGCGGTCTGTGGACGAGCTCTCGCTTCTGCAGGAGGACGAAGAGGAGGAGGAGGGGGTGCGAACGGCTACAGCCAATTGTTTCCTAGACCGTGGGCTAGGCAGAACTGTCCCAAACTTGCTGTCCCCTGTGGACCCTGCATCCACCACATTTACCCAGTGTGCCGTGATGGACACGTAACGTCCCTGGCCATGCCTACTGCTCCATGCATCTGTTGTCAGGTGCACCTTTGTGCTCACAGATTGCCTGAGTGCATGGACGATGCGCTCTTTAACATGCTGGTGGAGGGCTGGGATGGCTTTTCTGGAAAAAAAGTGTCGACTGGGTAGCTCGTAGCGTGGTACAGCGTAGTCCATCAGGGCTTTGAAAGCTTCGCTTTCAACTAACCGGTAGGGCATCATCTCTAATGAGATTAGTCTAGCTATGTGTGCGTTCAAACCCTGTGTACGCGGATGTGAGGCTAAGTACTTCCTTTTTCTAACCATAGTCTCATGTAGGGTGAGCTGGACTGGAGAGCTGGAGATCGTGGAACTAGCGGGGGTGCCGGTGGACATGGCAGACTGAGAGACGGTGGGAGATGGTATTGTTGCCGCCGGTGCCCTAGATGCAGTGTTTCCTACTACGAAACTGGTGATTCCCTGACCCTGACTGCTTTGGCCTGGCAAAGAAACCTGCACAGATACTGCAGGTGGTGCGGAAAATGGTGGCCCTACACTGCCGGAAGGGATGTTGCGTTGCTGACTAGCTTCATTGGCCGAGGGTGCTACAACCTTAAGGGACGTTTGGTAGTTAGTCCAGGCTTGCAAATGCATGGTGGTTAAATGTCTATGCATGTAACTTGTATTGAGACTTTTCAGATTCTGTCCTCTGCTTAAGGTAGTTGAACATTTTTGACAGATGACTTTGCGCTGATCAATTGGATGTTGTTTAAAAAAAATGCCAGACTGCACTCTTTCTAGCATCGGATACCTTTTCAGGCATTGCAGACTGAGCTTTAACCGGATGGCCGCGCTGTCCTCCAACAGGTTTTGGCTTTGCCACGCGTTTTGGGCAAGATACGGGCCCGGCAGATGGAACCTGTTGCGATGTTGATGCCTGCTGCGGCCCCTCCTCCTCCGCTTCAGAACTGCTGCCGCCTGCACCCTGTTCCCCCAATGGCTGCCAATCGGGGTCAAGAACTGGGTCATCTATTACCTCTTCTTGTAGCTCGTGTGCAACTTCGTCTGTGTCACCGTGTCGGTCGGTGGTATAGCGTTCGTGATGGGGCAACATAGTCTCATCAGGGTCTGATTCTTGATCATTACCCTGCGAGGGCAATGTTGTGGTCTGAGTCAAAGGACCAGCATAGTAGTCTGGCTGTGGCTGTGCATCAGTGCACTCCATGTCAGATTCAACTTGTAATGGGCATGGACTGTTAACTGCTTCACTTTCTAAGCCAGGGACGGTATGTGTAAAGAGCTCCATGGAGTATCCCGTTGCGTCACCTGCTGCATTCTTCTCTGTTGTTGTTTTTGCTGAAGAGGACAAGGAAGCGACTTGTCCCTGACCGTGAACATCCACTAACGACGCGCTGCTTTGAGATTTACCAGTTTCACGAGAGGAGGCAAAAGAGCTAGAGGCTGAGTCAGCAAGATAAGCCAAAACTTGCTCTTGCTGCTCCGGCTTTAAAAGCGGTTTTCCTACTCCCAGAAAAGGGAGCGTTCGAGGCCTTGTGTAGCCTGACGACGAACCTGGCTCCACAGCTCCAGACTTAGGTGCAATATTTTTTTTCCCACGACCAGCTGATGCTCCACCACTACCACTACCCTCATTACCAGCTGACAATGAACGCCCCCGGCCACGACCTCTTCCACCATACTTCCTCATTGTTTTAAAAATGTAAACAAACTAACGGTATTTGTTGCTGTCACACAAATTACACGGTGAGCTATAACTTCAGTATGATTTAGCTACCCCTTTACAGGTGAGTGAGACCACAACGAAAATCAGGCACAATGTTACACACTCTGTTGTTGGTGGCAACAAATGAGAGAGATGCCACACACGCAGGACTGTCACTGAAGCACAAATGTAAATATTAATCTCCCACTGATTTGATTTTTTTTTTTTTTTCATGGAGACTTTAGCAAAAAAAAATAATAGAATAAAATGATTTTTTCAGGAAGAATTTAGAAACCAAATAAAATAAAATGATTTTTTCAGGGAGAATTTAGAAAACAAATAAAACAAAAAAGGCTTTCTATGGCCCACTGAGTGAGAGATGACGCACTCAGGAGTCAGGAGTGGCACACAAGCCCAGAGGCCAATATTTATCTCCCACTGATTGATGTAGTGATTTTTTCAGGTAGATTTTGGAACCCAAATCAAGCTAAAAAAAATAATAGGCTTTCTATGGCCCACAATTGGAGAGAGAGAGAGAGATGGCACACCCAGGAGTCAAGACTGGCACACAAGCAGAAAGGGCAATATTAATCTCCCACTGATTTTTTTTTTTTTTTTTTTTTTCAGGGAGACTTTAGGAAAAAAAAAATAGAATAAAATGATTTTTTCAGGAAGAATTTAGAAACCAAATAAAATAAAATGATTTTTTCAGGGAGAATTTAGAAAACAAATAAAACAAAAAAAGGCTTTCTATGGCCCACTGAGTGAGAGATGACGCACACAGGAGTCAGGAGTGGCACACAAGCCCAGAGGCCAATATTTATCTCCCACTTTTTTTTTTTGTTCCAGGGAAAATTTATAAACCCAATAAAAAAATAATAAATAGGCTTTCTATGGCCCACTATCTGAGAGACAGAGAGAGATGGCACGCTTAGGACTGGCACACAAGCCCAAAGGCCAATATTAATCTCCCTTTTTTTTTAAGGGAGAATTTATAAAACCAAAAAAAAAAATAAATAAATAGGCTTTCTATGGCCCACTATTTGTGAGAGAGATGGCACGCTCAGGACTGGCACACAAGCCCAGAGGCCAATATTAATCTCCCACTTTTTTTTTTTTTTCCAGGGAAAATTTATAAAACCAATAAAAAAATAAATAAATAAATAGGCTTTCTATGGCCCACTATCTGAGAGAGAGAGATGGCACGCTTAGGACTGGCACACAAGCCCAAAGGCCAATATTAATCTCCCACTGATTGATTTATTGATTTTTTCATTTAGAATTTAGAACCCAAATAAAGCAAAAAAAAAAAAAAGGGCTTTCTATGGCCCACTTAGTGAGTGATGATGCACACAGGAGTCAGGAGTGGCACACAAGCCCTGAGGCCAATATTTTTCTCCCACTAATTGATGTAGTGATTTTTTCAGGTACATTTTAGAACCCAAATCAAGCAAAAAAATAAATAGGCTTTCTATGGCCCACTATTTGTGAGAGAGATGGCACGCTCAGGACTGGCACACAAGCCCAGAGGCCAATATTAATCTCCCACTTTTTTTTTTTGGTTCCCGGGAAAATTTATAAACCCAATAAAAAAATAAATAAATAGGCTTTCTATGGCCCACTATCTGAGAGAGAGAGATGGCACGCTTAGGACTGGCACACAAGCCCAAAGGCCAATATTAATCTCCCACTGATTGATTTATTGATTTTTCCAGGTAGAATTTAGAACCCAAATAAAGCAAAAAAAAAAAAAATGGGCTTTCTATGGCCCACTGAGTGAGTGATGATGCACACAGGAGTCAGGAGTGGCACACAAGCCCTGAGGTCAATATTTTTCTCCCACTGATTGATGTAGTGATTTTTTCAGGTAGATTTTAGAACCAAAATCAAGCAAAAAAATAAATAGGCTTTCTATGGCCCACTGACTGAGAGATGGCACACACAGGAGTCAAGAGTGGCACACAAGCCCTGAGGCCAATATTTTTCTCCCACTGATTGATGTAGTGATTTTTTCAGGTAGATTTTATAACCCAAATCAAGCAAAAAAATAAATAGGCTTTCTATGGCCCACTGAGTGAGAGATGACACAGACAGGGATGGCACTCTAGCAGAAATGTCAATCTTAATCTCCCACAAAAAAAAAAAAAAAACAGGGAGTGTCCTTCAATTACTATCTCCCTGCAGTAATCTCAGCCAGGTATGGCAGGCAGCAATAAGGAGTGGACTGATGCACAAATTAAATAAAAAGTGTGTACAAACAAAAAGGATAGCTGTACAGAAAGGAAGGTACAAGAGGATTTGTGCTTTGAAAAAAGCAGTTGGTTTGCACAGCGGCGTACACACAGCAATGCAGCTATCAGGGAGCCTTCTAGGGCAGCCCAATGAGCTACAGCGCTGAGGGGAAAAAAAAAAAAAAATGTAGCTTCCACTGTCCCTGCACACCGAAGGTGGTGTTGGGCAGTGGAAATCGCTACAGCACAAGTGGTTTGGTGGTTAATGGACCCTGCCTAACGCTATCCCTGCTTCTGACGAAGCGGCAGCAACCTCTCCCTAAGCTCAGATCAGCAGCAGTAACATGGCGGTCGGCGGGAACTCCCCTTTATAGCCCCTGTGACGCCGCAGACAGCAAGCCAATCACTGCAATGCCCTTCTCTAAGATGGTGGGGACCAGGACCTATGTCATCACGCTGCCCACACTCTGCGTTTACCTTCATTGGCTGAGAAATGGCGCTTTTCGCGTCATTAAAAACGCGACTTTGGCGCGAAAGTCGCGTACCGCATGGCCGACCCCGCACAGGGGTCGGATCGGGTTTCATGTAACCCGACTTTGCCAAAAGTCGGCGACTTTTGAAAATGAACGACCCGTTTCGCTCAACCCTACTCATTATCCCAGCCTAAATCAGAAGACAAAGTATGAAACTGAATAGCATACTGACCTACAGTTAGGGACCCTTGTTGGAGGTTAAAGAAAGCATCAGTAGTAGAGGCCAAACTCCCCGGTTCATCGAAAACTCAAAGAAAAGTCTCCAAGAATACAGATAATTGGGAGACTACAGGATCGTCTCGCTCCCAACAAGGATTAACCCATGCCAAGGCGTCCCCCTCCAGATAGGAAATCAAAAAGGCTACTTTTGCCCGATCAGTGGGATATTGCTGAAGCAAAAGTTCAAAATGAAGGCGGCATTGATTAAGAAAACCCTGACATAGTTTGGGATCGCCACTGAGGGTGGGGAGCCGAAGCTGAGGCAGATGTAGAAGCGTCTGACTGCAAAGAGAGCAACCGGTCGTCCACCGAAGTCATATAACTAAGAATATGGGCCAGGGTGTCTCGCTGCTGAGCCAACTCCTGCTGTAGGCCTGCTAGCTGAGAAGCATTCCCAGGATCCGTAGACTGAAGAGAAGAGACGGTTGTCCATAGTTTTCATGAAGGACATAATACGGGTCTGATTTTAAAAAGACCAGCTCCTTTTGAGCGGCAGAAACTCCAGCGGGGTCCAAGGCCTGTGCTTACTATTAGGACTCAGGGATAACCTGAGAGTGGACCCTCTGGGTCGTGGCTTTAGAGCCCCCGAGGGCGAGCGGACCAGATGGAACCACCCCCTATACAGGGAGCATTAGGAGCAGGCCCAAGGGAGATGGAGACACGGGGACCCAGGACAAGCATGGGAGAGGCACAGGACTGGAACGGCAGGAACACCAGGCAGGCACGACGGGGACCCAGGACAGGCACGGGAGAGGCACAAGACTGGAACGGCAGGGACATCAGGCGGGCATGACGGGGACAGGACTGGAACGGCAGGAACACCAGGCATGCACGGGAGACACAGGACAGGCACGGAAGAGGCACAGGACAGGAACAAAGAGGGACCTGAGGAAGAAGAGAACGCAGGCAAGAAATGCTTACACCCTAAGAAGCACAGGTGTCTTACCTAGGAAGACGCTGGGAAAAAGCACCTTATAGGCGCCACCATATTTGGAAGGAGCCATCAGGTCGCGACATCCCAGGAAGCCCAGTGACAGAGGAGATGCACATGCATGGGGATAGGACACGCCGACACCCAGAGAAGACTGAAGAGGATCGGTGAGGGACCACGTCAGAAGCGTGCTGAGGGATAGGAAAAGATAGATAAGTATCCGTGGACGTGACAGACCTCTTCTCAGAACTTCCAGGTTGTACGAAGTTCATAGAGCATTACATCCTCAAGGAGCCTCATGTCCGGGTCAACCATGAAGTCGTACCAAATTTCCGAAGCGCCAAGAAGTGATCTCCAAGGAGGTGAAGTGGATGCTGAGCCTGGGAGTTATCGAGGAATACAAAAGTGGCTGATCCAGCCCAATGGTCCTAGTGCCAAAACCAGATGGGGAATTGTTGTGAGTTCTGTTTTTGGGCTCCCTCTGGTGGTTACTGATGGTACTGGGTGATTTGTGTTCTGCTGTCTCTGGTGTCCACCTGTTCTATTAGGATTTGGGAGTTTCCTATTTAACCGGGCTTTCTTGTCATTTCCCCGCCGGCTATCAAGGTTATCAGAGTGTTTTGTTACCTCAGCTTCTGGCTTCAGTAATCTTCAGGACAAGCTAAGTTTTTGATTTTCTTGTTCCACGTTTTTATTTATTTTTGTCTTGTCCAGCTTGCATATAATTGTTTCTTTGCTGCTGGTTGCTCTAGCGGGCTGTAATTGCTCCTCATGTTCCATGAGTTGGAACATGAGTTCAAGTAATTACAGGATGGTTTTTTGAAGGGTTTTTTGCTGACCGCGCAGTTTACTTTTGTATCCTCTGCTATCTAGTTTTAGCGGGCCTCATTTTGCTGAATCTGATTTCATACTGTGTATGTGCCTTCCTCTCATTTCACCGTCATTATATGTGGGGGGCTGCTATTTCTGTGGGGTATTTCTCTGGAGGCAAGAGAGGTCTGTGTTTCTTCTAATAGGGGAAGTTAGATCTTCGGCTGGTGCGAGACGTCTAGGATCAACGTAGGCACGTTCCCCGGCTATTGTTATTTGTGTGTTCAGGTTTAGGGTCGCGGTCAGCTCAGGTTCCATCACCCTAGAGCTCGTCGGTGCTTGTCCTTTTGTGATTCCCTGCCATTGGAATCATGACAGTATAGCCGGCCACAAAATGTTTGGGCTGAAGTAGGAGGAAAAGTAGTCTGAGGAAGTTTTTTTTTTTTTTTTTTTCTCTCCTCTGAGGTTGCTGCCTAGCCCTAATTGCAGCCTGGCTGTTTTTTTTTTTTTTTTTTTCCTCCTCTTAATCCTTGAATGGCTCTGACCTTAGCTGTTTATCATGGACGTCCAGAGTTTAGCTTCCAGCTTGAATAATCTTGCTGCTAAGGTTCAAAATATACAAGATTTTGTTGTACATGCTCCTATGTCTGAACCTAGAATTCCTATTCCAGAGTTCTTTGCTGGAGATAGATCTAGTTTTCTGAATTTTAGGAACAATTGCAAGCTGTTCCTTTCTTTGAAATCTCGCTCTTCTGGAGACCCTGCTCAGCAGGTTAAGATTATTATATCTTTCCTGCGGGGTGACCCTCAAAATTGGGCATTTGCATTGGCACCAGGGGATCCTGCGTTGCTCAATGTGGATGCGTTTTTTCTGGCATTGGGTTTGCTCTATGAGGAACCTAACCAAGAGATTCAGGCTGAAAAAGCTTTATTAGCTCTCTCTCAGGGGCAAGATGAAGCAGAAATATATTGTCAAAAATTTCGGAAATGGTCAGTGCTTACTCAGTGGAATGAGTGCGCCCTGGCTGCAAAGTTCAGAGATGGCCTGTCTGAGGCCATTAAAGATGTTATGGTGGGGTTCCCTGCGCCTACGGGTCTGAATGAGTCTATGACTATGGCTATTCAGATTGATCGGCGTTTACGGGAGCGCAAACCTGTGCACCATTTGGCGGTGTCTTCTGAACAGGCACTTGAGACAATGCAATGTGATAGAGTTCAGTCTAGAAGTGAACGGCAAAACTATAGGCGGAAAAATGGGTTGTGCTTTTATTGTGGTGATTCAGCTCATGTTATATCAGCATGCTCTAAACGCACAAAAAAGGTTGATAAGTCTGTTGCCATTAGTACGTTACAGTCTAAGTTCATTCTGTCTGTGACTCTGATTTGCTCATTATCATCCATTTCCGTCGATGCCTATGTAGATTCAGGCGCTGCCCTGAGTCTTATGGATTGGTCATTTGCCAAGCGATGTGGGTTTAGTCTTGAGCCTCTGGAAGTCCCTATTCCTTTGAAGGGAATTGACTCTACACCTTTAGCTATGAATAAACCTCAGTACTGGACACAAGTGACCATGCGTATGACTCCCGTTCATCAGGAGGTGATTCGCTTCCTGGTGTTGTATAATTTACATGATGTTCTAGTACTTGGTCTGCCATGGTTACAAACTCATAATCCAGTCCTTGACTGGAAAACAATGTCTGTGTTAAGCTGGGGATGTCAGGGGGTTCATGATGATGCACCTCCGATTTCTATCGCTTCATCTACTCCTTCTGAGGTTCCTGTATTTTTGTCGGATTATCGGGATGTTTTTGAGGAGCCTAAGCTCAGTTCGCTTCCTCCTCACAGGGATTGCGATTGTGCTATAGATTTAATTCCTGTTAGTAAATTTCCTAAAGGTCGTTTGTTCAATCTGTCAGTGCCAGAGCATACTGCTATGCGGGATTATGTTAAGGAGTCCTTGGAAAAGGGACATATCCGTCCATCTTCGTCCCCTTTGGGAGCAGGTTTTTTTTTCGTGGCCAAGAAAGATGGGTCCTTGAGACCTTGTATAGATTATCGTCTTTTGAATAAGATTACCGTAAAATATCAGTATCCTTTGCCTTTGTTGACTGATTTGTTTGCTCGCATTAAGGGGGCTAAATGGTTCACTAAGATTGATCTCCGGGGTGCGTATAATCTTATACGAATAAAGCAAGGTGATGAGTGGAAAACCGCATTTAATACGCCTGAGGGCCATTTTGAGTATTTGGTAATGCCTTTCGGACTTTCTAATGCTCCTTCAGTCTTCCAGTCCTTTATGCACGATATTCTCCGTGAATGTCTGGATAAATTTATGATAGTGTATTTGGATGATATTTTGTTTTTTTCTGATGACTGGGAGTCTCATGTTCAGCAGGTCAGGAAGGTGTTTCAGGTCCTGCGGGCTAATTCCTTGTTTGTAAAGGGCTCAAAGTGTCTCTTTGGAGTCCAGAAGATTTCTTTCTTGGGGTATATTTTTTCCCCTTCTACTATTGAGATGGATCCCGTCAAGGTTCGGGCTATTTGTGACTGGACGCAGCCTGCATCTCTTAAGAGTTTGCAGAAGTTCTTGGGCTTTGCTAATTTCTATCGTCGTTTTATAACTAATTTTTCTAGTGTTGTTAAGCCTTTGACGGATTTGACTAAGAAGGGTGCTGATGTTGCTGATTGGTCTCCTGCGGCTGTGGAGGCCTTTCAGGAACTTAAACGCCGGTTTTCTTCTGCTCCTGTTTTGCGTCAGCCTGATGTTTCGCTTCCTTTCCAAGTTGAGGTTGATGCTTCCGAGATTGGAGCGGGGGCGGTTTTGTCACAGAGAAGCTCCGATTGCTCGGTGATGAAGCCATGTGCGTTCTTTTCTAGAAAATTTTCGCCCGCTGAGCGGAATTATGATGTGGGTAATCGGGAACTTTTGGCCATGAAGTGGGCATTTGAGGAGTGCCGTCATTGGCTGGAGGGTGCTAGACATCGTGTGGTGGTCTTGACTGATCACAAAAATCTGATTTACCTTGAGTCTGCCAGGCGTCTGAATCCTAGACAGGCTCGTTGGTCACTGTTTTTCTCTCGTTTCAATTTTGTGGTTTCATACCTGCCAGGTTCAAAGAATGTGAAGGCGGATGCTCTTTCTAGGAGTTTTGTGCCTGACTCCCCTGGAAATTCTGAGCCCACTGGTATCCTTAGGGATGGGGTGATTTTGTCGGCCGTATTCCCAGACTTGCGACGTGCTTTGCAGGAGTTTCAGGCGGGTAAACCTGATCGTTGTCCGCCTGAGAGACTGTTTGTTCCGGATAGCTGGACCAGTAGAGTCATCTCTGAGGTCCATTCTTCTGCGTTGGCAGGTCATCCTGGAATATTTGGTACTAGAGACTTGGTGGCCAGGTCTTTTTGGTGGCCTTCCTTGTCTAGGGATGTGCGTTCTTTTGTGCAGTCTTGTGAGGTTTGTTCTCGGGCTAAGCCTTGCTGTTCTCGAGCCAGTGGATTGTTGTCACCTTTGCCTATCCCGAAGAGGCCTTGGACGCACATTTCCATGGACTTTATTTCGGATCTCCCTGTCTCTCAAAAAATGTCCGTCATCTGGGTTGTGTGTGACCGCTTTTCTAAAATGGTTCATCTTGTACCCTTGCCTAAGTTGCCTTCCTCCTCTGAGTTGGTCCCTCTGTTTTTCCAGAACGTGGTTCGTTTGCATGGGATTCCGGAGAACATCGTTTCTGACAGGGGATCCCAGTTTGTGTCTAGATTTTGGCGGACGTTCTGTGCTAAGATGGGCATTGATTTGTCCTTTTCGTCTGCATTCCACCCTCAGACGAATGGCCAGACGGAGCGAACTAATCAGACCTTGGAAACTTATTTGAGGTGTTTTGTTTCTGCTGATCAGGATGACTGGGTTACCTTTTTGCCGCTGGCCGAGTTTGCCCTTAATAATCGGGCTAGTTCTGCTACCTTGGTTTCTCCTTTCTTTTGTAATTCGGGGTTTCATCCTCGTTTTTCCTCTGGTCAGGTGGAGCCTTCTGATTGTCCTGGAGTGGACATGGTGGTGGATAGGTTGCATCAGATTTGGAGTCATGTGGTGGACAATTTGAAGTTGTCCCAGGAGAAGGCTCAGCAGTTTGCTAATCGCCGTCGCCGCGTGGGTCCTCGACTTCGTGTTGGGGACTTGGTGTGGTTGTCTTCTCGTTCTGTTCCTATGAAGGTCTCTTCTCCTAAGTTCAAGCCTCGGTTCATCGGTCCTTATAGGATCTTGGAAATTCTTAACCCTGTGTCGTTTCGTTTGGATCTCCCGGCATCGTTTGCTATTCATAATGTGTTCCATCGGTCGTTGTTGCGGAGGTATGAGGTACCTGTTGTTCCTTCGCCTGAGCCTCCTGCTCCGGTGCTGGTGGAGGGAGAATTGGAGTATGTTGTGGAGAAGATCTTGGATTCTCGTGTTTCCAGACGGAAACTCCAATATTTGGTCAAGTGGAAGGGTTATGGTCAGGAGGATAATTCTTGGGTGGTTGCCTCTGATGTTCATGCTGATGATTTGGTCCGCGCTTTTCATAGGGCTCATCCTGGTCGCCCTGGTGGTTCTCGTGAGGGTTCGGTGACCCCTCCTCAAGGGGGGGGTACTGTTGTGAGTTCTGTTTTTGGGCTCCCTCTGGTGGTTACTGATGGTACTGGGTGATTTGTGTTCTGCTGTCTCTGGTGTCCACCTGTTCTATTAGGATTTGGGAGTTTCCTATTTAACCGGGCTTTCTTGTCATTTCCCCGCCGGCTATCAAGGTTATCAGAGTGTTTTGTTGCCTCAGCTTCTGGCTTCAGTAATCTTCAGGACAAGCTAAGTTTTTGATTTTCTTGTTCCACGTTTTTATTTATTTTTGTCTTGTCCAGCTTGCATATAATTGTTTCTTTGCTGCTGGTTGCTCTAGCGGGCTGTAATTGCTCCTCATGTTCCATGAGTTGGAACATGAGTTCAAGTAATTACAGGATGGTTTTTTGAAGGGTTTTTTGCTGACCGCGCAGTTTACTTTTGTATCCTCTGCTATCTAGTTTTAGCGGGCCTCATTTTGCTGAATCTGATTTCACACTGTGTATGTGCCTTCCTCTCATTTCACCGTCATTATATGTGGGGGGCTGCTATTTCTGTGGGGTATTTCTCTGGAGGCAAGAGAGGTCTGTGTTTCTTCTAATAGGGGAAGTTAGATCTTCGGCTGGTGCGAGACGTCTAGGATCAACGTAGGCACGTTCCCCGACTATTGTTATTTGTGTGTTCAGGTTTAGGGTCGCGGTCAGCTCAGGTTCCATCACCCTAGAGCTCGTTGGTGCTTGTCCTTTTGTGATTCCCTGCCATTGGAATCATGACAGGGAATGGCAATTTTGCAATGACTATCGGAAGCTGAACAAGGTTTCTAATACCGATGCCTACCTGATGCCCCAGGTCAATGAATTAATTGAGAGGCTAGGGCCGGCTCAGTACATTATTACCCTTGACCTCACAAAAGGGTTTTGGCAAATCCCCATGTCCCAGGGTGCCAAAGAGAAGACTGCATTCTCAACACCAGATGATGCTTCCAATACACAAAGATGCCGTTTGTGTTACAACGTGCTTCAGCAATGTTCCAGAGAGCCATGGACCAGATCCTGTGCAGCGGTTTACCTGAATGATATTGCAATATTCAACCAGGATTGGTGAAGCCATCTGAGCAAGGTCCAGGTGAAATTTGATGCTCTACGGAAGGTGGGGTTTTCCAAAAACCTGAAGAAGTGTGCCTTGGGAATGAAGTGAGATACTGGGGCTATGTTGTATGCAAGGGCAAAATAAAGCCACAGAAACAGGTCAGGGCATTCTTGAGCATTGTGGGATATTACTGCCGGTTCATCTCGAACTTCACCATGGTAGCCGCATCTCTAATGGATCTCCTTAAAGGGTCAAAGTTGGCTATGACTATGAGGTCTACAGAAGCTGAGACGGCCTTCCAGGAACTGAAGCTTGCCCAGGAACTGAAGCTGGCCAAGGAGCTTGTGGTACAGATGGATGCATTGGATGTCGGGCAGGATGCTGTCTTGTCTCAAGAGGTGAACGGGAAAGAGCACCCCATAATGTATCTCAGCGATAAGTTGTCTACCTGTGAGAAAAATTCTCCATAGTGGAGAAGGAATGTTTAGCCATCAAGTGGGCGTTGGACTCTCTAAGGTACTACCACTTGGGCAGGAAGTTTAGGCTAGTGTCACACCATGCACCACTGAAGTGGATGAGGGAGAAAAAAGGAAACAATGCCCCAGTTACCAGTTACCAGGTGGCTCCTAGCACTTCAGGATTTTAACTTCCATGTGAAGCTTAGGCCACTGCTTGGCAATGCTGACACTCTGTCGAGACTGTTGTTGGCAGAATGTGCCTAGCCCTCCGGCTTTTGGCAGAGGGAGAGGGTATGTAAGATGGTCGCCAGATGAGTCCTTGAGGGGAGATACAATTATATGAAAAAGTTTGGGCACCCCTATTAATCTTAAGCTTAATGTTTTATAAAAATAGTTTTTTTTTTGCAACAGCTATTTCAGTTTCATATATCTAATAACTGTTGGACACAGTAATATTTCTGCCTTGAAATAAGGTTTATTGTACTAACAGAAAATGTGCAATCTGCATTCAAACAAAATTTGACAGGTGCATAAGTATGGGCACCCCACCAGAAAAGTGACATTAATATTTAGTAGATCCTCCTTTTGCAAAAATAACAGCTTCTAGTCGCTTCCTGTAGCTTTTAATGAGTTCCTGGATCCTGGATGAAGGAATTTTTGACCATTCCTCTTTACAAAACAATTCCAGTTCAGTTAAGTTTGATGGTTGTCGAGCATGGACAGCCCTCTTCAAATGATCCCACAGATGTTCAATGATATTCAGGTCTGGGGACTGGGATGGCCATTCCAGAAACGTGTAATTGTTCCTCTGCATGAATGCCTGAGTAGATTTGGAGCCGTGTTTTGGATCATTGTGTTGCTGAAAGATCCATCCCTTGCGTAACTTCAACTTTGTCACTGATTCATGAACATTATTGTCAAGAATCTACTGATACTGAGAGGAATCCATGTGTCCCTCAACTTTAACAAGATTCCTGATGCCGGCATTGGCCACACAGCCCCAAAGCATGATTGAACCTCCACCAAATTTTACTGTGGGTTGCAAGTGTTTTTCTTGGAATGCTGTGTTTTTTGGCCGCCATGCATAATGCCTTTTTGTATGACCAAACAACCCAAATCTTGGTTTCATCAGTCCACAGGACCTTCTTCCAAAAAGAAATTGGCTTTTCCAAATGTGCTTTTGCATACCTCAGCCGACTCTGTTTGTGGCGTGCTTGCAGAAACGGCTTCTTTCACATCACTCTCCCATACAGCTTCTCCTTGTGCAAAGTGCGTTGTATAGTTGACCGATGCACAGTGACACCATCTGCAGCAAGTTGATGCTGCAGCTCTCTGGAGGTGGTCTGAGGATTGTCCTTGACTGATCTCACCATTCTTCTTCTCTGCCTTTCTGATATTTTTCTTGGCCTGCCACTTCTGGCCTTAACAAGAACTGTACCTGTGTTCTTCCATTTCCTTACTATGTTCCTCACAGTGGAAATTGACAGGTTAAATCTTTGAGACAGCTTTTTGTATCCTTTGCCTGAGCAACTATGTTGAATAATCTTTGTTTTCAGATCATTAGACAGTTGTTTTGAGGAGCCCATGATGCCACTCTTCAGAGGAGATTCAAACAGGAGAACAACTTGCAAGTGGCCACTTTAAGTAGCTTTTCTCATGATTGCATACTCCTGGCTATGAAATTCAAAGCCCAAAAAATGTGCTTTAGTAAGTCAGTAAAAAGTAGGTAGGAGTATTATTAAAAACAAGAAAATGATAAGGGTGCGCATACTTATGCACCTGTCAAATTTTGTTTAAATGCAAATTGCACATTTTCTGTTAGTACAATAAACCTCATTTCAAGGCAGAAACATTACTGCGTCCAACAGTTATTAGATATATGAAACTAAAATAGCTGTTGCAAAAAAAAACAGTTTTTATAAAACATTAAGCTTAAGATTAATAGGGGTGCCCAAACTTTTTCATATAACTGTATCTGTCATTGCAGCTATTAGCTGTGGTAATGTGAGTGCAGAAGTATGCTCCAGCATGTACAGCTCTGGCAAAAATTAAGAGACTACTGTAAAATGTTCAGTTTGTCTGATTTTTCTCTTTATAGGTATATTTTTGAGTAAATGTAAATTGTTCATTTATTCAATAAACTACAGAAAACATGTCTCCGAATTTCCAAGCAATAAGTTTTGTATTTTTTTTCTGAAAAGGAGAAATAGTAAAAATTAAAAAAAGCAGTGTTTTCAGGCCTCAAATAATGCAAAGAAAACAACTTCATAATAATTTAGAAACAACAATACTAATGTTTTAACTCAGGAAGAATTCAGAAATCAATATTTTGTGGAATAACCATGATTTTTAATCACAGCTTTCATGCGTCTTGGCATGCTTTCCACCAGTCTTTCACACTGCTACTGGCGCAAAAATGTAAGCAGTTCTTCTTTATTTGATGGCTTGTGACTATCTATCATCCTCTTGACTACATTCCAGAGTTTTTCAATGGGGTTCAGGTCCGAAGATTGGGCTGCCCATGACTGGGTTTTTATGTGATTGTCTCTTAATTTTTGCCAGAGCTGTATAGCGCTGAGAGAGCTATTTGGCCATTTCAGGGCCGGGTTTTACAAGCGGTCATAAGAGATGTGTGGGAATGACCGCTCACATATCCCAACCCCAGGGGCATGGTTTCGCTAATAAATTGGAGGCCAAATGTCTCATTCAGTGTCTGTGGATGAAGGTGTGGAGACCTTCAGTGTGTGTGATAAAGACACTGACCTGAGTGGGCGGACCTGCAGTACTATATGGACTGTTTATTTTTCCTGTTTGCTTTTCACTTTGTGCCAGAAAAGGCTGTTCATTTGTTTTGGCTATCCTGATTGGTTTATGCAGTTTTAATAAACTTGCTTGGACATTTCAACAATACCACTTCTTGTGCCTACCTCCACCGCAGCCGAGTGAGTACAGATCCCTACAGACATTATAAGGGTAAAAGTTGACTGCCAATTTCTAATTTTTCAAACAAAAGTTCCAAAACCTTTTTTTAGGTACCACATCACATTTGAAATGACTTTGAGGGGCCTACATGACAGAAAATGCTCAAAAGTAATAATAATAATAATAATAATAATTTTATTTATATAGCGCCAACATATTCCGCAGCGCTTTACAAATTATAGAGGGGACTTGTACAGACAATAGACATTACAGCATAACAGAAATACAGTTCAAAACAGATACCAGGAGGAGTGAGGGCCCTGCTCGCAAGCTTACAAACTATGGGGAAAAGGGGAGACACGAGAGGTGGATGGTAACAATTGCTTTAGTTATTCGGACCAGCTATAGTGTAAGGCTCAGGTGTTCATGTAAAGCTGCGTGAACCAGTTACCTGCCTAAGTATGTAGCAGTACAGACACAGAGGGCTAATACTGCATAAAGTGTATGAGAACATGATGCAAGGAACCTTTTTTTTTTTTTTTTTTTATTATAAATAGGCCACACAGGGATCATTAGGTTAATGCATTGAGGCGGTAGGCCAGTCTGAACAAATGAGTTTTTAGGGCACGCTTAAAACTGTGGGGATTGGGGATTAATCGTATTAACCTAGGTAGTGCATTCCAAAGAATCGGCGCAGCACGTGTAAAGTCTTGGAGACGGGAGTGGGAGGTTCTGATTATTGAGGATACTAACCTGAGGTCATTAGCGGAGCGGAGGGCACGGGTAGGGTGGTAGACTGATACCAGGGAGGAGATGTAGGGTGGTGCTGAGCCATGGAGTGCTTTGTGGATGAGGGTAGTAGTTTTGTACTGGATTCTGGAGTGGATGGGTAGCCAGTGTAATGACTGGCACAGGGTAGAGGCATCGGTGTAACGGTTGGTGAGGAATATGATCCTGGCTGCAGCATTCAGGACAGATTGGAGCGGGGAGAGTTTTGCAAGAGGGAGACCGATTAGTAGAGAGTTACAATAGTCCAGACGAGAATGAATAAGTGAAACAGTCAGAGTTTTTGCAGAGTCGAAAGTAAGAAAAGGGCGAATTCTAGAAATGTTTTTGAGATGCAGGTAAGAAGAGCGAGCCAGTGATCGGATGTAGGGGGTGAATGAAAGGTCAGAATCAAGGATGACCCCAAGGCAGCGGGCATGTTGCTTTGGAGTAATGGTGGAACCGCACACGGAGATGGCAATGTCAGGCAAAGGTAGGTTAGTAGAGGGAGAGAACACGAGGAGTTCAGTTTTTGACAGGTTTAGTTTCAGATAGAGGGAGGACATGATGTTAGAGACAGCGGTAAGACAATCACTGGTGTTTTCTAAAAAGGTCGGTGTGATATCGGGAGCAGAAGTGTATAATTGGGTGTCGTCAGCATAGAGATGGTACTGGAAACCAAATCTACTGATTGTTTGTCCAATAGGGGCAGTATACAACGAGAAGAGTAGGGGGCCTAGGACTGATCCTTGAGGAACCCCAACAGTAAGGGGAAGGTGAGAGGAGGAGGAACCAGCAAAACATACAGTGAAGGATCGGTCAGAGAGATAGGAGGAGAACCAGGAGAGAACGGTGTCCTTGAGGCCGATGGAGCGGAGCATAGTGAGATAGCGGAGATAGCGGAGCAAAAGTATATAAAATAAGCACTCTTCAAGGTGTTCAAAACCACATTCAAGAAGTTTGTTAACCCTGCAGTTGCTTCACAAGAACTGAAGCAATGTGCAAGGAAAAAAATAACATTTAACTTTTTTCACAAAAAATTATTTAGACTCAAACTTATTTATTTTCTCAAAGGTAACAGGAGAAAATGGACCACACAATTTGTTGTCTAATTTCTCCTGATTATGCCCATACCCCATATATGGGGGAAATCCACTGTTTGGGCACCTGACAGGGCTTGGAAGTAAAGGAGCACCGTTTGATTTTTAAGCGCAAAATTGTCTGGAATCGAGAGTGGATGCCATGTCGCATTTGAAGAGCCCTGGATGTGCCTACACAGTGGAACCCCCCCACACATGACCCCATTTTGGAAACCATACTCGTCCAGGATTTTATCCACTGGTAGGAGTGCGCATTTTGAACCCACAGATATGACACAGAATATAATAACATTAGGTTGTTATATTGATTATATCATTAGTGTTGAGCGCAAGTGCTCGCTACTTCAGCTTGCTTGAGTATGCACAAAATATCGTGGGTGCTTGAGTGACATGTTCAAGTCCCTGACCCACACGTTTCGTGGTTGTTAGATACCCCAGAAAAACATGTGCGATCCATGATACTCCATGCATACCCAACCACCCAATGCAAACTCAAATAGCACTTGTGCTCAACACTAACCGCCATATTGTTATCATTTTTTTTTACTTAAAAAAAAACTATTCTGACTCCAACTCTATCACAACCCTAACCCCAACGTTAACCCTAATACAACCCTAAGCACAGCCCTAACCCCAACCCCAAACCTAACTTAACTCAAACCCCAACCCTAACCTTAACCGCAACCCTAACTGCAAAGAATGGAAAAAATTACATTTTTTATTTTATAATATTTTTTTCTAGGTAAAAGGGTGATAAAAGGAGATTTGGTTTAATATTTTTTTTTTATTTTGATCACTATGACAGACCCTGTCAGTGTGATCAAAAGGACCAATAGGAAAAATTCCCTATTGTTGTCAAGTACTGGCCAGTGGCCAGCATGTCCCGTTGGGCACACTGCGATTGTGCGTGCCATTTTTTACCATGAAAATGATGCAGAGGGAAAGGGGACACATCAGTAGGGCCAGGGGATGACAGACGTTTAAGGGGTTTTCAGAGGCCACCATTTCTTTCTTCTCTGATATGCTAGATAATATCAGAGAGAGAAATTCATTTTTAATTGTTTTTTTGTGTTCTCAGCTATTCTGTGAAAAACGGCAATCACGTGACAGGGTATCATAAAAACTGGTCCTGATCATGTTCTCCAGGGTCTCGGCTAGCCCCAGTAGCTGAGACCCTGGAGATTTTTCGATGTTCGGGAGTGTGATACTCTAATTTCTCAGTGCCATTAAAAAGCACCGCTGAGGAATATGTACCCAGGACTGCCGCCATTAAAAAAGGCAAATGAGAGGTAACTAAGGAGTTAAATAACTCTACCGCAGTGTGCTGTTTGTCTCCTAGACAAATCAGCTTCAGCAGAACTTATTGCTGCTTTGCTAAGGGAGTGAAGCAGGGCTTCCAGGTTTTCACTGATGTGGACAACATACTCTGAGATAGCACATTGGAGATGGAAGATAAGGAGAAGCAGTAGGTGGTGCAGGAACTGCTGTTGGAGGTGAAGGAAACCCTGATAGAAGTAGGGCCAGCAATCCTTGGAGTCGAAGCACATGCACCTTGCCAGGGTTTGACTCTATCCCAGCCTCCACAATGTTCACCCAGTGTGCTGTAAAGGAAATGTAGTATCCCTGTCTACGAGCACTTGTCCATATCTAGGTCTTTAACCCTCTCCCGACCTTTGACGCAGCGTATGCGTCATGAAAACCCGTGCCAATCCGACCTGTGACGCAGCATATGCGTCATGGCCGGATTGGGCTCCTGCAGGCCGGGTGAAAGGGTTAACTCCAATTTCACCCAGCCTGCAGGGACAGGGGGGTGGTAGTTTAGCCCAGGGGGGGTGGCTTCACCCCCCCGTGGCTAGAATCGCTCTGATTGGCTGTTGAAAGTGAAACTGCCAATCAGAGCGATTTGTAATATTTCACCTAAAAAACTGGTGAAATATTACAATCCAGCCATGACCGATGCTGCAATATCATCGGCCATGGCTGGAAACACTTTTGTGCCTTTTACCCGTGGATTTTTCAAAAATGGTGCGGAAAAATCTCACACGAATCCGCAACGTGGGCACATAGCCTTAGGGTTAGGGTTGGGTTGGAATTAGGGTTGTGGTTAGGGTTAGGGGTGTGTTGGGGTTAGGGTTGTGGTTAGGATTACGGCTACTGTTGGGATAAGGGTTAGGGGTGTGTTGGCGTTAGAATTGAGGGGTTTCCACTGTTTAGGCACATCAGGGGGTCTCCAAACGCAACATGGCGCCACCATTGATTCCAGCCAATCTTTTATTCGAAAAGTCAAATGGTGCTCCCTCCCTTCCGAGCCCCGACGTGTGCCCAAATAGTGGTTTACCCCCATATATGGGGTACCAGCATAGTCCGGACAAACTGCGCAACAATTACTGGGGTCCAATTTCTCCTGTTACCCTTGAGAAAATAAAAAATTGCTTGCTAAAACATCATTTTTGAGGAAAGAAAAATGATTTTTTATTTTCACGGCTCTGCGTTGTAAACGTCTGTGAAGCACTTGGGGCTTCAAAGTGCTCACCACATATCTAGATAAGTTCCTTGGGGGGTCTAGTTTCCAAAATGGGGTCACTTGTTGGGGGTTTCTACTGTTTAGGCACACCAGGGGCTCTGCAAACGCAACGTGACGCCCGCAGACCATTCCATCAAAGTCTGCATTTCAAAAGTCACTACTTCCCTTCTGAGCCCCGACGTGTGCCCAAACATTGGTTTACCCCCACACATGGGGTATCAGCGTACTCAGGAGAAACTGGACAACAACTTTTGGGGTCCAATTTCTCCTGTAACCCTTGGGAAAATAAAAAATTCTGGGCTAAAAAATTATTTTTGAGGAAAGAAAACGTATTTATTATTTTCACGGCTCTGTGTTATAAACTTCTGTGAAGCACTTGGGGGTTGAAAGTGCTCACCACATATCTAGATTAGTTCCTTTCGGGGTCTAATTTCCAAAATGGGGTCACTTGTGGGGGGTTTCTACTGTTTAGCCACATCAGGGGCTCTGCAACGCAACGTGACGCCCATAGAGCATTCCATCAAAGTCTGCATTTCAAAACTTCACTACTTCACTTCCGAGCCCCGCCGTGTGCCCAAACAGTAGTTTACCCCCACATATGGGGTATCACTGTACTCAGAAGAAACTGGACAACAAATATTGGGGTCAAATTTCTCCTGTTATCCTTGGGAAAATAAAAAATTTTATCCTATTGCCCATGTGAAAATGAACAAAATTGAGGCGAAGAGAAATTTTTGTGAAAAAAAAAAGTACTTTTTCATTTTTACGGATCAATTTGTGAAGCACCTGAGGGTTTAAAGTGCTCACTAGGCATCTATATAAGTTCCTTGGGGGGTCCAGTTTCCAAAATGGGGTCACTTGTGGGGGAGCTCCAATGTTTAGGCACACAGGGTCTCTCCAAACGCGACATGGTGTCCGCTAACGATGGAGATAATTTTTCATTCAAAAAGTCAAATGGCGCTCCTTCCCTTCCGAGCCTTACCATGTGCCCAAACAGTGCTTTACCTCCACATGTGAGGTATCGGTGTACTCAGGAGAAATTGCCCAACAAATTTTAGGATCCATTTTATCCTGTTGCCCATGTGAAAATGAAAAAATTGAGGCTAAAAAAAATTTTTTGTGAAAAAAAAGTACTTTTTCATTTTTACGGATCAATTTGTGAAGCACCTGGGGGTTTAAAGTGCTCATTATGCATCTAGATAAGTTCCTTGGGGCGTCTAGTTTCCAAAATGGGGTCACTTGTGGGGGAGCTCCAATTTTTAGGCACACGGGGGCTCTCCAAATGTGACATGGTGTCCGCTAAAGAGTGCATCCAATTTTTCATTCAAAAAGTCAAATGGCGCTCCTTCCCTTCCAAGCCCTGTCATGCACCCAAACAGTGGTTTACCCCCACATATGAGGTATCCTCGTACTCAGGACAAATTGGACAACAACTTTTGTGGTTCAGTTTCTCCTTTTATTAATGGGAAAATAAAAAAAATTGTTGCTGAAAGATCATTTTTGTGACTAAAAAGTTAAATTTTCATTTTTTCCTTCCATGTTTCTTCTCCTGCTGTGAAGCATCTGAGGGGTTAATAAACTTCTTGAATGTGGTTTTGTGCACCGTGAGGGGTGCAGTTTTTAGAATGGTGTCACTTTTGGGTATTTTCAGCCATATAGACCCCTCAATCTGACTTCAAATGTGAGGTGGTCCCTAAAAAAAATGGTTTTATAAATTTCGTTGTAAAAATGAGAAATCGCTGGTCAAATTTTAACCCTTATAACTTCCTAGCAAAAAAAAATGTTGTTTCCAAAATTGTGCTGATGTAAAGTATACATGTGGGAAATGTTATTTATTAACTATTTTGTGTCACATAACTCTCTTGTTTAACAGAATAAAAATTATAAATGTGAAAATTGCGAAATTTCCGTTTTTTTATCACAAATAAACACAGAATTTATTGACCTAAATTTACCACTAACATGAAGCCCAATATGTCACGAAAAAACAATCACAGAACCGCTAGGATCCATTGAAGCATTCCTGAGTTATTACCTCATAAAGGGACACTGGTCAGAATTGCAAAAAACGGCCAGGTCTTTAACCCCTCTGTGACCTTAGACGTACTATCCCGTCGAGGTGCCCTGGGCTTATCTGACCCTGGACGGGATAGTACGTCATAGCCGATCGGCCGCGCTCACGGGGGGAGCGCGGCCGATCGCGGCCGGGTGTCAGCTGCTTATCGCAGCTGACATCCGGCACTATGTGCCAGGAGCGGTCACGGACCGCCCCCGGCACATTAACCCCTGGCACACCGCGATCAAAGATGATCGCGATGTGCCGGCGGTGCAGGGAAGCACCGCGCAGGGAGGGGGCTCCCTGCGGGCTTCCCTGAGCCCCCCGCAGCAACGCGATGTGATCGCGTTGCTGCGAGGGTCTCCTCACCTCCCTCCCTGCTCGAGCCCCGGATCCAAGATGGCCGCGGATCCGGGTCCTGCAGGGAGGGAGGTGGCTTCACAGAGCCTGCTCAGAGCAGGCACTGTGAAGCAGCCTGCACTCCTATCAGATCACTGATCTGACAGAGTGCTGTGCAAACTGTCAGATCACTGATCTGTGATGTCCCCCCTGGGACAAAGTAAAAAAGTAAAAAAAAAATTTTCCAAATGTGTAAAAAAAATAAAAAAAAATATTCCAAAATAATGAAAAAAAAAAAAAATATTATTCCCATAAATACATTTCTTCATCTAAATAAAAAAAAAAAAACAATAAAAGTACACATATTTAGTATCGCCACGTCCGTAACGACCCGACCTATAAAACTGTCCCACTAGTTAACCCCTTCAGTAAACACCGTAAGAAAAAAAAAAAAAAAACGAGGCAAAAAACAACGCTTTATTATCATACCGCCGAACAAAAAGTGGAATAACACGCGATCAAAAGGACAGATATAAATAACCATGGTACCGCTGAAAGCGTCATATTGTCCCGCAAAAAAAGAGCCACCATACAGCATCATCAGCAAAAAAATAAAAAAGTTATAGTCCTGAGAATAAAGCGATGCAAAAATAATTATTTTTTCTGTAAAATAGTTTTTATCGTATAAAAGCACCAAACCATAAAAAAATGATATAAATGAGGTATCGCTGTAATCGTACTGACCCGAAGAATAAAACTGATTTATCAATTTTACCAAACGCGGAACGGTATAAACGCCTCCCCCAATAGAAATTCATGAATAGCTGGCTTTTGGTCATTCTTCCTCACAAAAATCGGAATAAAAAGCGATAAAAAAATGTCACGTGCCCAAAAATGTTTTCAATAAAAACGTCAACTCGTCCCGCAAAAAACAAGACCTCACATGACTCTGTGGACCAAAATATGGAAAAATTATAGCTCTCAAAATGTGGTATTGCAAAAAATATTTTTTGCAATAAAAAGGGTCTTTCAGTGTGTGACGGCTGCCAATCATAAAAATCCGCTAAAAAACTCGCTATAAAAGTAAATCAAACCCCCCTTCATCACCCCCTTAGTTAGGGAAAAATAAAAAAAAATGTATTTATTTCCATTTTCCCATTAGGGCTAGGGTTAGGGCTAGGGTTAGGGTTAGGGCTAGGGTTAGGGCTAGGGTTAGGGCTAGGGCTAGGGTTAGGGCTAGGGTTAGGGCTAGGGCTAGGGTTAGGGTTAGGGCTAGGGTTAGGGTTAGGGCTAGGGTTAGGGCTAGGGTTAGGGCTAGGGTTAGGGCTAGGGTTAGGGTTAGGGCTAGGGTTAGGGCTAGGGTTAGGGCTAGGGTTAGGGTTAGGGCTAGGGTTAGGGCTAGGGTTAGGGCTAGGGTTAGGGTTAGGGCTAGGGTTAGGGCTAGGGTTAGGGCTAGGGTTAGGGTTAGGGTTGGGGCTACAGTTAGGGTTGGGGCTAAAGTTAGGGTTAGGGTTTAGATTACATTTACAGTTGGGAATAGGGTTGGGATTAGGGTTAGGGGTGTGTCAGGGTTAGAGGTGTGGTTAGGGTTACCGTTGGAATTAGGGTTAGGGGTGTGTTTAGATTAGGGTTTCAGTTATAATTGGGGGGTTTCCACTGTTTCGGCACATCAGGGGCTCTCCAAACACGACATGGCGTCCGATCTCAATTCCAGCCAATTCTGCGTTGAAAAAGTAAAACAGTGCTCCTTCCCTTCCGAGCTCTCCTGTGTGCCCAAACAGGGGTTTACCCCAACATATGGGGTATCAGCGTACTCAGGACAAATTGGACAACAACTTTTGTGGACCAATTTCTCCTGTTACCCTTGGGAAAATACAAAACTGGGGGCTAAAAAATAATTTTTGTGGGAAAACAAAAAGATTTTTTATTTTCACGGCTCTGCGTTATAAACTGTAGTGAAACACTTGGGGGTTCAAAGTTCTCACAACACATCTAGATAAGTTCCATGGGGGTCTAGTTTCCAATATGGGGTCACTTGTGGGGGGTTTCTACTGTTTAGGTACATTAGGGGCTCTGCAAACGCAATGTGACGCCTGCAGACCAATCCATCTAAGTCTGCATTCCAAATGATGCTCCTTCCCTTCCGAGCCCTCCCATGCGCCCAAACGGTGGTTCCCCCCCACATATCGGGTATCAGCGTACTCAGGACAAATTGGACAACAACATTTAGGGTCCAATTTCTCCTGCTAACCTTGGAAAAATACAAAACTGGGGGCTAAAATATAATTTTTGTGGAAAAAAAAATATTTTTTATTTGCATGGCTCTGCGTTATAAACTGTAGTGAAATACTTGGGGGTTCAAAGCTCTCACAACACATCAAGATGAGTTCCTTAGGGGGTCTACTTTCCAAAATGGTGTCACTTGTGGGGGGTTTCTACTGTTTAGGTACATTAGGGGCTCTGCAAACGCAATGTGACGCCTGCAGACAATTCCATCTAAGTCTGCATTCCAAATGGCGCTCCTTCCCTTCCGAACCCTCCCATGCGCCCAAACGGTGGTTCCCCCCCACATATGGGGTATCAGCGTACTCAGGACAAATTGGACAACAACTTTTGGGGTCCAATTTCTCCTGTTACCCTAGGGAAAATACAAAACTGGGGGCTAAAAAATAATTTTTGTGGGAAAAAAATTTTGTTTTATTTTTATGGCTCTGCATTATAAACTTCTGTGAAGCCCTTGGTGGGTCAAAGTGCTCACCACACATCCAGATAAGTTCCTTAGGGGGTCTACTTTCCAAAATGGTGTCACTTGTGGGGGGTTTCAATGTTTAGGCACATCAGTGGCTCTCCAAACGCAACATGGCGTCCCATCTCAATTCCTGTCAATTTTGCATTGAAAAGTCAAACGGCGCTCCTTCCCTTCCGAGCTCTCCCATGCGCCCAAACAGTGGTTTACTGCCACATATGGGGTATCAGCGTACTCGGGACAAATTGGACAACAACTTTTGAGGTCCAATTTCTTCTCTTACCCTTGGAAAAATAAAAAATTGGGGGCAAAAATATAATTTTTGTGAAAAAATATGATTTTTTATTTTTACGGTTCTGCATTATAAACTTCTGTGAAGCACTTGGTGGGTCAAAGTGCTCACCACACCTCTAGATAAGTTCCTTAGGGGGTCTACTTTCCAAAATGGTGTCACTTGTGGGGGGTTTCAATGTTTAGGCACATCAGTGGCTCTCCAAACGCAACATGGCGTCCCATCTCAATTTCTGTCAATTTTGCATTGAAAAGTCAAACGGCGCTCCTTCCATTCCGAGCTCTCCCATGCGCCCGAACAGTGGTTTACTGCCACATATGGGGTATCAGCGTACTCAGGACAAATTGGACAACAACTTTTGAGGTCCAATTTCTTCTCTTACCCTTGGAAAAATAAAAAAATGGGGGCAAAAATATAATTTTTGTGAAAAAATATGATTTTTTATTTTTACGGTTCTGCATTATAAACTTCTGTGAAGCACTTGGTGGGTCAAAGTGCTCACCACACATCCAGATAAGTTCCTTAGGGGGTCTACTTTCCAAAATGGTGTCACTTGTGGGGGGTTTCAATGTTTAGGCACATCAGTGGCTCTCCAAACGCAACATGGCGTCCCATCTCAATTCCTGTCAATTTTGCATTGAAAAGTCAAATAGCGCTCCTTCCCTTCCGAGCTCTCCCATGCGCCCAAACAGTGGTTTACTGCCACATATGGGGTATCAGCGTACTCAGGACAAATTGGACAACAACTTTTTGGGTCCAATTTCTCCTGTTACCCTTGGTAAAATAAAATAAAATTGGAGCTGAAGTAAATTTTTTGTGTAAAAAAGTTAAATGTTCATTTTTATTTAAACATTCCAAAAATTCCTATTAAACACCTGAAGGGTTAATAAACTTCTTGAATGTGGTTTTGAGCACCTTGAGGGGTGAAGTTTTTAGAATGGTGTCACACTTGGGCATTTTCTATCATATAGACCCCTCAAAATGACTTCAAATGAGACGTGGTCCCTAAAAAAAAAATGGTGTTGTAAAAATGAGAAATTGCTGGTCAACTTTTAACCCTTATAACTCCCTAACAAAAAAAAAATTGGTTCCAAAATTATGCTGATGTAAAGGAGACATGTGGGAAATGTTACTTATTAAGTATTTTGTGTGACATATCTCTGTGATTTAATTGCATAAAAATTCAAAGTTTGAAAATTGCGAAATTTTCAAAATTTTCGCCAAATTTCCGTTTTTTTCACAAATAAACGCAGGTACTATCAAAGAAATTTTACCACTATCATGAAGTACAATATGTCACGAGAAAACAATGTCAGAATCACCAGGATCCGTTGAAGCGTTTCGGAGTTATAACCTCATAAAGGGACAGTGGTCAGAATTGTAAAAATTGGCCTGGTCATTAACGTGCAAACCACCCTTGGGGGTAAAGGGGTTAAGGTCAAAATAGGCTGGGTCATGAAGGGGTTAAGTGGACAATGCCTGTAAATGCATTGGTAAGGACACTGGTGATGTTCCTGGACATGCGCTGGTACAAGGCGGGAATGCAACACCAGGAGAAAAATTGGTGGCTATGTTAATTCTGTCACACTAGGGTGCGACCCGTCTTAATTGTCTGTGGTCAAATTGGTTCTCTAGGAGAGAAAGTACGTGCACGGAGGAAAGAATCACAGAAGACAGTGGATCATGTCTCAAATGCTTCTCGCCTGGTTTAATCGTCCGCAGAATGCCTCCTTTTATAGGAGTAAAGCACATTACATCATTGGGTTGTCTTTCCAACTTAATTATCACAAACCTCTTTGATCTTACATGTTATGCGTTATTATCTTTATTACTATATTACCATTATTCTAATGACTAGATTGTGGCCCGATTCTAACGCATCGGGTATTCTAGAATATGCATGTCCCCGTAGTATACGGACAATGATGATTCCAGAATTTGCGGCAGACTGTGCCCGTCGCTGATTGGTCGAGGCAACCTTTATGACATCATTGTCGCCATGGCAACCATTATGACATCTACGTCGATACTGTGCTCGTTGCTGATTGGTCGAGGCCTGTGGGCCTCGACCAATCGGAGACGCGGGATGTCTACGTCCTTTATGACATCATCGTCGCTGTGCCCGTCGCTGATTGGTCGAGGCCTGGCGGCCTCGACCAATCAGAGACGCGGAATTTCTACGTCGATACTGTGCCCGTCGCTGATTGGTCGAGGCCGCCAGAGACGCGGGATTTCCTGGACAGACAGACAGACAGACAGAAAGACAGACAGACGGAAAAACCCTTAGACAATTATATATATAGATTATTACTTTTAATCTATGTCTGTACCGTTATCGCTCTAATGGCGCCTTTGGGTCAAGCTGACATCTGTCTATGCACGTATTCTACTTATCTTTGGTTTATTGGCGATCGATTCACCTTCGTTCAGATACATTTACTCTAGATAAGGGTAGGGGATTTACACAGCCTTTCTTAAAGTCCATCTGGATACTAGGTGTATCCTGGTACATCCTGGTACACAGTGATCAACAGAATTTAGTCTTTTGACAGTGAATCAGAAAACCTTAAAACTACATGAATCTAATATATATTCAGCAAAGCGTCCATATAAGTTTGATTTCAGTATAGCTTCATATGCCATATAGTCTCTCCATAACAGTCACCCCTTTGGAGATATGCAGAATCAAAAACCCTAATCTCGTCGAGCCTATCGATCTGCTCCTCTGCGCCTAATCTGAAACCTATCTAACTAACTAACCTTCACCGTATAAACGAGACGGTCCATCTCTAATAGATGGACCCCCTCCTAACGGACTTTGCACAGGAGGAGTCAGATCCTAGTCTCTCCCTCATCGGTGTGCTTCAGGCAGACGTATTCCGGGGGAGGTGGATATGGCAGTCCTCTCATGGTCTCACAGCAGCATCTTTCGTCTATGGGATCTTCAAAGTCAGCATGCATGGTCATCACTGTGGTTTCCATGGTTGTCATCATCATTTTCTTAAGGCATGGAGCTAAGCAGCATAGAATTAAGGCTAATATAATCAAAACACATAGAATAGCTATTCCAAACTTTGTGAGTGCTCTTTGCCACCCATCCCACCACCAAAACCAGGTGTCCCATTGATCCTTTACCCCTGAATTTTGGGCCAATTCTTCTGATAGGTCAGTAAGGCCTTTAAGTGCCCTGGTTATGCTTCCATCCGGAGCAGTGTTGTTAGGGATGTAAGTACAACAGCTAGTACCTATCATTTTGCAGACTCCACCTTTTTCTGCTAGGATCATGTCTAGGGTCATCCTGTTCTGGAAGGCCATAATGGATGTGGGACCTAATTGCTCAATAAGTCCCCTTATAGCATCTCTAGTAAAATTAACAAATCTCTGCTGATTATAGTATAGGTAATTTATCCATTTTACATTCTTATTTACCCCAATTATGGGGATTATTGACTCAAACCCAGCTGCTACCTTATTTCTGGCTTTGAACTCGTTAGGTACTCCCTGTGGGACCCCAATAGTGTCTATATAGATGTGGGGGTCAAAAGAACCTCGTAGCTCCCTTTTTACTTTTTGGGGCAGGTGGTCTTCTTGGAGTACTTGGTCCCAGCTAGGTAGATCAAATATATGAAAGGGCATAAGGGCTTTTACCATGGCACATTGTCCTTTCCATAGGGTATTAAGTCTAGGCCTGATTTTCATGTCTCCACATAGCCAATATACATCAGGCAATTGGTAAATTTGTCCTACAAACGAGGAATCATTGTATGGAGTGCCTTCCTGGACCGGGATCACTTGGTTATTACAGTATTCAGGTGGTAAGTTATCTACCTGTCGTCCAGCACCTTTTCTTTGAAAACAGGTGTAATTCCCTGGATAGGGGGTAATCCCATGGCCAGTTGGTTCACTACTTTGGTAAGGAGGGTATAAGTGGGATACAGTTTGGCATTTATGTGAGTTACCTGGTTGGTTATTCATGTAGAGATAAGGCACATAAGAATCCCTCCTCATCCACCCGTGGGTCTATTGGGAATGGTACTGTGCCTAAATGGGGTCTGGCGGTGGTACAAGCTATGCATGAGGAGCGAGTTGCATTGGTAACAGTGTATCTTACCCACTCTAGCCAGACATTGGAGATAAGGGTAGGGGATTTACACAGCCTTTCTTAAAGTCCATCTGGATACTAGGTGTATCCTGGTACATCCTGGTACAGAGTGATCAACAGAATTTAGTCTTGTGACAGTGAAGCAGAAAACCTTAAAGCTACATGAATCTAATATATATACAAAGCGTCCATATAAGTTTGATTTCAGTATATCTTCATATGCCATATAGTCTCTCCATAACAGCTGGGTACTGAGTACCGAAGTACGGCTTCAGTCGTGAGACAGCGGAAATCCTCCATGTCCACCACCACCAGCTTAAATGGCAACATTTCCACTGCAAGCAGCCTGGAAATGTGTCCATTTAGCATTTGGGCTTGTGGATGGGTGGCTGGGAACTTTCTTTTTCATTCCAAGGCCTGGGGTGGGCACAGCTGAATTCTATGCTGGAACAAGAATTTGTAATTGCCTGATGATGGCAAGTCAGAATGTGGTGCAAGGACAGGTGCAAACCATGAGGCATCTGCGCCAGTGTTTTGGAGAGAAGATTGGGAAGCACCTAGCACAGGGTAAGAGGCAGTGGAGTCACCCGATGGCACCAGTCATGGACCCAGGTGTTCAGCCCACCGAGTCGAGCGCTTAGATGACATGTGCCTGATCATGCTGGTGGTGGTTAGGTTCTTAGTGGCCATGCCCCTGCTGATATTAGTGTGGCACAGGTTGCAAATGGCAATTTTGTTTGTATCAGAACTCTCTTTAAAAAAGCCCAAAACTGGTAAACACTTATCCCTTTGACAGAGAAATGTATGAGTGTTGGTGCTCTGCGGAAGTTTCCCGCCCTGACACCCTGGTCACCCCACTGCCTCTACCTGTCTGTTTCAGTCCTGCCAACCTCTTCTCCTCATCATTAGTGATGAGCGAACGCGCTTGCCACTACTCGGTACTCTCCCGAGTATCACTGTGCTCGGTGTACTCGACAAGCACCGAGTATTTCCAGGATTATTTGGGGGGAGCTCAGGCCTCTGCCCTGCAATTATGGCGCTCTTTAGAGCACCAATGACAGTGCAGGGATTGTCAGCCATGCACTGTAATGCTGCAGCCATCTTTGTTGTGGTATTACAGTGATTGGCTGGCCGCACAGCGTCATCAGGTCTATAGGAGACCTGGCACCGGCCTGCTCGCCACATTCTGCTCCGGACTTAGAGAGTGTAGGGAGAGCTGCAGCTAAGATAGGGTCCTGTTCAGTCCACCACTCCTGAGAAACCGACAGTCCTTTTTAGGGCTAATTCGGGGGTCCAGAGATTGTAACGCTAGGTTGGCAGGGGAGTCTATGTGCACATATTCACATCACTGCAAGGCCTGCAGGCACTGTATGTGAGTACATAGCTCCCACTGCATACATATAAAGGCTCCATTACTGTCCATTACTGTCTGCTGCTTTTGTAATATATACCTAGCTGCAGTTTTCTGTGGCTTTTTTTTTCTTCACCTTATACCTGCTCCTTTTGTTCTAAAGCAATCCATAGCCCCCTTATTTCAACATTTATTTGCATGGTCACGCTGCCTACTACAGCCAGGTTATTGTAATCGGAGAACATGCAAATCTACCATTTGTTTTGTCCCAGGTACCAGGCAGGTGTGAGGTTTTTTTTGTGTCATAGCCAACTTATTGACACAATTTAGTTGTGCCCCCCAAAAATAAGGCAAAATTTAGATCAGTCTGTGATCTGAGTCTGACAGATGGTATATCTGTGGTGGAAAAATCGTAGCTTTGCAGGCATAAGTTTCATAGTTTTGTCTGCTATCATTGTTGTACTCATTTTTAATTTTTTGCCAGATTTCCCATACAAGATAAAAAAAAAAGTAGCATAGTTCTTTGTGCTAGCCTTTTTCTACTCTTTTTTTTATTTTTTTTTTAAATTCACCAAAAACCAAAATACATTTTTATACAGTCTGCTATGTGAGGCTGAGGCCTGGTGTATCTGTGATGGAAAAATCATAGTCTCGCAGGCATACGTAGCATAGTTCTGTGTGCTAGCCTTGTTCTGCTCTTTATTTTTTTCCAAATTTCACATGCAGCAGAAAAAAATATTATACAGTCTGTTATCTGTGGCTGCGGCCTGTTGTATCTGTGGTTTAAAAATCGTAGCTTTTAAAGCTATGTGCACACGTTCAGGATTTCTTGCAGAAAATTTCTGAGAAAAACCTGAAATTTTCTGCAAGAAATCTGCAAGAAATCTGCATGCGTTTTTGCGCGTTTTTGGTGCGTTTTTGATGCATTTTTGATGCGTTTTTTTCCGGACATTTCCCAATGCATTTTATAGTGGGAAATCCACAAAAAAAAACACAAAATTAATGAACATGCTGCGTTTTTTACCGCGATGCTTTTTTTCACGGAAAAAAACGCATCATGTGCACAAAATATACAGAATTCATTCAAAATGATGGGATGCATATTGTATGCTGTTTTTGTGCAGTTTTATAGTGTTTTTTATTGCAAAAAAAAGCGAAAAATCAGCAACGTGTGCACGCAGCCTAAGTCTCAGCCACTAAACCACTATTTATTGCAGTAAGCCAGTTTTGGGTCCACAAGAAATAAATAACCGCTTAAACGCGGCTAAGAATGTCATTTTTTCAGTATATATTTTTTGCTTTTGTTTGAGTTCTATGTAAATGAATAGGACCCATCACAAAATTCAGATTCTAACCAACCAGAACTCCACAAGATCTACAAGCGGACCCAGACTCCTACAAAATATTGATCTCTAAATAAGTGCTAAAAAAAAGTCAAACTGGAGCAAACTTTAGAGACACTCACATGCCAGAAGGGTCTATTTGATTTGCATATAACTCCTTTGATCCTTCTGATGTTCTTTGTGTACGTTTAAGGCCTCTTTCACACTTCCATCATTTGGCCAACGTCGCAATGCATAGTTTTGGAGAAAAAACGGATTCTGCAAAGTTGCCCGCATGATAATAATAATTTTATTTATATAGCGCCAACATATTCCGCAGCGCTTTACAAATTATAGAGGGGATTCGTTTTTTCTCAATAGACTTGTATTAGCGGCGCATTGCGACGCATGGCCACACGTCGCATCCGTCGTGCAACGGATGCGTTGTGATTTTGTGGCCCAACGTGTTGAAAAAACGTTCAATGTAACGTTTTTTCGTCCGTCGGAACTGCCATTCCTGACCGCGCATGCGTGGCCGGAACTCCTCCCCCTCCTCCCCGGAACTCATAATGGGCAGTGGATGCTTCTGCATCCGCTGCCCACATTGTGTACTATTTGCACAACATCCGTCGGTACGTCGGGCCGACGGAAATGTGAAAGAGGCCTTAAGCAATGAGACGCTTGTATGCCCATGAAGTATCTATTTACAGGTCCTATATCTCCCCTTGAGGGTCCAAAAAACCCCAAGTCTGACAGTCATGACCAATTTATCAAAAATATGCACAAAAGCATAAAAGGGAATTAATCAAAAAAGATCTGTGGAAATCGCCTGACCTTAACCACATAGAGAATCAATGGGGTATTGTAAAAAGGAAAATCAGAGACACCAGACCCAACAATGCAGATGAGCTGAAGGCTGCTATCAAAGCAACCTGGGCTTCCATAACACCTCAGCAGTACTACAGGCTGATCGCCTCCATGCCACGCCGCATTGATGCAGTAATTAGTGTTGAGCGATACCTTCCGATATCGGAAAGTATCGGTATCGGATAGGATCGGCCGATATTCAAAAAATATCGGATGTCGCCGATACCGATACCCGATCCCAATGCAAGTCAATGGGACCAAAATATCGGAATTAAAATAAACCCTTTCTTTCCTTGTAGGTTCATTCTACATGAAGGAAAACAACTAAGAATAATGCAGGATGTATTTGGGGAGGTGGCGGAGACATTAAAGTCATAGAGGTTTAGCCCAATCAAATAGAATAGCATGTTTTTTTTTTTTTTTTAAAGACGTTCGGAGTGACAAAGATATTGACTATGTAAATTTTTTTTTTATTTTGTCAGATATTGATGTTTCACTATTCCACGCCCTTCCCCTTCTTTTTTTTTTACTTTTCCCACATTTTCATCTTCATCATCATCAGCATCTTTGACATCAACTTCTTCTTCACCTTATTCATCTTCTTCTTCATCCTTTACCTTTTTTTTTTTTAATACATTCTTCATATTCATTTCATTCAACTATTATTATTCTTCCTATTCTACATATTCATTTTATTCAACTGTTATTATTCTTCCTATTCTACTTCTTCATCATATTCTCATTTGTGACAGGCATTCCCGCAGTTGTTATCTATAAAAGTTGGAAGATTACACCTTCCGTTCTGCCAGTCACAAAAGTTACGTTTGTCCGCGTTCAGTTTGGCCTGCAGCATCAGGCTTTATCCAGGGGCACCACGTGGAGGAACGGACTCACCCCCATACACTGCTTAGTCTTCTTCTGCATATAATTTAGATAATATCTTTTGCTCTGATATTAAGTGTTATGCTTAATGTTCTTCTGCTCTTTGTTCTGCAGCCTCTTGTTCTTCTGCTTCTCGGTCTTCCATGTCGTCGTCTCCAGGGTCGTCGTCTCCAGTGTCGTCGTCTCCGTCGTCGTCGTCTCCGCCGTCGTCGTCGTCGTCATCGGGTGGTCTTCCGGGTCGTCAACGTTAGGGTCTTCAACTTGGAAATGTAGCAGAAGGTACAAGAAGGCTGAGAAAATGCCAAGAACCAGCTTATTGAACTGGAACTCGGATGGCTACCCAAAGGTTCAAGAGCCTATGGAACTACCGAGGACCAGCTGACGTTACTGGAACCCGGTTACTAAGCAGGAGGTACTCGTGCTAAAAAGCACTACCAAGGACCGCCTGACGTTGGCGGAACTCGGATACCCAGAAGGAGGCACCTAAGCCAAAGGCTCTGCCCGGAACCAGCTGACGGTACTGGAACCAGGATGGGGAGCAGAAGGTACAAGAGCAAAAGACACTGCCGAGAACCAGCTGACGGTACTGGAACCCGGATGGGTAGCCGAAGGTCCAAGAGCCAATGGAACTACCGAGGACCAGCTGACGTTACTGGAACCCGGTTACTAAGCAGGAGGTACCCGTGCCTGAAAGCACTACCAAGGACCACCTGACGTTGGTGGAACTTGGATACCCAGAAGGAGGCACCTAAGCCAAAGGCTCTGCCCGGAACCAGCTGACGGTACTGGAACCAGGATGGGGAGCAGAAGGTACAAGAGCAAAAGACACTGCCGAGAACCAGCTGACGGTGCTGGAACCAGGTGGTGGACCCGAAGGCCCACAGGAGAGGAGAGAACAGCTAGGCCGCGAGGCAGCCGCAGTTACCGAACCCCAACAGTCATTCAAAATGATGGGATGCATATTGTATGCTGTTTTTGTGCAGTTTTATAGCGTTTTTTATTGCAAAAAAAAGCGAAAAATCAGCAACGTGTGCACGCAGCCTAAGTCTCAGCCACTAAACCACTATTTATTGCAGTAAGCCAGTTTTGGGTCCACAAGAAATAAATAACCGCTTAAACGCGGCTAAGAATGTCATTTTTTCAGTATATATTTTTTGCTTTTGTTTGAGTTCTATGTAAATGAATAGGACCCATCACAAAATTCAGATTCTAACCAACCAGAACTCCACAAGATCTACAAGCGGACCCAGACTCCTACAAAATATTGATCTCTAAATAAGTGCTAAAAAAAAGTCAAACTGGAGCAAACTTTAGAGACACTCACATGCCAGAAGGGTCTATTTGATTTGCATATAACTCCTTTGATCCTTCTGATGTTCTTTGTGTACGTTTAAGGCCTCTTTCACACTTCCATCATTTGGCCAACGTCGCAATGCATAGTTTTGGAGAAAAAACGCATCCTGCAAAGTTGCCCGCATGATAATAATAATTTTATTTATATAGCGCCAACATATTCCGCAGCGCTTTACAAATTATAGAGGGGATTCGTTTTTTCTCAATAGACTTGTATTAGCGGCGCATTGCGACGCATGGCCACACGTCGCATCCGTCGTGCAACGGATGCGTTGTGATTTTGTGGCCCAACGTGTTGAAAAAACGTTCAATGTAACGTTTTTTCGTCCGTCGGAACTGCCATTCCTGACCGCGCATGCGTGGCCGGAACTCCTCCCCCTCCTCCCCGGAACTCATAATGGGCAGTGGATGCTTCTGCATCCGCTGCCCACATTGTGTACTATTTGCACAACATCCGTCGGTACGTCGGGCCGACGGAAATGTGAAAGAGGCCTTAAGCAATGAGACGCTTGTATGCCCATGAAGTATCTATTTACAGGTCCTATATCTCCCCTTGAGGGTCCAAAAAACCCCAAGTCTGACAGTCATGACCAATTTATCAAAAATATGCACAAAAGCATAAAAGGGAATTAATCAAAAAAGATCTGTGGAAATCGCCTGACCTTAACCACATAGAGAATCAATGGGGTATTGTAAAAAGGAAAATCAGAGACACCAGACCCAACAATGCAGACGAGCTGAAGGCTGCTATCAAAGCAACCTGGGCTTCCATAACACCTCAGCAGTACTACAGGCTGATCGCCTCCATGCCACGCCGCATTGATGCAGTAATTACTGTTGAGCGATACCTTCCGATATCGGAAAGTATCGGTATCGGATAGGATCGGCCGATATTCAAAAAATATCGGATATCGCCGATACCGATACCCGATCCCAATGCAAGTCAATGGGACCAAAATATCGGAATTAAAATAAACCCTTTCTTTCCTTGTAGGTTCATTCTACATGAAGGAAAACAACTAACAATAATGCAGGATGTATTTGGGGAGGTGGCGGAGACATTAAAGTCATAGAGGTTTAGCCCAATCAAATAGAATAGCATGTTTTTTTTTTTTTTTTTTAAAGACGTTCGGAGTGACAAAGATATTGACTATGTAAATTTTTTTTTTATTTTGTCAGATATTGATGTTTCACTATTCCACGCCCTTCCCCTTCTTTTTTTTTTACTTTTCCCACATTTTCATCTTCATCATCATCAGCATCTTTGACATCAACTTCTTCTTCACCTTATTCATCTTCTTCTTCATCCTTTACCTTTTTTTTTTTTTAATACATTCTTCATATTCATTTCATTCAACTATTATTATTCTTCCTATTCTACATATTCATTTTATTCAACTGTTATTATTCTTCCTATTCTACTTCTTCATCATATTCTCATTTGTGACAGGCATTCCCGCAGTTGTTATCTATAAAAGTTGGAAGATTACACCTTCCGTTCTGCCAGTCACAAAAGTTACATTTGTCCGCGTTCAGTTTGGCCTGCAGCATCAGGCTTTATCCAGGGGCACCACGAGGAGGAACGGACTCACCCCCATACACTGCTTAGTCTTCTTCTGCATATAATTTAGATAATATCTTTTGCTCTGATATTAAGTGTTATGCTTAATGTTCTTCTGCTCTTTGTTCTGCAGCCTCTTGTTCTTCTGCTTCTCGGTCTTCCATGTCGTCATCTCCAGGGTCGTCGTCTCCAGTGTCGTCGTCTCCGCCGCCGTCGTCTCCGCCGTCGTCGTCGTCATCGGGGTGGTCTTCCGGGTCGTCGATGTTAGGGTCTTCAACTTGGAAATGTAGCAGAAGGTACAAGAAGGCTGAGAAAATGCCAAGAACCAGCTGATGGAACTGGAACTCGGATGGCTACCCAAAGGTTCAAGAGCCTATGGAACTACCGAGGACCAGCTGACGTTACTGGAACCCGGTTACTAAGCAGGAGGTACTCGTGCTAAAAAGCACTACCAAGGACCGCCTGACGTTGGCAGAACTCGGATACCCAGAAGGAGGCAACTAAGCCAAAGGCTCTGCCCGGAACCAGCTGACGGTACTGGAACCAGGATGGGGAGCAGAAGGTACAAGAGCAAAAGACACTGCCGAGAACCAGCTGACGGTACTGGAACCCGGATGGGTAGCCGAAGGTCCAAGAGCCAATGGAACTACCGAGGACCAGCTGACGTTACTGGAACCCGGTTACTAAGCAGGAGGTACCCGTGCCTGAAAGCACTACCAAGGACCACCTGACGTTGGTGGAACTTGGATACCCAGAAGGAGGCACCTAAGCCAAAGGCTCTGCCCGGAACCAGCTGACGGTACTGGAACCAGGATGGGGAGCAGAAGGTACAAGAGCAAAAGACACTGCCGAGAACCAGCTGACGGTGCTGGAACCAGGTGGTGGACCCGAAGGCCCACAGGAGAGGAGAGAACAGCTAGGCCGCGAGGCAGCCGCAGTTACCGAACCCCAACAGTCCTACAGGGGGAGCAGGGCCTACTGGCACTACAGAACCAGCCTTGACTACCAGTTCACGCAGCCCACATAGGAAGCTCCTAAACTGGAGGCACCCTGGAGTTGGCTAACCCGACCGCACCACGACGGGGCAAGCATAGGCGTCTCAGTGAGCTTGACACTACCCGGAAACAGCTGACGGTGCTGAAACCAGGTTTGGCACGAGGGAGTACCTGTGACAAAAACACTGCCGAGAACCAGCTGGCGGTGCTGGAACCCAGATGCGTTGCCCCAGTGTGCAAGAGCCAAAGGCACGACCGAGGACCAGCTGACGGTGCTGGAACCCGGTTACTAATCTGTAGGTGCCCGCGCTTAAAAGCACTACCAAGGACCGCCTGACGTTGGCGGAACTCGGATACCCAGGAGGAGGCACCTAAGCCAAAGGCTCGGCCCAGAACCAGCTGACGGTGCTGGAACCAGGTGGTGGACCCGAAGGCCCACAGGAGAGGAGAGAACAGCTAGGCCGCGAGGTAGCCGCAGTTACCGAACCCCAACAGTCCTACAGGGGGAGCAGGGCCTACTGGCACTACAGAACCAGCCTTGACTACCAGTTCACGCAGCCCACATAGGAAGCTCCTAAACTGGAGGCACCCTGGAGTTGGCTAACCTGACCGCACCACGACGGGGCAAGCATAGGCGTCTCAGTGAGCTTGACACTACCCGGAAACAGCTGACGGTGCTGAAACCAGGTTTGGCACGAGGGAGTACCTGTGACAAAAACACTGCCGAGAACCAGCTGGCGGTGCTGGAACCCAGATGCGTTGCCCCAGTGTGCAAGAGCCAATGGTACGACCGAGGACCAGCTGACGGTGCTGGAACCCGGTTACTAAGCTGTAGGTGCCCGCGCTTAAAAGCACTACCAAGGACCGCCTGACGTTGGCGGAACTCGGATACCCAGGAGGAGGCACCTAAGCCAAAGGCTCGGCCCGGAACCAGCTGACGGTGCTGGAACCAGGTGGTGGACCCGAAGGCCCACAGGAGAGGAGAGAACAGCTAGGCCGCGAGGCAGCCGCAGTTACCAAACCCCAACAGTCCTACAGGGGGAGCAGGGCCTACTGGCACTACAGAACCAGCCTTGACTACCAGTTCACGCAGCCCACATAGGAAGCTCCTAAACTTGAGGCACCCTGGAGTTGGCTAACCCGACCGCAACACGACGGGGCAAGCATAGGCGTCTCAGTGAGCTTGACACTACCCGGAAAGAGCTGACGGTGCTGAAACCAGGTTTGGCACGAGGGAGTACCTGTGACAAAAACACTGCCGAGAACCAGCTGGCGGTGCTGGAACCCAGATGCGTTGCCCCAGTGTGCAAGAGCCAATGGTACGACCGAGGACCAGCTGACGGTGCTGGAACCCGGTTACTAAGCTGTAGGTGCCCGCGCTTAAAAGCACTACCAAGGACTGCCTGACGTTGGCGGAATTCGGATACCCAGGAGGAGGCACCTAAGCCAAAGGCTCGGCCCGGAACCAGCTGACGGTGCTGGAACCAGGTGGTGGACCCGAAGGCCCACAGGAGAGGAGAGAACAGCTAGGCCGCGAGGCAGCCGCAGTTACCGAACCCCAACAGTCCTACAGGGGGATCAGGGCCTACTGGCACTACAGAACCAGCCTTGACTACCAGTTCACGCAGCCCACATAGGAAGCTCCTAAACTGGAGGCACCCTGGAGTTGGCTAACCCGACCGCACCACGACGGGGCAAGCATAGGCGTCTCAGTGAGCTTGACACTACCCGGAAACAGCTGACGGTGCTGAAACCAGGTTTGGCACGAGGGAGTACCTGTGACAAAAACACTGCCGAGAACCAGCTGGCGGGGCTGGAACCCAGATGCGTTGCCCCAGTGTGCAAGAGCCAATGGTACGACCGAGGACCAGCTGACGGTGCTGGAACCCGGTTACTAAGCTGTAGGTGCCCACGCTTAAAAGCACTACCAAGGACCGCCTGACGTTGGCGGAACTCGGATACCCAGGAGGAGGCACCTAAGCCAATGGCTCGGCCCGGAACCAGCTGACAGTGCTGGAACCAGGTGGTGGACCCGAAGGCCCACAGGAGAGGAGAGAACAGCTAGGCCGCGAGGCAGCCGCAGTTACCGAACCCCAACAGTCCTACAGGGGGAGCAGGGCCTACTGGCACTACAGAACCAGCCTTGACTACCAGTTCACGCAGCCCACATAGGAAGCTCCTAAACTGGAGGCACCCTGGAGTTGGCTAACCCGACCGCACCACGACGGGGTAAGCATAGGCGTCTCAGTGAGCTTGACACTACCCGGAAACAGCTGACGGTGCTGACACCAGGTTTGGCACGAGGGAGTACCTGTGACAAAAACACTGCCGAGAACCAGCTGGCGGTGCTGGAACCCAGATGCGTTGCCCCAGTGTGCAAGAGCCAATGGTACGACCGAGGACCAGCTGACGGTGCTGGAACCCGGTTACTAAGCTGTAGGTGCCCGCGCTTAAAAGCACTACCAAGGACCGCCTGACGTTGGCGGAACTCGGATACCCAGGAGGAGGCACCTAAGCCAAAGGCTCGGCCCGGAACCAGCTGACGGTGCTGGAACCAGGTGGTGGACCCGAAGGCCCACAGGAGAGGAGAGAACAGCTAAGCCGCGAGGCAGCCGCAGTTACCGAACCCCAACAGTCCTACAGGGGTAGCAGGGCCTACTGGCACTACAGAACCAGCCTTGACTACCAGTTCACGCAGCCCACATAGGAAGCTCCTAAACTGGAGGCACCCTGGAGTTGGCTAACCCGACCGCACCACGACGGGGCAAGCATAGGCGTCTCAGTGAGCTTGACACTACCTGGAAACAGCTGACGGTGCTGGAACCAGGTTTGGTACGAGGGAGTACCTGTGACAAAAAAACTGCCGAGAGCCAGCTGGCGGTGCTGGAACCCGGATGCGTTGCCCCAGTGTGCAAGAGCCAATGGTACGACCGAGGACCAGCTGACGGTGCTGGAACCCGGTTACTAAGCTGTAGGTGCCCGCGCTTAAAAGCACTACCAAGGACTGCCTGACGTTGGCGGAATTCGGATACCCAGGAGGAGGCACCTAAGCCAAAGGCTCGGCCCGGAACCAGCTGACGGTGCTGGAACCAGGTGGTGGACCCGAAGGCCCACAGGAGAGGAGAGAACAGCTAGGCCGCGAGGCAGCCGCAGTTACCGAACCCCAACAGTCCTACAGGGGGATCAGGGCCTACTGGCACTACAGAACCAGCCTTGACTACCAGTTCACGCAGCCCACATAGGAAGCTCCTAAACTGGAGGCACCCTGGAGTTGGCTAACCCGACCGCACCACGACGGGGCAAGCATAGGCGTCTCAGTGAGCTTGACACTACCCGGAAACAGCTGACGGTGCTGAAACCAGGTTTGGCACGAGGGAGTACCTGTGACAAAAACACTGCCGAGAACCAGCTGGCGGGGCTGGAACCCAGATGCGTTGCCCCAGTGTGCAAGAGCCAATGGTACGACCGAGGACCAGCTGACGGTGCTGGAACCCGGTTACTAAGCTGTAGGTGCCCACGCTTAAAAGCACTACCAAGGACCGCCTGACGTTGGCGGAACTCGGATACCCAGGAGGAGGCACCTAAGCCAATGGCTCGGCCCGGAACCAGCTGACAGTGCTGGAACCAGGTGGTGGACCCGAAGGCCCACAGGAGAGGAGAGAACAGCTAGGCCGCGAGGCAGCCGCAGTTACCGAACCCCAACAGTCCTACAGGGGGAGCAGGGCCTACTGGCACTACAGAACCAGCCTTGACTACCAGTTCACGCAGCCCACATAGGAAGCTCCTAAACTGGAGGCACCCTGGAGTTGGCTAACCCGACCGCACCACGACGGGGTAAGCATAGGCGTCTCAGTGAGCTTGACACTACCCGGAAACAGCTGACGGTGCTGACACCAGGTTTGGCACGAGGGAGTACCTGTGACAAAAACACTGCCGAGAACCAGCTGGCGGTGCTGGAACCCAGATGCGTTGCCCCAGTGTGCAAGAGCCAATGGTACGACCGAGGACCAGCTGACGGTGCTGGAACCCGGTTACTAAGCTGTAGGTGCCCGCGCTTAAAAGCACTACCAAGGACCGCCTGACGTTGGCGGAACTCGGATACCCAGGAGGAGGCACCTAAGCCAAAGGCTCGGCCCGGAACCAGCTGACGGTGCTGGAACCAGGTGGTGGACCCGAAGGCCCACAGGAGAGGAGAGAACAGCTAAGCCGCGAGGCAGCCGCAGTTACCGAACCCCAACAGTCCTACAGGGGTAGCAGGGCCTACTGGCACTACAGAACCAGCCTTGACTACCAGTTCACGCAGCCCACATAGGAAGCTCCTAAACTGGAGGCACCCTGGAGTTGGCTAACCCGACCGCACCACGACGGGGCAAGCATAGGCGTCTCAGTGAGCTTGACACTACCTGGAAACAGCTGACGGTGCTGGAACCAGGTTTGGTACGAGGGAGTACCTGTGACAAAAAAACTGCCGAGAGCCAGCTGGCGGTGCTGGAACCCGGATGCGTTGCCTATCAAAGATTGTCTTCCTACAGCCCCAACTAGCGGTGTTGGAGCAAAGGGTAAGCATGGGGAGCAGAGTGTAGGCCGAAGCCTGCACTGGAGTCAGCTTTGTGTCTGCGTTGCGTTTGCAGGACACTTTGCCGGCTACACAGTGGGGGAACAGCAGGCGGTGCTGAACCCCACTAACACATTGGCTGGTGTTTTTCTCTGTGCAGCTAGCACTTCCGGGCAAAAACTAGCGGTGTTATAGCCCAGGGGCAGCAGGAGGAGGAGAGGAGCAGAGTGTAGGCCGAAGCCTAGTTGAACCAATTTCAAAGGTAAACTTTAACCCCCCCTCAGGTGTTACAAAGTACAAGAGCCACACCTTGTGCAGCATTAATGCTGCACAAGTAAAAGGTTGCTCTATTAATTTTTCTACTTGCACACGCTGAATGCAACACGTACACAATTTAGCCCATTCTACAGTCAAACTGTAGTTGAGGCGTGACTTGTATTTTTAAGGAGACGCAGCATAGGTGTCCCAAATAACGCCTTTGTGCTTGGCACAGCTTCCTGAGCGTTGTTTTTTGCTGTACAGGAGTCTGCGCTCTTGTGTTATCCCTTGGCAATGCCCTGTTAGCGCTGCCCGTCTTATGACCTCATTTCATGTTGGCTGCTGCGGTTAACGATGGCCATAAATCCCAGACCCACAGTGCCTTTTCATAAAGTCACACTGCAGTGCTGGGATCCGTGGCCTTGAGCAGTAAATATTTTCGATGCTCACACACGTCCTTACACCTGCTTCAGACTGGGCGGCCTCTGCTGATCCCTTTTCGCATGCCGCGGCCATGAGGCTGCACAGTCAGAAGAAGGCGGAAGGAGATGAGTGACGACAGGCGAACATATGCACTGCTCGTGCCCATAAACCACACCCTCGCTGACAAAATAAATAAGACAACGAGGGGCGTTGTTTCACGCAGGGCGAATGCACAGGCGCAGCCAGCTAACCATGATGTCAAAAGACGAGAAGCGCTACCAAGGGGGGTGCTGCGTATCATTAGAAAGGAAAGTCACACCTCAGGGACAGTGGAATGGTCTCAATGAGACACATTTTGTACGTGTTGAGTTCCACGTGGGCAAGGAGAAAAACTCAGCCACCTTGTACAAATGCAGCAGTACTGCTGAACAAGGTGGCTGTTATACATAGAAACACCTGGGGGTGGGGGGCAGGCTCCCTTCAATTTCAGTTCATGTGCCTGCATGGCGTTTGCAGGTCACGTTGCCGGCTACACAGCTGGGGAACAGCTGGCGGTGCTGAACCCCACTGACACATTGGCTGGTGTTTTTCTCTGTGCAGCTAGCACTTCCAGGCTAAAACTGGCAGTGTTATGAGCCCAGGGTCAGCAGGAGGAGGAGATGAGCAGAGTGTAGGCCGAAGCCTGCACTGGTGGCAGCTTTTGGTTGGTTGTGCCATCGTGGCTTGTGCTGGACACGATGCCGGCTACACAGCAGGGGAACAGCTGGCGGTGCTGAACCCCACTAACACATTGGCTGGTGTTTTTCTCTGTGCAGCTAGCAATTCCGGGCAAAAACTAGCGGTGTTAGAGCCCAGGGTCAGCAGGAGGAGGAGATGAGCAGAGTGTAGGCCGAAGCCAGCACTGGTGGCAGCTTTTGGTTGGTTGTGCCAGCGTGGCTTGTGCTGGACACGATGCCGGCTACACAGCAGGGGAACAGCTGGTGGTGCTGAACCCCACTAACACATTGGCTGGTGTTTTTCTCTGTGCAGCTAGCAATTCCGGGCAAAAACTACCGGTTTTAGAGCCCAGGGTCAGCAGGAGGAGGAGAGGAGCAGAGTGTAGGCCGAAGCCTAGTTGAACCAATTTCAAAGGTAATCTTTAACCCCCCCTCAGGTGTTGCAAGGCACAAGAGCCACACCTTGTGCAGCATTAATGCTGCACAAGTAAAAGGTTGCTCTCTTCATTTTTCTCCTTGCACACGCTGAATAAAACACGTACACTATTTAGCCCATTATACTGTAAAACAGTAGTGGAGGCGTGACTTTTCTTTTGAAGAAGACGCAGCACAGGTGTCAAAATTTACACCTAGGTGCTGGGCGCAGACTCCTTACTGTTGTTATTTGCAGTACAGGAGAGTGCACTTTTGTGTTATCCCTTGGCAATACCCTGTTAGTGCAGGCCGTCTTATGACCTCATTTCATGTTGGCCGGTGCGGTTAGCGATGGCCATAAATCCCAGACCCACAGTGCCTTTCCATAAAGTCACACTGCGGTGCTGGGATTCGTGGCCTTGTGCAGTAAATATGTTCGCCGCTCACACATGTCCTTACACCTGCTTCAGACTGGGCGACCTCAGCTGATCCCTTATTGCCTGCCACGGCCATGAGGCCGCACAGTCTGAAGAAGGCGGAAGGAGGGGAGTGAAGACAGGTGAACATATGCACTGCTCGTGCCCATCAATCACACCCTCGCAGTCAAAATATATGAGACAATGAGGGGCGTTGTGTCGGGCAGGGCAGACGCACAGGCACAGCCAGCCAACCAATGATGTCTGAAGACGGGCAGCGCTAACATTGGGGGTGCTGCGTGTCATTAAAAAGGAAAGTCACACCTCAGGGACATTGTAATGGTCTCTAATGAGACACATTTTGTACGTGTTGAGTTCCACGTGGGCAAGGAGAAAATGTCAGCCACCTTGCACAAATGCAGCAGTACTGCTGTACAAGGTGGCTGTTATACATAGAAACACCTGGGGGTGGGGGGCAGGCTCACTTCAATTTCAGTTCATGTGCCTGCGTGGCGTTTGCAGGACACGTTGCCAGCTACACAGCAGGGGAACAGCTGGCGGTGCTGAACCCCACTGACACATTGACTGGTGTTTTTCTCTGTGCAGCTCGCATGTCCGGGCAAAAACTGGCGGTGTTAGAGCCCAGGGTCAGCAGGAGGAGGAGAGGAGCAAAGTGTAGGCTGAAGCCTGCACTGGTGGCAGCTTTTGGTCAGTTGTGCCAGCGTGGCTTGTGCTGGACACGATGCCGGCTACATAGCAGGGGAACAGCTGGCTGTGCTGAACCCCACTAACACATTGGCGGGTGTTTTTCTCTGTGCTCCTAGCACTTTCAGGCTACAACTGGCGGTGTTATAGCCCAGGGTCAGCAGGAGGAGGAGAGGAGCAGAGTGTAGGCCGAAGCCTAGTCGAACCAATTTCAAAGGTAACCTTTAACCCCCCCTCAGGTGTTGCAAGGTACAAGAGCCACACCTTGTGCAGCATTAATGCTGCACAAGTAAAAGGTTGCTCTCTTCATTTTTCTCCTTGCACACGCTGAATAAAACACGTACACTATTTAGCCCATTATACTGTAAAACAGTAGTGGAGGCGTGACTTTTCTTTTGAAGAAGACGCAGCACAGGTGTCAAAATTTACACCTAGGTGCTGGGCGCAGACTCCTTACTGTTGTTATTTGCAGTACAGGAGAGTGCGCTTTTGTGTTATCCCTTGGCAATACCCTGTTAGTGCAGGCCGTCTTATGACCTCATTTCATGTTGGCCGGTGCGGTTAGCGATGGCCATAAATCCCAGACCCACAGTGCCTTTCCATAAAGTCACACTGCGGTGCTGGGATTCGTGGCCTTGTGCAGTAAATATGTTCGCCGCTCACACATGTCCTTACACCTGCTTCAGACTGGGCGACCTCAGCTGATCCCTTATTGCCTGCCACGGCCATGAGGCCGCACAGTCTGAAGAAGTCGGAAGGAGGGGAGTGAAGACAGGTGAACATATGCACTGCTCGTGCCCATCAATCACACCCTCGCAGTCAAAATATATGAGACAATGAGGGGCGTTGTGTCGGGCAGGGCGGACGCACAGGCACAGCCAGCCAACCAATGATGTCTGAAGACGGGCAGCGCTAACAATGGGGGTGCTGCGTGTCATTAAAAAGGAAAGTCACACCTCAGGGACATTGTAATGGTCTCTAATGAGACACATTTTGTACGTGTTGAGTTCCAAGTGGGCAAGGAGAAAAAGTCAGCCACCTTGCACAAATGCAGCAGTACTGCTGTACAAGGTGGCTGTTATACATAGAAACACCTGGGGGTGGGGGGCAGGCTCACTTTAATTTCAGTTCATGTGCCTGCGTGGCGTTTGCAGGACACGTTGCCAGCTACACAGCAGGGGAACAGCTGGCGTTGCTGAACCCCACTGACACATTGACTGGTATTTTTCTCTGTGCAGCTCGCATGTCCGGGCAAAAACTGGCGGTGTTAGAGCCCAGGGTCAGCAGGAGGAGGAGAGGAGCAAAGTGTAGGCCGAAGCCTGCACTGGTGGCAGCTTTTGGTCAGTTGTGCCATCGTGGCTTGTGCTGGACACGATGCCGGCTACATAGCAGGGGAACAGCTGGCTGTGCTGAACGCCACTAACACATTGGCGGGTGTTTTTCTCTGTGCTCCTAGCACTTTCAGGCTACAACTGGCGGTGTTATAGCCCAGGGTCAGCAGGAGGAGGAGAGGAGCAGAGTGTAGGCCGAAGCCTAGTTGAACCAATTTCAAAGGTAACCTTTAACCCCCCATCAGGTGTTGCAAGGTACAAGAGCCACACCTTGTGCAGTTGGGATTCGTGGCCTTGTGCAGTAAATATGTTTGCCGCTCACACATGTCCTTACACCTGCTTCAGACTGGGCGGCCTCAGCTGATCCCTTATCGCCTACCACGGCCAGGAGGCCGCACAGTCTGAAGAAGGCGGAAGGAGATGAGTTAAGACAGGCGAACATATGCACTGCACATGCCCATCAATCACACCCTCGCAGCCAAAATATATGAAACGAGGGGGGTTGTGTCGGGCAGGGGGGACGCACAGGCACAGGCAGCCAACCAATGATGTCAGAAGACGGGCAGCGCTACCAAGGGGGGTGGTGCGTGTCATTAAAAAGGAAAGTCACACCTCAGGGACATTGTAATGGTCTGTAATGAGACACATATTTTACGTGTTTAATTCTACATGGGCAAGGATAAAAAATCAGCCACCTTGTACAAATGCAGCAGTACTGCTGTACTAGGTGGCTGTTATACATAGAAACACCTGGGGGGGTGGGGCCAGGTTCCCTTTAATTTCAGTTCATGTGCCTGCGTGTCGTTTGCAGGTCACGTTGCCGGCTACACAGCAGGGGAACAGCTGGCGTTGCTGAACCCCACTAACACATTGGCTGGTGTTTTTCTCTGTGCAGCTAGCACTTCTGGGCAAAAACTAGCGGTGTTTATGCCAAGGGTCAGCAGGAGGAGGAGAGGAGCAGAGTGTAGGCCGAAGCCTGCACTGGTGGCAGCTTTTGTTCTGTTGTGCCAGCGTGGCTTGTGCTGGACACGTTGCCGACTACACAGCAGGGGAACAGCTGGCGGTGCTGAACCCCATTGACACATCAGCTAGTGTTTTTTCTGTGTAGACAACACTTCCAGGTGGCAACTGACAGTGTTGAAACCCAGGGAATCAAAGAGGAGCAGAGTGTAGGCCGAAGCCTGCAGTGGAGCAAGTTGAAAGGGAACCTTTAACCCCCCCCCCAGGCATTTGTTGCTGAAAGAGCCGTCTTGTACAGCAGTAATACTGCACATGGCAAATGGTGGCTCTGAAAATTATGCTCCTTGCAAACGCTGAAGTACACACTCATATAATGTGTCCCCTCACACTGTCAAACCGTCCCGGAAGTGGGACTTTCCTTTGTAATGTGACACAGCAAAGCCGTCATTCCAACCCCCTTGGTGCCGTGCGCCACCTCCTCAACGTTGTTTGGTTCTGTCACGGAGCCCGCGCTGTAATGTTATCCCTTGGCCATGCACAGTTAGCGGTGCCCGTCTTCTGACATCATGTAGGTGTCAGGCTGGCAGTGCCTGTGCGTCCAAGCTGCCCGAGATCCAACATTGCAGTGTCATCTAATGTAGTCCCACTGCGGACCACGGATCCATGGGCATGCGCAGTGCATATCTTCGCCTCTCACTCACCTCCTTCCTGCTTCTTCAGACTGTGAGGCGTCACGGCCGTGGCATGCTATTAGGGATCAGCTGACACCGCCTAGTCTGAAGAAGCGTGAAGAAGGGGAGTGAGAGGCTAGTATATGCACTGCGCATGGCCATGGATACCAGGCCCACTGTGGGATCACATTAGACGACACTGCGAGGTGGGATTTCGGGCAGCGTGGACGCACAGGCGCAGCCAGGACGACAACAAATGATGTCAGAGGACGGGCAGCGCAAACTGTGCATGGCCAAGGGATAACACAACAGCGCAGGGTCCATGACGGAATCAAACAACGCTAAGGAGCCAGCGCACGGTGGCAAAGGGGTAGCAATGACGGCTGTGCTGCGTCACATTACAAAGGAGTTAAAATTACATGAGTGTGTAGTTCAGCGTTTGCAAGGAGCATAATTTCAAGAGCGACCTTTCCCTTATGCAGTATTAGTGCTGCACATGGTGGCTCTTTCAGTAACAAACGCCTAGGGGGGGGGACAGATCCCCTTACATTTTAGTTGTGCCAGCGTGGTGGTCGCATGACACGTTGCTGGATACACAGCTGGGGATCAGCTGACGTTACTGAACCCCAATAACAGAGGAGCGACTGTTAACTGTGCACACAGCACTTCCAGGCACCAACTGGCGGTGTTAGAGCCCAGGAACAGCAGGAGGAGCAGATTGGAGGTATTGCCGCACACACAGCTGGGGATCAGTTGACGTTACTGAACCCCAATAACAGAGGAGCGACTGTTAACTGTGCACACAGCACTTCCAGGCACCAACTGGCGGTGTTAGAGCCCTGGGACAGCAGGAGGAGCAGATTGGAGGTATTGCCGCACACACAGCTGGGGATCAGCTGACGTTACTGAACCCCAATAACAGAGGAGCGACTGTTAACTGTGCACACAGCACTTCCAGGCACCAACTGGCGGTGTTAGAGCCCAGGGTCAGCAGGAGGAGCAGTGGAACAGAGTGTAGGCCGAAGCCTGATTGGAGCAAGTTGAAAGGGAACCTTTAACCCCCCCCCCCAAGACGTTTGTAGCTGAAAGAGCCATCTTGTGCAGCACTAAGGATGCAAAAGGAAAAGGTTGCTCTTTTAATTATGCTCCTTGCAAACACTGAAGTAAACACTAAAAATGTGTCCCCTTATACCGTTCAACCGTCTCGGAGGTGCGAATTTCCTTCGTAATGGGACACAGCACAGCTGTCATTCCTATCCCCTTGGTGCCGTGCGCTGCCTCCTCAGCGTTGTTTTAAGCTGTCACAGAGCCTGCGCTGTTCTGTTAGCCCTTGGCCATGCCCAATTAGCGCTGCCTGTCTTCTGACATAATTTGGTGTCAGGCTGTCAGTGCCTGTGCGTCCACGCTGCTCCAGATCCCACCTCGCAGTCTCGTCTAACGTAATCCCACTGCGGGCCTTGGATCCATGGGCATGCACAGTGCATATACTCGACTCTCACTCCCCTCCTTCCCTCTTCTTCAGACTGTGCGGTGTCACGGCCGTGGCATGCTATTAGGGATCAGCTGACGGCGCACAGTCTAAAGAAGGCGGAGGGAGAGGAGCGAGAGCCCGAGGCGAAGATATGCACTGCGCTTGCCCATGGATCCCAGGCTCGCAGTGTGATTCAATCAGAAGACACTGCGAGGCAGGTTCTCGGGCAGCGCGGGCGCACAGGCGCAGCCAGCCTGACACCAAATTATGTCAGAAGACAAGCAGCGCAAATTGGCCATGGCCAAGGGATAACAGAACAGCGCAGGCTCCGTGACAGCTTAAAACAACGCTGAGGAGGCAGCGCATGGCACCAAGGGGGTAGGAATGACGGCTGTGCTGCGTCACATTACGAAGGAAAGTCCCAGCTCCGGGACGGTATAACGGTATCAGTGAACACATTTTATAAGTGTTAAGTTCTGCGTGTGCAAGGAGCTAAACCAAAAGAGCTACCTTTTCCTTGTGCAGCATTACTGCTGCACAAGATGGCTCTTTCAGTAACAAACGACGGGGGGGGGGGACAGGTTCCCTTACATTTAGGTTGTTGTGCCAGCGTGGCGGTCGCAGGACACATTGCCAGCTACACAGCTGGGGATCAGCTGACGTTACTGAAACCCAATAACACTGGGTCGTATGTTTTTACTGTGCAGCCTGCACTTCTGAGCCACAACTGGCGGTGTTGGAGCCCAGGAATAGCAGCTCAGGTGGTAGAAAGATGAACACAGCAGGAGACCTGGATGACACCCAATTACTTAATCAGGCAGAGGAGTGGCAAATTCCTGCGAGATCCAGGCCTGGTTCATTTTCAGGAAAGTAATCCGGTCAACGTTATCGGAGGACAGTCGCATGCGACGGTCTGTTAGTACACCACCTGCGGCACTAAAGACACGTTCCGATAAGACACTAGCCGCAGGGCAAGCCAGCACCTCCAATGCATACTGGCTTAGCTCTGGCCATGTATCCAGCTTAGAGACCCAAAACTTGAACGGGGAAGAGCCGTCTGGGAGTACAGTAAGAGGGCAAGCCATGTAGTCTGTCACCATCTGACGGAACCGTTGCCTCCTGCTGACTGGAGCCGCCGGTGATGGTGTAGACATTTGGGGCGGGCACACAAAAGTGTGCCAGAGTTGTGCCATACTGGGCTTGCCTTGGGCAGAGGCACTGCTTCTGCTCCCTCTTTGGGCAGAGCCTCCCCCACTGCCTCGACGCACTGAGCTGCTTTGTAAAGCACTAGCAGCACTCCTCTCAGTTGGACAGGAGAAGATGATGGAATTCACCAGTGTGTCGTGGTACTCCCGCAATTTACGCTCCCGGGTCAACGCTGGGATGAGGTTTTGGATGTTGTCCCGGTAGCGAGGATCGAGGAGGGTGAACACCCAATAATCAGGCATGTTGAGAATGTGGTCGATGCGGCGGTCGTTTCTCAGGCACTGCAGCATGAAATCCACCATGTGCTGCAGACTGCCAACTGGCCCAGAAACGCTGTCCCCTGCTTGAGACATGATCTCTGACCGCTCGTCATCACCCCACCCTCGCTGTACACACTGACCACTGGACAATTGTGTCGCTCCCTCCTCTGGACGGAGCTCTTCCTCCTCCATTGACTCCTCCTCATCCTCCTCACAAATTGGCCCCTGCGTACCCCTTTGTGAGGAACCACGTGGCGCTGACTCTCCAGAAGCTGATGGAAAAGGTGACTCCTCATCCTCCACCTCTTCCACAACATCATCCCTTAACCCTTGCAAAGTTTGCTGAAGCAGGCAGATAAGGGGGACAGTCATGCTGACTAGTGCATCATCTGCACTTGCCATCCGCGTGGAATAATCAAAAGGACGCAAAACCTGGCAGACGTCCTTCATAGTGGCCCACTCTGTGGTTGTGAAGTCTGATCGGCGCTGACTGCGACTTCTTTGCGCCTGATGCAGCTGGTACTCCATTACTGCTTGCTGCTGCTCACACAACCGCTCCAAAATATGTAACGTGGAATTCCACCGGGTAGGTAGGTCACATATGATGCGGTGTTCCGGAAGGCGGAATCGGCGCTGCAGAGCAGCAATGCGGGATCTGGCCAAGCTGGAACGCCGCAAGTGAGCACACTCTAGGCGGACCTTGTGCAGCAGGGCATCAAGATCCGGATAGTCCCTCAGAAAACTCTGCACAACCAAATTGAGCACGTGTGCCAGACATGGGATGTGAGTGAGGTTGCCAAGGGCCAAAGCTGCCACCAGATTTCGGCCATTGTCACACACTACCATGCCTGGCTGGAGATTCGCTGGCAGTAACCACACATCGCTCTCCTGCTTGATGGCATTCCAGAGCTCCTGCGCTGTGTGGCTTCGATTCCCCAATGAAACAAGTTTCAAGACGGCCTGCTGACGTTTGGCCACGGCTGTGCTCATGTCGGTCATAGGTAAACGTTCACGGGTCCATGTGGAGGTGGACTGTGATGGCTCCTGCAGAGTTGATTCTGAGGAACTTGTGTAAGAGGAGGAGTCAATGCGTACAGACTGGATTCCTGCAATCCTTGGAGTGGGCAGGACACGTCCTGCGCCACTCGCACGATCTGTACCTGGCTCAACAACATTAACCCAATGGGCAGTGAGGGAAACGTATCGCCCCTGTCCATGCTGACTGGTCCACGCATCGGTGGTGAGGTGGACCTTGCTACTGACGGCGTTCAGTAGCGCATGTTTTATGTTTCCCTCAACATGCCTGTGCAGGGCAGGGACAGCTTGCCTGCTGAAGTAAAAGCGGCTGGGCACCTTGTACTGTGGGACTGCCAATGCCATCAAGTCACGGAAGCTGTCAGTCTCCACCAGCCTGAACGAGAGCATTTCCAGGGACAACAGTTTGGCAATGCCTGCATTCAGAGCCTGTGCTCGGGGGTGGTTGGCCGAGAATGCCCGCCTTTTCTCCCATGCCTGTACTACCGATGGCTGTAGAGTAGACTGGGAGTGTGAGGATACCTGGGAAGGTGGTGCTGTGGGTGGAATTACACAAGGTCTCTGGACAACAGTGCCAGAGGTTCTTCCATGGCGATCCTGGGAGGAAGCCAAACCAGCTGTGCGTGAGCTGGAGGAAGAGGCAACACGAGCTGAAGAGGTGGTAGCTGCCGCTGTTGGTTGGCCTACAACTTCAGTGTGTTTCTGTAACTCCACCGCGTGCCTGGTCCGCACATGTTTCCACATATTTGTGGTATTGAGGTTGCTGACATTTTTCCCTCTTTTTACTTTCTGATGACACAGCTTGCATTTGACAAAACAAATGTCATCTGCAACTGTGTCAAAAAAGGACCAGGCACTGCAAGTCTTGGGAGCGCCCTTTTTGGCTTTGGAAAGAGACAGGCTCCTAACGGGTGCCAAAGTGGAGGCTACAGGCTCCGCAGTCTTCCCCCTCCCTCTCCCTCTTTGGCCCGTAAGGGGAATCTCTTCCTCAGAGCTGCTCCCACCACCTTCCTGTTCCTCACGCCACGATGGGTCAACGACCTCATCATCTCCACTACCCTCTGCCACCAACTGCTCCTCCTGGGTAGTCTCGGCAGCACAGTACGCACCAGAAAGCGGCACCTGAGTTTCATCATCAGATGCGTACTGCGCTGTGGTCACCGGAGGCACTGGCCCACCTGCCTCTTCAGAGTCAGAGAGACAAAGCTGTTGGGCATCACTGCACACTGCCTCGTCTTCCATTTCTCCAATGCTGCTTGGCTGGCCCCCTGTTTCCAAGCCAAGAGATTCAGAGAACAGAAGTAGAGACGGCTCCTGTCCTGGGCTCTCTGACTGCCTGGCCAATTTGGCAGGTGGTGAAGAGACAGATGGCTGCTCTCCAGTAGTCTGTGCCTGAGAGGATGTGGCACTAACTGAAGTCGACGCCGAGGCGTTAGCTGCCATCCACCCGACAACGGCTTCAATTTGGTCTTCACGCAGCAGCGGTGCACGGCGCTCTCCGACAAAGCTGCGCATGAAGGACTGTTCCCTGCTGAAACTGAGTGACGACGAGTCACCGGCGCCCGCAGCAGGCACAGAATCACCACGTCCTCTCCCTGCTCCTCTCCCTGCTCCGCGCCCACGCCCACGTGCCTTACTCCCTGCCCTCTTCATCTTGGTTGACAGATAAAGATAAGCAGAAAAGTACTAAGGCCTTAGTGTGCTTATTCCTGAAATGCTCCTCCTAACAGGTGTAAGAAACACTAATGTTGTAAAGTGTGGACTAAACTTTATTATTTTTCAAATGTGGCCTACACAAGTGTTAAGTTGTGTTTGGTGAACTTTACTTTTTTTTTTTTTGCAGATCGGGCTACAGAGCTAGTTTAAATCACACGGAGACCGTGCAGACAGCTGTAAACGGCGCTGCAAGGCCCAAAAAACCTCCTCTAGGTTATCCTATTTAGTGTTTTTCCACTATTTAGCTGGAGACGGGTGGAAAGACACTAATAGGGAATTTTTTTAAAAATTTTTAACCCCTCTGTGACCTTAGACGTACTATCCCGTCGAGGTGCCCTGGGCTTATCTGACCCTGGACGGGATAGTACGTCATAGCCGATCGGCCGCGCTCACGGGGGGAGCGCGGCCTATCGCGGCCGGTGTCAGCTGCTTATCGCAGCTGACATCCGGCACTATGTGCCAGGAGCGGTCACGGACCGCCCCCGGCACATTAACCCCTGGCACACCGCGATCAAAGATGATCGCGATGTGCCGGCGGTGCAGGGAAGCACCGCGCAGGGAGGGGGCTCCCTGCGGGCTTCCCTGAGACCCCCGGAGCAACGCGATGTGATCGCGTTGCTGCGAGGGTCTCACCTCCCCCCCTGCTCCCTCCAGGCCCGGATCCAAGATGGCCGCGGATCCGGGTCCTGCAGGGAGGGAGGTGGCTTCACAGAGCCTGCTCAGAGCAGGCACTGTGAAGCCTGCAGCGCTGCATATCAGATCAGTGATCTGACAGAGTGCTGTGCAAACTGTCAGATCACTGATCTGTGATGTCCCCCCCTGGGACAAAGTAAAAAAGTTAAAAAAAAATTTTCCAAATGTGTAAAAAAAATAAAAAAAAATATTCCAAAATAATGAAAAAAAATATATATATTATTCCCATAAATACATTTCTTCATCTAAATAAAAAAAAACCCAATAACAGTACACATATTTAGTATCGCCGCGTCCGTAACGACCCGACCTATAAAACTGTCCCACTAGTTAACCCCTTCAGTAAACACCGTAAGAAAAAAAAAAAAAACGAGGCAAAAAACAACGCTTTATTATCATACCGCCGAACAAAAAGTGGAATAACACGCGATAAAAAGGACAGATATAAGTAACCATGGTACCGCTGAAAGCGTCATATTGTCCCGCAAAAAAAGAGCCACCATACAGCATCATCAGCAAAAAAATAAAGTTATAGTCCTGAGAATAAAGCGATGCAAAAATAATTATTTTTTCTGTAAAATAGTTTTTATCGTATAAAAGCGCCAAACCATAAAAAAATGATATAAATGAGGTATCGCTGTAATCGTACTGACCCGAAGAATAAAACTGATTTATCAATTTTACCAAACGCGGAACGGTATAAACGCCTCCCCCAATAGAAATTCATGAATAGCTGGCTTTTGGTCATTCTTCCTCACAAAAATCGGAATAAAAAGCGATCAAAAAATGTCACGTGCCCAAAAATGTTTTCAATAAAAACGTCAACTCGTCCCACAAAAAACAAGACCTCACATGACTCTGTGGACCAAAATATGGAAAAATTATAGCTCTCAAAATGTGGTATTGCAAAAAATATTTTTTGCAATAAAAAGGGTCTTTCAGTGTGTGACGGCTGCCAATCATAAAAATCCGCTAAAAAACTTGCTATAAAAGTAAATCAAACCCCCCTTCATCACCCCCTTAGTTAGGGAAAAATAAAAAAAAATGTATTTATTTCCATTTTCCCATTAGGGCTAGGGTTAGGGCTAGGGTTAGGGCTAGGGCTAGGGTTAGGGCTAGGGTTAGGGCTAGGGCTAGGGCTAGGGTTAGGGCTAGGGTTAGGGCTAGGGTTAGGGCTAGGGCTAGGGTTAGGGTTAGGGCTAGGGTTAGGGTTAGGGTTAGGGCTAGGGTTAGGGTTATGGCTAGGGTTAGGGCTAGGGCTAGGGTTAGGGCTAGGGTTAGGGCTAGGGCTAGGGTTAGGGCTAGGGTTAGGGCTAGGGTTAGGGTTAGGGTTGGGGCTACAGTTAGGGTTAGGGTTTAGATTACATTTACAGTTGGGAATAGGGTTGGGATTAGGGTTAGGGGTGTATCAGGGTTAGAGGTGTGGTTAGGGTTACCGTTGGAATTAGGGTTAGGGGTGTGTTTAGATTAGGGTTTCAGTTATAATTGGGGGGTTTCCACTGTTTCGGCACATCAGGGGCTCTCCAAACACGACATGGCGTCCGATCTCAATTCCAGCCAATTCTGCGTTGAAAAAGTAAAACAGTGCTCCTTCCCTTCCGAGCTCTCCTGTGTGCCCAAACAGGGGTTTACCCCAACATATGGGGTATCAGCGTACTCAGGACAAATTGGACAACAACTTTTGTGGACCAATTTCTCCTGTTACCCTTGGAAAAATACAAAACTGGGGGCTAAAAAATAATTTTTGTGGGAAAACAAAAATATTTTTTATTTTCACGGCTCTGCGTTATAAACTGTAGTGAAACACTTGGGGGTTCAAAGTTCTCACAACACATCTAGATAAGTTCATTGAGGGGTCTAGTTTCCAATATGGGGTCACTTGTGGGGGGGTTTCTACTGTTTAGGTACATTAGGGGCTCTGCAAACGCAATGTGACGCCTGCAGACCAATCCATCTAAGTCTGCATTCCAAATGATGCTCCTTCCCTTCCGAGCCCTCCCATGCGCCCAAACGGTGGTTCCTTCCCACATATCGGGTATCAGCGTACTCAGGACAAATTGGACAACAACATTTAGGGTCCAATTTCTCCTGCTAACCTTGGAAAAATACAAAACTGGGGGCTAAAATATAATTTTTGTGGAAAAAAAATATTTTTTATTTGCATGGCTCTGCGTTATAAACTGTAGTGAAATACTTGGGGGTTCAAAGCTCTCACAACACATCAAGATGAGTTCCTTAGGGGGTCTACTTTCCAAAATGGTGTCACTTGTGGGGGGTTTCTACTGTTTAGGTACATTAGGGGCTCTGCAAACGCAATGTGACGCCTGCAGACCATTCCATCTAAGTCTGCATTCCAAATGGCGCTCCTTCCCTTCCGAGCCCTCCCATGCGCCCAAACGGTGGTTCCCCCCACATATGGGGTATCAGCGTACTCAGGACAAATTGGACAACAACTTTTGGGGTCTAATTTCTCCTGTTACCCTAGGGAAAATACAAAACTGGGGGCTAAAAAATAATTTTTGTGGGAAAAAAATTTTGTTTTATTTTTATGGCTCTGCATTATAAACTTCTGTGAAGCCCTTGGTGGGTCAAAGTGCTCACCACACATCCAGATAAGTTCCTTAGGGGGTCTACTTTCCAAAATGGTGTCACTTGTGGGGGGTTTAAATGTTTAGGCACATCAGTGGCTCTCCAAACGCAACATGGCGTCCCATCTCAATTCCTGTCAATTTTGCATTGAAAAGTCAAACGGCGCTCCTTCCCTTCCGAGCTCTCCCATGCGCCCAAACAGTGGTTTACTGCCACATATGGGGTATCAGCGTACTCAGGACAAATTGGACAACAACTTTTGAGTTCCAATTTCTTCTCTTACCCTTGGAAAAATAAAAAATTGGGGGCAAAAATATAATTTTTGTGAAAAAATATGATTTTTTATTTTTACGGTTCTGCATTATAAACTTCTGTGAAGCACTTAGTGGGTCAAAGTGCAGATAAGTTCCTTAGGGGGTCTACTTTCCAAAATGGTGTCACTTGTGGGGGGTTTCAATGTTTAGGCACATCAGTGGCTCTCCAAACGCAACATGGCGTCCCATCTCAATTTCTGTCAATTTTGCATTGAAAAGTCAAACTGCGCTCCTTCCCTTCCGAGCTCTCCCATGCGCCCAAACAGTGGTTTACTGCCACATATGGGGTATCAGCGTACTCAGGACAAATTGGACAACAACTTTTGAGGTCCAATTTCTTCTCTTACCCTTGGAAAAATAAAAAATTGGGGGCAAAAATATAATTTTTGTGAAAAAATATGATTTTTTATTTTTACGGTTCTGCATTATAAACTTCTGTGAAGCACTTGGTGGGTCAAAGTGCTCACCACACATCCAGATAAGTTCCTTAGGGGGTCTACTTTCCAAAATGGTGTCACTTGTGGGGGGTTTCAATGTTTAGGCACATCAGTGGCTCTCCAAACGCAACATGGCGTCCCATCTCAATTCCTGTCAATTTTGCATTGAAAAGTCAAATAGCGCTCCTTCCCTTCCGAGCTCTCCCATGCGCCCAAACAGTGGTTTACTGCCACATATGGGGTATCAGCGTACTCAGGACAAATTGGACAACAACTTTTTGGGTCCAATTTCTCCTGTTACCCTTGGTAAAATAAAACAAATTGGAGCTGAAGTAAATTTTTTGTGTAAAAAAGTTAAATGTTCATTTTTATTTAAACATTCCAAAAATTCCTATTAAACACCTGAAGGGTTAATAAACTTCTTGAATGTGGTTTTGAGCACCTTGAGGGGTGCAGTTTTTAGAATGGTGTCACACTTGGGCATTTTCTATCATATAGACCCCTCAAAATGACTTCAAATGAGACGTGGTCCCTAAAAAAAAATGGTGTTGTAAAAATGAGAAATTGCTGGTCAAATTTTAACCCTTATAACTCCCTAACAAAAAAAAAAATTGGTTCCAAAATTATGCTGATGTAAAGGAGACATGTGGGAAATGTTACTTATTAAGTATTTTGTGTGACATATCTCTGTGATTTAATTGCATAAAAATTCAAAGTTTGAAAATTGCGAAATTTTCAAAATTTTCGCCAAATTTCCGTTTTTTTCACAAATAAACGCAGGTACTATCAAATAAATTTTACCACTATCATGAAGTACAATATGTCACGAGAAAACAATGTCAGAATCACCAGGATCCGTTGAAGCGTTTCGGAGTTATAACCTCATAAAGGGACAGTGGTCAGAATTGTAAAAATTGGCCTGGTCATTGATGTGCAAACCACCCTTGGGGGTAAAGGGGTTAAACAGGCTGCACTATTTGAAAAAAAGGAATTTTTTTTCAAGGTATGAGGAAGTAACGCACCCTGAGCTGAATCCAACCGGCTATAGCTGCACACAGACTACAGGGCGAGCTGCGCTCACACAGAGACCGTGCAGACAGCCGTAAACGGCGCTGCAAGGCCCAATAAACACCCTCTAGGTTATCCTATGTAGTGTTTTTCCACAATTTAGCTGGAGACAGGTGGAAAAACACTATAGGAAATTTTTTTTTAAAATTTTAAACTAGCTGCACTATTTGAAAAAAATGAAATTTTTTTTCAAGGTATGAGGCAGTAACGCACCCTGAGCTGAATCCAACCGGCTATGGCTGCACACAGACTACAGGGCGAACTGCGCTCACACAGAGACCGTGCAGACAGCTGTAAACGGCGCTGCAAGGCCCAAAAACCCCCCTCTAGGTTATCCTATGTAGTGTTTTTCCACAATTTAGCTGGAGACGGGTGGAAAAACACTAATAGGAATTTTTTTTTTTAAATTTTAAACAGGCTGCACTATTTGAAAAAAAGGAAAATTTTTCTCAAGGTATGAGGCAGTAACGAACCCTGAGCTGAATCCAACCGGCTATGGCTGCACACAGACTACAGGGCGAGCTGGGCTCACACGGAGACCGTGCAGACAGCTGTAAACGGCGCTGCAAGGCCCAAAAACCCCCCTCTAGGTTATCCTATGTAGTGTTTTTCCACAATTTAGCTGGAGACGGGTGGAAAAACACTAATAGGAATTTTTTTTTAAAATTTTAAACAGGCTGCACTATTTGAAAAAAAGGAAAATTTTTCTCAAGGTATGAGGCAGTAACGAACCCTGAGCTGAATCCAACCGGCTATGGCTGCACACAGACTACAGGGCGAGCTGGGCTCACACGGAGACCGTGCAGACAGCTGTAAACGGCGCTGCAAGGCCCAAAAACCCCCCTCTAGGTTATCCTATGTAGTGTTTTTCCACAATTTAGCTGGAGACGGGTGGAAAAACACTAATAGGAAATTTGAGAAAAAATGTGCAGCAGGCTGCACTATGAGCAAAAAAGGACAACTGTGTGAGGCAGTGTGAACCCCCCCTGAGCTGAATACAACCGGGTATATGGCTGCACACAGACTACAGAGTGAGCTGCACACACACACACAGAGACCTTGCAGAACGCTGTTAAAACAGCGCTGCAAGGCAAGAGCAAGGTGAAAAGTGAAGAACACACAGCGTTTTGCTAAATTAGCCTTTGGAAAGGAAAATAAAGCAATTAGCTATCTCAACTGGCCCTCAGTTAGAACACAGCGTCCTGTCCCTAACTGAAATCACAGCAGAGTGAGCGCAAAATTGCGGCAGCGTTTTTTATAGTGCAGAGTGACATCATTTCAGCAGCCAATCCAAGCCTTGCCAGTACTTACATACCCACCATGCTAAACAGGATGTGCCCACACTTCCAATCATTCCTCATTGGCTGCTGCGTTCAGTTTGAATTCTGGGAACTTCCGATTCCGGTATCCGATACGCGGGAAGTATCGGAATTCGGTATCGATATTCCGATACCGCAAATATCGGCCGATACCCGATACTTGCGGTATCGGAATGCTCAACACTAGCATTAATTGATGCAAAAGGAGCCCCGATCAAGTATTGAGTGCATTTACTGAACATACTTTTCAGTAGGCCAACATTTCGGATTTTAAAATCATTTTTAAAGCTGGTGTTATAAAGTATTCTAATTTACTGAGATAATGACTTTTGGGTTTTCATTGGCTGTAAGCCATAATCATCAACATTAACGGAAATAAACACTTGCAATACTGTACATCACTCTGTTTGTAATGACTCTCTAATAAATGAGATTCATTTTTTGTTTTGAAGAACTGAAATAAATAAATTAATTAACTTTTTGATGATATTCTAATTTTGTCAGATGCACCTGTGTGTATATGTAAATATATATATATATACATATACTGTACATATATATATGCGCAACATTCAACTCTCATACTTTTCATCAAATATATTCAATATAGACTAAAGAATACAACTCTAATTACCACTAAGTTTTAGTAATCGCAGCAACAATATTACTCTGAAAATTATAAAATGTCTTATTTACCGAATCGACTGTGGCTATCCCCTATTCTCTTTGTTGCTATGTTATTGTTTTGTATCATATTGCACAATAAATTAATTACTGCAATTAACTGACCACATGCATTACTAATAACACCACAACAAGAAATTCCTTGGTACGACTCCAGAAACATTGTCATCCTCCAAAAAAGATCAATGCTATAAGCCAATTTCTGCGTGCCAAAAACAATAGTAATGGTGAGGTAGAGATTGCAAATCTGTAAACTGGCTTCTGTCCGATCATTTACAGATTAGATGGTAAGAGCACAGAAATGCTGTGCAAAAAGGAAGGACACATAAATACACTATAAGGGATAATACTCTTATTTTTATAGACGCTTCAACAAATGCAAGTAATGCTGCAAAACAGTATTTGCCCATAAACTAATTTATTTTATTTTTTATAATGTTGTTACATTTAAATCATTTGCCATAAATATGAAATGTACTTACCTGGAATAAATGCCGTTGCTTTTCTGAATTTGTCATTGCTTTTCTTTTGTTCCTGAATCTCTATGTTCCTAAAATATGGTCCCCTCTTCTCTATATGCAGAGTATGTTTTTAGCCAAGTGGGCGTGGATTTCAGCAAAAAAGGTTACAAAGGCAAAGGTAAAAATTTATAACAGCGGCGTTTACACCAGGTAACAATACAACATATAAATACATATATATATATATATATATATATATATATATATATATATATATTGATTCGGGTGGGAATTTTTCTGAATATTTTCTCACGGACCGTATTTTTATACATTAGGTCTGGCCCTGACCTTAAAGTCTCGCTGTTTTTAAATTTCTAAAAAAAATTATTCCGTGGCCATCCTCTACATGCCTTCCAGGGTGTATTGCAGTCCATCCTTTAAATATTTGCTAGACATTGCACTAAGTGCATAGGCTTTACCAGTATTAAAGTGTTAAAGTCCCACTCTTTTTAAAATTAAAAAAAAAATTATTCTAAGGCCATCCTCTACATGTCTTCCAGGTTATATTGCAGTCCCTTCTTTTAATTTTTGCCAGGCCTAATACTTAGTGCACAGGCGTTACCAGTCTAGGAGTCCTACTGTTCTTAAAATTGTGAAAAAAAATTATTCTGAGGCCATCCTCTAGGTTTCTTCCATGGTGTAGTGTAATCTCTCTTTAAATATGTGCTAGGTTTTGAACTGAATACTAACCCCCAAAAAATGAACTGGAGTATAATTTGGTATGCATGCAAAATAGGAGCATGTTCTTACTGGCCAACAAACATTCAAAACCTAAGACAGAAATACAATAAACATATATCCTTCTTGTAGGTAAATAAGTAAAAGCAATAGTGCATATAAATAACATTGGGTACTTAGAAAACACCAATTATAATCAAAAAAGCATAAATGCCATCCTACGCACGTCAAGGTGTACCCAAATTTGGAATGGTCCTAACCTCTAGTAATAAAACCTTACCATGCGGCATAGTGAAGTCTGTGAGAATAAGGGATGAGCAGGAACAGGTCCTGTACATGGACATGCAGCAAATGGGAAGCTATTTAAATGTAATCTCCAGCTCAAGTACAGGAGGCCACACCCTTACCAGGACTAAATGAAGAAACCTAAACTAAACAAAAAAAAAAGAACTGGAGTATATGTTGGTATGCATGCAAAATAGGAGCATGTTCACACTGGCCATCAAACAAGCAAAAATTATATAAATAACAATGGATACTTAGAAAACACCATTTTTGATCAAAAAAGTATGAAGCTATGATGGCAGTGTCAGTGTTTATTTTGTTGCTGTCTTAGGTTTTGTCTGTTTGATGGCCAGTGTGAAAATGCTCCTATTTTTAATAATAATAATAATCTTTATTTATATAGCGCCAACATATTTCGCAGCGCTTTACAGTTTAACAGTTTCAAACACAAAAGTCATAAGTAACAACGTTAACAATACAATAATTAAAGCAAAATAAGACGACCCTGCTCGTGAGAGCTTACAATCTACAATGAGGTGGGGGAGATACAAAGTACAGGTGTGTATTTACAATGATGTATTTACAATCATGGTCCAGCCATCTTCAGGGGGTGGGGAATAGATGGGGATAGTGAATGGGCTACACACACACAAACATAAAATGACTTTGATTAGTGAACGTGATAGGCCGCTCTGAACAAATGTGTTTTGAGCGAGCGCCTAAAACTATGCAAATTATGGATGGTCCTAATATCTTGGGGTAGAGCATTCCAGAGGATTGGCGCAGCACGGGAGAAGTCTTGAAGTCGGGAGTGGGAGGTACGGATTAGTGCAGAGGTTAATCGAAAGTCATTTGCAGAGTGCAGCGGTCTGTTAGGCTGATAGACAGAAATGAGGGAGGAGATGTAAGGGGGTGCCGCACTGTGGAGAGCTTTGTGGGTGAGAACAAGTACTTTGAATTGTATCCTGTAATGAATGGGTAGCCAGTGTAACGACTGGCGAAGAGCGGATGCGTCCGAGTAACGATTAGCCAGATGGACGACCCTGGCTGCTGCATTAAGGATGAACTGGAGAGGGGAAAGTCGAGTGAGGGGGAGGCCAATTAATAGAGCGTTACAGTAGTCCAGGCGGGAGTGGATCAGGGCGACAGTGAGGGTTTTAGCTGTCTCCTTGGTGAGAAAAGGGCGGATTCTAGAGATGTTCTTTAGGTGTAAGCGGCACGAGCGGGCAAGAGATTGTATATGGGAGGTGAAGGAGAGATTGGAGTCAAACATAACACCCAGACAGCGCGCCTGCTGCCGGGGTGTTATTATGGTGCCACCCACGGAGAGGGAAATGTCAGATTTAGGGAGGTTAGTAGATGGTGGGAGCAGAAGAAGTTCAGTTTTGGAGAGGTTGAGTTTCAGATAGAGAGCGGACATGATGTTGGAGACTGCGGACAGACAGTCAGTGGCGTTCTGTAGTACAGCGGGGGTAAGGTCAGGGGATGACGTATATAGTTGTGTGTCGTCGGCATAAAGATGGTACTGAAAGCCAAATCTGCTGATGGTCTGTCCAACTGGGGCCGTGTAGAGAGAGAACAGAAGGGGGCCAAGGACTGAGCCCTGAGGTACCCCGACAGTGAGAGGAAGAGGAGATGAAGTTGAGCCAGAGAACAGAACACTGAAGGAGCGGTCAGAAAGGTAGGAGGAGAACCAGGAGAGAGCAGTGTCCTTAATGCCTAGTGACTGGAGCCTAGAGAGAAGGAGAGGGTGGTCAACAGTGTCAAAAGCTGCAGAAAGATCGAGAAGAATGAGCAGAGAGTGGTCACCATTACGTTTTGCTGTCAGAAGGTCATTGGTCACTTTGATGAGTGCAGTTTCTGTCGAATGTAGGGGGCGGAAACCGGACTGTGAAGGGTCTAGGAGGGAGTGAGTGGAGAGGTAACGGGTAAGGCGGGAGTATATCAGGCGCTCCAAAAGTTTAGAGATGAAGGGGAGATTGGAGACCGGTCTGTAGTTGTTTGTGCAGGATGGGTCGAGGGTGGGTTTCTTTAGTAATGGAGTAATGATAGAGTGTTTGAAGGAGGAGGGGAAAATGCCAGAGGAGAGGGAGAGATTAAAGATTGTAGTTAGGTGACTTGTGACAACTGGAGAGAGAGACTGGAGGAGATGTGAGGGAATGGGGTCGGTAGTGCATGTAGTCGGACGAGAAGAGGAGAGGAGCTTGGAGACTTCTTCTTCTGTGATGGGATCGAATGTGGAGAGTGAGCCAGGGGCAATGAGGGGAGGGATGGGAGTCACTGAACTTAGTTGTTGGGAGCGGATTTCCTGACGGATATTGTCTATTTTCTCTATAAAGTGGGAGGCCAGGTCACCAGCACAAATATCTGTGATAGGGGCTTGTGCTTTTGGCCTGAGGAGGGAGTGAAAGGTGTCAAAAAGTTTCTTGGGGTTGTTGGATAGTGAGGAGATCAGAGTGGTAAAGTAGGTCTGTTTAGCGAAGTGAAGGGCAAAGTTATAGGTCCTTAACATAAATTTGAAGTGTAAGAAGTCTTCTGGTGTGCGTGTTTTCCTCCATAAGCGTTCAGCACACCTAGAGCATCGCTGGAGAAATCGGGTTTGCGATGTGAGCCAGGGCTGTTTTATTCTGTGTTTGGAGGTTCTGAGTGTGAGGGGAGCTCCTTGGTCAAGGGTACTTCTAAGAGTGTCATTGAAGTGATGTACAGCCAGATCAGGACAGGAAAAGGAAGAGATTGGGGACAATGATGAGCGTAGGGAGTCTGAAAGTGTAAGAGGGTTAATGGCTTGTAGATTTCTGACTGAATAGTATGTAGGAGGGTGTTGGGGTGAGCGAGGATATGTGAGTGTGAAGGAGAGAATGTTGTGGTCAGAGAGGGGAAGCGGTGAGTTATCTAGGTAGGAGACTGAGCAGAGCTGGGCAAAAACCAGGTCCAGGGTGTTACCGTCTTTGTGTGTTTCAGAGGTTGAGAGCTGTGAGAGGCAGAGAGAAGTGGTTAGTGACAGAAGCTGGGATGCAGATGTGGAAGTGGGGCTGTTAATGGGGATATTGAAGTCTCCCAGGATAAGGGTTGGTAGTTCTGAGGACATGAAGTACGGCAGCCAGGCTGAGAAATGGTCCAGGAAGTGGGTGGGTGAGCCTGGGGGCCGGTATATGACCGCTACTCTGAGGGAGAGGGGACGAAAGAGCCTGATTGTGTGGACCTCAAAAGAAGGGAATGAGAGTGATGGAACTGAGGGGATGACCTGGAAAGTGCATTGTGGGGACAGGAGTATGCCAACTCCACCACCAGGTCTGTTTGTTGGTCTCGGGGAATGGGAGAATTGTAAGCCACCATGGGTAATGGCAGCAGGAGAGACAGTGTCAGAATCCTGAATCCAGGATTCCGTGAGGGCCAGCAGATTCAGAGAGTTTTTCAGAAAGTAATTGTGTAGGAAAGGAAGCTTGCTACATACAGACTGTGGATTCCAAAGGGCAAAATTAAAAGAAGGAGGAGATGAAGGAGTGCAATTAATATTAGTAAGATTATTAAGGTTTCGATGTGAGGTAGGGTACGGGTTGAGGTTGGTGGATGGTGGACCGGGGTTTGGGGAGATGTCCCCTGATATCAGCAGGAGTATTTTCATGGATGTCAACTTATACTCCAGTTCATTTTTTCCGGTTTAGTTTTAGGTTTCTACATTTAGTACAGATAAGGGTGTACATATGTAACATACAATGCTCACTTTATTCATCCACACAGCACTCATGTTATCTTCTCTTTTCCCACTAGGGACATTGTGATAAAGACCCTGAAGGGGTCAAAACATCCAAATGTATCTGTGTCCAAATTTTCATTTGAGTGCCCAAGCTTTTTTGTTATTTATGCCCAGGGTTGGACTGGCCGACCAGAGAACCCGAGAATCCTCCGGTGGGCCCTGACTTCTCCTTCAGGAGAGTTAATAATGCAAACCTTGCAGCTGTTATTGGGCTCTTGAGGGAGAGAAGGGTGGGCTTGCAGAATCAAATCCTCTGGTGGGCCCAATGTTCTTCAGTCTGACGCTGTCTATGCCGCGTATTGCCCAGCACCTTTGATGTTTTGCACATGTGTGCCTATCAAGCCTCACTTGAAATAAAATAGTTTGCATATTTTAATAATAGAATGCGGTGAATTACTCCTTCCCATAGCTCAATTATGGCCTGACGAAGGCACTGGTACTATGCCGAAACGTGTGGTGATCTTTTGTATGTAGTATAAAACTTTCTTTCTACACTTCTTGTAATCGTTTTTATTGTATGGACAGAGCTTGATACCACTGCTGTATATGGCCTTGTCACATATAGTTTAGCTGTGGCGCTTGAGGGTGCACTACTGATGGACCAAAAAAGCAGGAGAACACGTCTATCATGTTGATGGCTGCTCCTGCAACAAATTATATTGCAGTTTCAGGATGTATCTTTCCATCCATGCTGCACAACTAATGAAGTGTAGTAACAATCATTCCTAGAACTAAAATAAAGTGTAATGTTCTAGGTTAAGCCCTGAATGTCTTAGTGATAGAATGACATCAGACAGACTTATCAGCCAATCCTATCAGCCGAGTACAGGGCAAGGTGACATTTCACTTGTTCAGACATTTCTAAGCCCATGATGTATGGCATTTAATATTTCGTCCTTGACATTTGTTTGACAGTGTAAACGGTGCGTGAGTCAGGATATACATGTATTGCAAAGGAAACGTTATTATTTTTTACATTTTACATGATAATTTATGTCCACTGCAGAGACATATGCACATTAAGCCAATACACCGTAAGGAGAACTTCTGGGTTTATCTTGAGTCTGTTTCAATACATACTTTTCTTCTCCTTGAAATAACAGTTCTATAGGACTTTGTATTGAGCATGAGCACTCCTCCATCCAGTAAATACTTTTTCTACATAGTCTGACATTTAATGTTAACCAAACAGAATTGTATTTTTCAATGTGAACATGTGCGTATACTAAAACAGATATGTCAGGAAAAGGAAGAGATGCTCTTCAATGACTGAAATACATAGTTCATCTAGTGGGGGTCAAAGCCTCCAATAATGAGGATGGCATCCCATCTAATGTTCATGGGGCCTCACAATTTTGCCCAGACAGGTGGTGCAGTGAGATAAGGGGTGGCGATTTTTAATTAAAATTTCTGATTCTTTTCCATCCATGTGAGAGAAGCTGGGTTGCAAACCATCCAGAAATTCCAGGACAGTCCGTTAAAATAAGACACATTTTTCCTGTTTGTAAACAAAATTACGGTAAGTGATTTTTTTTTAAGCTGAAGAAATTTTTCCAGATTATTTTTACTGTAATTATCATCATTTTGCACTAAATGCAGTTAAAACCTTCATTTCAGAATTACGGGTAGTGACAGGCAAACCCGACGTGTAAAGTTCGGGGTCCATACCGAACACCTATTATCCGTGCACCTACTCGAGCACAGATTTCTCCAGGAACTTTCTCACGCAGTGAATGGTGCCATAATTGAGTTCACCGGGGTTCATCAGCTATGAACTCCAGTGACTTTTCTCACATCACCGCTGCACACTGCTGGAGCATTCTTACACTCTTGTCTCAGTGTGAACTGGCTGGCGTGGATGGCATTCGCCTCACTGATGTGACCGCTCTCCAAATTATCAGGATCGTCATGAGACATGGCCATTATTGGATTATCATTGGAAAGGTGAGGAATATGGTGTTTTTATGTTTATTGTCTTTTACAGGGGACATGGATTATCTTATTGTCAGACAGGTGAGGAATATGGTGATTTATTATTTTGATCCTTTTACAGGGGACATGGGTTTAAGTGGATTATCGTCTCGTTGGACAGGTGAGGAATATAGTGTTTTATTATTTTTTGTCTTTTACAGGGGACATGGGCATTGATAGATTAGGCTTAAAAGTGAGTATAAACTTGCTTTTTTATTTCAAATAATTGTGTCAGTGTCTTTTTTTTCAATTAAAGGACTTTTTTTTTCAATTAAAGGACTTTATTTTGGCTAGGTTTTTCTAACTTTAGAATTATAGACACCTCTCCATTACTAAACCCTGTGCTTGATGGTAGTGGCCATAAAACAGCTGGACTAAATCCCAAACTTATTACCCCACTTTCCACCACACCATGACAAGTGGGAAGAGCAGGGCAAAGCACCAAGTACAACATCTGCAATGAGTTTGTATGATCTCTTCATGTTTGCGTGGGCTTTCTCTGGGTTCTCCGGTTTCCTCCTACACTCCAAAGACATACTGATGGGGAATGTAGATTGCGAGCCCCATCGGGGACAGTGATGACAATGTATGTAAAACGCTGCGGATTAAGATAGCACTATATAAGCAAACCATAATGAATAAATAAATATAGAGGTACAGGATTTGGCTGTGTAAGGTATGTAGACATAATAAAAGTGGCCATTACAAATCTCTATACTACTACTTATTCAAATTGCCTCTTCTGAGAAAAAGAGGACTTAAGCGATGCCCTTAAGTGTTTGGGTACCTTATAGAATATCCTTGTTTACCCTTCACTCTGTGACCAGAGATACACCAGCATTCCCTGTCTTGATTCTAACTTCACAGCCCCATCAACTTAGATAGCAATTACGCAGTTCAGGACACCATAGTAGTAGTTAGCACACTTACAAAACACTGGTGTAATCATGGATAATAAGCTTATTTTAGATGTTCATGCTCATATGGTATTTGTATTAGTAGGTAGCACGAGTCTTCATTGAAACGCTTAGGTACTTATCTCAGTCACTGTAGACATTTGCCATGTTTACTATTAATCCCCGTCCAAGTTTTGCTATAGGACTTTTTGACTAAGAGCTGTACTTTTGATGGATTCATTTTTTAGAATGACCACTTTCATGGGCAATAGTGGAAGATTACTTAAGAAGCAACTTTGACAAAGAGACAACAGTATTCAGAATAAGAACATGATGCCAAAGAGTAATCATAGAACTTCCAATTTTGGAACATTGGAAAGGGGAATTTTTTCAGTTGAACTTGCTGGACCTTTTCAACTGTAGTACCTGAGTAACCATGGAATTCAAGGTGAAATTTCCAGTTCAAAAGAAACATGAGCAGCAATACAAGGTCAAAGGATAAAGAAAGACCAACAAGGCCAGATGAAGCCAAGAGATCAGGACCTAATAAGAGGAATTTCAAAGCGAGAACTGGAGGATAATAAAAGATCCAAATATATTAGGCACATTTGAACTTTGTTTTCTTATGTGGATGGGCTCCATGATATCATCAGAGAAAAGATACTAAAAGTGGTATTTTTTGAGAAGTAAGCTTATGCACAGGAAAGACTATTACGTCTCTGAACTTAACTCCTTGGTGCCATGGCATTTTCCATTTTTCCTCCCCTTCTTCCAAAAGTCATAACCTTTTTAATTTTTTCTGCAGTATAGCTGTATTGTTTTTTACGAAACGAGTTGTACTTTTGAATGACACCATTCATTTTACCACATAGGGCACTAGAAGACAGGAAACAAATTCCCAATGCGCTAAAATTGCTAAAAAATGTGCAATTTCACAGGTTTTTTTTTTTTAACCTTGTTCACTAAATGCTAAAACTGACATGGCAATAAAATATTCCAGGTTAGTATGAGTATGCAGATACCAAACATGTATAATTTTTTTTTGTTTAAGTGGTGAAAAAAAATTCAGAAATTTGTAAGAAAAATATTCCGAGACCCATAACGTTTTTATTTTTCAAATCTGAGGCTGTATGAGGGCTTATTTTTTGCAACCTGAGCTGACGCTTATGCTGATATAATTTTAGGGTAGATAAAATGTTTTGATAGCCTGTTATTGCATTTTATTGCAATATTGTTACGGCTCAAAAAGCATAATTCAGGCTTTTTGATTTTTTTTTCATTACTCTGTTTACAGCTACAGGGTCCAGTATAAACTCATCTCTCTCACCCACAAAGCTCTCCACGGTTCTGCACCGCCTTATATCTCCTCTCTCATCTCCATCTATCACCCTAGATGTGCCCTCTGTTCTACAAATGACCTAAGACTAACATCCCCCGTAATCCGAACCTCGCACCTCCGTCTCCAAGACTTCTCTCGTGCTGCGCCAGCTCTCTGGAATGCACTTCCCCAGATGATCAGACTGATACCTAGCCCCAACCTATTCAAGCGCGCTTTAAAAACCCATCTCTTCATACAAGCCTACCACATGAACTACTCAGTAAACTAACTGTCCTGTTCCCTCCTTCCAAATATTATCTGCGTGTGAATCAGCACCCTACTATTCATCTGTCCCCACACCCTCCATGCACACTATAACTGCACTTGATACTTGACTATTGCACTTAAACACACGGGCTGATGACCGGATCATGCAGCTTTATATGAAAATCCCTATTTATTATAATTGCCAGACCTGAAATAACAAGCACTTTTCACCTATTGTGTCCCCCCATTTCCTTGTAGATTGTAAGCTTGCGAGCAGGGACCTCACTCCTAATGTCACTGTTTAAATTGTCTTAACTTGTACTGAATTTATTGTCTGTACATGTCCCCGCTTAATTGTAAAGTGCTGCGGAATATGTTGGCGCTATATAAATAAAAATTATTATAATTATTATTAATATTACAGATCAATTTAATTTATTTTATGCTAGCTGTACTACCCGGCTTCGCCCGGGTTAATAACTGCTGTTAGCAAAATAGAATGTGTTAACAAAAATGTATTCTGCACACAAAAACCACAAAACAAATAGATAGAAACATAATTATTAAAAGGCAAAAACTAAGCTAATAGAAGCATTTCACAACATATATTTCAACACCAGAGATATTCCACACAGATTTAACTAAATTGGCCAAGTAATGTGAAGTAATCTTCTACTACTTATTCGAGAGCCTTTTGATAAACGACATTCTTAGCTTTTCCTTCAGGTGCAAAGACGAACAGATTTTGGCTGTTCCAACTCTTGAACAGGCCGCATAAAGTAGACTATGAGAGAAGCATGGCGATTGTAAATCGATTCCAACTACTTTCAAGGACTGTCCCTGAGCCTTGTTGATGGACAGCAAATGCCAGTCCAAAAGGAAACTGGAGGCATTTAAAATCAAAAGGCAAATCAGATGTAATGAGGGGAATTGTTGGAATGAAAACATCTTCTCCTGTGGCACATCCTGTCAAAATGGTTGCCTCAATTACATGTGGAAACAGGTTCTTAATCAAGAGCCTTGTTCCATTACACAGCTTTGGTGGATCCAAATTCCTCAATAGCAGAACAAGTGCTTCAGGTTTTAGAAAGAGGTTGTGAGGAGGGAGTCCTTGGGGCTCCAAGGAATTGAGGAACTCAGTTGGATATGGCTCTTGAGGAAGCAGCTGCTGTTCTCATGTGTGTCAGCCTTGTTTCTCGTTCTTCACATTTTTCATTGGCCCGTAATGCAGCTTTTCTTTTCGCATAAGCTGACATTCGTGCCATGGAATTCCTTTTCTTATGAGGCATTATTGTGGTAAAAATAGTCTGTAACTGGCAGTTTCTATATCCTCTCACATAGAGGTAATGTGACTGACATCAGCCTTTCCACCAACACACCCTAACAGACATGCTATTACCTCACACAAGCTTTGTTATACTGAGAATGTCCTTTGTTGCCTATATTAACCAATCAGAGCTCAGATTAATTAATTGTAGCAAAATAGAAGCAGAGCTGTGATTGGTTGCTATTGGCAGCCTGATAAATCCACAGCCAACAGGAAGCCCTCCCCCCTGGCAGTATATACAGTGGGGCAAAAAAGTATTTAGTCAGTCAGCAATAGTGCAAGTTCCACCACTTAAAAAGATGAGAGGCGTCTGTAATTTACATCATAGGTAGACCTCAACTATGGGAGACAAACTGAGAAAAAAAAAATCCAGAAAATCACATTGTCTGTTTTTTTATCATTTTTTTGCATATTATGGTGGAAAATAAGTATTTGGTCAGAAACAAACAATTAAGATTTCTGGCTCTCACAGACCTGTAACTTCTTCTTTAAGAGGCTCCTCTTTCCTCAACTCATTACCTGTAGTAATGGCACCTGTTTAAACTTGTTATCAGTATAAAAAGACACCTGTGCACACCCTCAAACAGTCTGACTCCAAATTCCACTATGGTGAAGACCAAAGAGCTGTCAAAGGACACCAGAAACAAAATTGTAGCCCTGCACCAGGCTGGGAAGACTGAATCTGCAATAGCCAACCAGCTTGGAGTGAAGAAATCAACAGTGGGAGCAATAATTAGAAAATGGAAGACATACAAGACCACTGATAATCTCCCTCGATCTGGGGCTCCACGCAAAATCCCACCCTGTGGGGTCAGAATGATCACAAGAACGGTGAGCAGAAATCCCAGAACCACGCGGGGTGACCTAGTGAATGAACTGCAGAGAGCTGGGACCAATGTAACAAGGCCTACCATAAGTAACACACTACGCCACCATGGACTCAGATCCTGCAGTGCCAGACGTGTCCCACTGCTTAAGCCAGTACATGTCCGGGCCCATCTGAAGTTTGCTAGAGAGCATTTGGATGATCCAGAGGAGTTTTGGGAGAATGTCCTATGGTCTGATGAAACCAAACTGGAACTGTTTGGTAGAAACACAACTTGGCGTGTTTGGAGGAAAAAGAATACTGAGTTGCATCCATCAAACACCATACCTACTGTAAAGCATGGTGGTGGAAACATCATGCTTTGGGGCTGTTTCTCTGCAAAGGGGCCAGGACGACTGATCCGGGTACATGAAAGAATGAATGGGGCCATGTATCGTGAGATTTTGAGTGCAAACCTTCTTCCATCAGCAAGGGCATTGAAGATGAAACGTGGCTGGGTCTTTCAACATGACAATGATCCAAAGCACACCGCCAGGGCAACGAAGGAGTGGCTTCGTAAGAAGCATTTCAAGGTCCTGGAGTGGCCTAGCCAGTCTCCAGATCTCAACCCTATAGAAAACCTTTGGAGGGAGTTGAAAGTCCGTGTTGCCAAGCGAAAAGCCCAAAACATCACTGCTCTAGAGGAGATCTGCATGGAGGAATGGGCCAACATACCAACAACAGTGTGTGGCAACCTTGTGAAGACTTACAGAAAACGTTTGACCTCTGTCATTGCCAACAAAGGATATATTACAAAGTATTGAGATGAAATTTTGTTTCTGACCAAATACTTATTTTCCACCATAATATGCAAATAAAATGTTAAAAAAACAGACAATGTGATTTTCTGGATTTTTTTTTCTCAGTTTGTCTCCCATAGTTGAGGTCTACCTATGATGTAAATTACAGACGCCTCTCATCTTTTTAAGTGGTGGAACTTGCACTATTGCTGACTGACTAAATTCTTTTTTGCCCCACTGTATTACCTCACACATACACATAATAGACAGGTCATGTGACTGACAGCTGCCGTATTTCCTATATGGTACATTTGTTCCTCTTCTAGTTTGTCTGCTTATTAATCAGATTATTATTTTTGAAGGATACTACCAGACTTGTGTGTGTTTTAAGGCGAGTTTCATGTGTGTTGAGTTGTGTGTGGCGACATGCATGTAGCAACTTTTTGTGTTTCGAGTTGCATGTGACAGGTTAGATTAGCAAGTTGTGTGCAGCAAGTTTTGCGCATGGCGAGTTTTGCGCATGGCGAGTTTTATGTGTGGTGCGTTTTGAGTATGTGCAAGTTTTGTGTGAGGCAACTTTTGCATGTGTTGCGACTTTTGTGCATGTGGCAATTTTTCCGCATGTGCAAGTTTTGCGAGTGGCGAGTTTTCCGTGAGGTGAGTTTTGCACGTGTGGCGAGTTTTGCGTGAGCCTAGTTTTGCATGTGGCGAGTTGAGCATGTGGCGAATTTTGAACGTGGCGAGTTTTGAGTGTCGACTTTTGTGTTTCGACTTTTATGTGGCGAGGTTGGTGTATGTGTGGTGAAATGTGTGCTGAGGGTGGTATATGTGTTCAAGCACGTGGCAGTGTGTGGCGCATTATGTGTGTGTGTTCATATCCCCGTGTGTGGTGAGTATTCCATGTCGGGGCCCCACCTTAGCAACTGTACGGTATATACTCTTTGGCGCCATCGCTCTCATTCTTTAAGTCACCCTTGTTCACATCTAGCAGCTGTCAATTTGCCTCCAACACTTTTCCTTTCACTTTTTCCCCATTATGTAGATAGGGGCAAAAATTTTTCATGAATTGGAACGCGCGGGGTTAACATTTCGCCTCACAACATAGCCTATGACGCTCTCGGGGTCTTGTGACTGTGCAAAATTTTGTGGCTGTAGCTGCGACGGTGCAGATGTTAATCCCAGACATACACACATACACACATTCAGCTTTATATACTAGATTTTGATAGATTACATTTTTATGAATGCAGCAATGCCGAATATATGTATATTTTACTTTGCTTAAATTGTTTTCTTTTTAATGGGGCAAAAGGGGGTAAATTTGAACTATTATTTTTTTCATTTTTTTTTTCACTTTTTTCCACTTTTTTACTGTATTTAACAGTTCCCTCAGGGGACAGGAAACTGTAATTTTCAGCTTGCCTGTGCTATACATAGCCATACATTAGAACTGCTATGTAAGGCCGTGGTCACACTAGAGAGAAATACGGACGAGGGAGAGGCGCAAAAACAACGCATTGCACTCGGACCAATGTTTCTCTATGGGGCAGCTTCCATCAGCCATATATTTCTTGGCCTTAATTAACGGGCTGAGAAAATCGCAGCATGCTGCAACTGTCAGCGTATTCCTTACAAAAATACGCCAATGCAAGTCTATGGAGGCGAGAAAAATACGGATTACACACGGACCACACGTCTGCCTTGCAAGAAATTTGCACCAGTGTCCTAAAGAGCAGCTGGTAATTCAGTGCGGTGTACAGTAAAATCAACTGACAGGTTAAAAATAGAATAGATAAAAATATGGGTTGGCCGGAACCAAGTGTGATTAGATGTAATTAAAAACCACATGGTGAAGGGAGGAGTGCGCAGTCAGTCAGCTAACATAGAAATGACAGAAAAACGACTGGCACATCCAAACTAGTGTGAATAGGTGCATACCAGGAGCAGCTACCTCCATATACAATATACAAAAAAAGGTTGCACTCTATCGTGCCAAAGCATGTTGAATATGAAATACATGAAATATGAATAGCAAAATGGCTTTTTGAACATTAGGAAAAATATTTGAGATGCTTTGCACAGAATTTGGCCAAATAGTGTGAGCCCATCAACCATCGTCAAGGTGGTCTCATTAATCTGATGGGTCCCTGACCTCCCTGTCCAAATGTGAACACTTACCGAAGGTTAATGTCTGTATGCCTGGGTGAATGTGGACACCTTTCTCAGTAAAGCCTAAAATACCAAGCAGCCAACACTAGATTGAAAGTGGCTGTTTCATCGGTATTGTTTCATCTGTGTTTCTGCCATCATTAATCAGGTCCGCTGCACCTGTGCATTTGTTTTGGAGGCCTGAGCAGGTGGTCATCGCTCCTTTTTTCTCTGTGACTTTTTTCAAAAATTTTTGGAAGATTTTCAAGTCCTCTTTTTGTGTCGGTGAGCTTTGTTTATATATATATATATATAGAGAGAGAGAGAGAGAGAGAGACTGTATATATGTTTTTCCGAATATGTGAGCCCATGGATCCATTATATGTCAATTTTGCAAGCCGGCGAGAAACTCTTGCCTATCGGATGCCATACGGATGCCATAGGGATGATAAACGGATACTTTTTGGAGAAGAAAATCGCATCCTCACATTGAATACGGATCACTGTTCAGGAACTTTTCTGCGTATCTCGGCTGTAAAAAATGGACTGTATTTTTATACGTTAGGTCTGACCCTGGCCTAAAGAGAAAATCATGATCTCTTATGAACGCCAGCCACAGGTTGTCTTTCACAGGAGGATTGTAATGACAGGTACGGGGGGTCTTTAGCAGACCCTCAGCTGTCATGACAACCCATCCGTACTCCGCAATCACTTTATGCGAGTGTGGAACAAAGCGCGACCCTGTCAGCATGCGTTCAATGTTGCTGTCAGAGATTGATAGCTGCACCTAACAGGTTAAAAGCAATGGGCAGAGCTACAATGTTAAGCTGTTAGAGGCACATGATGGCTGATTAAATCTGCTGCTGTCTCGGTCTGGATTCATTATGTGTAAGCTTGCTAACGGGTGACACAAATTTGCGATGGCCATTTTATATGGGCATTTTCTATTATCCCACCATTGATTTTTATCTATTATTGCCCTGGTATATCTGTAGAATTTTTTCCATCCAGCTTTTCCCTAGTCCATTTTTGTTTTGACCTTTCATCCACCCTTTAATTACCTTCTGGTTTTCCTCCGTTTAATTATATTGTGTTTATATGGATTTTGTATGACTTGTTCTTATCTAAGTGTGCAATAAAATTTTTGTAATTTTTATCCATGTTGTGGCTTGTTGCTACTCCGTTTTCTCTTGTGCTTGTGGCGCTTGAATGATTGCCCACTTCCTATCCTCTGCCCTCTTCCTGTCACACTGCATCTGCCGGATTACCTACTTCCCATCCTTGTGCATTTCTTTCTTAGGTACAGGCATACTGGAGACCGGGAAGAAGGTAGCAGTGGTACTGGAGGCTGTCAGCAAACAGGAGACTGGTAAGCATGTAGCAGGGTAGTGGAGGCTGCAGGCAAACAGGAAACTGGGAACCAGGTGTACGAAGGGGGAGCCAGGGAGGTAGCCATGGCCGACAACCAATCCCTGTATCACGCCAAGGTTCCACAGTAAAGGAGACACACTCTGGCTTAACTTCAATGTTAACTCTTTTACTCAGCACAGCTTGTTTAAATACAGGCAGTTCAAGTATCACAGTTGGTTTCTTCCTTTCTGTCCCTTCTCTGTCCCTTCCTTCTCTATGCTCAGTTCCGGGTCGGACCGAATATTCTGATCCCGCAGAATCTGTTCCAGCGGGAATTCTTGCCTCACAAGGGAGAATCCTACACCGTTTTGCCCCGGTTCTAAGAACTGCCGCCCAGGCAAAGGCCTGTCACATCTCGTGTGTAAGGCTAGGTTCACACTTGCATTGTGCAGTCCATTCAACAAATCCGTTAAACGGACTGCACTAATGCAAGTGCCGACTTTGGTACTGCGTTAGCGCAGATGGAGCATCTGCTAGCTCCATCTGCGCTATCAGTGCGCTAGCAGTGACGGACTCGGAAATGCTGCAGCCCGCATCTCGGGTCCATCACTCAATGATGGCAAATCGCTAGCGCACGCCCATTGTGGACGTGCGCTAGCGATGCGTTCGCCATTGCAAGTAATGGCGGTGTTAACGGACTGTGCTACACCGCGTTATGCCGCGGTGTAATGTAGTCCGTTAAATGGGTTCACACAACGCAGTGTGAACCCAGCCTAATGCCCATGCAGACCAGACTTCTCTCTTTGTAGGGACAGACTTCTATCAGCTGGATCTGCAGAGCTTCCTTGCTTCTTCCTCCTAGAGGAACTTTAAACTGTTCTATGCTGGGCCCCTTTCTTTAACATTGTGGGGCACAGTGACTTCTGACCAGGCAGCCCAGTGAGCTGCACGGGCAACCAGGCTCCAACTGACTAAACCAGGAAGCTTAACTATTCTGGTCCCCACCGTGTCCCTCCTATTCTAACTATACACTACAGTGCCCCCCTATTATGGCCATCTATGGACACTACACCCCTATCTCTATACTGGGCCCGGGGACATACTTTCCCTATAAACAGGGTGCAATAGTTGGCAAACAATAACAATATATAAATATACAGAGTAGCACGCATAAGGTGTAGCAATACTCTTGTACACGGTGGTAATACACTTTATGTGTAGCAGGACCACCACGTATAAACACATTAATAACAAACATTATACACACTTAAAGGGTTTGGGGAGAAGAGGGAAGAACAATCATTTCACATCCCCTACACAGGTAGCAGTAGTACTGGAGGCTGGAGGCAAACAGGAGATTGGGAAGCAGGTAGCATTAGTACTGGAGGCTGCAGGCAAACATGAGACTGAGAGGCAGGTGTAAGCAGGTTGCAGGATGCAGTAACAGACAGGAGGCAGAGCCAGGGTTAACAGGTTTAATAACAGGGGAATACTCCACGCAGGGAGGTAAAGGGTTAAACAGGGGATAAAACAGTTCAATGGCAAAGGATATGGTGAGGTGAAGAATAATGGTACTACTAACGACAGTTTGGTGAGAGTCAATGATTCCTAAGTCCATTAAATGGTTAGCGCCGACAACAGCTGGCGAGGTATCTTTTCAATGAAGGTCCTGTGGGCATCAATGCCCGTCTTCTGGCAGCAGCAGTCGGTCTCCAGTACCTTCCGCTGAGCCCTAGTCCCTATACTGATGTGGCCAAAAGAGCATGGGCCACAGCACTGTCTGAGCCCGATGTGGCCCTGCACAACTCTCCTTACAGTCTTTGTCAGTGGTGGCGGTGGCAGTGCTTGGGCATGGGCCTACGCTGTATGGATGCTCTGGGACCGAAACATTCACTGGTCCCTGCTGTAGTGTCTTACAACGGTACAGGCCGCAGTCCTGTACGAGCCTAACGTGGCTCTGCAAATCTATAATGGCACAACCAAGATGCAAGGGTCTGTCCTGTCCCCGGTCACTCTTATGGGGCACATGTGTTGTACTCACAGACACGGTGCATTTGGCGCCCTACTTTCTGTTAGTCACTGGTACACTGCACCTCTCTGTAGTCGCCAGGCACACACTCCACATCACTCTCCCTCTCTAATACCCGCTGCTGACGACGGGAGATTGCGGACGCTGGTCTGCACGATGCTGATACTCCCCAGAAGGGGAGCATTTTTCTCTCTGGCTGCTGCTGCTGTTGCTAGACACACAGCTCCCCTCAGTGCAGCAGTTTCTGTCCTTCTATTCTGCTTGGTGTGCATGGCTCTGCTCTGTTCTGCAGCAGTCCCTCTGCAGGAGAAGGGGGATCTCTCTATGCCACCTGTCACAGCGCCGGTCCTCTGTGTTGGGGAAAGGGGAAGCAGAGCTCACAGCTCTGCGTGCTGCTCTGCGTTCACGCCAAACTGTCTTGCTGCACGCACTTTTCCTTATTATGCCCCCGTTGCTGTGCGCACTTTTCTCCTCACTTTCCACCCTCCTGGGACAGCAAGAAAGTCTGCCTCACTAGCTCTTCCCTCAGGCAATAGGTGAAGGTCCAACTCACTCAGGCTTCTCCCCAGGAACAGGGGTTGCAGCCTCTCTAGTTCTGGACCTGGCACGCAGGTACCCGCAGTGCTGTCGACCCCCTTTCACTCCCCCTCTCCTTTAACTCACCATTCCACGGGCGAAAGTTCTTTTTGAATCTGCTCGTTAGGGGTATTCGGAACTTCAGGTTGGGTCATAGAGAATGGGGCCGCATCCACATCTGATGGAGCAGTCATTTCAGGAGTCTATTTCTCCTTTGGATCACCCTGTGGCAGGTCGAGGAATTCTTCCTCTTCACAATCAACGGCTGCAAGAGATGATATTTCAGGTACACTTTACATCCTTCCTATTTGGTCAGGTTTCTTTGGGCTGGTGGACAGTAAACTATCCAGTTCAGAGACCGAAGCAAGTGGTTCTTCCTCGTTTACAATCTGGAACCGTGGGAACGGGCGTTTCAGGCCACTTGTCACTTTCTTCCATTCATTGGGGTCTTGCAGCAGGCAAGGTAGCGCTATACTTTGATGAACTACTCTGGTAAGTGTCCCTTCTTCCCCTTCTGGTTGTACCTCACAGACGAGGCCTTCGGATCCATTTTGGAGTTTCACCAGACTTGCCTCCATGCTCCTGACCAGCGCTGACATCTCACTGTAGACAGTCGACATATTCTCCCTCACTCCTTGGTGTCTGATGTCGTGGCTCTGGGTGCTGCTCCTCTCTTCTCGCCGTACCATTTTTTCCTGAGGCAGCGTTCTCTCCAATTTTCAGGACCTTTGGAGGGGTGAGCGAATCTTCTCCACCATCTGTCTTGGGTAGGGCAACTTCTGAATAGGTGTCCCAGTTTTCCACACATCCAACACTCACTTCTGTGCCTGTCTGGAGGACGGTTTGGTATGGATCGTCGTCCTCTATGGGAAACATACCCCCTCCGCCTTTGCTCTTCTCCCCACAATGTGGGGTTGAATTCTGAAGCTGCTGAAGTTGTCTTCATGCTCCGCACCTCTCCTTTAACCTCTTTCAAATGTTGAAGTGATTTACCTCGGGGTATGGCGTTGAACTCCAAGGTGGCAGCAAGGGCTTCCTTCAAGCTCTCAATTTCTTCCCATGTTTTCTGCATTCCCTGCCGTAATTCACGAGACCACTCTGGCTTTTCCTCATTCCGGGGAGATACTTTGCGGTTCCAGTCCATCCCTGTAAAGGCTGCGGTCCCCTGCTCCTGCTCGCCTATACACCGCCTCTGCCCCATTGTCTGCAAAAGTCATGAGCGGATTAGCTTGCAGGCGCTCACACAAAGTTTGCCTAAGCAGCACATCTCTAAGGCCTATCACCAACTGGTCTCGCAAAACTATATTGGGGGGTCCTACGCCTACATCACCTCGCTTGGTAATTGCAGCATGAATTTTATGCAGCACGTTCATATATTGGGTCACGATCTCCCCCTCACTTTGAATATAACTAAATAGACTCACGTGCAATTTTCCTACATCTGTGGGTTCTCCGTGCATCTCGTCTAAAATCTGTAGCACCTTGTTAAAGGTATCGCGCTCATGCGGAGGCCAAAACATCATGGAGGTCTTCACCTCTGCGTCCAAAGCCATCATGGCAATCTCTTCCTCCATTATGGGGTTCATGGGGTACATCCTCAATATCCCCCTGACTCGATTACTCCAACTCCATAGAAGAATGTTGCTCCCTGTAAACTTAGGTAGGTTACTCAATATTGTCCCCAGCGGTATGCTGGCTCTTGGGACACCACTGACCACTTGGTCTGCCACCTCTGCGACCGTAGACTGCATCCTTCCGACTATGCCAAGTGTGAGCAGGATGTGGGATGCAGTGACGGACAGAAGGCAGAGCAAGGGTTAACAGGTTTAATAACAGGGGAATACTCCACATAGGAAGGTAAAGGGTTAAACAGGGGATAAAACCATAAAACAAGTATCCAGAATTGCAGAACGGCATTGGAAGAAAACGCATTCACAAGATGATTTCACTGCACTCAAACAAGCAACACTCACATTCAAATCAGCTCACACCTCTGCTAAACAGGTCTACTTTACATCCCTTGCATCTTCCTTATCCCACATCCCCAAACAGTTGTTCAACACCTTTAACTCCCTTCTCTGTTCACCACTGCCCCCTCCAACCTCCCTCATCTCTGCTGAGGACTTTGCCACGCACGTCAAGAATAAGATTGACCAAGCAAGGTAAGTCTTTGTTGTCTGAACACCACAACCCCTTTGTATGCCAGACCAATGCCCTAACCCCATAACTTCCCTCTCCAAAATTACTGAAGAACAGCATGCTCATCTTCTCTCCAAATCACACCTCACCACTTGTGCACTTGACCAAATCCCATCCCACCTCCTCCCCAACCTCCCCACTACAATAATCCCATCCCTAACCCATCTCTTCAATCTATCACTAACTTCTGGTACCTTCCCCTCTGCTTTCAAACATGCCACAATGACACCTATCCTCAAAAAGCCATCCCTTGACCAGAGCGTTATGTCCAGCTATCACCCTCTTTGCTCTCATTTGCACTCATCACCACTCTCTTTGCTCTCATTTGCCTCCAAACTCCTTGTGCAGCATTTCCATGCTGAACTATCCTTTCACTTTGCATCTATCTCTCTCTTCGACAACCTACAGTCTGGCCTCCGTCCCCACCATTCCACTGAAACTGCCCTGAACAAACTTACGAACAACTTACAGTCAAAGCTAACAGATAGTTCTCTGTATTCATCTTTCTAGACCTGTCCTCTGCCTTCGACACAGTTGACCACTGCCTCCTACTACAGATCCTCTCTTACTTTGGTGCCAAAGACCTTGCCCTATCCTGCATCTCCTCATACCTTACCAACCGCACATTTAGCATTTCCTACTCCCATACTACCTCTTCATCTCGTCCCCTCTCTATTGGTGTCCCTCAAGACTCTGTCCTAGGATCCCTTCTCTTCTCAATCTATACCCTTGGCCTGGGACAACTGAAAAAGTTCTAAGGCTTCCAGTACCATCTACTGTATATGCCGATGACCTCTCTGGCCCAGATGTTACCTCTCTGCTATCCAGAATCCCAGAGTGTCTATCAGCCATATCCTCCTTCTTCTCCTCTCGCTTCCTCAAACACAATGTGGACAAATGTGAGCTAATTATCTTTCCTCCATCTCGCATACCCTCCCTACCTGATCTATCTATCACAATAAATGAATTCACACTTTCCCCTCTCCCAGTAATCTGCTGCTTTGGAGTAACCCTTGACTCTGCCCTGTCCTTCAAACTGCACATTCAAGCTCTCACCACTTCCTGTCGCCTCCAGCTGAAAAATATTTCCAGAATCTATCCTTTCCTCAACCCTCACTCTACCAAAATGATTGTGCATGCCCTAATCATCTCCTGCTTCGACTATTGCAACATCCTCCTCTGTGGCCTACCTTCTAACACTCTCACACCTTTCCAGTCTGTCCTTAACTCTGCTGCCTGATTAATTAATCTCTCTCCTCGCTTCCCCTCTTTGCAAATCACTTCACTGGCTCCCAATTTCCCAGCATATCCAGTTTAAACTACTAACACTGACCTACAAAGCCATCCATAGCCTTTCTCCTCCATACATTTCCGAACTAATATCTCAATATCTTCCCTCACGTAATCTCTAGTCCTCCCAAGACCTCCTTCTCTCCTCCATGCTTATGCGCTCCTCACCTAATCGCCTCCAAGACTTCTTCCGAATATCCCTCATCTGGAATTCTGTGCCCCAATACGTCCAGTTATCCACCACATTTGGATCCTTCAAAAGGAACCTGAAAACCCATCTCTTTAAAGAAGCTTACAACATGTAATGACCACATGGCCACCTCAACACCATTGGAGCTACAACAACCCCCGACCTACTGTCTCCTTCCCCATAATCCTGTAGAATGTAAGCCCACAAGGGCAGGGTCCTCTTCCTTCTGTATGAGTCTGTCATTGTTAGTTTTGTTAACTGTAAGTGATATTTGTATTTTGATGTAACCTCGTCTAATGTACAGCACCATAAAATTAATGGTGCTATATAAATAATAATAATAATAAAACAATTCAATGGCAAAGGATATGGTGAAGTGAAGAAAAATGGCACTAGTAGCAGAAGTTTTTGATGAGAGTCAATGATTTCTAAGTCAATGAAATGGTTAGCGCCGACAACAGCTGTTGCGGTATCTTTTCCCTGAAGGTCCTGTGGGCATCAATGCCCTGTCTTCTGGTGGCAGTGGTCAGTCTCCGGTACCTTCCGCTGAGCCCTAGTCCATATACTGATGTGGCTGGAAGAGCGTGGCCACGGCACTGTCTGAGCCCTACGTGGCTTCTGCACGACTCTCCTCACAGTCTCTGTCAGCGGTGACATACGCTGTACGGATGCTTTGGGACTGAAGCACTCACTGGTCCCTGCTGTAGTGTCTTACAATGGTACAGGCCATGGTCCTGTATGAGCCCAACATGGCTCAGCAAATCTATAATGACACAGTCAGGTGCACGGGTCTGTCCTGTCCCCGGTCACACTGCTGCTACAGTTGCTAGACACACAACTACCCTCAGCGCAGCAGTCTCTGTCCTTCTGGTCTGCTCGGTGTGCACGGCTCTGCTCTGTTCTGCAGCGGTCCTTCTGCAGGCAACGGGGGGCTCTTTCTATGCCACCTGTCGCAGTACCGGTCCTCTATGTTGGGGGAAGGGGAAGCAGAATGCACCGCTCTGTGCACTGCTCTGCATTCACACCAAACTGTCTTGCTGCGTGCACTTTTCCTCTTTTAGCTTTTCTCCTCTCACTCCCCGCTCTCCCGGGATAGCAGGAAATTCTGCCTCACTAGCGCCTCCCCATTCAATAGGGGAAGGTCCGACTCACTCAGGCTTTCCCCTGGGAACAGGGGACACAGCCTCTCTAGTTCTGGTCCGGCATGCAGGTACCCGCAGTGCTGTCGACCCACTTACACTGGTAGCAGTGGTACTGGATAATGTAGGCAATCAAGAGACTGGGAAGCACGTAGCAGTGGTACTGGAGGCTGTAGGCAGACAGGAGATTGGGAAGCAGATAACAGAGGTATCGGAGGCTGCAGGCAAACAGGAAACTTGGAGGTAGGTAGCAGTGATACTGGAGGCTGTAGGCAAACAAGACTGGGAAGCAGGTAGCAGTGGTACTGGATGATGTAGGCAAACAAAACTGGGAAGCAGGTAGCAGTGGTACTGGTGGCTGTAGGCAAAGTGGAGATTGGGAAGCAGGTATCAGTGGTACTAGAAGCAGCAGGCAAACAGGAGATTGGGAAGCAGGTAGCAGTGGTACTGCATGATGCAGGCAAACAAGAGACTGGGAAGCAGGTAGCAGTGGCACTGGATGATAAAGGCAAACAATAGACAGGGAAGCAGGGACCAGTGGTACTGGAGAATGTATGCGAACAGGAGACTGGGAAGCAGGTAGCAGTGGCACTGGATGATGTAGGCAAACAGAAGACTGGAAAACAGGTAGCAGAGGTACTCTGAGCTGCAGCCATACAGCACCCAAGAACTTCACATTGGTCAGGTGGGTGGGATATGACTGAGCCAAAACTGCCATCTACACTACATCATTTCTGTATTGAGCAAGTTTATCCATGACAAGACATGCTAAACATATGATTAACTTCTATGTATACGCCTTTTCTAAAAATTGTGTTTAACAATGATTACACTGGTCTACAAAATAAAATAAAACATTTTCTGGCATGGACTTTAAGAACAGTTTTAGACTAATTTGAAGGTGATGAATTCAAATCTGATCTTATAATTTCTCAATCACATCACATTTTTGCACTATAGGTTTATAGCCCATTTTCATGAATTCCATGATAAATATAAGTAGTGTATGAAAAGTGCCGGTTTATACGGTTCACTAAGGTAAATTTAGTTTTCATTTAGTCTCCCAATAAATGTGAGAATATCTTTGTTTTTTTTGAACATGCATAATTCTCATTTGTTATGATAACACCCTTGTTTTCTGTGCTACTTGGAGAGTAGAGCTACAGCAGAGCATTGGGCGAAAACTGAATGGCCTCAGCGACAGAGTTTGGCATCTGGCGATAAAAATGTCATCCATGATCCTCTAGTGGATAGGAAGGACATTGTCTTTCCTCCCTTACACATAAAACTTGGATTGATGAAGCAGTTCGTCAAAGCTCTCAATCACAGTGGAGAATGCTTTAACTATAGATGTTCAACTTTTCCTGGTCTTAGTGAAGAGAAGAAAAAGGCTGGAATATTTGATGGACCTCAAATAAGAACACTTATGAGAGACCCAAATTTTATCACATCAATGAATGAGACCGAAGAAAGAGCTTGGAATGCATTTTGTAATGTGGTGCAGAATTTACTAGGTAATAAGAAAGCAGACAACTATGAAGAGATTGTGGAAGAGCTACTAATGAGTCTGCAAAATCTTGGATGTAGAATGAGGATCAAGATTCACTATTTACACAGCCATTTGGACTTTTTTCCAGAGAACCTTGGGGATGTGAGCGAGGAACAAGGGGAGCGTTTTCATCAGGACATTAAAACAATGGAAGAATGGTATCAAGGCCGGTGGGACTCACATGTGATGGCTGACTATTGCTGGAGCTGGATAAGAGACAACCCAGAATCTGTACATCACAGATCAGCCAAGAAAAGAAAGTTCAAATAACTGTCATCTGTCATTCATCTGTGTGCTATATACATGTGTTTTTAGATTTTGTAGTTTAATTCTGTAAGTATATTTGATTTGCTGTACATAGACTTTGTAATCTTTGATTAAAAATATACAAAATGTAGTACCGAAAATCATGTGTTTTTATCATAAAACATTAGGAGTAATTTCCATCAAAAAATTGAAAATATCTCGAAATCCTGATGTCATAGCCAAAAACGGAGTTCATATTCATAATCAGCAACCAAAATGTACTTAAAATATATTTTAAAACCTTTTGCCAGAAAAATTGCGTTGACCAGTTTTATTTACCTCTATATTGCATAAGTACACATTTATACATATTCCACAATGTTACAGGAATTTCTTCAAACCAACAAATATGTGATTTTTCCAGCCCTCATGAGATGATCACCGCATGATCTGTGTTCAAACCTCTTTTAGGCTTTCCCTATTTAAATCCAGTGTAATTGTCTTTTAATTAGATGTTTTCCATGATGCAAACACATTTTTACCATCATAAATCATGCCAGCAAAGAGCCAACGCTATGTGCAAAAAAAGAAGTCTAAGGGGAAATGGCACAAGTCCAAAAGGCATGGGTTGTAAGATCCCCATTGTCTGCGGTTGTATACCTTTGGCTAATAGCTTTTATGAACAAGATGACAATTAGTCAGCTCTTGCTCGAGTCTCCGGAGTAGACTAAGTGTGTTAAACATTTCAGTACAGATCAACAACTCAGATCACCAACATGATGTTCAGATGAAAATTTGCATTTAATGACACATGCGAAGTTTGTGGTACTTTGCATATGTAACATGAATAAAGCTAAAAATATTAGTCATGAGTCATGAAGGATTTTTCCTTTCCGGGAATAGTAATGTTATAGCATTTCGATAAGCTAAGCTAACTTACTAATTGGCAAAAGTCTAACCTCTGGGAATCCTACAGATCCTTTTTAAAATTGGGGTAAAAGAGGAACAGTATATTATAGCCCCATAGCAGACTATGTGCCCCTAACCACAAATCCATATAATACGGTGATTGAGCCCCTAGGTTACCAACTTCTGCCTTGACCACAATGCCCATAATCAATCCCAGGAACCAAAGTAGAACAGTACACTTTTTATTAATTTATTTTTATGTTGTCCTGGTGGACAGTCTTAAAGAGTTTGTCTAGAATTTGAAAACACATTGGTCTGTCTTTTGAATACCCCTCTTTCTTATGACTGCAGTTTGTTTAAAAAAAAAAAAGTGCATTACTTACTCTTCCCAGGTCCAGCACTGACTCTCTTTCCTGCTGCTCCTTATGTCTGTTATTGTTTGAAGTGGTTGTGCGATTTTTGTGCCTACTTGGGAATCATGCAATGTTTTATGGTATGGAGTTGCAAACAGGTCAAAGACAAAAATATAGGCTGTTTGGATTTTGAAGAATATTCAACATTTTGAAGAATTTGGAACAAAAACCGTCAACAAATACTAAAGCGCAAAAAAGTAAGGGATTTTAGAAAGCCCTGAAAATGATGAATCTGGACCATAACTAATATGGTGCCTGTCATAAAAAGAGTTATGTAGCGCAAATTGCACAAGGATTTTGTCTCAGCTAAGTAATTCTCTCCCAATGTCTGGTAAGTCTATAATTAATGTTATGCGTTCATTTTGAGAATTTCATATTTTTTTCTACAGTTGAAACCCTTCTTGAAATTACAAGAAACCGGCCAATGAGATTTATAGCAACTTAAGCGCTCTGTCAAAAAAGATTAGATTATATCATCACTCACTGCTGAGTCTGGAGATTAACAATACCTATGGTCTTTGATGCACTCCAACATCATTAATGCACACAGTAATCCCTTACTAAGCCCTGACCTCCCCCGTTCCTTCATGTACTGTAATATCTTCTAAGAAATGATCAGTAATATAAATGGATCAAATAAAAGTGCAACATTTCAGGTAGGAACCTGCTCGCAAATAACCACTTGGCTTCTTCTTAAAAATGTTTAAATCCCCCTTTGATCGCTTTCTTTTATTTCTTCTGATGTCTAAAAAAATGTTTTTAATACTTCAGTCTTTGTTCACACATAGGAATAGGTCTGATCAGAATATATTTCCACTAAACCAGCATCCACTTTTGGGCCCAGTGAATAAATAGTAGTGATGAGCGAATGTGCTCGGATAGCATGTTATCTGACCGTGCTCAGGTGTTATCCAAGTATATTAGGCGGCATCGTATAATATGTTCTTGGCTGTTAGGCAGTCAATCCAGAAGAAAGTAAAAGTGAGGTTTTGTCTTTCTTAGCAAAATATCTACATGTGCAAAATTATTGGGCAACTATTGGTGAGCAAAATTGTTATGCAACTAAATAGAAGCAGCCAATTGTTTATTATTTTCTTCTGTTAAACTGAGAATAATAATCAAACAACTCAAAATGTGAAAAATAAATTTGTGAAATTTAAAATAATAGATCAATGACCAATAGATCAATGACCAATATACAGTGGGGCAAAAAAGTATTTAGTCAGTCAGCAATAGTGCAAGTTCCACCACTTAAAAAGATGAGAGGCGTCTGTAATTTACATCATAGGTAGACCTCAACTATGGGAGACAAACTGAGAAAAAAAAATCCAGAAAATCACATTGTCTGTTTTTTTAACAATTTATTTGCATATTATGGTGGAAAATAAGTATTTGGTCAGAAACAAACAATCAAGATTTCTGGCTCTCACAGACCTGTAACTTCTTCTTTAAGAGTCTCCTCTTTCCTCCACTCACTACCTGTAGTAATGGCACCTGTTTAAACTTGTTATCAGTATAAAAAGACACCTGTGCACACCCTCAAACAGTCTGACTCCAAACTCCACAATGGTGAAGACCAAAGAGCTGTCAAAGGACACCAGAAACAAAATTGTAGCCCTGCACCAGGCTGGGAAGACTGAATCTGCAATAGCCAACCAGCTTGGAGTGAAGAAATCAACAGTGGGAGCAATAATTAGAAAATGGAAGACATACAAGACCACTGATAATCTCCCTCGATCTGGGGCTCCACGTAAAATCCCACCCCGTGGGGTCAGAATGATCACAAGAACGGTGAGCAAAAATCCCAGAACCACGCGGGGGGACCTAGTGAATGAACTGCAGAGAGCTGGGACCAATGTAACAAGGCCTACCATAAGTAACACACTACGCCACCATGGACTCAGATCCTGCCGTGCCAGACGTGTCCCACTGCTTAAGCCAGTACATGTCCGGGCCCGTCTGAAGTTTGCTAGAGAGCATTTGGATGATCCAGAGGAGTTTTGGGAGAATGTCCTATGGTCTGATGAAACCAAACTGGAACTGTTTGGTAGAAACACAACTTGTCGTGTTTGGAGGAAAAAGAATACTGAGTTGCATCCATCAAACACCATACCTACTGTAAAGCATGGTGGTGGAAACATCATGTTTTGGGGCTGTTTCTCTGCAAAGGGGCCAGGATGACTGATCCGGGTACATGAAAGAATGAATGGGGCCATGTATCGTGAGATTTTGAGTGCAAACCTCCTTCCATCAGCAAGGGCATTGAAGATGAAACGTGGCTGGGTCTTTCAACATGACAATGATCCAAAGCACACCGCCAGGGCAACGAAGGAGTGGCTTCGTAAGAAGCATTTCAAGGTCCTGGAGTGGCCTAGCCAGTCTCCAGATCTCAACCCTATAGAAAACCTTTGGAGGGAGTTGAAAGTCCGTGTTGCCAAGCGAAAAGCCAAAATCATCAGTGCTCTAGAGGAGATCTGCATGGAGGAATGGGCTAACATACCAACAACAGTGTGTGGCAACTTTGTGAAGACTTACAGAAAACGTTTGACCTCTGTCATTGCCAACAAAGGATATATTACAAAGTATTGAGTTTAAATTTTGTTTCTGACCAAATACTTATTTTCCACCATAATATGCAAATAAAATGTTAAAAAAACAGACAATGTGATTTTCTGGATTTTTATTTCTCAGTTTGTCTCCCATAGTTAAGGTCTACCTATGATGTAAATTACAGACGCCTCTCATCTTTTTAAGTGGTGGAACTTGCACTATTGCTGACTGACTAAATACTTTTTTGCCCCACTGTAGCCTCCCTTCTTTTGAATATTAGTCAAAAATATTCCATCCTTGCAGTCTGTGAGTTTCTGAATCTGTTGACAATCAACTTTTTGGGCAGCACCAACCACAGCCTCCAAGACACTGTTCATAGAGATGATAGTTTTCCTTCGGTCTATATCTCCTGCTTAAGGGTACGTACCCATATGCGAGAAAAAAACACTCTGGTATCTGGACCGAAAAAGCAGACGAGTGCCATGCGAATGTCATGCGAGTACAATGCGAATTTCACACCTAACATCTGATTTACAAACGAGTGCATTGCGATTGCTATTCGATTGCAATGCGATTTTTTTACATACAGCAGTTCTCTATGTCATTTACACATCTTTTCAAAGGAAATATTCATCAAAACACGCACATATATATACATATATATATATATATATATATATATAAGTCAAAATTGGAACAGCATCCAGTATTACCACAATTGTCGTGCAGCGCTTTCCAAACCAATGTTCAAATGGCTTCCAATAGTAAGAGTGAAAAAGGAAAACAGCACAAAAAAAAAGAAAAAAAAATGGGCTTTAATGTCTGAACGGCGAGACAAAGTTTTGGATATGGTATCCGAAAAGTTGCCATGCCGTTAAGGCATTAAAGCCCATTTTTTTCATTTTTTTGTGCTGTTTTCCTTTTTTACTTTGCTGACTGCTTTGCACACTCTTGGCATTCTCTTGATGAGCTTCAAGAAGTAGTCACCAGGAATGGTCTTCCAACAATCTTGAAGGAGTTCCCAGAGATGTTTAGCACTTGTTGGCCCTTTTGCCTTCACTCTGCGGTCCAGCTCACCCCAAACCATCTCGATTGGGTTCAGGTCTGGTGACTGTGGAGGCCAGGTCATCTGACGTAGCACCCCATCACTCTCCTTCCTGGTCAAATAGCCCTTACACAGCCTGGAGGTGTGTTTGGGGTCATTGTCCTGTTCAAAAATAAATGATGGTCCAACTAAACACAAACCCGATGGAATAGCATGCCGCTGCAAGATGCTGTGCTGGTTCAGTATGCCTTCAATTTTGAATAAGTCCCCAACAGTGTCACCAGCAAAGCACCCCCACACCATCACACCTCCTCCTCCATGCTTCATGGTGGGAACCAGACATGTAGTGTCCATCCATTCACCTTTTCTGCGTCGCACAAAGACACGGTGGTTGGAACAAAAGATCTCAAATTTGGACTCATCAGACCAAAGCACAAATTTCCACAGGTCCAATGTCCATTCCTTGTGTTCTTTAGCCCAAACAAGTCTCTTCTGCTTGTTGCCTGTCCTTAGCAGTGGTTTCTTAGCAGCTATTTTACCATGAAGGCCTGCTGCACAAAGTCTCCTCTTAACAGTTGTTGTAGAGATGTGTCTGCTGCTAGAACTCTGTGTGGCATTGACCTGGTCTCTAATCTGAGCTGCTGTTAACCTGTGATTTCGGAGGCTGGTGACTCAGATAAACTTATCCTCAGAAGCAGAGGTGACTCTTGGTCTTCTTTTCCTGGGGCGGTCCTCATGTGAGCCAGTTTCTTTGTAGCCCTTGATGGTTTTTGCCACTGCATTTGGGGACACTTTCAAAGTTTGCCCAATTTTTCGGACTGACTGACCTTCATTTCTTAAAGTAATGATGGTCTCTCGTTTTTTTTACCTAGCTGCTTTTTTCTTGCCATAATAGAAATTATAACAGTCTATTCAGTAGGACTATCAGCTGTGTATCCACCAGACTTCTGCACAACACAACTGATGGTCCCAACCCCATTTATAAGGCATGAAATCCCACTTATTAAACCTGACAGGGCACACCTGTGAAGTGAAAACCATTCCCGGTGACTACCTCTTGAAGCTCATCAAGAGAATGCCAAGAGTGTGCAAAGCAGTCATCAAAGCAAAAGGTGGCTACTTTGAAGAACCTAGAATATAAGACATAATTTCAGTTGTTTCACACTTTATTGTTAAGTATATAATTCCACATGTGTTAATTCATAGTTTGATGCCTTCAGTGCGAACGTACAATTACTGGACATGTATTTAATTTTTTTTTTTTTTAAGGCCCCATCTGCCCCCAGTCTCTGGCTTTCCCTCTGCTGGTTTTGAAAATTGCGCGGGAGTCCACTCCATTTTCTTCAGTAAAAAAAATGAATTAATTAAATACATGTCCAGTAATTTGCACACACAGTGTACTAATTGTATTTGTCACAGACATCTATATTTCTACCTATTCTATTTGTATTTACTGTATGTATTCCATCTCTTCTATCCTGTCGGTTCCTGTAGTGATTTTACAGAAGCCGGCAGATAAATTACCGGCTTTTCTTCTATCTATCTTTCTGTGCAATATAAATATATATATATATATATATATATATATATATATATATATATAGAAAAAAATGGAACAGCACAATGCTCACCAATGGTGGGTGCCTAGCCCCCTGGATAAAATGGTCCAAACATTAATCCAACATGTATACCAAATAGTAAAAAGAAGGCAGCACTCCAAAAATTTCAGGTGAAAAAGGCTCAGTGAGCCGAAACGTCGCGCAGTGATGTGGGTCGATTAAAACTTCATCCTTTTTCACCGGAAATTTTTGGAGTGCTGCCTTCTTTTTACTATTTGGTATATATATATATATATATATATATATATATATATATATATATATATATATATATATATTACTGACATGTGTATATATATGTATTCTCTGTGTATATTTCAATTCATACCTGTCAGTGTGATTTTACTGTACGCCGGACATGAATTGCCGGCTTTTCAAAGGACACCAGTGCATAAAAAATGGACAGCATTTGCATGGTGCGACTGCTGTGCATTTTTTTCTCGAATCCTTTGACTTGCATTGGCAAGTCTCGTCCAAGAAAGGCTGCAAATCGTAGCATGTTGCAATTTTTTTCTCAGTCCAATTTAAGCTGAGAAAAAAATCGTAGATGAGATATAACTCATTGAATAATATTGGTCAGAGTGCAATCCGATTTTTTTATTGCACTTGTCTGTTTTTCTCGCATATGGGTACGTACCCTAAGAAAGGCCCACAGAATTTCAATAGGGTTTAGGTGAGGGGATGAGGAGCCATGTCATTATTCTCTCATCTTTAAAGAGGTTTTCCACTACAATGTGTAGTGAGCAGATTGATATAAACCTTGGAAATAAGGCTTTATTCAAATACCTTGCATTTCCAAATGTGCCTGTGAGCAGCGCTATTGCTGTGTGCTCATCCCCATCACATAACCCCCGGTTGCAGCTGCCTCCTATGTCTGGTGAGGTCAAGTCAAGTTCCGGAATTGGAAGCTGACTCAAAATCACAGAGGCGGGACCCAGTCTCCCCGAGTGACTGGGATGTGAGCGGCGCTTCACCGCACATCACAGCCCAGCATCGTGCTGGCTTGCTGCGCTCTGTTAATAAAGCAGTGCAGAAGAGAGTGCGCCTGATGCTGGGCTGTGACGTGCAATGAAATTCTTCCCACAGCCCAGTCACTCAGAGAGACTGGATCCCACCATAGTGATGCCAGGCCTGCTCTCAGTTTCAGAAGTTGAGGTGACAACACCAGACATCAGAGGCAGGTGCAGCTGGGGGTCATGTGATGAGTATGAGCAGACAGCGATAGCGCCGCTCACAAGCACATTTGGAAACCCAAGATATTTGACAAAAGCCTTATTTCCAAAGTTTATATCGATCTGCCCACTACACATTGTAGTGAACAACCTCTTTATGGCCTTAACTAACAGCTGAGCAGTGGAGACTTCGATGAATGTCATGAAGCATCGTCCTGCATAAAAATCATGGTATTCTTTAAAGATGCAGACTTTTTCCTGTACCATTACTTATAAAAAGTGTCTTCTAAAACCTGGCAGTAGGTTTAGGGAGTTAATTTTTAGTCCATCTTCAACCCCAAAAGGTCCAACTAGCTCAACTTTAATAATGCCAGCCCATAGCAGTACCCCACCTCCACATTGCTGATGTCTGAGTTGAAGTGGATCCAGTCATTTTCCCATCCATCTGGTCCGCCAAGAGTCACTCATCCCACTAGTCTATAAAACCTTTGCAAAATTTGTCTTCAGCTTCAGATATTTCTTGGCCCAGTTTTGACATTTTATCTTCTGTGCCTTGGTCAGTGGTGGTCTGGTTTCAGCCTACCTTACCTTGGCCATGTAGTGACAAGCATTGAACATCTTGTACTTCTGGGCACTCTAAGGCTGCCGTCACACTAGCAGTATTTGATTAGTATTTTACATTAGTATTTGTAAGCCAAAACCAGGAGTGGAACAAATAGAGGAAAAGTATAATAGAAACATATGCACCACTTCTGCATTTATCACCCACTCCTGGTTTTGGCTTACAAATACTGATGTAAAATACTGACCAAATACTGCTAGTGTGACGGCAGCCTTAGGAGACGGCAGTTATGGATTATGACAGCACTGGTGGATAATGTTTTCCAGGTCACTTCACATTTGGTTCTTCTCAAATCATGGGCAGTTAATATGCATCTTATATTTTCCCACCTTTTTTGCAACCATGTTGACTGTTTGAAATCACTTATTATACACTAATTAAAAATAATGCATTTGTATGCATAAAAAATATGAATAAATATGAAAAAAAAGTGATCATAAAGGTAAAAAAAATATATATTCAAGTAGTCAACAGCATGGGGATAATACACCCTAGTCGGTCCCCTGTTCTTGTTACTACCTGACAGCAGAGGTTGGCACCCTCTTGACACGCAAATGGCTCCCCCGATCCTCTTCGGCTCACCCTGATGACCCTAGTAGACCCTATATAACTGGTACCAATTGCTGAAATAGCAACTCCAAGGTTCATCTTTTGTTCTGATCACATAAGTAATAGTGCATTCATCAATATTTCCATGGCACATAACAGTTCAATAGGTAAAATTAACTCAGGTAAATCACTGTGCACCCCTGAGCTACTTCAGTAGATTTTTTAAACATGATATTATTCCTGGGTCACAAAATGAGGGCAGATGGGTAACCAAGTTGATACAGTTAATGAACAGCCAAAAATATTACAGCTAAAGTATGGTAAGACCCAGGAGAGTCCATATAGAGTGTGTGGTAGTCCAACTCATGGGGCGGTCTCTTTAAAACTTCAGTTGGTTTATTGGATTGAGCCATAAACCAACAGGAAGGGAAAATAAATGCAGTCTTTCCAGCTAAAACAGAAAACAACAAAAAAAAACTAAACACTCCAACACAATCCATACATATGTGTGTGGCACCCCACTTTGGAGCAACACAGGTTCAGTCTTTCTTCAAATCACAAAAAACACTGGAGACTCCTCTCTCCAGCCAAGCTGACCCAAGACTGCCTGTAGAGCTCATTTATTAAAACCTCAGACCATGTGACTCTTTCCATCATGTGCCTGACCTCATGATCATGACATCACACAGAGCTTTTTATTTTTATCACTTATCCCGTATTTTTGTTTATTCGTATTCCCTTCAGCGCCTGTATCTTATAATCACATCAGACCCTTTATCGCATAGTCCAGCTATCCCTAAAACACTTACTTACATGCGCTTAGGAGCATTATTACTATGTATCCCGATTACTGCAAGTTGTCATATAAAGCCAGTTACTATGGTAACACACACAGCGCCTGTATCTTATAATCATACCAAGCTCTTTATCGCATAGTCCAGCTATCCCTAAATACTCACCTACATGCCCTTAGGAGCGCTACTACTATATATCCCGATAACTGCAAGGTTTTATACAAAAGCCAGTTACTATGGTGACACACACACATGCGCAGTAACTCCTCCTTGCCCCATACAGCGGGACTTCCGGTCCGGCAGTCACCGCTGCTATTTAACAGTCCTACCTCCTCTCCCTGGTCACGCCGGCATCAGCAGGGCGTGGGATCGCCGCTAAGCAAGACATCCACCCCAGTTATAGTAGGACTTTGCCTCCTTATCTAATGGGGGACCTCCCTGACATTTAATGCAGATTCCTTCCATGGGGGACCGATGAACTGCAGGCATTGCGATCCCTTCTTATACAGGCTTCCCTTTCCTCTGGTCATACCCTCTTCTGCCCTCCTCCCATCAGTTTCCGGACAGTCTTTATTTTAACTTCAACTCACCTTTATCCCTGATGTAGAGCGATTCTAATTTTTTGGACTTCGGTTCAATATAGGTTCAGCACACAGGGCAGCAAACCACGGCTGGCCACATACCGCCTTATCATCTAATAGTTATTGAACCAGGCACCCTTTCTTCATTGGTATTCTGTATTGGCACACCTTACTTACATTTACCTCCTGTCAATCCTTTGCAGCACCACCTATACCTTAAAGCGAGGAATTCGCTATGTGTACTTATCATTGATTTACCAAGGTAACGAGTGCCTACTGTCCTGCTCCTCTTCTTCTCTTGGTCTTAACCTTTTTGACCTCTTGACCACCTATGGTATCCACGTCTGACATTGCTTTAGGAATTTTATTCACTTCGGTGCATCCTTGGTGCTTGGAAGTCTATTTAGTTGCTTGCCATTCCTTTTGTACCTTGGCGTAATGTTTATTGTTACATCATGCACGGATGCTGTATATATGTACTATATATTTTTTGTTGTGTATATTTACCCTTGTTATGTTTTTGTGTTTTTTTAGCGATATTATGATTAAGGCTCGGGAGAGCCGAAACGTCAATTGTTACTACAAGTGGTCGCTTATCCTTGAATTGTATATTGCTCCCATGTGTCACTAATGTGTAGTTGTATTTAATAAATTTGCACTATTTTGCATAAGCATCAAATACAGTGTGCGGTGTCTTCTAAATATTAATCACACAGGTCTTGGCAGCCCTGCAGGTGGAGAGAAAGTGGACCTCCTCCCACCCACTCTATGAAGGTCCACATGAAACCAGCTCTTTATGCAACTTTAACTTAACCCTCACAACATGCAGTATACTGGAGGAAAATGCTCTGGTGACACATATCTCCCCCCAATTACCTTACAAGTGACTTTGTCACACATCTCCCACCTCTGCCCAAAGCTGGGGGTTTTGGCACCTTCATTCGCAAAGCGGGGGAGTCCGGACAGGACATCTGCATTCCCTTACAACTTTCCTGGCCTATGATTGATGTGAAAAGTGAAATCTCGGAAGCCTAAGAGCCATCTAGTTAACAGAGCATTTTTACTCTTCTTTTCCCACAACCACCACAGAGGGGCATTTTCAGATGCCAACTTAAACCTACAACCTAGCAGGTAGTACCTCAGGAAATCTAAGGCCCATTTTATGGCTAAGCACTCCTTCTCAACAATGGCATAGTTTCTCTCACATGAAGAGAGCTTCCGCCTCATATATAAAATGGGATGCTCCTCCCCATTCACTTCCTGAGATAGCACGGCTCCCAAGCTGGCTTCTGATGCATCTGTGGATGATGAACTCCTTGCTGAAGTCTGGTGAGACCAGAACCAGGTGTTTACACAGAGCCTGCTTCAACTCCTGGATAGCCATCTCAGTCTCAGCAGACCAATTGAAAAATGATGATCTTGGGCCTTGAAGGAGGTCCGTCAATGGCACGGCAATCATGACAAACCCCCTTACTTGTTTCTTGGAAAGTGGTTGTGGCCATTTCTGGATCGCCTCAATCTTGTTCTTCTGGGGCTTGATTTTGCCCCTCCCGATGACATAGCCGAGGTATTTGGTCTCCTCCTTCTCAACAGCACATTCTTTAGGGTTTATGGTCAACCCCTGCATTCCTCAAAACATCTAGGACTGCCTGTATCTTTGGTAGATGACTACCCAAGTCAGGGCTGAAGACCACAATGTCATCTAGGTAGGCTGCGGTATACTTCTTATGGGGAGCCAGGACCCGATCTTTGCCCTCTGGAAGGTTGCTGCAGGCCGAAGGGCATCCTGGTGCACTGGAAACACCCATCAAGCGTTGAGAAGGCCATCTTTTCCTTGGCACACTGGGACATGGGGATCTGCCAGTAGCCCTTCATCAGGTTGAGGGTAGAATTGAGTGACTTTTACTTTTTCAGGATGGAGTCGGGTTTCGCGAAACCCGACTTTGTCAAAAGTCGAATCGGGTGAAATCGGCCGATTATTGCGAAAAGTCAGGGGCCGACTGAAACACGAAACCCAATGCAAGTCAATGGGGAATCAAAGTCGGCAGTGAATTGAGGACAGGAAAACAACTACCGTTACCATTTTAATGCCAAAAATATTATTTCTTATTAGTTAAGCTTGTCAATCTTAATTTACTTTATAATAATAGTTAGGCATTGAAAACTGGGGGACATTTGGCTAAAGTTGTGGGGGGGGTAGGGCTGGCTCAAGATTTTCGTGGGCCAAGGAAACGCGGAATACGTCACAGCGGTGGAGCAGGGAGAGGTAAGTATTTCAACTTTGCAAGTGCTGTGATCCTGAGCAAGCGGGGGGGGGGCACTCGTTGGCACTGGAACAGGGCCCCTCATAGTACGCGGTGTGTTTGACGGCAGGTGGCACCTCCCACTGGCAGAGACACTTTTGCGTACTATGAGGGGCCCTGTGCCAGTGACGTCACCAACGAGTATGCCCCCCCACCTGATGAAGATACCTGCACTTTCATCTGCACCTTCCTCTTTGCCCCCGTGTAAGGTGGTATAGTATGTGGGAAGGGGAACCTGACTTTCAGCAGGGTCAGATTCTGGCTGTGTAGAGTGCAAGGGTTATGTAGTGGTCTGGGTCAATGTACCAGCAGACTCATCTAGCAGTGGCTGGGCAATGGGCAGGATGAGGAGGAAACACAGATATAGGCCCAAATAATAAAGTAGGCTAAATGCAGTTCAAAATTGGTAACAGGACTAAACAGGCGGCATTGCTTTGTTCAGTGGAGGACAACTGTCATGAGTGGCAGATACAGTTAGTAGGCCCAAATAATAAAGTAGGCTAAATGCAGTTCAAAATTAGTAACAGGACTTAACAGGCGGCATTGCTTTGTTCAGTGGAGGACAACTGTAATGAGTGGCAAACACAGTTAGTAGGCCCACATAATAAAGTAGGCTAAATGCAGTTCAAAATTGGTAACAGGACTAAACAAGTGGCATAGCTAGGTACAGGGGTGGGCTCCTCTGCTTAGTAGCAGACAGTGGTAGTAGGCGCAAAGTATTAACTGGTCTAAATTGAGGCCAGGGCCCCTGTATATTTTAACTATAGTAACATAGTAACATAGTAACATAGTTAGTAAGGCCGAAAAAAGACATTTGTCCATCCAGTTCAGCCTATATTCCATCATAATAAATCCCCAGATCTACGTCCTTCTACAGAACCTAATAATTGTATGATACAATATTGTTCTGCTCCAGGAAGACATCCAGGCCTCTCTTGAACCCCTCGACTGAGTTCGCCATCACCACCTCCTCAGGCAAACAATTCCAGATTCTCACTGCCCTAACAGTAAAGAATCCTCTTCTATGTTGGTGGAAAAACCTTCTCTCCTCCAGACGCAAAGAATTCCCCCTTGTGCCCGTCACCTTCCTTGGTATAAACAGATCCTCAGCGAGATATTTGTATTGTCCCCTTATATACTTATACATGGTTATTAGATCGCCCCTCAGTCGTCTTTTTTCTAGACTAAATAATCCTAATTTCGCTAATCTATCTGGGTATTGTAGTTCTCCCATCCCCTTTATTAATTTTGTTGCCCTCCTTTGTACTCTCTCTAGTTCCATTATATCCTTCCTGAGCACCGGTGCCCAAAACTATCATCTATCATTTCAAAAAATTTGTATTGGCAGTGCAATTGAAGGATTTAACAGCACAAACTACACAGTGGTGGAGCAGGGAGAGGTAAGTATTGCAAGTGGTAGAGCACTGTTCGAGCTGGGGGGGAACACTCTCTAGTGGGTGCCGGTGCTGGCACAGGGCCCCTCATATTACGACGGTGTGTCTGACGTTGGTTGTGCACCATTACCATCAGAGACACTTCATTGTACTATGAGGGACCCAGTGCCAGTGCCGTCGCCCAAGAGTGGGCGCACCCACCTGTCCAGGCAAACGACACTCGCACGGATGCTTGCGCCAGGTGGTGACCACGGCTCTTTGGGGGAGTCAGCCCATTTAGGGAGGTATAAAAATGGCCTATGGTGGACAATCAGCAGCTGCAAATGGCAGAATTGGAGAAGTCAGTAAGAGGAGGCCAAAAGCAAGACATTTTTCAGGCAAGCTACGTGTCAGCAGGGGAAGGTGGGGAAAAATATGTTGAAATCCATGATTGGTTCATTTTAATGAAGGTTAGATCATCAACATTCTGAAGAGGAGGTGAAAGAGCTAGAGGCTGAGTCAGCAAGGAAAGCCAAAACTTTTTCCTGCTGCTTCGGCTTTAAAAGCTGTTTTCCGACTCCGAGATAAGGGAGCCTTCGAGGCCTTGTGTAGTCAGACGATGATGCTGGCTCAACACCTCCAGCCTTAGGTGCTATTGTGCTTTTGCCACTACCACCTGATGCACCACCACCACCATCAGTACCATCTGGCAAACACCGCCCACTGGTTCTTCCACCAGACTTCCTCATTTCTTCGAAAATCTAACCAAAATAACAACCGTTATATGGTACTGTAAAACAAGGTAGAAGGTGTATATAAACTTGTTGAGAATTTAAATCTCTCTTTTTTTGGGGGGGAGACTGAACCAAAACTCAGGCCCTCTGCATAAAACAACACATTGTAAGTGGCAGAAAGTGGCTGGCTGATATACAACAAACTAACAGGACTGAAGTATATCCACTTTGTGAGAATTAGAATCTCACTTTTTTGGGGGGAGACTGAACCAAAACTCAGGCCCAGTGTATAAAACAACACAATGTAAGTGGCAGAAAGTGGCTGGAAGATATATGAAAAAATACAAGGATTGCAATGCAGCTATCAGGGGGCCTTATAAGGCTGCCTAATAAGCTGAAGAGCTGATGCACAAAAATATAGCCTCCACTGTCCCTGCAAAGAAATGGTGGTGTTGAACAGTGGAAATCGCTACAGCACAAGCAGTTTGGGGGTTAATCTTCCCTCCCTAACTATATCCCTTCTTCTGATGAAGCTGCAGCAACCTCTCCCTATGCTAAGATCAGCAGAAGTAAGATGGCGGCTGGCATGCACGCCCCTTTATAGCCCCTGTGACGCTGCAGGAAGCAAGCCAATCACTGTCATGCCCTTCTCTAAGATGGTGAGGACCAAGACCTATGTCATCGCGCTGCCCACACTCTGCGTCCTCCTTCATTTGCTGAAAAATGGCGCTGAAAGCGTCATACGAAACGTGACAGATCGCCGACCTCATGGTCGATCCGACACTAGCATCAGGTCGGGCTTCATGAAACCCGACTTTGCCAAAAGTCGGCGATTTTTTAATTTGTCCCATCCGTTTCGCTCAACCCTAGTCGAGGGTGGTGATGTACCTTGCGGTTCCCAGTCTCTCAATGAGTTTGTCCACACAGGACATCAGATATGCATCATATTTGGAGACCTTATTTAGCTTGCAGTAATCATTGCAAAATTGCCACTCAGTGTTGTGCTTCGACACGAGGACGATGGAACTCGACCATCCACTTTTTGACTCCTCAATCACCCCAAGGTCTAACATCCTCTTCACCTCATTGGTTATTGCCTCCCAACGTGCTTCAGGAATTCTACACCCCTATATGTGGCTTTGTCAACATGTCATGCTCTACCACTTGCGTATGCCCTGGCAACTCCAAGAACAGGTCACGGCTCTGTTGCAACAGTTCCCGACACTGTTGTCTCTGGGCAGGCATTAGAGTCTCTGCAATGGTGACATTGTCCACTGTGGCTTTTCGATTGGCTCACACACAAGGGGTTTCCCGTGACTCCCAATCTCGCCATGGCTTGAGCAAGTTCACATGATATATTTGGTGCGACTTCCTCTGGCCTGGTTGGTGTTCCTGGTAATTCATCTCGCTCAGTTTTTCCACCACCTCATATGGGCCTTGCCACTTGGCTAAGAACTTGCTCTCCATCGTGGGATAAGCAATAGCAAGCGGTCCCTGGCTGGAACTGCCTCACTCTGGCTGAATGGTTATACACCCTTGCCTGTGCCTCCTATGCCTGAAGAAGATGCTCCTTCATAGAATTGAGCAATACCGTCCGATATTTGAAAGTATCGGTATCGCATGGTATCGGCCGATATCCGAAAAATATCGGATATCGCCGATACCGATATCCGATACCAATACAAGTCAATGGGACACAAATATCGGAAGGTATCCGTAATGGTTCCCAGGGTCTGAAGGAGAGGAAACTCTCCTTCAGGCCCTGGGATCCATATTAATGTGTAAAATAAAGAATAAAAATAAAAAATATTGATATACTTACCCTCGGACGGGCCCTGGTTGTCACCGCTGCAATCCCGATATCACAAAAATATCGGAACTCGGTATCGGAATTCCGATACCGCAAATATCGGCCGATACCCGATACTTGCGGTATCGGAATGCTCAACACTACTCCTTCACAATGGGCACTACTTTCACCATCCCCTCCGGCAACTGGGTGACATGCTCTATGACACTCCGGTAGGCCTAACCTCAGTTTCCCAGGTTTCCTTGGCAATGTCCAGGAGCCCTAATGGATGTCAACCATACATGAGCTCGAATGGCTAGAAGCCAGTAGAGGCTTGTGGAACTTCTATGATTGAGAAGAGCAGAAACAGAGGCAGGTAGTCCCAGTCTTGACCATACTTTTCAATGACCTTCTTGAGCATTGCCTTCAAGGTCTTTTTGAAGCACTCTTCTAGGCCATCTGTCTGCAGATGGTAGACTAAGGTTCACAGTTGGGCAATCTGAAGGATCTTACACAACTCCCTCATTACCTTGCTCATGAAAGGGGTTCCCTGGTCTGTCAAAATCTCCTTCAGCAGCCCTGTCTGTGCAAAAATAAGAACCAGTTCCCAGGTGATACTCTTGGGTGAGGAGTTTCTTACTGGTACTGCTTCAGAGTCCATGACCGCTAAGAAGTATTGGTCTCCTTGTGCAGACTCAACTAGAGGAGCCACTAGATCCATGGCAATGCTCTCAAATGGGTCCTTTAACACAGGTAATGGAACTAGGCGACCTTGGAAGTAAGTAGAGGGAGCACTTATCTGGCAGTTGGGGAAGGACTTACAATAATTTGGGATCTCCCAGTAACACATCGGTCAGTAGAACCTCTGCATTATTCTCTCCTGCACTTTATCTACCCCCAGATGTCCCCCCAAACACGTGAATGGGCCATGTCTAAAACCTTCCGCCAGCAGGGACCTGGAACCAACAGCTGCTCCACTATCTCCCCTCCCATCGGTGTGGTCACCCTATACAGTAACTTGCTACTGACTGCAAAGTGGGGGTACCTGGTGGGGTTGTTTCAAATACACATTTTAGGGTAAGATCCCGCATTTGAGCAGAGCCAAAATTTTCCCCAAAAATCCCCAGATCAGGAACCTTGGCCTCACTTACCCCCGTCTCATCCTCGTCATCTGCCAGGACACACAAGGGAAACTCCTCCACCACTGGCTGTGATGGGGATTGATCAGGGTTGAGTTGGCTTCTGTATGAGTCACTTAGCAATCGCGCCTTTCTCCACAAGTCCCAACACAGGCTGAAGTCCCACCCAATTATCACAGGGTGTAGCAAGTCTCTCACAACCTCAACCTCATGGGATTCAGTTGTTCTTTATACAAAACTCTGGCAACAGGGTAGCTCTTGACATCGCTGTGGATATAGTGGACACCCACGCGCTTCCCTTGGATCATCTGGTGGGGGAGTGTGGCTCTTATCAGGGTCACCAAACTCCCTGAATCCAATGGTCCTGACACCAGCACCCCATTTATGGTCACGGGACATGACTGCGGTCCATCTCCGGGCAAAAGGTACCTTCACACATAACGATATTGTTAACGATATCGTTGCTATTTGTGACGTAGCAACGATATCGTTAATGAAATCGTTATGTGTGACAGCGACCAACGATCAGGCCCCTGCTGGGAGATCGTTGGTCGCTGAATAAAGTCCAGAACTTTATTTCGTCGCTGGACTGCCTGAAGACATCGCTGGATCGGCGTGTGTGACACCGATCCAGCGATGTCTTCACTGGTAACCAGGGTAAACATCGGGTAACTAAGCGCAGGGCCGCGCTTAGTAACCCGATGTTTACCCTGGTTACCATGCTAAAAGTAAAAAAAAACAAACAGTAGATACTTACCTACAGCCGTCTGTCCTCCAGCGCTGTGCTCTGCACTCCTCCTGTACTGGCTGTGAGCCGGAAAGCAGAGCGGTGACGTCACCGCTCTGCTTTCCGGCTCACAGCCAGTACAGGAGGAGTGCAGAGAAGCAGAGCACAACGCTGGAGGACAGACGGCTGTAGGTAAGTATCTAGTGTTTGTTTTTTTTTACTTTTAGCATGGTAACCAGGGTAAACATCGGGTTACTAAGCGCGGCCCTGCGCTTAGTTACCCGATGTTTACCCTGGTTACCGGCATCGTTGGTCGCTGGAGAGCGGTCTGTGTGACAGCTCTCCAGCGACCAAACAGCGACGCTGCAGCGATCCAGATCGTTGTCGGTATCGCTGCAGCGTCGCTTAATGTGAAGGGGCCTTAATGGTCCACACTGCAAACGGGATAAGCAGGATAAGCATAATACAAGCAGTACCTGCCTAGGCTGCAATCCATCTGCTCAGAAGACAAAGGACAATGGGCCGCTCTGTGTCCAGGACCGTGACACCACCAGCAAATCACGTCTTTACCAGCAATCTTTTGCAAACCATCAACTGCTCCATGGGGACCCGAACTTCCCCCATTGGTGACTCTGCTACCCCTCTTTTGGGGCTCGGGCTCCCGCTGTGTACCCCAGTATGGAGATGCAACACCCCCTGGCTTCCTTAGGGACCTCTCGACCACCTGGTACCTTTCTACCAGGCCCACCAGGTCATCCGCATTCCGGGAGATACCCCTTAGCAACCCATGTCTGTACCTGCCTTGGTAGGAAGTAGATAAATCTATCCATTGCAACCCGCTCCAGCATTTGGACTAGGGTGGAGAACTCTGGCTGCAACCATTTCTGTACCAGATTCAGCATGTCGAACATGTGAGAGTAAGGAGGTTTATTCACACAATACACCCAGTGATGAACCCTTTGCACTCAGACAGACATTGTCACCCATGAGCGTGCCAGTATCTCAGTTTTAAATTTGGCATATTTCCGGGCATCTTGTAAGGCCAGGTCGTAATAAGCCTTCTGGGGCTCTCAAGTTAGATAGGGGACCAGCACCTCTGCCCACTGGCCTGGCAGCAGTCTCTCTTGATCCGCTACCTGCTAAAAAAAAACAGTCAGAAATGCCTCTATATCAACACCCAGGGTCATTTTCTGCATTGCTCATCTTACCGCCTTCCGGGCGTGCATGTCGTCGCCTGGACTTTTGGAATGTTCTTCCGGTTTCCCATGAACCGTCTTGGCAAGCAACTTGATCTGCTGCTGCTGCAGTCTGAACTGGTCCTGATGCTTTTGATGATACTGATGCATCTGCTAGATAAGCAACTTTAAACTCATATAAGAAAAAGCACCAAAAGAAGAACCAAGTAATAATAAACTATAGAATCTTTATTGAAACAAAAATATGTAACACCATGAAGCTAACAATAAATAGGGATATGACAGAGGTAAGCCAAACAGGGTGGGACCACAGACAGAGACAGGTAGCCGACAGGCATATAACAGATTAACAATTTTGCTCAGAAGGATGCAAATGCATAAGTGAAGGCAGGTACAGGGATGCAGCAACAGTCAGAGGCAGAACAAGGGTTAACAGATGGATTTAATGTAACAGCGTTACTCCACACAGGGAGAGGATAAATGGAGAGGAGGATGAATAGGCTATACTGGGTAAACTTTGGGGCAACGGTTGTAAGATTGAGTAGGGGAGAGGTCAAAGGTGTTAAACTTATCAGTCTGGCATAGATGAGGAGCATTCTCTGCAACGATGGTGGAGGCGTCCCGGCTTGTACACTTGAGGGGTCCATAGTTGTCCTGGTCCGGAAGAGGTCCTGGGTCCCGATGCCGTCGGTGATCCTGAGATGTCCATTCGTGGGTCCTGGATCCAAGAAGGGAACCGCTGGACAGGTGACAGTCCTTTCTTTTAAGCGGCAGCACAGCACGGAAGTATGCAGGAGCAGATATGTCAGGGTGCCGTCTTAGGTCTGAGGCCTGGTGGACCCATCTCAAGGTGCGCCCCTTGTGGTCAGGTCGTGAAGGGGATCACTTCTGCTCAGTGGCATTATGGGAGTGGGAACTGTCAGGGATACTGGGAGGCGTTTCTGCCTATAGTCTCCGGCCAGTCTCCGTGGCTTGGGCCTACTTTGTCCTGACTGAACATCAAGAGAGGGGTCCCAGTTGACCTCCATGCACTACATCTTCCTGCCACCATTCTGCTGGTTCATGCGCACTGTCACCTTTTTATATCCACCACATTCCCTGGTCTCAAGTTCAAAGGTCTGTCCAGAGAACTAAGCTTACCCCTCTGCAACTCAGGTGACAGCACAGATGGTTCTGGACTCATTCCGGACAAGGCACACCAGGGCCGGCTCTCCTCACATTCCACCTTCCTTTGTACTCGCCATTCCATGGGAAAGATTTCTTGCAACAAGCGTTTGTATTCTCCTATCCCTTGCACAATTTGTCACCAAACAAAATGTTCCTGATCAAAATGGGTAAGGGGTCTTCCTGTGGTTGAGTGTTCAGAGCAACGTAAACTAGGGGGCTCTGTCGAGTCCGGGGAGATGGTTGGATTTGGTTGGATCGACATGGTCGAGGACACGCCCGATTTGGGCAGAACAGTACTTTCTGGAACTACAGGAGTCTCAAGAGTCTCAGGTGTCCGTTCTTCTTTCTCTCCCACTGGCAATAGTTCAGCATATTTATCTTCATCGACCTGAATCGATGGATTGCTTCCAGGTGGAGGTACCTCTTCTTCTTCTTTTACAACTGGATCGTGGTATACACACAGCCAGAGCATATTTCACTGCACCACACAGGTAGGGGCACCTTTCTCTTCTTCAGGTTGCATATCACCGACTGATCCTCCAGGGTGGACCCGACGAACGACCCGGTGTGGTGTTTCTTCCCACCGATAGCAAAGCTTGTTTCACGGATGTTTGTATCTAACCAGTACCCGATCTGCAGCCTGTAGAGCTGTCCCTCACAGTGGAGCTGCTGCAACATGTTCCAATTCTTGAAACCTAGTCTGTACTAGGCGATGAAGAGTCTGTAGCCGATGTCGATGTTCTCGCACCCAATTGGACACCCCGTCTTTGGGTAGTCCTCCTCTGGGTCCAGCTCCAGCTCAGTGATTTCTTTGCCGCCCCTGCCGAAGAGTAGGGAGTAAGGTGTGTGTTCTGTGGTGTTATGGATTATGCTGTTATATACCCAAATCAGATCTGACACAAATTCCGTGAAACGGGCTTTGCGATCCCCTTCCAAGGTCCTCAACATTTGAATGAGAGTACGGTTAAAACATTCACAGGCCCCATTGCCCTGGGGATAGTAAGGGGTTGTCCATGACTTTTCAATCTGGTATAAATGGTGTAGCTCTCCAATCACCTTCCCAAGAAAGCAGGCTCCCTGATCTGAATGTATCCTCTTTGGGCATCCGTATACTTGAATGAAATTTTTACAGATGGCATGAGCTGCTGACTCTGCAGTTTGTTCTCGAGTCGGGTCACTACTGAAAATTTAGTAAAATGATCCACCAATGCCAGGCAGTGTTTGTATCCTTGCCGAGTTGGTCCAATTGTTACTTAGTCACTCATCAGCACATCCATCGGGGCTGAGGTCTTCAGCCTCTGGATAGGAGCTCTCTGCTCAAGGGGCTTCGACAAATCGCAGTTCCTGCACTGTCGGCACACTTCTTCAACTGCCGTCTTTAACAGGGGATGATAAACTGTTTTATGTAACCAGTGCAGGGTTTTCCCTGGCCAAAATATGCTCCTTTTTCATGGACCTCTCTTGCTACTTCATGCACCAGGGTTTCCGGGATCACCACCTGCCAGACAAAGGGCAAAGCTCTCTGCAGCTGGATCTTACGGTACAGGAGCCCATCTCTCAGATAGAGTCATTCCCACTGTGGAAGGATCTGCAGGGCACCAGTGGTCAGGGCTTCTCTCTCGCTCTGGCTAGGCAGCTGTTGTCAGGCCACCCAAGACCGAATCCGTGCCAGTTCTCCATCCTCTTGTTGGAGCCTTACTCACGAGGCTGTCTTCGAGACATCCGTCGGCACCTGATACTGCTTTGTGGTCAACATCCTGATCGTCTGCGGGAAAACAAGAATTTCCTCATCCTCAAGCTCTTCATCCCGATTGGGACCAGTCTCTTTGTGTGTGACTTTGGACAAAGCATATGCATGGGTGTTTTCAGTCAATCGACGGTAAGCGATTTTATATTGATTTTTTGTCATTCTTGCTACCCAGTGCTGCTTTAGGGCCCCTAATCTCGCATTTTCAAGATGAGCCAATGGGTTATTGTCAGTATGTACCAGCACTTCGGACCCGACCAAGTATTTCTCAAATTTCTCTGACATAGCCTGCACTAGTGCCAGTAGCTCCAACTTGAACGAGCTGTAATTGTCGGGGTTTCATTCAGTGTCTTGGAGGGAGCAACTTGCATATGCAATTACCCATTCTTTTCCATCTTGGATTTGTGACAATACTGCACCTAGTCCTTGCAGGCTGCCATCCATATGAAGAATGAAGGGCTGCGAAAAGTCAGCGTAGGCCAGTACTGGTGCTTCCGTCAGGGCAGCTTTCAGAGTTTGGAAGATCTGTTCTTGCCATTCTCCCCATTGTACCTCCCGATTCTTAGCTCTTGACGGGACGTCTCTCAACAGTTCTAGCAGTGGGTTCACAATGTGTTTGAAATTCTTTACAAACCGTCGGTAGTAGCCACTTAGTCCCAGGAAGGTTCTTACATCTTTTACTGTCTTTGGGGTAGGCCATTCTTATACAGCTGCAATCTCCTCTGGGGATGGTTTTACCCCTTCATCCAAAACCATGTGCCCTAGGTACTCAATCTGGGTGCGGAACAGGTGGCATTTGGAAGGCTTCACCTTTAGGCTGTGTCCTTGGGGCCGGCTCAACACTTGCTCTAACCACTGCAGATGTTCCTAAAACTTGCCAGCATAAACAATTATGTCATCCAGGTAGATCAGTGTCGCTTCAAAATTCAGGTCCCCCAGACACTTCTCCATAAGCCATTGAAAAGTTCCTGGAGCATTTGCCAGTCCGAACTGCATTCGATTAAATTCAAACAGCCCCATTGGTAGTATAAAGGCCGTCTTTGCTCGATTGTGCTCTGACATTGGCACTTGCCAGTAGCCACTCGCCAGAAACAGAGTAGAGAAATACTTTGTGTGTCCTAGGGCAGAGAGAGACTCTTCTACTTGGTGCAGCAGATATGAGTCTCGAACAGTACAGGCATTTAACTTTCAGTAGTCGACAAAAATCAAAGAGTTCTGTCTTTTTTTTGGACAAGGACAATCTGAGCAGCCCACGGGCTCTGGCTTTCCTGGATCACGCCATTCTGTAACATCTGGGAGAGCACCCCCTTCACTTCCTGATATAGTTGCACAAGGAATCTGTCGATAGCGCTCTCTTATAGGTGCTGCTTGCCCCGTTGAGATCTCATGGTTGATGGCGGTGGTACAGCCAAAGTCATCTTCACGCTGGGCAAACACGTACTGATTGCGCCCCAGCAGAACTTCCACTTGTTGTATCTGACTAGATGTAAGCCCGGAAAGTTTAGCTCAAGAATTTTCTGCCCCTCTTTCTGCTGTAATGGTTCTAACACAGAGAGAGCTTCTATGGCTACAATCCACGGATCTTCCTTTTCTGCGGTCAACTGAATGGTCTGGGGTAGCATCAATTCTTCTAGCATGCTGATAACTCGGGTTACCTCACTCTTGAGGGACAGGGTGAGTGGTTCTTCTCTGACATTTATACAGTGTATCTGTACCTTTCCTTCGCACACGGTAACTAACGTTCGTGCGGCCAATAACCCTGGTGGCATGTTCTCCATGATGGCTGGCTCCAGCTGAATCTCAACCCCGGGCAAGGATAGCACAGTCTGTCCAGGAAGTGCACTCAAGGAAGACACTCTTCTCATAGTTTCCGTCACATTCTCTCTCATGACTAAGATTTCTCTATGTAGGTCTTTGGCCCAACCTGGATCAGTCACCGAACCCACGACTACCTCTCCACTCCAGACTTTCGCCACCGACACTGTCACCCCCTGCTCCTGCTCTCGGGTCCACTCTTCTCCTCCCACCTCTGCAAATGTCATGCTTGGGTTCACTCTCAATTGCTCTTGTAGGCCCTGTTTTAGCAGGGCGTCTCTCAGTGCGCTCACCAACTGATCCCGAAGTACCACATCAATGGGCCTATTCCCACCCCACCTTTCCTGGTCACGGCTGTGTGAATCTCCTGTAACACATTCATGTATTGGTTCACTGTCTCCTGCTTCATTTTGCATTCAACTAAACAGACATGACCTCAACTCTCCTACATCTGTGGGGTCCCTATGTGTCTCCTCTAATATATGTAGGATCTTGTCAAATGTGTCACGCTGACGAGGGAGTCTCAACATCACCGTACCTTTAGCCTCTCCCTCCAGTGCCATTATGGTGATCTCGCCTGCAGCGCGGGCACCATGGGGTGCATTTTCATCATCCCCCTAATACATTCAGTCCAGCTCCACAACATAGTATTGTTCCAAATAAACTTTGGCAGGTTGCTTAACATAGCCTCTAAGGAAATTTTGGACCTGGGGAGTGCGCCAGACACTTGGTCTGCCTCCTTCAAACCTGAAAACTGCATCCTGCCAACTACACCATGTGAAGGCAGGTACAGGGATGCAGTAACTGTCGGAGGCAGAACAAGGGTTAACAGAGGGATTTAATGTAACAACGTTACTCCGCACAGGGAGAGGATAAATGGAGAGGAGGAAGAACAGGTTATATTTGGTAAACTTAGGGACAACGGTTGTAAGATTGGGTAGGGGAGAGTTCAAAGGTGTTAAACTTATCAGTCTGATGTAGATGAGGAGCATTCTCTGCGACGATTGCGGAGGTGTCCCAGCTTGTACACTTGAGGGGTCCGTAGTCGCCTGGTCCAGAAGTGGTCCTGGTGATCCTGAGATGTCCGGTCATGGGTCCTGGATCCAAGAAGGGAACAGCTGCAGAGATGACAGTCCTTTCTTTTAAGCACAGGCACAGCGCGGCAGTATGCGGGAGCAGATATGTCAGGCCGCTGTCTTAGGTCTGAGGCCTGGTGATCAAGGTGCGCCCCTTGCGGTCGGGTCGTGAAGGGGAATCACTTCTGGTCAGTGGCATTACGGGAGTGGGAACTGTCAGGGATACTGGGAGACGTCTTTGCCGATAGTCTCCGGTAAGTCTCCGTGGGCCCCTCGGGCTTGGGCCTACTTTGCCCTGACTGAACAGCAAGGAAGTACTCACAGTCAACTTCCGTGCACTACAGCTTCCCGCCGCCACTCTGCTGGTTCCCGCACACTGTCGCCCTTTTATATCCTCCATATCCCCTGGTCTCAAGTTCAAAGGTCTGTCCAGAGAGCTAGGCTCTCAACTAGGGTGACAGCACCGATAGTTCTGGACTCATCCCAGACAAGGAACACCAGGGTTGGCTCTTCTTCTTCTTACGTAAGTACAATGTAACAAATCTAATAAATAATTAAATAAGAACATTAAATAAGAAATCATTAATCAGATCAGAAAGTATAACTAGTGTTCAAGAGTGTTCAAAATAACAGCAAAAGTGTAATAGTTACCTGGAGGATACCTGAAACTCTGTGGTGCCAATACTTGCAGTATCGGAATTCCGATACCGAGATCCGATACTTTTGTGGTATCGGGTATCGGTATCGGATCCATAGTGAGGTGTAAAATAAAGAATTAAAATAAAAAATATTGATATATTCACCTCTCCGGCGGCCCCTGGACATCACCGCGGGTAACCGGCAGGCTTCTTTGTTTAAAATGAGCGCGTTTAGGACCTGAGGAATGACGTCGCGGCTTCTGATTGGTCGCGTGCTGCCCATGTGACCGCCACGTGACCAATCAGAAGCCGCGACGTCATTCCTCAGGTCCTAAATTCCTAGAATGAGCGCGTTTAGGACCTGAGGAATGAAGTCGCGGCTTCTGATTGGTCGCGTGGCGGTCACATGGGCGGCATGCGACCAATCAGAAGCCGCTACGTCATTCTCAGGCAGTAAACTCCTCATTCTAGGAATTTAGGACCTGAGGAATGACGTCGCGGCTTCTGATTGGTCGCGTGGCGGTCACATGGGCGGCACGCGACCAATCAGAAGCCGCGACGTCATTCCTCAGGTCCTAAACGGGCTCATTTTAAACAAAGAAGCCTGCCAGTTACCCGCGGTGATGTCCAGGGGCCGCCGGAGAGGTGAATATATCAATATTTTTTATTTTAATTCTTTATTTTACACATTAATATGGATCCCATGGCCTGAAGGAGAGTTTCCTCTCCTTCAGACCCTGGGAACCATCAGGATACCTTCCGATACTTGGTGTCCCATTGACTTGTATTGGTATTGGATATCGGTATCAGTGATATCCGATACTTTTCGGGTATCGGCCGATACTATCCGATACCGATACTTTCAAGTATCGGACGGTATCGCTCAACACTACTTGTAATACTTTTTGACTTATCAATAATCTATTGTTGTCCTATTTTGCCTGATGAAAACAAGCTGCTTAATAAATTTGCACAAATAATGATAATAATTTTGTTGTATCCTTAGGGCTTACCCTCCCTCATTACACAAATACACATCACCTGTTCTGCTTCATCCAATAATCATTCATCTTTATACAGCTTGGAGCTGGGAAATCTGCATAACAATGATAATATAGTTAATATACTCACTTCCCTAATAATTCTGCACACAGTGTACAAAATGCATGCACAAATAAGCCTTGGGAGATCATGAACTTCTCACTAGTTCATGGGTTGTCCTTCCTTGGACCATGTGAATACTAACCAGTGCATAACGAATACACTCTGGAAAACCAGATGCTTTGGTCCAGTCTTCAAGCCATCATAGTTTGACCCATGCTAAAGTCAATCAGAATCTTGTGCTTGCCCATTCTTCCTGCTACCAACATATCAACTTGAAAAACTAGTTGCTCACTTGCTGTCTATAATATATAAAAACACAAACACCTTTACTTGTGCCATCGTAATCAATGGTTTTAATTTCACATGGCTTTAGTGTTATGGCAGTGTATACACACAGTGCAGGGTGCGGCAATGCAGAAAGCCATTTGATATCATCCTAATATAGCATCACCAAATGGTGTCAGTATGTGAGCACATTTCTACCATTAGAGCATAGGAAAAGAGAAGCAAAGATGTTCCTTGAAATGTTTCATTGCGATTTCACTTCTTGGTAATGCTGCAATTTACATAAACCCACACGTATTGGAGGATTAATGAAAAGCTGAAAAAACATCAGGCTGGTTATTAAAATAAAAAAGAACAAACATCAAACTAAGTTGTACTGAACATATGCATTTAATGACGAGCATCAGCAATACTGTGATACACTTAAAAAACAAAGAAAAAAAAGTTTTCTGGATGAACGGAACATTATGAAACATTGCTAATAGTCAAGTACATTGTATCCTACTTTAGATGCATCAAGATGAAACGCATACATTAATTCCCCTTAGAGGCCTAAGAAAACAGAGAGGAACATCAATAGTGAGATTTATGAAGCTGCAATTTGGCTGGAATGTGAAAACCATGTTTATAAAAGGACATTTCAGTAGTTTGACACAGAAAAATGTCAAACAGTGGTAAAAATATCATTGGTTAATTCAAACAATTTAGGATCTCATTGCACCTGAGAAGGCAAATGACACCGTGCCCAATACTTTTTTAAATGCATACCATGCTTACACTATCCATCAATGAAAGGGAATCGGTTAGGTACCTTCAAACCTCCAAAACACTGCCATTTTAAGAAATCCATTCGGATTCCAAAACATTTTCACTTCTGCATTAGCATAACCTTTAAAGCACCAATCCATCATTTTTTATTTCAGCGTTGGATTGATATCACTAATCTAAATTACCTGTCCTTAGTCTTATACTTACCAACTGCCATCTTCATTAGTGATGGGCGAACCCGAATAGTAAAGTTTGTTGTGCGTACCGAACACCTACTGTTCGGGCGTGAACCCCGAACACGCACTTCTCCAGTTAGTTTGTGTTACTGTCAGTGAGGCCATCAGGGCTTACTGCCCTTACTGCAGTATGGGGCCCGATGACCAGCGGCACATAGGAGGGCCCCGCCTCTTGTGCTACTGCTCATCAGGCCCCATCCTGCTCTAATGTGCTGTGCGCTGCAGGCCTGCGGTGCACATGCCAGCTTCGGGACCCCCTGATGTGAGGGGGGAGGAGAACAGCAAATGATGAAGTGAGGGACGGGGGACAGCAATTGAGGACCTGGGGAGAGCAAATAATGATGAATTTTGAGGGTGGTGGAAGTAAATGATGTAATGAATGTGGGGGGTGAGCAGTTGATAATGAATAGAGGGTGGGGGTGGGAGAGAGAGAAGACATTACAATGAATTGTGGCGGAAGGGGCATGTAAACATAATGAACCGGGGAGCGGGAGGCACATAGTGGGGGGCGTTGAGGATGCAGTGATTGGTAATGAATTGGGGGAAAGAGTACAGGGGCTAATTAATGTCTGTATTAAGTGGGGAAAATTACTATTTATAGTTGGTGGGGGGCGCAGTGGTGGATTACTAATAACTAATTTTATATTAATGGTGAGTGCACGTTTGTATTTAGATGTGTAGTGTAAAAGAAAGAGAAAAATGGGGAATATGCTCTGGAAGCGGGGTTCTAGGTAACTATATGCTATTGTATGCAGAGACGAGCCCTGGCTGGAAGAAATTATGGCAGTCTGCGCTGCATGAAAAAGAAAAGCAAAGATGAAGGACTTCAGCTAGAGACATCACAGGTGAGTCAGTGTGTTACCTGTACACTGGTGCAATACACTCTATTACCTGTTCACTGTACACTATTATAAAGAGCTCCTGTATATAATGTCGCTGGTGATCACTGTATTACCTGTACACTGACATTGTATACAGAGCTCCTATGTATAATGGCATTAGTGTTTTTTTTTTTTAGTAATTATCAGTACTGTAGTATTCGGTCACTATGTGGTGGTAATATGTGATCTGGTCATGGTATGGAGGTATTTGTTCCTTATATGTGGTATTATTCCGTCACTATGTGGTGGTAATATGTCATCTGGTCATGGTGTGATGGTATTTGTCCCTTGTATGTGGTATTAATGGTCATTCTAAAAAATATATGTGACTCATTCCCTTTAAGAAAAATAAATAAAAATATGCTTAAAAACAGTATGGATATTTTAAGAAATGTTTAATAGGTTAGAGTAGAGTTGTTATGTGTTACGGAACCACCCAGAATATGTTGTGCAGTTATATGCATGTATAATAGGTTCCATGTGAGATGCATGCCCCTAATGCATCAGCCCACAGGCTGCACCCCTGGGCAGAGGGGACACGATATTCCCCATTTGTCCGCCCCCCCCCGCCTTTGTAATTCCCACAGTAAATATCGGCAGGCTCCGGCCACCTGCGTCTATTGTAATGTATGTCTGGCCTGCCACTTTTCTATTGGCCTGCCCTCTGTATCTGTGTTATATATTCTGTGTCCTGTGAGTAAAGTGTTGTCAGACAGGATATACGTGGAGAAGCAGTCATCTTTGATATGCGCCCATGTAACCAAGGAATTCCAGCCAGCGTCCTTCATTCAGACTCCAGCCAAAGCAGAGTGGACCCCCGGAAACACGGGGTGGTACTGAAAGAGGTACCCCAGATGGGTAGACCCCATTACAACACCCATTTAGCACTGCTGATCACACTGTTTCATAAACAATAATTATAAACAGAAAGAAATATTGCCACACAGGGCTCCATACTGTATAATGGCCACACATGATGCTCAATTCTGCATAATGGCTACACAGAGCTCCATACTGTATAATGGCCCCACATGATGCTCCATACTGTATAATGACCACACAGTGCTCCATACTGTATAATGGCCACACAGTGATCCATACTGTATAATGGCCCCACATGATGCTGCGTACAGTATAATGGCCATACATGATGCTCCATACTGTATAATAGCCACACATGCAGCTCAATACTGTATAATGGCCACACAGTGCTCCATACTGTATAATGGCCACACATGATGGTAAATACTGTATAATGGCTACACAGTGCTCCATACTGTATAAAGGCCCCATATGATGCACCATACTGTATAATGGCCACACAGTGCTCCATACTGTATAATGGCCCCACATGATGCTCCATACTGTATAATGGCCACACATGATGCTCCATACTGTATAATGGCCACACAGTGCTCCATACTGTATAATGGCCACACATGATGCGCCATACTGTATAATGGCCACACAGTGCTCCATACTGTATAATGACCACACATGGTACTCAATACTGTATAATGGCCACACAGTGCTCCATACTGTATAATAGCCTCACATGATGCTCCATACTATATAATGGCCCCACATGAAGCTCAATACTGTATAATTGCCACACAGTGCTCCATACTGTATAATGGCCTCACATGATGCTCCATACTATATAATGGCCCCACATGAAGCTCAATACTGTATAATGGCAACACAGTGCTCCATACTGTATAATGGCCACACATGATGATGCCAGTGTACAGTCTGGGCTGTAGATGTGTCCCAGCAGCTCTGCTTACAATGCAAGCAAAGATTTTACCACCTGTCGCTGTCCACACTGCTGCCTCACAGATCCTGCACAATGCAGTATAGCCCAGCTCTGCAAACTCTGTATACTCTCAGACAACACCACTATATACTGGCTCCACTCCATAACTGCTGTAGTATATAAACAATACATATACAGTTAGGTCCATATATATTTGGACAGAGACAACATTTTTCAAATTTTTTTAATATACATTACTACAATGATTTTTAAACAAAACTATTCAGATGCATTTGAAGCTCAGACTTTCAGCTTTCATTTGAGGGTATCCACATTAAAATTGCATGAAGGGTTTAGGAGTTTCAGCTCCTTAACATGTGCCACCCTGTTTTTAAAGGGACCAAAAGTAATTGGACAGATTCAATAATTTTAAATAAAATGTTCATTTATAGTACTCAGTTGAAAACCCTTTGTTGGCAATGACTGCCTGAAGTCTTGAACTCATGGACATCACCAGACGCTGTGTTTCCTCCTTTTTGATGCTCTGCCAGGCCTTCACTGCAGTGGTTTTCGGTTGCTGTTTGTTTGTGGGCCTTTCTGTCTGAAGTTTAGTCTTTAACAAGTGAAATGCATGCTCAATTGGGTTGAGATCAGGTGACTGATTTGGCCATTCAAGAATATTCCACTTCTTTGGCACACAGTATGTCTCTGAATACCTCAGAATTAATTTGGCTGCTTCTGTACTGTGTCACATCATCAATAAACACTAGTGACCCAGTGCCACTGGCAGCCATGCATGTCCAAGCCATCACACTGCCTCCGCCGTGTATTACAGATGATGTGGTATGCTTTGGATTATGAGCTGTACCATGCCTTCGCCATACTTTTCTCTTTCCATCATTCTGGTAGAGGTTGATCTTGGTTTCTTCTGTCCAAAGAATGTTCTTCCAGAACTGTGCTCTCTTCTTTAGATGTTTTCTTTAGCAAAGTCCAGTCTAGCCTTTTTATTCTTGATGCTTATGAGTGGCTTGCACCGTGCAGTGAACCCTCTGTATTTACTTTCATGCAGTCTTCTCTTTATCGTAGATTTGGATATTGATACGTCTACCTTCTGGAGAGTGTTATTCACTTGCTTGGCTGTTGCGAAGGGGTTTCTCTTCACCATGGATATTATTCTGCGATCATCCATCACTGTTGTCTTCCGTGGGCGCCCAGGTCTTTTTGCATTGATGAGTTCACCAGTGCTTTCTTTCTTTCTTTCTTTCTCAGGATGTACCAAACTGTAGATTTTGCCACTCCAAATATTGTAGCAATTTCTCGGATGGGTTTTTTCTGTTTTTGCAGCTTAAGGATGGCTTGTTTCACCTGCATGGAGAGCTCCTTTGACCACATGGTTACTTCACAGCAAAACCTTCCAAATGCAAGCACCACACCTCAAATCAACTCCAGGCATTTTATCTGCTTAATTGATTATGAGATAATGAAGGGATTACCCACACCTGTCCATAAAATAGCCTTGGAATCAATTGTCCAATTACTTTGGGTCCCTTTAAAAACAGGGTGGCACATGTTAAGGAGCTGAAACTCCTAAACCCTTCATCCAATTTTAATGTGGATACCCTCAAATGAAAGCTGAAAGTCTGAACTTCAACTGCATTTGAATTGTTTTGTTTAAAATTCATTGTGGTAATATCTATAACCAAAATTAGAAAAATATTGTCTCTGTCCAAATATATATGGACCTAACTGTATATTTATATATATATACTGTGCCTATGACTAACAGACTGCACTGGATTGCTCTAACTGCTGCCACTTCTGGTTACAACGCCTTGTACTGTAAGCACAGCAGGGCCAGCGGCATGTATGTGTGGAGTACACACACAAGTACCTCAGAATCTCCTCCGTACCTCAGAATGTCATTTATATCTCAGAATGTCCTCTCACCCTCTCTGAACCACGGCCCCGGAAGTAGACGATACTGAAGGGGCGTGGTCTAATACAAGGGGGTGTGTCGGCTGCTTCTCCTGCTGGCTGTGCAGGAGAAGTAGAGTCCCGTGTGGGACTGCGGGGCACAGCCTCAAAGTATGGACAGTCCCGCAGTATGAGGGACGGTTGGGAGCTATGCAATTGTTGACTATGCAATTGTTGGCTCCTTCCCACACATTCTTTTAAACAAACTGATAATTTTAATTTTTACAATCAATGTAATAAAACACTAATGATATTATTGTACTTTTGTTCAAAGTGTAAGGCTTTCAGGGGGATCAGTTCACAGGATTGTTATGAGAACCAGTCGCAAAAAGATTTATTTGCTTGCCTTGCTATCCAAGAAAACAAAATACAAACAGTACAAAATCAAATCAGAATTGTAACTCTTGAGGTCTGATCGTAGTGTACAATATCCCACACAACACATAACAGCTTTACTCTCATCAGTTTGTGAACTGTCTAGTCTGTAGGCCTGGGCATCACAAATAGCACTTGACACACCTGTAGCTCCCGTCGAGGGTTCATCTGATGAGATGCTGCTTCAACGTTGCAGCAACTTACTGCTGTATCATTAGAAACTAATTGTTGGTGTCTTGCCTATTGTTAAGGTCTGCTTGTTCTTTTAAAAAAAGTAAAGCCACTGCAACATTTATGAAGCTTATAGATGCACTTTTTCTTCTAAACTAAGTGAAATGTGCACAGTTACAAACACTTAGGCTAGTTTCACATTTGCGTTAGAATCCGCAGCGTTTAATCCGCATCCACAAGTGCAGGAATAAACGAATATAAACACGTACAAACATGGCGTATTTTAGATGCATGCGTGAACGCATGCGGTTAAAAAAAAATGCAGCGTTTGCACGCTTTTCTTTGCGTTTTTTCCTGCATTTTTTCCTGCGTTTGTGCTTTTGGTGCGCATGGTGACAAATTTTACAGGAGAAAAATCTAGATAACGAGACACCGCCAAGGTGACTACAGAGGGCGTGTATTATGGAATATCTTTATCGAGACCCTTGAACAGCTGAAATCTTCAGATTTTGGTCCTGTATCCTGTGTCATGATGGATCTTCGCATGGAGAGCTTTTATTTCAACCTGGATTTAAGCATCAAGCTGTTTCTTGCCTGTGCGTTTGCTTGGGAGCAAGACAGAAATTGCGAAAGATGGAGAAGGAGACATCGTAGGCGTTTTTGGAGACACCCCATTATTGAATTACGTGAGAGACGTGGAGCCTATCACACGCTGTATGGCGAGCTTAATGCCAACCCGGACAAATTCCCGGAATATACAAGGATGTCGCAAGACTCGTTCCGGGATTTGCTTGCTCATACCCAAGGAGCCATACGGAGACAAAAACACCCAGCTCCGCAGAGCGATTCCACCAGAGGAACGTCTGCTGGTTATATTAAGGTACGTAACAAATCTAAACCAATGCCAGTGCTAATTTTGGGTGTTCTGACATGTTTTTGGGGGAGTATTTTCCTTTATGTCTATAGCATGGCAACACCATAAATAGAATTGATTGTAATTGTTTTTTTTTTCTTCCAGATTTCTGGCAACCGGAGAGAGTTTATCATCCCTCCACTTCCAATACCGGCTTGGAATATCCACCCTGTCTGGAATCGTTGCGGACACCTGCCGGGCTTTGTGGAATGTACTCCGGGATGAGTTTTGTACCCCTACCCACCTTAGACATGTGGATTGGAATTGCGGAAAAATTCTGGAGTATGTGTGATTTCCCCAACTGTTTGGGAGCGTTGGATGGAAAGCACATCCGCATTATCAAACCTGCCAGAACAGGGTCGGAGTACTTCAATTATAAAAAATATTTTTCTGTTGTGCTCATGGCCATAGCGAATGCGGACTGTCGCTTCATCGCTGTGGACATTGGAGCTTTTGGCCGTGGCAACGATTCCCAGACTTTTAAGAACTCATGTGTATGGCAACAATTGTAATTTTCCACGGCCATGACCTCTCCCCAACACTCAAGGTCTACCAATGCCATTTGTTATGGTTGGTGATGAGGCCTTTCAGATGTGTGAAAACCTACTGAAGCCATATTCCAGTCGGGACTTGAACCACACTAAAAGGATTTTTAACTACAGACTGACCAGGGCCCGAAAAACAGTAGAGTGTACCTTTGGGATTCTAGTCTCAAAATGGTGCATTCTTGCATCAGCCATTAATCTAAAAATGGAGACAGTCGATGAGGTGGTCAAAGCCTGTGTGGGTCTGCACAATTACATATTGCCTTGTGCAGGCGTGTACTACGGAGGACAGAGAATGAACTTCAATCCAATATTGCGGCCAGCATTCAGCCAGCGGGTAAAGAAAGGGTGAATCAAACACCTGAAAACTCCGCCCATATGACCGTAAACCGATCCCGCCAAATTCAGGTGACAGGTTCCCTTTAAACTACAAGTCTCCAGCCACTCTATGTGAATGCAGACTTGTGAATCCTCTCATCTCATACATTGCACGCTGTGAGGATTATCTGGTGTTGGTACCTGGGAATGGTCATCATGCGGTTGCAAGTATGCAATCTCCTGACCACAATCTGACTAGATGGGTGTGTTCCCAGTCTAATCGGAATGTGGCCAGGACTATACATATTGCATACTTCCGGTCACATGACCACTGTTCCCGACACCAGAGAATCCTCACCGTGCACTCACTGGAGGATTCACAAGTCTGCAGTCACATAGCGTGACTGCAGAGTTTTAATTTCAGACTGGACAACTCTTTTAATGGCTAATATACTACTTATCTGACGTGTTGCATTTTCCCCTCTTCATAATAATGTCAGCAGAGCAAAAAAGTCACAAAAAAATCTCTCATATTCAGTAAATAATCCTTTTTCAACATGTACCCAGATTGTTATAGCGAATATTAGCAATACAATGCTGCTGAACAGACACTCTAGGCTTTTCTCCTCGCTGCCTCAGATTCCTCATATCAAAAAAGTGGAGTTACAATACTTTCAGAAAACCAGCCGCAGTATTTCTTTTGAAGCAGGTATTCTTGTTTGGCTAAAATGATGAATTTCTAGGAGGAAAAGCAGAGTTTACATTAAATTGCACACTGTACCCTGCATAGCAATCACCTCTTACCTATACAGCATTACAAATTGCATTTCTAGTGCACATGGCCCGAATAAAAGATGCCTTCAGGATATTATGTGCCTTATTTTAGGATAAAATTATATTCTTGAAATAGAAAATGCAAAAGTTGTCAACTATATCATATACATTCACAATAACCCATGCAGTAAGGCATTTTTGTGTGTGGCCTAAAAGGGTATTCTGACAGACATTGAAGATCACTTCCAAGGCCGGGGTCACATTTGTGAGGGCAATGCGAGAAACTCGCACGAGTCTGTCGCATCAATACCCGGCACTGCCGCCGGCACTCGGCCCCGGAGTGTGCGACTGCATATATTTCTATTCAGCTGAACACTCCGATCCCGAGTGCCGGCGGCAGTGCCGGGTATTGATGCATTACACTCACAAGGGTGACCCCGGCCTAAAACAGTAGATGCTGTAAGTAATTGCAACAAAGCACCACTGAAATGAATAGACTTGTTCTGCAAATGTAACCTAGTGCTAAAGCAGAAGGGGTCATGGCATTTTACTAAGCTCCTTTGTTCTAAACCCTTTTAAAGAGGGTTGTCTGAGAAAATTAGAAAGCTGCACAGAGTCAGCAATATATTTAATATATACAGTACTCACCTTATTAATACTCGCTGTTTCAGTGACACATCCGCCATGTTCCCTGAAGGTCTTTTGTTTATGTGTGGGGGATACAGGACACCTGCAGCCAGTCACTGGCCTCAGCGGTCTTGTTTTGTATAACACTGAAGCCAGTGATTGGCTGCAGGAATCACGTGGGGCAAGCAAGAGATGACAACATCAGACAAGATGAACGTAATATCAGTGGATCTGCGGCACTGGATTTAAACGGACAGGTATATTTTATGGACTTATTTAGATGGTATTATCTTAACTAAAGTGCTAATTTGTACACAAACTCCTATCATATTAAGTGCACACTAGTGATGAGCGAGTGTGCTCATCACTCAAGTTTTCCGAGCATGCTCAGGTGTTCTCCGAGTATTTGGGGTGTGCTTGTAGCTTAAGTTTGAGTCCCCGCAGCTGCATGATTTGCGGCTTCTAGACAACTTGAACACATGCAGGGATTGCCTGTTTGTTAAGGAATCCCCACATGTATTCAGGCTGTCTAGCAGCAGCAAATCATGCAGCTGCGGGGACTCAAACATAATCTACAAGCAAGCCCAAAATACTCGGAGAACACACGAGCATGCTCGGAAAATTTGAGTAACGAGTTCATCCTCTCATCACTAGTGCACACTCCTATATTTAAACAGCCGTCAAAAAAATATCCCATGCAAAAATTTAGCCATGTGGATAAGGGAGTGGGTCAATTCAAATGCAAATGCAATTAAAAATGATTATATTTTATTAAATAGGTAATAAAAATACAAGATTAAAATTTTAAGAAAGGTGCAAGAAAGAAAGGAGGGATAAATGACTCCACAGCAGGGTTGAGCGAAACGGATCGTTCATTTTCAAAAGTCGCTTACTTTTGGCAAAGTTGGGTTTCATGAAACCCGACCCGATCCCTGTGTGGGGTTGGCCATGCGGTACGTGACTTTTGCGCCAAAGTCGCGTTTCGTATGACGCGCTTGGCGCCATTTTTTCAGCCAATGAAGGAGCGTGGGCAGAGTGATGACATAGGTCTTAGGGGCGTGGACGCCTATCACCATCTTGTCGCTTGTGCGCTGTAGCGATTTGCAATGTGCAACACCAGCTTTTCTGTTCAGGGACGGAGGAGAGAGAGAGAGAGAGAGAGAGAGAGATTCCAATAGAATCTCAGTACTCTATAAAGAAAGTACCTAGTGCCAATACATTGTGTTAAATGCAAATAAAGATGTGAACAAAGGTAGGTTCAATGGTTGTAAAAATGACTGAGTGCATGCATGTAATCCATTTGATGTAAAAGCAATTTCAAGCTGTAATGAAGATTCAGTTAGAGAAGAGACTGAACTATTGGGGTTAGTGTCAGCAAACACCAAGGCTGGGATGCCTGGGTACAGCATTCAATATCACCATTGCTGGTTTAGCATAAAAACAAAAAGAGCTCACATGCAGCAGAGTCCACGTGGAAGAAGATAACATTGCACCCAGTGCAGACTTCATACATGGTGTTCAGCAACAGGGCAGAGTCAGACTGCTGTATTTCTCGTGCGAGAATCGCATCGCAGTGCACGCACTGGCCCGGCACCTCTCCTGACCCGAGCAAGACAGTATGATGGATTACTATGCAGCTGTCAAGTTCAGGTCAGGAGAGCCGACAGCCAGTATGACTTTTACATTGCAATTCTCGAACGAGAAATACGGCAGTCTGTCTCTGCTCAAAAAGTCAGAATCATATAACAGTGCTAATTGCTAAAACCTCTCCTGGCAGTATATGAGTAGCGCATAGTGTAAACTTTAAGCAGAGTGAGACAAAGGAGCGGGGCACGAATTGTTTACCTGGATCCAAATAGCTAATGCAAGTGCAGACGAGTCCCTTCCCTCTTCCCCGACGCGCACGTTTTCCTCAGCTTCTTCATCCCCAAAGTTGTGCAAAAATGTTGCAACTTTTAGAGTTGTCAGTCACTTATGGGCAGGTCTGATAAAATGGGCCAGGGGGAGATGGGAGTTTATCAATGCCTGGCAAACTAATTAAAAGTTTCAGCGTTCCTAATGTCAAAAATGTTTCTTCAGACAGGAACTGACTAGAGTGACATCTCTGGTGAAGTGCACAGTACTGATAAGATGTTCCTAATTCATCAAGTGGGGTGCGCCCGTTAATTAATCAAATGCATCTTATTTCTGCACGCCCTTCATTATGACTGAAGTACGACCCTACAGTCTTAATAAATTAACTGCTGTTATGTTCCATCAAAAACGACCGATTTTGAACTTTAATATTCAAGATGCGGTTCTGAAACTTGTGGTTGATTGACTTTTCCTCATTTGAGGGGTTCTTACTATGGGTACTTTTTTTTTTTTGTTTGTTTACTTTTTGCTCCACAATTTTTTATACACTTGTACTGTTCGGTCAAAAATGACCAATAGCCTTTTATAGTGATCTCCAGCCATTTTATGAGTAAAATAAAGGAGCTATAATCTCATTTTGGAGTATATATTACATCTACTACTATTTATCAATTTACTTAGGTCCTTTTGGTCCATGCAGATTTACACATACATATATTTTCTCATTACAATACTGCTGATGGAATGCCTTCCAGTATAGTTATGTGCCAAATATTTTTCACCCTGCTGTTCATGTAAAACAGTTCAATTCAGTTCTCAACATTTCATATTGTAAATGAACATATTCTCTTTTTTTACTTGTGTTCCCTGATCTAATTTCTGTGAAATGCAGACCTGAAAGTACTAAAAAATTCTGTCTGAAAAATGTGTTTGCTTTACCCTGAGCTCTTAGGCTATGTTCACACGTAAGAAAAGAGGTGCAGAATTTTCTGCACAAAATCCGCATCTCCTGACAGAATCTGCAGCTGCGGATTTGCTGCGGTTTTTATGCGGTTTTAGTGCGGTTTTTGTGCAGAATTGATGCGGATTTTCTGCAGTTTTTACCACTGCGGATTTCTTTTAATGGAGGGGTGCAGAAACGCTACAGAACCGCACAAAAGAAGTGACATGCACTTCTTTGAAATCTGCAGCGTTTCTGCGCGAATTTTTCTGCACCATCTTCACAGCTTTTTTTTTTCACATTGATTTACATTGTACTGTAAATCACAGTGCGGTTCTGCAGCATTTCTGTGCGGAAAAAAAACGCTGCAGATCTGCACTAAATCTGCATTGTGTGCACACAGCCTTATCCTAAAGGGTGGGGGGTGTTTTATTTTATCTTATCAGTAGACAATTGCCATAGTAGTCTATCCAGTTTCATTTTCAGTCCAGCTGGAGAGAGCAGAGAGGACATATACAGACAACAGAGGTCTAAAGGATCATCTTTACAGGTATGTAGCAGATAAACTATTTTTTTATTGTCAAAGTATTCATTTCTTTTGATTAGATGGTATAGTGTAAAGCAGCAATTGATAGAATGAGTGCATGCTTATATGGATGGTCTTGTTTGCGACGCTCCAGCATCACAATCGCAGGGGATTACTCAATGTGTGATGGGGCCCAAATTGTGTTTATTGTTGTAACACTGGTAGTAGTTTGGTCTCTCATTGTATTATTATTGTTTACATATTGAAGAACGAAAGGTAACACCCAGAGTTGATGGAGCGGCAGCCATTGTCCACAGGATCCAACAGCAAGATAAAGAAAGTGAACTAACAGCTTCCACCAGCACTGCTACAATACTCACGGACGCCACCAGCAACGCAACCAGCCTAAAACGGAAATGATGCGACTTCTGTCCAACATCAAGCAATCACAAATCAAATGTGACATGTTACAGATGTGAAAAATATTTATGCAAAAGACATGTCAATTATACCTGTGACAATTGCAAAGAGTAAATTTTGTGATTTATTTATCATTTTACATAAAAAAACTGAACTGTTAATTTTTTGGGGGAAAATAATATAATTACATTTAGTTTATTGTTATTAGTTACAGTTTACAGTTGGATAATACTTATTTTTGTATGTGCAAATATGCAATATGCATAAATATTCCAATAAAGCCATGTTAAATGTTTTGATACAAAAAAATAAAAAGTAAGTATTTTTTTCCATTTTTCATTTTCACAACCAGGTTCACATCTATATATATAAGAGGCATCGTGATTACTCACTAATCCCCTGCACAGTAGCTCTGCCCCCACCACATCACCACACACAATCCCGCCCCTAATACATTACCACACACAATCCGCACCACATCACCACACACAATACCGCCCCCACCACAACATCACCACACATAATCCCGCCCGCCCACCACACATAATCCTGCCACCCCAACACACCACACATAATCCCACCCCCCCAACACATCACCACACAATCCCGCCCCATTACCACACATAATCCTGCCCCCACCACATCACCACACATAATCCTGCCCCCACCCCATTACCACACACAATCCCGCCCCCACCTCATTACCACACACAATCCCGCCCCCAACACATTACCACAAACAATCCGCACCACATCACACAAAATCCCGCTACACCCACCACCACACATAATCCCGCTACCCCAACACACCACACATAATCCCACCCCCCCAAAACATCACCACACACAATCCCGCCCCCCACCCCATTACCATACATAATCCTGCCCCCCACCACATCACACATAATCCCGCCACCCCACCACACATAATCCTGACCCCACCACATCACCACATAATACCGCCCCCCACCACATTACCACAGATAATCCTGCCCCCCACCATATTACCACACATAATCCCGCCTCCCACATTACCACACGAGGCTCTGTCCTCACACATTACCACACGAGGATACGTCCCCACACATTACCACACGAGGCTCCGTTCCCCCACATTACCACACGCAGCACTTCCTTTCTATTTAATTCAACCACTTCAGCCAAGGTAAACGTACATTTAATTGCGTCCGCATTCTCTCAAACAAAATGAGCCAAGAAGAGTCGCCAAGTCCATCTCACAGATCGCAGGAAAATCCAGACAACGATGCAGTAGCTGATCGACAACAACAATATTAGTATTTTTCAGATTTTTAATGATTATTATTGTTATTAACTTCATTTTAAGTTGATTTACCACCTGCGTAAGCACTATTGAATGTTGTCATTATTTACTTTAATTTAATCACCAGTAGCGTTAACTAGATAGCAATGAGCGTGCCGAGCGTTACCTGGCTGGAAACAGCTAGTCTACTATATAATTGTCTAAGGGTCACTTCCGTCTTTCTGTCTGTCCTTCTGTCACGGTTATTCATTCGCTGATTTGTCTCGCCAGCTGTCTGTCATGGCTGCCGCGACCAATCAGCGACGGGCACAGTCCGGAAGAAAATGGCCGCTCCTTACTCCCCGCACTCAGTGCCTGTCGTCCGCATACTCCCCTCCGGTCACCGCTAAAACAGGGTTAATGCCGGCGGTAACGGACCGCATTATGCCACGGGTAACACACTCCGTTATCGCCGCTATTAACCCTGTGTGTCCCCAGCTTTTTACTATTGACGCTGCCTATGCGGCATCAATAGTAAAAAATGTAATGTTAAAAAAAAAAACTGCTATACTGACCCTCCTTAGTCACTTGCGCCGCCCGCCATCTTCCGTTGCAGGTTCCGGTGGCAAAGAGGGTATGGGAGTAAGACCTGCCATGATGTCATGGTCATGTGACCGCAACGTCATCACAGGCCCTACGCGAGAAGGAACTGCCATGACGTCACGGTCATGTGACCGTGACATCATCACAGGTCCTGCGCTCATACCAACCCTGGGACCGAAAGCTGCCATGGACTACAAGGGGCCCTCGGAAAGGTGAGTATATGTTTATTTTTTATTTTTTAAACTGTGACAAACCTGGCTGGGCAAAATACTACGTAGCTGGGCTATATACTACGTGGCTCTGTGCTGTATACTATGTCGCTGTGCAATATACTACGTCACTGGGCAATATACTACGTCACTGGGCAATATACTATGTGGCTGCACAATATACTACGTCACTAGCCAATATATTACGTGGCTGCGCAATATACTACGTGTCTGGGCAATATACTATGTGGCTGGGCAATTTACTACGTGGGCTGCGCAATATACTACGTGAGCTGCGCAATATACCACGTGGCTGGGCAATATACTACGAGGACATGCATATTCTAGAATACCCGATGCGTTAGAATCGGGCCACAATCTAGTACAATATAAGGTTGCCGTCACACTAGCAGTATTTGGTCAGTATTTTACATCAGTATTTGTAAAGCCAAAACCAGGAGTGGGTGATAAATGCAGAAGTGGTGAGGTGACATGTTTCTATTATACTTTTCCTCTGATTGTTCCACTCCTGGTTTTGGCTTACAAATACTGATGTAAGATACTGACCAAATACTGCTAGTGTGACGGCAGCCTAAGGCTACTTTCACACTAGCGTTGGATTCGGCCCGTCACAGTGTGTCGGGCTGAGATTCCTACGCTAGCGTTTGATGCGCCGCACAACGGGTGCAGCGGATGCATTTCTCCGGCGCATCCGCTGCCCCATTTTGAGGTGCGGGAGGTGGAGGCGGAGTTCCGGCCGCGCATGCGCGGTCGGAAAAAGCGGTCCGTCGGCAGCAAAAAACGTTACATTTAACGTTTTTTGCTCCTGGCGGTCCACCACAACACGGGGCAACCATCGCACGACGGTTGCGACGTGTGTCAATACGTCGCAATGAGTCGGTAATGTTACTCTATGGGGCAAAAACGCATCCTGCAAACAACTTTGCAGGATGTGTTTTTTCCCCTAAACGACGCATTGCGACGTATTAAAAAAAACGCCAGTGTGAAAGTAGCCTTATACTGCAAAAATGATGGAATTAAAACACTTAAATTAGCTAAAAATCAAGACTTTATTAGGTCCGGTCAGAACATAACAAGTGTATAGTGGTAATGAATACAAAAGCAGGGTTAAGGCCAAAAAGTATTTCCTCGCCAGCAGTATATGAAATGCAATGATTTAATCACATGTGACATGCAAAATTCAGTATGTAGGGTGTAGTACTGACATCTTATAGACCCGCATCTTTTGGCACTTGTCAGAAGCATCAGAGTCCGTTAAAGGAAAAATGCCAGAAGAGTCGGCTCATTGCATCCTGAAACTTGTGGGTGACACATCGCACCTATGTGTTCAGGGAACAGAACGAATGTGTCCATCAATTCACACCGTTAAGGCTACGTTCACATTTGCATTGTGCGGTGCTGCGTCGGCGACGCAACGCACAACGCAAACAAAAACGCATGCAAAACGCATTGTTTTGTGACGCACGCGTCCTTTTTTGGCATGATTTTGGATGCAAAAAAATGCAACTTGCTGCGTCCTCTGTGCCCTGACACTTGCGCCAAAACAGACACATGCGTCACAAAACGCATGTCCATGCGCCCCATGTTAAATATAGGGGTGCATGACGCATGCGTTGCCGCGGCTGCGCCCGACACAGCCCCGCAAAACGCTAATGTGAACGTAGCCTAATTTTGAACAAAAATTGTTTAACAGAGATGCTTACCAGGTATTTATATCTGTGTCCCCCATGGATGAATAAAAAAACCAACATCTGATTCTATATTATTGATCCAAACGTATCTAAATTCTTTCGGACATTGTAGTACTTTTTTGCTATGTATGTATTTTTCTCCTTGTATTTTATTTGTTAAAGCCAAATACAAGGAAGTACCAAAACAAAGCAGCTTTAGCTATAACATCACGTACCAAAAGGAAACAAAAAATGCAGCATCAAAAATTTGATAAAAAATGCATGTAAAAAAAAAAAGGCACTCAAAAACACAATGAAAAAAAGTCAAGTAATTTACATAAGGGCAGTCCCACATGTCCAGATAATTCCGGAACCGGAAAAATCGGTACCGGAATTATCTGTGTCCGTGTGCCGGTGCGTTTCTGTGGCACATCAGTGTGGCACACGTGCGGCACACGTGTGCCGCCCGTGTGCCCACTGGGTACGCAACGCACCGTGCCGGAGACAGCGCTAAAGTTTAGCGCTGTCCCCTGCATCGTGCTGAAGCCCCATTCATATCTTCCCTGCAGCAGCGTTTGCTGTAGAGAAGATATGAATAATAGTGTGTAAAATCCACATCCAGGTCCCCCCCCCCCACTCCCACCCACTGTGCAAAGCTGTGATGAAAATACTCACCCAGCTTCCGGCTCTCTCGCTGCTTCCTGTCCTGGCCGCACCTTGTACTGTATGAGCGGTCACGTGGGGCTGCTCATTTACAGTAATGAATATGCGGCTCCACCCCTATGGGAGGTGGAGCCGCATATTCATGACTGTAATCGGCGGCCCCACGTGACCGCTCATACAGTTCCGACGCTAGCGTTTGATGCGCCGCACAACGGGTGCAGCGGATGCATTTCTCCGGCGCATCTGCTGCCCCATTGTGAGGTGCGGGGAGGTGGGAGCGGAGTTCCGGTCGCGCATGAGCGGTCGGAAAAAGCGGTCTGTGGCAGCAAAAAATGTTACATTTAACGTTTTTTGCTCCCGGCGGTACGCCAAAACACGGTTGCGACGTGTGGCAATGCGTCGCAATGTGTCGCTAATGTTACTCTATGGGGCAAAAACGCATCCTGCAAACAACTTTGCAGGATGCGTTTTTTGCCATAAACGACGCATTGCGATGTATTGCAAAAAACGCCAGTGTGAAAGTAGCCTTAAGCATGTCAAGATGAGGAGACTTAAAGCCGAAATGCTCCTCAGGGAAATATGCAAATTGTCTTTTCAGAGAGGAAGAGGACTAGAATTCTAGTGCCATCTATTGGAAGTAGCAGGATTGCCATTTCCAATATGTGGCACTAGAGTTTTAGTCCTCTTCTTCTCTGAAGAGACAATTTGCCAATTCCAAAATATCATGCACAAAAGAGGTTCAAAACATTTTATAGGCTGTAAAGAGCTGAAAATAGTTATTTAATGATTTTGCAGCATTCAGAGGTCACATTAACTGAATCCAAAAGCTTTTCAAATAAAAATTACCATATTTTTCGAAATATAAAGGTATGTTTCCACGGTCAGTAAATGCTGCAGGTTTGACACTGCGTTCATCCGCAGTGTCAAACCAGCTGCGTCCAGATGTTACAGCATAGTGGAAGGGATTTCAGGAATTCCCATCTCCACTATGCTTGCAGGGACACCAGCGGCTTCCCTGCGTAGACGCACATGTGATGCGTCTTTCTAGACTGCAGCATGTCTATTTGTGTTGCGGAGGCGCTCTGTCTCTGCATGATAAATATCACTGTCCAATATTTAGGACGTGGCGATTCCGCATGGTTGAATGAACACACGCGGAATCACCTGCATTCAAAAGCCGGCAGCGCTTTGGACTGAGAGGACATATGCTGCTTCCAAAGCGCTGCCCCATTCTGTCCATGGAAACATACCTCAAGACACACTTTTTTCCCCAAAACTTTTTGGGGAAAACGAGGGTGTGTCTTATAGTCAGAATATAGTCACCAGTAGTGTGGCAACAGCAGGAGTCGGGTGATTCTGCAGTGGTCTGTTGCTGCAGAGAAGATCACACTTCCTTCCCAGGCTGGTGTGGCAATATTCCGCGGTGCTCTGTGGTGCGGGAGCTCCACCTACATTTTGTGGAAACCTGGAGCCCCCGCACTTCCATTGCTGTGATGGGCAGCCTCAGGGAAAATGGCAGCTGGAAGCGGAGCATGCGCAGATTGAGATCTCGGCAACGAGATCTCGTCCAAAGATCTCGGTGCCAAGCTCTTAATCTGTGCATGTGCCGCCACCAGCGGCCATTTTTCCGGAGGCCTCTGCATCGCACTAGTATCTGGACCACCCAGGGTGGCACGGCACTCATCAGTAAAAAAGACTGCTTTATAATTAGTCTTCCCATACCTGTTTGCTAGTTTGTAAGAGTATTTTAGCAACTGCTCTCATAATCTGATGAATTTATCTGTCAGAAACCTTACTCATTATACCTTCATCTACATGTACCCATCTGTGCTCTGTATCAGCCACAAATCTCTTCACAGTACAATCATCGTGTTAGGTTTTTGTGAAATATCTAATGTTTTCATACCCTGCCTAATATATTGCACCATTTAAAGGGACTCTGTCACCTGAATTTGGCGGGACTGGTTTTGGGTCATATGGGCGGAGTTTTCGGGTGTTTGATTCACCCTTTCCTTACCCGCTGGCTGCATGCTGGCTGCAATATTGGATTGAAGTTCATTCTCTGTCCTCCATAGTACACACCTGCACAAAGCAATCTTGCCTTGTGCAGGCGTGTACTATGGAGGACAGAGAATGAACTTCAATCCAATATTGCAGCCAGCGGGTAAGGAAAGGGTGAATCAAACACCCGAAAACTCCGCCCATATGACCCAAAACCAGTCCCGCCAAATTCAGATGACAGGTTCCCTTTAATGCTTTTGGAAACAGAAATATATTTTTTTCTTTCCCATAGTGCTTGGAACATATGGTCTTCTTATCTTCCGACCAACAAATCACGTACTGATACGTTATATGCCAGTTCCCTGACTTTCATGCTTGCTTGTGTGAATGTGAGCAGGGTCTTCCATAAACCTTTCAAGGCACCCACTGTACTGCCTCATTCAAATATTATGAACAAGGTGTAGTTGTTGTACGTCTACACTCATAAAATCTATGTACACAGTGCAATGGCTGCCAAAAATTACAAGCAGTGTCATCCTTTCACCCTTCAAGTCACCAACTGTAAAACCTCATTCAAATACAGTGAAAAAAGTGTAGTTGTGGCACTTTTATGCTATGTTCATACGTTGCGGATTTTGATGCGTTTCTGCAGCGTTTTTGGCAGCACGGATTTACATCAAATCCGCAGTGTAGTGCACAGCCAATGTTAGTCTATGTGAAATTGACATTTGTTGTGCACATGCTGCAAAAAAACCCACTCAGAATTGCAGCTTTTTTTTTCCACAGCATGTCCATTCTTTTGGCGGATCTGCAGCGTTTCTGCACCCATTGACTTCCATTGAGTCAGGCACATCCGCAGCAAACCCGCAGATGTAAAAAAGATCTGCGGTTTTGCTGCGGATGAAATGCTGCAGATCGGGAGGAGGGAGTGTGTGGTAGGAGTGTGGGCGGAGCTATGTTCGTGTATAGCGTGTGCGGGGTCTGCGTGTATGTGTCTGTGTGTGTGTGCGTGTCTGTGCGTGTGTCCCTGTTTGCGGGTCTGTGTAAGCAGGTATTGTCTGATAGAACTACTGCTCCCATCTGGCAATGAATGCTCACAGTGACAGCATTGCTGATGATGGGAAAGTAGTACCATCTGACAATGGCTGTGTTCAGTAGTAAAAAAAAACAAACATACAGAACATACATACACATAACATACAACACATAACATAGAGTGCTTACTTACCAAACACCTAGTCCCCGAAGCCCTCGATTCTCCTGTAATAAAAATAACATAATAAATAGTGTTGAGCGATACCTTCAGATATTCGGAAATATCAGTATCGGATTGGATCGGCCGATATCCAAAAAATATTGGATATCGCCGATACCGATACCCAATACCAATGCAAGTCAATGGGACAAAAGTATCGGAATTAAAATAAACCATTTCTTTCCTAGTAGGTTAAGTCTACATAAAGGAAAACAACTAAGAATAATGTAGGATGTATTGGGGGAGGTGGAGGAGACATTAAAGGCATAGAGGTTTAGCACAATCAAATGGAATAGCAGGAATTTTTTTTTTTTAAGACGCTCGGAGTTACAAAGATATTGACTATGTTAAGATTTTTTATTTATTTTTATTTGTCAGATATTTATGTTTCACTACTTCCCTGCACTTCACCTTCTTTTTTACTTCTCCTACACTTTCTTCTTCATCATCCTCAGCAGCATCATCCTTTCCATCCTTTCCTTCACCTTATTCATCTTCTTCTTCACCTTCTTCCTATTATTCTTTTTTTTTTACATTCTTCATATTCTTTTTATTCAACTATTATTATTCTTCATATTCTACTTCTTCATCTTCTTCATATTCTTCTTCTTCATCATATTCTTATTTGTGACAAGCATTCCTGTAGTTGTTATCTATAAAAGTTTGAAGATTACACCTTCCCTTCTGCCTGTCACAAAAGATTTACAACAGGATTTGTCTGCGTTCAGTTTGGCCTGCAGCAGCAGGTTTTTTCCAGGAGCACCACGAGGAGGAACGGACTCACCCCCATACACTGCTTAGTCTTCTTCTGCTTATAATTTAGATAATGTCTTTTGCTCTGATTTTTAGTCTTATGCTTAATGTTCTTCTGCTTTTTGTTCTGCAGCTTCTTGTTCTTCTGCTTCTTGGTCTTCTTCGGGGTGATCTTCAGGGTCGTCATCTCCGGGGTCGTTGTCTCCGGGGTCGTCTTCTTCAGGGTGGTCTTCAGGGTCATTATCTTTAAGGTCGTCATCAGGGAGATCCAGAGTGATTAGCAAAAACCATTTCCAAAAGCTTGAACTTGGAAATGTAGTAGAAGGTACAAGACGGCTGAGGAACTGCCGAGAACCAGCTGACGGTACTGGAACCCACATGGCTACCCGAAGGTACAAGAGCCAATGGAACTACCGAGGACCGGTTGACGGTACTGGAATCGGTTACTAAGCAGGAAGTACCCGTGTCAGAAAGCACTACCAAAGACCACCAGACTTGGTGGAACTAGGATACTGAGAAGGAGGCACCTTAGCCAAAGGCTCTGCCTGGAAACAGCTGACGGTACTGGAACCAGGATGTGTAGCAGAAGGTACAAGAGCAAAAGACACTGCCGAGAACCAGTTGATGGTACTGGAACCCGGATGGCTACCCGAAGGTACAAGAGCCAATGGAACTACCGAGGACCAGCTGACGGTACTGGAACCCGGTTACTAAGCAGGAGGTACCTGTGCCAGAAAGCACTACCAAGGACCACCAGATGTTGGTGGAACTCGGATACCAAGAAGGAGGCACCGAAGCCAAAGGCTCTGCCTGGAAACAGCTGACGGTACTGGAACCAGGATGTGTAGCAAAAGGTACAAGAGCAAAAGACACTGCCGAGAACCAGCTGACAGTACTGGAACCTGGATGGGTAGCCAAAGTTACAAGAGCCAATGGAACTACCGAGGACCAGCTGACGGAACTGGGACCCAGTTACTAAGCAGGAGGTACCCGTGCCAGAAAGCACTACCAAGGACCACCAGATGGTGGTGGAACTCAGATACCAAGAAGGTGGCACATTGTTGTGAATTCTGCTTTTGGGTTCCCTCCAGTGGTTGTAGGTGGGAATGCAGTTGTCTCTGAGTCGCAGTCCTGGCCAGGTGTATCTGCTGATTGCAGTTCTGACTGGGATATTTAGGTGTGCAGGATTCTTTAGTCCTTTCCAGTTGTCAATGTTTCTTGTGAAGTGTTGGATCACTTTCTGGCTTCTCCTGCTTAGCTGCCAATTCAGCAAAGATAAGTGTCTGTTTCTTTTTCTGTGGCACACATGCAGTGTGCTTATATTCTGTGCTATTCATTTGTTTTTCTCTTTTCCAGCTTAGACTGTGTCAGTGTTTTCTCAGTCTTGTTGGATTCTCTGGAGTTGCAGATATACGCTCCACATCTTTGGTTAAATAGTGGAGTTTTTGTATTTTCTGCTGTGGATATTTTTTGAAGGATTTTTAATACTGACCGCTTAGTATCCTGTCCTATCCTTTCCTGTTTAGTTAGAGTGGCCTCATTTGCTAAATCCTGTTTCCTGCCTGCGTGTGTCTTTTCCTCTACTACTCGCAGTCAATATTTGTGGGGGGCTGCCTATCCTTTGGGGTTCTGCTCTGAGGCAAGGTAGAATTCCTATTTCCATCTATAGGGGTATTTAGTCCTCCGGCTGTGTCGAGGTGTCTAGGTTTTGTTAGGCACACCCCACGGCTACTTCTAGTTGTGGTGTTAAGATCAGGGTTTGCGGTCAGTATAGTTACCACCTACTCCAGTGTAAGTTTTCATGCTGCTCCAAGGTCACCTGATCATAACAGTACAACTGGCCCATAATGAGTTAAATGCATCTCAGAAGAAGGGAAGAAAGGTCTTGAGCCAGTTTTTTTTCTTCAGTCTACTTTGTCTTCTCCTCCCTCTTTATCTCTGGGTGGCTGAAGAGCCTTGTGCTAGCATGAATGTTCAGGAATTAGCTTCTCGTGTAGACCAGCTTGCTGCTAGGGTACAGGGTATTTCTGATTATATTGTTCAGATTCCTGTTTTAGAACCGAAGATTCCTACTCCTGATTTGTTTTTTGGTGACAGGTCCAAATTTTTGAGTTTTAAAAACAACTGTAAACTGTTTTTTGCTTTGAGACCTCGATCCTCCGGTGATTCCATTCAGCAGGTTAAAATCGTCATCTCCCTGGATTGGGCATTTTCCCTGGAATCTGGGAATCCGACTTTGCTTGATGTAGACTCCTTTTTTTCAGGCTTTGGGATTGTTATATGATGAACCTAATTCTGTGGATCAAGCTGAGAAGACCTTGTTGGCCCTGTCTCATGGTCAAGAGGCGGCAGAATTGTATTGTCAGAAATTCAGAAAATGGTCAGTGTTGACTAAATGGAATAATGATGCTTTGGCGGCAATTTTCAGAATGGGTCTTTCTGAATCCGTTAAAGATGTTATGGTGGAGTTTCCCACGCCTTCCGGTCTGAGTGATTCTATGTCTCTGGCCATTCAGATTGACCTGCGCTTGCGGGAGCGCAGAACTGTGCGCGCAGTGGCGTTATCCTCAGAGCAAATTCCTGAGCCAATGCAGTGTGGTAGGATTCTGTCTAGAACACAACGACAAGGTTTCAGACGTCAGAATAGGTTGTGTTATTATTGTGGCGACGCTTCTCATGTCATTTCTGTCTGCCCTAAGTGGACAAAGAGGATCGCCAGTTCAATTACCATCAGTACTGTACAACCTAAATTTTTGTTATCTGTGTCCTTGATCTGCTCATTGTCATCATTTTATGTCATGGCGTTTGTGGATTCAGGCGCCGCCTTGAACTTAATGGACTTTGAGTTTGCCAAGCGTTGTGGTTTTCCTTTGCAGCCTTTGCAGAACACTATTCCTTTAAGGGGCATTGATGCTACACCCTTGGCTAAAAATAAGCCCCAGTTTTGGACATAGGTGACCATGCGCATGGCGCCAGCCCATCAGGAAGATTGTCGATTTCTGGTGTTGCATAGTTTGCATGATGCTATCGTGCTGGGTTTTCCGTGGTTGCAGGTACATAATCCTGTGTTGGATTGGAAGTCCATGTCCATGACTAGTTGGGGTTGTCAGGGGGTTCTGTTGTGAATTCTGTGGCTGAATTCACTCCTGTGGTCACAAGTGGTACTGCAGCTTCTGAGCTTCCTCCCTCAGGTGTTCTGGTGAGCTCGTTAACTGCTTCATTACTTAACTCCGCCTGATGCTGCTATCCTTGCTCCTTGTCAATGTTTCAGTGTTGGATCTGAGCTTCTCCTGATTGTTCCTGTGACCTGCTGCTCTGTATAGCTAAGTGCTTTTTGCTTTTTTGTTGCTTTTTTTCTGTCCAGCTTGTCTTTTGTTTTGCTGGAAGCTCTGAGACGCAAAGGGTGTACCGCCATGCCGTTAGTTCGGCACGGTGGGTTTTTTTTGCCCCCTTTGCGTGGTTTTGCTTTAGGGTTTTTTGTAGACTGCAAAGTTCGCTTTACTGTCCTCGCTCTGTCCTAGAATATCGGGCCCCACTTTGCTGAATCTATTTCATCCCTACGTTTTGTCTTTTCATCTTACTCACAGTCATTATATGTGGGGGGCTGCCTTTTCCTTTGGGGAATTTCTCTGGGGCAAGTCAGGCCTATTTTTCTATCTTCAAGCTAGCTAGTTTCTTAGGCTGTGCCGAGTTGCCTAGGTAGTTGTTAGGCGCAATCCACAGCCGCTTTTAGTTGTGTTTAGGATAGGATCAGGTGTGCAGTCTACAGAGTTTCCACGTCTCAGAGCTCGTTCTTGTATTTTTGGGTATTTGTCAGATCACTGTGTGCGCTCTGATCGCTAAGCACACTGTGTTTCTGGATTGCCTTCATAACACCTGTCATTAGCAAACATAACAGTACAAGGAGCCAAACTAATGATTCTCAATAGAGGGAAAGAAAAAGTTCTGACATCATTTTTTTTTTTTTTCTGCTCTGTGTTCACTTTTTTTTTTTTCCCCTAGACATTTGGGTGATTCTGGACACAGGTGTGGACATGGATATTCAGGGTCTGTGCTCTTCAATGGATAATCTCGTTATAAATGTACAAAAAATTCAAGATACTATTGATCAGAAATCTATGTTAGAACCAAGAATTCCTATTCCTGATTTGTTTTTTGGAGATAGAACTAAGTTTCTAAGTTTCAAAAATAATTGTAAGCTATTTCTGGCCTTGAAACCTCATTCTTCTGGTAATCCTATTCAACAGGTTTTGATTATTATTTCTTTTTTGCGCGGCGACCCTCAAGACTGGGCATTTTCTCTTGCGCCAGGAGACCCTGCATTGAGTAGTGTCGATGCGTTTTTCCTGGCGCTCGGATTGCTGTACGATGAGCCTAATTCAGTGGACCAGGCTGAGAAAAATTTGCTGGCTTTGTGCCAGGGTCAGGATGATATAGAAGTATATTGTCAGAAATTTAGGAAATGGTCAGTACTCACTCAGTGGAATGAATCTGCGCTGGCAGCTTTGTTCAGAAAGGGTCTCTCTGAGGCTCTTAAGGATGTCATGGTGGGATTTCCTATGCCTGCTGGTTTGAATGAGTCTTTGTCTTTGGCCATTCAGATCGGTCGACGCTTGCGCGAGCGTAAATCTGTGCACCATTTGGCGGTACTGCCTGAGGTTAAACCTGAGCCTATGCAGTGCGATAGGACTATGACTAGAGTTGAACGGCAGGAATACAGACGTCTGAATGGTCTGTGTTTCTACTGTGGTGATTCCACTCATGCTATTTCTGATTGTCCTAAGCGCACTAAGCGGTCCGCTAGGTCTGCCGTCATTGGTACTGTACAGTCCAAATTCCTTCTGTCCATTACCTTGATATGCTCTTTGTCGTCGTCTTCTATCATGGCGTTTGTGGATTCGGGCGCTGCCCTGAATCTGATGGATTTGGATTATGCTAAACGTTGTGGGTTTTTCTTGGAGCCTTTGCGGTGTCCTATTCCATTGAGAGGAATTGATGCTACACCTTTGGCCAAGAATAAACCTCAATACTGGGCCCAGCTGACCATGTGCATGGCTCCTGCACATCAGGAAGTTATTCGCTTTCTGGTGCTACATAATCTGCATGATGTGGTCGTGTTGGGGTTGCCATGGCTACAAACCCATAATCCAGTATTGGATTGGAACTCTATGTCGGTATCCAGCTGGGGTTGTCAGGGGGTACATGGTGATGTTCCATTTTTGTCGATTTCGTCATCCACCCCTTCTGAGGTCCCAGAGTTCTTGTCTGATTATCAGGATGTATTTGAAGAGCCCAAGTCCGATGCTCTACCTCCGCATAGGGATTGTGATTGTGCTATCAATTTGATTCCTGGTAGTAAATTCCCTAAAGGTCGATTATTTAATTTATCCGTGCCCGAACACGCCGCTATGCGCAGTTATGTGAAGGAATCCCTGGAGAAGGGACATATTCGCCCATCGTCATCACCACTGGGAGCAGGGTTCTTCTTTGTAGCCAAGAAGGATGGTTCGCTGAGACCGTGTATTGATTACCGCCTTCTTAATAAGATCACTGTTAAATTTCAGTATCCCTTGCCATTGTTATCTGACTTGTTTGCTCGGATTAAGGGGGCTAGTTGGTTCACTAAGATAGATCTTCGTGGTGCGTATAATCTGGTGAGAATCAGGCAAGGAGATGAATGGAAAACTGCATTCAATATGCCCGAGGGTCATTTTGAGTATCTAGCGATGCCGTTCGGACTTGCCAATGCTCCATCTGTGTTTCAGTCTTTTATGCATGACATCTTCCGTGAGTATCTGGATAAATTCCTGATTGTTTACTTGGATGACATTTTGATCTTCTCAGATGATTGGGAGTCTCATGTGAAGCAGGTCAGAATGGTTTTTCAGGTCCTGCGTGCTAACTCTTTGTTTGTGAAGGGATCAAAGTGTCTCTTCAGTGTGCAGAAAGTTTCATTTTTGGGGTTCATCTTTACCCCTTCTACTATCGAGATGGATCCAGTTAAGGTCCAAGCCATCCAGGATTGGATTCAGCCGACATCTCTGAAAAGTCTGCAAAAGTTCCTGGGCTTTGCTAATTTTTATCGTCGCTTCATCTGTAATTTTTCTAGCATTGCCAAACCATTGACCGATTTGACCAAGAAGGGTGCTGATTTGGTTAATTGGTCTTCTGCTGCTGTGGAAGCTTTTCAGGAGTTGAAGCGTCGTTTTTGTTCTGCCCCTGTGTTGTGTCAGCCAGATGTTTCTCTTCCGTTCCAGGTCGAGGTTGATGCTTCTGAGATTGGAGCAGGGGCGGTTTTGTCACAGAGAGGTTCTGATTGCTCAGTGATGAAACCATGTGCTTTCTTTTCCAGGAAGTTTTCGCCCGCTGAGCGTAATTATGATGTGGGCAATCGAGAGTTGCTGGCCATGAAGTGGGCATTCGAGGAGTGGCGTCATTGGCTTGAAGGAGCTAAGCATCGCGTGGTGGTATTGACTGATCATAAGAACTTGACTTATCTCGAGTCTGTCAAGCGCTTGAATCCTAGACAGGCCCGTTGGTCGTTATTTTTTGCCCGCTTCGACTTTGTGATTTCGTACCTTCCGGGCTCTAAAAATGTGAAGGCGGATGCTCTGTCTAGGAGTTTTGTGCCCGACTCTCCGGGTTTATCTGAGCCAGCGGGTATCCTCAAGGAAGGAGTCATTGTGTCTGCCATCTCCCCTGATTTGCGGCGGGTGCTGCAAAAATTTCAGGCGAATAAACCTGATCATTGTCCAGCAGAGAAACTGTTCGTCCCTGATAGGTGGACTAATAAACTTATCTCTGAACTTCATTGTTCGGTGTTGGCTGGTCATCCTGGAATCTTTGGTACCAGAGAGTTAGTGGCTAGATCCTTCTGGTGGCCATCTCTGTCACGGGATGTACGTACTTTTGTGCAGTCCTGTGGGATTTGTGCTAGGGCTAAGCCCTGCTGTTCTCGTGCCAGTGGGTTGCTTTTGCCCTTGCCGGTCCCAAAGAGGCCTTGGACACATATTTCGATGGATTTCATTTCTGACCTTCCCGTTTCTCAAAAGATGTCAGTCATTTGGGTGGTCTGTGATCGCTTTTCTAAAATGGTCCATCTGGTGCCCTTGGCTAAATTGCCTTCCTCCTCTGATTTGGTACCTTTGTTCTTTCAGCATGTGGTTCGGTTGCATGGCATTCCTGAGAATATTGTTTCTGACAGAGGTTCCCAGTTTGTTTCAAGGTTTTGGCGAGCCTTTTGTGGTAGGATGGGCATTGACCTATCCTTTTCCTCGGCTTTCCATCCTCAGACTAATGGCCAGACCGAACGAACCAATCAGACCTTGGAAACATATCTGAGATGTTTTGTTTCTGCAGACCAGGATGATTGGGTGTCCTTTTTGCCGTTGGCTGAGTTCGCCCTTAATAATCGGGCCAGCTCGGCTACCTTGGTTTCTCCATTTTTTTGCAATTCTGGGTTCCATCCTCGTTTCTCTTCAGGACAGGTTGAGTCTTCGGACTGTCCTGGTGTGGATTCTGTGGTGGATAGGTTGCAGCAGATCTGGACTCAGGTAGTGGACAATTTGATCTTGTCCCAGGAGAAATCTCAACTTTTCGCTAATCGCAGACACCGTGTAAGTCCCCGACTTCGTGTTGGGGATCTGGTTTGGTTATCTTCTCGTCATATTCCTATGAAGGTTTCCTCTCCTAAATTTAAACCTCGTTTTATTGGTCCGTATAGGATTTCTGAGGTTCTCAATCCTGTGTCTTTTCGTTTGACCCTCCCAGACTCCTTTTCCATACATAATGTATTCCATAGGTCGTTGTTGCGGAGATACGTGGCACCTATGGTTCCATCTGTTGAGCCTCCTGCCCCGGTTTTGGTGGAGGGGGAATTGGAGTATATTGTGGAGAAGATTTTGGATTCTCGTGTTTCTAGACGGAAACTCCAGTATCTGGTTAAATGGAAGGGTTATGCTCAGGAAGATAATTCCTGGGTTTTTGCCTCTGATGTTCATGCTTCCGATCTTGTTCGTGCCTTTCATGCGGCTCATCCTGGTCGGCCTGGGGGCTCTGGTGAGGGTTCGGTGACCCCTCCTCAAGGGGGGGGTACTGTTGTGAATTCTGTGGCTGAATTCACTCCTGTGGTCACAAGTGGTACTGCAGCTTCTGAGCTTCCTCCCTCAGGTGTTCTGGTGAGCTCGTTAACTGCTTCATTACTTAACTCCGCCTGATGCTGCTATCCTTGCTCCTTGTCAATGTTTCAGTGTTGGATCTGAGCTTCTCCTGATTGTTCCTGTGACCTGCTGCTCTGTATAGCTAAGTGCTTTTTGCTTTTTTGTTGCTTTTTTTCTGTCCAGCTTGTCTTTTGTTTTGCTGGAAGCTCTGAGACGCAAAGGGTGTACCGCCATGCCGTTAGTTCGGCACGGTGGGTTTTTTTTGCCCCCTTTGCGTGGTTTTGCTTTAGGGTTTTTTGTAGACTGCAAAGTTCGCTTTACTGTCCTCGCTCTGTCCTAGAATATCGGGCCCCACTTTGCTGAATCTATTTCATCCCTACGTTTTGTCTTTTCATCTTACTCACAGTCATTATATGTGGGGGCCTGCCTTTTCCTTTGGGGAATTTCTCTGGGGCAAGTCAGGCCTATTTTTCTATCTTCAGGCTAGCTAGTTTCTTAGGCTGTGCCGAGTTGCCTAGGTAGTTGTTAGGCGCAATCCACAGCCGCTTTTAGTTGTGTTTAGGATAGGATCAGGTGTGCAGTCTACAGAGTTTCCACATCTCAGAGCTCGTTCTTGTATTTTTGGGTATTTGTCAGATCACTGTGTGCGCTCTGATCGCTAAGCACACTGTGTTTCTGGATTGCCTTCATAACACCTGTCATTAGCAAACATAACAGGGTTCATAATGATGTTCCTTTGATGTCAATCTCCTCTTCTTCCTCTTCTGAAATTCCAGAGTTTTTGTCTGATTTTCAGGATGTATTCGATGAGCCCAAGTCCAGTTTCCTTCCACCGCACAGGGACTGCGATTGTGCTATTGACTTGATTCCAGGCTGTAAGTTTCCTAAGGGTCAACTTTTCAACCTGTCTGTGCCTGAACATCCCGCTATGCGGAGCTATATTAAGGAGTCTTTGGAGAAAGGGCATATTCGACCATCTTCTTCACCGTTGGGAGCGGGGTTCTTTTTTGTTGCTAAAAAAGATGGTTCTTTGAGACCCTGTATTGATTATCGCCTCTTGAATAAGATCACGGTCACGTTTCAATACCCTTTACCTTTGCTTTCTGATTTGTTTGCTAGGATTAAGGGAGCTAGTTGGTTTACAAAGATTGACCTTCGGGGGGCATATAACCTTGTTCGTATTAAGCAGGGTGATGAATGGAAAACTGCGTTTAACATGCCTGAAGGCCATTTTGAATACCTTGTGATGCCATTCGGACTCTCTAATGCTCCATCTGTTTTTCAGTCCTTCATGCATGATATCTTCCGGACTTATCCTGATAAATTCTTGATTGTATAATTGGACGATATTTTGATTTTTTCCGATGATTGAGAGTCTCATGTGCAACAGGTCAGGATGGTATTTCAGATCCTTCATGACAATGCTTTGATCGTTTCTTCTGAGGTTGCACGGGCCACAATTTCTGCACCACTGTTCGATTGATTTTCTCATCCCGACCCAATAAAATCTTTCTCTTAGAAGTACTTCTAACTTTTTCCAACCGAAGTGACCAGCACCATTATGGTAAGCTTCGAGGACCATCTTGACATCTTGTTTAGGCACGATAATCTGCCAAACCAATTCATGTGTTTTCGGATTGGTGTACCTTCTACAGAGCTTCCCTTGATACAGGAACATTTTGCCTCTCTCTTTCCAGAGTTGATGCGTCTCTTCTGGGGCATCCTCATCGGGATATGCACTTTGCTCAGTTAACAGTTCCTTCACCAACTTCACAGCCGGATTGCTGTCTTGGGTGTCAGCCCATCTATGGTGTGCTAACGGATTTAAATTCACCTCTTGTTGTTTCTGATAGGTACTTGACTGATGATGTTTTGCCTTGGGATGATGGAAGGCTGGTAGTTCAATTTCTTCAAGCTCCCCCATTTCTTCTTCTACATCTCTCAAGTGTGGCATCCGGGATAGGGCATCGGCATTTCCATTCTTGCGACCTGCTCGATACTTGATCTTGAAGTTGTAATTAGATAACCGGGCTATCCATCGCTGTTCTAACGCACCTAATTTGGCTGTGTCCAGGTGGGTCAACGGATTGTTGTCAGTATAGACAATAAATTCTGCAGCGGCCAGATAGTGTTTGAAACGTTCAGTCACAGCCCAAACTACTGCCAGTAGTTCCAATTTGAAGGAGCTGTAATTTTCTGAATTTCTTTCAGTAGGCCGGAGCTTTCTACTTGCAAAGGCGATGACTTTCTCCCGACCTTCTTGCTTTTGTGACAGCACCGCTCCTAGTCCCACATTACTGGCATCGGTGTAGAGGATGAAAGGTTGATGGTAATCTGGGTATGCCAGAACCTCTTCTCCGGTTAGTGCCTTCTTTAGTTGTTCAAAGGAGTCTTCCCTTTCGTCATTCCACTGAAAAGGAGGGTTTCGGTTTGAAGGTTTCTTCGTCTGCCCTACCAAGGTGTCTTGCAAGGGTGCTGCCAACTTGGTAAATCCTTTTATAAATCTGCGATAGTAACCCACCAATCCCAGGAATTGTCTCACTTCTTTTGCGCTGGTAGGTCTTGGCCAATCCCTTATGGCGCTTATTTTCTCGGGATCTGGTGCTACTCCCTCCGAACTCACGATGTGTCCCAGGTACTGTACCTTTGGCTTGAGAAGGTGACATTTGGATGGCTTGACTTTCATGCCATACCTAGATAAGGCTTCGAACACTTCTGCCAGGTCTATTAAGTGTTGTTCGTAAGTCTTTGAGTAGACGATCACATCATCTAGGTACAGGAGGACGGTCTCGAAGTTCTTGTGTCCGAGGCAGCATTCCATCAGCCGCTGGAAGGTACCGGATGCGTTGCAGAGTCCGAACGGCATGCGATTAAATTCACATAGACCCATTGGTGTGGTGAATGCCGTCTTTTCCTTATCTCGCTCAGCCACAGGGACTTGCCAATACCCGCTTGTTAAGTCTAAGGTGGAAAAATAATTAGCAGATTTCAAAGCAGTTAAGGACTCTTCTATCCTAGGCAAGGGGTAGGCGTCTTTATGGGTGATGTTATTAATCTTCCGGTAGTCTACGCACATTCTCATGGTTCCGTCCTTTTTTTTGACAATCACTAGAGGGGCCGCCCAGGGGCTACAGCTGTCTCTTATTACCCCGGCCTGTTTCATCTCCCTCAGCATATCTTTTGCACATTGATAGTGAGCGGGCGGTATGGGTCTATATCTTTCTTTTATTGGGGGATGGTCACTGGTGGGGATTGTGTGTTCTACCCCTTCTATCCGTCCGAAGTCCAATGGGTGTTTACTGAAGACTTGTTCATATTCCGTCACTAGCCTATACACCCCTTGTTTTTGATGGGTAGGTGTTGAATTTATGCCCACGTGTAGCTGTTGGCACCAATCCTCCATTTCTCCATCTGAGCCATTGCCTTCCACCTGACAGGTTGGTTCTAAGGGCTCAATGCTTGTGATGGCATTGTTGTCAACAGTATATAGCTTTGCCATTGTAGCATACCTTGGCAAAGTGACCTCTTCCTCTCCACAGTTCAAAAGTCGTACCGGCACTCGTCCCCGGTGTACCTCGACTATCCCTCGTGCTGTGAGTATAGTGGGCCTGCTGTCGGTGTACACTGGTTCTATTAAGGCTTGATAATCTCGTCCCTTAGTACCAATGGCTGCTCTAAACCATACCAGCATTTCTGTTTTTGGTGGGATTACAATAGATGTTGGATCACTTACCCTCACACTGCCGATTTCTCCACCTGCAACTTCTACCTGTTGCCTTAACATCAATACTTTTATTTCCCTCCGGAGAACTCTCTGCTGGCAGGATTGGGCAGTTTCAGCAATTTGCTGTAAGACAGAAATGACTTCGGAAAAGCAGTTCTCTAACACATTCATTCCTATCAATACAGTTGGTTCTCAGTTCCGCCGGTCAACATCAACAACAATTATACCCTGTTTCTTCAATTCTACTTTACCAATCTTTATGGTCATCTCCCTGAATCCTAGTTTCGGTACCAACTTACCATTACTGGCCCATATATCTAGTTCAACATCAGAGGGCCCTTTATCAATATCTGCATCAGCCCAGTACCTCTTATAAAGGATATACGGTATAGATGAAATCTGGGAACCTGTGTCCAGCAAAGCGTTGAGGGGCATTCCGTCCAGCACGATAGGGATAATGGGTCATCCTCCGATGTACCTGTCGTGCCAGGGTGTTGGGCCTTGAAAGTTCATTCCTGCGAAGCGGCCCGCATTCCCAGGGGATTCCCGTTTAAATCACAATCTCGTGCAAAGTGGCCTGGCTGCTGGCAACGGCGGCAAATGGGCTGTCCATCCGGTTGGTAGCGGTCGCGGGGTTGTCCTCTCCATGTCGGGTATCTCCGGGGTCTCATCCATGGAACACCTTCTCTACGGTTTGACAACTCCATCTTGGGTCCTCTCATCTCCTGCATGGTTTTAGCCATTGAAGCAACAACATCAGTTAAAGAGTCAAGCTTTTGTTGAAGAGCCTCATTAGTACTGGGCCCCAGGGGCTTAGCAATGGCCCCGGACATAGCTGATGTCACTGGTACTCCATGTTGTTGAGGAGCCTCTGCCATGAGTTGCGCAGGATCTTGATCCCGAGGTGCCTCTGCCAGCTGGAGACGTATAACGCTCTCCTTTAATTGGGCAAATGTCAATTCAGGGTTCTTAAAAACAAGCATGCTCACATGCCCCCGGTGAGAAGGGGTGTAGAGTCCCTCAATAAATTGATCTCTTAGCAGTTTATTCGCTCCGGTGTTAAAAATGGGTTCAGCCAGTGTAAGTGATTTAAGGGCTTCCTGCAGGTTTAAGGCAAAGTCTCTCACGCCCTCATTAACTTTTTGTTTGCAATTAAAGAATCGTACTTTAGCTTTGCTGCTGGCAGTGGTTTCAAATGTAGCTTTTAATCCAGCAAATATGCGTTCAACAGTGCCTTTTAGATCAGCTGCCCATGCTGTGACTTCTCGCTTAGCATGGCCACTTAACTGCATCATCAGGAGACTAATACGCTAAACTTCACCCATAGGGAACATGTCAAAATGGGCCAGCATCTTTTCTCTGAAATCGTCAAGGGTATTAGGCTCACCTTCATACATTGGAAGCCATGGGCCACCCGGGGTATATGGCATCAGCACCGGCATGATTGGCGCCACTCCTTGCACCGCTGCGCTACCAGACTCTCTATCGACACTCTGTCTTTCAGCTGCATTAGCGTCGCCGGGTGCTGCGGCGTCTCCGTGCTGCGACATACTGTGCCCCCTTAGTTAATCCGGACCCTTCCGGTCCTCCGCTTCCGTCGGGATAGTGTAGATTCGTTCCGCTGTGCAGCAGGATCGATTTTCCCCTTGCTCTGATGTCAGAGCGCTCAGCTTGGTGCCGCCCACAATGACACGCCCCCTGCTGCTCCCACCCACCGCGCTCTGTAATGGCGGATTCTGAAGTTTTTCAGTTAGACTGGGGCTCAGGTGATGGCGTAGCTCAATTAACAGTCTCGTGCCTAACGGTTATGAAGTGATTACCTCAGGGGATGGCGGCCATCTTTACTCCATTATAACCAATGGGGAAAAGTCACTTTCAATAGTTTTCAATGGAGAATGGATTTTTCGTTAATAAAGTCAATTTTCAAGATTTTTCATCCAAGTTTTCACAGTTTTGGGCTCCAATCACGGCACACAATACCCGGTATACGGGCTGGCTAGATCCTGTTCGTGACGCCAATTGTGACGCCCAAGAGACCGGGGTACCCAGCACCGGACCAATGGGGTCTGTCTCTTGAGGGGGGTGTCACGGGTGGCTTGACCCGGTGCTGTGGCCTCAGGCAATGCACAGTGTAAAGGGTATCGTGAGGGAACAGGCACTTACTTGATCAGCAGCAGGTTCTCCCAGCGGTGATGATCCCAATCCTGGATAGATGGCTATTGTCCAAATGAAAGACTGAGGCACTGAAACGTTTAACCAGTTTACTTTAACAAAAAAGGATTTACAACCAGTCCTGTCACCGGAGTCTGTATGGGAACTCTGAGTTACTTTGACCCTGCCGGGGTCTTCGCCTCTTATTGTACGCAATATCTGTGTGGCCCTGCTGCTGTATGTGAACTGGCTGCCGGCCCAATCTGTCCCCTCCGGGTCCTGGTTCGACGGGCAACCTGAGTCCTTTTATCGGCTTACCCCCTCCAGGAGTACCGCTGAACTCTGTGTCTGTTGCTGCGTCCGACCCTAGTGAAGCTGATATCACCTCACGTTTTTCCGGTTGCTGTATTATATGTAATGAATACAGCCACGGATCCGGTATCCGTCTTTGCGCCTGTTCTGGGTAGTGATTAATGCTACCCGGTTCTCACAATGTCCTTTTTCTCTATCCCTCTTCTCCTCAGGCCGGTGATTTAGGCCTGGTAACAGTCACAGGGCTGTTAGAGATTCAACTGTATGACCTCTCACTTTCAGCTCCTTAGCCCAACTGCCAGTTCTTCTCTCAGACCAGAATGGATCAAGGGGAGTCTCTGGAGCTCCCCCTTCTGGCCGGAGGTGGTAGTGCAGTCTTGCTATTTTAGTATTTGCATTTACTGTCAGTAACTATTTTTGTGGCAAATACCCCTAGGGGTGCCACACCTTCTATGTTCAAAAATGCGGGACTGCAATGGGCGCGAACGTAGCGCCGGCCTACGCAAATGCGTACGTGAATCTCTTTGAAATCAAACATGTATTTCCCAATGATCTATTCTCACGATTTGCTTTGGGATACCATCGTTATATCGATGATATCTTCTTCATTTGGACAGGTACATCCAATTCTATGTTTGACTTTGTTTCACAGCTCAATTCCATTTATCCGGAGCTACAGTTCACATTACACCATAGCACGGAATCAGTACCGTTTCTAGATACACTGGTAATAAAGGATACCAAAGGTGATCTTTCAACAGACCTATATTGCAAACCCACCGACAGTAACAGCCTTTTGTACTATTCAAGCTGCCATCCTAGGACCACTAGAGACAGTCTGCCGCGCTCTCAATTTAATAGGGTATCACGCATCGTATCCAATCCGGAAGTCCGTAAGGAAAGACTGGATACTGTGGCTCAAAAATTCAAGCTGAGACATTACCCATCCAGACTACTTGACAATGAAAAAGCACGGATCCTAGCCCCTCCATCCCCTCCACCACCTATGTACTCGAGGGAACGTGTTCCTTTTGTACATACGTTTCATCCCTCAATGCCAAAGGTTTACTCCATTATCAAGAGGCATTGGCCATTACTGTCTAGAGCATATCCCAGCATTGATTCCTGTAAAGCACCAACATTAATTTGCACCAAACGGACCTCTAACATCTGGGACAAGTTGGTAAGAGCGGATGTGGGGAGCTCCAGACCTACCACTACACAGCAGGTATTGGCTACCCGTCGTCAGGGTACATTCCCCTGTTTAAATTGTGTGGCTTGCTCTAACGTCATTAAGTCAGACAATATAACCCATCCCAGGACAGGCAAATCTTTCCCCATCAAAGGCTTCCATACGTGTAACTCAAACTTTGTGGTATACCTGGTCAAGTGCCCATGTGGTCTCCTCTATGTGGGGGAGACCACCCAACACGTAAGAGATCGTATTGCAAGCTATAAATCTACCATCCGTTGCAAAAAGAATTGGCTCCCTCTACCGGAACATTTCTTTAACTCCTGACACTCCGTAGCGCAACTTTGTTTTCAGGTCATAGAACATGTCCCCCGCCCCAGAAGGGGTGGTAGTCATGTAAGACTGCTTAAAATGAGAGAAACCTATTGGATACACAAATTATCTGGGCACTGTGGGATCTCTACCCTATACGCTGCATATTTCTATGGAAAAGGTAATATGTGTTCTCTAATGTATATACTCTTAGGGATAGAAGTACATGTAGACTAATATTGTATATTATGTACATATTTGTTTTCTTCACGATGCTTTGTTCTTTTGGATTGAAGGACCACTTGAGATTTTCACCATGTATTTTCAGTTTATATTTTCATGTATTGTTTTTTGATTTACGTTTTTTATTTTACAGCGATACAATGAGTAAGGCTCTGGTGGAGCCGAAACGTCTGTACTTATTGCTTCCAGACTTTGTGTCTCTGTTTTGCTCCCCTATATAAGTTTGACTGCAAATAAATGTTTAAGCAACTAACACGTTCTCATTAGAGTGTGCGGTGAAATTATACTTACTAGTACTTGGGGTCATTGGATCCATTACACCAGCACCTCGCATTCCTGACCGAGTGCACGCTAACCTTGCTTCTGAGATTGGGGCAGGGGCCGTTTTGTCTCAGAGGGATCCTGTTGGTTCCTTAATGAAACCGTGTGCCTTCTTTTCTCGTAAGTTTTCGCCTGCTGAACCCAATTATAATGTCGGCAATCGGGAGTTGTTGGCTATGAAGTGGGCGTTTGAGGAGTGGCGACATTGGCTTGAGGGAGCTAAGCACCGTATTGTGGTCTTGACCGATCGTAAGAATCTGATTTACCTCGAGTCTGCCAAACGGCTGAATCCTAGACAGGCTCGATGGTCCTTGTTTTTTTCCCGTTTTGATTTTGTGGTCTCGTACCTTCCGGGTTCTAAGAATATTAAGGCTGATGCCCTCTCTAGGAGTTTTTTGCCTGATTCTCCTGAGGTCTTAGAGCCGGTCGGTATGCTGAAAGAGGGGGTGGTCCTTTCTGCCATTTCCCCTGATTTACGACCGGTTCTTCAGGAATTTCAGGCTGACAAACCTGACCGCTGTCCTGTGGGGAAACTGTTTGTTCCTGACAGATGGACTAGTAGAGTGATTTCTGAGGTTCACTGTTCCGTGTTGGCTGGTCATCCTGGCATTTTTGGTACCAGAGACTTGGTTGGTAGGTCCTTTAGGTGGCCTTCTTTGTTGCGTGATGTGCGTTTTTTTGTGCAGTCCTGTGGGACTTGTGCGCGGGTCAAGCCTTGTTGTTCCCTTGCTAGTGGGATGCTTTTCCCATTGCCAGTCCCTGAGAGGCCCTGGACGCATATTTTGATGGATTTTATTTCTGATCTTCCGGTCTCCCAGAAGATTTTTTGTTATCTGGGTTGTTTGTGACCGGTTCTCTAAGATGGTTCATTTGGTGCCTTTGCCTAAATTGCCTTCCTTTTCAGATTTGGTTCTGTTGTTTTTTCAGCATGTGGTTCGTTTGCATGGTATTCCGGAGAATATTGTGTCCGACAGAGGTTCCCAGTTTGTTTCTAGGTTTCGGCGGGCCTTTTGTGCTAGGCTGGGCATTGATTTGTCTTTTTCTTCTGCATTTCATCCTCAGACAAATGGCCAGACCGAGCGAACTAATCAGACTTTGGAGACTTATTTGAGATGCTTTGTGTCTGCTGATCAGGATGATTGGGTGGCCTTCTTGCCACTGGCCGAGTTTGCCCTTAATAATTGGGCTAGTTCGGCTACTTTGGTTTCGCCTTTCTTTTGTAATTTTGGTTTTCATCCTCGTTTTTCTTCTGGGCAGGTTGAGCCTTCTGACTGTCCTGGTGTGGATTCTGTGGTTGACAGGTTGCAGCAGATTTGGGCTCATGTGGTGGACAATTTGGTGTTGTCTCAGGAGGAGGCTCAACGTTTTGCTAACCGTCGTCGGTGTGTTGGTTCCCGGCTTCAGGTTGGGGATCCGGTCTGGTTGTCTTCCCGTCATGTTCCTATGAAGGTTTCTTCCCCTAAGTTTAAGCCTTGGTTTATTGGTCCTTATAAGATTTCTGAGATTATTAATCCGGTGTCTTTTCGTTTGGCGCTTTCCGGCCTCTTTGCTATCCATAATTTCTTCCATAGATCTTTAATGCGGAAATATGTGGTGCCCGTTGTTCCCTCTGTTGATCCTCCGGCCCCTGTGTTGGTTGATGGAGAGTTGGAGTATGTGGTTGAAAAGATTTTGGATTCTCGTTTTTCAAATGGAAGGGTTATGGCCAGGAGGATTCTTGAGTTTTTGCCTCTGATGTCCATGCTACTGATTTGGTCCGTGCCTTTCATCTGGCTCATCCTGATCGTCCAGGGGGCCCTGGTGAGGGTTCGGTGACCCCTCCTCAAGGGGGGGTACTGTTGTGAATTCTGCTTTTGGGTTCCCTCCAGTGGTTGTAGGTGGGAATGCAGTTGTCTCTGAGTCACAGTCCTAGCCAGGTGTATCTGCTGATTGCAGTTCTGACTGGGATATTTAGGTGTGCAGGGTTCTTTAGTCCTTGCCAGTTGTCAATGTTTCTTGCGAAGTGTTGGATCACTTTCTGGCTTCTCCTGCTTAGCTGCCAATTCAGCAAAGATAAGTGTCTGTTTCTTTTTCTGTGGCACACATGCAGTGTGCTTATATTCTGTGCTATTCATTTGTTTTTCTCTTGTCCAGCTTAGACTGTGTCAGTGTTTTCTCACTCTTGTTGGATTCTCTGGAGTTGCAGATATACGCTCCAGATCTTTAGTTAGATGGTGGAGTTTTTGTATTTTCTGCTGTGGATATTTTTTGAAGGATTTTTAATACTGACCGCTTAGTATCCTGTCCTATCCATTCCTGTTTAGCTAGTGTGGCCTCATTTGCTAAATTGTGTTTCCTGCCTGCGTGTGTCTTTTCCTCTACTACTCGCAGTCAATATTTGTGGGGGGCTGCCTATCCTTTGGGGTTCTGCTCTGAGGCAAGGTAGAATTCCTATTTCCATCTATAGGGGTATTTAGTCCTCCGGCTGTGTCGAGGTGTCTAGGTTTTGTTAGGCACACCCCACGGCTACTTCTAGTTGTGGTGTTAAGATCAGGGTTTGCGGTCAGTATAGTTGCCACCTACTCCAGTGAAAGTTTTCATGCTGCTCCAAGGTCACCTGATCATAACACACATAATGCCTGGAAACAGCGGACGGTACTGGAACCAGGATGTGTAGCAGAAGGTACAAGAGCAAAAGACACTGCCGAGAACCAGCTGACAGTACTGGAACCTGGATGGGTAGCCGAAGGTACAAGAGCCAATGGAACTACTGAGGACCAGGTGACGGAACTGGAACCCAGTTACTAAGCAGGAGGTACCCGTGCCAGAAAGCACTGCCAAGGACCACCAGATGTTGGTGGAACTCGGATACCAAGAAGTAGGCACATAAGCCAAACGCTCTGCCTAGAAACAGCTGATTGGACTGGAACCAGGGGGACCCATTCAAGATTGTCTTCCAAAGAACCAGATAATGGTGCTGGAACTCAGATATGTAGCAGAAGGTCCACATGAAAAAAAAATTGCTAGGCCGCGATCCGGCCGTAGTTACCGAAAACCCACAGTCCTGCAGGGGGAGCTTGTCCTATTGGCACGACAGAACCAGCCTTGATTGCCAGTTTCCGCAGCCCACATAGGAAGCACCTAAACTGCAGGCACCACAGAGTTGGCTAACCCGACCGCAACCCGACAGGACAACGTATTGGAGGCAAAGTAACCTTGACACTACCCGGAAACAGCTGGCGTGCTGGAACCAGGCTGGGCAGGAGGGAGTACCCATGCCAAAGACACTTCTGAGCAGCAACTGGAGGTATTGGAGCCTAGGGATTACAGGAGAAACAGAGTGTAGGCTGAGGCCTAATTGGAGCAAGTTTAAAATCTGTAGTGGTGTCAATGTGGAGGGAGCAGGAGAAATTGCTGCATACACAGCTGGGGATCAGCTGACGTTACTGAACCTCAAAACACTGGTGCATGTGTTGACTGTGCAGACGACACTTCCGAGCAGCAACTGACAGTGTTGGAGCCCAAGGATTACAGGAGAAACAGAGTCTAAGCTGAGGCCTAATTGGAGCAAGTTGAAAGGGAACCTGTAACCCCCCAGGCGTTTGTAACTAAAAGAGCCATCTTGTTGCTGCACAAGGAAAAGGTGGCTCTTTTAGTTATGCTCTTGCACATGCTGAAGTAAACACTTATAAAATTTGCCCCCTCATACCATGAAACTGTACCGGAGGCGGGACTTTCCATCTTAATGAGACGCAGCACAGCCGTCATTCATACCCCCTTGGCGCCGGGCGGTGCCTCCTCAGCGTTGTTTGAATCTGTCCCGGAGCCTGTGCTGTTATGTTATCCCTTAGGCATGCGCAGTTAGCGCTGCCCGTCTTCTGACATCATTTGTTGTCAGGCTGACTGCCCGAAATCCCGCCTTGCAGTGTCTTCTGATTTATTCACACTGTGGGGTTGGGATTCATGGGCATGCGCAGTGCCTATCTTCGCCTCTCACTCATCTCATCCCGCCTTCTTCAGACTGTGCAGCGTCAGCTGATCCCTAAGCGCATTCCTTGGCGATTAGGGATCAGCTGACGCCGCACAGTCTGAAGAAGGCGGAGGGACGGGATCTCAGGCAGTGCAGCCGCACTGGCGCAGTCAGCCTGACATCAAATGATGTGAGAAGACGGGCAGCACTAACTGCGCATAGCCAAGGGATAACTTAACAGCGCAGGCTCAGGGACAGATTCAAACAACACTCAGGAGGCGGCGCACGGTGCCAAGGGGGTACAATTGACAGCTGTTCCGCGTCTAATTAGGAAGGAAGGAAAGTCCCGCCTCTGGGACTTTCACGATATGTGAGGACACATTTTATAAGTGTTTAGTTCAGCATCTGCAAGGAGCATAACTAAAAGACCAACTTGTCTAAATGCAGCATTAGTGCTGCACAAGATGGCTCTTTCAGTTACAAACGCCAGGAGGGGACAGGTTCCCTTTAATATCTGTAGAAGTGTGAGTGTGGAGGGAGCAGGAGAAATTGCCGGATACACATCAGGGGATCAGCTGACATTACTGAACCCCAATAACACGGCAGCAAGTGTTGACTGTGCAGACAGCACTTCCGAGCAGCAACTGTCGGTGCTGGAGCCCAGGGTCAATGCTAGAAACTGAGTGTAGGCCGAGGCCTAATTGGAGCAAGTTTAATATCTGTTGTGGTCTTAGTGTGGAGGGAGCAGAAGACATTGCTGCACACACAGCAGGGGAGCAGCTAGCGTTACTGAACCCCAATAACAGAGAAGCAACTGTTGACTGTGCAGACAGCACTTCGTAGCAGCAACTGGCGGTGTTGGAGCCCAGGGTCAATGCTAGAAACAGAGTGGAGAAATTGCTACACACAAAGCAGGGGAGCAGCTGGCTTTACTGAACCCCAATAACAGAGGAGCAACTGTTGACTGTGCAGACGGCACTTCCAAGCAGCAACTGGCGGTGTTGGAGCCCAGGGTCAATGCTAGAAACAGAGTGGATAAATTGCCGCACACAAAGCAGGGGCGCAGCTGGCTTTACTGAACTCCAATAACAGAGGAGCAACTGTTGACTGTGCAGACGGCACTTCCGAGCAGCAACTGGCGGTGTTGGAGCCGAGGGAATCCAGGAGAAGCAGAGTTTAGGCAGAGGCCTAATTGGAACAAGTTTAATATCTGAAGTAGTGTGAGTGTGGAGGGAGCAGGAGACATTGCCGGACAAACAGCAGGGGATCAGCTGACGTTATTGGAACCCAATAACACTGGGTCATGTGTTGACTGTGCAGATGGCACTTCTGAGCAGCAACTGGCGGTGTTGGAGCCCAGGGATTACAGTTCAGGTGGTAGAAACATGAACACAACAGGAGATCTGGATACTGTTGCCAACCAATTATTTAATCTGGAAGAAGAGTGGAACATTCCTGCAAGATGCAGGACTTGTTCATTTTTAGAAAAGTAAGCCGGGCAACATTATCGGAGGATAGTTACATGCGACGGTCTGTTAGTACACCACCTGCGGCACTAAAGACGCGTTCAAATAATACACTTGCAGCAGGGCAAGCCAGCACCTCCAATGCATACTGGCTAAGCTCTGGCCATGTATCCAGCTTAGAGACCCAAAACTTGAAAGGGGAAGAGCCATCTGGGAGTACAGTGAGAGGGCAAGACATGTAGTCTGTCACCATCTGACGGAAACGTTGCCTCCTGCTGACTGGAGCCGTCTGATGGTGTAGACATTTGTGGTGGGCACACAAAACTTTTGCCAAAGTTGGGCCATACTAGTCTTGCCTTGTGCTGAGGCACTGCTTCTGCTCCCTCTGTGTGCAGAGCTTCCTCCACTGCCTCGACGCACTGAGCTGCTTTGTAAAGCACTAGCAGCACTAGCAGCACTGCTCTCAGTTGGAATGGAGAACATGATGGAATGCACCAGTGTGTCTCGGTACTCTCGCATTTGACGCTCCAGGTTCAATGGTCTTATGAGGCCTGGTAGCGAGGATCTAGGAGGGTGTACACTCAATAATCAGCCGTGTTGAGAATGTGGGCGATGTGGTGGTCGTTTCTCAGGCACTGCAGCATGAAATCAACCATGTGCTGCAGACTGCCAACTGGCCAAGAAAGGCTGTCCCCTGCTTGAGGCGTGATCTCTGCTTGCTCTGCATCACCCCACCCTCGCTCGACATACTGACTACTGAAGCATTATGTAGCTCCCTCCTCTGGACAGATGTCTTCCTCCTCAATTGACTCCTCCTCATCCTCCACACAAGGTGTCCCCCTGCCTAGGCCTTTGTGAGGAACCATGTTGCGTAGACTGTCCAGAAGCAGATGGCATTTGTGATTTCTCATCCTCCACCTCTTCCACAACCTCCTCCTTAGCGCTTGCAGTGTTTTTTCAAGCAGGCAGATAAGGGGGATAGTCATGCTCACTAGTGCATCATATGCACTTGCCATCTGTTTGGAATCATCGAAGGCATGCAAAACCTGGCAGATGTCCTTCATGGTAGCCCACTCAGTGGTTGTGAAGTCTGAACGGCACGCAGTGCGACTTCTTTGCGCCTGATGCAGCTGGTACTCCATTACTGCTGGCTGCTGCTCACACAACCGCTCCAACATATGTAACGTTGAAATCCACCTGGTGGGTAGGTCACTTATGATGTGGTGTTCCCGGAAGGCGGAATCGGCACTGCAGAGCTGCAATGCGCAATCTTGCCATGCTGGAATGTCACAAGTGAGCGCACTCTAGGCGGACCTTGTGCAGTAGTACATCAAGATCCGGATAGTCCCTCAAAAAACTCTGCACGACCAAGTTGAGCACATGTGCCAGACATGGGATGTGAATGAGGTTGCCTAGACCAAGAGCTGCCACCAGATTTCAGCCATTGTCACACACTACCATGCCTAGCTAGAGATTCGCTGGCCCAAACCACACATCGCTCTCCTGCTTGATGACATTCCAGAGCTCCTGCGTTGTGTGGCTTCGATTCCCCAAAGAAATTAATTTCAATACGGCCTGTTGACGTTTGGCCATGGCTATGCTCATATTGGTCATAACAGGTAAGCGTTCACGGGTCCATGTGGAGGTGGACTGTGACGGCTCCTGCAGCGCTGATTCAGAGGAACTGGAGTATGATTAGAAGTCAATGTGTACAGACTAGATTCCTGCAATCCTTGGAGTTGGCAGAACACGTACTGCGCCACTCTCAAGATCTGTACACGGATCCACAGCATTTACCCAATAGGCAGTGAGGGAAAGGTATCGTCTCAGTCCATGGTGACTGGTCCACGCATCAGTGGTGAGGTGGACCTTGCTACTGATGGCGTTTATTAGCGTATGCTTATTGTTTCCCTCCACATGCTTTTGCAGGGCAGGGACGGTTTGCCTGCTGAAATAAAAGCGGCTGGGCACATTGTATTGTGGGACTGCCAATGCCATCAAGATACGGAAGGTGTCAGTCTCCACCAGCCTGAATGAGAGCATTTCAAGGGACAGTAGTTTTGCAATGCCAGCATTCAGAGCCTGTGCTCGGGGGTGGTTTGCCGAGAATGGTCGCCTTTTCTCCCATGCCTGTGCTACTGATGGCTGTAGACTGGGCTGGGAGTGTGAGGATGACAGGGAATGTGGTGCTGTGGGTGGAATTACACTGGGTCTCTGTACAAAAGTGCCAGAGGTTCTTCCATGGCAATCCTGTGAGGAAGCTGAACCAGCTGTGTGAGCTGGAGGAAGAAGCTACAACATGAGCCGAAGAAGTGGTAGGTGCCGCTGTAGGCTGGCCTAGGTCTTCAATGTGTTCTTGTAACGCCACTATGTGCTTGGTCCGCACATGTTTCCACATATTTGTGGTATTGAGGTTGCTGACACTTTTCCCTCTTTTGACTTTCTGATTACACAGCTTGCATTTGACAAAGCAAATGTCATCTGCAGCTGTGTCAAAAAAGGATTGGGCACTGCAAGTCTTGGGAGCACCCGTTTTGGGTTTTGGAAGAGGCTCCTAATGGGTGCCGAAGTGGAGACTTCAGGCAACGCAGTCTTCCCCTCCCTCTCCCTCCTTTTTGGGCCGTTCGGGGAATTTCTTCCTCAGAGCTGCTCCCACCACCTTCCTGTACCTCACGACAGGATGGGCCAAGGACCTCATCATCTACACTTCCCTCTCCCAACAATTGCTTCTCCTGGGTAGTCTTGGCAGCAAAGTATGCTCCAGAAAGCGGAACCTGAGTCTCATCATCAGATGTGTACTGAAGTTTGCTGACTGTAGGCACTGGCCAACCCGCCTCTTCAGATTCAGAGAGACAAAGCAGTTGCGCATCACTGCATACTGCCTCTTCTTCAGTTTCTCGAATGCTGCTTGGCTGTCCCCCTCTTTCCAAGCCAAGAGATTCAGAGAACAGAAGTAGAGATGGCTCCTGTCCTGGGCTCTCTGACTGCCTGGGCAATTTGGCAGGTGGTGAAGAGACAGATGGGTGCTCTTCAGTGCTCTGTGCCTGAGAGGATGTGGCACTAATTGAAGTCGATGTGTTAGCTGCCGTCCATCCAACAACGGCTTCAATTTGTTCGTGCCGCAGCAGTGGGGTACAGTGAGCTCCTACAAAGCTGCACATGAAGGACTGTTCCCTGCTAAAACTGGGGGATGATGAGTCACCGGTGCCCACAGCAGGCATAGAATCCCCACTTCCTCTCCCTGCAGACTCCACGCCCACGACCACGTGCCTTACGCCCTGCCTTCTTCATCTTGGTCGACTAACAAAGATAGGCAGAAAAGTACTAAGGGGTAAGTGTGCTTATTCCTGAACAGCTGCTAACAGGTATAAGAAACACTAATTTTCTAAAGTGTGGACTAGACTTTAATATGAGCTAATGTGGCCTACACAACTGTAAAGTGGAGTGTTTGGTAAACTTTATTAAATTTTTGTTTTTTGCCCAGAACAGACTACAGCATGAGCTGAACTCACACAGAGACCTTGCAGACAGCCGTGAATGGTGTTTCAAGGCCAAAAATAGCTCCTCTATGTACTCCTATATAGTGTTTTTCCACAATCTAGCAGGATACGGATGGAAACCCACTAATAGAAAAGATCTGGAAAAATGTGCGGCAGGCAGCACTAATTGAAAAAAGGACAATGGAACAGTATGAGGCAGTGACGCACGCTGAGCTGACTACAACCAGCTGTGGCTGCAGAACAAGTTACAGAGTGAGCTGCACTCACACAGAGACCTTGCAGACAGCCGTGAACAGCGCTGCAAGGCCAAAAAAAGCTCCTCTATGTACTCCTATATAGTGTTTTTCCACAATCTAGCAGGATACGGATGGAAACCCACTAATAGGATAAATCTGTAAAAATGTGCAGCAGGCAGCACTAATTGAAAAAAGGACAATGGAACAGTATGAGGCAGTGACGCACGCTGAGCTGTCTACAACCGGCTGTGGCTGCAGAACAGACTACAGAGTGAGCTGCACTCACACAGAGATCTTGCAGACAGCCGTGAACAGCGCTGCAAGGCAAAAACAAGGTTCTCACACAGAGGTTGCTAAATTAGCCTGGGTAAAGCACAATGAAGCAAATCGCTATCTCAAAACTAGCCCTCAGTCACAACACAGCGTCCTGTCCCTAACTGAATTCACAGCAGAGTGAACCCAAAATGGCGGCGGCGACTTTTATAGTGCATCATGACATCATTTCAGCAGCCAATCACAGCCATGCCAGTAGTTACATGACTAACATGCATACCAGGATGTGCCCACACTTCTTAGGATTCCTCATTGGCTGAACTAAATCAAATTGGCTCATTGAATTTTGGGAACTTCCGATTCCTGTATCCGATATTGAGAAAGTATCGGAACTCACTATCGGAATTCCGAAACCGTGAATATCGGCCGATACCCGATATTTGTAGTATCGGAATGCTCAACACTAGTCCCTAGTAAACCCACGTTGGTATTGGGTCATGAGGTTATTCCTCTTCAGATACTTCAGTATAGCATCCCTTAGAATGCCCTCCAGGATTTTACCCACAGTAGAGGTTAAGCTTACTGGCCTATAATTTCCGAGTTCAGTTTTTGTCCCTTTTTTGAATATTGGCACCACATTTGCTATACGCCAGTCCTGTGGTACAGACCCTGTTATTATGGAGTCTTTAAAGATGAAAAATAATGGTCTATCTATGACTGTACTTAATTCTTGCAGTACTTGGGGTATATCCCATCCGGGCCCGGAGATTTGTCAGTTTTAGTGATTTTTAGATGCCGCTGTACTTCCTGCTGGGTTAAGCAGGTGACACTTAATGGGGAATTTTTGTTATCACTGATCACTGTCTGCCATGGAATTTTCTTCTTCTTCTTGGCTTTTTCCTCATCCTCATCCACCATTTCACCCAGACTATTTTTAAAGGGGCCAACACTATCATTTTTTAGTTTCTTACTATTTACGTAGTTAAAGAATATTTTGGGATTATTTTTACTCTCTCTGGCAATGAGTCTCTCTTTCTCAATCTTTGCAGCCTTGATTTCCTTTTTACAGGATTTATTTAATTTTCTATATTTCTTTAATGCCTCCTCACTACCTACTTCCTTTAATTCTCTAAATGCTTTCCTTTTGTCACTTATTGCGCCCCTTACAGCTCTATTTAGCCATATTGGTTTCCTCCTATTTCTAGTATGTTTATTCCCATACGGTATATACTGTGCACAGGTCCTATTCATGATGCTAATAAACGTCTCTCATTTTCTTTGTGTATTTTTGTGTCTCAGGATATCGTCCCAGTTAATTGCACTAAGATCATTTCTCATCCGTTGGAAATTTGCCCTCCTGAAGTTTAGTGACTTTGTAACCCCTCTACTACACATCTTATTAAAGGATATGTGAAAACTTATTATTTTGTAATCACTATTCCCCAAGTGACTCACAATCCTTATATTTGCTATGCAGTCTGGCCTGTTGGTTAATATTAGGTCTAGCAGTGCCCCCTTCTTGTTGGGTCCTGAACCAGTTGTGAAAGGTACTGTAATTGTCTCACATAGTTGTCAAAAACTGATTACCTTTGCTGGAACTGCAGGTTTCTGTTCCCCAATATATTTCAGGGTAGTTGAAGTCCCCCATAATAATGACTTCTCCTTGAGTCGCAGCTTCATCTATGTGCTTTATGAGGATATTCTCCGTTGCTTTCACTATTTTTGGAGACTTATAACAAACCCCTATCAGTAATTTATTATTTTTCCCCTTCCCCTTATCTACACCCACAGGGATTCTACATTTTCATTAGATTCACCTCTATTTTCACGCAGGATGGGTTTTAAGGATGATTTTACATATAGACACACACCTCCCCCTCACTTATCCATTCGGTCATTTCTGAACAGACTATAACCCTGCAAGTTAACAGCCCAGTCATGGCTCTCATCCAGCCATGTCTCAGATATCCCCACCATGTCATAATTATGCTCCAACAACATTAATTATAATTCGTCCATTTTGTTGGTGAGGTTTCTGGCATTAGTATACATACATTTTATGTATCTCTCTGCACCTCTATTCTTTCTTAAATTATTAATTGTTCTAACCCCACCCCCCATGCCATCACCACCCCCAACTTCCTTATTTGTGTCCAGGTCTCTATCTGCACTATCTTCCCCTCCTATAAAATGAATACCCTCCCCCCAATCCCTAGTTTAAACACTCCTCCAACCTTCTAGCCATTTTCTCCCCCAATACAGCTGCACGTTCCCTATTGAGGTGCAGCACGTCCCTAATGTAGAGCCTGTAGCCAACTGAGAAGTCGGCCCAGTTCTGCAGGAACCCAAACCCCTCCTTCCTACACCAATTCTTGAGCCACTTATTAACCTCCCTAAACTCCCGTTGCCTCTCTGGCGTGGCACGTTGTACAGGCAGTATTTCGGAGAATACTACGTTGGAGGTCCTTGCTTTCAGCTTGAAGCCTAATTCCCTGAAATCGTTTTTAAGGACCTTCCACCTACCTCTAACTGTCATTTGTGCCAATGTGCACCATGACCGCTGGGTCCTCACCAGCCCCTCCCAGAGCAGGTGCATTTATATGGAGACTTGATTACACACAGGTGGATTATATTTATCATAATTAGGCATTTAGGACAACAATGGATCATTCAGAGATCCACAATGAACTTCTGGAGTGAGTTTGCTGCTCTGATAGTAAAGGGGCCGAATAATATTGCACGCCCCATTTTTTAGTTTTCGAATTTCCACAAAAATGTAAAATAATAAAATAACACTGTGTGTGTGTATATATATATATATATATATACACTGTATATATACAGTATATATATATATATATATATATATCAGTGACACACATATGAATATATACAGTATCTTTATATTTCACAGAGAGATAGATAGCAGAAAAGCCAGTAATTAATTTGTCGGCTTCTGTGAAATAAATTGTAGAACTGTTAGATTTACATATGTCAGTGACTACGGCTAGTTTCACACTAGCGTTTAACCGGGCTGCAGAGGGATGCGGAATTCCTCCGTGAAGCCCCGCCCACTGTCGCGAATCTTCGTTCAGCTCCGCCTGGGTATGCAGGCCATGCCGCTGTATGCGGATGCCGATGCATGCATTGTTTTGACGGTGCGACCACCTATGCCGAGCACAACATGTTGCATTTTCATGCAGTTGCCACACCGTCAAAACAACGCATGCGGCGGCATCTGCATACAGCAGCATGGCCTGCATGTTAAAGATAGGGTGTGCACGCCGCATGCAGCCTTAGGCGGAGCTGAACGAAGAGGTGCGGCAGTGGGCGGGGCTTCCCGGAGGAACTCCACATCCCTCCGCAGCCCGGAAAAATGCTAGTGTGAAACTAGCCTAACACTGTTAGTAGTATGTGTATGTAAAATTTGGGACCTGTATGTATTTAGTAAAATAATGTATTCATAGAAATAACTTGTGTGGGTTCTGGCACAATTTTCTGCACCAGAGGGACAGGCATTAAAATTCTTTATTCTGCATGTGTGTGTGTGTATGTGTGTGTGTTTATATAACCCTTTAAAAACTTTAGGATTAGTAATGGATAGGTGTCTTATTGACACCTCTTTATTACTATTGGGCTTAATGTCACCTTACAGTACAAAGGTAACATAAGATATAAAATGATATATAGTGCAAATCACAGCATGCTGCAATTTCGTACGCACGTATAAATACAGCCAAGAAAAAAACGGATGATCAGAGCTGCCCCATAGATTAACATTGGTCCTAGTACTATGCTAAAAAAAATTGCATCGCATTCTTCTCTAGTGTGACTCCAGCCTTATACAGCATTCAATGGAGCCTACCTGTTATGCCGGCCACTTGCACACCTTCTTAGCGCCACCCTACTCACCGTATTTTGCTCTGCTTCATCCGATACCTGAGTTGCCTTGTGCTTGTTGTGAGTTATACCACCATCATTTTTTTCATAGAGAGTCTAAATGAATCTGCGCAGGGCAATACTATATAGGCCCACAGTTGTCTGAGTACCATTTTCAAAAGACTAATCCATAATACATTCATAAGCTGAAGCTTCACATAATTCAGATGTTGTTGTGGAGCGCCCCCAGACATAGGGCCACAAGTCACTCGGTACCGGTCCCTTCTCCTTCTGTTCTGCGGTTGTCACGGTGGCTGGACCCGGTCGTGACCCTGCTAAGGGGCGTCCAATGAAAATGGTAGTACAGTCTGTCAGTAGTTCGTGACGCCACCTGTGGTATTCGGTCAGGGCGACCGACGTTGCTGTGGGGTCCGCTAGGGTGATGGAATGGCAGCTGGATGGTATACCTTCCCACAGGTGAAGTATGTCCCCAGGGCTTCCAAGTAAGGTGGATGGTGATGGTGTGAGGTGCAGGCAATAACGAGGACACAGGGTTGCAGTCTCTTTACCTTTTACTGAAGGCTTCAGTACACTCAGTCTAGAGCACGTTCAACCGGGCTATCAGAGACCGGCCAGTCCGATGGGCACATCCAGAGTTTCCCTCGCAGATGGAAATCGTTGCCTACCAATAGCGCCTGTGTGTTGTAGTCCTACCCTGCTGAGCATTCGGAATAGTCCTCTGTTATGACACGGTGGTCTAGGAGCAACATGGAACGAGATCTGAAGGAAGTGGTAACTGTACTGACCGCAGTCCCTAAGCTCAACACAACACTAGAAGTAGCCGTGGAATGCTCCTAACTCTCCCTAGGCATCTTGTCACAGCCTAAGAGCTAACTACCCCTAAAGATAGAAGCAGGAAAGCTATCTTGCCTCAGAAAAAATCCCCAAAGGATAGATTAGTCCCCCACAAATAATGACTGTGAGTGGAGAGGGAAAAGACATACACAGAATGAAACCAGGATGAGCACAGGAGGCCAGTCTAGCTAAATAGATAGGACAGGATGAAATACTGTGCGGTCAGTATAAAACACTACAAAAATCCACGCAGAGCTTACAAAAAATCTCCACACCTGACTAACGGTGTGGAGGGCAAATCTGCCTCCCAGAGCTTCCAGCAAGACAGAATTAATTCACACTGAAAAGTTGGACAAACATAGAAAGCACAGAATGGATAAGTCCACAATCTATGGACAGAAAAGGGCAAGCAAAAACTTAGCTTAGCTGAACTGGTCAGGATAACAGGGAACTCCAAAGAGATGTGAATCCAACCAGGAACCATTTACAAGTGGCACTGGCTGAAGATAGAGCCAGACTTAAATAGCCGAGCAGAAGAGACGATAAATGGTGGCAGCTGATGACAGCTAACTCCAAGGAGCAGCCATACCACTAGAAACCACAAGAGGGAGCCCAAGAGCAGAACTCACAAAAGTGCCACTTACAACCACCGGAGGGAGCCCAAGAGCGGAATTCACAACAGTCCTCACAACTGCTGTTCTCTTTTGTTCGTTCTCTACAGCTCTCTCTCTCTCTCTCGTTCTTTGGTTCCAGATGTTGCTAGTTTCTAACGTCCCCCAGATAAAGTATGGCTAGGACGCCACCCGTTTGACGGGAAGGCTTGGAGGTCTTCCGGGACCCTAGAGACGCCCCTCTCCCAATGTTGCCCCCTATGTCTTCGTAGGTGTAAAAGGTAGACAGCCAACCTATAATCAACTGTCCAGCGGAATTTGAAGTAAGGCCTGAAGTCAGTTACTCCTACGGTGATCCGGCCACCGACTACGCGCCTCAGTAAGATGTTGCCTTCCTCTCTCGGCACAACTCTTACTGGCTCTCCTTTGTGCTGATCTCGTTTACACTGTTCCACAATATTCTTCCCCTCTTGTCTCTTTCTTAGGATACCACCGCAAGGTGTGCAGGCGCGGTTCCGTTACGTTCTGTTCTGTCGCTAGGCACCTGCCAGGTTCCCACGCCTGACAGGGACCCCCCTGTGTCTTCTCCCCGCAACACCCCCTGCCACGGGATGTTGCCTGGTTCCAACCCAGTCAGCTTCTGACTAACTTCCTCCCCAGCCCCTAGTTTTACCAGTGTGAGGAGTGGCCCAATAAATAAAGCCTTTTGCTCCCCCTAGTGGCCGGAGTGTGAAGTGTAATGTGTTCTGGTGATACCTGGTCAGGAGAACTCTTTAGTGCCATCGGACGTACCGCTACTCGCCTTGGGGCCATACTGCAACGACCAGGTCTCTGGGGCGCTGCACTCCCCCCCGGTTAAATCCAGTACTCCTGGACTGGGAAGAAGAACAACAATATAATGCAGTTAAAGACATACAAAATTTTTGGATGCTAAGAACAAATAAATAGAAAAGGTGCTTCCCTTTATGGGAGGTAAGGACACTTGAACGTTACAAACAAAAATAACAGTTAAATATTTTTAAATAACATTATGACTATAAATAACTCTCTGTACCTAGCCGGGTATTCTACTAAGTGCAAAATTTTCGAACATTAAACTAACTCTTCCTTTAAGGGCGTATAAGCTGAACCCACTAAAGGCCCACTATCAAGTACTACAACAACTCAACTTTCTTTTCCGTTCTCACTTCACCAATGCAGGACCGCCTAGCTCCTTGGCTGAGCCTACTGCCATTGTGCCGACCATCTTTCTACGTTTCTCAGGAGGACTCTCTCTCTAACCCCTACGGGTTCACTTCAGACTTTCCTGTCCTCAATCTTTATTAACATTATTAAACTATCTAAATTCTTCAGCATTATTAACGTTTTAGTAAAACAATCATCAAACATTCCCTTTAAGAGGGACCCAAGTCTCTGGTGCAGACTCTCTTTCAGCAAGTTCACAGCAATCAAGTCTTTCTGCAGCGAGTCTTCGCAAAGTCTTCGCAAAGTCTTCCTCGACTTATAAAACCAGTAGGGGGCACCTTTAAGAAGGTGCAACTATTTACAAAGCCAGTTTGTGAATAATTCACCGTCCATGATTCGGCAGTCTTTAAAACAATGATGAACAGTAGAAAAAACAAACAATAGAAAACAATAGGGATCCCGGGTCAACAAAGGGATCCCTAGGAGTTAACCCTGGACGGGTTGGAAGTAGTAGCAGGTAACAGTTAACTATTTACAAATCAGGTCTCCGAGGTTTATTTCCTCGGCGTTAGTGGCTGTGACGTCTCCACCGGCAGCAGTGGGCGGGGCCATCCCCCCGGGTACTCGCGGGCACTCGGTGTAGTGACAGGAGATTCTGAGCTCCAATCCGGGGTCTGAGTGGCGATGGTTCTGAATCCCGCAACAACCGAGGAACTGGCCACCCCAGAGGTGGAGCTTTCGGGTACCACCGCAGTTACAGTGTCCACAGTGCAGGTAGTGGTTTCCACCACGGTACATGTGGGGAGCACCACCGTGGTCTCGGTGACAGTCGTGGTCCGATCACAAGGGGGCACCCTCGCTATGGGGGACGGCTTCTCTGCCGCTCTGCTGGATGATGACCCGGAGGCTGACTGCTTACGCACGTTCAGGGCGAACCAGCCCCTCTCCCCGAAAAGCCGGGTGTAAGTGACCTCATCCCCCTTGTACAAATCCCGATCCGGGTGGCCTTCTCTGAGATGGGACTCCACGTCTCTCCAGTTCACAAAGATCTCGGAGTATAGGTCCGGCTCCTTAATAAAGCCCCATCCTCCGCGGAGCCGGAACTCGACAACGGTGCCCTGCCTGCGCGGGGCCTGGTGGGTGGTACGGTCTTTGCGGGCCCGGTCCTTCACTGCAAGGTCCCGCCGGTAATGGGCCTCCCGCTGGGCCTGACGATGTTCCTCTGACTCCTTCCACTGCTGATCCAGCCGGGCCTGGTATTGCTCCCAGCTAAGGGCCTCGACCAACTCCTTCTCCTGCGTCTGCACTCCGGGAAACCCCATAATGTTCGTCCCTGGGTTCACCCAGCGGCACACCGTACGTTTGGCGTAGACCTCGCCTGGCATGGTAAGCGGCGAGATCGGGGCCTTCAGGAAGTGCTCCATGCCCGTGGGTTGGTCCCATTGGGGGAGACGTTGGAGTCTATGGGTCCCAGGGAGAGGGGGCGCTGCGACGGGGCCGATTAACAGGTCCTTCGCCGGCGGGACGGGGTCAGCAGAATCACCGATCGAGGCAACTTCTTCCCTTGCGGTCAGCTCCGGTGATAGCAGAGGATCCAGGATCAGGGGCTCCTCCGCCGGCATCTCCTGGCACGGGGTCTTAGCCTTCAGTCGCCACTGGAGCAGCTGCTCCATGAGATCCTCCATCTCATTCTGCAGGAGACCGGTCCCACTGGTGGACATTTGGCTGCTAGGCTCATCCGGGTAGCTGGGGGAGCCCTCCGCTTCAACCCCGCAGTCGGGGTCTGAGCTGCTGGCCATGGCGTACTCCACGTGGGTCACCTCCTGGTCTCTTTCCCGCTCTCTTCTTTGTGGGTGGTTGCGTTTCTTGTTCCTCCGCCCCCCATTGAGGATCAGGAGGCGGATCTCTGCTGCTGACGGACATGTCCTCACGGTGCAGAAGTATTTAGACTGGGCGGCCATTATTTTTCGCGCTCTCCAGTTTACTCACACCCACTTCCACGCCCTTCTTCTTCCCCTGCGCCCCTCGTGGCGCTATAATGGCGGCAGTTTTGGCGGGAATCTTACGGCAGATAGCAACACACAGTCCTTGCAATAAATCACAGTCCAACACGTTTCAATCACAGTTCCAAGGCACACATGACCTGCTTCTCAGGCTTAAGTACGATCCTGTTCATGGCACCAAGCTGGAGCGCCCCCAGACACAGGGCCACAAGTCACTCGGTACCGGTCCCTTCTCCTTCTGTTCTGCGGTTGTCACGGTGGCTGGACCCGGTCGTGACCCTGCTAAGGGGCGTCCAATGAAAATGGTAGTACAGTCTGTCAGTAGTTCGTGACGCCACCTGTGGTATTCGGTCAGGGCGACCGACGCTGCTGTGGGGTCCGCTGGGGTGATGGAATGGCAGCTGGATGGTATACCTTCCCACAGGTGAAGTATGTCCCCAGGGCTTCCCAGTAAGGTGGATGGTGATGGTGTGAGGTGCAGGCAATAACGAGGACACAGGGTTGCAGTCTCTTTACCTTTTACTGAAGGCTTCAGTACACTCAGTCCAGTGCACGTTCAACCGGGCTATAAGAGACCGGCCGGTCCGATGGGCACATCCAGAGTTTCCCTCGCAGATGGAAATCATTGCTTACCAATAGCGCCTGTGTGTTGTAGTCCTACCCTGCTGAGCATTCGGAATAGTCTTCACTAGAGTTGAGCGACCTTGACCTTTTTAGAGTCGAGCCGGGTTTTGCGAAACCCGACTATGTCCAAAGTCGGGTCGAGTGAAATCGGCCGATTATGACGTAAAGTCGGGATCGACCGAAACACGAAACCCAATGCAAGTCAATGGGGCAGCATAGTCGGCAGTGAGTGGGGGCCAGGAAAACACCTAGAGTACCCATTTTAATGTCAAAACCATCCATTCTTCTTAATGAAGCTTGTCAAGCGTAATTTACCTTATAATAATTGGAAGGCATTTGAAATTGGGGGTCATTTGGCTAAAGTTGTGGGGGGTAGGGCTGGTTCAAGTAATTAGTGGGCCCAGGAAATCTGGACCACGTCACGGCAGTGGAGCAGGGAGAGGTAAGTATTTCAACTTTGCAAGTGCTGTGAACCTGAGCAAGCAGGGGGGGCCCACTCGGCATTGGCACTGGCACAGGGCCCCTCAAAGTACAGCGGTGTGTTTGCACGGCGGGGGCGCCTCCCACCGGCAGCAACACTTTTGCGTACTATGAGAGGCCCTGTGCCAGTGACGTCGCCAACTAGTATTCCTCCCCCCACCTGATGAAGGAACCTGCACTTTCATCTGCATCTTCCTCTTTGTCCCCGTGTAAGGTGGTATGGTATGCGGGAAGAGCAACCTGACTTTCAACAGGGTCACAATGTTGTTGTGTAGCGTGCACGGGGAATGTTGCGTTATGGGTCAATGTACCAGCAGACTCATCTATCACTGGCTGGGCAATGGGCACGATGAAGTGGAAACACAGATATAGGCCCAAAGAAGAAAGTGGGCTAAATGCAGTTCAAAATTGGTAACACAGGAATAACCAGGGGGCATTGCAGTGGAGGACAACTGGAATGAGAGGCTGACACAGAGAGTAGGGCCAAATCAGTAAGTAGTCGAAATGCAGTTCAAAATTGGCAACCGTAGTAAACAGGCGGCACAGCTTTGTTCAGTGGAGGAGAACAGCAAGGAGTGGCAGACACCGATAGTAGGCCCCAACCCAACTAGTAGGCCAAATGCAGTCTAACATTAACAACTACTTAACGAGAGGCTGAAAATGGAATTTCAGGACAGGAAACCAGGAGAACAGCAAGGAGTGGCAGACACCGATAGTAGGCCCCAAACCAACTAGTACGCCAAATGCAGTTGTTCCATTTAACCACAATTTAATGAGAGCCTGAAGATAGAAGCTCAGGAAAGGCAACCTGGGGAACACCTTGGAGTGTAACACACCATCTCTCTCCACCCCATACCCATTTTGTAGGCCTAATGCTGTGTACTTTTCTACAACTACTAAACGAGAGTCGGAAGACCGAAGCAATGGCAAGGAAACCTGGGGAACACCTTGGAGTGTAACACACCATCTCTCTCCACCCCATACCCAATTTGTAGGCCTAATGCAGCCTACTTTCCGACACCTACTAAACGAGAGCATGAAGATCGAAGTTCAGGAAAGGCAACCTGGGGAACACCTTGGAGTGTAACACACCATCTCTCTCCACCCCATACCCATTTTTTAGGCCTAATGCAGCGTACTTTTCTACAACTACTAAACGAGAGCATGAAGATCGAAGCTCAGGAAAGGCAACCTGGTGAAAACCTTGGAGTGTAACACAACCTGTCTCTACACCCCATACCAAATTTGTAGGCCTAATGCAGCGTAGTTTCCACCAACTACTAAACGAGAGCCGGAAGATCGAAGCTCATGAAAGGCAACCCGGGGAACACCTTGGAGTGTAACACAACCTCTCTCTACACCACGAAAGGGCTGATTCTTAGGAAGGAAGGCTGTTGTAAATAAGCATTGCGCATCCGAGGGTGATTATATTCTTATTCGGTATCTACTCACCCTCGGACGCGCCATGCTTCTTGATTTGTAATTAATGTTTATTTGCAATGTGCTTTTGACTTACTCAATTATTTTTTTAATTATTGATTTTATTAAATTAATAGTTTAACATCTTATTGGAAATAATTTAAAGGAGACGCGACAGGACAACACTCGGTGGATGCCATATCTGTGTTAACAACTCCAAAAAACTTTCAGTTAACTTCTTGCAGGAGAAAGAAATTGTAGCTGTTGGACCTTTGTAGTACAGTTCCAGATATTTGTTGTGTGTTTGTTTTGATTGTTAAAATGTCTGCATTTGAGATCTCAACACGATCTTATTTTTTATAATCAAATTAATTTTTTAAATATTTTATTAGGTTGGTTCAAGGGGTACACGGGCCGCAGTAGACAGGTCAGTGGAGGCCTAGTGGAAGGAGGGACCGCAGATGCGCCACTGTTTCACCCATACACAATTAGTAGGCCTAATGCAGCGTAGTTTCCAACAGCTACTAAACGAGAGCCGGAAGATCGAAGCTCAGGAAAGGCAACCTGGGGAACACCTTGGAGTGTATCACAACCTCTCTCTACACCACGGAAGGGCTGATTCTTAGGAAGGAAGGCTGTTTTAAATAAGCATTGCGCGTCCGAGGGTGATTATATTCTTATTCGGTATCTACTCACCCTCGGACGCGCCATGCTTCTTGATTTGTAATTAATGTTTATTTGCAATGTGCTTTTGACTTACTCAATTATTTTTTTAATTATTGATTTTATTAAATTAATAGTTTAACATCTTATTGGAAATAATTTAAAGGAGACGCGACAGGACAACACTCGGTGGATGCCATATCTGTGTTAACAACTCCAAAAAACTTTCAGTTAACTTCTTGCAGGAGAAAGAAATTGTAGCTGTTGGACCTTTGTAGTACAGTTCCAGATATTTGTTGTGTGTTTGTTTTGATTGTTGAAATGTCTGCATTTGAGATCTCAACACGATCTTATTTTTTATAATCAAATTAATTTTTTTTATATTTAATGATGTTGGTTCAAGGGGTACACGGGCAGCAATAGACAGGTCAGTGGAGGCCTAGTGGAAGGAGTGACGGCAGACAGGCATCAAAGGCCTAACATTGGGCTGGCTGTAGGCAAGTTAAAATTGGTTCCAGGGGAACACGGCCATCAGTGGCCTGGTCAGTGTAGTTGTAGTTGAAAGAACGGGACGCAGACAGGCTTCGAAGGCCTAACATAATAATATAGGGCTGGCTGTAGGCAAGTTAAAATTGGTTCCAGGGGAACACGGCCATCAGTGGCCTGGTCAGTGTAGTTGTAGTTGAAAGAACGGGACGCAGACAGGCTTCGAAGGCCTAACATAACAAACTTGGGCTGGCTGTAGGCACTTTTAAATTGGTTCCAGGGGTACATGGGCAGCAGTGTATGGTCAGTGGAAGTCTAGTGGAAGGAGTGACCGCAGACAGGCTTCCAAGGCCTAACATAACAAACTTGGGCTGGCTGTAGGCACTTTTAAATTGGTTCCAGGGGTACACGGGCAGCAGTGGTCTGGTCTGTGGAAGTCTAGTGGAAGGAGTGACCGCAGACAGGCTTCGAAGGCCTAACATAACAAACTTGGGCTGGCTGTAGGCACTTTTAAATTGGTTCCAGGGGTACACGGGCAGCAGTGGTCTCGTCAGTGGAAGTCTAGTGGAAGGAGTGACCGCAGACAGGCTTCCAAGGCCTAACATTACAAACTTGGGCTGGCTGTAGGCACTTTTAAATTGGTTCCAGGGGTACACGGGCAGCAGTGGTCTGGTCTGTGGAAGTCTAGTGGAAGGAGTGACCGCAGACAGGCTTCGAAGGCCTAACATAACAAACTTGGGCTGGCTGTAGGCACTTTTAAATTGGTTCCAGGGGTACACGGGCAGCAGTGGTCTGGTCAGTGGAAGTCTAGTGGAAGGAGTGACGGCAAACAGTCTTCGAAGGCCTAACATAACAAAATTGGGCTGACTGTAGGCACTTTTAAATTGGTTCCAGGGTAACACGGCCAGCAGTGGCCTGGTCAGTGTAGTAGTTGTAGAAAGAAGGGACCGCAGACAGGCTTCGAAGGCCTAACATAACAAAAATGTCAAAACAATGGTATTGTCAGTGCCAGGCATTGAAGGATGTCAGCGCCTAGACTACACATTGGTGAAGCTGTGAGAGATAATTTTGCTAGTGGTAGAGCACTGTTTGAGCTGGGGGGGGAACTGTCTTGTGGCCGGCGGTACAGGCACAGGGCCCCTCATATTACAACGGTGTGTCTGACGTTGGGTGCGCACCACCACCGCCAGAGACACTTTATTGTACTATGAGGGACCCAGTGGCAGTGCCGTCGACCAAAAGCGGCCACACCCACCTCTTCAGACAAACAGCACTCTCAAGGGTCCAAGCGCAAAGTGGCGATAGCACGGCCCCGTGTGGGGAGTTTGGCCATTTCGTGAGGTGGAAACATGTCGTATGCTGGACAATCAGGTGAAGAAAATTACGAGATTGGAAAAGTCATTCAGAATAGTCCACAGGCAAGACCTTTTCATAGGAAAGCTAGGTGTCAGCCGGGCAGGGTGGGGCAAAAGATTTTGAAATCCAGTTGTGGTTCATTTTAATGAAGGTTAGATCATCTACATTTTGGGTAGCCAGACGAGTCCTTTTTTCTGTTAGTATTGAACCTGCAGCACTGAATACTCTTTCTGATAGGACACTAGCTGCCGGGCAAGCAAGCTCCTGCAATGCATATTCTGCCAATTCTGGCCAGGTGTCTAATTTGGATGCCCAGTAATCAAATGGGAATGACGGTTGAGGGAGAACGTCGATAAGGGATGAAAAATAGTTTGTAACCATACTGGACAAATGTTGTCTCCTGTCACTTTGAATTGATGCTGCAGTACCTGTCCTGTCTGCGGTCATAGAAAAATCACTCCACAACCTGGTCAGAAAACCCCTCTGGCCAACGCCACTTCTGATTTCTGCCCCTCTAACACCTCTGGTCTGCTGGCCCCTGGAGCTCGTGTGAGAACGATCACGGGCGCTGTGTGCAGGGAATGCCAGAAGCAAACGGTCAACAAGAGTTGATTGTTTTGTTGCTAATATTAGTTCCAAGTTCTCATGTGGCATAATATTTTGCAATTTGCCTTTATAGCGAGGATCAAGGAGGCAGGCCAACCAGTAATCGTCATCGTTCATCATTTTTGTAATGCGTGTGTCCCTTTTGAGGATACGCAAGGCATAATCCGCCATGTGGGCCAAAGTTCCCGTTGTCAAATCTGCGGTTGTGCTTGGTTGAGGGGCAGTTGCAGGCAAATCTACGTCACTTGTGTCCCTCAAAAAACCAGAACCCGGCCTTGCCACGCCACCAATTTCCCGTGCCCCCGGGAAAGCTTCCTCATTAAAAATATACTCATCCCCATCATCCTCCTCATCCTCCACCTCCTCTTCGCCCGGTACCTCGTCATGTACACTGCCCTGACCAGACAATCGCTGACTGTCATCAAGGCTTTCCTCTTCCTCTGGTGCAGACGCCTGATCCTTTATGTGCGTCAAACTTTGCATCAGCAGACGCATTAGGGGGATGCTCATGCTTATTATGGCGTTGTCTGCACTAACCAGCCGTGTGCATTCCTCAAAACACTGAAGGACTTGACACATGTCTTGAATCTTCGACCACTGCACACCTGACAACTCCATGTCTGCCATCCTACTGCCTGCCCGTGTATGTGTATCCTCCCACAAAAACATAACAGCCCGCCTCTGTTCGCACAGTCTCTGAAGCATGTGCAGTGTTGAGTTCCACCTTGTTGCAACGTCTATGATTAGGCGATGCTGGGGAAGGTTCAAAGAACGCTGATAGGTTTGCATACGGCTGGAGTGTACAGGCGAACGGCGGATATGTGCGCAAAGTCCACGCACTTTGAGGAGCAGGTCGGATAACCCCGGATAACTTTTCAGGAAGCACTGCACCACCAGGTTTAAGGTGTGAGCCAGGCAAGGAATGTGTTTCAGTTGGGAAAGGGAGATGGCAGCCATGAAATTCCTTCCGTTATCACTCACTACCTTGCCTGCCTCAAGATCTACAGTGCCCAGCCACGACTGCGTTTCTTGCTGCAAGAACTCGGACAGAACTTCCGCGGTGTGTCTATTGTCGCCCAAACACTTCATAGCCAATACAGCCTGCTGACGTTTGCCAGTAGCTGCCCCATAATGGGAGACCTGGTGTGCAACAGTGGCAGGTGCGGATGGAGTGTTTGTGCGACTGCGGTCTGTGGACGAGCTCTTGCTTCTGCAGGAGGACGAGGAGGAGGAGGAGGAGGAGGGGGTGCGAACGGCTACAGACAACTGTTTACTAGACCGTGGGCTAGGCAGAACTGTCCCAAACTTGCTGTCCCCTGTGGACCCTGAATCCACCACATTTACCCAGTGTGCCGTGATGGACACGTAACGTCCCTGGCCATGCCTACTGGTCCATGCATCTGTTGTCAGGTGCACCTTTGTGCTCACAGATTGCCTGAGTGCATGGACGATGCGCTCTTTAACATGCTGGTGGAGGGCTGGGATGGCTTTTCTGGAAAAAAAGTGTCGACTGGGTAGCTCGTAGCGTGGTACAGCGTAGTCCATCAGGTCTTTGAAAGCTTCGCTTTCAACTAACCGGTAGGGCATCATCTCTAACGAGATTAGTCTAGCTATGTGGGCGTTCAAACCCTGTGTACGCGGATGCGAGGCTAAGTATTTCCTTTTTCTAACCATAGTCTCATGTAGGGTGAGCTGGACTGGAGAGCTGGAGATCGTGGAACTAGCGGGGGTGCCGGTGGACATGGCAGACTGAGAGACGGTGGGAGATGGTATTGTTGCCGCCGGTGCCCTAGATGCAGTGTTTCCTACTACGAAACTGGTGATTCCCTGACCCTGACTGCTTTGGCCTGGCAAAGATACCTGCACAGATACAGCAGGTGGTGCGCTAAATGGTGGTCCTACACTGCCGGAAGGGATGTTGCGTTGATGACTAGCTTCATTGGCCGAGGGTGCAACAACCTTAAGGGACGTTTGGTAGTTAGTCCAAGCTTTCAAATGCATGGTGGTTAAATGTCTATGCATGCAACTAGTATTGAGACTTTTCAGATTCTGACCTCTGCTTAAGGAAGTAGAACATTTTTGACAGATGACTTTGCGCTGATCAATTGGATGTTGTTTAAAAAAATGCCAGACTGCACTCTTTCTAGCATCGGATACCTTTTCAGGCATTGCAGACTGAGCTTTAACCGGATGGCCACGCTGTCCTCCACCAGGTTTTGGCTTTGCCACGCGTTTTGGGCAAGATACGGGCCCGGCAGATGGAACCTGTGGCGATGTTGATGCCTGCTGCGGCCCCTCCTCCTCCTCTGCTTCAGAACTGCTGCCGCCTGCACCCTGTTCCCCCAATGGCTGCCAATCGGGGTCAAGAACTGGGTCATCTAATAACTCTTCTTGTACCTCCTGCGCAACTTCGTCTGTGTCACCGTGTCGTTCGGTGGTATAGCGTTCGTGATGGGGCAACATAGTCTCATCAGGGTCTGATTCTTGATCAGCACCCTGCGAGGGCAATGTTGTGGTCTGAGTCAAAGGACCAGCATAGTAGTCTGGCTGTGGCTGTGCGTCAGTGCACTCCATGTCAGATTCAACTTGTAATGGGCATGGACTGTTAACTGCTTCACTTTCTAAGCCAGGGACAGTATGTGTAAAGAGCTCCATGGAGTAACCCGTTGTGTCGCCTGCTGCATTCTTCTCTGTTGTTGTTTTTGCTGAAGAGGACAAGGAAGTGACTTGTCCCTGACCGTGAACATCCACTAACGACGCGCTGCTTTTACTTTTACCAGTTTCACGAGAGGAGGCAAAAGAGCTAGAGGCTGAGTCAGCAAGATAAGCCAAAACTTGCTCTTGCTGCTCCGGCTTTAAAAGCGGTTTTCCTAATCCCAGAAAAGGGAGCGTTCGAGGCCTTGTGTAGCCGGACGACGAACCTGGCTCCACAGCTCCAGACTTAGGTGCAATATTTTTTTCCCCACGACCACCTGATGCTCCACCACTACCACTACCCTCATTACCAGCTGACAATGAACGCCCCCGGCCACGACCTCTTCCACTAGACTTCCTCATTGTTTTAAAAACGTAACCAAACTAACGTTATTTGTTGCAGTCACACAACTTACACGGTGAGCTATAACTTCAGTATGATTTAGCTACCCCTTTACAGGTTGGTGAGACCACAGCGAAAATCAGGCCCAATGTTACACACTCTTTTTTTGGTGGCTGCAAATTAGAGAGATGCCCCACACGCAGGACCGTCACTGAAGCACAAATGTTAATATTAATGTCACACTATTATTTTTTTTTTATTTTTATTTTTTTCAGGAACACTTTAGAAACCCCCCCCAAAAAAAAAAATAGATTTTTGCAGGGAGAATTTAGAAAACAAATGTTACAAACTATATGCTTTCTATGGGCCACTGAGTGAGAGATGACGCACACAGGAATCAGGAGTGGCACACAAGCCCAGAGGCCAATATTTTTCTACCAATGATTGATGGAGTTATTTTCTCTGGTAGATTTTGGAACCCAAATCAAGGAAAAAAAATATAGGCTTTCTATGGACCACAATTGGAGAGAGAGAGAGAGAGAGAGAGATGGCACACCCAGGAGTCAAGACTGGCACACAAGCAGAAAGGCCAATATTAATCTCCCACTGTTTTTTTTGGTTGTTTTTTTTTTTTTTTTTTTCAGGGAGACTTTAGAAAAAAAAATAATAAAAAAAATATGATTTTATCAGGAAGAATTTAGAAACCAAATAAAATAAAATGATTTTTTCAGGGAGAATTTATAAAACAAATAAAAACAAAAATAGGCGTTCTATGGCCCACTGACTGAGAGATGACGCACCCAGGAGTCAAGACTGGCACACAAGCAGAAAGGCCAATATTATTCTCCCACTGTTTTTTTTTTTTTTTTTTTTTTTCAGGGAGACTTTAGAAAAAAAAATAATAAAAAAAATATGATTTTATCAGGAAGAATTTAGAAACCAAATAAAATAAAATGATTTTTTCAGGGAGAATTTAGAAAACAAATAAAACCAAAAATAGGCGTTCTATGGCCCACTGACTGAGAGAGAGAGAGAGATGGCACGCTTAGTACTGGCACACAAGCCCAAAGGGCAATATTAATCTCCCTTTTTTTTTCAGGGAGAATTTCTAAAACCCAAAAAAAAAAAAAATAGGCTTTCTATGGCCCACTATTTGTGAGAGAGATGGGACGCTCAGGACTGGCACAGATGGCACGCTCAGGACTGGCACAGAAGCCCAGAGGCCAATATTAATCTCCCTTTTTTTCTGGGAGAATTTATAAAACCAAAAAAATATTTAAATAGGCTTTCTATGGCCCACTATTTGTGAGAGAGATGGCACGCTCAGGACTGGCACAGATGGCACGCTCACAACTGGCACACAAGCCCAGAGGCCAATATTAATCTCCCTTTTTTCAGGGAAAATTTATAAAACCAAAAAAAAAATTAAATAGGCTTTCTATGGCCCACTATTTGTGAGAGAGATGGCACGCTCAGGACTGGCACAGATGGCACGCTCACAACTGGCACACAAGCCCAGAGGCCAATATTAATCTCCCTTTTTTCAGGGAAAATTTATAAAACCAAAAAAAAAATTAAATAGGCTTTCTATGGCCCACTATTTGTGAGAGAGATGGCACGCTCAGGACTGGCACAGATGGCACGCTCACAACTGGCACACAACCCCAGAGGCCAATATTAATCTCCCTTTTTTTCAGGGAGAATTTATAAAACCAAAAAAAAAAATTAAATAGGCTTTCTATGGCCCACTATTTGTGAGAGAGATGGCACGCTCAGGGCTGGCACAGATGGCACGCTCACAACTGGCACACAAGCCCAGAGGCCAATATTAATCTCCCTTTTTTCAGGGAAAATTTCTAAAACCAAAAAAAAAATTAAATAGGCTTTCTATGGCCCACTATTTGTGAGAGAGATGGCACGCTCAGGACTGGCACAGATGGCACGCTCACAACTGGCACACAAGCCCAGAGGCCAATATTAATCTCCCTTTTTTTCAGGGAGAATTTATAAAACCAAAAAAAAAATTAAATAGGCTTTCTATGGCCCACTATTTGTGAGAGAGATGGCACGCTCAGGGCTGGCACAGATGGCACGCTCAGGACTGGCACACAAGCCCAGAGGCCAATATTAATCTCCCTTTTTTTCAGGGAGAATTTATAAAACCCCAAAAAAAATAAAATAGGCTTTCTATGGCCCACTATTTGTGAGAGAGATGGCACACTCAGGACTGGCACACAAGCCCAAAGGCCAATATTAATCTCCCACTGTATTTTTATCAGGGAGAATTTATACACCCCACAAAAAAAATACAGAAAAATGAAAAGGCTTTCTATGGCCCACTATGTGAGAGAGATGGCACACACAGGGATGGCACTCTAGCAGAAATGCCAAATTGCCAATCTTAATCTCCCACCAAAAAAAAAAAAAAAAAAAAAACAGGGAATGTCCTACAATTACTATCTCCCTGCCTGCAGTAATCTCAGCCAGGTATGGCAGGCAGCTACTATCTCCCTGCCTGCAGTAATCTCAGCCAGGTATGGCAGGCAGCAATAAGGAGTGGACTGATGCACAAATGAAATAAAAAGTGTGGACAAACAAAAAAGATAGCTGTGCAGAAAGGAAGGAACAAGAGGATTTGTGCTTTGAAAAAAGCAGTTGGTTTGCACAGCGGCGTACACACAGCAATGCAGCTATCAGGGAGCCTTCTAGGGCAGCCCAATGAGCTACAGCGCTGAGGGGAAAAAAAAAAAAAAAAACTTCCACTGTCCCTGCACACCGAGGGTGGTGTTGGACAGTGCAAATCGCTGCAGCACAAGCGGTTTTGTGGTTAATGGACCCTGCCTAACGCTATCCCTGCTTCTGACAAAGCGGCAGCAACCTCTCCCTAAGCTCAGATCAGCAGCAGTAAGATGGCGGTCGGCGGGAACGCCTCTTTATAGCCCCTGTGACGTCGCAGACAGCAAGCCAATCACTGCAATGCCCTTCTCTAAGATGGTGGGGACCAGGACCTATGTCATCACGCTGCCCACACTCTGCGTATACCTTCATTGGCTGAGAAATGGCGCTTTTCGCGTCATTGAAACGCGACTTTGGCGCGAAAGTCGCGTACCGCATGGCCGACCCCGCACAGGGGTCGGATCGGGTTTCATGAAACCCCGACTTAGCCAAAAGTCGGCGACTTTTGAAAATGTTCGACCCGTTTCGCTCAACCCTAGTCTTCACAACTGCTGTTCTCTTTCATTTGTTCTCTACAGCTCTCTCTCTCTCTCTAGTTCTTTGGTTCCAGATGTTGCTAGTTTCTAACGTCCCCCAGATAAAGTATGGCTAGGATGCCACCCGTTTGACGGGAAGGCTTGGAGGTCTTCCGGGACCCTAGAGAAGCGCCTCTCCCAATGTTGCCCCCTATGTCTTCGTAGGTGTAAAAGGTAGACAGCCAACCTATAATCAACTGTCCAGCGGAATTTGAAGTAAGGCCTGATGTCAGTTACTCCTACGGTGATCCGGCCAGCGACTACGCGCCTCAGTAAGATGTTGCCTTCCTCTCTCGGCACGACTCTTACTGGCTCTCCTTTGTGCTGATCTCGTTTACACTGTTCCACAATATTCTTCCCCTCTTGTCTCTTTCTTAGGATACCGCCGCAAGGTGTGCAGGCGCGGTTCCGTTACATTCTGTTCTGTCGCTAGGCACCTGCCAGGTTCCCACGCCTGACAGGGACCCCCCTGTGTCTTCTCCCCGCAACACCCCCTGCCACGGGATGTTGCCTGGTTCCAACCCAGTCAGCTTCTGACTAACTTCCTCCCCAGCCCCTAGTTTTACCAGTGTGAGGAGTGGCCCAATAAATAAAGCCTTTTGCTCCCCCTAGTGGCCGGAGTGTGAAGTGTAATGTGTTCTGGTGATACCTGGTCAGGAGAACTCTTTAGTGCCATCGGACGTACCGCTACTCACCTTGGGGCCATACTGCAACGACCAGGTCTCTGGGGCGCTGCAGTTTCCACTTGTGGTATCCTGTGCTATGTTGAGATAAAAGGAGACATACCCTCAGAAGTGTTTTTCATTTCTCCAGACAGTAGCTACCATGTGCAAGCAACCCAGAGGAACCCATTGTAAGTTCAAATCCCCGAATATAGGTTTAAAGGGGTTGTCCACTACTAGGACAACCCCTTCTTGAACTAAATCTTTGGCCCCGATAAAATAAAAAACCTATACTCCCGTGGCGGTGCCATTCCAGTAGTGCCAGGACTCATTGTCTCAGAGCTCATGTGCATTGTTGTGACACTTGGTGCCCAGTGCCCAATCAGTGCTGGCATCACTGTCTCCACCTTTGTACACATTGAACATGAAGAGGAAGTAACATAGTAATATAGTTATTAAGGTTGAAGGAAGACTTTAAGTCCATCAAGTTCAACCCATAGCCTAACCTAACATGCCCTAACATGTTGATCCAGAGGAAGGCAAAAAAAAAACATGTGCAAATAGTAAGCTCCACTTTGGGGAAAAAATTCCTTCCTGACTCCACACATGGCAATCAGACTAGTTCCCTGGATCAACCCCCTATCAAGGAATCTAGTGTATATACCCTGTAACATTATACTTTTCCAGAAATGTATCCAGTCCCCTCTTAAATTTAAGTAATGAATCACTCATTACAACATCATGCGGCAGAGAGTTCCATAGTCTCACTGCTCTTACAGTAAAGAATCCGCGTCTGTTATTATGCTTAAACCTTCTTTCCTCCAGACGTAGAGGATGCCCCCTTGTCCCTGTCTTATGTCTATGATTAAAAAGATCATCAGAAAGGTCTTTGTAATGTCCCCTCATATATTTATACATTAAAATAAGATCACCCCTTAGTCTTCGTTTTTCCAAACTAAATAGCCCCAAGTGTAATAACCTATCTTGGTATTGCAGACCCCCTAGTCCTCTAATAACCTTGGTCGCTCTTCTCTGCACCCGCTCCAGTTCAGCTATGTCTTTCTAATACACCGGAGAACTGTGCACAGTATTCTAAGTGTGGTCGAACTAGTGACTTGTTTAGAGGTAAAATTATGTTCTCCTCATGAGCATCTATGCCTCTTTTAATGCATCCCATTATTTTATTTGCCTTTGTAGCAGCTGCCTGACACTGGTCACTGAACATGATGCGCACCCTGCTGGATGTCCTCATATGACCTCGAGCCTGGGAACTTTCCCACGCTCCAGGGACATCCAGCAGGGGGCGCATCACCGCGAATGAAGGTAATTACAGGTCATTGACCTACATTACCTTCATTCGCTGGGGTTTTACAGCCACGAGCAGCGCTGCATTAGCAGAGCTCCTGGCTGTAAAATATTTTAACCCCTTCAGATGGATTTACAACATGGGACGTTACAGATCTACGGAAGGTATGTATATTGTTGGTTTATTATTTTTTTTTTGTTACAGAACGAGGGTCTTCAGCCAGTGGATTGAGCGTACAATAAAATATTAAAACAAACGGTGTGTTTATTTCATTAAAAGACTTTTTAATAATGTGTTTGTGTTTTTTTAACTCTTTCATACAAATGGATTAATAATGGATAGGTGTCATAATTGACGCCTCTCCATTATTAATCTGGCTTAATGTCACCTTACAATAGCAAGGTGGCATTAAATCTTCATTACCCCATATCCCACCGCTACACGGGAATGGGAAGAGAATGGCCAAGTGCCAGAATAGGCGCATCTTCCAGATGTGCCTTTTCTGGGGTGACTGGGGGCAGGTGTTTTTAGCCAGGGGGGGTCAATAACCGTGGACCCTCTTCAGGCTATTAATATCTGCCCTCAGTCACTGGCTTTACCACTCTGGCGGAGAAAATTGTGCGGGAGCCCACGTCAATTTTTTCCGCGATTTAACCCTAAAATTTAAGAGCTAGAGCACTGAAATTTTGCACATACACGCTACTAACATTAGTAGTGTGGAATATGCAAAAAAAAGGGGGATATGACATGGTTTACTGTATGTAAACCATGTCTCATGTCATGTCGGGTTTTGGCAGGAGAAATGAATAGCCGGCAATTGAATTACCGGCTTTTCTGATATATTGCGCTGAAGTTAATATAAATATATATATATATATATATATATATGTATATATATGTACATATATATATACATATATATATGTGTGTCTGAATGACATATATATATATATATAAAACGAAACCCGACTTTTCATTAGAGATCGCCGACCGCCGACCCGATCACAGAGTGTGATCGGGTCGGGTTTCGCGAAACCCGACTTTACTAAAAGTCGGCGACTTTTGAAAAGTGCCGATCTGTTTCGCTCAACCCTAGTGGTGAGTATAGGGTTTTTTTTATTTTACGGGGCCAAACAATTAGTTCAAGAAGGGGTTGTCCTAGTAGTGCTTTCTAGATGAAGTGGCTTCTGCCAAGTCAGTCAAGGTAGCCTTCTTGAGCTGATGTCTTCTTTCAGACTTTACAAGAATATAAGCTGCCATGACCATTTCCTTCAGGGACGCAGTGAGGAAAGATTATTCTCTGCAAACCTGAAAGCTGTATCAGGGAATCACTGATGTGATGATGAACGTGAATCATGTTCTTTCAATTTATTGAATTTACTCCCCAGAATAACGGACCTGAGCCTTCCCTTCTGAGCGGTATATGTGGCATTGCTGCGGTAACAGCTCCTGATACTGATCTAGCTCTAGCTTCCAAGGAAAACAATAATAATAAGGAGTAACAGAAGCCGCTCACTTCCTTATGGCACATGCTAAGCATAACTCTGCGCAGTGTAAGTCTCCAAGCACAGAAGATACGGCGGTGGATTGCTAATTATTTCAAGCTGCTGTCTTGCACAGCTGACCTGCCTCTTCTGTAACTCCTCAGTGCTGCCTCAGATGCCTATGTATAATTATTAGCAATTTACTCCAGCCTTAAAATATGTCCTTCAGTGCATTGTGAATATCAAACATTAGAACATGGGGGATGGGTGGACAAGCACAAAACTATATTTTCACCTCTGTACTATGACATTTGCCATGTTGTGTTTGTACATTAATGTTTCTGGCTTATGTGTTTTTAATAATGCATTCAACTCAGTACGTCTATACTAAAAGACTTCTAGACTTCTGGAGCACTAACTATAGAAAATGGACCCCACTATCTGGGAGGCAGCAGTTCTGTAAAGCTCATGGAAAAGGAAGAAGAGTTCTAATTTTGGTGGGACCACCTGACCATGTGTAAAGGGTTGTCCGGCCATGTTGGCTTTCAACACCAGTGACCTTTTGTGTTCACCGGAGATAATCTTTCACTGAGATACCTTACAGCAGCTAATCCGATCTCCATGCTCAGAGAAATCTGCTTTTTCTTTCTCATTCAAGATTAATCATTCATTCTCAAAATTCTCATTTCACAGGTATCTGTTTTCCGTAAATTCAGACACAAGAGAGAACTGCAACGACAGTTGGTGCTCATAAAGTTCTATGGAGAACGACACTGTCATTTCAATGTCTATGTCTGCCTGTAGCTCCTCCTTCATCCCACCCTCTCTATAGAATTTTAAAAGCACCAACTGTCTTCTCTAATCTCAGTAATGGGAAAATCTGAGTACAGATTTTTCAGATTTTAACCATGAATTGAGAGGGAAAGATGAATTCACGACAAAGAAGCAGATTCCTCTAATATGATATATTTCAAAGTTGCTTTCATGTACACTATTGATTTATAAAATTAGAATACGGTCACTCTTTAAGTTCACATGGGCATTGAATTTTTCAAACTAATCACATTTGGAAAATGCAGAGGCTCCATGTGCTTGTTCACACAGCAGGGAGTGTAAGTGTGCTCAGGGGCGGAATATAATGAGGTCAATCTGGGCGGTAGCCCAGGGCCTAGTGGTGTGGGGGGCCCTGGGCTACCGCTCAGATTGACCGCCGCCAGCAGGGCACTTCTGCCCTGACTTGGCGTATTGGCCCGGTGGACAGAGGGGGCCCGCATCGGGCCCTGTCTCATCTGCTCACCGGGCCCCTACCGGCGCTGTGGCAGTTTGACGCTATTGATGTGCGGGCCCGCGCATGCACGTCAATAGTTAACAGCCTCCAGCCAATCGGAGGCTCGCAGCTGACGTAAGCCGCAGCGCACACTTCGCCGGTGTCTGATGTCATTGTCAGTCGCCGGCGAGTGCGCGCTTCAGCTGCGAGGAGGGAGCTTCTCCAAAGGAGCGCGGTCAGGTGAGAAGAACTCATTTTTTTTTTTTTTTTATTGAGAGCAGCAATCCGGGGGACCCGGGCCAGAATGCTGGAAAATGGGGGCAGAGATGCTGGACACATTGGGGGCAGAGATGCTGGACACATTGGGGGCAGAGATGCTGGACACATTGGGGCAGAGATGCTGGACACTGGGGGCAGAGATGCTGGACACTGGGGGCAGAGATGCTGGACACATTGGGGGCAGAGATGCTGGACACTGAGGGCAGGGATGCTGGACACATTGGGGCAGAGATGCTGGACACTGGGGGCAGAGATGCTGGACACTGGGGGCAGAGATGCTGGACACATTGGGGGCAGAGATGCTGGACACATGGGGGGCAGAGATGCTGGACACATGGGGGGCAGAGATGCTGGACACAATGGGGGCAGAGATGCTGGACACTGGGGGCAGAGATGCTGGACACATTGAGGGCAGAGATGCTGGACACATTGAGGGCAGAGATGCTGGACACATTGAGGGCAGAGATGCTGGACACATTGAGGGCAGAGATGCTGGACACATTGAGGGCAGAGATGCTGGACACATTGAGGGCAGAGATGCTGGACACATTGAGGGCAGAGATGCTGGACACATTGAGGGCAGAGATGTTGGACACTGAGGGCAGAGATGCTGAACACTGGGGGCAGAGATGTTGGACACTGGGGGCAGAGATGCTGGACACACTTGGGGCAGGACTGGAGACAGATGGGGCAGGATTGGAGACATGGGCAGAAATCAGAAACACGGGGCCAGGATGGGGAATATTATTACAGTACCATAGGGGCTAATTAAGAGATATTATTACTGCAGTGATGTATTTATTTTATTTTTTGAGTATACTGTTTTAAATGGGGAGCGGTCCTGTTACTGTGCAGAGTGACACTATGTCGCCTTTTTTTCTTCATGTGGTGTAATGTAGAAGTTGGGAAAAATTAAGTAATGTGTTCTGCAAGCAGAGCTTGAGATAACTGTTATTTCCTGCAGAGACGAGTCCTGGCTGGATGAAGTGATGGCGGTATGCGCTGGATGAAAGATGAAGGACTTCACCTAGAGACATCACTGGTGAGTCAGTGTGTTACCTATACACTGACACTATACACTGTATACTATATACAGAGCTCCTGTGTATAATACCACCAGTGATCACTGTATTACCTCTACACAGACACTGCATACTAAGGTACAGATCTCCTGTGTATAATGGCACTTATGGTGATAGTATTGTGGGTTTTTTATTACTGATCATTTAGGGCAGCACGGTGGTGCAGTTGTTAGCACTGCAGCCTTGCAGCACTGGGGTCCTGGGTTCCAATCCCACCCAGGACAACATCTGCAAAGAGTTCTGTTTGCATAGGTTTCCTCCGGTCACTCCAGTTTCCTCCCACATTCCAAAGACATACTGATAGGGATTCTAGATTGTGAGCTCCATTGGGGACAGTGATGATAATGTGTGCAAAACTGTAAAGCGCTGTGGAATATGTTAGCGCTATATAAAAAATAAAGATTATTATTGTAGTATTCAATCACTTTGGTGGTAATATGTGGTCTGGTCATGGTGCGGCGGTATTTGTTCTTTGTATGTGATATTATTCGGTCACTGGTGGTAATATGTGGTCTGGTCATGGTGTGATATTATTGATCATTTTAAAAATTGAAAAATAAATAAAAATATACCTAAATTGTATTGCATATTTTAACAAATATTTAATAGGTTACAGTAGATTAGGGCCCGGCCAAAAGTGTCTACCATGTTATGGTGGTGGCTTGAAAAATCTTTTGGCCAAAACAAAAGCTGCCGGCTATATGTGTGATCTGGTGATGGGAACTGTTAATGTGTGATAGGTGAGAAGTGGAGTTTCACTCAGCAACTATTTTTCTGGAATAATCTGGTTCAGGTATATGATGACCCCGTCGCAAGACCCCTTCGTATGACCCCGTTACATGACCGTGGGCCCACAGAGTCTGAACAGCCTGGGTCCCAGGCTACCCTTAATCCACCCCTGGGGCTGCTTATATACATACATTAGTCTGGTCCATAAATCAGACTTGACTAGCAGATTCTACAATTTTTTTTCCATGCAGATCATTTTTTCCATGTGGAATATAGCCATTGCACTATAGGCAAACATTATTCCGTGTGCTACCCACGTGTGGCCCATTGTGCACTCAGATCGCATATCAGAACATGAACCTTAGGCCTCAGGTACAAGTCCATTTTTTATCTATGTTTTTCACGGACAGAAGATGTACCCATTATAGTCTATGGTGATATTCATATCACTCATACATGGGTCTGTGAAAATCAGGGATTGCACCCAGATGCTATTAGTGTGCCATCTGTTCGATTTTAACATTTTAATTGGTGGGAAAAACTTAGCATGTTTTTTTAATTTTTTGATTGATGAAAGACAATCACTTTTTTCAGGTACATGAAACATTTTTGACGTCTGAGGGCTTAGGTGCATGGCCACATTAGCAAACACACTGCATTATGGGATAGCAGCTATTAGGGGTCTGACTGCTTCCAGGCATGTTGACTGTTTCCAATTGAAAACAGCAGAATGAAGCTTGAGGGTATGTGCACACGTAGAAAGGAGCTCTGCAGATTTTTCCGCAGCGGATTTTAGAAATCCGCAGGTAAAAGGCACTGCGCTTTACCTGCGGATTTACAGCAGATTTACCGTGGTTTTTATGCCTATTTTGTGCGGATTCCACCTGCAGTTTTACACACCAAGAATTGACATGCTGCGGAATGTAACCCGCAGCGTTTCCGCACGTTTTTTTCCACAGCATGGGCACTGCGGATTGCGATTTCCATAGGTTTACATTGTACTGTAAACACATGGAAAACTGCTGTGGATCCGCAGCAAAATCCGCAACGTGTGCACATAGCTAAATGGTAATTAACTCCACTTCTTCTATATCGTAAAGCTATTGCACCACAAGCTCACAGCAGAGCCAACATTTCTACATGAGATCAAATGTATCAAATATAAATACTAAAAAAAAATGTAGTTTCATTGTAATTATCTCTTTGGATCCATTTCCAAGTAAACAGAAAAGTACAGAATGTCATAAAGACTAAAGTTAGCTACTAATGTTTCATAACTGTACCTTAACCTCTTAACCCCTGGAGCTTTTTCGATTTTGCGTTTTCATTTTTCGCTCCCCTCCTTCCGGGAGCCATAACTTTTTTATTTTTCCATCAATATGGCCATGTGAGGGCTTATTTTTTGCAGGACAAGTTGTATTTTTGAGCGATACCATTGGTTTTTATCATATCATGTACTAGAAAACAGGAAAACAATTCCAAGTGCGTTGAAATTGCAAAAAAAGTGCAATCCCACACTTGTTTTTTGTTTGGCTTTTTTTGCTACGTTCACTAAATGCTAAAACTGACCTGCCATTGTGATTCTCCAGGTCATTATGAGTTCATAGACACCAAACATGTCTAGGTTATTTTTTATCTAAGTGGTAAAAAAATTTCCAAACTTTGTTTATAAAAAAAATTGTGCCATTTTCCGATACCCGTAGCGTCTCCGTTTTTCATGATCTTGGGTCGGATAAGGGCTTATTTTTGAGCGACGAGCTGACTTTTTTAAATGATACCATTTTGGTTCAGATACCTTCTTTTGATCACCCATTATTGCATTTTAAGGCCGGCGTCACACACAGCGTAAAACAATACGGTCCATATATTACGGCCGTAATACGCTGAAAAGTCCCGAAAAAAGTGGTCCGTAGCTCCTCCGTAGGCAGGGTGTGTCAGCGTTTTTTGCGCATGGCATCCTCCGTATGTAATCCGTATGGCATCCGTACTGCGTGGTTTTCTCGCAGGCTAGCAAAACCAACATACCGCTATAGAAGTGATCCATGTGTCCCAAAAAGAAAAGAAAATATATATATACTGTCTACATATATATATATATATATATATATATATATATATGTGTGTGTCAGTAGACACATATATTAGAGAGAAAAGCCGGTAATTCAGTGCGGTGTACAGTAAAATCACACTGACAGCTTACAGTAGAATAGGTAGAATAAATGTGTACACATAGAATAGGTATATATATATATATATATATATATGTCAGTGAGACACATATATGTATATATATTAATATATATTCCAGCGCTAGACAGCTTGAAAGCCGGTAATTCAATTACCGGCTTTTTCCTTCTCCTTCCTAAAACCCGACATGATTTGAGACATGGTTTACATACAGTAAACCATGTCTTCTCTCCATTTTTTTTGCAGATTCCACACTACTAATGTCAGTAGTGTGTATCTGCAAAATTTGGCCGTTCTAGCTCTTAAAATAAAGGGTTAAATGGCGGAAAAAATTGGCGTGGGCTCCCGCGCAATTTTCTCCGCCAGAGTAGTAAAGCCAGTGACTGAGGGCAGATATTAATAGCCTGGAGAGGGTCCACGGTTATTGGCCCCCCCCTGGCTAAAAATATATAGTGTGGAATCTGCAAAAAAAATGGAGAGAAGACATGGTTTACTGTCGGGTTTTAGGAAGGAGAAGGAAAAAGCCGGTAATTGAATTACCGGCTTTCAAGCTGTCTAGCGCTGGAATAAATATTAATATATATACATATATGTGTCTCACTGACATATATATATATATACCTATTCTATGTGTACACATTTATTCTACCTATTCTACTGTAAGCTGTCAGTGTGATTTTACTGTACACCGCACTGAATTACCGGCTTTTCTCTCTAACAGCGCTGCGTATTTCTCGCAAGTCACACTGCTTGTCCGTGTGTAATCCGTATTTTTCACGCTTCCATAGACTTTCATTGGCGTATTTCTTGCGCAGTACGGTGACAAACGCAGCATGCTGCGATTTTGTACGGCCGTAGAAAGCCGTATAATACTGATCAGTAAAATACGGCAAATAGGAGCAGGGGCATAGAGAATAATTGTGCCGTATTTTTTGCGAGTTTTACGGACGTAGATTCTGCGCTCTTACGTCCGTAAAACTCGCAAGTGTGACGCCGGCCTAATGCAATGTGACGGAGACCAAAAAAGCGTAATTCTGACTTTTTAAAAATTTTCTCACTACGCCATTTAGCTATCAGGTTTTTTTTTTATTGATAGATCGGGTGATTCTGAACACGGTGATACCAAATATGTGTAGCTTTGATTTTTTTTTTTTTATTGTTTTATTTTGAATGGGGCGAAAGGCGAGAGATTTGAACTTTTATATTTTTTTTATTTTTTTCAGATTTAAAATTTTTTTTTTTACTTTTTCCATGCTAGAGGCTGGAATAGCCTGTTCGGCTCTGCTACATACAGGTGATGCTCAGATCGCTCCTATGTAGCTGAATTACAGCATTGCTATGAGCGCCGACCACAGGGTGGCGCTCACAGCAATCTGGCATCAACAACCATAAAGGTCTGCAGTAGACCTCTGGTTGTTATGCCAATGCACCGATGACCTACGATCATGTGACGGGGTCACCAATGCGCGCAAGGCCAGAAGCGCTTGTTAAATGCCGCTGTCAGAGTTTGACAGCGGCATTTAACTAGTTAATAGGTGTGGGCGGATCGCTATTCCGCCCGTGCCTATTGCAGGTACAAAACAGCTGATATGTCCCAGCTTAGATGCAGGCTCGCCGCCGAAGCCCGCATCAAAGTGGGGTTTCTGGACATACTATTCCGTCCAATGGCAGCAAGGCGTTAATGATCTTACAAAAGATTAGAGGAACTTAGAGATCATGCTGTAAACTTAGAGAAAAAAATATTTTTTTATTGTACATGCCAGTATTAATGAAGGGGTGAAGTTGACTTTTAAGAGTCATATGCCATTTAATGAAGTAAGGCTCGCTCCCACGAGTGTATAGCTCGAACGAGTACTATCTGATGTTTTATCGGATAGCAATCGGACCAGTGTTATGCCATGGGGCAGTGCTTTCTGCATTTTTTTTGTTATGCCGATCTAGCATGAGAGAAAAATTGCAGCCAGTTGTGAGTTGCTTGCACAAATCAGATCACACTCATCCATTCAAGTCTATGGGTGTGTGGAAAACCTCGACCTGCATTCGGAAGTCATCCGTGGACACAGACAATGGAGAAGATGGAAAAATGTTGTTCTCCATCCTCTCAATTGTGCTGCGATTCTCTCATTTGAGAACATCTGATCATACTAAGATGACACTCAGCTCAAACTCTGATCAGTGTCATTTATATAACCCTTCCTATTGAGAATGAGAGATGAGAGAATCTATGCTCGTGTGACCCCGCATCTTACAAGTGCCGTGCGCCTCTGCCAGAGAGGTATTACAGTCAGAAACTGGAGTACATTTCTGGCATAAATTATTCAACTTACCCGGCGTAATTTTCATGACTTAAACAAGTGGGCATGGCCAAGCCCCATCTGGCCAATGATATGCCAGGTTTGGCCAGGTTTTCTGGGACTGGCATGAAAACATCAAAATTCTTAAAAACTTTTTTGCAACATCTGAGTTGTGCAAATATTTTATGAATTTTGAAGATGTTTTATGGCAGAAGTTTGGTGCAGACGCCTTAATGACTCAGACTCCATGTGTACTTGTAGGGAAAAGAACCAAACTAATGGTCTCTCCTGCGTGTCTGGGCCGGAAACGTCGGGGTTGTCACCAGTGTTTCAGGGGGAAGAGATTGCTGACCGGAGCAGTTCAGGACACCTGACTGATGGGGGGTGGGTCCGACATAAATAGCAGTTTGAGCAGGAAGACGGGACACTTGGTGGGGAATGAGCTTATGAGTAGTAAGACGGTTGACTCCCTCCCCATGTACCCACACCCGCTAGCTGCACCTATACTCCCATGCTAGCCAGACTGCCGACACATACTACCCTCAGCCCAGAGAGACTTCCGCACCGGGTAGTGACCAAGATAGAGTACGTACCTTGGCTCTGCTCATCATCGTGGAGGCACTGCTTTGTCCCATCCTTGCGGTGCCTGCTAAGGACCAGCCCATGCCTGTGGCTGTGTCTGCTGGACTGTGTGCTCCTACTGCGGCCTTGCCCACTGAACTTTCTGCTTCTTCTTCTGTGCCACTGACCATCACCTCTACTCCACTGTGTGCACGGATCAGGAGATCACGTGCCGAAGAACCCGGAGGATTTGTCGTCGCAAGGAGAAAGTGCATCGCTCATCTCCGGGACCGGATTGGAGACATTTCGCTCAGCCTGTGGCGCTGCCGAGGGATCTTCCAGCCATCTTCCTCCAGCGCACAGAGACTGATAAGTTATCCTGTTATATTCTATTGTATTTGACTTTCCTCCCACCCTCCAATCACATCCTGTACCCCCCTGCTTGTACCATTACCGTTTCTACATATAAAGAACCTGTTAACCCTTGCTCTGCCTCCTGTGTGTCACTGCATCCTACGCAGCAGCTAGCATCCTACATACTCACAGGCATTCACATGGTCGCACCACTACTAAACATTTGCTGACAAATTGGCTTTTCCTGTAGAAAAATGCAATGTTACTTTGTAGTGAAATCTGCAGCAAAAAGCTGATTTACTTCAAAGTTGCATTTCTTTTGTAGTTTTTGCATGAAATACTTCAGTAAGTGAAATGTCGCTTGTTGATGTAGGTTTCCAAAAGTGAGTATATGCAGTCTCGGACTGGTCTACTGGAGAGCAGGTAAATCCCCTGGTGTGCCCACATGAATGTGTGCTAATGAGTGGTGCCAATACATTTGAGCCAATATTTACAGAGAAAGACCTCATCCAATCATTCATTAAACAAACTACCTGAAGAGAACCAGTCCCTTTCTGCAACAAATCTGTTGTGTAAGTATATCATAAAGACTTTTTCACACAGTTTAGTACATATGGTTTTATGCAACAGTTCTGTAATAATTGCTTCAAAAACAATAGTCTGAATTAGCACTAGATCTTTAGTACTGTTGTCTTAAACCAGTGACTCTTCAGCTTTTGAGAAATTACAAATCCACTGATTATAGACTAGTACATAATAATAGCAGGTGTCTCCTACAATTGCCCATGATGGGGATGGGGCATAGGTCTGACAATTCCAATAACATTCATGAGATTGTAGCCTTTGTAGGTACATGTTACCTGGACTTGCAGCCAGTCAGGAAATGGCTCAGTATTGTTCAGGTACAAGACTATACAAAGATATCGGGCATAGAAATGCCTCATCAGAACAGCACCATGTACACAGAAACTCATAAGACCATAGACAGCATCTTCATTGTAGGAAAACATTAAAGGGCTTGTTAATAGCTTTCTTCATTCGGAGACGTTGCCACACTTGCCCAGGGCTGTTAGTAAGCTCGGCTTGGTTGAACAGATATGGCAATGTTGTTAAACGGAAACTGTCACTTGATTCCTGGTGCCCAAACCACTGGCAGCAGTAATCAAAGCTTGGCTGCATCATTGCGGTCAGATAAGTTTTTCTCTGAAATACTCTGGTGAATCAGAAAAAAATAGTTTTAAGTGTCGACTGGGAACTATAAGGAAAGACTATACTACACTGGCAACACCTCTTGTTGTCTTTTTCCCCTTCCACCCCTGACCGACTTGTTCCCCTTCAACCCCTGACTGACTTATTTCCTTTCCACACCTTGCCGGCTTCTTCCCTCTCCACCCCTGGCCAGCTTCTTCCCCTTCCAGCCCTGGCCGGCTCCTTCCCCTCCACCCCTGGCTGGCTTCTTCCCCCTCCACTCCTGGCCAGCTTCTTCCCCTTCCTCCCCTGGCCGGCTTCTTCCCCCTCCACCCCTGGCCAGCTTCTTCCCCTTCCAGCCCTGGCGGGCTCCTTCCCCTTCCAGCCCTGGCCAATTCCTTCCCCATCACCCCTGGCCAGCTTCTTCCTCCTCCACTCCTGGGCGGCTTCTTCCCCTTCCACCCCTTGTCAGCTTCTTCCCCTTCCACCCCTGGCTGGCTTCTTCACCCTCCACCCCTGGCCGGCTTCTTCCCATTCTAGCTCTGGCCGGCTCCTTCCCCTCCACCCCTGGCCAGCTTCTTCCCCCTCCACCCCTAGCCGGCTTCTTACCCCTCCACCCCTGGCCAGCTTCTTCCCCTTCCACCCCTGGCCGACTTCTTCACCCTCCACCCCTGGCCAGCTTCTTCCCCTTCCACCTCTGGCCGACTTCTTCACCCTCCACCCCTGGCCAGCTTCTTCCCCTTCCACCTCTGGCCGACTTCTTCACCCTCCACCCCTGGCTGGCTTCTTCCCCTTCCACCCATGGCCAGCTTCTTCCCCTTCCAGCCCTGGCCGGCTCCTTCCCCTCCACCCCTGGCTGGCTTTTTCCCCCTCCACCCCTGGCCAGCTCCTTCCCCTCCACCCCTGGCTGGCTTCTTCCCCCTCCACCCCTGGCCAGTTTCTTCCCCTTCCAACCCTGGCCGACTTCTTCACCCTCCACCCCTGGCCGACTTCTTCTCTGTTCAACCCTGGCCGGCTTCTTCCCCTTCCACCCCTGGCCGGCTTCTTTCCCCTCCATCCCTAGCCGGCTTCTTCTCCCTTCACCACTGGTGATTGACAAGTCTCTCTCATTTGTGTACATAAAGACCTGTCAATCACCTGGAGTAAGTGAGGAGAAGACATCCAGGGGCTATACCTGACTAGTCTCATCTTTCTCTTTGGTCCTGGATCATCTCTGCAAACTATGTTTCTTTTCTTAAACAACAAAATATGCCTTTTCTTCCATCATACAGCCAGGCACTGAATCATGCTGCCTGCGATTCTAGCTGTATAAATCGAGTGACAGGTTCCCATTAAAATAAAGCATCTACGTTTTGTCTAAGACCAGTGTGATGCGAGACGCTCGCGCGAGTCTCTTGCATCAATAGCTGGCACTGCCACTGGCACTTGGGACCGAAGTGTTCAGCTGCATAGAAATACATGCACCACACACTCTGGTCCCAAGTGCTGGCAGCAGTGTAGGGTATTGATGCGAGAGAGTCGCGCGAGTTTCTCGCAATTACACTCAGAAGTGTGACACCTGCCTAATTCTGAATATTCTCTTTAAAAAAGTACCCCATACCAATATTCCATGTCCCATACTGTGTTGTTCCTAGTTCATGGAATGGTGATTCTCTCTGTGATGTTATTTATCATGCACTATCCCCACAGACCCTGGACCAGGGACAACATAGTGCATCATTTTTGTCTGGTGTGAATTAGTCTTTTACTAACTCTCTGGAACACGTAACATTATTGGCTTCTGCTTCGTATCAGTTGCACTTTGCAATAATAAGGCAAGAACCGACAGGGTTTTCAGTAAAAACAAATTCCTGTAACTGATCAGTTTCCAATCAGATTCAAATATTGATGGACCCTTTTGTCATTATTGGGGTCTCTTGGGGCTTTGTCATGATTTTAGCACTTTTGCTAGGAAAAATAGTGAGGCAGGCTGTACTGTTTTTTCCATCGAAAATATCAAAATAGCTGACATAACTTGGGCTCTTTAACTGTGAATGGAGCCTAAGAAATTTTTCTTCTGACCACCGAAAAACGAAGAAATTAAAAACAGAAATACAATGTGGTACAAAAAGCAACATTTAGGCAACTCTTTTATTTACTGTTTAAATTCTTGTAAAAAAATGTCTATTTTTAGCAATATTTGTTTTCTGGTATTTTTAGGTGACATTTTTTATTTGTTACATGCTCTTTTTTCTGCTGTTTTTTTTTTATTTCTTTTAGAAGAACTTATGGAAAACACAGGAAAAACCCAGGGCATATGTTTTGTTTGTAGTCTGTTAAATATTTCAGTGTAGACTTGAATGTCACATCTAGCCCGGTTCACTATGTAATTTCGCCGGAATTTTCTGGAGAGTTTCAAATATGTACATTTTTGGAAAGGCTATGGTATAAGCAATAAGAAAAACAATGTTTCCATTTGCCCCGAGTCCTAAGTGGCCGCCATCTTGGATTTTACAAAATGGCTGATTTACATCGATTTTTGTTAATATCTCAGCTTGTAAGTAACGTAAAACTTAAATTTTGACAGCTAAACATACATTTTGAGTACTAAGAAATGCAGTGGTATCCAAATAAATACTCTATATACGACTACAAATTGTATCGGTTTATATTTGAACAAATTTTCGAACTCGAAAAGCAGAGAGTTAATGTTTTTAACTTTTGAACAACCAGAGTGTCTTTACATATCGCCACCATCACTGTCATCATCAGTTTCATATTTGGTCTGAGTGTCCTCGTCATTCATACACTCGCTGTCACACTGACAAAGATCGGTACAGGATAAGTTATTTTTTCGGCACGAACACCTTGAAGAAGAACAGTCATGTTTGCATTGACAACTAATCATCTCGATTATTGCTTTTGGAGCTGGAAGAACATCTGTCATGGTTGGTTTCAACTGTCCATCCAACCCTTTGTGATAGCCATTCTTCTCGGGATCCAGCTGAGAATCCTGCAAAGCAATGTTAGCTTGTCCCCACACTCTGGCTTGGATATGGACTCTGAGGACATGTTGTTTTAGAGCTCCGAGTGTAGGAGGTAACCTGTCACTTTCTGCCATATGCTTGCAAAATAGATGCCATCGCAGTTCGGGAATATTCTTAATAAAAATGCCTTTTGGAGAGTAAGCAAAACATACGAAGGTAGCAAGAGTTGACAACATAGTTTTGCTCACTTCTTTTTCAGTCGAAAGCATCTGCAGAGAACTGATTACATCTGGTGTTGCGTTCATGTAAGCTTGCAGCCAGATTGCTTTGCCAATTCGAGAGAACCTTCCAGTTGTGTCAGCACCAGTGAATGCATGGAAGGCTGTCAAAGCCTTTGCTCTGTCTGCCCCTATGACTCTCCTTATTGGCTCTATCTCGATCATCCCAGAGACCATTGAAATCGATGTATTCTTCAGCATGAGGTCATAGTTAGCTATGACCAACACCAGTACATCGGTATCAGGGGAGAAGAAAACCATCCTTGCATCCGGTGGGTTTCGTTGTGTTGCCAAGACAGCTTGGTAGATCAACAGTGTGTCTGCTTCTTCGTGATTTGAATTCATACATGATGTTCTGACTCATAGTGAGTGCTGCTCGGTCAACAATTTTGGTCCTTCTTTGAGTTTCAAGGCTGTCAATCGGCCCTGTTATGATCCAACGGATAGCGGAATATAATTCTGCTGGAACGTCGTTTATGTCACTAGTGACCGTTATGGTGTTTTTATCATTGACTTCCGTTGTAAAATTAGCAATGCTTTTCCTAATTAACTGTGCTGCTTTGTAGATTGTCTGCATGTTGTCTGCATCATCACTACGACATTCCATTGCAGAATTAACCATGATTTCCTCACAGGCTTCTGGTGAATAAAGAACTGCTGATTCCCTTCTGTTTTTTGAAAGACAGGATTTCAGATGTGGCAAGGCATTCATTATAATTTCTTTGAGCCACTTTCTAGTGAATGTAGGTTTGTGATTTTCCACGCCTTCTATACCAAGCATATTCAAATAAGTGGTTTCGATATCTTGTATAGATAGATATGATTGGTTCTGTGTTTGAATATCCACTAGGTTTATCAACTCTAGCAGACTTGCACGTTGTAATAAGGGTTCTTTGTGGTCTGTTCTGTTGGTACTACGTTCTCGTTGTCCATGAAAAACATGCTTTGTCCAACAGCTTTTGTGGTACCGGACGTCAATAGAATGTGCATCCCCTGGTGCAATGCATGTGTTCAGTCTTGTTTTCAGTGTTAAATTATCTGATGTTTCAATAGCTTGTTTCAACGATTTCCCTGCGTTGACTGTCCTCACATTATAAAGCTTCTCATTCTCATCGTTCTGACAAAAGAAACATTTTTCCTTATCCAGTGGCCATGTATGTGACCTCGTGAATGGTGATGAAGAGTCAGATGTTAATGAACCTGATTCGTCCATTTCAGCACGTCCTCTTTTTAATCCTCGTTTCTTGGTAATGTGGCTACCAGTAGCTAATGCATGTGCATAACGGTCCCGGGCTCGTTGTATTTGGTCGTTGTTAATTGCATTTGTGTAACAACTTCGATGGTAGACTGCCTGATGTGTAGCGATTGTGTCTTTCCTGTTGCTAATCCGTCGATGGATATCAACATAGTTGCCATCTTGTAAACTTGCCCTCTCTGCTACTATGTCCAAAACGCGCTGGTAAGACTGTATCCGAGGATTTTGCACCAACTTCTCATTGCCATTGGAAGACTGACAGAGCATACATAGCTTCCAGTTGATAGGTGCCTCACCTTCACAAGTGACTTCAGTAGCTTGTGGTTTGTCTGTCATGTTCAACTCCTGTAATAAAAGAAAAAAAAAACATGTGATTCCTGTCATTATGTATTATTATGTCAATACTAATTAATTATAAAAAACTGCTGTAGTAAATATCTAAAACACATCTGCAACTAGTAATATTGCATTTCTTAGCCCTAAAATGTATGTTTAGCTGTCAAATTTTATTTTTATGTTATTTATAAGCTGAGATATTAACGAAAATTGGTTTTACGTCAGCCATTTTGTCAAATCCAATATGGCGGTCACGTGGGACTCGGGGCAAATGGAAACATTGTTTTTCGTATTGCTTATACTATAACCTTTCCAAAAATGTATAGTTTTCAGACTCTCCAAAAAAATCCGGCGAAGGCCTAAATCAATACATAGTGAACCGGACTAATCAGTTCGCACAAAAATGCTTGTCTGGTTTTGTGCATGAAGTTACCCTTCAGGCTCCTTCACACTAATTTCCTGGCATGCAAAGCATGAAAATAGGCAAATGCCAGAGATTTAGAAATGTAACAAGTCCTGTTCATTTAGCTATGTTTGTAACATTCATTTGAGGTGGGGTGTTTTTGTTATTCTAATGCCATGTTCACATGTTCAGTATTCGGTCAGTTTTTTACCTTAGTGTTTGTAAGCCAAAACCAGGAGTGGGTGATAAACAGACCTACTTCACCTCTCTGATCTCCTCACTATCCAACAACCCCAAGAAACTTTGACACCTTTCACTCCCTCCTCAGGCCAAAAGCTCAAGCCCCTATCACAGACATTTGTACTGATGACCTAGCCTCCCATTTTATAGAGAAAATAGACAATATCCGTCAGGAAATCCGCTCCCAGACACCAAGTTCAGTGACTCCCATCCCTCCCTGCATCTCACCTGGCTCACTCTCCGCATTTGATCCCATCACAGAAGAAGAAGTCTCCAGGCTCCTCTCTTCTTCTCATCCGACTACATGCTCTACCGACCCCATTCCCTCTCATCTCCTCCAGTCTCTCTCCAGTCGTCACTACTCACCTAACTACAATCTTTAATCTCTCCCTCTCCTCTTGCATTTTCCCCTCCTCCTTCAAACACTCTATCATTACTTTATTACTAAAGAAACCCACCCTTGACCCATCCTGCACAAACAACTACAGACTGGTCTCCAATCTCCCCTTCATCTCTAGACTCTTTGAGCACCTAGTCTACGCCCTCTACACTCGACAGAAACTGCACTCATCAAAGTGACCAATGACCTTCTGACAGCAAAATGTAACGGTGACTTCTCTCTGCTCATTCTTCTCGATCTTTCTGCAGCTTTCGACACTGTTTACCACCCTCTCTTACTCTCTAGGCTCCAGTCAATTGGCATTAAGAACACTGCTCTCTCCTGGTTCTCCTCCTATCTTTCTGACTGCTCCTTCAGTGTTCTGTTCTCTGGCTCAACTTCATCTCCTCTCCCCCTCACTGTCGGGGTACCCCAGGGCTCAGTCCTTGGCCCCCTTCTCTTCTCCCTCTTCACGGCACCAATTGGAAAGACCATCAGCAGATTTGGCTTTCAGTACCATCTTTATGCCGATGACACACAACTATATAAGTCATCCCCTTGCCTTACTCCTGCTGTACTACAGAACACTACTGACTGCCTGTCCGCAGTCTCTGACATCATGTCCGCTCTCTATGTGAAACTCAACCTCTCCAAAACTGAACTTCTTCTGCTCCCACCATCTACTAACCTCCCTAAACCTGAAGTTTCCCTCTCCGTGGATGGCACCATAATAACACCCCGGCAGCAGGCGCGCTGTCTGGGTGTTGTGTTTGACTCCGATCTCTCCTTCACATCCCATATACAATCTCTTGCCCGCTCATGCCGCTTACACCTAAAGAACATCTCTAGAATCTGCCCTTTTCTCACCATGGAAACAACAAAAACCTTCACTGTCGCCCTGATCCACTCCCGCCTGGACTACTGCAACGCTCTATTAATTGGCCTCCCCCTCACTCGACTTTCCCCTCTCCAGTCTATCCTTAATGCAGCAGTCAGGGTGATCTATCTAGCTAATCGTTACTCAAACGCGTCCGCTCTTCGCCAGTCATTACACTGGCTGCCCATTCATTACATGATACAATTCAAAGTACTTGTTCTCACCGACAAAGCTCTCCACAGTGCAGCACCCCCATATATCTCCTCCCTCATTTCTGTCTATCGGCCTAACCGACCTCTGCGCTCTGCAAATGACTTTTGACTAACCTCTGCACTAATCCGTAACTCCCACTCCCGACTACAAGACTTCGCCCGTGCTGCAGCAATCCTCTGGAATGCTCTACCCCAAGAAATTAGGACCATCCACAATTTGCATAGTTTTATGCGCTCCCTCAAAACACATTTGTTCAGAGCGGCCTATCATGTTCCCTAATTAGTTATTTTGTTTGTGTGTAGCCCATTCACTACTTCCATCTATCTCCCACTCCCTAAAGATGGCTGGACCACCATTGTAAATACATCATTGTAAATACACACCTGTACATTGTATTTCCCCACCTCATTGTAGATTGTAAGCTCTCACGAGCAGGGTCGTCTTGTGTTGCTTTAATTATTGTATTGTTAACATTGTTACTTATGACTGTTGTGTTTGAAGCTGTTAAACTGTAAAGCGCTGCGGAATATGTTGGCGCTATATAAATAAAGATTATTATTATTATTATAAATACAGAAGTGGTGGCGTATTTCTATTATACTTCCCTCTGATTGTTCCTCTCCTGATTTTGGCTTACAAATACTGATGTAAAATAGTGAATATGTGAATGAGGCCAAAGGCCCCTTCCACACGTCCGTGTCTCCAGTATGTGTGGTGACAGTTTTCACACGTACCGGAGACACGAACACAAGTGAATGGGTCTATGCACATGTCAGCGTGTTTCTTGGACCGTTTGTCCATGTGCAAAACACGCAGACATGTCAGTTTTCGCCTGGACAAATGGGCCGCAAAATGTGCCACATGTGCACAAGTTTTATTGAGACCTCTCCATTACTAAGCCAGGCTTAATGTCACCTTACAACAGGAAGGTGACATAAACCTCCCATTACCCCACTTGCCACTGCTACAGGGCAAGTGGGAAAAACTGGGCAAAGCTCCAGAATTGGAGCATCTAATAGATACGCCTTTTCTGGGCAGATGCGGGCTGCTGTTTTTAGGTTGGGGGGCCCATATCCATGGCCCCTTACCAGCCTGAGAATAGCAGCCCGAACCTGTGAGTTTTGCCAGGTTGGTTTAAAAACATAGGGGGACCCCACGTTGGGTTTTTCATTCATTCATTCATTCTCCTCTGCTCGCCGGCAGAGCAGGTGAGAAAGGATGAGAGCCGGCTTCAGCACCTGCCGCCAGGGAACAGTGTTTACTGTAACGCTTCTTCCCCAGTTGTTGTCCATGTGGTACTGATGCAGCACATGGTTACCAAACGTGTATCACACCTAGTACAAACACGGATACACGAACACTGATATCTTCAGCACCGTCTTTTCCGATACCAGAAAAAACAGATGTGTGAAAGGGGCTTAAGGCTGTGTACCTATCATGAGTTTTTTGTGAGTTCTGACACTGCATAAACACACAAAATGAAGCGTCTTAGGCCGGAGTCACACTAGAGAGGAATATCGATGAGTGCTATGCCCAATGTTAATCTATGAGACGTTGTGCAGGATAGTTTGTGGATTAAGTCCGTGCTGCCACAATAATACAGATTCAAATGTAAAAAAAGCTCTGGTGGCTTATTCAACGTGTTTTCAAAGATGTCTTTGTGGTATCTTCCTGATGAAGAGGTCAAATAGACCTTGAAACGCATTGAATAAACCACCACAGCTATTTATTACATTTTAATCTGTATTATTGTGGCAGCGAAGACTTGATCCACAAACTATCCTGCACAATGTCTCTGAGAAGGTCGCGTGGGTGGCCCGTGGATCTGCAGCAGCCGTTACGCACATGCTTTTTGCCTTAAACCATTAGGTGAGCAGCTCCCTGTTAAAAAAAAATGCACTTAATCTGATAATAAGACCCTATATGCGCTTTTTGTCTCCCTAATCTACTAGCAATGTTAAGCTATGGGGCAACTCCCATCATCATTTTTTTTCTCGGCCTTATTATACGTGCGAGTGAAATCACAGCATGCTGCGATGTGCACCATATGTCAGCTGAGACTCGCCAATGAAAGTCTATGGGTGCGAAAAACTTGCACACCACATGGACCATCAGTGTGACTTGCGAGAAATACGCACCGGTGTCCTTTCGAAAAGCCGGCAATTCAGTGCGGTGTACAGTAAAATCACACTGACAGGTTTGAGTAGAATAGATAAAATAAATGTATACCCATAGTATAGGTAAACACAGTATATATATACTGTATATATATATATATATATGTCAGTGACACGTGTATATATATATATATTGTGTATATATATATATTGTGTATATAATATATATTGTGAGGCAGTGACCCCTGTAACAGGTAGGGGGCGCTGCATGGTCTCCCCAGTATGCACACGGAGGCGTATTGAGGCCGTGCGTGGCAATTGTGTGCATGGATGTGATGGTGAGACAGTGTCTGGTATTGTGGTTAATGGTAGGTATGTGTCACAGGGATGGATGCTCCCTGCGATGCAACCCGGAGTATCGTCGTTAGAGCACGTGAGCACTGAAGATGTCATTTAGTGCACCTGGGTCCGGGTTGCGGGTAGCTATGAGAGATGGGAGGGTCTGGCTACCCACATGCCTCACTCTGAGTGGGGGTGCTCACTGTATCTTTTTCCCTGCAGGTGTTTGAGGAACTGCAGTGATGTCATGATCATGTGACCAGTGCATGTGATGTTACCTCACCTGTGGGTGTGGTTACAGGCTACCTAAAGGAGGTGTGTTAGCACATGGTAGTGAGTGTTTGGGAGGCTGCAAGTCTGGACAGACTTCCATGTGTCCTGGCTGGACACTGCAGAGGGGTCCTGTGTGGTTTGAGTGTGCAGACCTGGATGGTACGGGTGCAAGGTCCTGGGAGTAGGACCGGATCCCTGAGCAACGCACAGTGACACTGAGCTGGCCACCTGTATGAACCTGAGCAACCTGGGTGTTGGGAGGTCCTGGGAGTAGGACCGGATCCCTGAATAGCACGAGGTGAGGACCAGGATCTGCAGAGCCAGTGTCAGCTACTGTGTGGGGAAGCTACAGTCCTCGGTGGGTCTGGACTGACTATGTGTGCCGACCCGGCAAGTTGGTGATCCCCGTTTGGCAGCTTTCCCAGAAGAGTGAGGACTGACAATGAGTCAGCAGGTGGAGCAGGAGCTCCCAGAAGGTACCATTGATTGTTGGTGCTTCATATGTTAAATGAACTGTGTGGTAACCCACGGCAACTGGTCAGGAGGACCAGCGTGTTTAGTTGCTGCAACCTGTAATATGAACTGTGTGGTAACCCACGGCAACTGGTCAGAGGAGGACCAGCGTGATTAGTTGCTGCAACCTGTTAATGTGAAGATTGATGCAAAGACTGTTTGCTTATTGTTTATATTTCTGTGGTTTATGATGCCATAATAAACCATGTGGACTGTTTTGTTTGGAAAAAAACAGTGCCCGTGTACGTGAATCCCGTGCTAAGCGAGTGTCCCCCAATACACTCAGTAAGAGCAAATATATATATATATATATATATATATATATATATATATATATTTGTATTTCATAGAGAGTTAGGGAGCAGAATAGCCGATAATTCAATTGTCGGCTTCTGCAATGTCATTGCAGAAGCCGACAGGGTATGAGACATGGTTTATATACAGTAAACCATAGCATATCCGTTAGATTTATATATGTCCCTTACTAATAGTGTTAGTAGTATATGTGTATAAAATTGTGGAGCTGTAGGTGTTAAATGAAAGAATAAAATCATGGAAAGAACTGTTGTGGGCTCCCACACAATTGTCTCTGCCAGAGAGGGAAAGCCAGTGACTGAGGACAGATGTTTATAGCCTAGAGAGAGACCATAGTTATTGGCCCCCTGGCTAAAATCATCTACCCCCAGCCACCCCAGAAAAGGTGCAACTGTAAGCAGGGGTAATAAGGGGGTAATATCACCTTGCTATTGTAAGGTGACATTAAGCCTAGTTAATAATGCAGAGGTGTCAATAAACACAATGAGTTTTTCAGCTGGATTCCAGGTTCTTTTAACTGCCTGAGGGATCAGAAGTAGTGAAGCAGATAAAAGTAGTATGTTCATTCTATGGGTGGTTTGTAGTTTGTTAGGTGCGTAGGATGCAGTGACACACAGGAGGCAGAGCAAGGATCAACAGGTTCTATTATATCAAACAGTGACATTGCAAGCAGGGGATAAAGGGTGTAAACTTGTGGATGGGGAAAGTCAAATTCAGAAGGTAAAAACATGTTAACTTATCAGTCTCTGTGTGGTGGAGGAAGGTGGCTGGAAGATCCCTTGGAGGCGACGCAGGCGGCGCGAGATGTCTCCGATCCAGTACCGCAGATGGGAGATGCACTGTCTCCTTGCGATGATGAATCTTCCGGGTCCTTTGGCACGTGGTCTAATGATCCGGGCACATGATGGGGTACAGATGATGGTCGGTGGCACAGTGAAAGATGCAGAAAGTTCAGTAGACAAGGCCGCAGTAGAAGCACACAGTCCAGCGGACACAGCCACAGGCACAGGCCGGTCCTTAGCAGGCACCGCAAGGAAGGGACTACGCAGTGTCTCCATGATGGTGAGCAGAGCAAAGGTATGCACTCTATCCTGGTCACTACCCGATGCGGAAGTCTCTCTGGGCTGAGGGTAGGAAGTGTCGGCAGTCTCGCTAGCTGGGAATACAGGCACAGCTAGCTGGCGTGGGTCCGTTGAGAAGAAGTCAACCATCTCACTGCTCACAAGCGCGTTCCCTGCCAAGTGTCCCATCTTCCCACTCAGACTGCTATTTATGTCGGACCAGCCCCCATCAGTCAGATGTCCTGAACTGCTCCGGTCAGAAATCTCTTTCCCCTGCAACAATGGTGACAGCCCCGGCAATTCTGGCCCAGACGTGCAAGAGAGACCGTTAGCTTGGCTCTCTTCCCTACAGGTTTCCTCCAGGGAACAGCTGGCTAGTTATAGTTTAAATGACATTAAAACTACAGGCGAAGCCCCTTTGAAAAAAAAAGTCTGTCAGCCTTTTCCTAAAGCAATGTTGGTGGCATCTTGAAGACTTTGTGTGCACATACTGTTAGGCTTCCTGCATAGTCACATTTTTTGGTGTTCTAAAATGAATGAAAAAAAGGCAAATTTTTGTAATATGTATAAGTGCCATTTTTCATTTCCTACAGACTATAGAAGCTTATGGGCAAAATTACATTTAAAGGAAAAATTTAAGAAAAACAAACCCCACTAACCAAGAACAAAGCACGTTTGTAATGCATTGTATACACTATATCATAGACTTCAAAGTAAAATCTGTCCACGCACAAAAAACTCCACAAAACATAGATGCCAATAACACTTGAGTTTTTCAGAAAGCCTAAAAATGATCATTACAAGTAATACATGAGTTATATACAATGCAGAAACAAGCCTGAGATATTAGGAAACAGCTAACACTAACCACCTAATTAGACTCTTAAGTATCTCATATATCCTTAGGAATGACTGAATGTTCTGTAACAAGTCCAGGTAACCTCAAACACCTTGGGAGAGTTGAAATCAATCTCATGTCAGGCAGTTTTGGCAGACAATCTAGTAATCTAATACAATTTACAATAGGACAGACAAAGACACATGGGACTAGAGTCACAAAGGAACAGACCATGCTCGCAACACGACAAAAGGCCATGCTGGCTTCTAAGTGTCTATGAGAGCCCTGCGCATCAAAAACGGATTATTAAATGTACCGGAGACCCAGCTCTGGTTTTACATTGAAGCTGCTAAGAGATGAATTTTTCATTTTGTGATTTCTGAGCAAGTCTATAGAAAATTATTTATTAAAGTCATATTCAGATCTAAAGTATTCAATATGTCTATTCGGGTTGGAAGACTGGATATCATATAGCAATGGAAAAGGAAATGTTACCTCCGAGGGAACATTAACCCTTTCGCGACAGTGCCTGTTTTCACCTTCCTGATCAGGCCGAATTTTTCAATTCCGACCAATGTTGCTGTATGTGGTAATAACTCTAGAGCGCTTCAATGTGTCCCAGTAATTCTGAGATTGTTTTTTTTAGAGTCGAGTCGGGTTTCGCAAGCAGGGGGGGCCCACTCGTTGGCATTGGCACTGGCACAGGGCCCCTCAAAGTACGGCGGTGTGTTTGCACGGCGGGGGCGCCTCCCACCGGCAGCGACACTTTTGCATACTATGAGGGGCCCTGTGCCAGTGACGTCACCAACGAGTATGCCCCCCCACCTGATGATGGAACTTGCACTTTCATCTTCACCTTCCTCTTTGTCCCCTTGTAAGGTGGTATAGTATGTGGGAAGGGGAACCTGAATTTCAGCAGGGTCAGATTCTGACTGTGTAGCGTGCAAGGGGAATGTAGTGGTCTGCGGCAATGTCCCAGCAGACTCATCTATCACTGGCTGGGCAATGGGCAGGATGAGGAGGAAACACAGATATAGGCCCAAAGAATAAAGTGGGCTAAATGCAGTTCAAAATTGGTAACAGGACTAACCAGGGGGCATTGCTTTGTTCAGTGGAGGATAACTGTAATGAGAGGCTGACACAGTGAGTAGGCCCAAATCAGTAAGTAGGCTAAATGCAGTACAAAATTGGAAACAGAAGTGAACAGGCGGCACTGGTGGAGAACATCAAGGAGCGGCAGACACCGTTAGTAGGGCCAACAAAACAAGTAGGTCAAATGCATTGTTATATTACAAAATTTAACGAGAGCCTCAAAATTGAAGCTAAGGAAAGGCAACCTGGAGAACACCTTGGAGCGGCAGACACCGTTTCTAGAACCCAACCAAACAAGTAGGCCCACTGCAGTTTTTAAATTAAAAAACTCTTCAACGAGAGCCTGAAAATTGAAGCTCAGGAAATGCTACCAGGAGAACACCTTGGAGCGGCAGACACCGTTAGTAGGCCCTACCGAAGTAGTAGCCCCAATTCAGTTTTCAAATTCCTATAGGCTGAAAACTAGACAATTGACGCTCAGCTTTTTTCAGAGGAGGACAGCTGTATTGAGTGGCGCAGACAGACACAGGTAGTAGGCCTTAAACAAAAAATTTGGCTCAATGCAGTTTAAAAAAGGTTATAGGGGTACACAGGCAGCATTGGTGTGGTCAGCGGAGGACAATTTGAATTAGGGACTGCAGACAGACTTAGTAGGCTGTCCCGTGTGGACCATGCATCCACCACATTAACCCAGTGCGCCGTAATGGACCCGTAACCTTCCGTGGACATGCCTACTGGTCCATGCATCTGTTGTCAGGTGCACCTTTCTACTCTTAGATTGCCTTAGTGCATGGACAATGCAGACTTTTACATGCTGGTGGAGGGCTGGGATGCCTTTTCTCGCAAAAGAAGTGTCGACTGGGTAGCTCGTACCGTGGTACAGCGTAGTTCATCTGGGCTTTATAAATATAAAATAAAGAAAAAAAGTAGGCTCTATGCACTTTCAACTAGGTTCCAGTCTGGTCTGGTCAGTGGAGGACAATTTCAATTATGGACCGTAGACAGACTTAGTACGCCTACAATTAAAAAAAGGATGCTCTATGCAATTTAAAATAGTTTCCAGGGGTACACGGCCAGCAATGGTCTGGTCAGTGGAGGACTATTGGAAGGAGGGACCGCAGACAGGCTTAGTAGGCCTAACATAAGAAAAGTAGGCTGTAGGCACTTTAAAATAGGTTCCAGGGGTACACAAGCAGCAGTGGTGTGGTCAGTGAAGGACAATTTCTATTATGGACGGCAGACAGACTTAGTACGCCTACAATTAAAAAAGGATGCTCTATGCAATTTAAAATAGGTTCCAGGGGTACACGGCCAGCATTGGTCTGGTCAGTGGAGGACTATTGGAAGGAGGGACCGCAGACAGGCTTAGTAGGCCTAACATAAGAAAAGTAGGCTGTAGGCACTTTAAAATAGGTTCCAGGGGTACACGGGCAGCAGTGGTGTGGTCAGTGAAAGACAATTTCTATTATGGACCGCAGACAGACTTAGTACGCCTACAATTAAAAAAAAAAGATGCTCTATGCAATTTAAAATAGGTTCCAGGGGTACATGGCCAGCATTGGTCTGGTCAGTGGAGGACTATTGGAAGGAGGGACCGCAGACAGGCTTAGTAGGCCTAACATAAGAAAAGTAGGCTGTAGGCACTTTAAAATAGGTTCCAGGGGTACACGGGCAGCAGTGGTGTGGTCAGTGAAAGACAATTTCTATTATGGACCGCAGACAGACTTAGTACGCCTACAATTAAAAAAAAGATGCTCTATGCAATTTAAAATAGGTTCCAGGGGTACATGGCCAGCATTGGTCTGGTCAGTGGAGGACTATTGGAAGGAGGGACCGCAGACAGGCTTAGTAGGCCTAACATAATAAAAGTAGGCTGTAGGCACTTTAAAATAGGTTCCAGGGGTACACGGGCAGCAGTGGTGTGGTCAATGAAGGACAATTTCTATTATGGACTGCAGACAGAGTTAGTACGCCTACAATTAAAAAAAGGATGCTCTATGCAATTTAAAATAGGTTCCAGGGGTACACGGCCAGCATTGGTCTGGTCAGTGGAGGACTATTGGAAGGAGGGACCGCAGACAGGCTTAGTAGGCCTAACATAAGAAAAGTAGGCTGTAGGCACTTTAAAATAGGTTCCTGGGGTACACGGGCAGCAGTGGTGTGGTCAGTGAAGGACAATTTCTATTATGGACCGCAGACAGACTTAGTAGGCCTAACATAACAAAAGTAGACTCTATGCACTTGGAATTATCTTGCAGGGGTACACAGGCAGCATTGGTGTTGTCAGCGGAGGCCTATTGTAAGGAGTGTCTGACAGTTAGTACTCCCAAAAAATAAATAGATGTTAATGTCTCGCAATACAACAAAACCAAAAAACAAAAGGGTGGCATACTTAGGTACAGGGGTGGGCTCCTCTGCTGAGTTTCAGACCTAGTAATTTGGCACTAAGTATTTACTGGTGTAAATATAGGACAGTGCCCCTGACTATTTTAAGTAGCATCATACATGTCAACACATTGGTATTGTCAGTGCCAGGCATTGAAGGATGTCAGCGCATAGACTAAACATTGGTGGAACTGTGAGAGATAATTGTGCAAGTGGTAGAGCAATGTTTGAGCTGGGGGGAACTCTCTTGTGGCCGGTGGTACAGGCCCAGGGCCCCTCATGTTACAACGGTGTGTCTGACGTTGGTTGTGCGCCACCACCGCCAGAGACACTTTATTGTACCATGAGGGACCCAGTGGCAGTGCCGTCGACCAAAAGCGTGCACACCCACCTCTTCAGACAAACGGCACTCTCACGGGTGCTTGCACCAAGTGGCGAGACCACGGCCCCGTGGGGGGAGTTTGCCCATTTAGGAAGGTGTAAACATGTCATATGCTGGACAAACAGCTGCTGCAAATTACGAGATTGGAAAACTCAGTCAGACCAGTCCACAAGCAAGACCTTTTCATAGGAAAGCTAGGTGTCAGCCGGGAAAGGTGGGGCAAAATAATTTGAAATCCATGAGTGGTTCATTTTAATGAAGGTTAGATCATCAACATTTTGGGTAGCCAGACGAGTCCTTTTTTTGGTTAATATTGAACCAGCAGCACTGAATACTCTTTCTGATAGCACACTAGCTGCTGGGAAAGCAAGCTCCTGCAATGCATATTCTGCCAATTCTGGCCAGGTGTCTAATTTGGATGCCCAGTAATCAAATGGGAATGACGGTTGAGGGAGAACATCGATAAGGGATGAAAAATAGTTTGTAACCATACTGGACAAATGTTGTCTCCTGTCACTTTGAATTGATGCTGCAGTACCTGTCCTGTCTGCGGTCATAGCAAAATCACTCCACAACCTGGTCAGAAAACCCCTCTGTCCAACATCACTTCTGATTTGTGCACCTCTAACACCTCTGGTCTGCTGCCCCCTGCAGCTCGTGTGAGAACCATCACCGGCGCTGTGTGCTGGGAATGCCTGAATCAAACGGTCAACAAGAGTTGATTGTTTGGTTGCTAATATTTGTTCCAGGTTCTCATGTGGCATAATATTTTGCAATTTGCCTTTATAGTGAGGATCAAGGAGGCAGGCCAACCAGTAATCGTCATCGGTCATCATTTTAATAATGCGTGGGTCCCTTTTGAGGATACGTAAGGCATAATCCGCCATGTGGGCCAAAGTTCCAGTTCTCAAATCTGCGGTTGTGCTGGGTTGAGGGGCAGTTACAGGCAAATCTACGTCACTTGTGTCCCTCAAAAAACCAGAACCCGGCCTTGCCACGCCACCAATTTCCATTGGCCCCGGAGAAGCTTCCTCATTCAAAAAATACTCATCCCCATCATCCTCCTCGTCCTCCTCCTCCTGTTCGCCCGCTACCTCGTCCTGCACACTGCTCTGACCAGACAATGGCTGACTGTCATCAAGGTTTTCCTCTTCCTCTGCTGCAGACGCCTGCTCCTTTATGTGCGTCAAACTTTGCATCAGCAGACGCATTAGGGGGATGCTCATGCTTATTATGGTGTTGTCTGCACTAACCAGCCATGTGCATTCCTCAAAACACTGAAGGACTTGACACATGTCTTGTACCTTCGACCACTGCACACCTGACAACTCCATGTCTGCCATCCAACTGCCTGCCCATGTATGTGTATCCTCCCACAAATACATAACAGCACGCCTCTGTTCGCACAGTCTCTGAAGCATGTGCAGTGTTGAGTTCCATCTTGTTGCAACGTCGATGATTAGGCGATGCTGGGGAAGGTTCAGACCTCTGATAGTTCTGCATACGGCTGGAGTGTACGGGCAAACGGCGGATATGCGAGCAAAGTCTGCGCACTTTGAGGAGCAGGTCGGATAACCCCGGATAACTTTTCAGAAAGCACTGCACCACCAGGTTTAAGGTGTGAGCCAGGCAAGGAATGTGTTTCAATTGGGAAAGGGCTATGGCAGCCATGAAATTCCTTCCGTTATCACTCACTACCTTGCCTGCCTCAAGATGTACAGTGCCCAGCCACGACTGCGTTTCTTTCTGCAAGAACTCGGACAGAACTTCCGCGGTGTGTCTGTTGTCGCCCAAACACTTCATTGCCAATACAGCCTGCTGACGCTTGCCAGTAGCTGCCCCATAATGGGACACCTGGTGTGCAACAGTGGCAGCTGCGGATGGAGTGGTTGTGCGACTGCGGTCTGTGGATGAGCTCTCGCTTCTGCTGGAGGACGAGGAGGAGGGGGGGCGAACGGCTACAGCCAACTGTTTCCTAAACCGTGGGCTAGGCAGAACTGTCCCAATATTGCTGTCCCCTGTGGACCCTGCATCCACCACATTCACTCAGTGTGCTGTGATGGACACGTAACATCCCTGGCCATGCCTACTGGTCCATGCATCTGTTGTCAGGTGCACCTTTGTACTCACAGATTGCCTCAGTGCATGGACAATGCGCTCTTTAACATGCTGGTGGAGGGCTGGGATGGCTTTTCTCAAAAAGAAGTGTCGACTGGGTAGCTCGTAGCATGGTACAGCGTAGTCTATCAGGGCTTTGAAAGCTTCGCTTTCAACTAACCGGTAGGGCATTATCTCTAACGAGATTAGTCTAGCAATGTGGGCGATCAAACCCTGTGTACGCGGATGCGACGATGAGTACTTCCCTTTTCTAACGAGAGTCTCATGTAGGGTGAGCTGGACTGGAGAGCTGGAGATCGTGGAACTAGCGGGGGTGCCGGTGGACATGGCAGACTGAGAGACGGTTGGAGACGGTATTCTTGCCGGTGCCCTACATGCAGTGTTTCCTACTACGAAACTGGTGATTTCCTGACCCTGACTGCTTTGGCCTGGCAATGAAACCTGCACAGATACTGCAGGTAGTTCGGGAAATGGTGGGCTTACAGTGACGGAAGGGATGTAGCGTTGCTGACTAGCTTCATTGGCCGAGGGTGCTACAACCTTAAGGGACGTTTGGTAGTTAGTCCAGGCTTGCAAATACATGGTGGTTAAATGTCTATGCATGCAACTTGTATTTAGACTTTTCAGATTCTGACCTCTGCTTAAGGTAGTTGAACATTTTTGACAGATGACTTTGCGCTGATCATTTGGTTGTTGTTTAAAAAAATGCCAGACTGCACTCTTTCTACCATCGGATACTTTTTCAGGCATTGCAGACTGAGCTTCTTTAACCGGATGGCCACGCTGTCCTCCAACTGGTTTTGGCTTTGCCACGCGCTTTGGGCCAGATACGGGCCCGGCAGATGGAACCTGTTGCGATGTTGATGCCTGCTGCGGCCCCTCCTCCTCCGCTTCAGAACTTCTGCCGCCTGCACCCTGTTCCCCCAATGGCTGCCAATCGGGGTCAACAACTGGGTCATCTATGACCTCCTCTTCTATCTCGTGTGCAACTTCGTCTGTGTCAACGTGTAAGCCGGTGGTATAGCGTTCGTGATGGGGCACCATAGTCTCATCAGGGTCTGATACTGGATCAGTACACTGCAAGGGCAATGTTGTGGTCTGAGTCAAAGGAACAGCATAGTAATCTGGCTGTGGCTGTGCATCTGTGCACTCCATGTCCGATTCAACTTGTAATGGGCATGGCCTGTTAACTGTTTCACTTTCTAACCCAGGAACGGTATGTGTAAAGAGCTCCATGGAGTAACCCGTTGTGTCGCCTGACATATCCTTCTATGTTGTTGTTTTTGCTGAAGAGGACAAGGAAGCGACTTGTCCCTGACCGTGAACATCCACTAACGACGCGCTGCTTTTACATTTACCAGTTTCAGAAGAGGAGGCAAAAGAGCTAGAGGCTGAGTCAGCAAGGAAAGCCAAAACTTGCTCTTGCTGCTCCGGCTTTAAAAGTGGTTTTCCTACTCCCAGAAAAGGGAGCGTTCGAGGCCTTGTGTAGCCAGACGACGAACCTGGCTCCTCAACTCAAGACTTAGGTGCTATATTGCTTTTGCCACGACCACCTGATGCTCCACCACCACTACCATCATTACCGGCTGGCAATGACCGCCCACGGCCACGACCTCTTCCACTAGACTTGTTTGCAAAACGTAACCAAAGTAACGGTATTTGTTACTGTAAAACAACTTACAAGGTGAACTCTAACTTCTGTAGGATTTAGATATCCCTTTATCGGCCGTAGAGACTGCAAGGAAAATCAGGCACAATGTTACACACTAGGTTTTCTGTGGCACAAAATGAGAGAGATGCCACACACGCAGGACTGTCACTCAAGCACAAATGTCAATATTAATCTCCCACTATTTATTTTTTTTAAGGGAGAATTAAAAAAAAAAAAAAAAACAGTATTATAGACACTAGGCTTTCTGTGCCCCACAATTTGAGAGAGATGGCACACACGACTGGCACTCAAGCACAAATGCCAATATTAATTTCCCACTATTTTTTTTTTTTTTTTTTTAAGGGAGAATTAAAAAAAAAAAACAGTATCATAGACACTAGGCTTTCTGTGCCTCAAAATTTGAGAGAGATGGCACACACGACTGGCACTCAAGCACAAATGCCAATATTAATCTCCCACTATTTATTTTTTTCAGGGAGAATTTAAAAAAAATAAAAATAAAACAGTATTAGACACTAGGCTTTCTGTGCCCCACAGTTTGAGAGAGATGGCACACACGACTGGCACTCAAGCACAAATGCCAATATTAATCTCCCACTATTTTTTTTTTTTTAAGGGAGAATTAAAAAACAAACAAAAAACAGTACTATAGACACTAGGCTTTCTGTGCCCCACAATTTGAGAGAGATGGCACACACGACTGGCACTCAAGCACAAATGCCAATATTAATCTCCCACTATTTTTTTTTTTTATTTCTGGGAGAATTGGCAAGAAATCAGGCCCACTGTTAGACTGTGTGTTTTCTGTGTCTGAAAATGAGACACAGATGCCACACACAGGACTGCCACTGATGCAGATTTGCCAATTTTAATTTGCACCCTTTTTTTTTATTCAGGGAGACTAGTGAATAAATGTGGGCCACTGTATTAGTCTATTTTCTGTGGCAGAAAGTGGCTTGAAGAGATGTAACGAAAAAAAAAAAAAAGGGACTGTCCTACAATTACTATCTCCCTGCAGTAATCTCAGCAAGGTATGGCAGGCAGCAATAACAAGGAGTGGACTGCTGCACAAATTAAATCAAAATTGTGGACAAACAAACATGATAGCTGTGCAGAAAGGAAGGAACAACAGGATTTGTGCTTTGAAAAAAGCAGTTGGTTTGCACAGCGGCATACACACAGCAATGCAGCTATCAGGGAGCCTTCTAGGGCAGCCCAATAAGCTACAGCGCTGAGGAAAAAAAAATGTAGCTTCCACTGTCCCTGCAAACAAAAGGTGGTGTTGGACAGTGGAAATCGCTACAGCACAAGCGGTTTCGGGGTTAATGTACCCTGCCTAACGCTATTCCTGCTTCTGGCGAAGCGGCAGCAACCTCTCCCTATGCTCAGATCAGCAGCACTAAGATGGCGGTCGGCGGGAACGCCCCTTTATAGCCCCTGTGATGCCGCAGACAGCAAGCCAATCACTGCAATGCCCTTCTCTAAGATGTTGGGGACCAGGACCTATGTCATCACGCTGCCCACTCTCTGCGTCCACCTTCATTGGCTGAGAAATGGCGCTTTTTGCATCATTGAAACGCGACTTTGGCGCAAAAGTCGCATACCGCATGGTCGACCCCACACAAGGATCGGGTCGGGTTTCATGAAACCCGACTTTGCCAAAAGTCAGCGACTTATGAAAATGGACGATCCGTTTCGCTCAACCCTAGTGGCGGCTGTATACCCGATACTCAGGAGAGACAGGAGAGTGGATCTCATAAACCAAAAGCTATTTATTAACAAAGTAAAAACTAAAAGGAAAACTGAGTCAGAGGGAAAGAACCTCTGGATCATAACACTGTACCACGTAGTGGAGCACCGGGCTAGGTGTACCCCTATACAGGGATTCCCCCGTCACACCAGGTGGCCTGAATGCCACAAAACGAGGACCAGAGGACGACCCGTACTGACAATCTAGCAACACAGTAGAATACTTGGGCCTGCTGGTGGAGAGAATCCTAGGAGCTCCATGAAGTCCAGAAAGGTTGATCCCACCGGTAGCTGGGTCAGGAGGGTTCCGTGAGAAGAGGCAAGACAACTTGGAGTGGGAATCGGAGAGACCAGAGGAGTCCAGGATGGGAATCGCCAGAAGAGGACTCTGTGAAAATAGAGGTATCATTAAGGTGCAGAGCACAGCAGAGTGTGGCCTGAAGCTGGGGCAACTATCCAGAGAATGAACACGTTGCCCAGGCACCTCCCATAAGGGGAGGGTGCTTTTTATGCACAGAGCATCATGACACACAGCACTAATAGCGAACAGGTGTCCTGCTGTTTTAAGTATGTGCAGGAAGCGGGGCGCGGCTCCTAAGAGCATTTCCAGGATACCTGCCAAGAGGATGCAGGTTCTTAGCAGAGAAAGGAGCCGCTGAACGTCTGGAGCCATGGACAGGGTGAGCAAAGCTGTGTAATAGGCGCCGGCCTCCCTGCGCAGTGGAGACCGGACCTGCGGCTGAGGGCATGACATTAACCCTTTAAGTGTTTAACAAGAATTAAAGCAATATGGAAGAAAAAATGAAAATTTAAATTTTTCTAATAAAAATGTTAGTTTGACCTCAAACTTTACATTTTCACAAGGTTAACAGGAGAAAATGGACCGTACAATTCGTTGTGAAACTTCTCCTAAGTGCACTGATTCTCCATATATGGTGGAAAACTACTATATGGGTGCACCACGAGGCTTGGAAGGGTAGGAGCAATATTTGACTTTTGGAAATATTTTTGAGTGCAAAATTGTCTGGAATAGTTAGCCAACACCCTGTGGTGTTTGCAGATTCCCTGATGTGCCTAAACATTGGAAATCCCCAAAAGTGACCCATTTTAGACACTACACCCCTCAAGGAGTGGTGAGTATCTTGAACCTGTAGGTGCTTCACAAAAATTTTATAACGTTGAGCCGTGAAAATAAAAAAAAATCACATTTTTCCTACAAAAAATGTTGCTTTAGTTCCACACTTTTTATTTTCATAAAAGTAGCAGGAGAAAATGGACCATAAAATTTGTTGTGCAATTTCTACCTAGTATGCTGATACCTTATATGTGAATCATATATACCAGACCATACATGCACAACCAACCAAGATACCAGAGGTGCTCAGATATATAAATAGAGGTTCAGTGCAACAAGAAGTAACCAGAAAAACCTAAAGAAACAGCACTACACGAACCAAGTAAAAATATCAGAATCTTTATTAAATAACCAATAAAAACAGATTATGTGTAAATTAAAGGGATGATAAAAGATGACAATGATCACCAAACAAAAGGCAGTGTAGAGACCACCAGGTAAATAGTATTCCAAGTGTACATACCAGATCATAACCATATATTCACTACAGAAAGTGCAAGTGCATTGTGCAATATAGTATTACAATCGCAATGGCCCATTATGATGCAAAGGGATATATATATAATCAAAACAGCATAAGTGCGATATGTTACTCAAACATGCATAGCAAAGCCAAGATCGCTGGTGAGTGGATAGATGAGAGTAAGCTAAACAGTCATATTACCTGGGGAGACCACGCTACCTGAAGCCCCAATGCGCGTTTCGGCGCGGTGCCTTCTTCCCCTTCAATGCCCCATCTGAGGCTGTACTGTACTGTACAGCCACACATGGGGCGAGACTTGAGGGAAAAGAAGAGCTGCATTATATTCTATGAGGGAGGCTGCATTACACCCTATGAGGGGGCTTCATTATATTCTATGTGGGGGCCACAATATATTCTATGAGAGGGGCTACATTATATTCTATGAGGGGGGCTACATTATATTTTATGAGGGGGTGCTGCATTATACTATAAGGTGGCTATGTTACATTCTATGTGTGGGCTACATTATATTCTATGAGGGCACTACAGCAAGCCCTGCTATAACATTAAGACGTGTACTACATTAAATTATACCCTTATATTAGCGTGTTTAACCGCATAATTGATGGTCCTGTATTTATTTCTATGTAGCTACATAGTGGGCCCCAAGAATGATTTTCTCTGGTGAGCCCAAGGTGCTCAAGTCTGACGCAGGCCCTAAGTGTCAGAAGAGCAGAAGCCTCCATCAAGTGACCCCATTTTGGAAACTGCACCCCTATGGGAATTTATCTGCAGGTGTAGTGACAATTTTGACTCCATCGGTGTTTTCCAGAAACGAGCAGCAGTGGATATTGTTAGCAAAATTGCAAATTTGTCATTGTAGCAATTGTAGTGCCTAGTTTGTTGTAGTGACCAGTACATTTTGCCCAACTCTTACTTCTGGAGACACGCACCCTGTGAATTAAAGGGATCCTGTCAGCAGATCGCAGCCACAAGATGGATTTCATCACCAGGTATCATTGTAATCAGTATAATGGGGCCAACCTGACACTGTAGGATACTATGCATAATCCTGCTGACAGGATCCCTTTAAGCATGCTTTTTTCGCTACAGAAATTCCAAACATGTTGGCACTAAATATAGTTTAGGCACATTATGGAGCTCAAAAGGGAGTGGAGCATTAGGATTTTGGAGCACAGAATTTGCTGGTTTTCTTTTTTTTCACATGGGAGACATAAAGCCTTTGTGCTACTAGTAACGGACCTCACTGGGGACTTGTTATTTTTGTTGATTGATTTGAAGCTTTTAATGGGAACATTTTACATAACATTTTGAATCACATTTATCCTGTGCTTTGCGCTGAGCACTTGATTCAGATAAAACCCCTGAGGGATCCATCTACTATATAATTGTCTAAGGGTCACTTCCGTCTGTCTGTCTGTCAGAGATATTCATTGGTCGCGGCCTCTGTCTGTCATGAAAATCCAAGTCGCTGATTGGTCGCGGCAAAACAGCCATGACCAATCAGCGACGGGCACAGTCTGGAAGAAAATGGCCGCTCCTTACTCCCCGCAGTCAGTGCCTGGCGCCCGCATACTCCCCTCCAGTCACCGCTCACACAGGGTTAATGCCAGCGTTAATGGGCCGCGGTGTAACTTTTTACAATTGATGATGCGTATGCAGCATCAATAGTAAAACAATCTAATGTTACAAATAATAATAATAATTTAAAAAAAGGTTATTCTCACCCTCGGCTGTCGCGTCCTCTCCTCGGCAGTGCAAGCGGCATGTTCCGGGGCCAAGGATGGTATGCGAGAAGGACCTTCCATGACGTCACAGTCATGTGACCGCGACGTCATCACAGGTTCGGCGCTCATACCAACCCTGGGACCGGAAGCTGCCGCCTGCACCGCACACAGGCGGCATGACTACAAGGGCTCCCTCAGAAGGTGAGTATATGTTTATTTTTTATTTTAACTCTTTTTTAACCTGTTACATACGTGGCTGGGCACTATACTACGTGGCTGGGCAATATACTACGTGACTGGCCAATATACTACGTGATTGGGCAGTATACTACGTGGCTGTGCTGTATACTACGTGGCTCTGTGCTGTATACTACGTCACTGTACAATATACTACGTCGCTGGGCAATATACTACGTGACTGAGCAATATACTACGTGGCTGGGCAATATACTACGTGGCTCTGTGCTGTATACTATGTGACTGGGCAACATACTATGTGACTGGGCAATATACTATGTGACTGGGCAATATACTATGTGACTGGGCAATATACTACGTGACTGGGCAATATACTACGTGACTGGGCAATATACTATGTGGCTGGGCAATATACTATGTGGCTGGGCAATATACTATGTGACTGGGCAATATACTACGTGTCTGTGCTGTATACTATGTGGCTCTGTGCTGTATACTACGTCGCTGTGCAATATACTACGTAGCTGGGCAATATACTACGTGACTGGGCAATATACTATGTGGCTGGACAATATACTACGTGGCTGGGCAATATACTATGTGTAGGGTTGAGCGAAACGGGTCGTTTATTTTCAAAAGTCGCCGACTTTTGGCAAAGTCGGGTTTCATGAAACCCGATCCAACCCCTGTGCGGGGTCGGCCATGCGGTACGCGACTTTCGCGCCAAAGTCGCGTTTCAATGACGCGAAAAGCGCCATTTCTCAGCCAATGAAGGTAAGCGCAGAGTGTGGGCAGCGTGATGACATACGTCCTGGTCCCCACCATCTTAGAGAAGGGCATTGCAGTGATTGGCTTGCTGTCTGCGGAGTCACAGGGGCTATAAAGGGGCGTTCCCGCCGACCGCCATGTTACTGCTGCTGATCTGAGCTTAGGGAGAGGTTGCTGCCGCTTCGTCAGAAGCAGGGATAGCGTTAGGCAGGGTCCATTAACCACCAAACCGCTTGTGCTGTAGCGATTTCCACTGCCCAACACCACCTTCGGTGTGCAGGGACAGTGGAAGCTACATTTTTTTTTTTTTTTCCCCCTCAGCGCTGTAGCTCATTGGGCTGCCCTAGAAGGCTCTCTGATAGCTGCATTGCTGTGTGTACGCCGCTGTGCAAACCAACTGCTTTTTTCAAAGCACAAATCCTCTTGTTCCTTCCTTTCTGCACAGCTATCTTTTTGGTTTGTACACACTTTTTATTTAATTTGTGCATCAGTCCACTCCTTATTGCTGCCTGCCATACCTGGCTGAGATTACTGCAGGGAGATAGTAATTGAAGGACACTCCCTGTTTTTTTTTTTTTTTTGTGGGAGATTAAGATTGACATTTCTGCTAGAGTGCCATCCCTGTCTGTGCCATCTCTCACTCAGTGGGCCATAGAAAGCCTATTTATTTTTTTGCTTGATTTGGGTTATAAAATCTACCTGAAAAAATCACTACATCAATCAGTGGGAGAAAAATATTGGCCTCAGGCCTTGTGTGCCACTCCAGACTCCTGTGTGCATCATCACTCACTCAGTGGGCCACAGAAAGCCCTTTTTTTTTTTTTTTTTGCTTTATTTGGGTTCTAAATTCTACCTGAAAAAATCAATAAATCAATCAGTGGGAGATTAATATTGGCCTTTGGGCTTGTGTGCCAGTCCTAAGCGTGCCATCTCTCTCTCTCAGATAGTGGGCCATAGAAAGCCTATTTATTTTTTTTATTTTTTATTGGGTTTATAAATTTTCCCTGGAAAAAAAAAAAAAAGTGGGAGATTAATATTGGCCTCTGGGCTTGTGTGCCAGTCCTGAGCGTGCCATCTCTCTCACAAATAGTGGGCCATAGAAAGCCTATTTATTTTTTTTTTTTGGTTTTATAAATTCTCCCTTAAAAAAAAAAGGGAGATTAATATTGGCCTTTGGGCTTGTGTGCCAGTCCTAAGCGTGCCATCTCTCTCTGTCTCTCAGATAGTGGGCCATAGAAAGCCTATTTATTATTTTTTTTATTGGGTTTATAAATTTTCCCTGGAACAAAAAAAAAAAAGTGGGAGATAAATATTGGCCTCTGGGCTTGTGTGCCACTCCTGACTCCTGTGTGCGTCATCTCTCACTCAGTGGGCCATAGAAAGCCTTTTTTTGTTTTATTTGTTTTCTAAATTCTCCCTGAAAAAATCATTTTATTCTATTTGGTTTCTAAATTCTTCCTGAAAAAATTATTTTATTCTATTTTTTTTTTTCCTAAAGTCTCCCTGAAAAAAAAAAAAAAAAAACAAATCAGTGGGAGATTAATATTGCCCTTTCTGCTTGTGTGCCAGTCTTGACTCCTGGGTGTGCCATCTCTCTCTCTCCAATTGTGGGCCATAGAAAGCCTATTATTTTTTTTAGCTTGATTTGGGTTCCAAAATCTACCTGAAAAAATCACTACATCAATCAGTGGGAGATAAATATTGGACTCTGGGCTTGTGTGCCACTCCTGTGTGCGTCATCTCTCACTCAGTGGGCCATAGAAAGCCTTTTTTTGTTTTATTTGTTTTCTAAATTCTCCCTGAAAAAATCATTTTATTTTATTTGTTTTCTAAATTCTTCCTGAAAAAATCATTTTATTCTATTATTTTTTTTCCTAAAGTCTCCCTTAAAAAAAAAAAAAAATCAAATCAGTGGGAGATTAATATTTACATTTGTGCTTCAGTGACAGTCCTGCGTGTGTGGCATCTCTCTCATTTGTTGCCACCAACAACAGAGTGTGTAACATTGTGCCTGATTTTCGTTGTGGTCTCACTCACCTGTAAAGGGGTAGCTAAATCATACTGAAGTTATAGCTCACCGTGTAATTTGTGTGACAGCAACAAATACCGTTAGTTTGTTTACGTTTTTAAAACAATGAGGAAGTATGGTGGAAGAGGTCGTGGCCGGGGGCGTTCATTGTCAGCTGGTAATGAGGGTAGTGGTAGTGGTGGAGCATCAGCTGGTCGTGGGAAAAAAAATATTGCACCTAAGTCTGGAGCTGTGGAGCCAGGTTCGTCGTCTGGCTACACAAGGCCTCGAACGCTCCCTTTTCTGGGAGTAGGAAAACCGCTTTTAAAGCCGGAGCAGCAAGAGCAAGTTTTGGCTTATCTTGCTGACTCAGCCTCTAGCTCTTTTGCCTCCTCTCGTGAAACTGGTAAATGTCAAAGCAGCGCGTCGTTAGTGGATGTTCACGGTCAGGGACAAGTCGCTTCCTTGTCCTCTTCAGCAAAAACAACAACAGAGAAGAATGCAGCAGGCGACACAACGGGTTACTCCATGGAGCTCTTTACACATACCGTCCCTGGCTTAGAAAGTGAAGCAGTTAACAGTCCATGCCCATTACAAGTTGAATCTGACATGGAGTGCACTGATGCACAGCCACAGCCAGACTACTATGCTGGTCCTTTGACTCAGACCACAACATTGCCCTCGCAGGGTGCTGATCAAGAATCAGACCCTGATGAGACTATGTTGCCCCATCACGAACGCTATACCACCGACCGACATGGTGACACAGACGAAGTTGCACACGAGCTACAAGAAGAGGTAATAGATGACCCAGTTCTTGACCCCGATTGGCAGCCATTGGGGGAACAGGGTGCAGGCGGCAGCAGTTCTGAAGCGGAGGAGGAGGGGCCGCAGCAGGCATGAACATCGCAACAGGTTCCATCTGCCGGGCCCGTATCTTGCCCAAAACGCGTGGCAAAGCCAAAACCTGTTGGAGGACAGCGTGGCCATCCGGTTAAAGCTCAGTCTGCAATGCCTGAAAAGGTATCCGATGCTAGAAAGAGTGCAGTCTGGCATTTTTTTAAACAACATCCAATTGATCAGCGCAAAGTCATCTGTCAAAAATGTTCAACTACCTTAAGCAGAGGACAGAATCTGAAAAGTCTCAATACAAGTTGCATGCATAGACATTTAACCACCATGCATTTGCAAGCCTGGACTAACTACCAAACATCCCTTAAGGTTGTAGCACCCTCGGCCAATGAAGCTAGTCAGCAACGCAACATCCCTTCCGGCAGTGTAGGGCCACCATTTTCCGCACCACCTGCAGTATCTGTGCAGGTTTCTTTGCCAGGCCAAAGCAGTCAGGGTCAGGGAATCACCAGTTTCGTAGTAGGAAACACTGCATCTAGGGCACCGGTGGCAACAAAACCATCTCCCACCGTCTCTGTCTGCCATGTCCACCGGCACCCCCGCTAGTTCCACGATCTCCAGCTCTCCAGTCCAGCTCACCCTACATGAGACTATGGTTAGAAAAAGGAAGTACTTAGCCTCGCATCCGCGTACACAGGGTTTGAACGCACACATAGCTAGACTAATCTCGTTAGAGATGATGCCCTACCGGTTAGTTGAAAGCGAAGCTTTCAAAGCCCTGATGGACTACGCTGTACCACGCTACGAGCTACCCAGTCGACACTTTTTTCCAGAAAAGCCATCCCAGCCCTCCACCAGCATGTTAAAGAGCGCATTGTCCATGCACTCAGGCAATCTGTGAGCACAAAGGTGCACCTGACAACAGATGCATGGACCAGTAGGCATGGCCAGGGACGTTACGTGTCCATCACGGCACACTGGGTAAATGTGGTGGATGCAGGGTCCACAAGGGACAGCAAGTTTGGGACAGTTCTGCCTAGCCCACGGTCTAGGAAACAATTGGCTGTAGCCGTTCGCACCCCCTCCTCCTCCTCTTCGTCCTCCTGCAGAAGCGAGAGCTCGTCCACAGACCGCAGTCGCACAACCACTCCATCCACAGCTGCCACTGTTGCACACCAGGTCTCCCATTATGGGGCAGCTACTGGCAAACGTCAGCAGGCTGTATTGGCTATGAAGTGTTTGGGCGACAACAGACACACCGCGGAAGTTCTGTCCGAGTTCTTGCAGAAAGAAACGCAGTCGTGGCTGGGCACTGTAGATCTTGAGGCAGGCAAGGTAGTGAGTGATAACGGAAGGAATTTCATGGCTGCCATCTCCCTTTCCCAACTGAAACACATTCCTTGCCTGGCTCACACCTTAAACCTGGTGGTGCAGTGCTTCCTGAAAAGTTATCCGGGGTTATCCGACATGCTCCTCAAAGTGCGTGGACTTTGCTCACATATCCGCCGTTCGCCCGTACACTCCAGCCGTATGCAGACCTATCAGCGTTCTTTGACCCTTCCCCAGCATCGCCTAATCATAGACGTTGCAACAAGGTGGAACTCAACACTGCACATACTTCAGAGACTGTGTGAACAGAGGCGGGCTGTTATGTTTTTGTGGGAGGATACAAATACACGGGCAGGCAGTAGGATGGCAGACATGGAGTTGTCAGGTGTGCAGTGGTCGAAGATTCAAGACATGTGTCAAGTCCTTCAGTGTTTTGAGGAATGCACACGGCTGGTTAGTGCAGACAACGCCATAATAAGCATGAGCATCCCCCTAATGCGTCTGCTGATGCAAAGTTTGACGCACATAAAGGATCAGGCGTCTGCAGCTGAGGAAGAGGAAAGCCTTGATGACAGTCAGCCATTGTCTGGCCAGGGCAGTGTACAGGACGAGGTAGCGGGCGAAGAGGAGGAGGAGGACGAGGAGGATGATGGGGATGATTATATTTTTAATGAGGAAGCTTTTCCGGGGCCACTGGAAATTGGTGGCGCGGCAAGGCCGGGTTCTGGTTTTTTGAGGGACACAAGTGACGTGGATTTGCCTGAAACTGCCCCTCAACCAAGCACAACCGCAGATTTGAGAACTGGAACTTTGGCCCACATGGCGGATTATGCCTTACGTATCCTCAAAAGGGACACACGCATAACTAAAATGATGAATGATGACGATTACTGGTTGGCCTGCCTCCTTGATCCTCGCTATAAAGGCAAATTGCAAAATATAATGCCACATGAGAACTTGGAACTAATATTAGCAACCAAACAATCAACTCTTGTTGACCGTTTGCTTCTGGCATTCCCTGCACACAGTGCCCGTGATCGTTCTCACACGAGCTGCAGGGGCCAGCAGACCAGAGGAGTTAGAGGGGCAGAAATCAGAAGTGGCGTTGGCCAGAGGGGTTTTCTGACCAGGTTGTGGAGTGATTTTGCTATGACCGCAGACAGGACAGGTACTGCAGCATCAATTCAAAGTGACAGGAGACAACATTTGTCCAGTATGGTTACAAACTATTTTTCATCCCTTATCGATGTTCTCCCTCAACCGTCATTCCCATTTGATTACTGGGCATCAAAATTAGACACCTGGCCAGAATTGGCAGAATATGCATTGCAGGAGCTTGCTTGCCCGGCAGATAGTGTCCTATCAGAAAGAGTATTCAGTGCTGCAGGTTCAATACTAACAGAAAAAAGGACTCGTCTGGCTACCCAAAATGTAGATGATCTAACCTTCATTAAAATGAACCACAACTGGATTTCGAAATCTTTTGCCCCACCTTGCCCGGCTGACACCTAGCTTTCCTATGAAAAGGTCTTGCCTGTGGACTATTCTGAATGCCTTTTCCAATCTCGTAATTTTCTGCATCTGATTGTCCAGCATACGACATGTTTACACCTCACTAAATGGCCAAACTCCCCACACGGGGCCGTGGTATCGACACTTGGCGACAGCACCCGTGAGAGTGCAGTTTGTCTGAAGAGGTGGGTGAGCCCGATTTTGGTCGACGGCACTGCCACTGGGTCCCTCCTAGTACAATAAAGTGTCTCTGGCGGTGGTGGTGCGCACCCAACGTCAGACACACTGTTGTAATATGAGGGGCCCTGGGCCTGTACCGCCGGCCACAAGACAGTTTCCCCCCACCCCAGCTCAAACAGTGCTCTACCACTTGCAAAATTATCTCACAGCTCCACCAATGTTTAGTCTATGCGCTGACATCCTTCAATGCCTGCCACTGACAATACCATTGTATTGACATTTTTGTTATGTTAGGCCTTCGATGCCTGTCTGTGGTCACTCCTTCCAGTAGGCCTCCACTGACCACACCACTGCTGCCCGTGTACCCCTGGAACCAATTTAAAATTGCCTACAGCCATGTGTTATTATTTTATGCCTTCGATGCCTGTCTGCGGTCACTCCTTCCACTAGGCCTCCACTGACCACACCACTGCTGCCCGTGTACCCCTGGAACCAATTTAAAATTGCCTACAGCCATGTGTTATTATTTTAGGCCTTCGATGCCTGTCTGCGGTCACTCCTTCCACTAGGCCTCCACTGACCACACCACTGCTGCCCGTGTACCCCTGGAACCAATTTAAAATTGCCTACAGCCATGTGTTATTATTTTAGGCCTTCGATGCCTGTCTGCGGTCCATTCTTTCTACTACTACTACACTGACCAGGCCACTGCTGCCCGTGTACCCCTGTAACCAATTTAAAATTGCCTACAGCCATGTGTTATTATTTTAGGCCTTCGATGCCTGTCTGCGGTGACTCCTTCCACTAGGCCTCCACTGACCACACCACTGCTGCCCGTGTAGCCCTGGAACCAATTTAAAATTGCCTACAGCCATGTGTTATTATTTTAGGCCTTCGATGCCTGTCTGCGGTCACTCCTTCCACTAGGCCTCCACTGACCACACCACTGCTGCCCGTGTACCCCTGGAACCAATTTAAAATTGCCTACAGCCATGTGTTATTATTTTAGGCCTTCGATGCCTGTCTGCGGTGACTCCTTCCACTAGGCCTCCACTGACCACACCACTGCTGCCCGTGTACCGCTGGAACCAATTTAAAATTGCCTACAGCCATGTGTTATTATTTTAGGCCTTCGATGCCTGTCTGCGGTCACTCCTTCCACTAGGCCTCCACTGACCACACCACTGCTGCCCGTGTACCCCTGGAACCAACATCAGAAAATATAAAAATAAGTATTTTGCTTATAAAAAAGAAAATACTGGAGAGATATCAAATGCAGACATTTTAACATTAAAAACAAACACATACAACAAAAATCTGGTACAGTACTAAAAATGGCCACCAGCTACAATAACTTTCTCCTGCAAGTAGTTAACTGAAAGTTTTTTTCAATTTAAAACACAGATATGGCATCCACCGAGTGTTGTCCTGTCGCGTCTTCTTTATATTATTGCCAAGAAGATGCAAAACAATGAACATAATAAAATCATTATTTACCAAAAAAATAGAGTAAGTCAAAACCACATTGCAAATAAACATTCCTTACAAATAAAGAAGCAGGGTGCGTCCGAGGGTGAGTATATACCTAATAAGAATATAATCACCCTCGGACGCGCCCTGCTTCTTTCCGACAGCCTTCCTTCCTAAGAATCAGCCCTTCCGTGGTGTAGAGAGAGGGTTTGTTACACTCCAAGGTGTTCCCCAGGTTGCCTTTCCTGAGCTTCGATCATCATGCTCTCGTTTAGTAGTTGTTGGAAACTACGCTGCATTAGGCCTACAAATTGGGTATGGGGTGTAGAGAGATGGTGTGTTCCACCCTAAGGTGTTCTCCAGGTTGCCTTTCCTGAGCTTCGATCTTCCGGCTCTCGTTTAGTAGTTCTTGGAAACTACACTGCATTAGGCCTACAAATTGGGTATGGGGTGTAGAGAGATGGTGTGTTCCACTCCAAGGTGTTCTCCAGGTTGCCTTTCCTGAGCTTCGATCTTCCGGCTCTCGTTTAGTAGTTGTTGGAAACTACGCTGCATTAGGCCTACAAATTGGGTATGGGGTGTAGAGAGATGGTGTGTTCCACTCCAAGGTGTTCCCCAGGTTTCCTCGCCAATGCTTCGATCTTCATGCTCTCGTTTAGTAGTTGTTGGAAACTACACTGCATTAGGCCTACAAATTGGGTATGGGGTGTAGAGAGATGGTGTGTTCCACTCCAAGGTGTTCCCCAGGTTTCCTCGCCAATGCTTCGATCTTCATGCTCTCGTTTAGTAGTTGTTGGAAACTAAGCTGCATTAGGCCTACAAATTGGCTATGGGGTGTAGAGAGATGGTGTGTTCCACTCCAAGGTGTTCTCCAGGCTGCCTTTCCTGAGCTTCGATCTTCCGGCTCTCGTTTAGTAGTTCTTGGAAACTACACTGCATTAGGCCTACAAATTGGGTATGGGGTGTAGAGAGATGGTGTGTTCCACTCCAAGGTGTTCTCCAGGTTGCCTTTCCTGAGCTTCGATCTTCCGGCTCTCGTTTAGTAGTTCTTGGAAACTACGCTGCATTAGGCCTACAAATTGGGTATGGGGTGTAGAGAGATGGTGTGTTCCACTCCAAGGTGTTCCCCAGGTTGCCTCGCCAATGCTTCGATCTTCATGCTCTCGTTTAGTAGTTGTTGGAAACTACGCTGTATTAGGCCTACAAATTGGCTATGGGGTGTAGAGAGATGGTGTGTTCCACTCCAAGGTGTTCTCCAGGTTGCCTTTCCTGAGCTTCGATCTTCCGGCTCTCGTTTAGTAGTTCTTGGAAACTACACTGCATTAGGCCTACAAATTGGGTATGGGGTGTAGAGAGATGGTGTGTTCCACTCCAAGGTGTTCTCCAGGTTGCCTTTCCTGAGCTTCGATCTTCCGGCTCTCGTTTAGTAGTTCTTGGAAACTACACTGCATTAGGCCTACAAATTGGGTATGGGGTGTAGAGAGATGGTGTGTTCCACTCCAAGGTGTTCTCCAGGTTGCCTTTCCTGAGCTTCGATCTTCCGGCTCTCGTTTAGTAGTTGTTGGAAACTACGCTGCATTAGGCCTACAAATTGGGTATGGGGTGTAGAGAGATGGTGTGTTCCACTCCAAGGTGTTCCCCAGGTTTCCTCGCCAATGCTTCGATCTTCATGCTCTCGTTTAGTAGTTGTTGGAAACTACGCTGCATTAGGCCTACAAATTGGCTATGGGGTGTAGAGAGATGGTGTGTTCCACTCCAAGGTGTTCCCCAGGTTGCCTTTCCTGAGCTTCGATCTTCCGGCTCTCGTTTAGTAGTTCTTGGAAACTACACTGCATTAGGCCTACAAATTGGGTATGGGGTGTAGAGAGATGGTGTGTTCCACTCCAAGGTGTTCTCCAGGTTGCCTTTCCTGAGCTTCGATCTTCCGGCTCTTGTTTAGTAGTTCTTGGAAACTACACTGCATTAGGCCTACAAATTGGGTATGGGGTGTAGAGAGATGGTGTGTTCCACTCCAAGGTGTTCTCCAGGTTGCCTTTCCTGAACTTCTATCTTCAGGCTCTCATTAAATTGTGGTTAAACGGAACAACTGCATTTGGCGTACTAGTTGGTTTGGGGCCTACTATCGGTGTCTGCCACTCCTTGCTGTTCTCCTGGTTTCCTGTCTTGAAATTCCGTTTTCAGGCGCTCGTTGAGTAGTTGTTAATGTTAGACTGCATTTGGCCTACTAGTTGGGTTGGGGCCTACTATCGGTGTGTGCCACTCCTTGCTGTTCTCCTCCACTGAACAAAGCTGTGCCGCCTGTTTACTACGGTTGCCAATTTTGAACTGCATTTCGACTACTTACTGATTTGGGCCTACTCTCTGTGTCAGCCTCTCATTCCAGTTGTCCTCCACTGCAATGCCCCCTGGTTATTCCTGTGTTACCAATTTTGAACTGCATTTAGCCAACTTTATTCTTTGGGCCTATATCTGTGTTTCCTCCTCATCCTGCCCATTGCCCAGCCAGTGATAGATGAGTCTGCTGGTATATTGACCCATAACGCAACATTTCCCATGCACGCTACACTGCAAGATTGTGACCCTGCTGAAAGTCAGGTCCCCCTTCCCGCATACCATACCACCTTACACGGGGACAAACAGGAAGGTGCAGATGAAAGTGCAGGTTCCTTCATCAGGTGGGGGGAGGAATACTAGTTGGCGACGTCACTGGCACAGGGCCTCTCATGGTACGCAAAAGTGTTGCTGCCGGTGGGAGGCGCCCCCGCCGTGCAAACACACCGCTGTACTTTGAGGGGCCCTGTGCCAGTGCCAATGCCAACGAGTGGGCCCCCCCTGCTTGCTCAGGTTCACAGCACTTGCAAAGTTGAAATACTTACCTCTCCCTGCTCCACTGCCGTGACGTGGTCCAGATTTCCTGGGCCCACTAATTACTTGAACCAGCCCTACCCACCACAACTTTAGCCAAATGACCCCCAATTTCAAATGCCTTCCAATTATTATAAGGTAAATTACGCTTGACAAGCTTCATTAAGAAGAATGGATGGTTTTGACATTAAAATGGGCACTCTAGGTGTTTTCCTGGCCCCCACTCACTGCCGACTATGCTGCCCCATTGACTTGCATTGGGTTTCGTGTTTCGGTCGATCCCGACTTTACGTCATAATCGGCCGATTTCACTCGACCCGACTTTTGAGATAGTCGGGTTTCGCGAAACCCGGCTCGACTCTAAAAAGGTCAAGGTCGCTCAACTCTAACTATGTGGGCTGTGCAATATACTACATGGACATGCATATTCTAGAATACTCGATGCGTTAGAATCGGGCCACTATCTAGTTCACTATAAAGAGGAAGCAGAGTTACTCTGGACTCCATCTGGCTTCTGTTCAGCAAAGTCCTTTTTTTCAGAGTTGCACGAAACTGTGGCCGATAGCAATTTTATGTAGACCTAAGAAGATGGACACTGTTGGATCATAGGCCAGACATCATCCACAGTACCTCCATTTGCCACATTGTAAGTAATTTTCCATTGGGGGTTCTGTCGCCGATTCAGCGATGTCTTCACTGGTAACCAGGGTAAACATCGGGTTACTAAGCGCAGGGCCGCGCTTAGTAACCCGATGTTTACCCTGGTTACCAGCGTAAACGTAAAAAAAAAAAAACACTACATACTTACATTCCGATGTCTGTCCCCCGGTGCTGTGCTTTCCTGCACTGGCTGTGAGCGCCGGCCAGCCGTAAAGCACAGCAGTGACGTCACCGCTCTGCTTTACGGCTGGCCAAAGCTGACAGTGCAGGAAAGCACAGCACCGGAGGACAGACACCGGAATGTAAGTATGTAGTGTTTTTTTTTTTTTTTGTTTACGCTGGTAACCAGGGTAAACATCGGGTTACTAAGCGCGGCCCTGTGCTTAGTAACCCGATGTTTACCCTGGTTACCAGGGGACCGGCATCGTTGGTCGCTGGAGAGCTGTCTGTGTAACAGCTCTCCAGCGACCACACAGCGACGCTGCAGCGATCGGGATCGTTGTCTAGATTGCTGCAGCGTCGCTTAATGTGACGGTACCCTTACTGTGATCTTTGGGAGGCAGAATGAACAAATCAACAGCAGGTGAAGAATTGGTTGTATTCATTTTTTACTTCTTTCCCCTTGCAGTATAAGTGATTAGACAACTTTATTCTCTGGGTCGGTGCGATTACAGCAATACCAAATTTATATAAGTTTTTATATTTGGATGCCATCACATGCTAAACAATGCTTTATATACAAAAAACAACAATTTTTCATTGACATGTTGTGAGAGGTATAATTTTTCTAGATTTGTGCTGACAGTCATGTAAGAGTTGTTTTTTGTGGGACAAGCTGACGTTTTTATTGGTACTATTTTCGGGCACATAATATTCTTTTGATCATTTCCTATTCTGATTTTTTGGAGGCAGAATAAACAGAAACCAGCAATTCGGGCTTTGTTTTCTATAATGCCATTCACCATGTGGTAAATGTGATAAGATGTCTTTATCTTCAGGTCAGTACGATTACAATGATACCACATTTATATCTTTTTTTATGATTTGTCGCTTTAACACAAGAAAAACAATTATATAAAAATACAATTATTTTTGTATTGCTTTATTCTGAGAGCTATAACTTTTTTATTTTCCTTGTGATGGAGCTGTATGGTGGCTTGCTTTTTGTAGGACAAGTTTGACATTTTCAGTGATACCAGTTCATTTACTTATTTCCTATTTCAGTTTTATTTATTTATCTCTTTTTGATCATGTTTATTTCACTTTTTGTTCAGCGGTGTGATGAAAAAGCTATTTTTTGCTACTTTATTTTTTATGGTGTTCACTACAGGGGTTGACTAGTGTGACAGTTTTATAGATTAGGTCATTCCGGAAGTGGTGATACCATATATGTGTACTTTTTTTGTTTATTTTTGGTTTTACATAAATAAATGTATTTATTGTTTTAATATTTTATTCATTTTTTTTATTTCTTTTGTGATCTTTTTTAAAGGGAACCTGTCACCCCCAAAATCGAAGGTGAGCTAAGCCCACCAGCATCAGGGGCTTATCTACAGTATTCTGTAATGCTGTAGATAAGCCCCACGATGTATCTTGAAAGATGAGAAAAAGAGGTTAGATTATACTTACCCAGGGGCGGTCCTGATACGATGGGCGTCGAGGTCCGGGGCCTCCCATCTTCTTACGATGACGACGTCCTCTTCTTGAATTCACGCTGCGGCTCTGGCGCAGGCGTACTTTGTCTGCCTTGTTGAGTACTGCAGTGCGCAGGCGCCAGGAAAGGTCAGAGAGGCCCGGCGCCTGCGCACTGCAGTACTTTGCTCTGCCCTCAACAGGACAAAGTACGCTTGCGCAGGAGCCGCAACGTGAATACAAGAAGAGAACGTCATCGTAAGAAGATGGGAGGCCCCAGACCGCGACGCCCATCGGACCGGACCGCAGCGGGACCACCCCTGGGTGAGTATAATCTAACATCTTTTTCTCATCTTTCAGGATACATCGGGGGCCTATCTACAGCATTACAGGATGCTGTAGATAAGCCCCTGATGCTGGTGGGCTTAGCTCACCTTCGATTTTGAGGGTGACATGTTCTTTTTAAATAGTTTTTAAAAGTGTACATTATTTTTTACTATTTTATTAGTCCCTGTATGGGACTTTAACTTTTAATTCTCTAATCGCTGGTCTCATGCATTGCAATTATATATACAATGGTTTGATGATTTTTGCCACTGCACTTGGGGAAACTTTCAAAGTTTTCCCAATTTTTCGGTCTGACTGACCTTCATTTCTTAAAGTAATGATGGCCTCTCGTTTTTCTTTACTTAGCTGCTTTTTTCTTGCCATAATACAAATTCTAACAGTCTGTTCAGTAGGACGATCAGCTGTGTATCCACCAGACTTCTGCACAACACAACTGATGGTCCCAACCCCATTTATAAGGCAAGAAATCCCACTTATTAAACCTGACAGGGCACACCTGTGAAGTGAAAGCCATTTTCGGTGACTACCTCTTAAAGCTCATCAAGAAAATGCCAAGAGTGTGCAAAGCAGTCATCAAAGCAAAAGGTGGCTACTTTGAAGAACCTAGAATATAAGACATAATTTCAGTTGTTTCACACTTTTTGATAAGTATATAATTCCACGTGTGTTAATTCATAGTTTTGATGCCTTCAGTGTGAATGTACAATTTTCATAGTCATGAAAATACAGAAAAATCTTTAATTGACAAGGTGTGTCCAAACTTTTGGTCTGTACTGTACGTGTATATATATATATATATATATATATATATATTACAATGTGTATATATATATTATATTGCAATGCATGAGACCTGTCAGTTTTGCACTGACAGGACACCTGATAGACCCTGCTGCCGGCAGGTCACAGTCCTGGAGATCATCATTTGAAATTTGGTTGCCAAAACAACCCTCAGCTCCCCCATGATCGCATCGCAAGGATGCCGGATGGGTCCACTAACTGCAGATAATAAAATTTAAATTATGAGCATGAGGTCTTTTCTATTCTACTTACTCACTGTGTGGAGTATCAATGCCGTGTCCCTCCACCCCGACACTTCTTCAGGGGGCGTCGGATGGCCTGCAGAAGGGTATTTATTCTCAAATCCAGGACTAGTAGGGGCTTTGGTACCTGATGGTAGTATATGTGAAGCACAGAGATATACCTCCTTGTTCAATTGGCACCTGCACTTTAATAATAGCATGAAGTTGCACAGAGCATATCTTTATAATAAGAGATATTCATTATCTCTATAATATAGTATTGTGCATTAGCATAATAAAATATGTATCATTATACTAGGTGTTTAATGGAGTCTTTAGCCATGTGTGTCTCTCACATTGGAGGTCACTAGATGTTTTTAAATTAATATGTTGTCATTACATGTATAAATAAAGTTTTTTTGACTATAACTTAATTTTGCTTCAATTAGTGCTTTTTCTGTTCACTTAGATACCAATTGCTATTGATTGCGGCATCTAGAAGATAACACATGGTAACATCTTCGAGACCTGAGCCAATCAGGTCTGATGATGTCGCTTTGCACCAGAATCCCAGTGTTAGGGCTCATACTCACCTGCGAGAAACTCGGATGAGTCTCGCAAGGCAATACTCGGCACTGCACCCTGCACTGCATATTTATTCCTATGCGGCCGCACGCTCCGATCTAAGTGCCGCAGCAGCGCCGGGTATTAACATGCGAGTCTCATCCGAGTTTCTCGCAAGTGAGTTTGAGCCCTTTGCAGGAATCTGGGGCTCCTGAGCGCTATGAGACTGCCAACTGTTGACAAACGTCAGCCGTGCACAAAGCCCAGCAAGCGGTGACATTTATTGACCGTAGACGGCCGTGAAGGGGTTAAACAGCACTTCCCCTTAGAATCAAACATCTCCTATTTGTCAATAATTATTCCCAGCATATAAGCAGGGCCGGCGTCAGCACCCGGCACAGCGGGCAAATGCCGGGGCCCTGGGGAGAGAGGGGGGCCCACTCACGCTGTCATAGATACAGCTGGGAGAGCAGAGCAGGAGATAACATGCTCTCTCCGCCCACAAAGTCATTGCTGGCTGCGTTCTCTTAACCTCTATGTGCCAGCTCTGACACAAGCATCTTCTCACTCAGTGAGTGCAGCCAGGCAGGTACATAGGGGTTAAGATAAGGCAGCCAGTGTGACATTGATTGTGGGCGGAGAGAGCACGTTCTCTGCTCTGCTCTCCGCCCCTGGCTGGCTGCCGTGCTGCTGAAGTTATGAGGCAGATTCAGGAGGATCTCCTAGTCCTACCAGTGCATGAGTGAGTGGCGCTGCTATATACTACGTAGGCTGCACTGCTATATAGTACGTGGGCTGCGCTGCTATATACTACGTGGGCTGCACTGCTATATAGTACGTGGGCTGCGCTGCTATATACTACATGGGCTGCACTGCTATATACTACGTGGGCTGTGCTATATACTACATGGGCTGCTATATGCTACGTGGGCTGCTATATACTACATGGGCTGCTATATACTACGTGGGCAGTGTTATATACTACATGGCTGTGTTTATATGCGATCATGAATCGGGGTATGTGTTAAAGGGGGGGCCCACTGAGACTCTTTCGCCCGGGGCCCTCAAAAACCTGGAGCCGGCCCTGCATATAAGCTCCTAGAAAAGCTTTGCAAAAAAAGGCTTCAATTACAAATCCCACAGGGGCGATCATTTAGCAATCGCCAAGTCTTCCTGAACTGTAAATCTGCCAAGTTACACAATAATACACCCGCAATCCCAGGTCACTTCACAACAAGGAAAGTTTCTTTTCAGGACTCTTATAAAGATGGATGAAAGTTACTGTAGAAGTTGCCTTGGTGGCATTAAGCACAACCAAATGGAATATTTTACTAGTACACAAGTGATATCAAGGATTTAGATTCTTCTCAAATTAGGTATCGCACACCTGTACAATATGGAGGTCATTCACAATAGCCTAATATTGGCCAAAACTCTTGATTTTAGCCAGACCGACTGACCATCTGATGACTAATAGATATGTGGCAGACATTTATTGAGCAGACATAAAGGGGAAAAAGTAGAGGGCATGTAACATTTTATTTTGCCCAATGCTTTTTTCTACCGGACATAAGCCATTCCCCTCTTGCGATTGATATATATATATATATATATATATATATATATATATATGTGTATGTATTACATATGATAATATGAGTGACTGGTCACTGACAGGAATGCATCAGGCAGTCAGGTAGGTACAAGTCCCAGCTGCTACCAAACCGAAAAAAAATGAATGGCGTACAAGTGAATCTGAATATGCCCGTTCAGTCATTCATCTCTACATATGTGCCCACATTAATGTGGAAAAGTCATCATGAGTCCCCCCTGCTGTTACTTAACAAACAGGCCATTGTTTAGCGAACAGCGTGGCTAAGAAATAATTTATTAGGTAGCCTGCTGAAAGATTCATGATACAGAAATGGTCACATAAGTGTCCAGGTAATGCACCAAAGCATAATGTCTTTTCAGTTTTCTGAGCTGCCTGCGGTGGTTTAACAGGTACGACACCCAGTTAAAGGGTTAATCTCAAGTTCAGAAGAAATTCTCTATCTGTAGGAAAGAAGATAATGCTAGGGGTCAAACCGCTGAGTCCCCACTGATCCCAAGAACCAGGGCTCTGGAGAGATACATATGAATGCTATAGGAGTGACAACGACGTGCTGAGCGGGGGGATTGGCTATCCTCAGTGGTCCTGCTAAGAATGAATGGAGTGGCAGCATGCATGATAGACCACAGCTCCATTAACACAGGACTTTTCAGCAAATCTGATTCTTGGGATCGGTGAGGTCCCAGTGGTCAGACACCTAGCGATTGGAAAGTTATCCCTAATTTCATGAATCGGGGATAACTTCCAAACTTTGATACCCCTTTAAAGTATTTACGTTATAGGATTGACCTTAGGGTTGATGGAGTCCCGGGAAAGTGTCTGTGTGACATCTCATGCCCACGTAATATGATAGGATGTATAATAACGGTGCCCAAGTAACATTGTCAGATAGTGCTTTAATAACATGACACTATGTAATCTAGGTAATGTAGCTGCTTCTTAACAAATTATTCAACTGCTCAGACAGAATGGGCGAGCAACGCCTTAGCAGCGGCCACTTAGCTTTCGCTGTTCTTGACAGCATAGTGCATCTAATTGTGAAACAATTATTTTATTCCATTTTTATTGTTACAATATTAAGACAATGTTATTGTAGTTCTTAAGCACATCCCATAAAAACAAGTAATTGTGTTCTGCACCCTACGGCCTCTTCATGCACACAACCAAGTGGTTGTCTTATTCGGTGACTATGGCGAGTCCCAATGTAGTCCATGTGCTGGTACTCCGAGGCACCTCACTGCCTCCTAAAATCTCTGCCTCAAGTAGGGGAAAAACTGGAAAGTAAAGTACATAATAGACGGTGCTATGTATCATGGGAGACATGGAAGGGTGCTACCACATGAATGACAATTCAGATCCTATCACTACTCAATGCACAGAAACGTCTTCACAAAAGGTAACATTTCCTCTGTAAACATTACAAGACACAGTCTCCTTTTCAAGCTTACTAAACGAAACCATTTTATTCAGTTAAGAGTTTCCCGAGGAGCATGTTTAATCAAAGGAGAGGATCTCATTAATTTTAATAGGCAATTTCTTTAAACAAACACTAATTGACCTGCAAATCATTAAGAAAGGTAAAATAAGAAGAAATGGACTGAACATAAGGTAAATGCCAGCAGGTACATTGAGACAGACAGCAGATTAACAGGATTAAAGGAAATATCTGTGGCACATTTAACACTTTCAAATCAAAGTATTCTAAGTGCAGAAAACTTGGGACTTGACACGCACCGTTTGTGATTTGAGAGAACAGAAATTTAGGAAGCTCTTGCACTGTATTTTTCTGCTGTGGTTTGCAATATAATAAGAATTCAAGAAACACTGCAGGCAACACTGACACATGGTGTAATGCCTAGCGCCACCCTGAGGAGCAGCACATTACTTAAAGATCTAAAGATCATCAAACAGTGTGATAGTACGTCACCATCTTCCCTTAGGCCTCTCCTCTCAGGTTTCTCCTCTCAGACCTCTCCCCTCAGGCTTCTCCCCTCAGTCCCTTCAGGCCTCTCATCTCAGTCATCTCCCCACAAGCTTCTCCCCTCAGGTTTTCCTCTCGAGCCTCTCCCCTCAGGCCTCTCCCCTCAGGCCTCTCCCCTCAGGCCTCTCCCCTCAGGCCTCTATACTCAAGCCTCTCCACTCCCCTCAGGTCTCTCTCCTCAGGCCTCTCCCTTTCGTACTCTCCCCTCAGGCATCTCCCCTCAGGTCTCTCCTTTCAGGCCTCTCCCCTCAGGTCTCTCCCCTCAGGCCTCTCCACTCAGTCCCCTCCCCTCAGGCCTTTACCCTCATGCCTCTCCCCTCATACCTCGCCCCTCAGGTCTCTCCCCTCAGGCCTCTCTCCTCAAGTCTCTCCCCTCAGGCCTCTCCTCTCAGGCCTCTCCTCTCAGGCCTCTCCCCTCAAGCCTCTCCTCTCAGGCCTCTCTCCGCAAGCCTCTCCACTCCCCTCAGGTCTCTCCCTCAGGTCTCTCCCTCAGGTCTCTCCCCTCAGGTCTCTCCCCTCAGGCTTCTCCCCTCAGGCCTTTACCCTCATGCCTCTCCTCTCAGTCCTCACCACTAAAGCCTCTCCCCTCAAGCCTCTCCACTCCCCTCAGGTCTCACCCCTCAGTTTTCTCCCCTCAGGTCTCTCCTCTCAGGCCTCTCCCCTTAGGTCTCTCCTCTCAGGTCTCTCCCCTCAGGTCTCTCCTCTCAGGCCTCTCCCCTCAAGCCTCTCCTCTCAGGCCTCTCCACTCCCCTCAGGTCTCTCTCCTCAGGCCATTCCCTTTCGTACTCTCCCCTCAGACCTCTCCCCTCAGGCATCTCCCCTCAGGTCTCTCCTTTCACGCCTCTCCCCTCAGGTCTCTCCCCTCAGGCCTCTCCACTCAGTCCCCTCCCCTCAGGGCTTTACGCTCATGCCTCTCCCCTCATACCTCGCCACTCAGGTCTCTCCCTTCAGGCCTCTCCCCTCAAGTCTCTCCCCTCAGGTCTCTCCTCTCAGGCCTCTCCCCTTAGGTCTCTCCTCTCAGGCCTCTCCCCTCAGGTCTCTCTCCTCTCAGGCCTCTCCGCCTCAGGTCTCTCCTCTCAGGCCTCTCCCCTTAGGTCTCTCCTCTCAGGCCTCTCCGCCTCAGGTCTCTCCTCTCAGGCCTCTCCCCTCAGGCCTCACCCCTCAAGCCTCTCCTCTCAGGCCTCTCTCCTCAAGCCTCTTCGCTCCCCTCAGGTCTCTCCTCTCAGGCCTATCCCCTCAGGTCTCTGCCCTCAGGTCTCTCCCCTCAGGTCTCACCCCTCAGGCCTCTCCACTCAGTCCCCTCCCCTCATGCCTCTCCCCTCAGTCCTCACCACTAAAGCTTCTCCCCTCATGCCTCTCCACTCCCTTCAGGTCTCACACCTCAGGCTTCTCCCCTCAGGTCTCTCCCCTCAGGCCTCTCCGCTCAGGTTTCTCCTCTCAGGCCTCTACCCTCAGGTCTCTCCCCTCAGGCCTCTCCCCCAGGTCTCTCCCCTCAGGCCTCTCCCCTAAGGCCTCTCCACTCAGGCCTTTACCCTCATGCCTCTCCCCTCAGTCCTCACCACTAAAGCTTCTCCCCTCAAGCCTCTCCACTCCCTTCAGGTCTCACGCCTCAGGCTTCTCCCCTCAGGTCTCTCCCCTCAGGCCTCTCCGCTCAGGTTTCTCCTCTCAGGTCTCTCCCCTCAGGCCTCTCCCCTCAGGCCTCTCCCCTCAGGTCTCTCCCCTCAGGCCTCTCCATTCAGGCCTCTCCCCTCAGGCCTCTCCCCTCAGGCCTCTCCCCTCAGGTCTCTCCCTTCAGGCCTCTCCCTTCAGGCCTCTCCCCCAGGTCTCTCCCCTCAGGCCTCTCCCCTCAGGCCTCTCCCCCAGGTCTCTCCCCTCAGGCCTCTCCCTTCAGGCCTCTCCCCCAGGTCTCTCCCCTCAGGCCTCTCCCCTCAGGCCTCTCCCCTCAGGTCTCTCCCCTCAGGTCTCTCCCTTCAGGCCTCTCCCCTCAGGTCTCTCCCTTCAGGCCTCTCCCCCAGGTCTCTCCCCTCAGGCCTCTCCCCTAAGGCATGCATTAGGCACTATACAGACTTCAAGCTTTTCCTACACCGTTCTTTTATATTTATGGATTTAGGGGCTGCAGTAAAAGGAGAAGTGGGGTTGTTTGTCTGCCAGATGCATTTGCGTGGAAGAATATAGGGATGCAATCCATAGATCAATTTACAATTCTCATTCATATAGGTCACCATGTGGACATGTCTAATGGTCTGTTCACACAATGAGTATTTTCTGCTGATTTTGATGCAGAAAGATCTTCAATCATCTGAAACAACCCTGTTCAGATGAATAAGATAAGTTTTCAGCTGAAGACATTTCTGTGAATTCTCCTGTGTTAGTACAAGACTGGTGTAAGGCAATACCATAGTATAACGAACAATGACAAGGCGTTAGGTGCATTCATCACCTGACTCCTGTATTGCTATTGAATTAGAATTCAGTGATGGCTAAAATTAGGGAATTGCTTATTTTGCATTTTAAGGGGGTTGTCCTGATTTTACTTTTAATTGTCCATAGGACTGCAGAGGTAGAAAATAACAAGCGCATGAATAATCACCATAATTAGGTTCAATGCTGCCTCTCCACTGCTGCCTCATTCTGTGCTGACAGCCTGCAGCGGTGACATCAAGCTTGCAGTGCATATGACTGCTGCAGCTAATCACTGGTCTCAGCGTTGTTTTCAAATGTAGAAAGTACAAGCTGATGAGCCCAGTGATTGGCTGCAGCAGACACGCAGTCGCCGTGGCAACCTGAAAACAGAGTCTGGGGCAAAGTTAGAGAGCCAGCACTGAACCTGGGCGGGGGCAGCGAGTACTATTGGGCTTGATTTGTTTTCCTATCTCTGCAGTCCTATAGGCAATTAAAAGTTAACCCCGGGCAACCTCTGGAGAGGCGTCCTCTCAGATTTCTATTTATTTGTGTCTGCCATTCTTGTAAAGGTGACAGCTGAGTACACAGCCATATAAAACCCTCTCTTCAGCAATCAGCAAAGATCACCTTGTTACTGGCAGCACAGAAGTGACCCCTCCTCACCATCATTTTGCACTGAAGAAGCACAAAGAGCTCAGGACATGTGAGATATATATATACTGTATAGATATGTATGTATGTGTATATATATATATATATATATATATATATAATGTGTGTGTGTATATATGTATATATGTATGTATATATATATATATATATATAATGGACTCAGCACTGGGATTCCCATCGATCACTAGTAACGGGACTACAGTGATCAGTGGGGGTCACAATTGTGGGACCCTCATTTACATATATTTATTATTTATCCAAAAAATGACTGAATTTCCACACAAAAAGTAGAATATACATACAGTACAGCACATTAACTGCTCAATCACTTTACTTAATCAACCCAGAATAAGTTGTGTTTTTCATACAGAAACTCCAGGAGATCACAGCGCTAACTTGCGTCAAAGAGCAAACAGGGCGGAACCGGTGACACCTGAATGAAGAAACAACAAAGGTATTTTTTTATTTCATGAAAACATTTTCGAACATGACGATCCCTCTTGAGCGACTGGTATTTGCCCTCAGGCACATTTCCGCCCTTTCAGTGAACCTGTCGGCAGGATTAAAATGACACCTTGGTTGATGAAATCCATTTTGTGGTTTTTGTTATTTGCAGTTTGCAGTTAATGATACGCTCGTGGTCCGGGGCGGCCTGTGAGGGTCTACATGCTGTACATAGTCATCTGTATGGGCTTATGACAGGTCCTTGATCCTTCACTGACCTTCCCCCTATTTTACATACTTATAGAATATTGTGAGGAGAAAAATATATATATACATCAAAATGGTGCCGGCAGCCGTGCCTGTGCAGTATCATCTATCACGTTCTGATTAGTGTTGAGCATTCCGATACCGCAAGTATCGGGTATCGGCCGATACTTGCGGTATCGGAATTCCGATACCGAGATCCGATACTTTTGTGGTATCGGGTATCGGTATCGGATACATAGAGATGTGTAAAATAAAGAATTAAAATAAAAAATATTGATATATTTACCTCTCCGGCGGCCCCTGGACTCAGCGCGGGTAACCGGCAGGCTTCGTTGTTCAAAATCAGCGCTTTTAGGACCTGAGAATCACGTCCCGGCTTCTGATTGGTCGCTACGTCTTTGAAAGTCATTAACGCGCTCATTTTTAAAAATGAGCGCGTTAATAGCTTGCGGTGACGTCGCGGCTTGTGATTGGTCGCGTGGCCGCAACCAATCACAAGCCGCTACGTCTTTGAAAGTCATTACCGCACTCATTTTTAAAAAATGAGCGCGTTAAGGACCTGCGAATGACGTCACGGCTTGTGATTGGTCGCGTGGCGGTCACATGGGCGGCCCGCGACCAATCAGAAGCCGGGACGTGATTCTCAGGTCCTAAAAGCGCTGATTTTGAACAAAGAAGCCTGCCGGTTATCCGCGCTGAGTTCAGGGGCCGCCGGAGAGGTAAATATATCAATATTTTTTATTTTAATTCTTTATTTTACACATCCCTATGGATCCCAGGGCCTGAAGGAGAGTTTCCTCTCCTTCAGACCCTGGGAACCATGAGAATACCTTCCGATACTTGATGTCCCATTGACTTGTATTGGTATCGGATATCGGTATCGGCGATATCCGATATTTTTCGGGTATCGGCCGATACTATCCGATACCGATACTTTCAAGTATCGGACGGTATCGCTCAACACTAGTTCTGATAGATCAGTATTTCCCAAACTCCAGTCCTCACGGCTCCCACAGGTCATGTTTTTAGGATTTCCATAGTGCTGCACAAGTGGGAGAACTCCTCATACTTCCAACACCTGTGTGATACTAAGGAAATCCTGAAAACATGACCTGTTGGGGTCCGGGAGAACTGGAGTTTGGGAAACACTGCGATAGATCCACCACCGGCGCCATTTTGCCAGAAGGCAAAAAAAAACTCAGCACAGTAGCATCTATCAGAGCATGATAGATGCTACTGCACAGACGACGCCAGCGGCAGCACTATTTTGCTAGAGAAAAAAAGTCTCCATAAAAATGGCACCATCTGCGCACCATTTTGATGGAGCCCAATTTTTTTCTCCTCTAGCAAAATGGCGCTGATGGCTGAGCCTGCGCAGTAGCATCTATCAGAACACGACATTGTGCAGGCACAGCCGTCAGCATCATTTTGATGAAAATATATATTTTTTCTCACCACAATACTATATATGACTAAATAATATATGAATATTTGCATATTATCCATTGTATCATGCTATAGCGCAGGAGTCGGCCTGCGTGATGAATGTAAAATTTTTTTCCCACCCAATATTCTCTGCAGTATGTAAAATAGGGGGCAGGTCACTGGGAGATCAGTGACTTATATTAAGCCATACAGATGAATATCGAAGCAGAACACCACATGAAGACCCCCCACAGGCCGCCCCGGGGCGCAAACATATCAATAACTGAAAACTGAAAATAAAGGTTAAACTACAACCACAAGACAGATTTCATCATCAGGTGTCATTGGAATCAGTATAACGGCGCCAACTTGACACTGTCTGTAGCTTACTGTGCACAATCCTGCTGACAGGTTCCCTTTAACTAAATTCTTTGTGCTTTCTAAGTTCACATGTATGTCACGGTGAAGCTACTCTTACCAATGCTCCTGGGGGAAACACTTTCATTAAAGGGGTGGTCCAAAACTAAAATATATTTTAATCCTGTCTATTTATTTCATGTCCTAATCTAATCTCTTTTCTAATATAATATTTAAATTAAGAAGTCCCTACTGATCCCTCACTACACTATCTGCCTTTTTTTCTACTACTTCCTCTTTGATGATGCCTTGTTTGAGAATCACAGTGCATGCTGTGACAAGGAAATGAGTCATTGTCTGTGATGCTGTGTCAATAGTGCAGCCTCTGAACCCTCCCTGAAATAAAGCATCATCAGTAAACCCATTTCAGGGTCTGGCCTGGTCCCTGCTCTACTGAGCATCTGTCCATTGTCAATTCCATCTTATGCTCAGCAGATTCTTGCTTCTGTGCAACATGCACAGTGACAGTGCGCTTACTCGAAGGCTCTGATCAGAAGTGACGTCACTTGCTGGGCTCTGCTTTTCCTACACTCTGGGTATTCTTCTTACAACATGCACTGACAGTGTACTCTTTTGCCAGATCCTTACTTCTGATCAGAGCTGACAAGCAAGTGCACTGTCACTATATATGTTGCAGACTGACAGGAATATACTGAGTATACGTCCGGATTGACAACTGTAGAGAAGGGACTAGTCCAGCCTCTGAAATGGATGTCACTGATGATTCTTCACTTCAAGGAGTGGTCAGAGGCTGCAGCAGTAACAGCAACCTCTAACCCCTAATAAAGACACATTTGACTATCCCAGCATGCACTGGGATTCTCAAATAAAGCATCATCAAAGAGAAAGTAGTAAAAAAATAGCAGTTAATTTTTAATTAAAGTATATTAGAAAATAGATTACATTATGACATTAAATAGATAGCATTTAGGATTAAAATAAATGTTAGTCCTGGACCACCTCTTTATCCTTTATACCAATCCCCTATAAATAAGAAACACTGGTTCATTTGCATACTGCATTGTTTTTCTCCAAGAAGCCCAAGTGAAATCAGAAACAAGAAATGCATTTACTTGGAAAACACTGATAATCTTTAGAAATATTCTTATCCTTCACACAGAATGTTCACTAGTTGGAGTCCCACTACCCACCACTGGAAGGGTCCTAAGTTCCTTCCTCCTCCTAACCTACATGGACTGATAGGGATCATACTTCCTGCAACTTAAGATCTCTGGTTTAGTGATTAGTGTGGATGGGATGACATTCTTCTATGCACTGAGAAGGAACAAAAACTCTGTTCTAATCAATGGTTGGGATCAGAGCAGTGAAGCCTTTGACAATGAAACGGAATCTGTCAGCAGGTTTTTGCTACTTCATCAGAGCTTTTAGGCTGCCATCACTCTAGCAGTATTTGGTCAGTATTTTACATCAGTATTTGTAAGCCAAAACCAGGAGTGGGTGATAGATGCAGAAGTGGTGTATATGTTTCCATTATACTTTTCCTCTATATGTTCCACTTCTGGTTTTGGCTTAGAAATACTGATGTAAAATACTGACCAAATACTGCTAGTGTGACGGCAGCCTTAGAGTTAGAATGATAAGTAAATAAGGCAGCACACTGCAGCGCTAGAACATGCAAACTTGAAAAACGAAATTTGAACTGCATTACTGCACTAGAAATATGAAAAATGAGAGCGTTTAGCGCATAAAAATGGCCAATTTTATGTGTACCTGGTAGCCCCTTTACGGCATCTCTCTTATACCAGGTCCTACGCTTGCCTTACCTCGCTGAGAATAAATGTCTCCATCTGAATGGGTACATGTGAAAACCTCTTACTAGACTAAAATTCTCTCTTTCTGTGGAGGGGTATTGGACCTGCTGTAATTAAAACACCTGTGGCTAGGAGGCGGAGTGCACGATCAGAAGGCTAGAGATGAAATTAGAGTTAGAATGAAGCTGAGCTGAGGAAGCTAACCCTGCCCACACCAGGTTCTCCATGTACAAAGTCCATAGACAGTGAGCTGCTTATCACAGGGGAGGGGGTGGAGTCAAACTAGTCCAATGTTAACCTCCTAGTGACAAACCCTTCACAGAAAACAACAGCACACACTATGACAAGTGACACATCCCTGAATTATGTGTCTCACCCTCTATCTCCTGCTGCCTTCAGATTGCGTAGCAAAAAGCTCCTGACAGATTCCCTTTAAATAGTTATTATCTTTTCTGTAGAAAGGTGATCAATGTATTTGGCAAAAAACTCATTTAGGCTATGTGCACATGTTGCGGATTTTGCTGTGGACCCGCAGTGGATTGGCCACTGCGGATTCACAGCAGTTTTCCATGCGCTGTACAGTACCATGTAAACGTATGGAAAACGAAATCCGCAGTGCACATGCTGCGGAAAATACCACGCGGAAATGCTGCATTGTATTTTCCGCAGCATGTCAATGGTAAATCCATGGTAAATCCGCAGGTAATCCACAGTTTTGCAAAAACGGAGCGGAAAAACCGCGCACCAATCCGCAATGTGTGTACGTAGCCAAAAACTGTGCAACTTTAATAGGCTGATTGCAAATATTAATGAAATCTAAAAAGCAGAAGAGATCAAGATGGTCAACACTTCTTTAAAGGAAAATTGACATGTAAATAAGGCTACTAACCGACAGATATGGGGTTAATCTGCAGGTTAAGGCTGTCGTCACACTATCAGTATTTGGTCAGTATTTTACATCAGTATTTGTAAGCCAAAACCAGGAGTGGGTGATAAATGCAGAAGCGGTGCATATGTTTCTATTATACTTTTCCTCTATTTGTTCCACTCCTGGTTTTGGCTTACAAATACTGATGTAAAATACTGACCAAATACTGCTAGTGTGACGGCAGCCTAATTCTGTTCTGAAGCTGCTCAGCGCCAGTACTGAGAACCTGGCTGCCGGGAGGAAATAAACTTTATTCCCCTCCCTCGGCAGTCTCCAGCTTTCACTAATAGTGGTGCCATGAGAGTGAGTGGCAGCTAAAACCATTCCCCAGTACTGACTGAAAGCCAGCTCAACATGAGAGCCAAGTGTCAGTCAGTGCCGGGGGCGAAGTGCCGTCATACACTATGCACTGAGCAGTGGCTGAAGTCACTCCTCTATCAGTGAAAGCTGGAGGCTGCTTATTTCCTCCCGGCAGTGGTGCTCTCAGTCCTGGCACTGGGCAGCTTCAGAACTCTACTAACCTGTAAATTAACAATATATGAAGGCTAACAGCGTTTTTTTATATGATAGATACCCTTTAATAGCCCTATGATTGGCCTATAGGCTGAAAAAAACATCAGTGATTTATTCTTCCAGACATAGACTGATATCTCCAAGACGAGCAAACGCTCCTGACCTACATGGGCACAAGGCTTACAATAAAAAAATCCAAACACCGCACCTTTTTAAAAACAACTAAACATACATTGTTGCACATAAAAACATTCATTGCCTTGAAAATGGATTCTTGTTAAGCAGAATAAGTGATATCATAAGTGACGGAGCCATCAAGGATGCAGAGCAAGCAGTGAAACCTGGCACTTGGCACTCGAGGTAGCCAAAAGCTTATTTAGGAGGACTACAGGATCCTAAATCCCACTATGGGTGGATTGCAAATGTTAAGGGGAAGTTCACACTGGGCGTTTTTGCTGCATTTTGTTTCTTGGTAGGTAAGAAGCTGCGGCAAAAACGCAAGTTTTGGTGCAGTTTTTGGGGTGTTTTTTTCATGCAATTTTCTCCATTGAATTCAATGGGTGAAAAACGCTGAAAGAAGTGACATGCTCTACGGCCAAAAAACAACCAAAGCACAAAATACTGGTGTGCCAAACAATGTGTGGGCATGAGGTTTCTGAAATTTCATATACATAGCTGGTACTGTAAAACGCAGAAGAAAATTAGCATTAAAAAAACGCAGCAAAAACGCCCAGTGTGAACGTAGCCTAAGAATGATGGTCGCGTAGTTTTAGACTTCACCTCTGATGTATACTCAGACTGACTTCTCACACAGCATCAGAAATAACTTTACAACGTATTCACAGCCTCAAGTTACTCGGTAAATCTTTCGATATTCAGTCCGGCCAAGAAAAACTGACACTGTGTTATTTCTGTCTGCGGAACAGCTTGCAATCAGATGTGAGTTGTCAGGCGCAGGGTGAAAGTACAGAGAGTTTATTATGTGGCTGTGATGAGGATGTGCCCGGCTGCTTCCCCAAACCTCCATCATGTCAGGAAATACCAGCGGCAAACAGGAATAACATTTCTCAACAAAGCCGGCAGTGAAAGGAATGACGTGCAGTCAGACATCCGCGGCGTGATTAAGAAAACTACAGCCAACCTATTTCAGTTTAGACATTGCTTTAATTCCATTGTAATCTAGTTTGTCTGCAATAAATGATTGCAACATGACAGTGTACACTTTAAAAAAAAAAAAAAGAGAGAAACAATCTCGATATTTAATCTCCAGTTCTGCTCGACATAAAAACGGACTTAGGGATGAGGCTTGATTTATAATTGTACATACTGAGGTGGAAAATTTGCAGCTAAAATTAAAAGAAAAATGACCAGAAATGGGTGAACGCTTCTATGTGTAGTGAGGCTGCAGAATCTAGAGCTGTATGTAGCATTTCCCTCCATTACATGCAGATATGTCTTCCTATAATGAAGATTTGGCAGTATAATAAAAGTTCTTGTAGTGTTTCTCCAGGTGCCATGTTGCATTAACCATTCAGCTGCCAGGGAGAACGGCAGACCAGACACCCGTTGTAGCTGTAGAAGAATGATATAAGGGTTATTAGTAGCGACGATGAGCGAATATACTCGTTACTCGAGATTTCCCGAGCATGCTCGGGGGTCCTTTTTAGTACTCGGAGATTTAGTTTTTCTTGCCGCAGCTGAATGATTTACATCTGATAGCCAGGATAAGTGCATGTGGGGGTTGCCCGGTTGCTAGGGAACCCCCACATGTACTTATGCTGGCTAACAGATGTAAATCATTCAGCTGCGGCAAGAAAAACTAAATCTCCGAGCACTAAAAAAAAAAACTCGGAGGAACCTCGAGCATGCTCGGGAAACGAGTATATTCGCTCATCACTAGTAATTACCTGACAGAACAGCCCCCACCTGGAATGCTTCATTTACCCTAGACAATGCAGGTGGATAGTCACCACTGCCATAATACGGTGGCTTTCTACTAAAAGCACAGTGAACTGACAGAACTCCAGCAACTGTAAACCAGTTAGGCACATGCTCAAATTAACTTATCGACTAGAAAAATGATATCATCTTAGGTTACGGCTAGAATATTGACTTTATTTTACTACTTAAAAAAATAAAATAACCGTTAAGTTGGAGGTAGCAGCCTTGGAAGCAAGGTCCATATACTTTATGTACCATTAGGCTATGTGCACACGTTGCAAACTTCCTGCGGATCCGCTGCTTTTTTTTCCGCGCAGAAACTCTGCAGTTCCGCAAGTGATTTACAGTACAATGTAAATCAATGGCAAAAAAAAAAAATGCTGTGCTAATGGTGCGGAAAAATCTGCACGGAAAACGCAGCAGATTCAAAAAAGGACCAGGTCACTTCTTTTTTTGGGGATCTGCTGCGTTTCTGCACCTCTTCCATAATTGAAATCTGCAGGGGGTAAAAAAAAAAGGAAGAAATCTGCACAAAAAATCAGCAACGTGTGCACATACTAAAAAAAGGCGCAGATTCTGACCTGCGTTTTCTGCCAAGAAATTCAGAATCTGCACAGAAAGTTCCACAGTCGAATCTGCAACGTGTGAACATAGCCTTAGAATGCAAATATAAAAGGCTTCTCTATAGTTTGGGCTTTGGTGTGCATTGGCTTTACAGTAAGGCCCACGTTATATAGGAATTATGTAGATTATATAGATGGATAAATATGAGCTGCAATGTCTGTAGAGGGAGATTTTGATCAGGAAAGTCACCCAAGTTACCATTCAGTACGCAACCAGCCTATACGAAGCAGGAAGGGTTACATTTTATTTTGTGCAGCCATGAGATCCTAATGATTGTCTAAACTTCGGAAACGACACGAATGGTTCACAGTACGAAGTCCCTTTAAATAATTCCTCTATCCAGCTTTGACTGTAGTGCAAAAAAAGCATTCCCTATCACATGTGCAGATGCCGCATCGGGGACTTTGGCGTCGCCCAGCGAATGCTCAGATAGCAGAAGCTTGTGTGCAGAGTTGGCAGCCCTTACAGATTCGTTTCTCATCATTGACTTTCTTGAAAAATGGACGTATAGGCAGCTGTTCGTAATCTCTTACATCACACAGTAAATTCCATAGAAAAAAAAAAGAAAATACAAATAAATAATCTGTGCTTCTGCTGAAAGAACGGCACTGACGATTTATTAGTATTTTTTTTTTCTACAGTGGTAAAATCTGTTTCTTTGCACTTTGATCAGGACACATTTTTTTCAATAAATAATAATTTATGAAAACTGACACCTTACCCACGATGGTATACATATATACGTTGTAAAATAAACAGCCTGTTAGCTTTTATCTGTGCAAAACAATTGCTTTCTATGAAAAATAGAGATATTTCTTCAAACCTTAACCACCACCCCCCATCCCCCCACACCTCTAACCGTTTTCATCTTTGATATGTTAAGAATGATTAAAATAAAATTAGGGCAATTTAACACAAAGCACTTTTTGGGGAAAAAGTCACTATAAGTTTAATGCAATTTGTAAGCCAAGGCCAGAAGTATATTCAGAAGAAATAAGAAATGTAAGAGATCTTCTACTTCTCCTTTCTCCAAAAAGTGCTCTCTGAAAGAACCCCTTAGGGCAGTCCCACACATCCAGATAATTCCGGTACCGGAATTATCCGTGTCCGTGTGCCCGTGCGTTTCTGTGGCACATCAGTGTGGCACACGTGCGGAACACGTGTGCCGCCCGTGTTCCGACTGGGTACTACACGCACCGTGCAGGAGACAGCGCTAGAGATAAGCGCTGTCCCCCCCACGTGGTGCTGAATCCGCGATTCATATCTTCTCTGCAGCAGCTTTTGCTGTAGAGAAGATATGAATAATCCTTTTTTTTGTTTTGTTTCTCGTGTTTAACATAAAGATCCATGTCCCCACACTGTGCCCGCTGTTATTAAAATACTCACCCGGCTTTCTCGCTGGTGCTGCTTCCTGTCCTGGCCGCACCTTCTACTGTATGAGCGGTCACGTGGGGCTGCCGATTACAGTCATGAATATGCGGCTCCACCTCCCATAGGGGTGGAGCCGCATATTCATTACTGTAAATGAGCGGCACCACGTGACCGCTCATGCAGTAGAAGGTGCGGCCAGGACAGGAAGCAGCGCCAGCCAGCGAGAGACCCGGGTGAGTATTTTAATAACATCGGGCGGGCGCACAGGGGGTGGGAGGGGGATGGGGACATGGATCTTTATGTTAAACACGAGAAACAAAAAAAAAGGATTATTCATATCTTCTCTACAGCAAACGCTGCTGCAGAGAAGATATGAATCGCAGATTCAGCACCATGTGGGGGGGACAGCGCTTACTGTAGCACTGTCTCCTGCACGGCACACGGAATGCACACGGACAACGTCCGTGTGTGGCACATGTTTTACACAGACCCATTGACTTTATTGGGTCCGTGTAATCTGTGCGCTCCCACGAACACTGACATGTCTCCGTGTTTGGCACACGGAGACACGGTCCGCAAAAAATCAATGACATCTGCACAGATGCATTGATTTGAATGTGTTAGTGACTCCGGTATGTGAGGAAATTGTCACCTCACGTACCGGAGCCACTGACGTGTGAAACCGGCCTTAGGCCGGGGTCACACTTACGAGTTCCATGTGAGAAACTCGCCTCAATACCCGGCACTGCCGCCAGCACTCGGGACTGAAGCATGCGGATGCATGTATTTCTATGCAGCTGAACGCTCCGGTCCCGAGTGCCGCCGGCAATGCTGGGTATGGAGGCGAGAGACTCACGCGAGTTTCTCACATTGAACTCGCAAGTGTTACCCCGGCCTTACAGTGGATTCCACACTTGAGAATTTAGTTGACACAGGAGATAAATTCCTCTTTTAAGAACATTCAGTCAAATGATGTTACTGTGAGCTATGTATACATTGCTATAAGTATGCCACCACTAAAAACGTTCTCACATGGAACAAAAAATATATAATTAATTCTGTATGCAAATAAACAAGATACATTTCAGTAACACAAATAGAAACATCTTTATAAAGTATTGTTTGTCTTTTTCTTTCTTTTTTTTTTCAGGGAAATTGTGCCCACCATGAATGACAGACCCCATTGGAGGGATGTCCAACCTGTGGCTCTATTGCTGAACATGTTGCAATTTATAGATTCACTTAAAGAGGCATTCTGGTTATAAGACGTTATCACCTATGCCCAGAATATATAACGGCTAGGTCGGACTGCTGAGATACTCAATAAATCACCAGAACTGGGTACAGTGTGCCCCGTTGTGGCGATTAGTGGGGGTCCCTGGAGGCGGACTTTCAATAATCTGACATTTATCCTGCGAATAGGTGATAGCTGGAATACCCCTTTAATGTTGGGAGATACATAAGACCAAGCCTTGAGTTGTCTTTTCACAATGCAGAACCTGCTGTATGATTTACATTTACAAAACTAAATGCTGGGCATGGTAGTCTCCCAATTTGACTACATGATGTGAGCTGTAGTTTAGAAAGTCAGAGGTTGGAGACTCTCCTCGCACTTAGGGTGTGAAATGATGCCGATGAATGATCGACTATACCACCGTCAGTAAATAATCTCCTTTAAATAATGATGGGGTGATGGGGGATACAAAAATAAAGCCAAAAGAACAGGCACTATAATTCCTGTATTTCATGTCTGGTCCCAAGTTTGGATGTTCTTACAAGAGGAAGCCACTTATGTTTCCTATCTGATCAGAAACCCCAGGTAGTTTTTTTTTTCCATTTCTGATCAGATTTGCATATTTTCATTTTTTTATAATTATAATCACTGCACTCCTCAATGCATAAATAGAAAGTTTCAAAAAAATAAAATTTCACACATCGGTTTCGAGAGTCTTTAAATTCACACAGTTATACTTAAAAGTCTCGTTGCCATTGTCCTGGCTGGACTTGTCTCTGACACATAGCGACTCCTTGAGCCCTTCCTCCATCTCTAGATACTCTGACTTGTCCTGGAGAGAGGAAGACGTTGAGCTCTTTAATTTTTTCAACAAATTGGTAGGCAAATAGGGGCAGCTGGACACGCTGGCCGCTAACGGCGTCTGCTCCTCATTCTCCGTTTCCCTGTGGTAAAAATAATTAAAGTTGGAGACAATGACTGGCACAGGCAATGCAATAGTCAATACCCCAGCTATGGCACACAGGGAACCGACTATCTTGCCCCCAACAGTGATGGGTTTCATATCTCCATAACCAACTGTAGTCATGGTGACCACTGCCCACCAGAAGGCATCTGGGATGCTGTGGAAGTGAGTGGTGGGCTCATCAGCCTCCGCAAAGTACACAGCACTGGAGAAGAGGATAACTCCAATGAAAAGGAAGAAGATAAGTAGCCCCAGTTCTCTCATGCTGGCCCTCAGCGTGTGCCCCAATATCTGCAGCCCCTTGGAGTGCCTGGACAACTTGAATATTCGGAAGACCCTAACTAGGCGAATTATTCGCAGGATGGCAAAGGACATGGCCTGCTGCTGTTGCTGCTGCCCAGTGCCCTGCAGGGGGTGTTGTGGCTGCTGTTGCTGTTGGTGTTGCTGCTGCTGAGGGGGCTGATTCCCAAGTTCGGTGCCCAGGGTGATGAAGTAAGGCAGGATGGACACAATGTCTATAATGTTCATGATGTCCCTGAAGAAGCCAGGCTTACTGGGACATGCAAAGAGCCGCACTGCAAACTCAAAGGAGAACCACACGATGCATACAGTCTCCACTATGAAGAAGGGATCATTGAAGGCAGTGTGACCGCTCTCTGCAACCAGAGTGCGGTTGTACAGCCCATAGCCATCCTCGTCCTCACTACCCAGCGTGGACAGCAGGTTGTCCTTGTCGTCCCGGAACTCTGGCAGCGTCTCCAGGCAGAAGATGACAATGGAGATGAGGATGACCAGAACGGACACGATGGCGATACCCCGGGCCGGCCCGGAGCTCTCGGGATACTCGAAGAGCAGCCATACCTGCCTCTTGAATTCGTTGTCTGGCAGCTGCTTCTCCTCCTCCTTGACAAAGCCCTCATCCTCCCGGTATTTGAGCAGCGCCTCATCCCCCAGCTCGTAGAACTTCACCTCCTCACAGAAGATGTCAAAGGGCACATTGACAGGCCGCTTCAGACGGCCGCCGGACTGATAGTAGTACAGGATGGCATCAAAGCTCGGCCGATTCCGATCGAAGAAGTACTCGTTCCTGAGCGGGTCAAAATATCGCATCCTCTTTTCGGCATCTCCCAGCAAAGTGTCCGGGAACTGTGACAAAGTCTTCATCTGCGTCTCAAAGCGGAGCCCAGACACATTAATGACAACGCGCTCGCAGCACTCAAACTCGCTATACACCGGGTGGTACCCTGGGCTACTGTCTGCCAAGTACAGCTTCTTGTCCGCCTCCTCCTCCTCTTCCTCCTCCTCTTCTTCTTCTTCCCTCAGCATCATCTCCTCAGAGCCACAGGGAGCCAGCTCTGAGGGAAAGGTGCCTCCGTCTTCTCCTTCGTCAGCGCCCCCACTGCTGCATTCGTTCCCCGCTTGGTGCCGGCTCCTCCACCTGTTGCAGCCACTCAGGGGCCAATACTTGTGCCGGGTCCCCCCTTTCTTCCTCCTCAGTGATGCTGACTGTTGCTCTGACTGGGTTGCACGCTTTGCATTTCCGCCACTACTACTATTGCTGCCAGATTGACAGGCCCCACTCCCTGTGTTCCCGCCTTCTGCTGCTGCCTGTTGTTGTTGTTGTTGCTGCTGTTGTTGCTGGGCAGCGGCTGCCCGGGAGTGTGCCAGGCGCTCCCGTTCTCGGGCACGGGCTTGCGCGTATCCATAGGGAAGGTGGCTGCTGCAGCCGGAGCTTTCTGCGCTTACCATGGCAACCTCCATCTCTAGTCTCTGGTGAGGAGCTGCTGCTAGTAACGTGGGAGCAAGGGCTGCTTCACAGGCAGCGGAGTGTGCCACCCTGCCATGGCCCAGCCTCAGCCATGCGGGCAGCTCCCAGAAACAGCGTCCTCAGTCCAAACACCAACTCAGTCAGACATCATCTTAAGTTGTTTTTCCAAAAGAGCAATAATTGGCTATAAGGACTGGAGACCCGAATAGTAATGCAAAGAGGGCAGCTATGTACAGTTATGTCAACTCCACTGTGCTGGGCCAATACCTATACACCTCCACTGCGCTGAGTCCTATACTTATACAAAGGGGACGATTATGTAAAAGTATGTCACCTCCACTGTGCTTGGCTGATACTTATACAAAGGGGATGGCTATGTGCAAGTATGTCAGCTCCGCTGTGCTGGACCGATACTTATACAAAGGGGATGGCTACGTGCAGGTATGTCACCTCTGCTGTGCTGGGCCGATACTTATATGTAAAAGTATCTCACCTCTGCTGTGCTTGGGCAATACCAATAGAAAGAGGATGGATGACTATGTTCAGGTATACCACCTCCGCTGTGCAGGGCCAATACTTATACAAAGGCGATGACTATGTAAAAGTATGTCACCTCCGCTTTGCTGGGCCAATACTTATATAAATGGGATGGCCATGGAAAAGTATGTCACCTCCTTTGTGCTGAGCCGATACTTATAGAAAGGGTTTGAATATGTAAAAGTGTGTTACCTTTGCGTTGCTGGGCCGATACTTATGTAAAGGGAAAGAATATGTAAAAGTATGTCACCTCTGCTTTGCTGGCCTGATACTTATACAAAAGGGTTGGCGATGTAAAGTATGTCACCTCTGCTGTGCTGGGCCGATACTTATGCAAAGTGACGGCTATGTAAAAGTATGTCACCTCTAAGGTGCTGGGCCAATACTTATACAAAGGGGATGATTATGTAAAAGTATGTCACCTCTAAGGTGCTGGGCCAATACTTATACAAAGGGAATGATTATGTAAAAGTATGTCACCTCTAAGGTGCTGGGCCAATACTTATACAAAGGGAATGATTATGTAAAAGTATGTCACCTCTAAGGTGCTGGGCCAGTACTTATACAAAGGGGTTGCTTATGTATACCTATGTCACCTTCACTGTGTTGAAGCCCTTACTTATACAAAGGGAACTATTGTGTAAAAGTATGTCACCTCTGCTATGCTGGGCTGCTAGCAAAACAAAGTGGATGATTGTGTAAAAGTATGTAACCTTTTCTGTGCTTCTAAAAAGGGTACGGTTATGTAAAAGTATGGCACCTCCACAGTGCTAGGCTGATACTTATACAAAGAGGATGGTAATGTAAAAGTATGTCACCTCCGCTGTGCTGGGCCAATACTTTTACAAGGGGTTGATAATGTAAAAATATGTGGCCTCCACCTTTGCTGTGCTGTGTCAATACTTATACAAAGGGGACAGTTTTGCAAAGAAAAATTGTGCCCACAACTCTGTTTTCCCTATCTGAGTAGAGTCCCCACAACTGCAAACTTTCTTCTAAATGAGCAATATTGGCGCACAATCCATAATCGCGGGAATATCCAGAATCCAATATTGATTGAAATGCGATGGTTTTGCAGATATCTGAGATTCCCCACCTCCGCTGTGCAGGTTTATTGGCTGAGGATTCATCATTTAAGCAGAAAGTAATAAGTGTAACCGATCCAATGTGCAAACAAAACAAATGTACAGAGGCAATAATCCACAGGAGGCGCTGGGGTCTGCAGATCGTCCCTCTGGGTGCAGGCTTTGCTCTAAAAGGAGTCTGTCATTTATGTCATCGGAGGGGACAGCCAGTCCCCAAATCGGTATATTATGTTTCCCACATAGTACGTAGGTCATGAAATGAGGACTTCAACAAAATGCAAATAGTAAAAATCCACCAGAGCTTCTTGGAAGGAAGAAATAGCAGCCAAAATAAGGTCCTAGAGGGAAGGAGAAGTGGCCGAACTCCACATCTGCCCACGCAGTCCTCTAATCCACGGTCCGGTGTAATGTCCTTAGGGACTATGGGGAGAACTGTACACATTTAACCCTTCCATGGAGTGCCAAAATAAGGAACCTCTTATTCCCCCGATTGCATTCATTTAACCACAGTCAATATGATCAGTATGCTGTAGCTGGGCCTTGTTGGGACACCTACAGGGGGCACCGAGGTAATGGGGCAGGGAGCCATCACTTTGTAGATGCCGCTGCTCTTCTGGTGACTTGTCTCCATCCATCCATCTCTCCTGCAGGAAGCAGACCACTAGCAGGGAATGGCGAGCTGCGTGGAGTCTCCATGGAAAACAGCGTCAAAATAAAGCATCTCCCTTTTGGTTCACATCACGCAGGTTCTCAGCCTGGAACACAGAAGAAAAATGGGGGGAGAAATCACTTTACCATAGGCTGCAACCCAGGCCCTGTCCCCCAACTCTCCCCGTACCTCTATAGAAACAGATATATTTACTAGTGTTAGCTATTAGGCCGCAATCACGTGATATTAAAAAGAACAGCAGCGCCGCCGCCGCCGCCTATCAATCAGGGTTCTGTAGCTTATTCAGCAGGGAGCTTTTGAAAAGCCCCTGGGAGAGCAGAGCTTTTACTCATAATTCCCTTTTAAAGTGACAGCACGCTCCATATTTCTGCTTTCCAAGTGGCTTTTGCAGCAGCCACAGGTTTCCCTGCCGCGCTGGAGACCTAACATATCCATTAGTGGGGTGAACGTCATGCAAATCACATCATATAGGGGGGCACTGAGGGAAGGAATAAAACTTCAGTCGCCCTATTATTCTGTAAAGGAAACAATGCGGCTAGCTATAAAAAAGAGCATCGTCCGCAGGCAGGGGAGTCATGGATACAGATGGCAACAATGATTCTCAGCATTGTATCAAACAGGTTCACAGCCCCCAGCCCTCCTCATAGACATACTCACGGTCCTGGCAGCTGCGCTCCTGCGGGGACGGTGCTGGTCACTTAGGGATGATTTCTCCTTCTTCTTCTGATTCTCAAGGCTGCAGGAGTTGATGGACTCAAGACAGAGACGACGATTTGTAAACCCCAGATTCCTTGCATGTCATTTTTGCCAAACTGCTCTCCCTCCACCCTCCTTGTGGCTGGCTCCGCTCGTCTGTTTGTATTCCCATGTCCTCATCTGACTGTCATATTGACAAAAGGGATGATGACTGCTTAGAGATTTCTCCCCCAACAAGCATTTAATACTCCATCTGAACCTCTTGTCTCAGCTTGGACCAATCTACAGCTAGCATCCTCAGCAGCTCGCCTCCAGCAGATTTACAGAACGCTCGCTACGATCCACACCGAAGGACGGCATCCAGCGATCAACCCCAAAGAAGCCTCCCATACATCAGACTGTTATAGGAACAAGTGCTGCGTCTCCCTGCAAGTCTCCAATTCCCAATTGTGTTTATGTATCACTGAAGGACAAACCAGTGAGCCCAGCCTGATTTATTCCCAGGGCTCCCCGGCTCCATAGCAGCCTCTAGTGGAAACGTCTGGGCACTGCACCCCATCTACACCTACAATTCACATTCCCACTGAATAAAGAAATATTAATTATTGAAGCAAATATTCTCAATGTAAATTATGCATATCCGCCTAATAAAACCCACGAGAGTCCGAAGACAGCACACAGAGGTCAGTATGATAGACCAGCCGCGCACTGTTCTCTAGGTGCACACCAACCTTGCAGAGGACTTAAGCTCCAAGATACCTTTAAAAGCCAGTTTGGCTACAACTTTGTTCACACAACATGTTAAATTGCATATAAAGGTCAAAAGTCACAGCAGGTAGTAAACTACGACCTACAATACTTGAAAATTGAAACTCTTATATTCAGTAAATGACCAGTTAAGCCTATAGTTACTGGAGGTTTGAACATGTCTCGGCTACATTCTCACAATGAGCTTTTCGTGCATTTTGGAGTAAAAAACACAGCATCTAAAGGTACCATTACACTAAATGACTTACCAACGATCACGACCAGCGATACGACCTGGCCGTGATCATTGGTAAGTCGTTGTGTGGTCGCTGGGGAGCTGTCACACAGACAGCTCTCTCCAGCGACCAATGATCAGGGGAAAGACTTCAGCATCGCTGAAACTGTCTTCAACGATGCCGAAGTCCCCGGGTAACCAGGGTAAACATCAGGTTACTAAGCGCAGGGCCACGCTTAGTAACCCAGATAGATTAGCGAAATTAGGATTATTTAGTCTAGAAAAAAGACGACTGAGGGGCGATCTAATAACCATGTATAAGTATATAAGGGGACAATACAAATATCTCGCTGAGGATCTGTTTATACCAAGGAAGGTGACGGGCACAAGGGGGCATTCTTTGCGTCTGGAGGAGAGAAGGTTTTTCCACCAACATAGAAGAGGATTCTTTACTGTTAGGGCAGTGAGAATCTGGAATTGCTTGCCTGAGGAGGTGGTGATGGCGAACTCAGTCGAGGGGTTCAAGAGAGGCCTGGATGTCTTCCTGGAGCAGAACAATATTGTATCATACAATTATTAGGTTCTGTAGAAGGACGTAGATCTGGGTACTTATTATGATGGAATATAGGCTGAACTGGATGGACAAATGTCTTTTTTCGGCCTTACTAACTATGTTACTATGTTACTATGTTACTATGATATTTACCCTGGTTACCATTGTAAAAGTAAAAAAAAAAAAAAAAAAAAAACACTACATACTCACATTCTGATGTCTGTCACGTCCCCCGGCGTCAGCTTCCCGCACTGACTGTGTCAGCGCCGGCCGTAAAGCAGAGCACAGCGGTGACGTCACAGTGGGGGAACCGGCCTCCAGACTAGTGGAGAACTACAAGGCTCAACTAGCAAGCCAGAGACTGTTGTAATTATATGTGCCACAGCCACTGCCACACACATTTGCCAAAAAGGTGGCCATATAGGATCAAGGGGACCAAGAGTATGTCGCCAAACAAGGTCCGAGGCTGCTGGCTTGGGACACTGTGTGTGAAGGCACAGGGCAGGAGGGGCGGGAGCCAGCGCAGTGAGACGGCCAGGAAAGGTACATAAGAAGGGGGTCCTGGCTAAGTGTACTCCAAATTACCTGAAAGCTGGCTGGATCACAAACCCGGAGGACATGGCACCCCGGCTGGGGACTGCTTCTAAGAACTGTGAGCAAACTGTGGAAAACTGCACCCTGCTGTGTCCTCGGAATTATTACTGCATCACCTTTCCTGCATCATAACATTCACCATTACTGACTTTAACTCCTAAACTGCCCTGGGGCCTAGCCCTACCCGTGGAGAGCTGAATCATCTCTGCTGCGTCACCATCTGCCCCAGTGGACCTGAACCGCAGTGTCGGCCATTTCCCTATTGCCGAGCACCACAGGTAGCATCACAAACTAATCCCCTATAAACTTTATTTCCCCCTTCATTCCATTACTTTTATTGGATGCCCAGGGCCACAGACCGGGTCACGGCTGCAGTGACCAAGCCCCTTAGGAACCGTCGGACCCGGCCCGAGTACCCCACGGCCCTGGTGGGCACTCCAGGTACGCTGAGATTTCTGTGCAAATTTTTCCAATAGACTTACATTAGATGTGGAAAATCCACAGCAAAAAAATACACATGCATTTTTTAGTGCATTTCCCATCCAAGTAAATGGGTCGCATTGTGACCTCCTAGGGTTCCGCAACTACGGCAAGTAAGTCACAAACAATCCAACCAACCGGTGGGATATTTGGCATCTTGTTTACCACGGTACCCAAGGGGTCGCAATGTGACCCCATTCACTTAAATTGCACCTCACTGACCTCTTGTTAACGTTTTTGTGTTTTTTTTGGGACTCTTACTTACAGTACTGTCCTTTCAGTAAGACTTTTCAGCAAGGCTTCTTGTCAATAGAGATGGGATTACATTGACAGGCAACACCTGTATACACAGCTAATAAGCCAGCCTCCATCAATCACAAAAGACAATGTCACAAATGATTTCTAAGGGTGCTGTACGCACCAGAAACACATTGGTGGTGTTTTTCTTTTGGACTTTATCGGATGTTTTTTTGAAATTGGAATATGATTGAATGAAACACCAGGAATTTTCTCTGTGCAGCTGGATCTAACCCTACTTTGTCCACTATCTTCATTCCCCGAGCAGTGGCGTCAATCTGACCTCCTGAGACCTGCGTGCTCTTGTAGTAAGCTGGCTACCTACTCTTTCTTCGATGTCACAAATGACCTTGCTCTCTTGCCTTCACAGCGACCTTGGCTCCTCCACAATTATTTCTTTTATTTCACTTTCCTGCATGTCTCTACTACATGGTAGGAATTCATCAACTTTTTTGTAGCATAAAAAATTCACAAATTATGTAGCACATAGTTTTTGCCCAACAAATTTCCACCTTTTTTGTGATTTTACCCCACAGTTGCCAATTTTGAAATGTGGGAGAAAAAGTGTGTGTGGTTTGCTATGTAAAAAGATTTAAGACCGGCTTATGAATTCTGACTTTTAAAAAATTCAACACAACAAAGCCAGGCTGCATATTGCTCGTGCCTCTATTTGTGGTCTCTGCGGCACGTTTATTCTGGACTACCTCCAAGCCCGATTACTCCATTAGCCCCAGGGATTTGTTGTCCACTCTGGCAATGCACCCGGGCCCAGCCACCTGCCCCTCATTTAATAATAATAATAATAATTTTATTTATATAGCGCCAACATATTCCGCAGCGCTTTACAAATTATAGAGGGGACTTGTACAGACAATAGACATTACAGCATAACAGAACTACAGTTCAAAACAGATACCAGGAGGAGTGAGGGCCCTGCTCGCAAGCTTACAAACTATGGGGAAAAGGGGAGACACGAGAGGTGGATGGTAACAATTGCTTTAGTTATTCGGACCAGCTATAGTGTAAGGCTCAGGTGTTCATGTAAAGCTGCATGAACCAGTTACCTGCCTAAGTATGTAGCAGTACAGACACAGAGGGCTAATACTGCATAAAGTGTATGAGAACATAATGCGAGGAACCTTTTTTTTTTTTTTTTTATTATAAATAGGCCACACAGGGATCGTTAGGTTAATGCATTGAGGCGGTAGGCCAGTCTGAACAAATGAGTTTTTAGGGCACGCTTAAAACTGTGGGGATTGGGGATTAGTAACATAGTAACATAGTTAGTAAGGCCGAAAAAAGACATTTGTCCATCCAGTTCAGCCTATATTCCATCATAATAAATACCCAGATCTACGTCCTTCTACAGAACCTAATAATTGTATGATACAATATTGTTCTGCTCCAATCGTATTAACCTAGGTAGTGCATTCCAAAGAATCGGCGCAGCACGTGTAAAGTCTTGGAGACGGGAGTGGGAGGTTCTGATTATTGAGGATGCTAACCTGAGGTCATTAGCGGAGCGGAGGGCACGGGTAGGGTGGTAGACTGATACCAGGGAGGAGATGTAGGGTGGTGCTGAGCCATGGAGTGCTTTGTGGATGAGGGTAGTAGTTTTGTACTGGATTCTGGAGTGGATGGGTAGCCAGTGTAATGACTGGCACAGGGTAGAGGCATCGGTGTAACGGTTGGTAAGGAATATGATCCTGGCTGCAGCATTCAGGACAGATTGGAGCGGGGAGAGTTTTGCAAGAGGGAGACCGATTAGTAGAGAGTTACACTAGTCCAGACGAGAATGAATAAGTGAAACAGTCAGAGTTTTTGCAGAGTCGAAATTAAGAAAAGGGCGAATTCTAGAAATGTTTTTGAGATGCAGGTAAGAAGAGCGAGCCAGTGATCGGATGTAGGGGGTGAATGAAAGGTCAGAATCAAGGATGACCCCAAGGCAGCGGGCATGTTGCTTTGGAGTAATGGTGGAACCGCACACGGAGATGGCAATGTCAGGCAAAGGTAGGTTAGTAGAGGGAGAGAACACGAGGAGTTCAGTTTTTGACAGGTTTAGTTTCAGATAGAGGGAGGACATGATGTTAGAGACAGCGGTAAGACAATCACTGGTGTTTTCTAAAAAGGTCGGTGTGATATCGGGAGCAGAAGTGTATAATTGGGTGTCGTCAGCATAGAGATGGTACTGGAAACCAAATCTACTGATTGTTTGTCCAATAGGGGCAGTATACAATGAGAAGAGTAGGGGGCCTAGGACTGATCCTTGAGGAACCCCAACAGTAAGGGGAAGGTGAGAGGAGGAGGAACCAGCAAAACATACAGTGAAGGATCGGTCAGGGAGATAGGAGGAGAACCAGGAGAGAACGGTGTCCTTGAGGCTGATGGAGCGGAGCATAGTGAGGAGGAGCTGATGATCCACAGTGTCGAATGCTGCAGAGAGATCCAAGAGAATTAGCATGGAGTAGTGACCATTAGATTTAGCTGTTAGTAGGTCATTAGAGACTTTAGTGAGGGCAGTTTCAGTAGAGTGTAAAGAGCGGAAGCCAGATTGAAGAGGGTCGAGAAGAGAGTTATCTGAGAGATAGCGGGTAAGACGGGAGTGGACCAGGCGTTCGAGGAGTTTAGAGATGAAGGGAAGATTAGAGACAGGTCTATAATTAGCGGCACAGTTTTGATCGAGGGATGGTTTTTTAAGTAATGGATGTATGATGGCATGCTTAAATGAGGAGGGAAAAATACCGGAAGTGAGGGAAAGGTTGAATATTTTTGTTAGGTGAGAGTTGATAGCCGGGGAAAGGGACTGGAGGAGATGTGACGGAATGGGGTCACTGGTGCAAGTGGTCGGGCGAGAAGATGCAAGGAGCCTGCTTACTTCTTCTTCTGTAACTGCTTCAAAGTCAGAGAGTGAACTAGATGCAGTGGGGGAGGGAGGACAGTGCATGGTATGAAGAGATTGGGAGATGATTTCCTGTCGAATGTGGTCAATTTTTTCTTTGAAGTAATTGGCCAGATCGTCAGCACGGAGATCCGTGGTTGGGGCCTGCTCTCTTGGGTTGAGTAGGGACTGGAACGTGTCAAAGAGACGTTTAGGGTTATTGGACAGGGAGGTGATGAGGGTGTTGAAGTAGGTTTGTTTGGAGAGGTGAAGGGCAGAATTGTATGTCTTTAGCATGAACTTATAATGGATGAAATCTTCGGGTAGATTAGATTTTCTCCACAGACGTTCTGCGCACCTGGAGCACCGCTGCAGGAAACGTGTTTGCAGCGTGTGCCACGGTTGTTGCCGTCTGTGCCGAGTTGTTTTATGTATAGGAGGAGCAGCTTCATCCAGAGCACTTTGCAGGGTTTCATTGTAATGCTTCAATGCAGAATCAGGACATGAGATGGAGGAAATAGGGGCCAATGAGGACTGCAAGTTCATCATAAGTTTCTGGGTGTTAATGGCCTGTATGTTTCTATAGGTGTGGAAAGTGGGGGTGACCTGAGCGGGATGGCAGTTCTTGATAGAGAATGAAAGAAGGTTGTGGTCAGAGAGCGGGAGAGGGGAGTTTGTGAAGTCATCCACTGAGCAAAGTCGGGAGAAGACCAAGTCAAGGGAGTTTCCATCTTCATGTGTTGGAGAGTTAGTATGCTGCGAGAGGCCAAAAGAGGAGGATAGAGATAAAAGGTGAGAAGCAGATGGGGAGAGGGGAGAGGCAATGGGGATGTTGAAATCACCCATGATAAGGGTGGGGGTGTCACAGGAGAGAAAGTGTGGAAGCCAGGTGGCAAAGTGATCCAGGAACTGATGAGAGGGGCCGGGAGGACGATACACCACCGCCACTCGCATGGAGAAGGGGACGTAGAGTCTGACCACATGGACCTCAAAGGAAGGGAAGACAAGTGAGGGTACTTGGGGGATAACTTGGAAAGTACATTTGGGTGAAAGGAGCAGACCAACGCCTCCACCTGCTCTGTTGTCTGATCTTGGGGTATGAGAAAAGTGTAGTCCACCATATGAAAGAGCAGCAGCAGCGGTGGTGTCTGACTGCTGGATCCAGGTTTCAGTAAGAGCCAGGAGATTAAGAGAATTAGAAAGGAAGAAGTCATGAATGAAGGAGAGTTTATTACACACAGAGCGAGAATTCCAAAGGGCACAATTGAAAGAGACAGCAGGCATGCAGGGAATATTAATAAGGTTAGAGGGGTTTCTGGGTGTAGCAATTGGGAGGTTTGACTGGCTATAACATGGGGGGCCGGGGTTTGGAGATATGTCTCCAGCGACTAGGAGAAGGAGGATCGAAAGAGTGAGCAGATGGTTAAGTGATTTGTGAGAGCGTCTCTTGTGTTGGATGTTGGGACTGAATGGATCTGTGCTGTTAAGCAATGTGAATAGAGCATGAGTGCTATACATAGGAGAGGCAAGGACAGAGGGGCCGATATGGATGGAGTGTAGAGAGTTAATGCGAGGGCGGTGAATGTGAGTGAATGCAGCAGCCAGAATATAGATTATACAAATAAATATGGTGAGTATTTGTGCTGTTTCAAGTGAATATGGATTAGATTTAGTTTTTCTTACCTGTCTCCTGCCCTGTCTAACTGCCATGTTATAACTGCCGAGTACTTAGAAAAAAAAGTACTTTGAATAAAAAATACACGAATAACAGTGCACGAATGCATCCCCAAGCTACATCTACATTTATAGAAGGCTAGCCCTTAGATCTCTTTTTTTTTTTTTTTTGTGTTAAAGCTCGTTAGCAATCAATCTAACTCAGTTGAGACAACAGGACACAATAAATGTAGTGATCAGATAAACAAATGTCCAGGTCTACATGGATCATAAAGCACTTTGAAACAGTTATGTGATCTCTCTGAGTAAGGACATGCAAAAGTGAGTTAAATATCTATAAACACAAACAAACGCATAATAGGATGACTAACATATATAGATACATGCAGGATTCAATGCCGAAGATAGAATGACTCAGATACCATCCAAGCTGCTTGCTGTCAGGGACTGGAGCAATAGACATGCAGGATATTTCAGCTCAGAGAATGAATGATATGTTTACCATCCAAGCTGCTTGCTGTCAGGGACTGGAGCAATAGACATGCAGGATATTTCAGCTCATTTAACTCCATGTTTACCAACCTCGTGCTGAGAGAGGACCAGGCCTGCTCCATGGTACCTGGCCCACGTCCTAGGCTCCAGACATTGTTGGAATGTCCATCAGGGATCTCCATTTGGCCTCCCGCTGCCCTGAACGTTTGACATGTGCTGACCCTAGCAAATCACCACCCCACCAGAACCTGAGCTCTCTTCCACACTTCACAGGTTGACAGTGAATTCCCTCTAACCAGGAAGGGCCCCCTTCTTATCAGCATTAGTGACCACCCACTGCACTAATCCTAACCTTAACCATTTCTTGTATAACATGCTAGCCTATTAACCTTACTCCATATCCTACGCTGTCCTAAGGTTATCCTTATGCCATACTTACATTATCCTCTAACACTTTATATGCTGTACATCACCATTACATCAGCACTTTACATCACATTACATCAGACATGTTACTTTATATATAATATCGCACAACAGTATTCACACAGCGCATCTGTTGTCATCAGGGGCAGGAACAGGGTAAGACAGTCCACATCCCTACTCAACCATTAATAACCTCATTGATAGTAGCCGATGTGAGTAGGTACCTGTATTTCTGCTTGTGGCGCTCATACTCAATACTGGATAAATTGAGATGTTTTAAAAAATGTCTTTCCATTTTTACCATTGTATATCATTAACATGCCTAGCCATTCTGTGATCTCCCTAACTGCATGACTTCTCCTTCTTGGTTTTGTAATTTTAATATCAAGAGGCGAATGTTAGTCAAATGCCTGTTATGCTTAGCAATGTCAGAATTTCCAGGCTTGTGAAGGACAATCAGGTTGTGAAACATCTCCTGCGATATCATTGTATAACCAGGTAGATGTACTGAATATGTTCATTGTCACCTAGCTTTATCAGAATGATATATGATTACAAAGCAACTGACTAGAGAGTTTTAAAGGGGCCATTCCCATTTAGACCCAAAACCCTGACAGCCACAAGGAATGTAACTGCTTTCCTTAGGAACCGTCCATTTTCCACACTGCGGCATTTTCAGGTTCCAGCCCTAACATACCTTGGTTCCTGGGCCAACTGCAAACTTTGTGACCAGAACTAAAATTATAGTACTGTCTCCTCCTGTAGAGTAGGATGAACTCTTGGTGCACTCATGCTCCACAGCCTGGTGCAACTTTATGCTCTACACCCCTACACCGAAGACCTATCTTATTACCTATATGTGTTGTGAGCAAGGTTTGAACATGAATAATCACTTTAGGATACATGAATTAAAGGTGATATTCATTGAAAAAAAAGTTATGACCTACGTTTCAGGAGAGATGCCAACTTACTGAACTGTGTGGGCCTGACTGCCGAGACCTGCAACCAATCAGTAGAATAAAGAATGTTTTGGGGGCATTTTTATACCCATTAAAAAGTGCAGTGGCAGGCCAACCAGCTATCCATTTATTTTCTATTGGACTGCCAGAAAAAGCCGAGCGGCGGTCAAGCATGTGTCTGGCTGCTCCATACCAATGAGGATAAAAATGCCCATTCTGCTGATCAGTGGTCCCAGTGGTTGGACCTCCACCAGTCACTAAGTTATCGCATGTCCTGTGAATGAGTAAGAACTTGTTTTCACCGCACTATCCCTTTATACATTTTCCTGTATTTTCTCTGTTTTTCTACAATATCAGTCTCAGATCATTGCACAATCTTCAGTGGTTAACCTGACATGTTGAGTATTCAACGCCCAGAACACTTAGAATTATATCTGAGTGTTGCAGAATTTGGCAGGCTAACCTGGAGCTTTGCTAAGATAACGAGTGGAATGAAAACATATCAGGCTTCATTTTTGGAGAACCAACAATCCTTGTATCTCTTATTCTCTGAGCATGAAGCCAAAAATGCCTCTGAAATTGTATTGTTGAAAGGAAACGTAAGCAAATCTGATGGGATTGTTTTGGGAAAGTATATGAGCATGCGGTAAAATTCATATGGCTGACGTCCATCAGTGTGTGGTTGTAAACCGAGTCTGGTGATGATGGTAGACTTTGTCATACCTGTAAAGTAGATCTGATATATTACTTGGTAGGAAGTATTGTGTCAACTATTTATTTCATGCAATAAAATGCAAATTAATTGTGTAAAAATCATACAATGTGTTTTTCTGGATTTATTTTAAGATTTTAAGATTCTGTCTCTCGCAGTTGTGTTAGTAGTGCAAACAGTAGGAAAACAAGGAACACAGAGAGGGTCTTATCCACGTTATACAATGTGCAATTTTGATCAAAAACTGCTCACCTGGTGGTGTAGAAACAAGGCTTGTATGTCAGCTGCCGCAGATCTACACGACCTAATTACAGCTATTATCCAGGGCCTAGACTGTCTTTGTGGTATTTCCTGGAGAAGAAACGCGTAGAATAAACCACCATCATCCTTTAACCGTATTTTGTATTCTGAATTGTCTGGCAGCGTGGATATAATCCACTATCTCCCTGGATAATAGCTCTCGCAGTTGTGTAGGATATCAAGCAGGAACGCGGGATGCAGTGACGGATGGGAGGCAGAACAAGGGTTAACAGGTTTATATACAGGGGAGATACTTCACTCAGGGAGGTAAAGAGTTAATGGTATTAAAGGCACGGTAAAATGCAACAGTTCAAATATAACAATTAGGAAGCAAGAATATATGGAAGTTCTCACACTGCAGCTCCTGATTTGCACTAAACAGCACCGGCAACAGCGGGCGCAGCGCCTCCTCCTGGAGGGTACTGTAGTCTTCTGGCAGCAGTGGGCGCAGCGCCTCCTCCTGGAGGGTACTGTAGTCTTCTGGCAGCAGTGGGCGCAGCGCCTCCTCCTGGAGGGTACTGTAGTCTTCTGGCAGCAGTGGGCGCAGCGCCTCCTCCTGGAGGGTACTGTAGTCTTCTGGCAGCAGTGGTCGGTCTCCGGTACCTTTCACTGGGCCTAGTCCATATACTAATGTGGCTATTAAAGGCACGGGCCACAGTCCACTGCGAGCCCAACTTGGCTCATTAACTGTTTCAAATAGGGGGTAGTCAGGTAACAGATAGTCAGGACAACTATTCTCTTCCCACATCAGGGTGGAAGTCTCAGTCCTGTGTGTGAACTCTCTTGGGGGCAGCGCGTGTGCGGCACTCACTGTCACATCGTGTCCAGCACCTTGTACTCTCTGGCTACCACTAGGCACACACCGCACGTCCCGCTCTCCCTGGTCCCCGCTGTTGGCGGCAGGCAATGCCGGTCTCTTTGGCGCTGATGTTCCTGACCGGAGCTCTCATCTCTGTGTCTGCTGTGGCACCCGGCTCGCCAATTCTCCTCTTGCGCACGCTTTCTCTTCACTAGCTGCGCGCCCTTTTCTGGCTCTCCCCGCCTCTCTGGATCTGCAAGAAGGTCCCTCCTACTCAGGCTTCCCTCAGTCTGCAGGGGAAGGTCTGCCTCCTCAAAGCTGTCCCCAGGGAACAGAGGATGCAGCCTTTCTAGTCCTGGACCCTAAGTCTGGTCTATTTCCCTACAGTTGAAGTGTACCTACGATAAAAATTACAGACTTCTCCATTCTTTGTAGGTGGGAAAACTTTCAAAATCGGCAGTGTATCAAATGCTTATTTTCCCCACTTTAAGAAAAAGGTAAGAGGTCTCAAAAGCATACAACCCTATTTAATGTGGAAGGGATATTTCCATCGCTATGACATCCATCACTGTATGAGACGCTGCACTACAATATTTAGGACCATGACAGATTCTAGAAATGAAGAGGCTGCAGCACTGGGGCCCTTTCACTACAGCTGACTTGCTGAAGTTTAGGTTAAATTACTTCTGTGATCTTTTCACTCTCATGATTCTGGAGGTCCCAGAAATCTTCCCTCTTCTGATCATTAAGGGGTGACATACTGTATCACAGTAATACACTGCATTACAAATTATTATGCATATTGGATTTAAGTGGCATAAAGATGTAATTTTCAAATAAATTCATGGATGTATTCTGTGTCTCATGGTGTCTAGATCACTGAAATCAATCTCAAACACCTATGATAAGTAGTTTGCCATGTGAGCCTAATTAAAGGAAATCTACTAAATAAGGACATTCCACATTATTAAGCAGCCCACAGGTTTCAAGCAATATGGGAAAGAACGAGGATGCCTTGGACAAGGTATGAAAATATTTTGTCTTTCATGAAAAACGTAAGCGTGATCATTGTACTGTAAAGAGATTTGTGCCTGATACAGATACAGATGGGTTTGTGTAGATTAAGACGTAATAAATAAAGTTTCTACCAGACAAATTCATCCAATTCATCCTATTAACCCTTTTCTGACATCGGGCAGAATAGTGTGCCGATGTTGGACTTCCCCTGTATGATGTGGGCTTCGGCACTGAGCCTGTACTTTTCTGGGCACCTCAGTTGATTTACACAGCTGACATGTGCCCGCAACAGCCCCGGGTGGAATCGCAATCAATATTAATTAGTTACATTCCCCTGTCCATTTCTGACAGTGGCATTTAACCTGTGCTTACCAGAAGCGCATCATTAATCTCGCCCATTGATTACCACGTCACATGATCGCGAGTCACCGATGGGGCGGCATCACAACCGGAGGTCTCCAGCAAACCTCTATGGTTGTCATTTAATGACTGCTATTAGCACCGCCCAGTGGTCGGCACTCACAGCAAGTGAGCATTTCTGCTACACACCGGCGATCTGATCATCGCCTGTGTGTAGCAGAGGCGATCCAAGTAGTGCAGCTTCCAGTCTCCCAAGGAGACTATTGAAGGATGCAAAAAGTAAAAGAAAGGTTTTTAAAAAATTAAAAAATATAAACATTTAAATCACCCCCCTTTCACCCCATTCACAATAAAGCAATAAAAATAGCATCAAATATACACATATTTGATATCGCTGGGCTTAGAATTGTCCGATCTATCAATATAAAGGGATTAACCTGATCGCTAAATGGCGTAACAAGAAAAAAATTCAAAACTTTGGAATTATGTTTTTTCGTCACCACTACATTGAAACGAAATGCAATAACGGATAATCAAAAGAACGTATCTGCACCAAAATGGAATCAATAAAAAAAAGTCAGCTCAGCATGCAGAAAGTAAGCCCTCACCCAGCCCCAGATCACAAAAAATGGAGATGCTACAGGTCTTGGAAAATGGCGCCATTTTTTGTTTTCACCAAACTTTGAATTTTTTTTCCACAACTGTGGAATTGCACTTTATTTTGCAATTTCACCGCTCTTGAAATTTTGTTCCCATTTTCCAGTTCATATGTTAAAACCAATAGTGTCGTTCAAAAATTCAACTTGTCCCACAAAAAACAAGCCCTTACATGACCATATTGATAGAAAAATAAAAAAGTTATAAAAATGGAAAACGCGAAAACGAAAATACCTTTTGTCATTAAGGAGTTAAGAGAGCAGCTGCTAAAATACTAGTACGAAGCAAGAAACAGTTATTTGAAGCTGCTGGTGCCTCTGTAGTGCTCCTTCAAGATCCTCCAGAAGCTTGTAGTCGTGCATAAACCTGCTACTCAGCAACCCCCAAACATTGCTCAAAAGGAGAAAGGGCTGTAGTGGGCCCAGACATGCAAGAAGACTAATTTTACAAGTCCTGTTTACTGATGGGTGTCATGCAACCCTGGATGCTCCAGATGGATGGAGTAGTGGATGGTTGGTGGATGGCCACCATGTCCCGACAATGTAGTGAAGTCAGCAAGTGGCGGAGTCATGATTTGGGTCGGAATAGTGGGGAGAGAACTAATAGGCCTTTTTAGGGTCACTGAAGGTGTGAAAATTACCTTGTCAAAGTATTGACTGACTAACTCAGATTCTGACTGTAGACTTTCTTCCATAGTGCAAAAAGTAAAACTATGCCATCTATAGCACAATTATCGTCATGCATGACAATGCACCATCTCATTCTGCAAATAATAAATCCGAGCAGGCCCAGATTGGTAATCTGCCAAGGCAGGCAGATTCCCGGCGGGCTGGTGGCTTTCTACTACAAACTGGGCCGCCGGCCCTTCAAAACGTCCTACGAAAGGCTCTGTGCATGTGATCTCTTGCTTGCACGTGCTGACAAGACCCGCGGCAGCCCTTGTCGGTGTGTGCTCGCTGCAGCGACAGCCTTTGTCAGTGTGTGCAAGTATGAGAAGGTGAGCACACAGGGCCTTCATTCAGAAAGGAAGCTAGAAAAAATTGGGGTCCGGCTCAACAGGACTTGATTTTCCTTTTCCTTTTCAAAAGAAAATATAGTGCATACAAAAGAAAAATTTACATGGTCGACATGACCCAGTCGACGCGTTTTGACTGCACTAGGCAGTCTTACTCATGAGTAAAATTTGAGGTCTGCAAGCAATGCATTTTTTTGTTATTTTGACCATTTCTCAGTTTCAGAAAATAAATACAAAATTTATTGCTTAGAACTTCAGAGACATGTTGTCAGTAGTTTATAGACTAAAAGAACAATTTACATTTTACTCAAAAACATACCTATAAAGAGAAAAATCAGACTAAGTGAAAATTTTGCAGTGGTCTCTTAATTTTTATGAGAGCTGTATATCTGTGACTCCTATGTGTGGAATTCCCTCTATGTACACTGGCACATCTTTACACTATATACACAGGTTCACTCTATATTCCTTAACACAGTATATATTGTGCAGCTGTGTATACTTCTCCTGTCCTGCATACATGGTGTAATTCTCAGTATTTGCTCTAATTATATATATAATTTCCCCCGGGATCAATAAAGTGTATCGTATCGTATCGTATGGTATTGTATCGTATCATATATATGTAAGCAGTACTCCAAATAATTGTGAAAAAGTGGAGCACTCTTTATTAGGCCATGTGGCAACTTTTTGGATCCATAACAGAAGATTTCTCTGCTATGGAACTGAAATGTTGTCACATGGACTACTAAAGAGTCCACTGCTAAAAGGAAATCTGTGACGCCCTGGGACGTGTTTAAGCTATAAATATGGGCATGCAGGTGATAGAATGGTAAAATAGTCCTACCTGTATGCCCATATCTGTATGGTAATGCATTCTTCCAGGCTCTGTGGCATGCAGTGCCTTGAAGAAAACTCTGCCTTTGGTGTTCATTTGCATATCACCCCCCTTCCATCAGTGCCACAGTGCCCTGTGATTTGTACGGGTGGCCTCGGAATCCTGCGCCTGTGCCACCTCTTTTGCCATTCTATGGGCATTGGCTTCATTGTTCTTCCATGCGAGTATACAGTAGCAGTGACTCACTGGCAACTGTGCAGAGGAACATTGAATGCCCATAGAATTGCGGAAAAAGCAAATAATTGCATCATTACAGGGCACTGGTACCGGATTCCAGAGCCACCAGCACTCTGTTTTGTATATATACACTGCACATTATCACTTTTCCTGTCCTATATACTGTATATCTATCTATCTATCTATCTATTATATATACAGCTCTGACAAAAATTAAGAGACCACTGCAAAATGTTCAGTTTGTCTGATTTTTCTCTTCATGGGTATATTTTTGAGTAAAATGTAAATTGTTCATTTATTCTATAAACTTCTAACATATCTCTGAATTTCCAAGCAATACATTTTGTATTTTTTTCTGACAAAGAAAAATGGTCAAAATTTAAAAATCCAGTGTTTTCAGATATCAATTAATGCAAAGAAAACAAGTTTATAATAATTTAGAAACAACAATACTAATGTTTTAACTCAGGAAGAGTTCAGAAATCAGTATTTTGTGGAATACCCATGATATTTAATCACAGCTTTCATGCGTCTTGGCATGCTTTCCACCAGTCTTTCACACGGCTTCTGGCTCAAAAATGTAAGCAGTTCTTCTTTGTTTGATGGCTTGTGACTATCCGTCATCCTCTTGATTACATTCCAGTGGTTTTCAATGGGGTTCAGGTCTGGAGATTGGGCTGCTCATGACAGGGTTTTGATGTGGTGATCTCTTAATTTTTGCCAGGGCTGTATATATATATATATATATATATAATTGTCTAAGGTCCACTTCCGTCTGTTTGTCTGTCTGTAACGGAAATCCCGCGTCACTGATTGGTCGCGCCCAGTCGGCTGCGACCAATCAGCGACAGGCACAGTACGGCCATGAATTGGCCCCTCCCTACTCCCCTCCAGTCAGTGCCCCCTCCATACTCCCCTCCAGTCAGCGCCCACATAGCGTTTTAGCAGTCCGTCCGTACTACTTGGCTGTGTTATACGTATACTACGCAGCTTTGCTATATGTTATGTGGCTGTGCTATATACTATGTGGGCTGTGTTATATGCTACCTGAGCTGTGAGACTCTTTCGCCCGGGGCCCTCAAAAACCTGTAGCTCGCCCTGGCCTCACTGATTGTTCGTGGCCGGCCGGGTGTGACCAATCAGCTACAGACGCGGTCTGGCTGCGAATAGGCGTGGGATTTGAACCACGCTTCACTAATTAGTCACGCCCGGCTGGCCGAATCCTGAGTATTCATTGCATTATTCTGAAATCTTCATAAATAAACTACATACATATTCTAGAATACCTGATGCGTTAGAATCGGGCCACCATCTAGTATATATATGCTAGTATATACTATACTTGCGCAAGGCAAGATTGCACCTTGCGCAGGCGTGTACTACGGAGGACAGAGAATGAACTTCAATCCAATATTGCAGCCAGCATGCAGCCAGCGGGTAAGGAAAGGGTGAATCAAAAACCCCAAAACCCCGCCTCCATGGCTGAAGATTGTTCCCTCCAAATTCAGGTGACAATGTCCCTTTAAGACCACCTTGTCGTTTGTTGATGGGCATGCATGAATTGGCCAAATTATGTGCTAAGCGTCTCATTTTTTCCTAGTATCCAGAAGCAGCATTGCTATTAATATTTCATATATTTCACATTGACATGCTTTAGCATTACAGAGTGCAACTTTTTTGTGTATTGTATATGGAGGTGGCAGCTCCTAGTTGGCACCTGTTCACATTAGCTTCGAAGTGCCAGTCAGTCTTTTTGTCACTGGACACTGGTTATATTGCCATCAGTTGTTATATTGAGTGTAAAACTCCAATTGTGAATAATTTTAAATGTATGTATAAAATGTAAAAAATACCTGCAGGTCAATGGGAGGAGTATATTTTTCTGAGGTGCAGGTGTTCTCAATTCAACTTGTCCATTCAAATTGTAGGCTTGTAGCCCAGGAGAGACATGTTTGTCCCTTATTGTAGGCTTTTTAGCCTGAAAGTGGCATGTACAGTAGGATAGGGAAGGGTTATGATAGGACCCATCATAGAGGTGTCAACTTGCCGTGGTTGATGGGCACACATGAATTGGCCAATTTATGTGCTAAGAACCTTTGCTTTTTTTGCAAGTACATCTTGTTGAGGGACAATGTGGTTGGAAGTTGTTAATTCCATTAACATTATATGTCTTGGCATTCACAGAGTGCTGCTGTGCTTTTTTATACAAATTTTGCAGTCACTACAGATTGCACCTATTCACACTTGGGGAGTGCTGGTCAGGTTTTTTTGAATGATCTTAAAGGTAGAGATTTTTTGTGACAGCGCTTTACACTTTAGCAGCAAAAAAACGGTTTGCTTAAGTAATAGGTAAAATATTTCGTTTTGTATTGCATTTAAAGTAAAATTTGAGTAAAATGGAGGCCTTACTTTCAGGCGCCATGACAATAAATTACTTTAAATCAATCTTCATGTGCTGTGCCAGATCAAGCATTAGCAGCAAGAAGCATCTCCAAGTTGGGTGGGTGGCTGCTATATGAGTTGCGAGGGGATCATCTGTGAAGAAAATCTTTTCTTGGAGTTATTCTTTGCTTTCATTTTATTGACAGAACGCTTTTCTGTGCTCTTTCCAAAAATTCAACTATAAGGCATGCCATATGTCAAGAAATAAATCAGCATCAAGAACTCGTTTGTTTTTTAAGGAACTGTTTGTGTTAATTTTTCAAGCATTTATAGCAGAGCCACAATCTTTCAGGCCTCCTTCACGCGTCCTGATTTTACCAGTACTGAAAAAAAACAGTACCAGTTTTATCAATGTTGCATGTCCGTGTGACTTACTTGGGTATCTGTGCATTATCCATGTGCAAAACATGTTCTGTCCGGAATAGAATGCAGAATTAAAATTATGGGTTTATAGGTGTTAGATATGGGCAAAGATAGAGGTGGATAGCCAGATATCAATGAGCTATATAATTAGTGCCTTGCATGTGTAGTTTACTGTACATATATTAACCTAATAAATAAAAAATGATGTGGGTTCCCCCCTTTTTTGTAGCCAGCAAAGTTAAAGCAGACAGCTAAGAGCACGCTCAGAAAGGTACGGCAACTATGAAGAGCAGTATCATTACTGACATCATTGCGTAGCAAAATCTATCTATATCTTTGCACACCTTTAAGGCTGGAGTCACACTACAGCGAGATACGGCCGAGTCTCGCAGGTTAAAAGCAAGCTCTGTCGCAGGCACTCAGGAGCGGAGCGTGCAGCTCCATGTATTGCTATGCGGCCGCACGCTCCGCTCTGGAGTGCCGCTGCCAGAGCTTGGTTTTAACCTGCGAGACTCAGCTGTATCTCGCTGTAGTGTGACTCTGGCCTAACACGTAAACATTGTAGTGCTATACCTGGCACCACTGCATGGTGTCCCCTTTTCCCTCAATGCAGTGATGCTGGCTTGCTCACCACCTCAGCCAGTGGCGCAGTCCCCACCGTGCTCCTGCCTTCTTCCTCTTCTGTGTATGCCGCACTGTTCCCCGGCAGTGTGCCTAGGGTGCACTCCCCTGTTCTTGAAGGGGCAATACACACATGGTAATTACTCCCATCAACTGCTGGGAGACATCTTGTATAAAAGACACCCTCCTCTATTGAGAGGTTCCTGAGCAACTCCTATAGTTCTTTCTTAGGTGGCTGGTGTAACTGTATGTAGACAGGTACCCCCGTCCCTAGACTGTTAGTGTCCGATATCCTGTGTTTCTGTTGGTCCACCATAGTTATTCCTTGTTTCCTGAAACTGCTTAGTTTGTGTCCAAATCCTGTAACTGCGTCTCCGGTACCTGTACCCCGTAGCTTCATCAGCGGTACCTGCCTACAACTCTGGAGGGCTGAATACCCAGGCCAGAACTGTGAATTTATCCCTTTGGCCATCTAGTCTGCATTGTGTGAACCTTTCCCTGTGGCCATCCTGTTTGCACAGTAAGAACTTGTCCCAAGTGGCCGTCCTGTCTGTATTTGTCCCAAGAGCCCATCCTGTCTGAACTTGTCCCAAGCTACTGCCTGTCGTCGCCCTGGAGTGGCACCTGGCAGCTACCTGCCACACAAATCTGACCTCACCACTAGACGGTCCAGTGGACACCAAGGTAGCTGCTTATTCCCGCCTCTCCAGGTAAGTCCGGTCTTTGGCACAGAGGGTTCACGAACCACATGCGCCACCTTGGAACATAACAAACATCTTTCATTTCTATTCTGCATACTCTTCCAGTATGTGGCATATGGACGGCACACGAATATGACACTTACAGTTGTGTGAAAAAGCGTTTGCCAATTCCTGATTTGCTATTCTTTTGAATGTTTGTCACACAAAATGTTTCAGATCGCCCAACAAATTTAAATACTAGACAAAGATAACAAAAGTAAAAACAAAATGACATTTTTAAATGAAGGTCTTTATTACCAAGGGAGAAAGAAAAACAAGCCCTGTATGAAAGAGTGATTGCCCCTCCCTCCCTTAGAACATAGACCAGTGGTCCTCAACTCCAGGCCTCGAGGGCAGCCAACAGTGCAGGTTTTCAGGATTTCCTTAGTATTGCACAGGGGTTGGAATCATCACCTGTGCAGATGATCACATTACCACCGATGCAATACTAAAGAAATCCTGAAAACCTGCACTGTTGGTGGCCCTCGAGGCCTGGAGTTGGGGACCCCTGACATAGACTAACTGTGGTTTATCACATGTTTGGGAAGCTGAGCTCAAATTCCCTAGCCACATGCAGGCCTCATTACTGCCACACCTGTTCTCAATCAAGAAATCACTTAGATAGTTTCTGCCTGACAAAGTGAAATAGACCAAAAGACCCTCAAAATCTAGAAATCATGCTGCAATCCAAATTAATTCTGGAACAAATGGGAAACAAAGTAATTGTGATCTGGCAGTCTAAAAAAGGTTTTAAAGCCATTTCTCAAGTTTTGGAACTCCAGCAAACCACAGTGAGAGCTATTATGCACAAATGGCGAAAAAATGGAATGGTGGTGAACCTTCCCAGGAGTGTCTGGCAGACCAAAATTACCCCAAGAGTGTTGTAATGACTCATCCAAGAGGTCACAAAAGACCCCACAACAATATTCAAAGAACTGCAGGCATCACTTGCCTCAGTTAAGGTCAGTGTTCATGTCTCAAACATAAGAAAGAAATTGGGCAAAAATGGCCTGCATGGCAGAGTCCGAAGGAAAAAACCACTGGTAATAAAAAAAAACTTAAAGGCTCATCTCAGTTTTGCCAGAAAACTTTCTTATGACCCCCAAGACTTTTGGTAGAAAACTCTGTGGAAGAACAAAAGTTGAATTTTTTGGAAGATGTACTGTATGTCCCATTATATCTGGTGTAGAAGTAACACAGCATTTCAGAAAGGAACATCATATCAACAGTAAAATATCGTGGGGGCGGTGTGATGGTCTGGGGCTATTTTTATGCTTCAGGACCTGGAAGACTTTCTGTGGTAAATGGAACCATGAATTCTGCAGTCTACCAAAAAATAGTAAAAAGATCTAATGTTAAAAATAATAAAAAAACAAAAAACCTGCTATTTTCACCTTCCGTCGTCTGCCGAGGCGCACGCGGCTGCCACCAGCTTCCGTTCCCAGAGATGCATTGCGAAATTACCCAGAAGACTTAGCGGTCTTGCGAGACCGCTAAGTCATCTGGGTAATTTTGCAATACATCCTGGGAACGGAAGCTGGTGGCAGCCACGCGTGCATCGACACAGCTTCACTGGATGCCGGAGGGTGAGTTTATAACTATTTTTTATTTAATTACCTTTTTTAACAGGGATATGGTGCCCACACTGCTATATACTACGTGGGCTGTGTTATATACTGCGTGGCTGCTATATACTACATGGCCAGTGTTAGATACTGTGTGAGCTGTGTTACATACTGCATGGGCTCTGTTATATACTATGCGGGCTGTGTTACATACTGCATGGGCTGTGCTATATACTATGTGGGCAGTGTTATATACTGTGTGACCTGTGTTATATACTGCGTGGGCTGTGCTATATACTATGTGGGCAGTGTTATATACTGCGTGACCTGTGTTGTATACTGCGTGGGCTGTGTTATATACTGTGTGGGCAGTGTTATATACTACGTGGCTGCTATATACTACGTGGGCAGTGTTATATACTACATGTGCAATGTTATATAATGTGTGGGCTGTGTTATATACTGTTTGGTACGTGGCCTGTGCTATATACTATGTGGCTGCTATATACATACATTCATACATATTCTAGAATACCCAATGCATTAGAATCGGGCCACCATCTAGTATTTTAAATTTGTGGGACGAGTTGGTTTTACCATATCGTGTCCTCGAAAACGGGATAAAAATTCCAAGTGCAGTGAAATTGCAAAAAAGTGCAATCCCACACCTGTTTTTTGTTTGGCTTTTTTACTAGGTTCACTAAATGCTAAAACTCACCAGCAACTATGGTTCTCCAGGTCATTACGAGGTCATAGACACCAAACGTCTAGGTTATTTTTTATCTAAGCGGTGAAAAATTCCAAACTTTGTTAAAATAATTGTGCCATTTTGATACCTGTAGCGTCTCCATTTTTCGTGATCTCTGATGGGGTGAGGGCTTATTTTTTGCATGCCAAGTTGTTGTTTTTAATGATACCATTTTGGTGCAGATACATTCTTTTGATCGTCCGTTATTGCATTTTAATGCAATGTCGCGGTGACCAAAAAAAATAATTCTAGCATTTTGACATTTTTTCTCGCTACGCCGTTTAGTGATCAGGTTAATCCTTTTTTTAATTGATAGATCAGGCGATTCTGAATGTATATGTTTGGTTTTTTTTCAATTGTTTTATTTTCAATGGGGCGAAAGCGGGGTGATTTGAACTTTTATATATATATATTTTTTCTTATATTTTTAGAAAACATTTTTTTTTTAAGTTTTGGCATGCTTCAATAGTCTCCATGGAAGACTAGAAGCTATCATAGCCCGATCAGATCTGCTACATACAGGCGATGATCAGATCACCTTGATGTAGCAGAATTACTCACTTGCTATGAGCACCAACCACCAAGTGGCGCTCATAGCAATCTGGCAGTGACAACCATAGAGGTCTCCAGGAGATCTCTGGTTGTCATGCTGACCCATCAGCGACTTGCGGTTTTGTGACACGGGTGCCAATGGGAGGAGATAATGACACGCTCAAACAGAAACACTATGTTCACAGCCCCCATACACAGTACAATGACTGGACCAACTACCATCACAAAGTATGATGTTCTCAGAGCCCCTAACACAGTATCATGGCGTCCACAGTACCACTCAGATATTAAATATGAATACTCATCTAGCCCAAATTCTCCAATGTACTGCACGATTCTGTGCAGCGCATGGACTGAGGCTCCATGCAGCAGACGCAATATAGTGATGCCATCACATCTGCTTTGCTGAGACTCAGATGTACAGCATTAATATTGAAAGAGAGAGCCAAAGGCTCTGTGTTGCACCATTGAATGCAGTTTTATCTGCATCCTCAGGAAGCAGATATAATCTAAATGTGGGCACCTGAACGAGTGTGTGGTCTGCCATCACATTCATTGTACTTCTGTTAAACTTCTATTGCCACGTTTTTTATCCTAATTGCACTTCCAGTTGCACAGTTATGAACTCAAAAAGGGGCTTCCACTTTCAGCCTTGACTCACTCTGCTTAGAAGGATCCAAAAAGTTCCTTGGGATTCACTCTTTAAGGGCTCATAGACTTCTGCAAGGAAAACGGACGAGTGCAATCTGATTTAAAAAAAAATCGAATTGTAGTCTTGCCAAAGTTAACCTATGATTTCCTGCTCATCTGCGATTTTCTTTCTCAGCTGAAATCGGACTGAGAAAAAAATTGCAGCCTACTGCAATTGTCTTCGTATCTCAGACAAGACTTGCCAATGCAAGTCAATGGGTGTGATAAAAAAAAAAAATCGCACGGCACTCGAACCATGCGAGCATTGACTGAATTTTTACACACCCATGTCCTTGAAAACCCAACATTTCAAGCAGCCGTGTACAGTAAAATCGCATAGTGACTCGAAAAAATAGAATAGATATAAAGATAACAGTCACATATATAATTATTACAGTGTGTGTAGCTTACTGTACATGTATTTAATATATAAATAAATATCTGAAACAAAATGGCATGGGAACCCCTAACATTTTATTAACCAGCTGAGAGAAAGCGGAAAGCTGGGGGAAGGTGTTCATAGCCTTGGAAGGAGATAATACCCACGGAGCTTCCCAGGCTATTAACTTTAGCAAGTTACTGCAAGGCACAGAGCTGAGCAAGCATGCGCAGCTCAGTATCTCTGCTGGATGGCAGGAAATATAATCACATCATGTAACAATGCAGCCTGCATTTAGATGTAGCAGAGCTAGATGTGTCTTGGGACAATTGCATTATTATCTTCCCAGCGTAAAGTTGAGGAATATGGTTGTTTCTTATTTTAATTCTTTTACAGGGTACATTGGCTTCAGTAGATTGGGTGTAAAGTAAGTGTTTTTGGTTTAGTAAGAGTCAATAAAGGAGTCTGTCATTATTTCAAGTAAAGGACTTTATTCTGAGTGTTACTTTTTTTACAATTTGACAATGGGGTCAGTAATGGGACCATCAATTACTTCTGGGCTTGTTGTCATCTGACAATACAAAGGTGACATCAAACCAAATACCATCACCCCACCTTCCACCGCACTTGTGCAGGTGGGAAGAGTGAGGCTAAGTGCCACATTTGTCCCATTTTTAAGGATGCGCCATTTCTGGGGAGGCTATTAGTATCAGCCTGCAGCTGTCTGCCTATCTTTTGCTGGTTATTAATTCCTGTAGGTCCATAAGATTTTTTAGGGGGCTCCCCATTTTAAAAGCCAGAAAAGTCTAAATATACAGCTGTGAGTGAGCTGATATTAATAACCTGGGAAGCTACAAGTCTATTCCCACCTTCCCAGGCTGTAAACCTCTGCTCCCAGCTGTCTGCTTTCCTTCTACTGGTTAATAAAATTTTGGGGGACCCTACGCCTTTTTTTGGAAAAATAATTTGATTAGTAATAAAATACATGCACAGTAAGCTACACGCACAAAGACTGATTATACAGGTCTACAAAAAATATTTTTGTAAACATCGCAGGTGACTGTGTACTTTTCTAAATCATCTTTTTGTCCTGATTTAAAAAATGTGTATAGCTTTTCTGTAGCATATACAGTTTCCATGGAGCAGCATCATTATTATAAGGCAGTGGTCCCCAACTCCGGTCCTCAAGAGCCACCAATAGGTCATGTTTTCAGGATTTCCTTAGTATTGCACAGGTGATGCAATTATCACCTGTGCAATACTAAGGAGATACTGAAAACATGACCTGTTGGTGGCTCTTGAGGACCGGAGTTGGGGAACACTGTTAGAAGGTATAGAAAATATACTGGCGACATTAAGAATACAGTAATCTACATATCAGAAAAAAATTACAAATTACCTTACAAAAAGTTTTTATTGAACCAAAATAATTTCACATGCAAAATAGAAACCAAAATATGAGCAGAAATTAAAAGTGCTTGACATTAGACTGTTGTTGGTATGATTTTTCAGGGTTGTTCCTATATAACATACAACAGTAATCTGCCATCATTGAGTCATTCCAAAAACCCTGGTAGCAGTGTTCCATTACTTTAATGTCCTGTTGAAACCACTCGCCTTGTTCATTGCTTACATCCCCAAGATTTTGAGGGGAAAAATCTAAATGTGAATGCAAAAAGTGCATTTTCAGAGACTTGCGACATCTAATATACTGGTGTGCATTTAGCAGTTCCTCAACTCCTTCAACATATTCTGGAGACTTTTTTCCCTAAGAAGTTTTCACAGATCCACTTAAAGGTTTTCCAAGATCTCAATTCCTTATCATTTAGAATTCCTTCAAACACATCATCTCTCATAAGCTCTCTGATCTGAGGACCAACAAATACCCCTTCCTTCAGTTTTGCTGGTGAAATGCTGGAGAATGTCTGTGAAATGTACTTGAATCATTGTGAATTTTTCTTTGCCATGTCTTTCACAAAGTTTTTAATCAATCTCAACTTTATATGTAGTGGAGGAAGAAAGATTTTTGTTGGAGCAACTAAAGGATTATGCTGAGCATTGTCTCTACCTGGAGCATAGATGTTTCTCTGTCCCCAATCACGATGAACATAATGCTCTACTGTATTTCTACTGTTCCATAAACACAAGAAGCATCAATATTTTGTGAAACCTCCTTGCATTCTCATTAGCAGTCCAACCACTTTAAAATCTCCACAGATATTCCATTGCTGATGCTTATATTATATAGCATCCAAAACAACTGACAGATTTTCAGAACTTTCCTTTAGATGACTTGAGTGTTAAATAGGGATTGATGCTTTCATACTTCCATTGTGAAGCAACACTGCTTTCAAACTTCTCTGGGATGAGTCAATAAACAATCGCCAATCTGCAACAAAATACTCTTGATTCAGTTCTTCAAAGGGGCCATTCATATTGTTATAGTACGCCATTGGTCCATCAACTGTGAAAAATTGTGTTAAAGTGTTATTTCTGTTTCGGTAATAACACACTTTCACATCATCATGAAAAAGATTCTTCTGTTTCAACCTAGATGTAAGAAGTTCAGCTTTATCTTTTGACAATAAAAGGTCTCTGATGAGATCATTCAATTCATGTTGAGTAAAGCGTTCTGACTGCTCGGCTGCTCCATCAGGTACATACTCACCTTGACTTGAGGTCTCCATGTCTTTGCCAGTAGCTTTAGCTCGATAGTCTTCACATTCTACTTTATATTCATCCAATCCAGACAACGGTGGTACAGGAACTGGCAAGGTACCATCATGTGCAACTAGCCTAATCGCAGATTCAAGTTCAGGGTAATTAATCTTATGTTTGTTCTTTGTAGAAAAGCCCTTCAGTTTGACAAATCAAAAGTAGCAGTCATCACTGTGATTTTTGGGTTCTCTCCAAATCATGGAAACAGCAAATGGCATAGCGACTTTCCTAATATTCAACCAGTCATGAAGACCATTTGAACAACTTAAGCATATCACATGAGGGGCCCAGCTTTTGTCTTGATCACCAAGTGGGCATTTAAAGTACATTTGGTACATCTTTCTAATATCATGAATATTGAACGTACTTGGCCTTAAAAAATATAAGAACATTCACAATTAAAGAAGACAAGCATATAAATGGGAGTAACTTAGGAAAAACCACATACATTGAAAATGCAGAAATAATGTAATAAAAATATTTCTATCTCAGAAACTTTATGTGATAGAGCAAAACTAAGCAAATTTTTTGAATCAGCACATCTAACTCCATAAAACAGACACATTACGTTTGCTGATGTTTTTTTTTTGTGTTGACCAGTGTTATATATCTTACTCACATATTTATATCGATCTTTCTGTATATATATACAGTCATGGCCAAAAGTATTCACACCCCTGCAATTCTGTCAGATAATACTCAGTTTCTTCCTGAAAATGATTGCAAACACAAATTATTTGGTATTATTATCTTCATTTAATTTGTCTTAAATGAAAAAAAACACAAAAAGAATTGTCCTAAAACCAAATTGGATATAATTCCACACCAAACATAAAAAAGGGGGTGGACAAAAGTATTGACACTGTTCAAAAAATCATGTGATGCTTCTCTAATTAGTGTAATTAACCACACTTGTAACTTACCTGTGGCACCTAACAGGTGTTGGCAATAACTAAATCACACTTGCAGCCAGGTGACATGGATTAAAGTAGACTCAACCTCTGTCCTGTGTCCTTGTGTGTACGACATTGAGCATGGAGAAAAGAAAGAAGACCAAAGAACTGTCTGAGGACTTGAGAAACCAAATTGTGAGGAAGCATGAGCAATCTCAAGGCTACAAGTCCATCTCCAAAGACCTTAATGTTCCTGTGTCTACCGTGCGCAGTGTCATCAAGAAGTTTAAAGCCCATGGCACTGTGGCTAACCTCCCTAGATGTGGACGGAAAAGAAAAATTGACAAGAGATTTCGGCACAGGATTGTGCGGATGTTGGATAAAGAACCCCGACTAACATCCAAACAAGTTCAAGCTGCCCTGCAGTCCGAGGGTTCAACAGTGTCAACCCGTACTATCCGTCAGCGTCTGAATGAAAAGGGACTGTATGGTACAAGATCCAGGAAGACCCCACTTCTTACCCTGAGACATAAAAAAGCCAGGCTGGAGTTTGCCAAAACTTACCTGAAAAAGCCTAAAACATTTTGGAAGAATGTTCTCTGGTCAGATGAGACAAAAGTAGAGCTTTTTGGACAAAGGCATCAACAAAGAGTTTACAGGAGAAAAAAAGAGGCATTCAAAGAAAAGAACATGGTCCCTACAGTCAAACATGGCGGAGGTTCCCTAATGTTTTGGGGTTGCTTTGCTGCCTCTGGCACTGGACTGCTTGACCGTGTGCATGGCATTATGAAGTCTGAAGACTACCAACAAATTTTGCAGCATAATGTAGGTCCCAGTGTGAGAAAGCTGGGTCTCCCTCAGAGGTCATGGGTCTTCCAGCAGGACAATGACCCATAACACAAAAAAAAGCACTAGAAAATGGTTTGAGAGTAAGCACTGGAGACTTCTAAGGTGGCCAGCAATGAGTCCAGGCCTGAATCCCATAGAACACCTGTGGAGAGATCTAAAAATGGCAATTTGGAGAAGGCACCCTTCAAATATTAGGGACCTTGAGCAGTTTGCCAAAGAAGAATGGTCTAAAATTACAGCAGAGCATTGTAAGAAACTCATTGATGGTTACCGGAAGGGGTTGGTCGCATTTATTTTGGCTAAATGTTGTGCAACCAAGTATTAGGCTGAGGGTGCCAATAGTTTTGTCTGGCCCATTTTTGGAGTTTTGTGTGAAATGATCAATGTTTTGCTTTTTGCTTCATTCTCTTTTGTGTTTTTTTCATTTAAGACAAATTAAATGAAGATAATAATACCAAATAATTTGTGATTGCAATCATTTTCAGGAAGAAACTGAGTATTATCTGACAGAATTGCAGGGGTGTGAATACTTTTGGCCATGACTGTATATATATATATATATATATATATATATATATATATATATATATATATATATATATATATATATCTTGAAGAATATTTCCTTGGAAAACTATATGTAAATAATGTAAATGACAGAAAATTGCTCTATGTAAAAGCTCATGTTCGGACGTTGCCTGCTACAGTGACAGTGGTTGACACACTAGCCAATGATGGGACACTAGTAGTTCCATCATCCGGCTAATGTGTTGAATAAAAAAAAAAACATACATACTACATACATACAACATACATACTACATGTACATACTACATACATACTACATACAATACATTCATACATTACATACAATACATATAGACATACAGTACATTAAACATAGAGTACATACTCACCATTACTTGTCATTTTGATCCCCAAAGCCAGTGTCACCTGTAAAAAATATTAAAATAACAATCAACCAATATACTCCCTGTGCGCAGAAATTCACGAGTGTCCCACGACGATCTCCCGTGGAGAACGGCAGCATCAGCTGATGCGACCGCTCTCCAGGGGCTCCAGGAACACAATGAAGGGAGGAAGGTATTCTTCCGCACTGTATTCCTCCACCGCTGTAAAAAAATAGTCCATAGTCTCACTTTTGGCATTGCTGTGTGAGAAATTTTCCCACGCAGCAATTGCCATAAAGTGAGACTTTGAACTATAGTAAACTTAGTGATGTACTGCAGGAGCCATTGTCTCCTGTCAGTGTGTTACTGAGGGTCCTATAGAGCAGTGACATCACCCGATGTCACTGTTCTATAGGGGAGATCATCGTGGGACACTCGTTAATAGTGTTGAGCATTCCGATACCGCAAGTATCGGGTATCGGCCGATACTTGCGGTATCGGAATTCCGATACCGAGATCCGATATTTTTGTGGTATCGGGTATCGGTATCGGAAGTGTAAAATAAAGAATTAAAATAAAAAATATTGTTATATTCACCTCTCCGGCGGCCCCTGGAACATCACCGCGAGTCACCGGCGTCCGGCAGGCTTCTTTGTTCAAAATGAGCGCCTTTAGGACCTGCGGAATGACGTCGCGGCTTCTGATTGGTCGCGTGCCGCCCATGTGACCGCTACGCGACCAATCAGAAGCCGCGACGTCATTCCTCAGATAAATTCCTAGAATGAGCGCCTTTAGGACCTGTGGAATGACGTTGCGGCTTCTGATTGGTTGCGTGGCGGTCACATGGGCGGCACGCGACCAATCAGAAGCCGCGACGTCATTCCGCAGGTCCTAAAGGCGCTCATTTTGAACAAAGAAGCCTGCCGGACGCCGGTTCCTCGCGGTGATGTTCCAGGGGCCGCCGGAGAGGTGAATATAACAATATTTTTTATTTTAATTCTTTATTTTACACCTCACTATGGATCCCAGGGCCTGAAGGAGAGTTTCCTCTCCTTCAGACCCTGGGATCCATCAGGATACCTTCCGATACTTGGTGTCCCATTGACTTGTATTGGTATCGGATATCGGTATCGGCGATATCCGATACTTTTCGGGTATCGGCCGATACTATCCGATACCGATACTTTCAAGTATCGGACGGTATCGCTCAACACTACTCGTTAATAATTGGACTACAGCGGACAGGTAGTATACGGTTTATTATTTTACTTTTTTTGCAGGCGCTGAAGTATGGTAAGTATGGTTAAATGAAGAATATTAAAATACTTTTTTTCTAATGTGTGTGTTTTATTAACCCTTTATTAATATTGGATTAATAATAGATAGGCGTCTTCGCCTCTCCGTTATTAACCCGGCTTAATGTCACCTTACAATAGCAAGGTGACATTAACCCCTTAGTACCCCATATCCCAATGCTACACGGGAGTGGGAAGAGAGAAGGGCTAAGTGCTGAAATTGGTGCATCTTACAGATTTGCCATTTCTGGGGTGGCTGCGCACTGATATTTGTAGCCGGGGGGAACAATATCCATGGCCCCTCTCTAGGCTATGAATATCAGCCCGCAGCTGTCTGTGTAGCCTTTCTGGCTATAAAATATAGGGGGACCCCAAGTCATCTTTTTTGGGGTCCCCCTATTTTAATAGACAGTAAAGGCTACGCAGACAGCTGTGGGCTGATATTCATAGCAGGCTACAAATATTGGCCCCCGGCCATCGTCACCCCCTGACGAAGGCAAAAAGCCGAAACGCGCGTCGGGTTGGCACGCCATCCACCGGTATAACAGGGACCATTTTGTTACTGTAAGTATATTACTGACCGTTGATACTTTACTTACCCTTACTGGAATTTTCCATCTAGTGAGTCCCCGTATACATTCTTACCTTTTTGCTCCTGCACCAGGCGATTTTTTGTGTTTTTTGTTTACTGCACCAGCACATTTTTTTACACCATTGATTTTTTACTTTGTTCTTTTTAATATTTTTATTAATTGGTTTGCATTTTCATCATCCACTAATTGCTGTATCAGCATTTCATATATTGTGCACTTCATTACCAATTTTTCTACACTTGTTTATTCATTTAACGCCACTCACTGCAGCATGTTGGTCTGAATACTGATATTTTCTGAGTGGTTTGGTGTCCCTGGTATTTTACCTAAATTATAGTTGTTTATTGATTTTTTTCATTTTTCTGTACTATTCTTATCACACCTGGTTACTGCTCTTATGTAATTATGTCCAATTATTATTGCTCTGAATTTTAATGTATGTTGCTAATAAAATATAATATATTTGGACATTTTTATGGTCGGTTTTCCTCTCTTCTTTTTATGTAGTATGTAGTATGTATGTAGTATGTTGTATGTATGTAGTATGTATGTAGTTTGGTTTTTTTTACATTCAACACATTAGCCGGATGATGGGACTACTACTGTCCCATCATTGGCTAATGTGTCAATCACTGTCACTGTAGCAGGCATCGTAGTAGTCCCATCGGACGATGCCTGCACACATGCACAGACCCCCAGCAGCCCACACAGAGTCCCGACAGCCCGCACAGAGCCCCGGCAGCCCTTACAGACCCCCGGCAGCCCACACAGAGCCCGGCAGCCCGCACAGAGCCTCGGCAGCCCTCACAGACCCCCTGCAGCTCGTACAGACCCCCGGCAGGCCCGCACAGACCCCCGGCAGGCCTGCATAGACCCCTGGCAGGCACGCAAAGACCCCTGGCAGGCCCGCACAGACCCCCGGCAGCCCGCACAGACCCCCAGCAGCCCGCACAGAGCCCCAGCAGGCTCGCACAGACCCCCAATACCCCGCACAGACCCCCGGCAGGCCCACACAGACCCCCGGCAGGCATGCACAGACCCCCGGCACCCCGAACAGACCCCCCGCAGGCACGCAGACCCCCGGCAGGCACGCACAGACCCCCAGCAGGCCCACACAGACCCCCCATGGTCACGCACAGATCCTGCCCGCACACATACACACGCAGTTTCCACACATGCACCGCCCACACTCCATTATAGTTCATCATTGCGCTATGGGAACTTCCTATTCCGGTATCTGATATTGCAAAAGTATCGGAACTCGGTATTGGAATTCCGATACAGCGAATATCGGCCGATACCCGATATTTGCAGTATCGGAATGCTCAACACTACTTATAGATGAATATCATAGAAGGAAAGAACAAACAAACGATTCCACTGAAAGGGATAGTGAAAATGCTCTTAAATTGACAGACAAGAAGTCCCATAATACAGAGACAAGAGTATGTTTCAGATGTAAGAAAAAGGGACATTTAAAAAAGACTGTACTATATGGAAAGCAGAACAACAGAAATGACACCAAAAGGAGAATAAACAGAAAGTAAAAAGCACAATTTCTAACCCACATGCAGATCACTGGAATTTAAAATAACTGATAACGAGTCATCGTCAGGCTGGTTTATTGACTCAGGAGCAAAATGTCACATGACCAGTGACAAAAGCTTCTTTACTGAACTTGATGAAAATATGAAGGAAGCAATTTATCTTGCAGATGGAAGTAAAATAACCGCAGATGGTATTGGACAAGGAAAGGTAATCTGTCCTGATTTATTTATGCATAATTCAAAATTAAACATATAGCTTGGAGAGTCTCCTATTTTCCAGTTTAAAATGGAACTTTTATTAACTCATTATAAAAGTACTCTAACCCCGGACATAAACATATAAATACAACACCCAGTAAATTAAAGTGCTTGTGCTTTACCAGTGCTCATTAAAAAAATGGCTTTATCTCACCCAATCGCAGAGTTTTGTCAGTAGCCAGATTCCAAATGACACGAGCATTCAAGTATGTATAAAGAAAAAAATGGGGGGAGGGTTCTATTGCTCCCTGTTGTGCCCCTGTATTGCTCCAGTCCTTACAACGACAGTACCCAAATGTGATCTGCTTCTGGCATCCCACCATGTCCATTCGAATAGTTATCTTTCCAACGCATTTCTACCCCAGTATAGGGGATTCATCAGGGGAACAGAAATATTTAGTGGGTATGAGACCCTGCAGTGCACTATCCTAAGTGTGGTCAGTTATAGTGTTACCCATATGGGGGAAATGGTATCAATGAATATCAATGAGCCACACCTCATGGCTCCTGTAATAGAGGTATATGCAGCCTCGCTTTCTCATGGCATCTGACGTAACTTTCCCTTTTTTTCTTTTTTTGGTGGGTAGCCGATATTTACCGCGATCCCGGATATGATGTCTCCATGTGTCTCCTTTAATCGCTGGTACCCTGTGCGGTTCACTCTTTTGAATGCACAGTATCAATGTAGTAGCAATGTCACTTCCGGGTCAAAATACATCTTATCATCTGACCGTAAAGTGCAGCTGTTCCCTCCCCACATAGCGTCATCAGTCGCAACATGATCACGGCACTCGCATTGTCATGGAGACACAACTCTTTACTTATTCCGATCAATGGACTGCCGCAGCAAAGTTAATCCTGCTCCCAACGTAAGAATCTTCTATGCATACACAATAAACGTTCCCTTAAACCAGCCTCACCTATATCTGTAAGGCATTTTTTTGATATATATAGTTTCTTTTATCAATATCCATCTTGTTGGGATACCAAAAATAATGAATTATTTTTATTGGAGCAGAATCCCATCCCTATTTATCATGACCTTTTTCCCGTTTACCTAATATGGGTGCAAACAATAGATCCAGAGTTTAAAAAAGTGGGAAAAAGAATTCCCTATAAACTAGCCACCATAGATTTACCTTAATGGCGGTTTCTCCTATTCAGGGAATCATCCACAATGAGGGGGGTGTTTAGTGATCACAACCCTCAATTTTTTGGTCATGCAGACCATCAAGTAAATCTATTTCATTGGAGACCCACTTATCACAGACTCCAGACCCAGAAACCTTGGGGGTGATGGACATCAAATATTTCTCAAAATGATATAACTACAAGATGTTATTCCTACCTGTAAAATTCCATACTCAACCTAGACTATTTATTTTGATCAGCATGTGAATTATAATTTTGCAATTATCGCACCCCAGGCAAAAAACGGGATAAAAGAGGAAAAATGGGGGAGGGGAGGGATGAGGGGGACAAACAAATAAGTGGAGAAGACTATAAAGGAGAATAGTGCATACTGTCATGGTTACCGTCATACAAGTGTTGGAATTTATAGGAAATGGGGGGAAGGGCAAGGTGTAATGTTATGAATATACATCATGTGGATGTCCCTTACTCCTTATAAAAAGCATGCAAAACTTAACTGTTCATTTAGACCCCATGGGTGACAGGTTTCCAATCTGAATATCCACCTAGTCTCCCTCTGTAAGATAATTTTGTCGAAATCCCCACCTCTAATTGGTGGTTTCAGTAAATCAATGCCCATACATTTCATAGCCCCCACCTTGCCCCCATGGAAGCCAGTCAAATGCTTCGCCAATGGAGCATCCCTCTTGTTATGGATATCCCCCAAGTGCTCCCCTACCCTCCTTCTCAGTTCCATAGCTGTCTTACCAATGTATGTAATGTCACACACACAGATTGCCCTATAAATGACCCCCTTACTCTTGCAATTGATGAAGTTATTGATTCTAAAGATCTCCCCTGTATTTTCATTACAGAATGCCTTTCCAGGCTGGATAGAACCACATACCACACAGTCTCCACATTTGAAACATCCCTTCGGTTTCTTAGGGAGCCATGATTCCTTTTCTGGTGTACTGAAGTGGCTGTGTATCAGCCGATCACCCAGGATTTTACACCTCCTATATGTGATCTGTGGTGTTTCCCCCACCAAATCCCTGATGTCATTGTCCATCCTAAGGATATTCCAATGTTTTCTTAGGATTTTTTTCATTAGGGGTGCACCATTGTCAAACGCACAGATTAATCTCTTCCTCTTATCTCTTACTTGAGCCTTATCACGTGGTGTGAGTAACATTGCCCTCGCTTGTTTATTGGCATAGTGGTAAGCCTCCCTCAGGACCAGGTCAGGGTAACAACGTGCAAGGAATCTCTTTCTTAGGTCATCTGCTTTGACTCTAAAATCCTCCCTACTTGAATAATTACATTTCAACCTCAGGTTTTGACCTTTCAGTATGCTTTTTTTATGTTGATAGGGATGATGGCTCTCCCACCTTAACAAGGAATTAGTGGAAGCAGGTTTGCAATAGATGGTTGTTTCCAAACTATCATCTCTCCTTGACTTTGCTATCATCACATCCAAAAATGGAAGTTTATTTTCTTCAATCTCATAGGATATATGATGGGAGTGAGCTAACAAATGGACTTAGAATGCTGTCAATATATGTGCCAACATTCTGAACAACAATCCCAATACTGGACACGATGGCCCTACCTCTGAGGGGTTCAAATGCTTATACACTTTAGGTAGTGCATAAAAGGTAGCCATCACCGGGTACCAAGGGTGGAGGAACGAGAATTCATTTTCATCAATCAATTTGTCCCTTTTCTCCCTCTCAAGGATGCCCTTTAAAACCAACAAACAGGTAGAGATAAGGATTTGAAGGGACCTGAACATAAGTGGTTTTGTCGTCCAATAAAGATAAACACATGTCCTTGTATACCTCAACGCTTATCATTACTACATTCCCCCTTTGTCCGAGGGTTTCAGAACAATTGATCTATCTTTTTCAAGGTTACGGAGAGCAGTAATCTCCTCTCTAGTAAGATTATTTCTTTGACGAACGTGGTTCTGTTGTTTAAATTTTCTCCGACATTAGATTGAGGAAAATATCAATAGCTGAAACATCCCCCCTACTGGTGGCATTTTTGATCTGGGATTTTTTTAGGTTAGTAAAAGGGCCCTGTACCATAGATGTCTCTGGTATGTGATCCAGATCTGCTAATAGCCGGACATCCTCTAGCATGTCAGGGGATCTTGAGATCTGCATAAGCCCTCCTATCCTGCTGTTTGAAGATCTTGTGCCACCTTAATTTTCTGATGAATAAATTAAGGTCCTTAAACGTATCAAAGGTATTAAAATCTGTTGTTGGTATAAATGACATTCCCTTACTTAACACTGACATTTCTTTATCCCTTTTTTGTATTTATGATAAGTTGATGACCTGACAGTTCATTCCCTGTTGAACTGATTGTGATTCCCTAATGGGTATACCCGGTCTAAAAAAAAATTTAAAAATTCAAAATTACTAGTAAACGATGTGTTATATGTTCCAGGACTAGAAGGAGGATTGTTATCTGTAAAGCATCTGACAGCCAAAGGACTTACTGTAAAATTCAAAGATGATAATTGTACAATCCCAGCGGGAGATAAGGATTAATGTCAAAGCAGGTGAACAGTTATATCATCTAGACACATTAAAGGAACAGATGAAGTTATGTACACATGATCACAAGAATTGTATTCACATGTGGCATAGACGTCTAGGACACAGACATCCTGAGAGTATAATGGTGTTACAAATGAAGAATTTGACAAAAGACCTATTGATATCTGATTGCTCAATTACCATAAAATGTGAATGTTGTATAAAATCTAAAGCTACAAGAGTACACAGTCACGTACTTGATAAAGAACAAAAATGAAGTTTTTGAAATATTAGAAGACTATGTGACAAAGTCAAATAACAAGTTTCAGATGAATCCAATCATCATCAAAAGTGATAATGGAGGTGAATTTACACAACACAAAATAGAAAACTAGTTAAGACAGAAAGGAATAGAGCATCAAAAGACTGTTCCATACATGTTGTGAATTCTGCTTTTGGGTTCCCTCCAGTGGTTGTAGGTGGTAATGCAGTTGTCCCTGAGTTGCAGTCCTGGTCAGGTGTGTCTGCTGATTGCGGTTCTGACTGGGGTATTTAGGTGTGCAGGATTCATTAGTCCTTGCCAGTTGTCCATGGTTCTGGGAGGTTTTGGATCTTTGTCTGGTTCCTCCTGCCTTGCTGCCAATTCAGCAAAGATAAGTGTCTGGTTTTTGTTTCTGTGGCACACATGCTGTGTGCTTAATAATTCTGTGGTATTCATATGTTTTCTCTTGTCAAGCTTATATTGTGTCAGTGATTTCTCAGTCTTGTTGGATTCTCTGGAGTTGCAGATATACGCTCCACATCTTTAGTTAGATGGTGGAATTTTTTGTATTTTCTGCTGTGGATATTTTTGGAAGGATTTTAATACTGACCGCTTAGTATTCTGTCCTATCCTTTCCTATTTTAGCTAGAGTGGCCTCTTTTGCTAAATCCTGTTTCCTGCCTGCGTGTGTCTTTTCCTCTACTACTCACAGTCAATATTTGTGGGGGGCTGCCTATCCTTTGGGGTTCTGTTCTGAGGCAAGCTAGATTTCCTATTTCCATCTATAGGGGTATTTAGTCCTCTGGCTGTGTCGAGGTGTCTAGGATTAAGTTCAGGATTTGCGGTCAGTACAGTTTCCACCAACTCCAGAGAAAGTTCCATGCGGCTCCAAGGTCAACGGATCATAACACATACACACCTGAACAGAAGGGGGTAGCAGAAAGGAAAAAAGAACTCTGACTGAAATAAGAAGTATGCTAACAGACTCCAAACTACCAGATAAATACTGGGGTGAAGCAGCAATGACAGCTACTTATCTGCAAAACAGACTTTTTTCAAGAAAACTGAAAAAACACCATATGAACTGTGGCAAGGTAAGAAACAAGTGCAAATCATTTAAGAGTTTCTGGTTGCAAAGTTTTTGCTTTTATTCCAAAAGAAAAATGCTCCAAACTTCAAAACAGAGCCATTGAAGGAACATTTGTCGGATATAGTGACAGTTGCAAAGGATACAGAATACTAGATCCCAAGACAGACAGACAGAATCACAGTGATTAACAGTGTAACATTCATTGAAGATCTAAATGATGACATAATGACATCACTGGAAACAAAAAATGAGAGAAGCTGTTAAGGACTGGCGGAACGCACCAAGTATAGATGAAATGGAACTAGGTGCATTCGCAGTCCGAGGTCCACCGTGCAGGTAAAAACCCTGCTGTTAGTAAAGACGGACTATATGGCGGTACTATAAGAATACACACATGGGTTAGCTTCACCCTGTGTGAAGGAAGCGGCCCTGTTGCGTCATAGGACCGCGGTACCGCACATAGAGCGCAAGCAAGGAGTCACTAATCTCAAACCCGAGACAGAGGATTTGAGTTCAGAAGACCCCATGCGCTCGACACCGCAACTGGGGTGTCAGAGGAACATAAATAGTAATATAAAGGCACAAGAGTGCGTGCGGTGCCGCACTGACGGATGCCACTAACCACCCAGGCTTGGGTCAGGAAAGCGCAGAGCAAGCGCACGGCGCCGTACTGGCGGACACAGCAACTGGTAGCTGTAATGTTTGTTACGTGCTGTAGGGTAAGTTGGGCGCTAGATAGCAAACATACACCTTCCGCGAACAGTCATCCAATAGGGAGGGTTATTTAAAGAGCGACTTTCTCTCACAACACACACACATATTTACAAGACAATACTAGCGCATGGCCGTGCGGTCATGCGCAGTTTATATAGTTGCAGCACAGGAAGCTGCTATCGAAGTTTTGCCCTTTCAGGACCTTCCTGGAGGACCAATGGAATGTGCTGCAGTACCTGAGCATGTGACCCTCGATCTCCAACGGGAGATCTTGCCCTGGGCATGCTCAGAGTGTGAAAATAAGGACTTAGTCCCAGAGAAGCCTGCTCGCCGCAGATCAGTGCAGGGTACAACAGGAGAGCCAGAAAAGGCAGCAGTAACCCTCTGCACAGAATCAGTCCCAGCAAGACGCTGGGAGCGACACCTCCGCTGAGCAGACCCCACTGCGGCCGATGCAGAATGGGAGACCGCAGCAGACACGGATCGAGATTCCTCCTGTGCAGCAGAGGAAACTCGACTCCTAACATTACCCCCCCCTCCTAGGGACCCCCCCTCCTTGACCCTCACTACGCTCAAAAGCTGCAATAAGCAGCGGAGCCCGAATGTGCTCCACAGGCTCCCAGGTTCTATTCTCTGGGCCGTGACCCTTCCAGTCCACCAGATAAAATTTCTTGCCACGTACCACCTTGCACCCCACAATAACATTCACCTCAAACTCATCCGTGGATGAACCCGATGTCCCAGCAGATGACTCAGAAAACCGGGACAAACGAACGGGCTTTAAGAGGGAAACGTGAAAAGTATCGGTGATACCAAGGAGTGGAGGAATAGCCAAACGGTAGACCACAGGTTTGACCTGTTCCAGAACCTTAAACGGGCCAATGTAGCGAGGAGCAAACTTAGTGGACTCAACTCGCAGCCTGATGTTACGGGCGGAGAGCCACACTAAGTCGCCAGGAGCAAAGGTCGGAGCGGGGCGCCGATGAGCATCGGCGTAGGACCTCATTCTCTCCTTAGAGGCCCGAATGGCATCCTGAGTGCAGTCCCAAATATTCTGTGCCTCCACAGCCCAGTCTGCCACCCTGGAGTCTGCGGAAGACACGGGCATAGGCACAGGTACCCGTGGATGCTGACCATAGTTGAGGAGGAATGGGGTTTGTCCAGTGGAGTCGGCTACGGCGTTGTTCAGCGCAAACTCTGCCCATGATAGCAAGGATGCCCAGTCATCCTGCCTGGCTGAAACAAAATGTCGCAGGTATGTGACCATGGTCTGGTTGGCCCTCTCTACCAACCCATTCGTCTCGGGATGATAAGCGGAAGAGAGATTCAACTCAATACTGAGAAGACGACAAAGCTCTCTCCAGAACCGAGACGCAAACTGGGGACCCCGGTCACTGACAATTTTGTCAGGCATACCATGTAGGCGGAAGATTTGTTTAATGAACAACGCTGCCAAGGCCCGTGCAGAAGGTAACCGTGGTAGCGGCACCAAATGCACCATTTTTGAGAAATGATCGGTGATGACCCAAATGATGGTACAGCCGCGAGATTTGGGTAAACCCACGACAAAGTCCATCCCGACCATCTCCCAGGGCCTATCTGCCACCGGCAAGGGATAGAGCAACCCAGCCGGCCTTTGACGCGGAGATTTATTTTTAGCGCAGGAGACACACACCAGAATATAATCCCTGACATCCCGGACCATATGCGGCCACCAGTACGTCCTCGCCAGTAGCTCAGATGTCCTCTTTTTCCCAAAGTGTCCACCCACCCTGGACGAATGAGCCCAAGAGAGAACCTCCGGTCGCAAATTAATGGGCACAAAAGTCTTGCCCGGTGGCACAGACTCCAGCGAAACCGGCGCTACGGTTCTCAGGCTCTCAGAAGGAACAATAAGCCGAGGCTCCTCTTCCTCCTCTTCAGTTGACATAAGGGAGTGAGAGAGAGCGTCAGCACGAATATTCTTCTCCCCGGCGAGAAAATGAAGAGAAAAGTGGAACCGGGAAAAGAAAAAGGCCCATCTGGCTTGGCGAGAATTTAGCCGCTGGGCTGTTTGCAAGTAGACCAAATTTTTGTGGTCCGTGTAAACTTGGAAGGGAAACCGCGCACCTTCCAGAAGGTGTCTCCACTCTGAAAAGGCCAACTTCATTGCTAGCAACTCCCTATCCCCGATGGAGTAGTTTCTCTCCGCTGGCGAGAAGGTCTTAGAGAAGAAGAAGCATGGATGCTTCCGACCTTGAGCATCCTTTTGATAGAGGACTGCTCCAGCACCAACGGATGAGGCATCCACCTCCATTAGGAATGGCTTATCCACATCGGGACGATGTAAGATGGGAGCGCTAGCAAAGTGGGACTTAATAGAAGTGAAGGCCTTGGAGACCCCTTCCGACCACAATTTGGGATTCGCTCCCTTCTTGGTGAGGGCTACCAAGGGAGCTACCAGAGTTGAGAAGTGGGGAATGAACTGGCGGTAATAGTTAATGAACCCCATAAAGCGCTGCACCGCTTTAAGAGAATGGGGCTCTTGCCAGTCCATCACAGCCTGTAGTTTGGCAGGATCCATAGCCAATCCTTGGGCGGAGATGATATAGCCCAGGAACGGTAAAGACTCCTGCTCAAACATACACTTCTCCAACTTAGCATAAAGAGAGTTTGCCCGTAGGAGGTCAAAGACTCTGCCAAAATCTCTTCGGTGGGAGTCAATATCTGGAGAAAAGATGAGAATATCATCCAGATAGACTACCACCGAGGTGGAAAGCATATCCCGGAAGATGTCGTTCACAAAGTCTTGGAAAATGGCTGGGGCATTACAGAGCCCGAAGGGCATCACCAGATACTCATAGTACCCATCTCTGGTGTTAAACGCCGTTTTCCATTCGTCCCCCTCACGGATGCGAATCAGGTTATAAGCACCCCGCAGATCTAATTTAGTAAACACTCTAGCTCCCCGAAGCCTATCGAAGAGCTCGGATATCAAGGGCAAAGGATACTTGTTCTTAACGGTGATAGCGTTAAGACCCCTGTAGTCTATGCATGGACGTAGTTCCCCATTCTTCTTCTGCAGGAAGAAGAACCCTGCCCCAGCAGGTGACACTGACCTCCTGATAAACCCTCTTGCTAGATTCTCTTGAATGTACTGAGACATTGCCTCCGTCTCCGGGAGAGATAATGGATAAACTCGACCCCGGGGAGGCTCCGCACCAGGCAAGAGATCGATAGGACAGTCATAGGGGCGATGGGGCGGAAGGGTCTCCGCCGCCTTTTTGGAGAACACGTCTGCGTAAGACCAATATTGCTTGGGGAGAGAGGATAGATCTGCGGGTACCTCAGTAGTAGCAACCTGAACGCACTCTCGGTGACACCTACCCCCACATGATTCACCCCATCCCAGAATTCTGCCTGAGGACCACTCGATGTGAGGAGAGTGGTACCGTAACCAAGGTATCTCCAACAGGACCTCATCAATCCCCTCAGGAATGATGAGCAGAGATATAATCTCCTGATGGGATGGTGACATGGACAGAGTAAAAGGAATGGTCTGATGTGTTATCTGTGCGGGGAGTGTCGACCCATTCACCACTCGTACTGTTACTGGTTGAGATAGCATAACCAGGGGTATTGCGTGACGTTGGGCGAAGGCAGAAGACATAAAATTGCCCTCCGCCCCAGAATCCATGCAGAGCTCTACTGAGTGGGAGGATGAGCAAAAAGCAATTGTCCCCTTAAAGGACAATTTGGAGGCAAACGTCGCAGTGTCTAGTGCACCTCCACCTACTACCACTAGACGCTGACGTTTCCTCGACCGCTGATGACATCTGGTGGCAAGATGTCCTGACTGTTGGCAAACATGGCAAACCTGGAGTGCACGAGCGGTCCGGGACATAGATCCCGCTCGTGACACTACCTTAGGTTCATGGGGCTCAGGAGCCTGGACTGGAGATTCCAAAGGTTTGGCGAAGGTGGGAGCCAGCCGAAACCTCTGCCTACACTGGGCTCGCTCTAACCTCCGCTCGTGAAAACGGAGGTCAATACGAGTAGATACAGTTATTAATTCTTCCAGTGTGGCGGGAATCTCCCTAGTGGCCAGGGCGTCCTTAACGTGGTCAGCCAACCCCCTCCAAAATATAGGGATAAGGGCTTTATCCAACCACTCCAGCTCAGATGCTAGAGTGCGGAATTGGACGGCAAAAAGGCTGACCAAGGACGAGCCCTGAGTCAATGCCAACAGTTGGAGCACCGTATCATGGGTGACACGCGGTCCTAAGAAAACCTGTTTCAGAGTGCTCAGGAATAACGGAGCACTCTGCACCACATGATCGCCACGCTACCACAGCGGCGTAGCCCACTGCAACGCCCTGTCCGACAATAAGGATATGATAAAGCCCACCTTAGCCCGCTCTGTAGGGAAACGAGAGGCCAGAAGCTCGAGATGTATTGAGCACTGACTCACGAAACCCCTACAGGACTTACTGTCACCTGAAAATTTCTCTGGTAGCGGGAGGCGAGATAGCGTCGGTACAGGGGCGGCAGTGGACAAGGTAGCTGCAGCCACACTTGCAGCCTGAACAGCGACAGCAGTAACGTCCACAGCTGAGGTTGAACGCTCTAGAGCCGCCAACCTTCCCTCCAGCTGCAGGATGTACCGCTGTAGACGCTGATCGTCCGACATTACTAGCCAGACCTTGGCGCTAGTATTCTGTTAAGAACTGGCGGAACGCACCAAGTATAGATGAAATGGAACTAGGTGCGTTCGCAGTCCGAGGTCCGCCGTGCAGGTAAAAACCCTGCTGCTAGTAAAGACGGACTATATGGCGGTACTATAAGAATACACACATGGGTTAGCTTCACCCTGTGTGAAGGAAGCGGCCCTGTTGCATCACAGGACCGCGGTACCGCACATAGAGCGCAAGCAAGGAGTCAGAAGACCCCATGCGCTCGACACCGCAACTGGGGTGTCAGAGGAACATAAATAATATAAAGGCACAAGAGTGCGTGCGGTGCCGCACTGACGGACGCCACTAACCACCCAGGCTTGGGTCAGGAAAGCGCAGAGCAAGCGCACGGTGCCGCACTGGCGGACACAGCAACTGGTAGCTGTAATGTGTGTTACGTGCTGTAGGATAAGTCGGGCGCTAGATAGCAAACATACACCTTCCGCGAACAGACATCCAATAGGGAGGGTTATTTAAAGAGCGACTTTCTCTCACAACACACACACATATTTACAAGACAATACTAGCGCATGGCCGTGCGGTCATGCGCAGTTTATATAGTTGCAGCACAGGAAGCTGCTACCGAAGTTTTGCCCTTTCAGGACCTTCCTGGAGGACCAATGGAATGTGCTGCAGTACCTGAGCATGTGACCCTCGATCTCCAACGGGAGATCTTGCCCTGGGCATGCTCAGAGTGTGAAAATAAGGACTTAGTCCCAGAGAAGCCTGCTCGCCGCAGATCAGTGCAGGGTACAACAGGAGAGCCAGAAAAGGCAGCAGTAACCCTCTGCACAGAATCAGTCCCAGCAAGACGCTGGGAGCGACGCCTCCGCTGAGCAGACCCCACTGCGGCCGATGCAGAATGGGAGACCGCAGCAGACACGGATCGAGATTCCTCCTGTGCAGCAGAGGAAACTCGACTCCTAACAGAAGAGACAGTGATATAACTGCAGGAACATCTGATGAGAAAGAAGTGGAAATCGATGAAAATCAAAAAACTGAAAGTCAAGAGATACAGCCCCATACAGACATAGAGACAAGACGATCAAAAAGAGAAAACAAGGGAAGACCACCTCAACGTCTTTAATGTGAGGCAAGTACAAATAAAATTTATGAACCTACATCTTGGGAGGACATATCTCAAATTTCAGAAAAAGAGACTAACAAATGGATAAAAGCTGCAGAAACAGAAATAAAATCCATGCATGATTCAAAGACATGGACACTGACAGAACTACAAAAAAAGGCTATAGGATGTAAATGGGTTTTTAAAGTACAATACCAAGCAGACAGCACAGCTGATCGATACCGAGCAAGACTTGTAGCTAAAATCTATTCTCAGAAATATGAAGACTTTGATGAGACATTTGCTCCAGTTGTCAAACACACCACAATCAGAACTTTGTTTGCAGTTGCAGCAATGAAACAACTGCAGTTGAAACATCTGGATGTAATGGCAGCATTTCTGAATGAAGACTTAACAGAAGACATTTGCATAGAACAACCCCAAGAATTCAAGGATAACAGGAAACCAAACCTGGTTTGTAAGCTACAGAAAAGTATATATGGTTTAAAACAAGCCGCTAAAGCATGGAATTATAAAATCACCGAAGTACTCATAAATTAACATTTTCAAAGAAGCGAAGTGGATCCTTGAATACGAAGAGACTGCCGGACAGATGTATCTATGTGCTGATATATCTGGACAATATTTTAGTTTGTTTTGAAAAAGAAAGGGATGAAGCAGAGATATTGAAAACTTTGGATCAACACTTCGAGATCAAAGATCTTGGAAATGTGAAACAGTACCTAGGAATACAGATAGAAAGAGAAGAAGACAGAGACTTTCCTTCTTAATCAAAATCACATGATTCAAAACATAATCAAAACATTTGGATTGAAAGATGAAAAACCAGTAAAGTCTCCAATGGAAACCAACTATCTGAAGGAAATAAATAGTGAATAGAATCTGTTACCGAATAATGAACAATACAGAAAGGCAATGGGAAAATTATTATATCTTGTGACTGTTGAAGGCCCAGACATTGCAGCAGCAGTGGGAATTTTGAGCAGGAAGGTGTCAAATCCAAACATAATCGATTGGAATGCAGTGACAAGAGTAATCCATTATTTGAAAGGGACTAGCAGCGTTAAACTGAAACTACCTGCAAGTGAGAAATGCATTTTAACTGGATACGTTGATGCAGACTGGGCTGAAGATCCAATTGACAGGAAATCTACCAGTGGCCATCTTTTCTTGCTCTCAGGTGGACCAATTAGTTGGACTAGTAAGAAACAACCTATACTAACATTGTCGTCGACAGAAGCAGAATATGTCACCGCAGCACATGCCAGTCAAGAAGTTCTATGGTTAAGACAACTGCTAACAGACTTAGGACAACAACAATTGGGACCAACAAATATGTATGAGGACAATCAAGAATGTCTAGTTCTTGTGCAGATGGAAAGAGGTAATCCAAGAACTAAACACATTGATGTAAATTTTCACTTCTTGAGAGATCACCAGGAACAAGGAATCCTAAATTTAGAGTACTGCCAAACTGAAGATATGACAACAGATATTTTCACAAAAGCATTGAATGTTGAAAGACTTCAGAGACTGATGAAGAAATTAGGCTTAACTGAATAAGTCCTTACTGTTGAGAATGGGTGTTGACAGATATGCAACAGATACAGACTTATTTGTGTGTAGTAGGAGTTTACACTTTTCTCACAGTAGATGGTGATGTTGTTACTGTTATATACTTAGTTTAATGTAATGCATATACTTGTTGTACTTTGGTTTCACTTTCTCTCTGGTAAAAGGTCCCTCAGATTTCCTGTTATGCTGTATTAAGAAGCTGCATGTACCTCATGCTCTGTGTAGATAAAAGTTGAATTAATAATAATAATAATAATAATAATCTTTATGTTTATATAGCGCTAATATATTCCGCAGCACTTTACAGTTTGTACACATTATCATTGCTGTCCCCAATCTAAATAATTACCCATATAATCTACTCTCACAAGTTTCTTCTGCGACCAAACTATGCAACGGGACTGTGGATTAACCTAATGCTACCAAGGAAACCAGCTAATGTACAGTGTCAAGTGCCAGCTCAGTCAACTTTTAGTAAAGGAACATGTTTTGCATTTAATGAGGCACAATGCAAGTGACCTAATACATGTAAATACAAGCATGCATATTCCTTTTGTGGATGGTCGCACCCAATGGCCAGATGTTTTAATAAAGCAAACCTGGTTGGACAGCCCTCAGCAAAAGAATATTTTAATAAAGGGATTGAGTGCAGTAAAAGTGGAGAGAATGCAACAGTGGCTAGTAAGGTACCCAAACAGCAGGATGGCCAGGTTAATAATTGATGGCTTTTCTGGTGTTTTTTTAATTCCACAATTTACTGGGGAAGGTTGTGCTTGGGTAAGCAAATTAAAATCAGTAGAGCTGCACCCCGATATGCTACAAAGGAAGATGGAGGATAAAATGTTAGCACGAAGGGTGACGGGTCCTTTAAGAGAGACCTTTTGTTAACTTTCATCTGTCACCTCTGGGGTTAGATCCAAAAAAGGAACTGAATTAACTCCATTTCATTCATCACTTATATTACCCTTATGACACATTTTTAAAATATAGCATTGATAATAATTTATTATCAGCTACATATACATAAGGCAGCTGAGATTGTCAGAGGTTTTGGGCCTGGAGCTCTGATAGGCATTGAGGCAGCATTTAGATTGTTGCCTATTCATCCTAGTGGCTTTAATTTGTTAGGTTTTCAGTTTAATGTTTTTTTTTGTCTATTTTGACAAATGTTTGCCAATGGGCTCCTCGGTATCTTGTTTCTACATTGAATCCTTTGCTTCCTTTGTCGAATGGGTAACAGCACTGCAATGCATGAAGGGAGGTACAGCACATTATCTTGATCATGTTTTGTTTGTAGGACCTTGGGATTCTGCAATACGTTGGTAAATTGTGTATACCTTCCAGGTTATTTGGAAAGATTTTTGTATTCCATTGGCTAAAGGTAAAACTGTCACTACAGTTAGCTGTATTGAATTTTTAGGAATTATTATAGATATGGATAGAGGTGAGTTTTATCTGCCAGTGGCTAAAATGTAGAAATACAGAAATACACTGTTGTCACCAGGAAGTAAGAATAAAGCATCTGTAAAGGAAGTGGAGTCGTTTTTGGGTTTATTAAGTTTTGCAGCTAGAATAATGCCGATGGGCAGGCTTCTTTGTAGACGTCGCGTAAATTAGGAATCCATGTTTCCATGTTCATATATACAGAGAAATAAAAGTAGATTTAAAAGTGTGGTTGGAATTTCCAGAGTTTTTTCATGGTCAAAAACACCTAAACAAAGATGCCCTCTCGACCAACAGAGGGCATACCTTTAGGTCCAAGCACAGAAACCAATAAAAATGCGTACTGGATGATGAAACAACACCAAAATATAAGTATAACAAAAAGTAATAAATAAAGAGTTCCAAGCCAGAGCAATTAGAGGTATCAAAAAACAATCAATGTCAATTTATTATCAAATATATAAATACAAATACATAGGACAACAAAAAGTGAATGAAAAGATAGCAGCTACAGAAATCAGTAGCTATTGAGCATTAGCCTATGGGTGTATATGCAACAGGGCTGTTTCGGATTTTTTATGTGTCTTCATCAGTATTCCCTTCCATCTTTTTATAGTGATTTCTGTAGCTGCTATCTTTTCATTCACTTCTTTGTTGTCCTATGTATTTGTATTTATATATTTGATAATAAATTGACATTGATTGTTTTTTGATACCTCTAATTGCTCTGGCTTGGAACTCTTTATTTATTACTTTTTGTTATACTTATATTTTGGTATTGTTTCATCATCCAGTACGCTTTTTTCATGGTCAGTCTCTTTTTACGTTTCACTTTCATCACAGATGAGGAAATGCTTTTCTTTACAGATGTATTTTTGAGCGTGGATTTCACTGTTTTCCTGGATGGCAAGTGGTGTGCTGAAAAGTGGCATTGGGCATGGACAGAGATGGGTGTTATGAACAATGTAATTTTATTGGAATTATTTCTTATCCTAGTAGCAGTAGTTATTTGGGGTAGTAGCATGGGTAATAGAAATATTCTTTTCAGATCTAGCAGCAGGTGTTGTATATACGGTGAACTGTTTATCCAGTAAATGTAAATTAGTGGTTAAACTTCTGAGACAATTGGTGCTTTTATGTCTAAAATTGAATATATGGCTAAAAATGGTACAAGTAGAACCGAAATACAATTTAATCGCTGAATCGCTCTCTCATTTCCAGTTCAAGAGTTTATTCAATTTCGTACACTGCTCTCAGCAGATAGGAGATGACTGCCTGGAGTATCTATGGGGCCTAATCTCATCATAATAATGGAGCTTTTACAGCGTTCTGTGGCTTCTTCAACTTGGAAAAGTTACCTGGCAGCATAGGGTTTATGGTTCAAATTTTGCAATAATAAATTTTAGATGCAGGGATAAGCTCAAAGTAAGCTGCTTTAAAGTTGATATCGGAAAGAAAAATGGAGAAGAGAAGAGGGGAGCTCCTGGTGTGATTCCCGGTGGTCAAATGGAGGAATACACTAACCTGCTGTGGTTATGCTACCGGCATAACCACGTTTGCAGAGCCTGCGGTGCTTACCGTGCACCATTCTCCATCCCAGCTTCCATGATCGGGGGTACACCGGTCATGTCGGTCGACACGTGATGATGATGTCACCACAGGTCCTACGTTTTACAGGTCCTGCAGGATGGTTAATGGTCTGTTGGGACCATACTGCACCCAGCCGCTCACCCAGAAGGATGTAAATTGCAAGGAAGAAAAGGTATGGCTGATTAGGCCGCTCAGACCAAGACAGACACTTGTTATAGATTGAAAAGAAACTTCTTTGCTTGGTCATTCTACTCACAAAGCTTTTCAGCAGTTAATCCACCATCAGCAGGTGTTTCACCGCCGAAAAGCTTTGTGAGTAGGATGATCAAGTAAAGAAGTTTCTTTTCGATCTATAACAAGTGTCTGTCTCGATCTGAGTGCCCTAATCAGCCGTACCTTTCCTTCCTTTTAATGTCGGTATTGTCATTTATTGATAATGGGCTTGCTTATTCTACAGGGGTTAAAAATTTAGCTGGTGTTTCATTTTTTGTGAAAATACTGGGTCAAAAACCATTAAAGAGTTATTTTGTTCTTCAACAGGTTTTGGAGGGTTACAAAAAGGATCACTTTGTTCGTGATGGTAGGTGCCCTATTTCTCTAGAGATGCTAAAAGACTTATGTACAGTTTCTTATATATGTTGATATGTTAATTTTGAAGCTTTAATATTTTGCACTGCAGTATCCTTAAAGGGAACCTGTCACCCCGTTTTTTGAGATTGAGCTATAAATACTGTTAAATAGGGCCTGCGCTGTGTGTTCCTATAGTGTATGTAGTGTACCCCGATTCCCCATGTATGCTGAGAAATAACTTACCAAAGTCGCCGTTTTCGCCTGTCAATCAGGCTGGTCAGGTCGGGAGGGCGTGGTGACATCGCTGGTTCTTCCTCAGCTTTACGTTGGTGGCGTAGTGGCGTAGTGGTGAAGACACAGCGCGCGATCTGCGCTGTCATCCCTTTCGTCGGTGGGGGCGGCCATCTTCCTGGGGCCGCGCGTGCGCAGATCGAGTGCTCTGCTGCACGGGGCTTCAGGAAAATGGCCGCGGGATGCCGCGCGTGCGCATTAGAGATCGCGGCGGCCATTTTCCCAAAGCCGAGATGCAAACTCGGCTTTGGGAAAATGGCCGCCGCGATCTCTAATGCGCACGCGCGGCATCCCGCGGCCATTTTCCTGAAGCCCCGTGCAGCAGAGCACTCGATCTGCGCACGCGCGGCCCCAGGAAGATGGCCGCCCCCACCGACGAAAGGGATGACAGCGCAGATCGCGCGCTGTGTCTTCACCACTACGCCACTACGCCACCAACGTAAAGCTGAGGAAGAACCAGCGATGTCACCACGCCCTCCCGACCTGACCAGCCTGATTGACAGGCGAAAACGGCGACTTTGGTAAGTTATTTCTCAGCATACATGGGGAATCGGGGTACACTACATACACTATAGGAACACACAGCGCAGGCCCTATTTAACAGTATTTATAGCTCAATCTCAAAAAACGGGGTGACAGGTTCCCTTTAATGCTTTTTGTGACCCTAGGTATATATTAATTATTACCAAGGGGAAAGAGTGGGTTGGAAGGTTTAGCATTTAATTACATCATCTTGGGAATAGAGTCTGTGGTGCTGTATATAGCTAAATCCAAAATCCAAACCTATTGTTATTTAGGCAAGGTGGCCGGTTGGGTAAGTCGTTCAGGGACTGAATGGACAACAAATATTGTAAATGGTAAACAGGCTCAAGATTTGGCTATGCTGCGGTTTGGTTTATAAGTATTTTTATTTTAAGCATGGTCTATTATTATTGTTTATAAGTTTAATAAAGGCCATGGCCAATATCTTTCCACTAAAGTCAATAGGGAATAAGGTTTTCTCGCCGAGATTTTTCCCATTATTGTCAGTAAGAAGAGGGTTCATGGAAAAGCTATAGCCTTTAGCCAGTCAGTGGCACTTCGCAGGGGAAGTTTGGGTTCTTCCTCTGGTGACGTGCTGATAAGGCAAGTTATTTGTAAATAATAGGGGTTAGAGGACAAAGTGGGGCAGCGATGAGGGGGGCTTGTTCAATCCTCATCTCTGCCATACCAGAAGTGCTGCCCCCCACACACCTTATTTCTTGTTTTTGTCATGGCCTAGTGGGTAAGTCGTTCAGGGAACTGAATGGACAACAGATATGGTAAATGGTAAACGGGCTTGAGCTATGGCTAAGCTGCAGTTTGGTTTATCTGGAGTTTGGTTTATAAGTATTTTGACTTTAAGTGTGGTTTATTATTATGGTTTATATGTATTTAAGGGCAGCATGGTGGCTCAGTGGTTAGCACTGCAACCTTGCAGTGCTGGGATCCTGGGTTCAAATCCCACCAATGACAACATCTGCAAGGAGTTTTTATGTTCTCCCTGTGTTTGCGTGAGACCCCAGAGAACATGACTCGGGTCAGTTTTTACGGACCCCAGTGTTGCGATCGCCATCACTAACGGAATAACGATGACCGCAAAAAAAGACAAGTCCAATTTCCCATTGAATTTCTTTCTCCTCTGGTGTAACTACACATCAGAGGAGAAGTGGAGTCCCTCAATCTCTCCCGATACATCCAATGTCCATGCATTCCCCCGTGAAGTTCCCTGAGCCTCTGGCATCTTCATCCAGGAAGAAAATGGCGGGCGCATGTGCAATGCCGAGATCTGCTGGCCAGCACCCAGCAACAATAGGAAATTTTTCCTATTAGCTAATTTTGGTAACTGTGATAGACCCTATAACAGTGATCAAAATAAAAAAGTGGTAAATAAAGCCCCCTTAGTTAGACAAAAATAATAAAAGAAAAAAAATGTATCTATTTCCATTTTTCCATTAGGGTTGGGCTAAAGTTAGGGTTGGGCTAAAGTTAGGGTCGGGGCTAGAGCTAAGGTTGGAGCTAGGGTTAAGGTTGGGGCTAGGGTTAAGGTTGGGGCTAACATTAGGGTTGGGCTAAAGTTAGGGCTGGGCTAGGGTTAGGGCTGAGGTTATGCTTGGGATTATGGTTAGAGTTGGGATTAGGGTTAGGGGTGTATAAGGATTGGGTTTAGTGTGAGGATTGTGGTTAGGTTTATGGTTAGGTTTGGGTTTAGGGGTGTGTTGGGGTTTGGGTTGTAGTTAGAATTGGGGGGTTCCACTGTTTAGGTACATCAGGGGGTCTCCAAACGCGCCATGGCTCCACCATTGATTTCAGTTAATTTTGCATTTAAAAAGTCAATGGTGCTCCCTCCTTTCTGAGATCCCTGCTACGCACCCAAACAGTGGCTTTCCCCCACATACGGGGTATCAGCGAACTCAGGAGAAATTGCATAACAAATTTTCTGGTCCGTTTTCTCCTGATACCCTTGTAAAAATAAAAAAACTGGTCCCAAAGTAATTTTTAAAAAAAAAAGTAAAATGTTCATTTTTTCCTTCTGTATTGATTTAGTTCTTGTAAAGCACCTGAAGGATTAATAAACTTCTTGAATGTGGTTTTGAGCACCTTGAGGGGGGGGGCAGTTTTTAGAATGGTGTCACTTTGGGGTATTTTCTGTTATATTGACCCCCCAAACTCGCTTCAAATGTGAGGTGGTCCCCAAAAAAATGGTTTTGTAAATTGCTGATAAACCTTTAACCCTTATAAAGTTTTAACAAAAAAATGTATCTTTCCAAAATTGTGCTGATGTAAAGTAGACATATGGGAAATATTATTTATTAACTAATTTGTGTGACACCTCTCTCTGATTTATGGGTGCAAAAATTAAAAGTTTGAAAATTGCAAAATTTTCAAAATTTTTGCCAAAGATCCGTTTTTTTCATAAATAATCGCAAGTTACATAGACGAAATTTTACCACTAGCATGAAGAACAATATGTTCTGAAAAAGCATTCTCAGAATTAGTGGGATACATTGAAGCATTCCAGAGCTATCTACTATATAAAGCTGAATGTGTGTGTGTGTGTGTATGTATGTATGTATGTATGTCCGGGATTGGCATCTGCACCGTCGCAGTTACAGCCACAAAATTTTGCACAGTCACACGTCTGGACCCCAAGAGCGTCATAGGCTATGTTGTGAGGCGAAATTTTAACCCCGCGCGTTCCAATTCACCAAACAATTTTGCCCCTATCTACATAATGGGGAAAAAAGTGAAAGGAAAAGTGTTGGAGGCGTCGTAGCTACAGCCACAAAATTTTGCACAGTCACACGTCTGGACCCTGAGAGCGTCATAGGCTATGTTGTGAGGTGAAATTTTAACCCCGCGCTTTCCAATTCACCAAACAATTTTGCCCCTATCTACATAATGGGGAAAAAGTGAAAGGAAAAGTGTTGGAGGCGTCGCAGCTACAGCCACAAAATTTTGCAGAGTCACACGTCTGGACCCCGAGAGCATCATAGGCTATGTTGTGAGGTGAAATTTTAACCCGACGCTTTCCAATTCACCAAATAATTTTGCCCCTATCTACATAATGGGGAAAAAAGTGAAAGGAATAGTGTTGGAGGCGTCGCAGCCACAGCCACAAAATTTTGCACAGTCACATGTCTGGACCCTGAGAGCGTCATAGGCTATGTTGTGATGCGAAATTTTAACCCCCGCGCTTTCCAATTCACCAAACAATTTTGCCCCTATCTACATAATGGGGAAAAAGTGAAAGGAAAAGTGTTAGAGGCAAATTGACAGCTGCCAGATGTGAACAAGGGGGACTTAAAGAGTGAGAGCGATGGCGCCAAAGAGTATATACCGTACAGTTGCTAAGGTGGGGCCCCGACATGGGATACTCACCACACACGGGGATATGGACACACACAAAATGCGCCACACACTACCACGTGCTTGAACACATATACCACCCTCAGCACACATTTCACCACACATACACCAACCTCGCCACATAAAAGTCGAAACACAAAAGTCGCCGCTCAAAACTCGCCACGCGCAAAACTCGCCACATGCAAAAACTAGGCTCACGCAAAACTCGCCACAAGTGCAAAACTCACCTCATGGAAAACTCGCCACACGCAAAACTTGCACACGCGGAAAAATTGCCACATGTACAAAAGTTGCAGCACATGCAAAAGTTGCCTCACACACAACTTGCACATACTCAAAAGGCACCACACATAAAACTCACCATGCGCAAAACTCGCCATGCGCAAAACTTGCTGCGCACAACTTGCTACACTAACCTGTCACATGCAACTCGACACACAAAAAGTTGCTGTAGATGCGTAGAAAGATAGATGAAAGTGGCACTCACCCGAGAGTTGCTGCGTAAAGATGTCCTTTATTCAAAGAAACAAAAAGTTGCTACATGCATGTTGCCACACAAAACTCATCTCACAAAAGTCGCTACATGCATGTCGCCACACGCAACTCAACACACACAACTTGACAAACGAAACTCGCCCTAAAACACACACAAGTCTGGTATTATCCTTCAAAAATAAAAATTAGATTAATAAGCAGACAAACTACAAGAGCAACAAATGTACCATATAGGAAATACGGCAGCTGTCAGTCACATGACCTGTCTATTATGTGTATGTGTGAGCTAATATATACTGCCAGGGGGAGGGCTTCCTGTTGGCTGGGGATTTATCAGGCTGCCAATTTAGCTTACAAATACTGAGGTAAAAATACTGAGCAAATAATGTGTGAACGAGGTCTAATACAGGAGGAGATGACACACAGGTATATACTATATACAGGGGAGATGACACACAGATATATACTGTATACAGGAGAGATGACACACAGGTATATACTATATAGAGGAGATGATATACAGGTACATACTATATACAGGAGGAGATGACACACAGGTATATACTATATACAGGAGCAGATGACCTACAGGTATATACTATATACAGGAGGAGATTACATACAGGTATATGCTATATATAGAAGATGACATACAGGTATATACTATATACAGGAGGAGATGACACACAGATATATACTATATACAGGGGAGATGACACACAGGTATATACTATATACAGGAGGAGATGACATACAGTTATATACTATATATAGAAGGAGATGACATACAGGTATATACTATATATAGGAGGAGATGACATACAGGTATATACTATATACAGGAGATGACATACAGGTGTATACTATATATAAGGGAGATGACAAACATGTATATACTGAGGTGAAAATGAAAAGGTGTGAGTGCAAAATGAGAGGAGTGAGGGAAAATAGTGGAGTGATCGGAAAATGACAGATGTGGGGTCGAAAGAGGAGTGAGGGAAAATAGTGGAGTGATCGGAAAATGACAGATGTGAGGTTGAAATGACAAGTGTTAGGGGGGAATGAGAGGAGTGAGGGAGAAAATGAGAGATATGAGGGGGAAAATGAAAGATGTGATTGGGAAAATGAGAGGCGTGATGGGAAAATAAGAGAAGTGAGGTGCTATAACTAACCACAGATATTTACTATGCCCAGGCAATGCCAGGCTCTTCAGCTAGTAACTTCATAAAATGACAGTGGTCAGAATTGTAAAAATTGGCTAAGTCATTAAGTACCAAATTGGCTCTGTCACTAAGGGGTTAATAAAGGTCATGGCCAATCCCTTTCCACTAAAGTCAACGTGTTCTGTCTAATTTGTATTAGGCAGTTAATTAAGCTTAAATGCAAGTTTATTGGTCATATGCTGTGTAACACCATGAAGTGTTCTTGTGTTATTTGAAGAAAAGCATGTGTGAAAAACATGAGGAAAATCCAAGATAGATGTCTGCAGCAGTAAGTTTATGCATTGCTAAAATCTGCCTGACTGTTGAATTGGACGGCTCAGTTAGTCTTTAGCTAGTGCCCAGGGGCTTCCTAAATGTGTTCACACATCCATGAGGAGAAAATGGCTGACTCATTCCATCTGTAAATGTAATACATACAGCCTTGTAGATTTATAGCGCACATTTTTCTTACTGGGTAGGGTCAGATTTTAGATTTGCTCTACAGAAGTAATGAATAATTTCTTCTTTCAAAATCATTTAACATACCAGCTTCCACCGTAGAAGAAACTTGAATATTTTACCTAGACCAAGCTGACTACAATAAGTTACTGACAACCAAATTAATGCCTGTCCATGACTGACCTTTCATTGGATTTTGTTGTACAGTCTCCATCCAACACACAAGCCTCAATTATTTTTTTTTTTAATTTACTGAAAGATTTCCCACTTGTATAAAAAAAAATATTGGCTACAGTGCACTTTGCTGTAGTGTATACTTGTAATTTTTTATTTCTTATTTTTTCTTAAAAGGTCACTATTTCACAAAAAAAGTTTAACAAGATGAGACTAAATGCTGAAACAAATAGACAGACTTGCTCAACTTAGCTCCATCCATCATTATGTTTTGTTGTTTTGTTTTATAGGATTTTGAAGGGCACGTTAATCTTTTATTGGATGCTCCATGACTGGGGTGCCCATTGAAAGGGTTAAGCTTAAGTGTTCCATGTTTTCTTCTTCCTCCCTTTCTGTTTTGTCACCCAATGGCCATCTTTTCTTTTCCCTTTGTGCCCCTCTTATAATTGCTATCTATGCGTCTTTCTGTTTCCCTCCTCACAGCAGTGGAACCCAGAGGCTGCGCTGTGCTATCTGCTGCTGTGCTGCTTGCTGGTGAGAGATGGCCAACAACCTTATGGTGGCGCTTAAAGGCAGACTCAAGAGGAAGGGTGCATCTTGGTTGAGCACTAACCACCCCTCCTGATGTTCAAGCGAATGTTCCCAGTGGTCAGCAGTCTTCTTGGCACATTCGCTCGACGGATATTTTAAGCCCCGCTCTGTGACATCATGGAATGCGTGAATACCTACTGCAGTCATACACCCTCCACCATGCTGCGCATCCACAACATGACCACTCCAACTCTAGCTCTCATGGCATCTGAAAACCTTGTCTGTGCCAGAGGCAACACAGGGTCGCCATTTTATTATCCCCTGCACACCACAGCCTTTCAGTATAACCCCTTTCCTGCAATGAGAGGCCAGGCTAGCAGAAAAGTATCCTCTGTTGAGGAGCCTGCTCCCTCTTTGCAGGGACCTGAGGTACAGGCACCACACATTAACCTTGCACAGCTCCTGCACAGACTTTTACAGCACTGTTGCTATGCCACCCCCATACAAATTCTAACCTCCCTGCAGATGCCAATTCCATCACAAAATTTACCCACTATGAGTATAGTGCCCACAAGTGCTCCCCTTATGCCAGCTGCATGGCCCAAGTAGTGGCTTGACTCCATGCTGTCATGGGTGCGGCAGCCACACTGCCGATTCCTCATCCCCATCTTGATCCTATAGTCCCAATCTGCGCCATCGCTCCACAAGATCTCATAGCAGGAGGAGCAGGCATTTGTCATGCCGCTCCAGCTCTTCTAGGTGTAGTTGCAGATCTAGATCATCAAGCTAGCGATCACCTTCATCATCTGACAAGTTGTACAATGCATCCTTGAGCACCCGAAGGGGTTCACATCATAGATCCATCCATCTCCACCGATTTCCTGGAATCTCTTTAGTCCGTGATCATTCCCAGGACGCAGCTGTTCCTGCACAGGCTGCACTGGCTCATTCCACTCAGTAGGTTCTGCAAGATATCGGTGAGCATCAGTATTCAGGAGCTTGGGCGGAGGGTTTGGGATGTCTTCCAGCCCTAAAAGAGCTTTTGACTCAGTGGCAGTCCCCAGACCCGGCTCCTGTTGGTTGTTCAATGAGGGACATTGTCATTTTTTGAGACTATGCAAGTATAAACACGAGTGTTCAGCCTGTGGAGGCCACCATACCGCAATCAAATGCTCCCGTCCTTCCCCAAAATTGCATACATAAACCCCCAATCAACCAGAGCTTAAGGACCCCAGTAAGTGTAACCGCGATGGGGCCTTGGCTCGACGTCTACTCCAATAAGGAAGCAGGAGCCCAAATACATTTCAGTTTCTTCATCCCCTTCTCTTTCAGTAGACAACCAGCATTTTCCCTCAAACTAAAATCAGCAAGAGATTTTCCGCTAATTCTTACAGATAAGGTGAAGAAGGAGGTTTTCCCAGATAGAATAAGAGGATCATTCCCAACACCACCAACAGGAATCGCAAAAAAGATCCTACACAGTTTCTCCATTAGGAATCCCAAAAAAGATCCCGGCAAGTTTTGGCTAATTCAGCACTTCTTCCACCGCAAGGGGTTATCAGTAAATGACGGTATTTCGGAAAGCAATGAATCTATCACATACATTAACTTTAATTGGGCTATCACCTTGATTAGGGAGGCTGGCCCCAGGGCCTTAATGGCAAAATCTGATATTGAGTTTGCTTTCTGCATTTTGCCGGTTCATCTGGATTGTCATCACCTTTTGGGTTGCTTTGTAGATGGTTCTTAGTAATAAGACATATGTTTGCCTATGGGTTGTTCTATTTCTTGTTACTATTTTGAATTATTCAGTTCCTTACTAGAGTGGGTAGGCAAGTATGAAACCGGTTCCCCCAGAATTATCCATTACCTTGACGATTTTCTGGGTTCAAGAGATTCTAGGTCCTGTCAAATTTTGTTGGTCAATCTCCATTTTTTCATGACACATTTCAGTGTTCCTGTATCCAGCGAGAAACCTTTTGGTACTTACACTTCCCTATTCTTTTACAGTATTGAGGTAGACTCCACTGCAATGGTTTTTCAGCTTCCGTCTGAAAAAAATTCTAATTTGCTGTCTCTGATTGAAGGTTTTTGCTCTGTCCAAAAAGTTACGTTATGCCAGATGCAGTTCTTGTTGGGTCTTCTCAAATTTTCTCGCCATGTAATGCCCATAGGAAGCATTTTCTAAAGGCATTTGTCCCTGTCAACCAGAGGTATCAAGCTTCCCCGTTAGAAAATAAAACCTGGATAAAACCCACTTTGAAAGCTTATTTGCTGGTTTGAAAGTAGTTCCTCTTGTCCTATAATGGTCACATGTGTTTTCAGTCCCTGGAATTGATCAATGAGCATCTCTCCCTTTTTTCTGACGCTGCCGGGTACTCGGGTCTCTGTGCTATTTTCGGACATCAATGGTGTGCAGATCGTTGAATGGAATCTCAGGATGGGTTACAAACCTTACATTATTAAATTTGTTTCCTATTGTTACGGCTATTGCAATCTGGGGTTCCTCTCAGGGATAAACACATTTGTTTTTGGATTGACATGACATTTCCTGGTAAAGTAGCCAGTCTATAGACATGGATCAGCTGCAGGATTATCTTCTCTCCTCACACACTGACTCTTAGCACTCTCTGTGCCTTTGTCCCCGATTCTCCATGGTCAGACTCTCACATGTCTATAATGCATTACTCTCCCTCCTGCGAGCTCCACCTTCTTCTACAACCTGCACAGCCAAACAGTCCCTTCCACTGCTGCTCCTCTTCCCCTATGATGCAGAGAAGAGCAATGTCTCATGGGAGTTGTAGTCCAGGGCAGTGCAGCAAGAGAATCATTGAAGTCTGATGCTGTTAATGCCTGAGTAATCCCAGCAGCATTGGACTCTGTACACAGGTCTCACTGCAGGGGTTACATCTGTATGTGTTCTGCCCATTATTTTGTAAAGAACAGAACATAAATATTCATTTTAATTGATGCATTCACGTGTCCATTTTTGTTTTGTTTTCAACTGAGACATGCCTTATTCTGTCCTGATTTGTGGATCTACGTTACTCATCCAAATGAATGAGTCTATGAAAAAAAAATAGCACTGTCCAATATTAACCCCTTTCTGCCAGCTGACGGAATAGTATGTCAGCTGGCAGATCCCCTGCTTTGAGGTGGGCTCCGGCGGTGAGTCCACCTGAAAGCCGCGACATGTCAGCTGTTTTGTACAGCTGACATGTGCGCGCAATGAGCGCGAGCGGAATCGCGATCCGCCCGCGCTCATTAACTAGTTAAATGCCGCCGTCAAGCGCTGACAGAGGCATTTAACTAGCGTTCCCGGCCGCGCGGCCGGAAATGCTCGCACTGCTGACCCCCGTCACATGATCAGGGGTCAGCAGTGCATTGCCATAACAACCAGAGGTCTCCTTGAGACCTCTATGGTTGTTGATGGCCGATTGCTTTGAGCGCCACCCTGTGGTCGGCGTTCAAAGCAACCCTGCATTTCTGCTACATAGAGGTGATCTGTACTTCACCTCTATGTAGCAGAGCCGATCGAGTTATGCATGCTTCTAGCCTCCCATGGAGGCTATTGAAGCATGCTAAAATTAAAAAAAAAAGTGATTAAAAATATAAAAAAAATTAAAAATATATAAAAGTTCAAATCACCCCCCTTTCGCCCCAATCAAAATAAAACAATTAAAAAAAAATCAAACATACACATATTTGGTATCGCCGCGTTCAGAATCGCCCGATCTATCAATAAAAACAAAGGATTAACCTGACCGCTAAATGACGTAGCAAGAAAAAAAATCAAAACACCAAAATTACGTTTTTTGGGTCGCCGCAACATTGCATTAAAATGCAATAACGGGCGATCAAAAGAACGTATCTACACCAAAATGGTATCATTAAAAACGCCAGCTCGGCACGCAAAAAATAAGCCCTCACTTGACCCCAGATCACGAAAATTGGAGACGCTACGGGTATCGGAAAATCGCGCAATTTTTTTTTTTGTTTTTTTTAGCAAAATTTGGAAATTTTTTTCACCACTTAGATAAAAAATAACCTAGACATGTTTGGTGTCTATGAACTCGTAATGACCTGGAGAATCATAATGGCAGGTTAGTTTTAGCATTTAGTAAACCTAGCAAAAAAGCCAAACAAAAAACAAGTGTGAGATTGCACTTTTTTTGCAATTTCATCACACTTGGAATTTTTTTTCCCGTTTTCTGTTACATGGCATGGTAAAATCAATGGTATCGTTCAAAAGTACATCTCGTCCCGCAAAAAATAAGCCCTCACATGGCCATATTGACGGAAAAATAAAAAAGTTATGGCTCTGGGAAGGAGGGAGCAAAAAACGAAAATGAAAAAGCGGAAAAAGCTCCGGGGGTGAAGGGGTTAACTGACTAATTGATAAGGGCTTTTTATTTTCAGAATAAGACAAGGTTTGCCTACTGTTTGGTTTTGCCTTTATTGCAGAAGATAAATATTTATTGTCCTTTTCAGTTTTACAAACTTACTAAACTTCACCTTTCGGAACACTGCTGCAGATTGATTTCTGTAAGGCATGTATGACTTTCCTAATGTTCTAGACTGGTGAAGGACTGCAGCGCTGCAGTAGCTTTCCAGTTAAAAGTGTGTTTTATTTGTCCGTATTCATGCAAATCTTTACACCTCTCACAGGACCATGGTCTCTGGATATACAATTCCGTGACATAAATGTTATTGTGTAGATCCGGCAATGTTACATTAAGGCCAGTTTCACACGTCCGTTTATTTCCGGTACCGGAAAAAACGGTACCAGAGATATCAGTGTCCGTGTGTCCGTGTGTGTAATACTTGCGGCATACCTGTGGCAATGGTGTGCCGCATCAGTACCACACAGATGGCAGGCAGTGAAGAAACGATACAGTAAGCGCTGTTCCCTGGCGCCAGGTGGCAAAGATGGCTCTCATCATTCTCCCCTGCTCTGCCGGCAATCAGCGCGAGCAGAGGAGAATGATGAGAGTTATATTCAAGTCCAAACAAAGACAGCAGGTGGGGGCTTTTGGAACTATTACTCCCATCAACCTACACCTGCTGCCACTAATAACAGTGACAGCAGGAGCGGATGATAGGATGGGGGTATTCCTCATCTGCCGCCTGCACTATAACTAAATAAATGAATGAAAAACCCGGCTTGGGTCCCCCCATATTTTCTAAAACCAGTCAGGCAAAACTCACAGCTGGGGACTGCAACCTTCAGCTGTCATCTTCAGCAAGGTTGGTTATCAAGAATAGAGGAGTCCCCACGCTGTTTTTTTAAATTATTTAAATAAACAATTTAGAAAACGGTGTGGGATCCCCCCCATTTTTGACAATCAGCCTTGCTAATGCTGACAGTGGCTGGTATTCTCAGGCTGGTAATAGGCCATTGATATAGGCCCCCCAGCCTAAAAAGAGCAGCCCGCAGTGCCCTGAAAAGGCACATTTATTAGCCAATTCTGGCCCTTTGCCCGACTCTTCCCACTTGCTCTGTAGTGGTGGCAAGTGGGGTTCATATTTGAGGGGTTGATGTCACCTTTGTATTGTCCGGTGACATCAAGTCCATGGCTTAGTAATGGAGAGGCGTCTGTAAGACTCCTATCCATTACTAATCCTATAGTTATATGGTAAATAAAGGCACAGCCAGATTAAAGTTGATATTAGAAATAAAACAAAACACACTTTTAAACTTTGTATTTAAAAATAACAAATACAGTTATACTCACCTAAAGCCCTCGTTCTCTTGTAATGAAACAAACAAAAAAAAATATCTATCCCTTAGCTATCCATCGTTCTGTCCCACACCATAATCCGTGTCTGGGAGAGAAATAGGTTTCAACCACTGGTGAATGAGCTTCTATGAGTGCAGGATCATTGACCAGCAGTGACATCATTGAGGTTACCGCCAGTCAGTGGGGCTGCATTCCCAGCCGATCTGAACTGCAGTGACCTCAGGACCGTGGGAAAATGCCAGTGCTGGCACAGATGCATGTCACACAGATGACATCTATGTATGTTCTCCGTGTGCACATGCTGGACGTTTTGCAGCCAAGGCTGACAGCAAAAAATGGACATGTCTATGTGTGGGGCACGCGGACACATGGCCCATGGAAACACACTGACATGTGCACAGACCCGTTCATTTGAATGGTTCTACATGTGTCAGTGTCACCACATGTACCGGAGACACAGACGTGTTAAAGAGGCCTAAGACGTGGTGCCAACGATCTGGAACTAGCAGGGCTTGGGATGCAGTGTCCCCACAAGAGAAATTGACATGATGCAGTCTGGAGAGATGCGCCACATGTCCATCTCTCTGCAGCTTGAGTGCTGTCAATCAAAGTATAACAGTGCTCACTATGCAAATTGAGGTGTGCGAAACGTTGCACTTAGCCTTTAGGCCATGCCAAGGCTGCATAAAAGTATCCTCGTTTGTGCTAGAAATAGATAATTTCTTATGACAACTAAAGAACTGAAAGCTATACTACAGGTATGAATTTTAAATGGGCTAAGAGTCCATTTAAATAGAGCGACTGGAAACATTAAACAACCGTCGATCACTGACTGCTGTTTTTCTTCTGCTTGGTGGTGCCTCAGGGGTGCAGGAAACCACAGAAAATCTCCGTTCAAGTGAATACCACTAGCTTAAGGTTCACTTCAAAGACTTTGCAGATCTAAACCAAAGCTGCGTCCCATTTAGTCTCAAGATTAGTGGGGGTTTCAGAGGTTAATCTCTTCCCTCAATCAAAATAACATATCACAGTCATATTTCATAGCAATTTATCAAATTGGAATATGCTTTATTAGAATTAAAGAGCATGTCCCTTTAAAATAAAAAAAAAGTCTAAACAGGCAGCCATACTGTACCTATTATCTATAACCAGTAGTGATGAGCGAGTATACTCGTTGCTCAGGTTTTCCCGAGCACACTCAGGTGACCTCCGAGCATTTGTTAGTGTTTGGAGATTTAGTTTTCATCGCCTCAGCTGAATGATTTACAGCTATTAGCCAGCTTGATTACATGTGGGGATCCCCTAGCAACCAGTCAACCCCCACATGTACTCAGCCTAGCTAGTAGCTGTAAATCATTCAGCTGAGGCGATGAAAACTAAATCTCTGAACACTAACAAATACTCGGAGATCACCCGAGTGTGCTCGGGAAAACCCGAGCAATGAGTATACTCGCTCATCACTAATAACCAGGTTTTCCTGGAAACCCATCTTTCCAAACTGTGCATCCACGCAGTTATAAGGAACAGGCAGTATATTGTTACATAGCTATTCAGTTTGGCACTCTAGGTTCTGAGAACGTTGGGTGGCAGCTGTCGTAGAGGTTTTTACCTAGTCTTCACAGACACCTGAATGGTAATTACAGTCAAGGCCGAAAGTGATGGCACATTTGAAGTTGTTCTAGAAAATGAATTATTTCTCCCTGAAAAATGTTGCAATTACAAAATAAAAAAGGAAGAGGTTGACTCAATCTTTGCATTGTGTGTCTGTGTGTGCCACACTAACCATGAAGAACAGAAAGAGAAGAGAACTGTCTGGGGATATGAGAGCCAAATTTTAAAAAAATATCAACAATCTCAAGGTTACAAGTCAATCTACAGAGATCTTGATGTTTCTTTGTTCATGGTGCACAACACAATCAAAAAGTTTACAACCTATGTGTTACACCCAATGTTGGCACACGTGGTTCATGTACCCACTGTACCACAGACCAGACTTTCCCTGGAGGGGTGTGACTAAGCAGCTACCCTTGTCTTCACTGGGGCCTCTAGTGGTGAGGTCAGGCTTGTGCGATAGGTAGCTACCAGGTGCCACTCAAGGGCAACCTTTGGTAGTAGCAGCTGACCCCAAGGATCTAAGCCATCTACTTGGGTACAGCCGGGACCAGCTGCTTCGAAAGCATCACCAAACCAGGGATTCAAGCTTCAGGAGGCTAATTTGCATATTCCAGGTGCCTTCTGGGAGAAGCGAAGTCTCCCTAAGCTAGAAGATCGTTGGGTACAGCCGGGACCAGCTGCTTCGAAAGCATCACCAAACCAGGGATTCAAGCTTCAGGAGGCTAATTTGCATATTCCAGGTGCCTTCTGGGAGAATTTTTGCCTGTAGGACATTATTGCAAGAGAGCTTGGCTGAGTAGATTACACAAGAAGGAAAACACACAGCAAGTCAGCAGGATCTAGGAGCAACATGGCAGATGTGACAACCTACATGGTGAGCTGCAGCATGTGCTACATGTTCACAGATCGACCAGAAGAAGAATCCAATTTCACCTGTCAGAAGTGTAGACTAGTGGCCCTTTTAGAAGAAAAGGTGCGGGGTCTGGAAGAAAGAATAGCAACTTTGAAACTCATCAAAGAGAATGAAGACTTTCTAGACAGAACAGAAGCATCTCTACTGGTCACAGAAGGTGCAAAAAGTGTCAGAGAACCTCCAAAAGCAGATGAGTGGAAGCATGTGACCAAAAGAAGCAAGAAGACCATGGAGAAATCACCAACCACACAACTGAAGAACCGATATCAAATCTTTGTAGAGGATGAAGATGGCACACCTAAGAATGAAGCAATACCAGCAAGCAAAAAAGAAAAGGGCACACAGCAACAAGTGACAGCAAAAAGTACAGCCAAGAAGCAACGAAGAGTGGTGGTGGTGGGAGACTCACTACTGAGAGGCACCGAAGCAGCCATCTGCAGACCGGACATAACTGCAAGAGAAGTATGCTGCCTTCCAGGTGCGATGATCAAGGATGTGACCGATAGGATACCAAAGCTCTTCAGCTCCAAGGACGTCCACCCATTTCTTCTGATACATGTTGGCACCAATGACACGGCAAGGAAGGACCTACCGACAATCTGCAAGGACTTTGAAGAGTTGGGGAAGAAAGTAAAGGAACTGGATGCACAGGTAGTTTTTTCTTCTATCCTTCCAGTAGACGGGCATGGCACCAGGAGATGGAACAGGATCCTTGATGCAAACAACTGGCTAAGACGATGGTGCAGACAACAAGGATTTGGATTCCTGGACCACGGTGTGAATTACTGGTATGATGGACTCCTCGCCAGAGACGGACTACACCTCAACAAACCTGGGAAACACACATTCGCCAGAAGACTCGCTACACTCATCAGGAGGGCGTTAAACTAGAAGAAGAGGGGATGGGAAGAAAAACATTAGACTCGAACAAAGACGACCCAGGAAAACATACTCAGAAGGGAGGTAAGAACATTTCTAAAACAATCCACAGTGAGGAGATTGGAACAAAACAAAATCCTCTAAACTGCATGCTCGCAAACGCCAGAAGCCTGACAAACAAGATGGAAGAACTAGAAGCAGAAATATCTACAGGTAACTTTGACATAGTGGGAATAACCGAGACATGGTTAGATGAAAGCTATGACTGGGCAGTTAACTTACAGGGTTACAGTCTGTTTAGAAAGGATCGTAAAAATCGGAGAGGAGGAGGGGTTTGTCTCTATGTAAAGTCTTGTCTAAAGTCCACTTTAAGGGAGGATATTAGCGAAGGGAATGAGGATGTCGAGTCCATATGGGTTGAAATTCATGGAGGGAAAAATGGTAACAAAATTCTCATTGGGGTCTGTTACAAACCCCCAAATATAACAGAAAGCATGGAAAGTCTACTTCTAAAGCAGATAGATGAAGCTGCAACCCATAATGAGGTCCTGGTTATGGGGGACTTTAACTACCCGGATATTAACTGGGAAACAGAAACCTGTGAAACCCATAAAGGCAACAGGTTTCTGCTAATAACCAAGAAAAATTATCTTTCACAATTGGTGCAGAATCCAACCAGAGGAGCAGCACTTTTAGACCTAATACTATCTAATAGACCTGACAGAATAACAAATCTGCAGGTGGTTGGGCATTTAGGAAATAGCGACCACAATATTGTGCAGTTTCACCTGTCTTTCACTAGGGGGACTTGTCAGGGAGTCACAAAAACATTGAACTTTAGGAAGGCAAAGTTTGAACAGCTTAGAGATGCCCTTAATCTGGTAGACTGGGACAATATCCTCAGAAATGAGAATACAGATAATAAATGGGAAATGTTTAAGAACATCCTAAATAGGCAGTGTAAGCGGTTTATACCTTGTGGGAATAAAAGGACTAGAAATAGGAAAAACCCAATGTGGCTAAACAAAGAAGTAAGACAGGCAATTAACAGTAAAAAGAAAGCATTTGCACTACTAAAGCAGGATGGCACCATTGAAGCTCTAAAAAACTATAGGGAGAAAAATACTTTATCTAAAAAACTAATTAAAGCTGCCAAAAAGGAAACAGAGAAGCACATTGCTAAGGAGAGTAAAACTAATCCCAAACTGTTCTTCAACTATATCAATAGTAAAAGAATAAAAACTGAAAATGTAGGCCCCTTAAAAAATAGTGAGGAAAGAATGGTTGTAGATGACGAGGAAAAAGCTAACATATTAAACACCTTCTTCTCCACGGTATTCACGGTGGAAAATGAAATGCTAGGTGAAATCCCAAGAATCAATGAAAACCCTATATTAAGGGTCACCAATCTAACCCAAGAAGAGGTGCGAAACCGGCTAAATAAGATTAAAATAGATAAATCTCCGGGTCCGGATGGCATACACCCACGAGTACTAAGAGAACTAAGTAATGTAATAGATAAACCATTATTTCTTATTTTTAGTGACTCTATAGCGACAGGGTCTGTTCCGCAGGACTGGCGCATAGCAAATGTGGTGCCAATATTCAAAAAGGGCTCTAAAAGTGAACCTGGAAATTATAGGCCAGTAAGTCTAACCTCTATTGTTGGTAAAATATTTGAAGGGTTTCTGAGGGATGTTATTCTGGATTATCTCAATGAGAATAACTGTTTAACTCCATATCAGCATGGGTTTATGAGAAATCGCTCCTGTCAAACCAATCTAATCAGTTTTTATGAAGAGGTAAGCTATAGGCTGGACCACGGTGAGTCATTGGACGTGGTATATCTCGATTTTTCCAAAGCGTTTGATACCGTGCCGCACAAGAGGTTGGTACACAAAATGAGAATGCTTGGTCTGGGGGAAAATGTGTGTAAATGGGTTAGTAACTGGCTTAGTGATAGAAAGCAGAGGGTGGTTATAAATGGTATAGTCTCTAACTGGGTCGCTGTGACCAGTGGGGTACCGCAGGGGTCAGTATTGGGACCTGTTCTCTTCAACATATTCATTAATGATCTGGTAGAAGGTTTACACAGTAAAATATTGATATTTGCAGATGATACAAAACTATGTAAAGCAGTTAATACAAGAGAAGATAGTATTCTGCTACAGATGGATCTGGATAAGTTGGAAACTTGGGCTGAAAGGTGGCAGATGAGGTTTAACAATGATAAATGTAAGGTTATACACATGGGAAGAGGGAATCAATATCACCATTACACACTGAACGGGAAACCACTGGGTAAATCTGACAGGGAGAAGGACTTGGGGATCCTAGTTAATGATAAACTTACCTGGAGCAGCCAGTGCCAGGCAGCAGCTGCCAAGGCAAACAGGATCATGGGGTGCATTAAAAGAGGTCTGGATACACATGATGAGAGCATTATACTGCCTCTGTACAAATCCCTAGTTAGACCGCACATGGAGTACTGTGTCCAGTTTTGGGCACCGGTGCTCAGGAAGGATATAATGGAACTAGAGAGAGTACAAAGGAGGGCAACAAAATTAATAAAGGGGATGGGAGAACTACAATACCCAGATAGATTAGCGAAATTAGGATTATTTAGTCTAGAAAAAGGACGACTGAGGGGCGATCTAATAACCATGTATAAGTATATAAGGGGACAATACAAATATCTCGCTGAGGATCTGTTTATACCAAGGAAGGTGACGGGCACAAGGGGGCATTCTTTGCGTCTGGAGGAGAGAAGGTTTTTCCACCAACATAGAAGAGGATTCTTTACTGTTAGGGCAGTGAGAATCTGGAATTGCTTGCCTGAGGAGGTGGTGATGGCGAACTCAGTCGAGGGGTTCAAGAGAGGCCTGGATGTCTTCCTGGAGCAGAACAATATTGTATCATACAATTATTAGGTTCTGTAGAAGGACGTAGATCTGGGGATTTATTATGATGGAATATAGGCTGAACTGGATGGACAAATGTCTTTTTTCGGCCTTACTAACTATGTTACTATGTTACTATGTTACTCAGATTCCCAGACAGGGCAGGGCAGCCACAAGGACAGGTTCAGACCATGCAGTCTCCAGATAGCAGATGAGATGGCCACAGGAACAGGTTCAGACTGTGCAGTCTCCGGATAGCAGATGAGATGGCCACAGGAACAGGTTCAGACTGTGCAGTCACCACATAGCAGACATGATGTCCACAGGTACAGGTACAGACTGTGCTGTCTCCACATAGCAGATGGGATGGCCACAGGGACAGGTTCAGACTGTGCAGTCTCCGGATAGCAGATGAGATGGCCACAGGGACAGGTACAGACTGTGCAGTCTCTAGATAGACAGGTTCAGACTGTGTCAACAGGACGGCCACAGGGACATGTTAGACACACCATTCAGGTTCAGGTACCACAGATGCGGTTTCAGAGTACAGACACTGCCGAAGTGGACACAGGAACCAAGACTAACTATATCCTGGACTAACAGGACACTGGATACGGGAAACATTAACAGAGTAGGGATGGGGGACCTGGCAACAAAGATGCACACACTAAACCATCTAACAGTAACTATAGAGGTTGCTCAGGCACCTCCCTATTGGGGAGGGTGCCTTTTATACTAGATGCCTCCTAGCTATTGGCTGAGAGACATCCAGTAGATGTTCACATTAACTAAATGTCTCCCAGCTGTCAACTGGGGGCATTTTAACATGTGCTTGCACACAAGCACACTAAGCATGCTGCCAGGAACAGCAGAGCGCACACAGACCAGAAAGCAGGAGCACACCGACGGCCATGCCATGTCCAGGGCCGTGAATAAGCCAGCATCCCTGCATGGAGAGAGAAGGGGACACCTGGCAGCAGTGCTATACCATGGCACTGTAGCTAATCTCCCTGGACATGGATGACAGAGCAAAATTGAAAGTTTGAAACACGGGGTAGACTGAATGGTGGATAAGCAACCCGAATCAAGTTCTGCAACTGGTACTAGGCACCTTGACTGTGTGCAAGGAATCATGAAATCTGAAAATTACCAACTGATTTTGAATGGCAATGTAGTGCCCAGTGTCAGAAAGCTGGGTTTGCATTCTAGATTATGGGTCTTCCAGCAGGACAATGACTCCAAACATACTTCAAGAAGCACCCAGAAATGGATGGAAACAAAGTGCTGGGAAGATCTGAAGTGACAGCAATGAGTCTGGATCCAAATCCCATTGAACACCTGTGGAGAGATCTTAAAATTGCTGTTGGGAGAAGGGACCCATCAAATATGAGAGACTTGGAGCAGTTTGCAAAATTCTAGTTGACAGCTGTCAGGGTATGTGCACACGTAGAATGGTCCACTGCGGATTTTTCCGCAGCGGATTCGATAAATCTGAAGGGCAAAAACGTTGCGTTTTTGCTGCAGATTTATCGCGGATTTATTGCGTTTTTTTTGTAGATTTCACTGCGGTTTTACAACTGCGGTTTTCTATTGCAGCAGTTGTAAAACTGCTGCGGAATCCGCAGAAAGAAGTGACATGCTGCGGAATATAAACCTCTGCGTTTCGGCGCTTTTTTTTCGCAGCATGTGCACAGCGTTTTCTGTTTCCCATAGGTTTACATTGTAATGTAAACTCATGGGAGACTGCTGCGGACCCGCAGCTGCGGAAACGCTGCGGATCAGCAGCAAAATCCGCAGCATGTGCGCATACCCTAAGAAGCTGATTGATGGTTATAGGAAGAGATTGATTGCAGTTATTTATTCCAAAGAATGTGCAACCAAATATTAAGTTAATAATGCCAACAATTTTGTCCAACCCATTTTTGGAGTTTTGTGTGAAATTATATTGTTTGTCTTCTTTTCTTTGTTCTGTTTTTTTGTGTTGTTCCAATACACAGAAAGGAGATAAACATGTGTATATCAAAACCTGTGCAATTGAAAAACATTTTCTGGGAGAAATACTTAATTTTCTGGGACAATTTCAAGAGTGTCAACACTTTCAGCCCTAACTGTACATGTAGATCTGGTTGGTAATGTGTTGATGTATGGATAGGTATGTTTGTCATTCAGGTTTCTGAGAAATCTGGGTGGTATCTGGCATATCGGCTTCCTCAGGTGCCTAAATATAAGTAAAGACACAATAGAAGAGAATGAGTTAAAAACTTGTAAATCTTTTTTTTATAACCGTGTTATGCACATAATTAGAGAATTAAAGGTAACAAACAATATTAATTCATGTTGTGGTCAAAGTCAAGTGACTATTATATAGGTGTGATTTTAATTACCTGTGACACAAATGTAACGTTTTTGCTTGGAGATGTTTTTAGCTGGAGGTTATGCTTACATTTGTGATCAAAGACTACATCAAATGCCAGCAAATCAATTTATACCGGCCAGGGGGAGAAAAAGGGGCTATGTCTGCTGGTGTTTTCATCAGCTTGAACCACTGGGTGGGATAACTCAGGTTTCCAAGAACTCCAAAAAATGGAAAAAAAAAGAAAGTAATGTGTTTTTTGGAGAAAAAGAATAGATAGAAGAGCATCTCGAAAACATAAGGACCTCTACTCCTATCTGCCCCAAAAATCAGGTTATCGATACCACCAACACAAAATTGCCCACTAGCGAAATTGTGGTTAGGAAGATGTAGTCATTAAGAGCAGAAAACAAAAAATTAGAACCCGGCACAGCTGGAGACTACCCATAGCTGGAATACTGAGCCCAATATCAGAGAGTCACAGGAAGCGAAGCGTGCAGCACAAGGGAATACAGGAGCAATCTGCACAATGCATTACAGACCTGCAATGTTAGATGACGAAATATTCACAGGGAGAATTGAAAAGTGATTGGGCCTGGTTTTTTTTCTGTGAATCTCTGCTGTGAAATCTTACTGGAAAGGATTACCAGAGTGTTAGCGAATTTAGCAGTGTCCCAATTATTTCTTGACGGCAATTGCTTCCCTTCACGGAGCAGTGCCAGCAGCTGCAGATTTTTGTTAGGGAAGTAATGGGAATGCCTGCAGCTATGTGCCTGCCTAAATAAAGGTCAATGATTTTTGGCAGATATTGCAATAGATCTGCAACTATCGCTTCATGCAATATTTTTCCATTATAAACAGTGTTTATCCTGCATCACATGACAAATGTTACTGAGGTGTAGACAATTACAGCACACTGGATAATCTTCGGGAGAGGGCTGGTACACAAAGCGATAAGACTGTCGTTCTGTAGATGAAGACTGGCATTGATGGAGAAGCAGTGGTGGTGCCTGGCACTCTATCACAACTTCTGCATGGGATGGTGTCACTTTATATATATATATATATATATATACACACTGCTCAAAAAAATAAAGGGAACACTAAAATCCCACATCCTAGATATCACTGAATTAAATATTCCAGTTGTAAGTCTTTACTCATTACATAGTGGAATGTGTTGAGAACAATAAAACCTAAAAATGATCAATGTAAATCAAAATTAATATCCCATGGAGATCTGGAGTTGGAATGATACTCAATATCAAAGTGGAAAATTAAGTTACAAGCTGATCCAACTTCAGTGGAAATGCCTCAAGACAAGGAAATGATGTTCAGTTGTGTGTGTGTTGTCTCCACGTGACTGTATGATCTCCCTACAATGCCTGGGCATGCTCCTGATGAGGCAGTGGATGGTCTCCTGAGAGATCTCCTCCCAGGCCGAGATTAAAGCATCCGCCAACTCCTGGACAGTCTGAGGTGCAAAGTGACGTTGGTGGATGGTGCGAGACATGATGTCCCAGATGTGTTCAATTGGATTCAGGTCTGGGGAACCGGCGTGCCAGTCCATAGCTTCACTGCCTTCATCTTGCAGGAACTGCTGGCACACTCCAGCCACATGAAGTCTGGCATTGTCCTGCATTAGGAGGAACCCAGAGCCAACCGCACTAGCCTATGGTCTCACAAGGGATCTGAGGATCTCATCTTGGTACCTAATGGCAGTCAGGCTACCTCTGGTGAGCACATAGAGGGTTGTGCGGCCCTCTAAAGAAATGCCACCTCACACCATTACTGACCCACTGCCAAACCAGTCATGCTGAAGGATGTTGCAGGCAGCAGATCGCGCTCCATGGCATCTCCAGGCTCTGTCACATCTGTCACATGTGCTCAGTGTAAACCTGCTTTCATCTGTGAAGAGCACAGGCGAATTTGCCAATTCTGGTGTTCTGTTCTGTGGCAAATGCCAATCATCCTACACGGTGTTGGGCTGTGAGCACAACCCCCATCTGTGGACGTCGGGCACTCAGACCATCCACATTAAGTCAGTTTCTAACCATTTGTGCAGACATGCACATTTGTGGCCTGCTGGAGGTCATTTTGCAGGGCTCTGGCAGTGCTCCTCCTGTTCCTCCTTGCACAAAGGCTGAGGTAGCTGTCCTGCTGCTGGGTTGTTGCCCTCCTACGGCCCCTCCACGTCTCCTGGTGTACTGGTCTGTCTCCTGGTAGTGCCTCCAGCCTCTGGACACTACGCTGACAGACATAGCAAACCTTCTTGCCCCAGCTCACATTGATGTGCCATCCTGGATGAGCTGCACTACCTGAGCCACTTGAGTGGGTTGTAGAGTCTGTCTCATGCTACCACGAGTGTGAAATCACAACCAACATTCAAAAGTGACCAAAACATCAGCCAGAAAGCATTGGTACTGAGATGTGGTCCCCACTTGCAGAACCACTCCTTTACTGAGTGTGTCTTGAAAATTGCTAATAATTTCCATCTGTTGTCTATTCCATTTGCACAACAGCATGTGAAATTGATTGTCAAACAGTGTTGCTTCCTAAGTGGACAGTTTGATTTCACAGAAGTTTGATTTACCTGGAGTTATATTCTGTTGTTTAAGTGTTCCCTTTAATTTTTTGAGCAGTGTATACACATCCACACTACCATCTTATGAGCTCTCACGGGCAGGGTCCTCTCTCCTCCTGTACCAGTGGGTGACTCGTTTTGTGCAAGATAATTATACTTGTTTTTTGTTATGTGCACCCCTTTTCACATGTAAAGCACCATGGAATAAATGGTGCTATAATAATAAATAATAATTAGAATCTACTGTATAATTGTCTAAGGGTCACTTCCCTCTGTCTGTCTGTCTTTCTGGCTGTCTGTCTGTCACGGATATTCATTGGTCGCGGCCTCTGTCTGTCATGGAAATCCGAGTCGCTGATTGGTCGTGGCAAAACAGCCAAGACCAATCAGCGACGGGCACAGTCCGGCGGCAAAATGGCCGCTCCTTCCTCCCCGCAGTCAGCCCTCGCTCCATAATCCCCTCCAGTCAGCGCTCACACAGGGTTAATGGCAGCGTTGACCGCTGTGTACCGCACTCAGTTTACGCTGCTATTAACCCTGTGTGACCAACTTTTTACTATTCATGCTGCCTATGCTGCATCAAAAATAAAAAGATCTAATATTAAAAATAATTAAAAACAAAAAATAGTTATATACTCACTGTCCGTCGGCCCCCCAGGATCAGGAAAGGCCTTTCCCGCGCCTTGTGATGCCCCCGATGACCGCTCCATGCATTGCGGTCTAGCGAGATGATGACGTGGCGATCTCACAAGACCGCTAAGTCATCATCTCGTGAGACTGCAATGCACTTGTCAGACCAGAGTGTGCGAGGAGCGTCAGTATCCGCTTTGATCCGGGGGCCAACGGAGGGTAGGTATATAACTATTTTTTATTTTAATTCATTTTTTTAGAGGGATATGGTGCCCACATTGTTATATACTGTGTGGGCTGTGCAATATATTACGTGGGCTGGGCAATATACTACGTGGGCTGGGCAATATACTACGTGGGCTGTGCTATATACTACGTGGGCTGTGCAATATATGCTGCACAATGTACTACGTGGGCTGTGCAATGTACTGCGTGGGCTGTACAATATACTACGCGGGCTGTGCAATATACTATGCGGGCTGTGCAATATAGTACGCAGGCTGTGCAATGTACTACGCGGGCTGTGCATTGTACTACGCGGGCTGTGCAATGTACTACATGGGCTGTGCAATATACTATGTGGGCTGTGCAATATACTACATGGACTGTGCAATATACTACGTGGGCTGTGCAATATACTATGTGGCTGTGCAATATACTACATGGGCTGCGCAATATACTACGTGGCCTGTGTTATACACTACATGGCCTGTGTTATATACTACGTGGGCTGTGCAATGTACTATGCGGGCTGTGCAATATACTGCATGGGCTATGCTATACGCTACGGGGCCTGTGTTATACACTACGTGGCCTGTGTTATATACTGTGTGCGTGGTACTGTGCAGGCTGTGCAATATACTATGCGGGCTGTGCAATATACTACGTGGGCTGTGCAATATACTACATGGGCTGTGCAATATACTCCATGGGCTGTGCAATATACTCCGTGGGCTGTGCAATATACTATGTGACTGTGCAATATACTACGTGGGCTGTGCAATATACTACGTGGCCTGTGTTATACACTACGTGGCCTGTGTTATATACTACGCGGGCTGTGCAATGTACTACGCAGGCTGTGCAATATACTATGCGGGCTGTGCAATATACTGCGTGGGCTGTGCTATACACTACGTGGCCTGTGTTATATACTGTGTGCATGGTACTGTGCGGGCTGTGCAATATACTATGCGGGCTGTGCAATATACTACGTGGGCTGTGCAATATACTACATGGGCTGTGCAATATACTACGGGGGCTGTGCAATATACTCCGTGGGCTGTGCTATATACTCCATGGGCTGTGCTATATACTATGTGGGCTGTGCTATATACTATGTGGCTGGCCGCGAACAATCAGCGACAGGTGCAGTCCGGCCGTGAATTGGCGCAGGATTTGAACCACGCTTTGCTAATTGGTCGCGGCCGGCCAAATCCTGTGTATTCAATGTATTATTCTAAAATCTTCATAAATAAACTACATACATATTCTAGAATACCCGATGCATTAGAATCGGGCTACCATCTAGTAATCAATAAAGGCCGAAGGAGAAAAATGTTGAGAAAGGATAAATATTGAAATAGGAACATACCGGTACCACACCTGACCACCAGCATAAGCTCCACTACTTCACTGCAGTCTGTTGCCACAACTTCCTTTCCATGTGTTTACTTACTGAGCAACTTATTTTTTTGAGGCTATGGAATTTTTGGTAAGGAAGGAGACTTCAAACCCCAATATATATATTTAAAAATACATATAAAAAAGGGTTAATGCTTTGCATAACTGTTTTACTAATACAATATAACAAGTATAAGTGCCACAACAATACTGCTGTCTGCTACTGCAAGTACCATTGCATGGTTAAGGGTTAATCACAGCTTAGAAAAAACAGCAAAATAAGGCAGAGGTTCTTACCTGCCTAGGCCTCAAACAAATGCACTAACAGGATGCAGTGGACCCATGTGGTTAAAATAGAAAAAACACAGGTGCAGCATAACCGATGAGGCAGCCACTCTCGACCTGCCAAACTAATGGAGGGGGTGGCTGCTTGGCACATTGCTTCACATAAAAGACTTGTATGTGGCGCTGTTCACACATTGGAGATGCACAGCATCCAGGCAGGCCTAGTAGTGACACCCTTCTATTAGATCAGGCGGGCCTGCCCAGCGCTAACCAAATGCACCCCATGTGAACAGACACCACAGTTTACAAGACAAAAATGGGCCCAACTGCACCCCGGAAAAAAAGTGCAAAAAACACATAAAAAAAATGTATGTGAGGTATTAGTTGATATTTTGGCCAAAATACGGAAGCTCATGACCAGCGACAAGGGTCCCCACTTTCATGAGTCCTAAGGAGGATCTCTGAATCCTCTTTTTGTGCTCTTGCTATTTAGAATTAGGACTCATGAGTAGTGTTGACTGTTGAGCATTCCGATACCGCAAGTATCGGGTATCGGCCGATATTTGCGGTATCGGAATTCCGATACCGAATTCCGATACTTCCCGCGTATCGGATACCGGAATCGGAAGTTCCCAGAATTCAAACTGAACGCAGCAGCCAATGAGGAATGATTGGAAGTGTGGGCACATCCTGTTTAGCATGGTGGGCATGTAAGTACTGGCAAGGCTGTGATTGGCTGCTGAAATGATGTCACTCTGCACTATAAAAAACGCTGCCGCCATTTTGCGCTCACTCTGCTGTGATTTCAGTTAGGGACAGGACGCTGTGTTCTAACTGAGGGCCAGTTGAGTTAGCTAATTGCTTTATTTTCCTTTCCCAAGGCTAATTTAGCAAAACGCTGTGTGTTCTTCACTGTTCACCTTGCTATTGCCTTGCAGCGCTGTTTTAACAGCGTTCTGCAAGGTCTCTGTGTGTGTGTGTGTGTGTGTGTGTGTGCAGCTCACTCTGTAGTCTGTGTGCAGCCATATACCCAGTTGTATTCAGCTCAGGGGGGATTCACACTGCCTCACACAGTTGTCCTTTTTTGCTCATAGTGCAGCCTGCTGCACATTTTTTCTCAAATTTCCTATTAGTGTTTTTCCACCCGTCTCCAGCTAAATTGTGGAAAAACACTACATAGGATAACCTAGAGGGGGGTTTTTGGGCCTTGCAGCGCCGTTTACGGCTGTCTGCACGGTCTCCGTGTGAGCCCAGCTCGCCCTGTAGTCTGTGTGCAGCCATAGCCGGTTGGATTCAGCTCAGGGTGCGTTACTGCCTCATACCTTGAAAAAAAATTTCCTTTTTTTCAAATAGTGCAGCCTGTTTAAAATTAAAAAAAAAATTTCCTATTAATGTCTTTCCACCCGTCTCCAGCTAAATAGTGGAAAAACACTACATAGGATAACCTAGAGGAGGGTTTTTGGGCCTTGCAGCGCCGTTTACGGCTGTCTGCACGGTCCCCGTGTGAGTTAAACTTGCTCTGTAGTCCGATCTGCAGAAAAAAAAAAAGGAAAGTTCACCAAACACAACTTAACACTTGTGTAGGCCACATTTGAAAAATAATAAAGTTTAGTCCACACTTTACAACATTAGTGTTTCTTACACCTGTTAGGAGGAGCATTTCAGGAATAAGCACACTAAGGCCTTAGTCTTTTCTGCTTATCTTTATCTGTCAACCAAGATGAAGAGGGCAGGGAGTAAGGCACGTGGGCGTGGGCGCGGAGCAGGGAGAGGAGCAGGGAGAGGACGTGGTGATTCTGTGCCTGCTGCGGGCACCGGTGACTCGTCGTCACTCAGTTTCAGCAGGGAACAGTCCTTCATGCGCAGCTTTGTCGGAGAGCGCCGTGCACCGCTGCTGCGTGAAGACCAAATTGAAGCCGTTGTCGGGTGGATGGCAGCTAACGCCTCGGCATCGACTTCAGTTAGTGCCACATCCTCTCAGGCACAGAGCACTGGAGAGCAGCCATCTGTCTCTTCACCACCTGCCAAATTGGCCAGGCAGTCAGAGAGCCCAGGACAGGAGCCGTCTCTACTTCTGTTCTCTGAATCTCTTGGCTTGGAAACAGGGGGCCAGCCAAGCAGCATTGGAGAAATGGAAGAAGAGGCAGTGTGCAGTGATGCCCAACAGCTTTGTCTCTCTGACTCTGAAGAGGCGGGTGGGCCAGTGCCTCCGGTGACCACAGCGCAGTACGCATCTGATGATGAAACTCAGGTGCCGCTTTCTGGTGCGTACTGTGCTGCCGAGACTACCCAGGAGGAGCAGTTGGTGGCAGAGGGTAGTGGAGATGATGAGGTCGTTGACCCATCGTGGCGTGAGGAACAGGAAGGTGGTGGGAGCAGCTCTGAGGAAGAGATTCCCCTTACGGGCAAAAGAGGGAGAGGGAGGGGGAAGACTGCGGAGCCTGTAGCCTCCACTTTGGCACCCGTTAGGAGCCTGTCTCTTTCCAAAGCCAAAAAGGGCGCTTCCAAGACTTGCAGTGCCTGGTCCTTTTTTGACACAGTTGCAGATGACATTTGTTTTGTCAAATGCAAGCTGTGTCATCAGAAAGTAAAAAGAGGGAAAAATGTCAGCAACCTCAATACCACAAATATGTGGAAACATGTGCGGACCAGGCACGCGGTGGAGTTACAGAAACACACTGAAGATGTAGGCCAACCAACAGCGGCAGCTACCACCACTTCAGCTCGTGTTGCCTCTTCCTCCAGCTCACGCACAGCTGGTTTTGCTTCCTCGCAGGATCGCCATGGAACAACCTCTGGCACTGTTGTCCAGAGACCTTGTGTAATTCCACCCACAGCACCACCTTCCCAGTCATCCTCACACTCCCAGTCTACTCTACAGCCATCGGTAGTACAGGCATGGGAGAAAAGGCGGGCATTCTCGGCCAACCACCCCCGAGCACAGGCTCTGAATGCAGGCATTGCCAAACTGTTGTCCCTGGAAATGCTCTCATTCAGGCTGGTGGAGACTGACAGCTTCCGTGACTTGATGGCATTGGCAGTCCCACAGTACAAGGTGCCCAGCCGCTTTTACTTCAGCAGGCAAGCTGTCCCTGCCCTGCACAGGCATGTTGAGGGAAACATAAAACATGCGCTACTGAACGCCGTCAGTAGCAAGGTCCACCTCACCACCGATGCGTGGACCAGTCAGCATGGACAGGGGCGATACGTTTCCCTCACTGCCCATTGGGTTAATGTTGTTGAGCCAGGTACAGATCGTGCGAGTGGCGCAGGACGTGTCCTGCCCACTCCAAGGATTGCAGGAATCCAGTCTGTACGCATTGACTCCTCCTCTTACACAAGTTCCTCAGAATCATCTCTGCAGGAGCCGTCACAGTCCACCTCCACATGGACCCGTGAACGTTTACCTATGACCGACATGAGCACAGCCGTGGCCAAACGTCAGCAGGCCGTCTTGAAACTAGTTTCATTGGGGAATCGAAGCCACACAGCGCAGGAGCTCAGGAATGCCATCAAGCAGGAGAGCGATGTGCGGTTACTGCCAGCGAATCTCCAGCCAGGCATGGTAGTGTGTGACAATGGCCGAAATCTGGTGGCAGCTTTGGCCCTTGGCAACCTCACTCACATCCCATGTCTGGCACATGTGCTCAATTTGGTTGTGCAGAGTTTTCTGAGGGACTATCCGGACCTTGATGCCCTGCTGCACAAGGTCCGCCTAGAGTGTGCTCACTTGCGGCGTTCCAGCTTGGCAAGATCCCGCATTGCTGCTCTGCAGCGCCGATTCCGCCTTCCGGAACACCGCATCATATATGACCTACCTACCCGGTGGAATTCCACGTTACATATGTTGGAGCGGTTGTGTGAGCAGCAGCAAGCAGTTATGGAGTACCAGCTGCATCAGGCGCAAAGAAGTCGCAGTCAGCGCCGATCAGACTTCACAACCACAGAGTGGGCCACTATGAAGGACGTCTGCCAGGTTTTGCGTCCTTTTGATTATTCCACGCGGATGGCAAGTGCAGATGATGCACTAGTCAGCATGACTGTCCCCCTTATCTGCCTGCTTCAGCAAACTTTGCAAGGGTTAAGGGATGATGTTGTGGAAGAGGTGGAGGATGAGGAGTCACCTTTTCCATCAGCTTCTGGAGAGTCAGCGCCACGTGGTTCCTCACAAAGGGGTACGCAGGGGGCCACTTTGTGAGGAGGATGAGGAGGAGTCAATGGAGGAGGAAGAGCTCCGTCCAGAGGAGGGAGCGACACAATTGTCCAGTGGTCAGTGTGTACAGCGAGGGTGGGGTGATGACGAGCGGGCAGAGATCATGTCTCAAGCAGGGGACAGCGTTTCTGGGCCCGTTGGCAGTCTGCAGCACATGGTGGATTTCATGCTGCAGTGCCTGAGAAACGACCGCCGCATCGACCACATTCTCAACATGCCTGATTATTGGGTGTTCACCCTCCTGGATCCTCGCTACCGGGACAACGTCCAAAACCTCATCCCAGCGTTGACCCGGGAGCGTAAATTGCGGGAGTACCACGACACACTGGTGAATTCCATCATCTTCTCCAGTCCAACTGAGAGGAGTGCTGCTAGTGCTTTACAAAGCAGCTCAGTGCGTCGAGGCAATGGGGGAGGCTCTGCCCAAAGAGGGAGCAGAAGCAGTGCCTCTGCCCAAGGCAAGCCCAGTATGGCACAACTCTGGCACACTTTTGTGTGCCCGCCCCAAATGTCTACACCATCACCGGCGGCTCCAGTCAGCAGGAGGCAACGGTTCCGTCAGATGGTGACAGACTACATGGCTTGCCCTCTTACTGTACTCCCAGACGGCTCTTCCCCGTTCAAGTTTTGGGTCTCTAAGCTGGATACATGGCCAGAGCTAAGCCAGTATGCATTGGAGGTGCTGGCTTGCCCTGCGGCTAGTGTCTTATCGGAACGTGTCTTTAGTGCCGCAGGTGGTGTACTAACAGACCGTCGCATGCGACTATCCTCCGATAACGTTGACCTGCTTACTTTCCTGAAAATGAACCAGGCCTGGATCTCGCAGGAATTTGCCACTCCTCTGCCTGATTAAGTAATTGGGTGTCATCCAGGTCTCCTGATGTGTTCATCTTTCTACCACCTGAACTGCTATTCCTGGGCTCCAACACCGCCAGTTGCGGCTCAGAAGTGCAGGCTGCACAGTAAAAACATACGACCCAGTGTTATTGGGTTTCAGTAACGTCAGCTGATCCCCAGCTGTGTAGCCGGCAATGTGTCCTGTGACTGCCACGCTGGCACAACAACCTAAATGTAAGGGAACCTGTCCCCCCCCCCGTCGTTTGTTACTGAAAGAGCCATCTTGTGCAGCAGTAATGCTGCACAAGGAAAAGGTAGCTCTTTTAGTTTAGCTCCTTGCACACGCAGAACTTAACACTTATAAAATGTGTTCACTGATACCGTTATACCGTCCCGGAGCTGGGACTTTCCTTCGTAATGTGACGCAGCACAGCCGTCATTCCTACCCCCTTGGTGCCATGCGCTGCCTCCTCAGCGTTGTTTTAAGCTGTCACGGAGCCTGCGCTGTTCTGTTATCCCTTGGCCATGCCATATTTGCGCTGCCTGTCTTCTGACATAATTTGGTGTCAGGCTGGCTGCGCCTGTGCGGCCGCGCTGCCCGAGATTCCGCCTCGCAGTGTCTTCTGATTGAATCACACTGCGGGCCTGGGATCCATGGGCATGCACAGTGCATATCTTCCCCTCGGGCTCTCGCTCATCTCCCTCCGCCTTCTTTAGACTGTGCGCCGTCAGCTGATCCCTAATAGCATGCCACGGCCGTGACACCGCACAGTCTGAAGAAGAGGGAAGGAGGGGAGTGAGAGTCGAGGATATGCACTGTGCATGCCCATGGATCCAAGGCCCGCAGTGGGATTACGTTAGACGACACTGCGAGGTGGGATCTGGAGCAGCGTGGACGCACAGGCACTGACAGCCTGACACCAAATTATGTCAGAAGACAGGCAGCGCTAATTGGGCATGGCCAAGGGATAACAGAACAGCGCAGGCTCCATGACAGCTTAAAACAACGCTGAGGAGGCAGCGCACGGCACCAAGGGGATAGGAATGACAGCTGTGCTGTGTCCCATTACGAAGGAAATTCGCACCTCCGGGACGGTTTAACGGTATAAGGGGACACATTTTTAGTGTTTACTTCTGTGTTTGCAAGGAGCATAATTAAAAGAGCAACCTTTTCCTTTTGCATCCTTAGTGCTGCACAAGATGGCTCTTTCAGCTACAAACGTCTTGGGGGGGGGGGGGTTAAAGGTTCCCTTTCAACTTGCTCCAATCAGGCTTCGGCCTACACTCTGTTCCTCTGCTCCTCCTGCTGTCCCTGGGCTCTAACACCGCCAGTTGGTGCCTGGAAGTGCTGTCTGCACAGTCAACAGTCGCTCCTCTGTTATTGGTGTTCAGTAACGTCAGCTGATCCCCAGTTGTGTGTGCGGCAATACCTCCAATCTGCTCCTCCTGCTGTCCCTGGGCTCTAACACTGCCAGTTGGTGCCTGGAAGTGCGGTCTGCACAGTCAACAGTCGCTCCTCTGTTATTGGGGTTCAGTAACGTCAGCTGATCCCCAGCTGTGTGTGCGGCAATACCTCCAATCTGCTCCTCCTGCTGTCCCTGGGCTCTAACACCGCCAGTTGGTGCCTGGAAGTGCTGTCTGCACAGTCAACAGTCGCTCCTCTGTTATTGGGGTTCAGTAACGTCAGCTGATCCCCAGCTGTGTATCCGGCAACGTGTCATGCGACCGCCACGCTGGCACAACTAAAATGTAAGGGGACCTTTACCCCCCGACCTAGGCGTTTGTTACTGAAAAAGCAAACTTGTGCAGCACTAATACTGCACAAGGAAAAGGTCGCTCTTGAAATTATGCTCCTTGCAAACGCTGAACTACACACTCATGTAATGTGTCCCCTCACACCGTCCAACTGTCCCGGAGGTGGGACTTTCCTTTGTAATGTGACGCAGCACAGCCGTCATTGCTACCCCCTTGGCACCGTGCGCTGCCTCCTTAGCGTTGTTTGATTCCGTCATGGACCCTGCGCTGTTATGTTATCCCTTGGCCATGCACAGTTTGCGCTGCCCGTCCTCTGACATCATTTGTTGTCGTCCTGGCTGCGCCTGTGCGTCCACGCTGCCCGAAATCCCACCTCGCAGTGTCGTCTAATGTGATCCCACAGTGGGCCTGGTATCCATGGCCATGCGCAGTGCATATACTAGCCTCTCACTCCCCTTCTTCACGCTTCTTCAGACTAGGTGGCGTCAGCTGATCCCTAATAGCATGCCACGGCCGTGACGCCGCACAGTCTGAAGAAGCAGGAAGGAGGTGAGTGAGAGGCGATGATATGCACTGCGCATGCCCATGGATCCCTGGCCCGCAGTGGGATTACATTAGATGACACTGCGAGGTTGGATCTCGGGCAGCTTGGACGCACAGGCACTGCCAGCCTGACACCTAACTGATGTCAGAAGACGGGCACCGCTAACTGTGCATGGCCAAGGGATAACATTACAGCGCGGGCTCCGTGACAGAACCAAACAACGTTGAGGAGGTGGCGCACGGCACCAAGGGGGTTGGAATGACGGCTGTGCTGTGTCACATTACAAAGGAAAGTCCCACTGCCGGGACGGTTTGACGGTGTGAGGGGACACATTATATGAGTGTGTACTTCAGCGTTTGCAAGGAGCATAATTTTCGGAGCCACCATTTTCCATGTGCAGTATTACTGCTGTACAAGATGGCTCTTTCAGCAACAAATGCCTGGGGGGGGTAAAGGTTCCCTTTCAACTTGCTCCACTGCAGGCTTCGGCCTACACTCTGCTCCTCTTTGATTCCCTGGGTTTCAACACTGTCAGTTGCCACCTGGAAGTGTTGTCTACACAGAAAAAACACTAGCTGATGTGTCAGTGGGGTTCAGCACCGCCAGCTGTTCCCCTGCTGTGTAGTCGGCAACGTGTCCAGCACAAGCCACGCTGGCACAACAGAACAAAAGCTGCCACCAGTGCAGGCTTCGGCCTACACTCTGCTCCTCTCCTCCTGCTGCTGCCCCTGGGCTCAAACACCGCTAGTTTTTGCCCGGAAGTGCTAGCTGCACAGAGAAAATCACCAGCCAATGTGTTAGTGGGGTTCAGCACCGCCAGCTGTTCCCCTGCTGTGTAGCCGGCAACGTGACCTGCAAACGCCACGCAGGCACATGAACTGAAATTAAAGGGACCCTGCCACCCACCCCAAGGTGTTTCTATGTATAACAGCTACCTTGTACAGCAGTACTGCTGCATTTGTACAAGGTGGCTGACTTTTTGACACGCATCACCCCCATTGTTAGCGCTGCCCGTCTTCTGACATCATAGGTTGGCTGGCTGTGCCTGTGCGTCCGCCCTGCCCGACACAACGCCCCTCGTTGTCTCATATATTATGACTGCAAGGGTGTGATTGATGGGCACGAGCAGTGCATATCTTCGCCTGTCTTCACTCCCCTCCTTCCGCCTTCTTCAGACTGTGCGGCCTCATGGCCGTGGCAGGCGATAAGGGATCAGCTGAGGCCGCCCAGTCTGAAGCAGGTGTAAGGACATGTGTGAGCGGCAAACATATTTACTGCACAAGGCCACAAATCCCAGCACCGCAGTGTGACTTTATGAAAAGGCACTGTGGTTCTTGGATTTATGGCCATCGTTAACCGCACCGGCCAACATGAAATGAGGTCATAAGACGGCCTGCACTAACAGGGTATTGCCAAGGGACAACACAAGAGCGCAGTCTCCTGTACTGCAAATAACAACAGTAAGGAATCTGCGCCCAGCACCTAGGTGTAAATTTTGACACCTGTGCTGCGTCTTCTTCAAAAGAAAAGTCACGCCTCCACTACTGTTTGACAGTATAATGGGCTAAATAGTGTACGTGTTTTATTCAGCGTGTGCAAGGAGCAAAATTAAGAGAGCAACCTTTGACTTTTGCAGCATTAATGCTGTTCAAGGTGTGGCTCTTGTACCTTGCAACACCTGAGGGGGGGTTAAAGGTTACCTTTGAAATTGGTTCAACTAGGCTTCGGCCTACACTCTGCTCCTCTCCTCCTCCTGCTGACCCTGGGCTCTAACACAGCTAGTTTTTGCCCTGAAGTGCTAGCTGCACAGAGAAAAACACCAGCCAATGTGTTAGTGGGGTTCAGCACCGCCAGCTGTTCCCCTGCTGTGTAGCCGGCATCGTGTCCAGCACAAGCCACGCTGGCACAACCGACCAAAAGCTGCCACCAGTGCAGGCTTCAGCCTACACTCTGCTCCTCTCCTCCTGCTGCTGCCCCTGGGCTCAAACACCGCTAGTTTTGGCCCGGAAATGCTAGCTGCACAGAGAAAAACACCAGCCAATGTGTTAGTGGGGTTCAGCAACGCCAGCTGTTCCCCTGCTGTGTAGCCGGCAACGTGACCTGCAAACGCCACGCAGGCACATGAACTGAAATTGAAGGAAGCCTGCCCCCCACCCCCAGGTGTTTCTATGTATAACAGCCACCTTGTTCAGCAGTACTGCTGCATTTTTACAAGGTGGCTGACTTTTTCTACTTGCCCACGTGGAACTCAACACGTACAAAATGTGTCTCATTGAGACCATTCCACTGTCCCTGAGGTGTGACTTTCCTTTCTAATGATACGCAGCACCAGCCTTGGTAGCGCTTCCCGTCTTTTGACATCATTGGTTAGCTGGCTGCGCCTGTGCGTCCGCCCTGCTCCAAACAACGCCCCTCGGTTTCTTATTTATTTTGTCAGCGAGAGTGTGGTTTATGGGCACGAGCAGTGCATATGTTCGCCTGTCGTCACTCATCTCCTTCCGCCTTCTTCAGACTGTGCAGCCTCATGGCCGCGGCATGCGAGAAGGGATCAGCAGAGGCCGCCCAGTCTGAAGCAGGTGTAAGGACGTGTGTGAGCGGCGAAAATATTTACTGCTCAAGGCCACGAATCCCAGCACCTCAGTGTGACTTTATGAAAAGGCACTGTGGGTCTGGGATTTATGGCCATCGTTAACCGCACCAGCCAACATGAAATAAGGTCATAAGACGGGCAGCGCTAACAGGGCATTGCCAAGGGATAACACTAGAGCGCAGACTCCTGTACAGCAAATAACAACGCTCAGGAAGCTGCGCCAAGCACCAAGGTGTTATTTGGGACACCTGTGCTGCGTCTCCTTAAAAAGCCAAGTCACGCATCCACTACAGTTTGACTGTAGAATGGGCTAAATTGTGTACGTCTTTCATTCAGCGTGTGCAAGTAGACAAATTAATAGAGCAACCTTTCACTTGTGCAGCATTAATACTGCACAAGGTGTGTCTCATGTACTTTGTAACACCTGAGGGGGGGTTAAAGGTTTCCATTGAAATTGGTTCAACTAGGCTTCGGCCTACACTGTGCTCCTCTCCTCCTCCTCCTGCTTCACCACGGGCTCTAACATCACTAGTTTTTGCCCGCAAGTGCTAGCTGCACAGAGAAAAACACCCGCCATTGTGTTAGTGGGGTTCAGCAACGCCAGCTGTTCCCCCACTGTGTAGCCGGCAAAGTGTCCTGCAAACGCAACACAGACACAAAGCTGCCTCCAGTGCAGGCTTCGGCCTACACTCTGCTCCCCCTGCTTACCCTTTGCTCCAACACCGCTAGTTGGGGCTCTAGGAAGACAATCTTTAATAGGCAACGCATCTGGGTTCCAGCACCGCCAGCTGGTTCTCGGCAGTGTTTTTGTCACAGGTACTCCCTCGTGCCAAACCTGGTTTCAGCACCGCCAGCTGTTTCCGGGTTGTGTCAAGCTCGCTGAGACGCCTATGCTTGCCCCGTCGTGTTGCGGTCGGGTTAGCCAACTCCAGGGTGCCTCCAGTTTAGGAGCTTCCTATGTGGGCTGCATGAATTGGTAGTCAAGGCTGGTTCTGTAGTGCCAGTAGGCCCAGCTCCCCCTGTAGGACTGTTGGGGTTCGGTAACTGCGGCTGCCTCGCGGCCTAGCTGTTCTCTCCTCTCCTGTGGGCCTTCGGGTCCACCACCTGGTTCCAGCACCATCAGCTGGTTCCGGGCCGAGCCTTTGGCTTAGGTGCCTCCTCCTGGGTATCCGAGTTCCGCCAACGCCAGGCGGTCCTTGGTAGTTCTTTTAAGCGCGGGCACCTACAGCTTAGTAACCGGGTTCCAGCACCGTCAGCTGGTCCTCAGTCGTGCCATTGGCTCTTGCACACTGGGGCAACGCATCCGGGTTCCAGCACCGCCAGCTGGTTCTCTGCAGTGTTTTTGTCACAGGTACTCCCTCGTGCCAAACCTGGTTTCAGCACCGTCAGCTGTTTCCGGGTTGTGTCAAGCTCGCTGAGACGCCTATGCTTGCCCCGTCGTGTTGCGGTCGGGTTAGCAAACTCCAGGGTGCCTCCAGTTTAGGAGCTTCCTATGTGGGCTGCATGAATTGGTAGTCAAGGCTGGTTCTGTAGTGCCAGTAGGCCCAGCTCCCCCTGTAGGACTGTTGGGGTTCGGTAACTGCGACTGCCTCGCGGCCTAGCTGTTCTCTCCTCTCCTGTGGACCTTCAGGTCCACCACCTGGTTCCAGCACCGTCAGCTGGTTCCGAGCCGAGCCTTTGGCTTAGGTGCCTCCTCCTGGGTATCCGAGTTCCGCCAACGCCAGGAAATCCTTGGTAGTGCTTTTAAGCGCGGGCACCTACAGCTTAGTAACCGGGTTCCAGTACCGTCAGCTGGTCCTCGGTCGTGCCATTGGCTCTTGCACACTGGGGCAACGCATCCGGGTTCCAGCACCGCCAGCTGGTTCTCGGCAGTGTTTTTGTCACAGGTACTCCCTCGTGCCAAACCTGGTTTCAGCACCGTCAGCTGTTTCCGGGATGTGTCAAGCTCGCTGAGACGCCTATGCTTGCCTCGTCGTGTTGCGGTCGGGTTAGCCAACTCCAGAGTGCCTCCAGTTTAGGAGCTTCCTATGTGGGCTGCATGAATTGGTAGTCAAGGCTGGTTCTGTAGTGCCAGTAGGCCCAGCTCCCCCTGTAGGACTGTTGGGGTTCAGTAACTGCGTCTGCCTCGCGGCCTAGCTGTTCTCTCCTCTCCTGTGGGCCTTCGGGTCCACCACCTGGTTCCAGCACCGTCAGCTGGTTCCGGGCCGAGCTTTTGACTTAGGTGCCTCCTCCTGGGTATCCGAGTTCCGCCAACGCCAGGCGGTCCTTGGTAGTGCTTTTAAGCGCGGGCACCTACAGCTTAGTAACCGGGTTCCAGCACCGTCAGCTGGTCCTCGGTCGTGCCATTGGCTCTTGCACACTGGGGCAATGCATCCGGGTTCCAGCACCGCCAGCTGGTTCTCGGCAGTGTTTTTGTCACGGGTACTCCCTCGTGCCCAGCCTGGTTCCAGCACCGTCAGCTGTTTCCGGGTACTGTCAAATTCACCGAGACACCTATGCGTTGCCCCGTCGTGTTGCGGTAGAGTTAGCATACTCCAGGGTGCCTCCAGTTTAGGAGCTTCCTATGTGGGCTGCATGAATTGGTAGTCAAGGCTGGTTCTGTAGTGCCAGTAGGCCAAGCTCCCCCTGTAGGACTGTTGGGGTTCGGTAACTGCGGCTGCCTCGCGGCCTAGCTGTTCTCTCCTCTCCTGTGGACCTTCGGGTCCACCACCTGGTTCCAGCACCGTCAGCTGGTTCCGGGCCGAGCCTTTGGCTTAGGTGCCTCCTCCTGGGTATCCGAGTTCTGCCAACGCCAGGCGGTCCTTGGTAGTGCTTTTAAGCGCGGGCACCTACAGCTTAGTAACCGGGTTCCAGCACCATCAGCTGGTCCTCGGTCGTGCCATTGGCTCTTGCACACTGGGGCAACGCATCCGGGTTCCAGCACCGCCAGCTGGTTCTCGGCAGTGTTTTTGTCACAGGTACTCCCTCGTGCCAAACCTGGTTTCAGCACCGTCAGCTGTTTCCGGGTTGTGTCAAGCTCGCTGAGACGCCTATGCTTGCCCCGTCGTGTTGCGGTCGGGTTAGCCAACTCCAGGGTGCCTCCAGTTTAGGAGCTTCCTATGTCGGCTGCATGAATTGGTAGTCAAGGCTGGTTCTGTAGTGCCAGTAGGCCCAGCTCCCCCTGTAGGACTGTTGGGGTTCGGTAACTGCGGCTGCCTCGCGGCCTAGCTGTTCTCTCCTCTCCTGTGGACCTTCGGGTCCACCACCTGGTTCCAGCACCATCAGCTGGTTCCGGGCCGAGCCTTTGGCTTAGGTGCTTCCTCCTGGGTATCCGAGTTCCGCCAACGTCAGGCGGTCCTTGGTAGTGCTTTTAAGCGCAGGCACCTACAGCTTAGTAACCGGGTTCCAGCACCGTCAGCTGGTCCTCGGTCGTGCCATTGGCTCTTGCACACTGGGGCAACGCATCTGGGTTCCAGCACCGCCAGCTGGTTCTCGGCAGTGTTTTTGTCACGGGTACTCCCTCGTGCCCAGCCTGGTTCCAGCACCGTCAGCTGGTTCTCGGCAGTGTCTTTTGCTCTTGTACCTTCTGCTCCCCATCCTGGTTCCAGTACCGTCAGCTGGTTCCGGGCAGAGCCTTTGGCTTAGGTGCCTCATTCTGGGTATCCAAGTTCCACCAACGTCAGGCGGTCCTTGGTAGTGCTTTTTAGCACGGGTACCTCCTGCTTAGTAACCGGGTTGCAGTAACGTCAGCTGGTCCTCGGTAGTTCCATAGGCTCTTGAACCTTCGGGTAGCCTTCCGAGTTCCAGTTCCATCAGCTGGTTCTTGGCATTTTCTCAGCCTTCTTGTACCTTCTGCTACATTTCCAAGTTGAAGACCCTAACGTCGACGACCCGGAAGACCACCCCGATGACGACGACGACAACGACGGCGGAGACGACGACGGCGGAGACGACGACCCTGGAGACGCCGACATTTAAGACCGAGAAGCAGATGAACAAGAGGCTGCAGAACAAAGAGCAGAAGAACATTAAGCATAACACTTAATATCAGAGCAAAAGATATTATCTAAATTATATGCAGAAGAAGACTAAGCAGTGTATGGGGGTGAGTCCGTTCCTCCTCGTGGTGCCCCTGGATAAAGCCTGATGCTGCAGGCCAAACTGAACGCGGACAAATGTAACTTTTGTGACTGGCAGAACGGAAGGTGTAATCTTCCAACTTTTATAGATAACAACTACGGGAATGCCTGTCACAAATGAGAATATGATGAAGAAGTAGAATAGGAAGAATAATAACAGTTGAATAAAATGAATATGTAGAATAGGAAGAATAATAATAGTTGAATAAAATGAATATGAAGAATGTAATAAAAAAAAAAAAAGGTAAAGGATGAAGAAGGTAAGGTGAAGAAGAAGTTGATGTCAAAGATGCTGATGATGATGAAGATGAAAGTGTGGGAAAAGTAAAAAAAAAAGAAGGGGAAGGGCGTGGAATAGTGAAACATCAATATCTGACAAAATAAAAAAAAATTAACATAGTCAATATCTTTGTCACTCCGAACGTCTTTAAAAAAACACAAAAACATGCTATTCTATTTGATTGGGCTAAACCTCTATGACTTTAATGTCTCCGCCACCTCCCCCAATACATCCTACATTATTCTTAGTTGTTTTCCTTCATGTAGAATGAACCTACAAGGAAAGAAAGGGTTTATTTTAATTCCGATATTTTGGTCCCATTGACTTGCATTGGGATCGGGTATCGGTATCGGCGATATCCGATATTTTTTGAATATCGGCCGATCCTATCCGATACCGATACTTTCCGATATCGGAAGGTATCGCTCAACACTACTCATGAGCGTGGGGAGTGCAGGGTGCAGTTGGGCCCATTTTCTGCTTGTAAACTGTGGTGTCTGTTCACATGGGGTGCATTTGGATAGCGCTGGGCAGGCCCGACTGATCTAATAGAAGGGTGTCACTACTAGGCTTGCCTGGATGCTGTGCATCTCCATTGTGTGAACAGCGCCACATACAAGTCTTTTATGTGCAGCAATGTGCCAAGCAGCCACCCCCTCCATTAGTTTGGTAGGTCGAGAGTGGCTGCCTCATCGGTTACGCTGCACCTTTGTTTTTTTCTATCTTAACCACATGGGTCCACTGCATCCTGATAGTGCATTTGTTTGAGGCCTAGGCAGGTAAGCATCTCTGCCTTATTTTTCTGTTTTTTCTAATTTTTGGAGGATCTCTGAATCCTCTTTTTGTGCTCTTGCTATTTAGAATTAATCACAGTTTGGAGATTTGTGATGTAATATATGATCTTGACAGTAGAGGGCAGCAAAGAGGCCAGAGTCACAGGGTGGAGGTTTGGCAATTGGTAAGAGTTCCAGGGGGGAAGTTCAAGGAGAGAGTGAAGCTGCACATTGTTGGAAAAAAGGTCTGGTTTCAGAGGCGTAGCTAGGGTTTCAACTTGGGGGGGCGAAACATCTGAGTGGGCCCCTAACCAGCTAACCCTGATTACAGCTATGGTTGCGCACTCTAATTGTGAATATAGTGGAACCTCAGAATATGACCGCGCTGTTATTGAAAATAAATCTATATACAAAAACGAACATTGACTTTACCGCCATATTGTGACGATATGCAACTTTGATGGTTGCAATACTCTGAGTGCCCCTATAACAATACAGTAATGCTTAAGTGCCCACTTTACATTTAATAATATCCCCTAAGTTCCCTCATGTACTGCTCCATTGTATACAGTATGGTGAGCTCAAAACTTCCATATACACAGTATAAGGCCCCCACAGCTCCCCTATACACAGTATGATGATTCTATAACTGCCCGATACACCGTATGATGTTCTCACTGCTCCCCTTTACACAGTATAATGCTGACAGAGCTCCACTATAGAAAGTATAATGCCCCCCAGAGCTCCCCTATATACAGTGTAATGGGCCAACAGCTCCCATAAGCACAATATGCCTTCACAGTTCCCTATACACAGTATGATGGGCCCACAGATTCCATCAAACAGTATGATGTCCCTCACAGTTCTCCTGTACACAGTATGATGGGCCACAGCTCCCTTATTATTATTTTTATTATTATTATTTATTTATATAGCACCATTAATTCCATGGTGCTGTACATGAGAAAGGGGTTACATACAGGGTTATAGATATCGTTTACAGTAAACAGGTTTACAGTGACAGACTGGTACAGAGGGGAGAGGACCCTGTCCTTGCGGACTTACATTCTTCAGGAATACACAGTATGATGTGGCCACAGCTTCCTTATACACAGTATGGTGAGCTCAAAGCTTCCATATACACAGTATAAGGCCCCCACAGCTCCCCTATACACAGTATGATGATTATATTACTCCCTGATACACCGTATTATGTTCTCACTGCTCCCTTTACACAGTATAATCCTGACAGAGCTCCACTATAGAAAGTATAATGCCCCCAGAGCTCCCCTATATACAGTGTAATGGGCCAACAGCTCCCATATGCACAATATACATTCACAGTTCCCTATACACAGTATGATGGGCCTGCAGCTTCCGTCAAACAGTATGATGTCCCTCACAGTTCTGTACACAGTATGATGGGCCCGCAGCTCCCTTATGCACAGTATGATGAGCCCGCAGCTCCCTTATACACAGTATGATGGGCCCACAGCTCCCTTATACACAGTATGATGGGCCCACAGCTTCCTTATACACAGTATGATGGGCCCGCAGCTCCCTTATACACAGTATGATGGGGCCACAGTTTCCTTATACACAGTATGATGGGCCTACAGCTTCCGTCAAACAGTATGATGTCCCTCACAATTCTGTACACAGTATAATGGGCCTGCAGCTTCCTTATACACAGTATGATGGGGCCAAAACTTCCTTATACACAGTATGATGGGCCCGCAACTCCCTTATCACATTATTATGGGCCCGCAGCTCCCTTATACCCAGTATGATGGGCCCACAGCTCCCTTATACACAGTATGATGGGCCCGCAGCTCCCTTATCAAATTATTATGGGCCCGCGGCTCCCTTATACACAGTATGATGGGCCCGCAGCTCCCTTATACACAGTATGATGGGGGCCACAGCTTCCTTATACACAGTATGATTGGCCCGCAGCTCCCTTATACACAGTATGATGGGCCCGCAGCTCCCTTATACACAGTATGATGGGCCCGCAGCTCCCTTATACACAGTGTTATGGGGCCACAGCTCCCTTATACACAGTGGGATGGACCTGCAGCTCCCTTATACACAGTATGATGGGCCCGCAGCTCCCTTATACACAGTATGATGGGGCCACAGCTCCCTTATACACAGTATGATGGGGCCACAGCTCCGTTATACACAGTATGATGGGGCCACAGCTCCCTTATACATAGTATGATGGGCCCGCAGCTCCCTTATACACAGTATGATGGGGCCACAGCTCCCTTATACACAGTATGATGGGGCCACAGCTCCCTTATACACAGTATGATGGGCCTACAGCTTCCGTCAAACAGTATGATGTCCCTCACAATTCTGTACACAGTATGAAGGGCCTGCAGCTTCCTTATACACAGTATGATAGGGCCACATCTTCCTTATACACAGTATGATGGGCCCGCAACTCCCTTATCACATTATTATGGGCCTGCAGCTCCCTTATACACAGTATTATGGGCCCACAGCTCCCTTATACACAGTATGATGGGCCCGCAGCTCCCTTATCACATTATTATGGGCCCACAGCTCCCTTATACACAGTATGATGGGCCCACAGCTCCCTTATACACAGTATGATGGGGCCACAGCTTCCTTATACACAGTATGATTGGCCCGCAGCTCCCTTATACACAGTATGATGGGCCTGCAGCTTCCTTATACACAGTATGATGGGCCCGCAGCTTCCTTATACACAGTATGATTGGCCCGCAACTCTCTTACACACAGTATGATGGGTCCGCAGCTCCCTTATACACAGTATGATGGGCCTGCAGCTCCCTGTCATGATTTCGCAGTCTGCAGCCACATAAAGTGACTGCAGACATTTATTCCAAGCCTTTATCAACTTTATAGTAATAAATTGCTTATTATTAAAGCACCACTCTAGCAGGTGTTTTTTTTCCACCGTTGAAGTGGTGTTTTAAACGCAGGTTCCCGTCCCCGGTCATTTTCACATTCTCCGTCGTATTCACTATTTTGCAGCACTGCTGCAGTCCCACGGCTCAAACTTGTGAGCGCAGCTTCTGACTGGCCAGAAGTTAGAAGCTATGTCACAAGCGCTCAATGTAAGACTATGAGGCTATGTGCACACAATGCGGATTTTTCTGCACCGTTTTTGCAAAATCCACAGGTAAAACGTGCTGCGTTTTACATGTGGATTTACTGTGAATTTACTGCTTTTGTGAGGATTTCAATAAAGACATCCCACAATGGAAAGCAGTATCCCGGATCTCACACACATACTAGTAGTATAATGTTTTGGAAAGTAACCGTGCTAGAGATCCATCATATATATCTAGGACACTCCAATTAGACATTTAGAAAAACCGGAGAAAAACACATGGAGTACAAGTCCCATATTGAAAAGGTAAAAATACAAGTTTTTATTTAACAATATTTAAAAACACAAAGTCATAACAAATACAAAATGTACTGTAAGGGAAACTCTGGATAGCACTGAAAAGTCAGAGCAACGGCAGCCCCCATAAACCACTGATACAATTTCAACCTAAAGTGCCATTAGTGCATGTTTAAAGGTAATGATACCGCAGCAGCCGGATATCTAAGAATGAAGTCCTACCACTCCCCAAGTGGGGTGCCACTCATCCAAACGGCCTATCTCATAATTACACCGGTTCAGCAGCTCTTACCCAGGCAGTGCCCCCTGACGAAGCTGAAGCGAAACGCGCGTTGGGGCTGCGGCGGTGACCCCTGTAGACCGACTGAATGGGAAAGAGCTGCTGAACCGGTGTAATTATGAGATAGGCCGTTCGGATGAGCGGCACCCCACTTGGGGAGTGGTAGGACTTCATTCTTAGATATCCGGCTGCTGCGGTATCATTACCTTTAAACATGCACTAATGGCACTTTAGGTTGAAATTGTATCAGTGGTTTATGGGGGCTGCCGTTGCTCTGACTTTTCAGTGCTATCCAGAGTTTCCCTTACTGTACATTTTGTATTTGTTATGACTTTGTGTTTTTAAATATTGTTAAATAAAAACTTGTATTTTTACCTTTTCAATATGGGACTTGTACTCCATGTGTTTTTCTCCGGTTTTCCTTTTGTGAGGATTTCGCCTGCGTTTTTACATCTGTGGATTTCTATACAGGAGCAGGTGTAAAACGCTGCAGAATCCGCACAAAGAATTGACATGCTGCGGAAAATACAACGCAGCGTTTCCGCGCGGTATTTTCTGCAGCATGTGCACTGCGGATTTGGTTTTCCATAGGTTTATATGGTACTGTACACCGCATGGAAAACTGCTGTGAATCCGCAGCGGCCAATCCACTGCGGATCCGCAGCCAAATCTGCGATGTGTGCACATACCCTGAGAGTGAGAAAGAGGCCAGAACGAGGCTCCCATAGACTCACATTGATTATTGACCTCTGCGCTGCTCCATAAAACACTGGAGCAGCGGACAGGTCACAAACTGCAGGAGACAGAGCCGAGCAGAGACAACAACAGATGAAAACGCCAGAAGGTGAGTATCAGACAGAGGGCAGGGGACTTGGATTTTCAGCACCGCTCCAGCAGTGAAATAAAAAAAAAATGCTGGAGTGGTGGTGTAAATATGATGCAGCTCTTGGTTACTATATGGGGGCTTCGTATACTAATGCTCAAAAGCCCCCTACCCCCCCATCTCTCAGCCTCCCCAGACAGCAAATATTACATGTGATGAAGTACATATAATATCATAACAAAACTTTATAATATTCAGCCTCCAGTGCCCTGTACCCCCTCCCCCACTTCAGCCCCAATGCCCCCATCAACTCACATCCACCCCCTCAGTGCCCTGTCCCACCTCACCCACCTTCAGCCCCCACAACACCCCCATGGTCTCACATTTACCCCCCAATGCCCTGTCTCCCCTCCCCCACAATACCCCCATGGTCTGACATTTACCCCCAGTGCCCTGTCTCCCCTCCCCCAGAATACCCCCATGCTCTCACATTCACCCCCTCAGTACCCTGTTGCCCTTCACCCACTTTCAGTGCCCACAATACCCCAATGGTCTCACATTCACATCACAGTGACATACCTGAATTTAATAAACCTAAAATGTTCCATCCCCACTTACTGATAAAGTTTGCAGGCAGGACCAGGAAGTGTCTAGGTGAAATGCAAGGTGTGGGCACTAGGACCCAGCGTGCCTGTGCCAATCCCAGCATGCACAGAGTGAAGAAAACTGCAGCCAGGGAAAAGCTTCAAGATCAGGTCAGAAGGGCGAAACCATTCACTGCAGGAAGGAGACTGCAGCTGGCCATTGTGCTAGCCAGCTTGCAGAGTCTTCCTCAGATAGGGGCAGACATTATACTGCTCTGCTCATATGCGGTGTTCTGCCTCGTCACAGAAGTGGCCCTGGCTCCCGGTGGGCCCCTTTATGTGACAGGGCCCGGGGCGATGGCCCCCTCTGCCCCCCCAGTAGCTACGCTACTGGCCGACGGGGCAGTGAGTGTGCCGGCATCTCTGCCAGGAGAAGGGAACATGCATTGATGCCATCATTAGCTTTATGCAACTGGCAGAGATCAGATGCATACAGCCAGCTAAATAGCCTGCCTATTATAATACTGACAGCTCACCATGCCCCTGCCCCAGATTGCATGGCTGAGCTGCCATTCACAACACTGAGAGGAGGAATCGTGACAATTATTTGTGTGGGGTGAAGTTCAACAGGAGAACACAGCACATGATTTTGCCTCGTGTTACATTTAGATTTAGGAGCAGCAATTGATGGATGTGAAAAGAGATTTTGAGTTAACACAGGCAGGAGATGAGGCTGACAGAGAAAATGTAACAATGCAGGTGACACAGTTCATTATGGGTTTCATCACAGCTCTGGTTCTGCTGAAGTTTAAATGCTGCTTTTTTTTCCTTTTGGTCCAGCAAGAGTTGGTGTCTGTCTCTTGCTGGTTGTTCTTTTAGGGTGGTCAGCTGATGTTGGCTGGTAACCACTCCCTCCTGCCTTTAAACAGTCACATAACCCATCAACTGATTGTCAGTAATAGAGTTCTTGTATGCAGACCAGTTTAGGGTGTGGAGTTCTCCTGTGTCAGTGGTGTTGCTGCTGTGGGAGTTCAGATTTCTGGTGTCATTTTTTATGCTGCTGTGGAGATTAGGAGCAGAGCTTTAGGGCTTGTTTCCACTAGCGAGAAACACGTCCATGTCTCGCATGTGGAAACGAAGCTCTGGCGCTGGCACTCTGGAGCGGAGCGTGCGGCTCCATGTGTTGCTATGCAGCCGCACGCTCCGCTCCGGAGTGCCGGTGCCAGAGCTTCGTTTCCACATGCGAGACACGGACGTGTTTCTCGCAAGTGGAAACAAGCCCTAAAGCTGAGTATTTCCTCCTTTTACTGTCTTTCCCATGTTAGTCTCTTCCCCTGTGTGTTACCATCAGCAGTGGTAAGGCTAGGTTCCTTGCCGGCCAGTGCAATAGCCAAGGTACGGCGCTGGGGGGAAGAACCCGCATAGGATGTTAGGGGAGCTTAGGGACAAGCACAGGTTTGTGTCAGAACGTGTCCCATCCCTCACTACCTACCATTAGGGTCTTCCTCTCCCTTTTCCATCCCATCGTATTTGTATGCTGTGTTGTCCACCAGACTTCCCGTGTCCGAGCATGACAGCACGCTATGACAACCAACTCTTCAAGTGTGGTGTGAAAAATTAACCAGCAGTGCCCTCGGCCATGCTTCCCAGCAGTTGTATCCAAACCATCAAAAAAGCAATGTCTACTGAAAAGCCATGCTTCTAGACCTTCACTATAAAAGAAAAATGAGGGATTTTTTCAGGCTTCTGAAAGGGAGTCCAAATTGACATATTACCTAATGTATTCCATGCTTGCTGAAGCTTTTGCAGAGCAGATGCCTGCCACCTGCATGTTTGATCAGGAGATCTCTCTCTGCTCCCAAAGAATCAACACTCCCTCGCATGTGCATACTCTACACCTACAACCAGGGGTGCCGCTATCATGAGGCAGGTTGAGCCCTTTGCTTCAGGTGGCAGTCCTCACTGAAAGACAGGGGGCGGCAGAGCGGCAGTCAGAACACGTGGTGCCGACTCTTCATAATCCCTGGCATTAGCTGAGTGTCACTAGTGCAGTGCGTGCGCTCCCTGCTCACAACCCACAACCTATTGGCTGCTCTGTGTGTACAGGACCTGTGATGAGGTCACAGGAGGAGGGTAGGAGTCAGGGGTCACATGATCGGGACCTCCATGGATTGCAGGACTCTGATGTGATGGTTGCCATGGTAAGCTACCTTATGTGTGGGGTCAGGAGGGGTTTACAGTGTGAATGTAGCAGAGCCATGTGTGTACGAGGTGTACAGAGTGGAGCTGAATGTGTACGAGGTGTACGGAGCGGAGCCGTGTGTATATGAGGTGTACAGAGAGGAGCTGCATGTGTATGAGGTGTACGGAGCAGAGCCGTGTGTGTGAGGTGTACGGAGAGGAGCCGCATGTGTATGAGGTGTACGGAGCGGAGCCGGGTGTGTATGAGGTGTATGGAGAGGAGCCGCATGTGTATGAGGTGTACAGAGCAGAGCCGGGTGTGTATGAGGTGTACTGAGCAGAGCCGGGTGTGTATGAGGTGTACGGAGAGGAGCCGCATGTGTATGCAGTGTACAGAGCAGAGCTGTGTGTGTATGAGGTGTATGGAGAGGAGGCGCGTGTGTATGAGGTGTACGGAGAGGAGCCGCATGTGTATGAGGTGTACAGAGCAGAGTCGTGTGTGTATGAGGCGTGCGGAGCGGAGCCGTGTGTGTATGAGGTGTACGGAGAGGAGCCGCATGTGTATGAGGTGTACAGAGATGAGCCGTGTGTGTATGAGGTGTACGGAGCAGAACCGGGTGTGTATGAGGTGTACGGAGCAGAGCCATGTGTGTATGAGGTGTACGGAGCGAAGCCGGGTATGTATGAGATGTACAGAGCAGAGTCGGGTGTGTATGAGGTGTATGAAGCAGAGCCGTGTGTATGAAGTGTACGGAGCAGAGCTGCATGTGTATGAGGTGTAAGAGTAACTATGTGTGGCCATTATACGGTATGCAGTATCATGTGTGGCCATTATACAGTACTGAGCACTGTGTTTGGCCATTATACAGTATGGAGCATCATGTGTGGCCATTATACACTATGGAGCATCATGTGGGGCCATTATACAGTATGGAGCATCATGTGTGGCCATTATACAGTATGGAGCATCATGAGTGGCCATTATACAGTATGGAGATTCATGTACGGGCAATATACAGTATGGAGCACTATTTGTGGCCAATATACAGTATGGAGCATCATGTGTGGCCATTATACAGTATGGTGCATGATGTGTGGCCATTATACAGTATGGTGCATCATGTGTGGCCATTATACAGTATGGTGCATCATGTGTGACCATTATACAGTATGGAGCATCATGTGGGGCCATTATACAGTATGGAGCATCATGTGTGGCCATTATACAGTATGGAGCATCATGTTTGGCCATTATACAGTATGGAGCATCATGTGTGGCCATTATTCAGTACTAGATTGTGGCCCGATTCTAACGCATCGGGTATTCTAGAATATGCATGCCCCGTAGTATATGGACAATGATGATTCCAGAATTCGCGGCAAACTGTGCCCGTCGCTGATTGGTCGAGGCAACATCATCGTCGCCATGGCAACCATTATGACATCTACGTCGATACTGTGCCCGTCGCTGAATCAGAAAGGTGGGATTTCTACGTCCTTTATGACATCATTGTCGCTGTGCCCGTTGCTAAATGGTCGAGGCCTGGCGGCCTCAACCAATCAGAGACGCAGGATTTCCAGGACAGACAGGCAGACAGACAGACAGACGGAAAAACCCTTAGACAATCTATATATATAATTGCCTAAGGGTTTTTCCGTCTGTCTGTCTTTCTGTCTGTCTGTCTGTCTGTCTTTCTGTCTGTCTGTCTGTCTGTCCTGGAAATCCCGCCTCTCTGATTGGTCGAGGCCGCCAGGCCTCGACCAATCAGCGACGGGCACAGCAACGATGATGTCATAAAGGACATAGATATCCCGCGTCTGATTGGTCGAGGCCGCCAGGCCTCGACCAATCAGCAACGGGCACAGCGACGATGATGTCATAATGGTTGCCATGGCGACGATGATGTCATAAAGGTTGCCTCGACCAATCAGCGACGGGCACAGTCTGCCGCGAATTCTGGAATCATCATTGTCCATATACTACGGGGACATGCATATTCTAGAATACCCGATGCGTTAGAATCGGGCCACAATCTAGTCTATATATATAATTGTCTAAGGGTTTTTCCGTCTGTCTGTCTTTCTGACTGTCTGTCTTTCTGTCTGTCTGTCTGTCTGTACTGGAAATCCCGCATCTCTGATTGGTCGAGGCCGCCAGGCCTCGACCAATCAGCGACGGGCACAGCATCGACGTAGAAATCCCACGTCTCTGATTGGTCGAGGCCGCCAGGCCTCGACCAATCAGTAACGGGCACAGCGACGATGATGTCATAAAGGACATAGAAATCCCATGTTTCTGATTCAGCGACGGGCACAGTATCGACGTAGATGTCATAATGGTTGCCATGGCGACGATGATGTCATAAAGGTTGCCTCGACCAATCAGCGACTGGCACAGTCTGCCGCGAATGCTGGAATCATCATTGTCCATATACTACGGGGACATGCATATTCTAGAATACCCGATGCGTTAGAATCGGGCCACAATCTAGTTATATATATAGATGGAGCATCATGTGTGGCCATTATACAGTATGGAGCATCATGTACTGGCAATATACAGTATGGAGCACTATGTGTGGCCAATATACAGTATGGTGCATCATGTGTGGCCATTATACAGTATGAGATGGGAGCCCTATAGGGGGGCTGTACTGTATATGTGTTTGGGGGCGGGGCGCCGTTTTGAAGTTCACCTCAGGCAGCAGTGTGGCTAGGTTCACCCCTGCCTACAACATAAAACCAAGCCATCAACAGCAGTGATTACAGCATATACGACATGATGGACCAGATGGTTTGTTTGCTTCTGCACCAATCTGATGCACACCACCAAGCAGAGTTGCACTCCCTGAACAGCAGGTTCAATTGTATCGTCACTGTGTCTTTTCTCCAGCAGATACTATGATTCCCGATCCCGTGGACTTCTGGAAAGCAGATTCATCTAGTGGCAAGAGTGGTCCCTCAAAATGGATAATTTTTGGACCAGTTTACAATTTAATAAGTCTAAAAAGTCTGAGACTGCAGTGTGTTGTTAAATACTGTAGATTGCTAATTTCCAACTCTCTTTCCCTAGTCAGAAAGGTTGATTTCATAGTAATTAGACTCAAAAGAGGGTGAATACTGAGAAGATATCAGAACTTCAAACACGTCTTTTCAAGCAATTAGAGATTTTGCAGTATTGAGATTCCCCAAAAATAGAATTTTGTGTGAAAATGTAGTTAAGTTAGCTAGTTTGAATTTTAAAGGTTTCGACCATTTCAATTGGGGACATACACATCTATTTCAAATACTATTCATTAGTATCTGAACATGTCAAATGCTAACTCCATTATTGCTTGTAATTTTTAACAATGAAGAGCGTGGATTAATTGCTTTTTATATAATTTCCACATATAATGGAATAACGGGATAACAGAAATAATGGAATTTCATTTAGACTGTTGATCTTCAATTAACATTCATTCATTGTAACAAAAGCTGACCTTACCACGAGATGTTAGGCAGAATATCTTAAGTGTCATATATAATTCAATGAGCCTACTCTCCAGAGGTAATTTATTTTGAACTTTTGGAAGATTGGAACTAGAGTTTGGCTAATAGAATTGTTTTGTGATCTCTTTATGACAATGCATCGAGTCCAGAGCTGCAATTTGTGATAATGTATTATTATCATCTATAAAGTGCAATATTTCACAGGGGTTTTGGGGTAAATTTGGTGGAGCAAAATGGTTAATAGGGTTGTCATTTTAGGAAATACCTTTCTTTCTGTCCTAAAAGAAACTATAAATGACAAATTGGCAATGCTTTCTATTAACCCTGAGCAAAGCTGCTTCAAACAACAGCTCTCTCTCTCTTAAAGGAAACCTGTCAGGTCCGATAATGCTATTAACCTACAGATATGGGGTTAATCTGCAGGTTAATAGCATTATGGATTTGCCCATTTACAGTGATAAAAGTGCAGCACTTGGGAGAAAATTAACTTTATTTCTCCCAGGAGCCGCCGCCTTTCAGTCATACAGGCATGCCCAGAGCAAATAGTTACCACTCACTTCATTGAGGAGGAGATAAGCATGCCGCGACACTTATTGGTGGCTCTTTGCACTGCACAGCCTGCATAACTGAAAGTCGGCAGCCCCCGGGAGAAATAAAGTTCATTTTCTCTCGAGTGTTACACTGTCAGTACAACAGCTGGCACCTTCATAACACTGCTAGGCTTCTTTTACACTTACCATTTTTTTGGCGGCCCGTCATTGCAGGCCTTTTTTGCGGGCCGCATTGCTGCAATTTTCACTGTCTGCCGCAATGACGGACCACAAAAAACTTGCTGATCACCATTTTTCTGGTTTTCAATACTATGGCAAAAGTATTGGGAAAAAAACGGCGTTCCGCAAAACCAGAAGTCACGGTGCACCGCAAAAACAACCTTCCATTGTTTTTGCGGCCCCATTGATTTTCAATGGGGCAGTGTCCGTAAGCCGTGAAAAATATCGAGCAGGTTTGATATTTTTTCACTGCCGTAGATACGGCCCTCGCGGCCATACAGTGTACGTTGCTCTGTGGAATTATTGCGGCCCGTTTTTGCAGCCCCATAGAAATCTATTGGGACTGCAAAAACGGGAGGCAAAACCATGGTAAGTGTAAAAGAAGCCTTAACCTGCAGATTAACTCTATATCTGCAAGTTAATAGCATTATCGGGCATGACAGGTTCTCTTTACAGAGAATCTCTATCTCTGCCCGCCTAGCTTGATTGACAAGCTCTTTTCACTACCATCCCTTTTCCATATATTTTGCACCAATAGAAACTGCAGAGGAATAGCAGTATAGTATGGAAAAGCCTATCTTCAAACAGCGCTTTCAGTGGGTAATACCAATTACTAACACTATGTGCTGCAAGAACCAAGTTCACCAAGGGTAACTCTGGATATTATTATTATTTATTTATTTATTTATATAGCACCATTGATTCCATGGTGCTGTACATGAGAAGGGGTTACATACCAATTACAGATGTCACTTACAATAAGCAAACTAACAATTACAGACTGATACAGAGGGGAGAAGACCCTGCCCTTGCGGGCTTACATTCTACAGGATGGTGGGGAAGGAGACAATAGGATATGTGAATATTATATCTATGGTAGAACATGGCAGATGTACTCAGACTTCAGGAAGCTTGTTTCTGCTAATTACAATTCTGGGGGCAGCATCGTCATTAGTGTTGAGCGATACCTTCCGATATTCGAAAATATCGGTATCGGATTGGATCGGCCGACATTCAAAAAATATCGGATATCGCCGATTCCGATACTCGATATCAATGCAAGTCAATGGGACAAAAATATCGGAATTAAAATAAACCCTTTCCTTTCTTGTGAGTAGGTTAATTCTACATGAAGGAAAACAACTAAGAATAATGTAGGATGTATTGAGGGAGGTGGAGGAAACATTAAAGGCATAGAGGTTTAGCCTAATCAAATGGAATAGCAGGAATTCATTTTTTTTTAAGACGTTCAGAGTTACAAAGATATTGACTATGTTAAGATTTTTTATATTTTGTCAGATATTTACAGTATGTTTCACTACTTCCATGCTCTTCGTCTTCTTTTTGACTTCTTCCACACTTTCTTCATCATCCTGAGCAGCAGCATCTTTTTCATCAACTTCTTCTTCACCTTATTCATCTTCTTCTTCAGCTTCTTCCTATTATTCTTTTTTTTACATTCTTCATATTCTTTTATTCAACTATTATTCTTCTTCATATTCTTCTTCTTCATCATATTCTTATTTGTGACAGGCATTCCTTTAGTTGTTATCTATAAAAGTTTAAAGATTACACCTTCCGTTCTGCCTGTCACAAAAGATTTACAACAGGACTTGTCTGCATTCAGTTTGGCCTGCAGCAGCAGGTTTTTTCCAGGGGCACCACGAGGAGGAACGGACTCACCCCCATGCACTGCTTAGTCTTCTTCTGCTTATAATTTAGATAAAATCTTTTGCTCTGATTTTTAGTCTTATGATTAATGTTCTTCTGCTTTTTGTTCTGCAGCATCTTGTTCTTCTGCTTTTTGGTCTTCTTCAGGGTGGTCTTCAGGGTCGTTGTTTCCAGGGTCGTCGTCTCCAGGGTCATCGTCTCCGGGGTCATCGTCTTCTTCGGTGTGGTCTTCAGGGTCGTCATCTCCAGGGTCACCGTCTCTGGGGTCTTCGTCTTCTTCAGGTTGGTCTTCAGGGTCGTCGTCTTTAGGGTCGTCGTCAGGGAGATCCAAAGTGATTAGCAAAAACCATTTCCAAAAGCTTGAACTTGGAAAAGTAGCAGAAGGTGCAAGAAGGCTGAGGAACTGCCGAGAACCAGCTGACGGTACTGGAACCCGGATGGGTAGCCGAAGGTACAAGAGCCAATAGAACTACCAAGGACCAGCTGACGATACTGGAACGCGGTTACTAAGCAGGAGGTACCCATTCCTGAAAGCACTACCAAGGACCACCAGACGTTGGTGGAACTCGAATACCGAGAAGGAGGCACCTAAGCCAAAGGCTCTGCCTGGAAACAGCTGACGGCACTGGAACCAAGATGTGTAGCAGAAGGTTCAAGAGCAAAAGACACTGCCGAGAACCAGCTGATGGTGCTGGAACCCGGATGGGTAGCCGAAGGTACAAGAGCCAATGGAACTACCGAGGACCAGCTATACGTGGCCTATACAACAGTAAAGTGGAGTGTTTGGTGAAATTTATTAACTTTTTGTTTTTTTTCACAGAAGAGACTACAGCGTGAGCTGAACTCACACAGAGACCTTGCAGACAGCCTTGAACGGCGCTGCAAGGCCAAAAAAGCTCCTCTATATACTCTTATATAGTGTTTTTCCACAATCTAGCAGGATACGGATGGAAATCCACTAATAGGATAAATCTGGAAAAATGTGCAGTAGGCAGCACAAATTGAAAAAAGGACAATGGGACAGTATGAGGCAATGACGAACGCTGAGCTGTCTACAACCGGCTGTGGCTGCAGAACAGACTACAGAGTGAGCTGCACTCACACAGAGACCTTGTAGACAGCCGTGAACGGCGCTACAAGGCCAAAAAAAGCTCCTTTATGTACTCCTATATAGTGTTTTTCCACAATCTAGCAGGATACGGATGGAAATCCACTAATATTATAAATCTGGAAAAATGTGCAGCAGGCAGCACTAATTGAAAAAAGGACAATGGAACAGTGTGAGGCAGTGACGCATGCTGAGCTGACTATAATCAGCTGTGGCTGCAGAACAGACTACAGAGTGAGCTGCACTCACACACAGACCTTGCAGACAGCCGTGAACGGCGCTGCAAGGCCAAAAAAAGCTCCTTTATGTACTGCTATATTGTGTTTTTCCACAATCTAGCAGGATACGGATGGAAATCCACTAATAGGATAAATCTGGAAAAATGTGCAGCAGGCAGCACTAATTGAATAAAGGACAATGGGACAGTATGAGGCAGTGACGCACGCTGAGCTGTCTACAACCGGCTGTGGCTGCAGAACAGACTACAGAGTGAGCTGCACTCACACAGAGACCTTGCAGACAGCCGTGAACAGCACTGCAAGGCAAAAACAATGTTCTCACACAGCGGTTGCTAAATTAGCCTGGGTAAAGCACAATGAAGCAAATCGCTATCTCAAACTATCCCTCATTCAGGACACAGCGTCCTGTCCCTAACAGAATTCACAGCAGAGTGAACCCAAAATGGCAGCGGCGGCTGTTATAGTGCATCATGATATCATTTCAGCAGCCAATTACAGCCATGCCAGTAGTTACATGACTAACTTGCATAACAGGATGTGCCCACACTTCTTAAGATTCCTCATTGGCTGAATTAAATCAAACTGGCTCATTGAATTATGGGAACTTCCGATTCCAGTATCCGATATTGAGAAAGTATCGGAACTCAGTATCAGAATTCCGATATCACGAATATCGGCCAATACCCGATATTTGTAGTATCGGAATGCTCAAGACTAATTGTCATCCATGGTAGTGTTCCTGCATTTATCCCTATGGAGAACAAAAACTTCTAATGTTTACCCTGCAAATAACAAATGTTTCTCCAAAATGTTGTATTATCTATAGGAGTCATGAGCTATAGTTATGACCTGCATTTTTAAAGGAACCTAAATAAGAAAAGATTTCCAAAACTCATTGAATTCTTATTGAGAAATGTAAGTGTGTTGAAAAATTTGAGTTGTCCTATTGGAGAGCCCCTTCTGTAAGTGAAGGTCTGTGGACGAAAAAAAAAACCCATAGATGCTTGAATGAGACCTAAGCAAATAGGGTGAAACTTCATGAAAACTTTTGCCCACTGTGTGTCTAAAGATACAACAGATCTGTGTTTTTGGTGCTTTTTTCTCTGCAGGCTTCTATGGTGAGCCTGTAAACAACTCATGTAAAAACACATTTAAAATTTTCATGCAAAAAAAGCAGTTGTGTTTTTGAGTATAAAATCAAAGATTTTCTGTACTATGGAAAAAGCATTTAAAAACAGCTTCAAATCAGCACCAAAAATGCATCAAATATGGTGAAAAACACAAAAAAAGCTGCAGCAAAAACACAATAAACAGAGAAGATTATTATAGCCTAGTTTGGGACACCTGCAGAAAATATTCAGGTAAATAGCAGCAGAAAAATGCAGCACTTACGCTATGTGTGAACATGGCCTAGGGGGTTAATCTACTGTTATACTTTACTTTTTATTTGAAGTACTGCAGATTTATTTTCCAGTGACACAAGCTCATTGTCTAGTGAAATAAATTATTACACAATAGTAAGTCTATTCATGAACCAGATGCACTTACTGTGTCACATTAAATATGACATTTCCAGCAGGATTGTATTGATTCCATGTTAATAGTCTGTTTATGGCTGGATCGATTCAATTGATATTAAGTACTTGGCAGGAACGTTCTTGTTTATCACTCTCGCAGCTTCCTCAAGATCGTGTTTCTGTCATAAATATAGTTGTTATTCCGCTCATTGAATTCATCATGCTATATACTGCTTTAGGATAGTTTCATCTCATATTCATGTCATTTACCAGATGCTAACTTCAGGTTGAGATGCTGAGAAGATGTGAGTCGCACACCAGGGCAATGGGGATACTTGGTACCGGGTCCGGTCGCTCTTAAATGGGATGTCACGGTGGCTGCGACCCGGTCTGTGGCCCTGGGCACTCAATAAAAGGGGAAAAGTCTTTAAAGGGAAATTGGTTATAAAGTCTATTTGTGATGCCACCTGTGGTTCTTGGTCAGAGGGACCGATGCTGCTTAAAGGGGTCCTCTGGGGCGATGTTGTTGCAGCAAGAGTGTGACGCTTCCCACAGGTGAAGCGGTGTCCCCAGGGCTCCCGGTGTATTTGGCAGGGATGGTGGGTTGCCAGTAAATAACGGATGATACAGAGTTGCAGTCTTTACCTGGTTTACTGATGGTAACAGGCCTCAGTCCAGCTTACCTGCATCAGGTGCAGAAGGAATCCAGGCAGCCTGAAAACAAATAGTAATCTCCCTTGGTAGGTCAGGTTGGGAGCCTTCCTCTATGTGCTGGTTTTGTGGTCCCTTGCTGCCTGTAGATCACTGGCAAGGTACTCCTTTCTCTCTGCTGTCCTGGGACAGTGCCTGCATGGTGCGCAGCGTGAACTGTTCTCTTGGGGTCTCTGACACGGTGACTCCAGGCTCTAACTGCTGCTGTATCTCAGGCATTGAATGGGCAATTTACGTATAGTCCTATGTCCTATGGATCTGCTGTGGACCTTACAGCTATCAACAACCTCAGGCTCCCGGTTCCCGGCTTCCACACTCTGGCTCACAGGAGGCCTAAGTGCAGCCTCCATGAGCTCCTAATCACTCCTCTCCCTTCACTTTCTGCTCCAGACTGACTAACTCCTTCTCCAGACCAGGATGGATATCAGGGAAGTTCCCCTAAAACAGGGTTTTGAGCTCCCCCTTCTGGCCTGGAGTTAGAATATGTTTTGTGTAAGATTTACCTGCCAAAGGGATCCCACTTGTCTCCAGGCATGGCACTACCCTCCCCGAGAGGAAGGCAGCATTACTGTGGTACCTGAACTCCTGGGGTGCTACAGATGCACAGAGAGGGTTTGCTGCAGACAATTTTCACAACAAATCTGCAGCACAAAAAGAGTGGAGTTTGCTGTAGATTTTTCTTGAGAGTCTTGTCAAATAAGAAACCAAAATCCCCAAACTCACCAGCACTGACACTTGTGTGGTTCTCTTGTCACTTTGCCTCTTGGATGTCATCAAAAGATGCCAGGAAAGGTGACTATACAGTTTTTTGAGTTTGAAAACTTTGTGGAAAGTAATTTTTTTTTAAAGGGAACCTGCCACTTGGTTTTCTCCATATAATACATGACCACCACCAGGGGCTTTTTCATTACATGCTAAAATGTTGTAAAAAAAAGTCCCCCACCCAGTCTGCTGATCCCCAAAAAGATATTTTATTTTACTCACCTACGGCACGGTGCAGTCCGATGGGCGTCTCTGGTCTTCAAGCAAAACTTCCACTCTTCTAACGATCGCCGTCCTCCTTCCCTGCTTTGTGTGGATGATTTGCCCTATGTCATCCACACAATGCCCCATCGTGCTGAGGGCAGAGCAAACAACTGTAGTGGGCATGTGCTGGCTTTACTTCTGGGTCATCAGTGCTCTTTGGCCTTTCCCGACGCTTGCGGACTATAGTACTTTGCTCTGTCTTTTTTGAAGAAGAGAGATGTACACCTGTGCAGGAGCACAATGGGGGCACTGTGGAAATGACGTAGAGCGCGTCATCCACACAAAGCAGGGAAGGAGGATGGCAATCTCAACAGAGAAGAGGGGGCGGATCAAAGCTAGAGGACCTGATTGTGTTTGCAGTACTTTTTATGGGAAAACCCTGGTGACAGGTTCTCTTCAAGTCATGAGGATTTTGATGCATTTTGGATTTCTAGATTTTAATTTGGAGATTATCTGCAACAAATATGCAACAAAAGAGAATTGTTAATATCTCCACAACGTAGAGGCAAAATTAGAAAAAACAAAAAGTATATATTTTTTCTTTCTGCAACCACTATGACAGTCGATCAAAGAGGTATTCCAGATATTGTTTTCCTTAAAATCCATTACTTATTGAAGCAATTCTTTTTAAACAGCATAATAGCATATAGCATAAATGTCACCAGCCCTTCCAGGGATCAATAAGTAGACGCGTTTTGAGCCTTGTGGCTCTTAGTCATTGCTAACTGAAGTGGTTTGCAAAACATATTCATCCCCTTGGCTTTTTACCTATTTTGTAATTGCAAACCTTGTTTAAACCAATTTGTGTGTAAATCAACAGCACCAAATGGTCTAAATTTGTAAAGTGAAATGAGAAAAATATAGGCATAAACTAAATTTATGAGTTCAAATAGCGAAAAATTGGCATGTGCATATGCATTCACCCCTTTTGCTATGAAGCCCCTAAAATTGTCTGGTGCAAGCAATTACTTTCATAAGTGGGCAATCTAAGTGTCACATGGACTGTCAGTATATACACTTTATCTTTTCTGAAAGGACACAGAGGATGCAACATCCTTAACCAAGAGGCACCACTAACCAAATAACACCATAAACACTAAGGAGATTTCCAAACAAGCCAGGGACAAAGTTGTTGAGAAGAAGTGAGGGTTGGGTTATAAAAAAAAAATATCCCAATCTCTGACGATACCCTGGATGTTGTGAATTTCGCTCTTGGGCTCCCTCCGGTGGTTCTAAGTGGCACTTTTGTGAGTTCTGCTCTTGGGCTCCCTCTTGTGGTTTCAAGTGGTATGGCTGCTCCTTGGAGTTAGCTGTCAGCAGCTGCCTCCACTGATCGTCTTTTCTGCTCGGCTATTTATGCCTGGCTCTTTCCTTCAGCCAGTGCCACTTGTAAATGGTTCCTGGTTGGATTCACATCTCTTTGGATTTCCCTGTTATCCTGACCAGTTCAGCAAAGCTAAGTTCTGGCTTGCTCTTTTCTGTTCACAGATTGTGGACTTATCCGTTCTGTGCTTTCTATGTTTGTCCAGCTTATCAGTATGAATTAATTCTGTCTTGCTGGAAGCTCTGGGAAGCAAGTTTACCCTCCACACCTTTAGTCAGGTGTGGAGATTTTTTGTAAACTCTGCGTGGATTTTTGTAGTGTTTTATACTGACCGCACAGTATTCCATCCTGTCCTATCTATCAAGCTAGACTGGCCTCCTGTGCTCATCCTGGTTTCATTCTGTGTATGTCTTTTCCCTCTCCACTCACAGTCATTATTTGTGGGGGGCTAATCTATCCTTTGGGGATTTTCTCTGAGGCAAGATAGTTTTCCTGCTTCTATCTTTAGGGGTAGTTAGCTCTTAGGCTGTGACGAGGTTCCTAGTGAGAGTTAGGAGCATCCCACGACTACTTCTAGTGTTGTGTTGAGCTTAGGGACTGCGGTCAGTACAGTTACCACTTCCTTCAGAGCTCGTCCCATGTTGCTCCTAAACCACCGCATCATAACACCTGGAGCATTGTCAAATCCATTATCATCAAATAGAAGGAACAAGGTACTACAACAAATCTGACAAGAGGGGGCCGACCACAAAAACTATCAGCCGAGGCTAGGAGGGCATTAATCAGAGAGGCAGCACAAAGACCAAATGTAACCATGAAGGAGCTGCAGAGTTCAGAAGCAGAGACTGGAGCATCTGTCCGTAGAACTAAAATAAGCTGTACATTCCATAGAATTGTCCTTTATGGAAGAGTGGCCTTTATGGAAGCCTTTACTTACACACAAAATTTGTCAGGCTTGTTTTGAGATTGCCAAAAGACATGTAGTAGACTGCCCAAATGTACGTAGGAAGGTGCTAAAGTCAGATGAGATCAAAATTGAAATTTTTGGCTACCAAGATAAATGCTATGTCTGGAGCCAAACCAACACAGCTCATCACCCCAAGAACACCATCCCCAGAGTGAAACATAGTGGTGGCAGCACCATGCAGTGGTGATGTTTTTCGGCAGCATGGACAGGGAAAATTGTCTGAGTCTTGGAAAAGATTGGTGGTGCAAAATATAGGGATATTCTTGAGCAAAACCTGTTTACGTCTGTCAGTGATTTGAGGCTGGGACTGAGGTTTACCTTCCAAGAAGACAATCACACAAAGCATACTACTTGTTAAAGCAACACTTGAGTCGTTTAAGGGGAAAAATGTAAATGCTTTAGAGTGGCCCAGTCAAAGCCTAGACCTTAATCCAATTGAGAATCTGTGGTCAGACTTGAAGATTGTTGTTTAACAGGGGAAACATCTAAAGGTACCGTCACACTCAGCGACACTGCAGCGATATAGACAATGAGCCGATCGCTGGAGCATCGCTGTTTAGGTTGCTGTAGAGATGTCAAACACAGTAACTCCAGAACGATGCAGGAGCAATCCAGTGACGTAACGGCGACTCACTTATCGTTCTCGCTGGTTGTTAGCTCCATGTAAAACATTGCAGGCATCGTTGTTTTTTGATGTCAAACATGACGAATCATGCCAACTTGACGACCAAATAAAGTTCTGGACTTCTAGCTCCGACCAGCGATGGCACAGCGGGATCCTGATCGCTGCTGCGTGTCAAACACAACGAGATCGCTATCCAGGACGCTGCAACGTCACGGATTGTTGTCGTTCTCGATGTAAAGTTGCTGAGTGGGACGGTACCTTAACTTGAAGTAGCGTTCCAGCTTCTTTTTTTATTTTTTTACCTTGAGAAATGGGCAAAAATCCCAGTGGCATTTTGTAGAAAGCTCGTAGAGACTTATTCAAAGCGACTTGTAGCTGTAATAGCCGCATAAGGAATCTCTACAAAGTACTGACTAGGGTTGAGCGAAACGGGTCGTTCATTTTCAAAAGTCGCCGACTTTTGGCAAAGTCGGGTTTCATGAAACCCGATCCGACCCCTGTGCGGGGTCGGCCATGCGGTACGCGACTTTCGCGCCAAAGTCGCATTTCAATGACGCGAAAAGCGCCATTTCTCAGCCAATGAAGGTAAACGCAGAGTGTGGGCAGCGTGATGACATAGGTCCTGGTCCCCACCATCTTAGAGAAGGGCATTGCAGTGATTGGCTTGCTGTCTGCGGCGTCACAGGGGCTATAAAGGGGAGTTCCCGCCGACCGCCATGTTACTGCTGCTGATCTGAGCTTAGGGAGAGGTTGCTGCCGCTTCGTCAGAAGCAGGGATAGCGTTAGGCAGGGTCCATTAACCACCAAACCGCTTGTGCTGTAGCGATTTCCACTGCCCAACACCACCTTCGGTGTGCAGGGACAGTGGAAGCTACATTTTTTTTTTTTTCCCCCTCAGCGCTGTAGCTCATTGGGCTGCCCTAGAAGGCTCCCTGATAGCTGCATTGCTGTGTGTACGCCGCTGTGCAAACCAACTGCTTTTTTCAAAGCACAAATCCTCTTGTTCCTTCCTTTCTGCACAGCTATCTTTTCTGTTTGTCCACACTTTTTATTTAATTTGTGCATCAGTCCACTCCTTATTGCTGCCTGCCATACCTGGCTGAGATTACTGCAGGGAGATAGTAATTGAAGGACAGTCCCTGTTTTTTTTTTTTTTTTTTTGTGGGAGATTAAGATTGACATTTCTGCTAGAGTGCCATCTCTGTCTGTGTCATCTCTCAGTCAGTGGGCCATAGAAAGCCTATTTATTTTTTTGCTTGATTTGGGTTATAAAATCTACCTGAAAAAATCACTACATCAATCAGTGGGAGAAAAATATTGGCCTCAGGGCTTGTGTGCCACTCCTGACTCCTGTGTGCATCATCACCCACTCAGTGGGCCATAGAAAGCCCTTTTTTTTTTTTTGCTTTATTTGGGTTCTAAATTCTACCTGAAAAAATCAATAAATCAATCAGTGGGAGATTAATATTGGCCTTTGGGCTTGTGTGCCAGTCCTAAGCGTGCCATCTCTCTCTCTCAGATAGTGGGCCATAGAAAGCCTATTTATTTATTTATTTTTTTATTGGGTTTATAAATTTTCCCTGGAAAAAAAAAAAAAGTGGGAGATTAATATTGGCCTCTGGGCTTGTGTGCCAGTCCTGAGCGTGCCATCTCTCTCACAAATAGTGGGCCATAGAAAGCCTATTTATTTATTTTTTTTTGGTTTTATAAATTCTCCCTTACAAAAAAAAAGGGAGATTAATATTGGCCTTTGGGCTTGTGTGCCAGTCCTAAGCGTGCCATCTCTCTCTGTCTCTCAGATAGTGGGCCATAGAAAGCCTATTTATTATTTTTTTTATTGGGTTTATAAATTTTCCCTGGAACAAAAAAAAAAAAGTGGGAGATAAATATTGGCCTCTGGGCTTGTGTGCCACTCCTGACTCCTGTGTGCGTCATCTCTCACTCAGTGGGCCATAGAAAGCCTTTTTTTGTTTTATTTGTTTTCTAAATTCTCCCTGAAAAAATCATTTTATTTTATTTGGTTTCTAAATTCTTCCTGAAAAAATCATTTTATTCTATTTTTTTTTTCCTAAAGTCTCCCTGAAAAAAAAAAAAATCAAATCAGTGGGAGATTAATATTTACATTTGTGCTTCAGTGACAGTCCTGCGTGTGTGGCATCTCTCTCATTTGTTGCCACCAACAACAGAGTGTGTAACATTGTGCCTGATTTTCGTTGTGGTCTCACTCACCTGTAAAGGGGTAGCTAAATCATACTGAAGTTATAGCTCACCGTGTAATTTGTGTGACAGCAACAAATACCGTTAGTTTGTTTACGTTTTTAAAACAATGAGGAAGTTTGGTGGAAGAGGTCGTGGCCGGGGGCGTTCATTGTCAGCTGGTAATGAGGGTAGTGGTAGTGGTGGAGCATCAGCTGGTCGTGGGAAAAAAAATATTACACCTAAGTCTGGAGCTGTGGAGCCAGGTTCGTCGTCTGGCTACACAAGGCCTCGAACGCTCCCTTTTCTGGGAGTAGGAAAACCGCTTTTAAAGCCGGAGCAGCAAGAGCAAGTTTTGGCTTATCTTGCTGACTCAGCCTCTAGCTCTTTTGCCTCCTCTTGTGAAACTGGTAAATGTCAAAGCAGCGCGTCGTTAGTGGATGTTCACGGTCAGGGACAAGTCGCTTCCTTGTCCTCTTCAGCAAAAACAACAACAGAGAAGAATGCAGCAGGCGACACAACGGGTTACTCCATGGAGCTCTTTACACATACCGTCCCTGGCTTAGAAAGTGAAGCAGTTAACAGTCCATGCCCATTACAAGTTGAATCTGACATGGAGTGCACTGATGCACAGCCACAGCCAGACTACTATGCTGGTCCTTTGACTCAGACCACAACATTGCCCTCGCAGGGTGCTGATCAAGAATCAGACCCTGATGAGACTATGTTGCCCCATCACGAACGCTATACCACCGACCGACACGGTGACACAGACGAAGTTGCACACGAGCTACAAGAAGAGGTAATAGATGACCCAGTTCTTGACCCCGATTGGCAGCCATTGGGGGAACAGGGTGCAGGCGGCAGCAGTTCTGAAGCGGAGGAGGAGGGGCCGCAGCAGGCATCAACATCGCAACAGGTTCCATCGGCCGGGCCCGTATCTTGCCCAAAACGCGTGGCAAAGCTAAAACCTGTTGGAGGACAGCGTGGCCATCCGGTTAAAGCTCAGTCTGCAATGCCTGAAAAGGTATCCGATGCTAGAAAGAGTGCAGTCTGGCATTTTTTTAAACAACATCCAATTGATCAGCGCAAAGTCATCTGTCAAAAATGTTCAACTACCTTAAGCAGAGGACAGAATCTGAAAAGTCTCAATACAAGTTGCATGCATAGACATTTAACCACCATGCATTTGCAAGCCTGGACTAACTACCAAACGTCCCTTAAGGTTGTAGCACCCTCGGCCAATGAAGCTAGTCAGCAACGCAACATCCCTTCCGGCAGTGTAGGGCCACCATTTTCCGCACCACCTGCAGTATCTGTGCAGGTTTCTTTGCCAGGCCAAAGCCGTCAGGGTCAGGGAATCACGAGTTTCGTAGTAGGAAACACTGCATCTAGGGCACCGGTGGCAACAATACCATCTCCCACCGTCTCTCAGTCTGTCATGTCCACCGGCACCCCCGCTAGTTCCACGATCTCCAGCTCTCCAGTACAGCTCACCCTACATGAGACTATGGTTAGAAAAAGGAAGTACTTAGCCTCGCATCCGCGTACACAGGGTTTGAACGCACACATAGCTAGACTAATCTCGTTAGAGATGATGCCCTACCGGTTAGTTGAAAGCGAAGCTTTCAAAGCCCTGATGGACTACGCTGTACCACGCTACGAGCTACCCAGTCGACACTTTTTTTTTTCCAGAAAAGCCATCCCAGCCCTCCACCAGCATGTTAAAGAGCGCATCGTCCATGCACTCAGGCAATCTGTGAGCACAAAGGTGCACCTGACAACAGATGCATGGACCAGTAGGCATGGCCAGGGACGTTACGTGTCCATCACGGCACACTGGGTAAATGTGGTGGATGCAGGGTCCACAGGGGACAGCAAGTTTGGGACAGTTCTGCCTAGCCCACGGTCTAGGAAACAATTGGCTGTAGCCGTTCGCACCCCCTCCTCCTCCTCTTCGTCCTCCTGCAGAAGCGAGAGCTCGTCCACAGACCGCAGTCGCACAACCACTCCATCCGCAGCTGCCACTGTTGCACACCAGGTCTCCCATTATGGGGCAGCTACTGGCAAACGTCAGCAGGCTGTATTGGCTATGAAGTGTTTGGGCGACAACAGACACACCGCGGAAGTTCTGTCCGAGTTCTTGCAGAAAGAAACGCAGTCGTGGCTGGGCACTGTAGATCTTGAGGCAGGCAAGGTAGTGAGTGATAACGGAAGGAATTTCATGGCTGCCATCTCCCTTTCCCAACTGAAACACATTCCTTGCCTGGCTCACACCTTAAACCTGGTGGTGCAGTGCTTCCTGAAAAGTTATCCGGGGTTATCCGACCTGCTCCTCAAAGTGCGTGGACTTTGCTCACATATCCGCCGTTCGCCCGTACACTCCAGCCGTATGCAGACCTATCAGCGTTCTTTGAACCTTCCCCAGCATCGCCTAATCATAGACGTTGCAACAAGGTGGAACTCAACACTGCACATGCTTCAGAGACTGTGTGAACAGAGGCGGGCTGTTATGTTTTTGTGGGAGGATACACATACACGGGCAGGCAGTAGGATGGCAGACATGGAGTTGTCAGGTGTGCAGTGGTCGAAGATTCAAGACATGTGTCAAGTCCTTCAGTGTTTTGAGGAATGCACACGGCTGGTTAGTGCAGACAACGCCATAATAAGCATGAGCATCCCCCTAATGCGTCTGCTGATGCAAAGTTTGACGCACATAAAGGATCAGGCGTCTGCAGCTGAGGAAGAGGAAAGCCTTGATGACAGTCAGCCATTGTCTGGCCAGGGCAGTGTACAGGACGAGGTAGCGGGCGAAGAGGAGGAGGAGGACGAGGAGGATGATGGGGATGATTATATTTTTAATGAGGAAGCTTTTCCGGGGCCACTGGAAATTGGTGGCGCGGCAAGGCCGGGTTCTGTTTTTTTGAGGGACACAAGTGACGTTGATTTGCCTGAAACTGCCCCTCAACCAAGCACAACCGCAGATTTGAGAACTGGAACTTTGGCCCACATGGCGGATTATGCCTTACGTATCCTCAAAAGGGACACACGCATAACTAAAATGATGAATGATGACGATTACTGGTTGGCCTGCCTCCTTGATCCTCGCTATAAAGGCAAATTGCAAAATATAATGCCACATGAGAACTTGGAACTAATATTAGCAACCAAACAATCAACTCTTGTTGACCGTTTGCTTCTGGCATTCCCTGCACACAGCGCCCGTGATCGTTCTCACACGAGCTGCAGGGGCCAGCAGACCAGAGGAGTTAGAGGGGTTTTCTGACCAGGTTGTGGAGTGATTTTGCTATGACCGCAGACAGGACAGGTACTGCAGCATCAATTCAAAGTGACAGGAGACAACATTTGTCCAGTATGGTTACAAACTATTTTTCATCCCTTATCGATGTTCTCCCTCAACCGTCATTCCCATTTGATTACTGGGCATCAAAATTAGACACCTGGCCAGAATTGGCAGAATATGCATTGCAGGAGCTTGCTTGCCCGGCAGCTAGTGTCCTATCAGAAAGAGTATTCAGTGCTGCAGGTTCAATACTAACAGAAAAAAGGACTCGTCTGGCTACCCAAAATGTAGATGATCTAACCTTCATTAAAATGAACCACAAATGGATTTCGAAATCTTTTGCCCCACCTTGCCCGGCTGACACCTAGCTTTCCTATGAAAAGGTCTTGCCTGTGGACTATTCTGAATGCCTTTTCCAATCTCGTAATTTTCAGCACCTAATTGTCCAGCATACGACATGTTTACACCTCACTAAATGGCCAAACTCCCCACACGGGGCCGTGGTATCGACACTTGGCGACAGCACCCGTGAGAGTGCAGTTTGTCTGAAGAGGTGGGTGAGCCCGCTTTTGGTCGACGGCACTGCCACTGGGTCCCTCCTAGTACAATAAAGTGTCTCTGGCGGTGGTGGTGCGCACCCAACGTCAGACACACCGTTGTAATATGAGGGGCCCTGGGCCTGTACCGCCGGCCACAAGACAGTTTTCCCCCACCCCAGCTCAAACAGTGCTCTACCACTTGCAAAATTATCTCACAGCTCCACCAATGTTTAGTCTATGCGCTGACATCCTTCAATGCCTGCCACTGACAATACCATTGTATTGACATTTTTGTTATGTTAGGCCTTCGATGCCTGTCTGTGGTCACTCCTTCCACTAGGCCTCCACTGACCACACCACTGCTGCCCGTGTACCCCTGGAACCAATTTAAAATTGCCTACAGCCATGTGTTATTATTTTAGGCCTTCGATGCCTGTCTGCGGTCACTCCTTCCACTAGGCCTCCACTGACCACACCACTGCTGCCCGTGTACCCCTGGAACCAATTTAAAATTGCCTACAGCCAGCCCAATTTTTTTATTTTAGGCCTTCGATGCCTGTCTGCGGTCCATTCTTTCAACTACTACTACACTGACCAGGGCACTGCTGCCCGTGTACCCCTGGAACCAATTTAAAATTGCCTACAGCCATGTGTTATTATTTTAGGCCTTCGATGCCTGTCTGCGGTCACTCCTTCCACTAGGCCTCCACTGACCACACCACTGCTGCCCGTGTACCCCTGGAACCAATTTAAAATTGCCTACAGCCATGTGTTATTATTTTAGGCCTTCGATGCCTGTCTGCGGTCACTCCTTCCACTAGGCCTCCACTGACCACACCACTGCTGCCCATGTACCCCTGGAACCAATTTAAAATTGCCTACAGCCAGCCCAATTTTTTTATTTTAGGCCTTCGATGCCTGTCTGCGGTCCATTCTTTCAACTACTACTACACTGACCAGGGCACTGCTGCCCGTGTACCCCTGGAACCAATTTAAAATTGCCTACAGCCTAGTGTTATTATTTTAGGCCTTCGATGCCTGTCTGCGGTCACTCCTTCCACTAGGCCTCCACTGACCACACCACTGCTGCCCGTGTACCCCTGGAACCAATTTAAAATTGCCTACAGCCAGCCCAATTTTTTTATTTAGGCCTTCGATGCCTGTCTGCGGTCCATTCTTTCAACTACTACTACACTGACCAGGGCACTGCTGCCCGTGTACCCCTGGAACCAATTTAAAATTGCCTACAGCCATGTGTTATCATTTTAGGCCTTCGATGCCTGTCTGCGGTCACTCCTTCCACTAGGCCTCCACTGACCACACCACTGCTGCCCGTGTACCCCTGGAACCAATTTAAAATTGCCTACAGCCATGTGTTATTATTTTAGGCCTTCGATGCCTGTCTGCGGTCACTCCTTCCACTAGGCCTCCACTGACCACACCACTGCTGCCCGTGTACCCCTGGAACCAATTTAAAATTGCCTACAGCCATGTGTTATTATTTTAGGCCTTCGATGCCTGTCTGCGGTCACTCCTTCCACTAGGCCTCCACTGACCACACCACTGCTGCCCGTGTACCCCTGGAACCAATTTAAAATTGCCTACAGCCATGTGTTATTATTTTAGGCCTTCGATGCCTGTCTGCGGTCACTCCTTCCACTAGGCCTCCACTGACCACACCACTGCTGCCCGTGTACCCCTGGAACCAATTTAAAATTGCTTACAGCCATGTGTTATTATTTTAGGCCTTCGATGCCTGTCTGCGGTCACTCCTTCCACTAGGCCTCCACTGACCACACCACTGCTGCCCGTGTACCCCTGGAACCAATTTAAAATTGCCTACAGCCAGCCCAATTTTTTTATTTTAGGCCTTCGATGCCTGTCTGCGGTCCATTCTTTCAACTACTACTACACTGACCAGGGCACTGCTGCCCGTGTACCCCTGGAACCAATTTAAAATTGCCTACAGCCATGTGTTATTATTTTAGGCCTTCGATGCCTGTCTGTGGTCACTCCTTCCACTAGGCCTCCACTGACTACACCACTGCTGCCCGTGTACCCCTGGAACCAATTTAAAATTGCCTACAGCCATGTGTTATTATTTTAGGCCTTCGATGCCTGTCTGCGGTCACTCCTTCCACTAGGCCTCCACTGACCACACCACTGCTGCTCGTGTACCCCTGGAACCAACATCAGAAAATATAAAAATAAGTATTTTGCTTATAAAAAATAAAGTACTGGAGAGATATCAAATGCAGACATTTTAACATTAAAAACAAACACATACAACAAAAATCTGGTACAGTACTAAAAATGGCCACCAGCTACAATAACTTTCTCCTGCAAGTAGTTAACTGAAAGGTTTTTTCAATTTTAAACACAGATATGGCATCCACCGAGTGTTGTCCTGTCGCGTCTTCTTTATATTATTGCCAAGAAGATGCAAAACAATGAAAATAATAAAATCATTATTTACCAAAAAAATAGAGTAAGTCAAAACCACATTGCAAATAAACATTCATTACAAATAAAGAAGCAGGGCGCGTCCGAGGGTGAGTATATACCTAATAAGAATATAATCACCCTCGGACGCGCCCTGCTTCTTTCCGACAGCCTTCCTTCCTAAGAATCAGCCCTTCCGTGGTGTAGAGAGAGGGTTTGTTACACTCCAAGGTGTTCCCCAGGTTGCCTTTCCTGAGCTTCGATCTTCCGGCTCTCGTTTAGTAGTTGTTGGAAACTACGCTGCATTGGGCCTACAAATTGGGTATGGGGTGTAGAGAGATGGTGTGTTCCACTCCAAGGTGTTCCCCAGGTTGCCTTTCCTGAGCTTCGATATTCCGGCTCTCGTTTAGTAGTTGTTGGAAACTACGCTGCATTAGGCCTACAAATTGGGTATGGGGTGTAGAGAGATGGTGTGTTCCACTGTAGAGAGATGGTGTGTTCCAGTCCAAGGTGTTCCCCAGGTTTCCTCGCCAATGCTTCGATCTTCCGGCTCTCGTTTAGTAGTTCTTGGAAACTACACTGCATTAGGCCTACAAATTGGGTATGGGGTGTAGAGAGATGGTGTGTTCCACTCCAAGGTGTTCCCCAGGTTTCCTCGCCAATGCTTCGATCTTCATGCTCTCGTTTAGTAGTTGTTGGAAACTACACTGCATTAGGCCTACAAATTGGGTATGGGGTGTAGAGAGATGGTGTGTTCCACTCCAAGGTGTTCTCCAGGTTGCCTTTCCTGAGCTTCGATCTTCCGGCTCTCGTTTAGTAGTTCTTGGAAACTACACTGCATTAGGCCTACAAATTGGGTATGGGGTGTAGAGAGATGGTGTGTTCCACTCCAAGGTGTTCTCCAGGTTGCCTTTCCTGAACTTCTATCTTCAGGCTCTCATTAAATTGTGGTTAAACGGAACAACTGCATTTGGCGTACTAGTTGGTTTGGGGCCTACTATCGGTGTCTGCCACTCCTTGCTGTTCTCCTGGTTTCCTGTCCTGAAATTCCATTTTCAGGCGCTCGTTAAGTAGTTGTTAATGTTAGACTGCATTTTGCCTACTAGTTGGGTTGGGGCCTACTATCGGTGTCTGCCACTCCTTGCTGTTCTCCTCCACTGAACAAAGCTGTGCCGCCTGTTTACTACGGTTGCCAATTTTGAACTGCATTTCGACTACTTACTGATTTGGGCCTACTCTCTGTATCAGCCTCTCATTCCAGTTGTCCTCCACTGCAATGCCCCCTGGTTATTCCTGTGTTACCAATTTTGAACTGCATTTAGCCAACTTTATTCTTTGGGCCTATATCTGTGTTTCCTCCTCATCCTGCCCATTGCCCAGCCAGTGATAGATGAGTCTGCTGGTACATTGACCCATAACGCAACATTCCCCGTGCACGCTACACAACAACATTGTGACCCTGCTGAAAGTCAGGTTGCTCTTCCCGCATACCATACCACCTTACACGGGGACAAAGAGGAAGGTGCAGATGAAAGTGCAGGTTCCTTCATCAGGTGGGGGGGAGGAATACTAGTTGGCGACGTCACTGGCACAGGGCCTCTCATAGTACGCAAAAGTGTTGCTGCCGGTGGGAGGCGCCCCCGCCGTGCAAACGCACCGCTGTACTTTGAGGGGCCCTGTGCCAGTGCCAATGCCAACGAGTGGGCCCCCCCTGCTTGCTCAGGTTCACAGCACTTGCAAAGTTGAAATACTTACCTCTCCCTGCTCCACTGCCGTGACGTGGTCCAGATTTCCTGGGCCCACTAATTACTTGAACCAGCCCTACCCACCACAACTTTAGCCAAATGACCCCCAATTTCAAATGCCTTCCAATTATTATAAGGTAAATTACGCTTGACAAGCTTCATTAAGAAGAATGGATGGTTTTGACATTAAAATGGGCACTCTAGGTGTTTTCCTGGCCCCCACTCACTGCCGACTATGCTGCCCCATTGACTTGCATTGGGTTTCGTGTTTCGGTCGATCCCGACTTTACGTCATAATTGGCCGATTTCACTCGACCCGACTTTTGAGATAGTCGGGTTTCGCGAAACCCGGCTCGACTCTAAAAAGGTCAAGGTCGCTCAACTCTAGTACTGACTATAGGAGGGTCAATAATTATGCACACTGAAATTTTCAGTTATTTTGTCCTATTTGTTGTTTCCTTCACAAAAAAAGAAAACCAAAAGTTCACAGTTGTAGGCATGTTGTTTATATGAACTCACGCAAACCCTAAAAAAAAGTGAAATTCCAGGTTGTGAGATCGCAAAACATAAAAGATGCCAAGGGGGCTGAAAACTTGTGCATGCCACTGTACATCATGTGTCTCATTCAACATTAAAAATTTAGTGAAAAGTCCTCTTTAAGCTGTAAAAAGCATCTTTTTCATGTTTTGTGGGGGCTAATTGATCTGTTATTTTCACACTTTCTTCTTTTTTTGATTTTTTTTGCCAACATCAATCTACGGTATATCAGTGTGAAAACAAAGAAAACACATGTCTGTTTTCAAATTTAAAAAAAGTTATGGCCATAAAGGTCCACTCAAATGCATTCCAAAAATTGTTCCCCTTTTCGTAGCAATTATTTTTATTTATTGGATACATATTATTTTTAGACAGGGGTGGGACTAGTAACAGTGATTTGGATTGGCAGTTTATTTTATTTAATTAACTAATGAACTAAATTAGTTATTTCCTGATTTGCATTTAATTAGCAGAGGACCCAGTGGCTCATGGTTTTTGCCAAGAAGAGTGGGCAGCTTTACCATCTGAGAAAATAAAGAACCTCATCCACAACTATCACAAAAGACTTCAAGCTGTCATTGATGTTAGAGGGGGCAATACATGGTATTAAGAAAATGGGTATGTGAACTTTTTAGCAGGGTCATTTGGATGTTTTGGGTTGTCATTATGATTTAAAAGAGAAACCACAGTAGTTTGACAATAACAGCTTCACCCAACCACTAACCATGAGTGGAGAAAAAGTTTTGGTGTTTTCATTCTTAATCCCTGGAAAAAGGCCAAGAAAGCAAAAATTCTGCCGGAGTATGTAAACTTTTGATCACAACTGTAGGGTTACTATTCATTGTGCATCTTTGGTTTTTGAACTTTGTTTTAACTTTTAGACACTGCTCTGAATAAACAACTACTTACCTCTCAGAATGTGCATTAATGTGAGCCACGTCTCCATTATTCCCAAGTTTAAACTTGGCAGAAACATTTTCCTTAGCAGACAGAACTTTTCAATATGCATGTCACTAAAGAGGCATATGCAAAGCTTTTACTCTGAATCCATTTATTCCATTAAATCAATCCGATAATTTAGATATCTCTGAGACTGTCCATCCTCTGGTAAGAGCTTGAGTAAACATCCTGAATGTAAAATTTTAATATGCCTCAAGCTAAAGGAAAGCAAGGCTACGCCTGTCTCCACCGATTCCATCCCCTGTCATTATGATGCTCTAGATAAGTGATTTGTGAATACCACTGGTGTTTTCCTCTAAAAACAAACTGTCTGGTTTAGTATTTTCTTGGAAACTATTTAACTCCAATTTTGTTGCAAGACCACAGTGTGGTTCATTTCTACCAACAAGAGAAACAAATTGGATGGAAAACATTAAAGGTCAATTTACAATAGATAATAATTTGTTAAAGGGTGTGGTAGATCAGCTCACTCATCTGCTCAAGAGGAACACTTTCCATATAAGTTTTCAACTGGATAATTAAAAGCGCACTGTATAAACCAGTGCAAAACATACACAGCCATTCTGGCATAACGGGGAAAGCAAAATAGCACACAGTACAGTCTTTGTGGTTGCGTGGATCTGCCCGTCGGAGAAAAAAGCAAGGTTCTCATCTCTTTAACAAGAGCAAGGCTCAGGAGATCTCATCTCCAGACACACCAAACACTGATTGAGTCCAAAGGCTCCACATTTAGCTTCTGGACCACACCCTGGGGTGAACATATGGTGAAAGGCTTTCCACCCACTCATCAACTCTTTACAAAAACCCATCCCTTAATATGGCGGATTAACCTCTCTCTCTCAGCACATAATGTGATGGAGCATTTTTCCAGGTTCATATCACTGATCCTGAGTGACACATATCTCCTCTCCAGTATTTTACCAGTAACCTTCTCACAAGGGATTTTGTTGTGTAGACCACCCCTTCTCAGGTATCCTATGCATGGATATGTCCATAGCAGTCAGTCTTTGACTGCAGCAGTAACAGTATACAATATTATTGTTTGGCCCCTGATTTGCTGTGAAGAAACCAATTGTCCACCATATCATTATTGGAGCCGAATTTAAATCATTTAAGACTAAGCCATTTTTAATTTTTGCGTGCTTGCAAAAATATTTTTTTTTCATGTTAAAATAGGGCTTATTTTTGTGGGATAAATAGTAGTATTGAATGAAACCATTACTTTATCTTGTATTGTACTGAAAAAACAAGAAAAGGATTCTGAGTCTGGTGAAGTAGTGAAAAAAAAGTAATTTCACCATTGTTTTTTGGGGTTTTGTTTTACAGCATTCATTGTCCGGTGAAAATTAACTAGCAATATAACACTCCATATCAGTATGATTATGACAGTACCAAACTTGAAAATATTTTTTACAATATATAATGTTATTGGTTAACCCCTTCATGACCCAGCCTATTTTGACCTTAAAGACCTTGCCGGTTTTTGCAATTCTGACCAGTGTCCCTTTATGAGGTAATAACTCAGGAACGCTTCAACGGATCCTAGCGGTTCTGAGATTGTTTTTTTATGACATATTGAGCTTCATGATAGTGGTAAATTTACGTCAATAAATTCTGCGTTTATTTGTGATAAAAACGGAAATTTGGCGAAAATTTTGAAAATTTCGCAATTTTCACATTTTGAATTTTTTTTCTGTTAAACCAGAGAGTTATGTGACACAAAATAGTTAATAAATAACATTTCCCACATGTATACTTTACATCAGCACAATTTTGGAAACAAAATTTTTTTTTGCTAGGAAGTTATAAAGGTTAACATTTGACCAGCAATTTTTCATTTTTACAACGAAATTTACAAAACCATTTTTTTTAGGGACCACCTCACGTTTGAAGTCAGTTTGAGGGGTCTATATGGCTGAAAATACCCAAAAGTGGCACCATTATAAAAACTGCACCCCTCATGGTACTCAAAACCACATTCAAGAAGTTTATTAACCCTTCAAGTGCTTCACAGCAGCAGAAGCAACATGGAAGGAAAAAATGAACATTTAACTTTTTAGTCACAAAAATTATCTTTTAGCAACAATTTTTTATTTTCCCAATGGTAAAAGGAGAAACTGAACCACGAAAGTTGTTGTGTAATTTGTCCTGAGTACGCTGATACCTCATATGTGGGGGTAAACCACTGTTTGGGCGCACGGCAGGGCTTGGAAGGGAAGGAGCGCCATTTGACTTTTTGAATGAAAAATTGGCTCCACTCTTTAGCAGACACCATGTCACGTTTGGAGAGCCCCCGTGTGCCTAAAAATTGGAGCTCCCCCACAAGTGACCCCATCTTGGAAACTAGATGCCCCAAGAAACTTATCTAGATGCATAGTGAGCACTTTGATCCCCCAGGTGCTTCACAAATTGATCCGTAAAAATGAAAAAGTCCTTTTTTTTTCACAAAAAAATTCTTTTAGCCTCAATTTTTTCATTTTCACATGGGCAACAGGATAAAATGGATCCTAAAATTTGTTGGGCAATTTCTCCTGAGTACACCGATACCTCACATGTGGGGGTAAACCACTGTTTGGGCACATGGTAAGGCTCGGAAGGGAAGGAGCACCATTTGAGTTTTTGAATGAAAAATTATCTCCATCGTTAGCGGACACCATGTCGCGCTTGGAGAGCCCCTGTGTGCCTAAACATTGGCGCTCCCCCACAAATGACGCCATTTTGGAAACTAGACCCCCCAAGGAACTTATCTAGATGCCTAGTGAGCAATTTAAACCCTCAGGTGCTTCACAAATTGATCTGTAAAAATGAAAAAGTACTTTTTTTCACAAAAAAATTATTTTCGCCTCCATTTTTTCATTTTTACATGGGCAATAGGACAAAATGGATCATAAAATTTGTTGGGCAATTTCTCCCGAGTACGCCGATACCTCATATGTGGGGGTAAACCACTGTTTGGGCACACGGCAGGGCTCGGAAGGGAAGGCGCGCCATTTGACTTTTTGAATGGAAAATTAGCTCCAATTGTTAGCGGACACCATGTCGCGTTTGGAGAGCCCCTGTGTGCCTAAACATTGGAGCACCCCCACAAGTGACCCCATTTTGGAAACTAGACCCCCCAAGGAACTTATCTAGATGCATATTGAGCACTTTAAACCCCCAGGTGCTTCACAGAAGTTTATAACGCAGAGCCATGAAAATAAAAAATAATTTTTCTTCCCTCAAAAATGATTTTTAGCCTGGAATTTCCTATTTTGCCAAGGGTAATAGGAGAAATTGGACCCCAAATGTTGTTGTCCAGTTTGTCCTGAGTACGCTGATACCCCATATATGGGGGTAAACCACTGTTTGGGCGCACGGCAGGGCTCGGAAGGGAAGGCATGCCATTTGGCTTTTTAAATGGAAAATTAGCTCCAATCATTAGCGGACACCATGTCACGTTTGGAGAGCCCCTGTGTGCCTAAACATTGGAGATCCCCCAGAAATGACCCCATTTTGGAAACTAGACCCCCAAAGGAACTAATCTAGATGTGTGGTGAGGACTTTGAACCCCCAAGTGCTTCACAGAAGTTTATAACGCAGAGCCATGAAAATAAAATAAAAAAATTATTTTCTCAAAATTGATCTTTTAGCCTGCAATTTTTTATTTTCCCAAGGGTAACAGGAGAAATTTGACCCCAAAAGTTGTTGTCCAGTTTCTCCTGAGTACGCTGATACCCCATATGTGGGGGTAAACCACTGTTTGGGCACATGCTGGGGCTCAGAAGTGAAGTAGTGACGTTTTGAAATGCAGACTTTGATGGAATGCTCTGTGGGCGTCACGTTGCGTTTGCAGAGCCCCTGATGTGGCTAAACAGTAGAAACCCCCCATAAGTGACCCCATTTTGGAAACTAGACCCCAAAAGGAACTTATCTAGATGTGTGGTGAGCACTTTGAACCCCCAAGTGCTTCACAGAACTTTATAATGCAGAGCCGTGAAAATAATAAATACGTTTTCTTTCCTCAAAAATAATTATTTAGCCCAGAATTTTTTAATTTTCCCAAGGGTAACAGGAGAAATTTGACCCCAATATTTGTTGTCCAGTTTCTCCTGAGTACGGTGATACCCCATATGTGGGGGGTAACTACTGTTTGGGCACATGCCGGGGCTCGGAATTGAAGTAGTGACGTTTTGAAATGCAGACTTTGATGGAATGCTCTGCGGGCGTCACGTTGCGTTTGCAGAGCCCCTGATGTGGCTAAACAGTAGAAACCCCCCACAAGTGACCCCACTTTGGAAACTAGACCCCGAAAGGAACTTATCTAGATGTGTGGTGAGCACTTTGAACCCCCAAGTGCTTCACAGAAGTTTATAATGCAGAGCCGTGAAAATAATAAATACGTTTTCTTTCCTCAAAAATAATTATTTAGACCAGAATTTTTTAATTTTCCCAAGGGTAACAGGAGAAATTTGACCCCAATATTTGTTGTCCAGTTTCTCCTGAGTACGGTGATACCCCATATGTGGGGGTAAACTACTGTTTGGGCACATGCCGGGGCTCGGAATTGAAGTAGTGACGTTTTGAAATGCAGACTTTGATGGAATGCTCTGTGGGCGTCACGTTGCGTTTGCAGAGCCCCTGGTGTGCCTAAACAGTAGAAACCCCCCACAAGTGACCCCATTTTAGAAACTAGACCCCCCAAGGAACTTATCTAGATATGTGGTGAGCACTTTGAACCCCCAAGTGCTTCACAGACGTTTACAACGCAGAGCCGTGAAAATAAAAAATCATTTTTCTTTCCTTAAAAATGATGTTTTAGCAAGCATTTTTTTATTTTCACAAGGGTAACAGGAGAAATTGGACCCCAATAATTGTTGAGCAGTTTATCCTGAGTATGCTGGTACCCCATATGTGGGGGTAAACCTCTGTTTGGGCACACGTCGGGGCTCGGAATTGAGGGAGCACCATTTGACTTTTTGAATACGAGATTGGCTGGAATCAATGGTGGCGCCATGTTGCGTTTGGAGACCCCTGATGTGCCTAAACAGTGGAAACCCCTCAATTCTACCTCCAACACTAACCCCCCCACACCCCTAACCCTAATCCCAACTGTAGCCATAACCCTAATCACAACCCTAACCACAACCCTAATTCCAACCCTAACCCTAAGGCTATGTGCCCACGTTGCGGATTCGTGTGAGATTTTTCAGCATCATTTTTGAAAAATCCGCGTGTAAAAGGCACTGCGTTTTACCTGCGGATTTTCCGCGGATTTCCAGTGTTTTTTGTGTGGATTTCACCTGCGGATTCCTACTGAGGAATAGGTGTAAAACGCTGCGGAATCCGCACAAAGAATTGACATGCTGCGGAAAATACAACGCAGCGTTTCCGCGCGGTATTTTCCGCACCATGGGCACATCGGATTTGGTTTTCCATAGGTTTACATGGTACTGTAAACCTGATGGAACACTGCTGCGAATCCGCAGCGGCCAATCTGCTGCGGATCCGCAGCCAAATCCGCACCGTGTGCACATAGCCTAATTCTAAAGGTATGTGCACATACTGCGGAAAACGCTGCGGATCCGCAGCAGTTTCCCATGAGTTTACAGTTCAATGTAAACCTATGGGAAACAAAAATTGCTGTACAAATGCTGCAGAAAAACTGCACGGAAACGCAGCGGTTTACATTCCGCAGCATGTCACTTCTTTGTGCAGATTCCGCAGCGGTTTTACAACTGCTCAAATAGAAAATCACAGTTGTAAAACCGCAGTGAAATGCGCAGAAAAAACGCGGTAAATCCGCCATAAATCCGCAGCGGTTTAGCACTGAGGATTTATCAAATCCGCTGCGGAAAAATCCGCAGAGGACCAGAATACGTGTGCACATACAGAAACCCTAACCCTAGCCCTACCCCTACCCCTAGCCCTAACCCTAGCCCTAACCCTAGCCCTAACCCTAACCCTAGCCCTACCCCTAGCCCTAACCCTAACCCTAACCCTACCCCTAACCCTATTCTAACATTAGTGGAAAAAAAAAATTCTTTATTTTTTTATTGTCCCTACCTATGGGGGTGACAAAGGGGGGGGGGGGGTCATTTATTATTTTTTTTATTTTGATCACTGAGATATAATCTATCTCAGTGATCAAAATGCACTTTGGAACAAATCTGCCGGCCGGCAGATTCGGCGGGCGCAATGCGCATGCGCCCGCCATTTTGGAAGATGGCGGCACCCAGGGAGAAGACGGACGGACCCCAGCAGGATCGGTAAGTATGATGGGGTGGGGGGGAACACGGGGGGGGATCGGAGCATGGGGGGGTGGACCGGAGCACGGGAGGGGTGGAACGGAGCTCGGGGGGGGTGGAACGGAGCACGGGGTGGTGGAACGGAGCACGGAGGGGTGGAACGGAGCACGGGGCGGTAGATCGGAGTGCAGGGGGGGTGATTGGAGCATGGGGGGTGATTGGAGCACGGGGGGGGCGGACAAGAGCACGGGGGGAGCGGAGCACAGGACGGAGGGGAGCCGGAGCAGTGTACCGGACAGATCGGAGGGCTGGGGGGGCGATCGGTGGGGTGGGGTGGGGGCACATTAGTGTTTCCAGCCATGGCCGATGATATTGCAGCATCGGCCATGGCTGGATTGTAATATTTCACCAGTTATAATAGGTGATATATTACAAATCGCTCTGATTGGCAGTTTCACTTTCAACAGCCAATCAGAGCGATCGTAGCCACGAGGGGGTGAAGCCACCCCCCTGGGCTAAACTACCACTCCCCCTGTCCCTGCAGATCGGGTGAAATGGGAGTTAACCCTTTCACCCAATCTGCAGGGACGCGATCTTTCCATGACGCCACATAGGCGTCACAGGTCGGATTGGCACCGACTTTCATGACGCCTACGTGGCGTCAAAGGTCGGGAAGGGGTTAAAATGAGAGATGGGTGGACACCTTGATGTTTGGGTCTGGCTGGTTCGGCCAAACAGTTACCAAGTACCAGGTACCAGAACAGAACCTGCATCCCATTCACTTGAATGGGGGGCCTGAACATCCACCTGCACCTGTCGCTGATTGTTCGCGGCCGGTCACGTAGTATATAGCACAGCCGTGTAGTATATAGCACAGTCACATAGTATATAACAGCCCACATAGTATATTGCACAGCCACGTAGTATATAGCACAGCCACGTAGTATATAGCACAGCCCACATAGCATATAACACAGCCACGCAGTATATAACAGCCCACGCATGCAGTATATAACTCAGGCCACATAGTGTATAACACAGCCCACGTAGTGTATAAGACAGCCCACATAGTGTATAACATAGCCCACGTAGTGTATAACATAGCCCACATAGTGTATAGCACAGCCACGTAGTATATTGCACAGCCCACATAGTATATTGCCCAGCCCATGTAGTATATTGCCCAGCCTTCATAGTATATTGCACAGCCACATAGTATATTGCACAGCCCATGTAGTATATTGCACAGCCCATGTAATATATTGCCCAGCCCACATAGTATATTGCCCAGCCCACGTAGTATATTGCACAGCCCACGTAGTATATTGCCCAGCCCACGTAGTATATTGCCCAGCCCACGTAGCATATTGCACAGCCCACGTAGTATATTGCTCAGCCCACGTAGTATATTGCACAGACCACGTAGTATATTGCACAGCCCACGTAGTATATTGCACAGCCCATGTAATATATTGCCCAGCCCATGTAGTATATTGCACAGCCCACATAATATATTGCCCAGCCCACGTAGTATATTGCACAGCCACGTAGCATATTGCACAGCCCGCATAGTATATTGCCCAGCCCGCGTAGTATATTGCACAGCCCACGTAGTACATTGCACATGCGGGCCAGTCCATAGCTTCAATGTCTTCATCTTGCATGAACTGCTGACACACTCCAGCCACATGAGGTCTGGCATTGTCCTGCATTAGGAGGAACCCAGGGCCAACCATACCAGCATATGGTCTCACAAGGGGTCTGAGGATCTCATCTTGGTATCTAATGACAGTCAGGCTACCTCTGGCGAGCACATGGAGGGCTGTGCTGCCCTCCAAAGAAATGCCACCTCACACCATTACTGACCCACTGCCAAACTGACAATGCTGAAGGATGTTGCAGGAAGCAGATCGCTCTCCATGGTGTCTCCAGACTCTGTCACGTCTGTCACATGTGCTCAGTGTGAAACTGCTTTCATCTGTGAACAGCACAGGGCGCCAGTGGCGAATTTGCCAATCCTGGTGTTCTGTGGCAAATGCCAAGCATCCTTCATAGTGTTGGGCTGTGAGCACAACCGCCATCTGTGGACGTTGGGCACTCAGACCATCCTCATGGAGTCGGTTTCTAACGGTTTGTGCAGACACATGCACATTTGTGGCCTGCTGTTGATCATTTTGCAGGACTCTGGCAGTGCTCCTCCTGTTCCTCCTTGCAAAAAGGCTGAGGTAGCGGTCCTGCTCCTGGGTTATTGCCCTCCTACGGACCCCTCCATGTCTCCTGGTGTACTGGCCTATCTCCTGGTAGCACCTCCAGCCTCTGGACACTACACTGAAAGACACAGCAAACCTTCTTGCCACAGCTCGCATTGATGTGCCATCCTGGATGAGTTGCACTACCTGAGCCACTTGTGTGGGTTGTAGAGTCCGTCTCATGCTACCATGAGTGTGAAAGCACAACCAACATTCAAAAGTGACCAAAACATCAGCCAGAAAGCATTGGTACTGAGATGTGGTCTGTGGTCCCCACCTGCTGAACCACCACTTTATTGAATGTGTCTTGATAATTGCCATATGCAAATTGCCTCTTCTGAGAAAAAAAGGACTTAAACTCTATAGCGCCACCTGTTGGAAGTAGCGATCATACAAGTCACAATCAACCCTTTAAACGAGTCGTGCAATATGACTTAGCATAAAAGCCAAATCAAAATCTCAATTCGCAGACACGGTGTTTCGGGCTGTTGGCCCTCGTCAGTGCGAAGCATGAGAACTAATTTGGCTAGGTGAGAGGCTCTGGACTGGGGTCTAAGGGGTATCGTTTCTCCTTATGGAGAGTGACATACCATTTCTGGCTTGTCAAGGTAAGGAGGCTTATTCGCCGTGCAATGCTCCTCTGGGATAATTGATAATTTGCAAAAATTTCCATCTGTTGTCTATTCCATTTGCAGAACAGCATGTGAAATTGATTGTCAAACAGTGTTGCTGCCTAAGTGGACAGTTTGATTTCACATAAGTATGATTTGCCTGGAGTTATATTCTGTTGTTTAAGTGTTCCCTTTATTTTTTTGAGCAGTGTATAATGCACACACCATAGTCTTCCATATTAATATAATACACAGCCCATATCTTCATAAAATATAATGCACCTCCCATAATCCTCCAAATTCCTCCAAATAGTATAATGTACTTCCATGCATAATGCACAGTTCATAGTTATTCATGTAGCATAATGCACAGCTCATAGTCATCCATATAGTATAATGCACAGCCCATAGTCATCCATGTAGTATAATGCACAGCCCATGGTCATACATGTAGTATAATGCACAGCTAATAGTCATACATCTAGTATAATTCACAGCCCATAGTCACACATGTATTTTATTGCACAGCCCACAGTCATCCATGAAATATAATGTGGCGCCCTGAGGGTTCAGTCGCCACAGAGGTACTGCACCTCAGCCAGAGATGTGGTACTCTGCTCATGGGTAAGGAGGGGACACTACCCAATACCCACACACTAGCACCCAACACTAGAACTCTCCGGGCCAGGGAGGGACTAGGTAGAAGGTGTGGATGGAGAGTGTGGCAGTTGTGAGGAGTTGTCATGGAACCAAGAAGGAGGAGTTAGTGATTTAGTGAGTGGGAGTTTGAGCTGGGGACTTAAGGAGTGAGGAGCTCATCCCAGCACCAGAGGACACAGAGAGAAGTTCCAGAGAGTGAAAGAGGAACAAGGGGTGCTAGGGGCATGGGTAATGAGAAATCCAAGCCAACTGTAGTTGGATGCAGTGACCTGGTCGCAGTAGGGGACTGGCCCTAGACTAGTGTAGAAACTAAGGACTCAGCTAGCAAACTGGAGGTTGTGGTAATTGTATGTGCCACAGCCACAACTATACACATTTGCCAAAATGGGAGCCACATAGGATCAAGGGTGTTATGAAGGCAATCCAGTGACACAGTGTGCCAGCAATCAGAGCACATACAGTGATCTGACAATAACCCAAAAACAATAGAACGAGCTCTGAGACGTGGAATCTCTGTAGACCGCAATACCTGAACCTATCCTAAACACAACTAAAGGCAGCTGTGGATTGCGCCTGTCACTACCTATGCAACTCGGCACAGCCTGAGGAGCTGACTAGCCTGAAGATAGAAAAACAAGCCTGACTTGCCTCAGAGAAATACCCCAAAGGAAAAGGCAGCCCCCCACATATAATGACTGTTAGCAAGATGAAAAGACAAACGTAGGGATGAAATAGATTCAGCAAAGTGAGGCCCGATATTCTAGATAGAGCGAGGATAGCAAAGAGAACTTTGCAGTCTACAAAAAACCCTAAAGCAAAAAAACACGCAAAGGGGGCAAAAAGACCCACCGTGCCGAACTAACGGCACGGCGGTGCACCCTTTGCGTCTCAGAGCTTCCAGCAAAAACGAATAGACAAGCTGGACAGAAAAAGTAGCAAAAAAAACAAAGAAGCACTTATCTAAGCAGAGCAGCAGGCCACAGGAAAGATCCAGAAGCTCAGGTCCAACACTGGAACATTGACAAGGAGCAAGGAAGACAGAATCAGGTGGAGTTAAATAACAAAGCAGCCAACGAGCTCACCAGAACACCTGAGGGAGGAAGCTCAGAAGCTGCAGTACCACTTGTGACCACAGGAGTGAATTCAGCCACAGAATTCACAACAGTACCCCCCCCTTGAGGAGGGGTCACCGAACCCTCACCAGAGCCCCCAGGCCGACCAGGATGAGCCACATGAAAGGCACGAACAAGATCTGGAGCATGGACATCAGAGGCAAAAACCCAGGAATTATCTTCCTGAGCATAACCCTTCCATTTAACCAGATACTGGAGTTTCCGTCTAGGAACACGAGAATCCAAAATTTTCTCCACAATATACTCCAATTCCCCCTCCACCAAAACCGGGGCAGGAGGCTCAACAGATGGAACCATAGGTGCCACGTATCTCCGCAACAACGACCTATGGAATACATTATGTATGGAAAAGGAGTCTGGGAGGGTCAGACGAAAAGACACAGGATTGAGAATCTCAGAAATCCTATACGGACCAATGAAACGAGGTTTAAATTTAGGAGAGGAAACCTTCATAGGAATATGACGAGAAGATAACCAAACCAGATCCCCAACACGAAGTCGGGGACCCACACGGCGTCTGCGATTAGCGAAAAGTTGAGCCTTCTCCTGGGACAAGGTCAAATTGTCCACTACCTGAGTCCAGATCTGCTGCAACCTGTCCACCACAGAATCCACACCAGGACAGTCCGAAGACCCAACCTGTCCTGAAGAGAAACGAGGATGGAACCCAGAATTGCAGAAAAATGGAGAGACCAAGGTAGCCGAGCTGGCCCGATTATTAAGGGCGAACTCAGCCAACGGCAAAAAGGACACCCAATCATCCTGGTCTGCAGAAACAAAACATCTCAGATATGTCTCCAAGGTCTGATTGGTTCGTTCGGTCTGGCCATTAGTCTGAGGATGGAAAGCCGAGGAAAAAGACAGGTCAATGCCCATCCTACCACAAAAGGCTCGCCAAAACCTCGAAACAAACTGGGAACCTCTGTCAGAAACAATATTCTCAGGAATGCCATGCAAACGAACCACATGCTGGAAGAACAAAGTCACCAAATCAGAGGAGAAAGGCAATTTAACCAAGGGCACCAGATGGACCATTTTAGAAAAGCGATCACAGACCACCCAAATGACTGACATCTTTTGAGAAACGGGAAGGTCAGAAATGAAATCCATCGAAATATGTGTCCAAGGCCTCTTTGGGACTGGCAAGGGCAAAAGCAACCCACTGGCACGTGAACAGCAGGGCTTAGCCCTAGCACAAATCCCACAGGACTGCACAAAAGTACGTACATCCCGTGACAGAGATGGCCACCAGAAGGATCTAGCCACTAACTTTCTGGTACCAAATATTCCAGGATGACCAGCCAACACCGAACAATGAAGTTCAGAGATAACTTTAGTAGTCCACCTATCAGGGACGAACAGTTTCTCCGCCGGACAACGATCAGGTTTATTCGCCTGAAATTTTTGCAACACTCGCCGCAAATCAGGGGAGATGGCAGACACAATGACTCCTTCCTTGAGGATACTCGCCGGCTCAGATGAACCCGGAGAGTCGGGCACAAAACTCCTAGACAGAGCATCCGCCTTCACATTTTTAGAGCCCGGAAGGTACAAAATCACAAAATCGAAGCAGGCAAAAAATAACGACCAACGGGCCTGTCTAGGATTCAAGCGCTTGGCAGACTCGAGATAAGTAAGGTTCTTATGATCAGTCAATACCACCACGCGATGCTTAGCTCCTTCAAGCCAATGACGCCATTCCTCGAATGCCCACTTCATGGCCAGCAACTCTCGGTTGCCCACATCATAATTACGCTCAGCAGCCAAAAACTTCCTGGAAAAGAAAGCACATGGTTTCAACACTGAGCAACCAGAACCTCTCTGTGACAAAACCGCCCCTGCTCCAATCTCAGAAGCATCAACCTCGACCTGGAACGGAAGAGAAACATCTGGTTGACACAACACAGGGGCAGAACAAAAACGATGCTTCAACTCCTGAAAAGCTTCCACAGCAGCAGAAGACCAATTAACCAAATCAGCACCCTTCTTGGTCAAATCGGTCAATAGTTTGGCAATGCTAGAAAAATTACAGATGAAGCGACGATAAAAATTAGCAAAGCCCAGGAATTTTTGCAGACTTTTCAGAGATGTCGGCTGAGTCCAATCCTGGATGGCTGGACCTTAACCGGATCCATCTCGATAGTAGAAGGGGAAAAGATGAACCCCAAAAATGAAACTTTCTGCACACCGAAGAGACACTTTGATCCCTTCACAAACAAAGAATTAGCACGCAGGACCTGGAAAACCATTCTGACCTGCTTCACATGAGAGTCCCAATCATCTGAGAAGATCAAAATGTCATCCAAGTAAACAATCAGGAATTTATCCAGATACTCACGGAAGATGTCATGCATAAAAGACTGAAACACAGATGGAGCATTGGCAAGTCCGAACGGCATCACTAGATACTCAAAATGACCCTCGGGCGTATTAAATGCAGTTTTCCATTCATCTCCTTGCCTGATTCTCACCAGATTATACGCACCACGAAGATCTATCTTAGTGAACCAACTAGCCCCCTTAATCCGAGCAAACAAGTCGGATAACAATGGCAAGGGATACTGAAATTTAACAGTGATCTTATTAAGAAGGCGGTAATCAATACATGGTCTCAGCGAACCATCCTTCTTGGCTACAAAAAAGAACCCTGCTCCCAGTGGTGATGACGATGGGCGAATATGTCCCTTCTCCAGGAATTCCTTCACATAACTGCGCATAGCGGCGTGTTCAGGCACGGATAAATTAAATAATCGACCTTTAGGGAATTTACTACCAGGAATCAAATTGATAGCACAATCACAATCCCTATGCGGAGGTAGGGCATCCGACTTGGGCTCTTCAAATACATCCTGATAATCAGACAAGAACTCTGGGACCTCAGAAGGAGTGGATGACGAAATAGACAAAAATGGAACATCACCATGTACCCCCTGACAACCCCAGCTGGATACCGACATAGAGTTCCAATCCAATACTGGATTATGGGTTTGCAGCCATGGCAACCCCAACACGACCACATCATGCAGATTATGTAGCACCAGAAAGCGAATAACTTCCTGATGTGCAGGAGCCATGCACATGGTCAGCTGGGTCCAGTACTGAGGTTTATTCTTGGCCAAAGGTGTAGCATCAATTCCTCTCAACGGAATAGGACACCGCAAAGGCTCCAAGAAAAACCCACAACGTTTAGCATAATCCAAATCCATCAGATTCAGGGCAGCGCCTGAATCCACAAACGCCATGACAGAATACGATGACAAAGAGCATATCAAGGTAATGGACAGAAGGAATTTGGATTGTACAGTACCAATGACGGCAGACCTATGGAACCGCTTAGTGCGCTTAGGACAATCAGAAATAGCATGAGTGGAATCACCACAGTAGAAACACAGACCATTCAGACGTCTGTGTTCTTGCCGTTCAACTCTGGTCATAGTCCTATCGCACTGCATAGGCTCAGGTTTAATCTTAGACAATACCGCCAAATGGTGCACAGATTTACGCTCGCGCAAGCGTCGACCGATCTGAATGGCCAAAGACATAGACTCATTCAAACCAGCAGGCATAGGAAAACCCACCATGACATCCTTAAGAGCCTCAGAGAGACCCTTTCTGAACAAAGCTGCCAGCGCAGATTCATTCCACAGAGTGAGTACTGACCACTTCCTAAATTTCTGACAATATACTTCTATATCATCCTGACCCTGGCACAAAGCCAGCAAATTTTTCTCAGCCTGATCCACTGAATTAGGCTCATCGTAAAGCAATCAGAGCGCCAGGAAAAACGCATTGACATTACTCAATGCAGGGTCTCCTGGCGCAAGAGAAAATGCCCAGTCCTGAGGGTCGCCGCGCAAAAAAGAAATAATAATCAAAACCTGTTGAATAGGATTACCAGAAGAATGAGGTTTCAAGGCCAGAAATAGCTTACAATTATTTTTGAAATTAAGAAACTTAGTTCTATCACCAAAAAACAAATCAGGAATAGGAATTCTTGGTTCTAACATAGATTTCTGATCAATAGTATCTTGAATCCTTTGTACATTTGTAACGAGATTATCCATTGAAGAGCACAGACCCTGAATATCCATGTCCACACCTGTGTCCTGAAACACCCAAATGTCTAGGGGGAAAAAAAGACTGAACACAGAGCTGAGAAAAAAAATGATGTCAGAACTTCTTTTTTTCCCTCTATTGAGAATCATTAGGGTGGCTCCTTGTACTGTTATGTAGGCAATCCAGTGACACAGTGTGCTAGCAATCAGAGCACATACAGTGATCTGACAATAACCCAAAAACAATAGAACGAGCTCTGAGACGTGGAATCTCTGTAGACTGCAATACCTGAACCTATCCTAAACACAACTAAAGGCAGCTGTGGATTGCGCCTGTCACTACCTATGCAACTCGGCACAGCCTGAGGAGCTGACTAGCCTGAAGATAGAAAAACAAGCCTGACTTGCCTCAGAGAAATACCCCAAAGGAAAAGGCAGCCCCCCACATATAATGACTGTTAGCAAGATGAAAAGACAAACGTAGGGATGAAATAGATTCAGCAAAGTGAGGCCCGATATTCTAGATAGAGCGAGGATAGCAAAGAGAACTTTGCAGTCTACAAAAAACCCTAAAGCAAAAAAACACGCAAAGGGGGCAAAAAGACCCACCGTGCCGAACTAACGGCACGGCGGTGCACCCTTTGCGTCTCAGAGCTTCCAGCAAAAACGAATAGACAAGCTGGACAGAAAAAGTAGCAAAAAAAACAAAGAAGCACTTATCTAAGCAGAGCAGCAGGCCACAGGAAAGATCCAGAAGCTCAGGTCCAACACTGGAACATTGACAAGGAGCAAGGAAGACAGAATCAGGTGGAGTTAAATAACAAAGCAGCCAACGAGCTCACCAGAACACCTGAGGGAGGAAGCTCAGAAGCTGCAGTACCACTTGTGACCACAGGAGTGAATTCAGCCACAGAATTCACAACACAAGGGGACCTGGAGGATGTTGCCTGACAGAATCCGAGGCTGCAGGCTCGGAACACTGTGTGTGAAGGCGCAGGGCAGGAGAGGCGGGAGCCAGCGCAGAGAGACGGCCAAGGAAGGAAAATAAGAAGGGGGTTCTGGTAAAGTGCACCCCAAACTACCTGAGAGCTTGCTGGACCACTGACCCGGAGGACACAGCACCCGGCTGGGGAACATCATCTGGAAAGTGTGAGTAAAGTGTGGAAACTGCACCCTGCTGTGTCCTCTGAATTATTACTGCATCACCCGCCCTGCATCACAACATTCACCATCATTGACTTTAACATTATAATTGCCCTGGAGCCCAGCTCTACCCATGGAGAGCTATAACTATTCTGCTGCATCACCATCAGCCCCAGCGGTCCCCTTAAGCAGCGTTGGCCACTCATTGTCAAACACCACGGGAGGCATCACGAACAATCCCCTTAAAAACTTTATTTCCCCTTTATTTCATCATTTTCATTGGATGCCTAGGGCTACAGACCGGGTCACTGTTGCCAAGACAACCCCCTGAAGAACCATCGAACCCTGCCTGAGTACCCCACGGCTCTAGCGGGCGCTCCATATAATGTGCAACCTATAGTCATCCTTGTAGTATAACGCACAGCTCATAGTCATACATGTAGTATAATGCACAGCCCATAGTCACTCATGTAGTATAATGCACAGCGCATAGTCAAACATGTAGTATAATGCACAGCCCATAGTCATCCATGTTGTATAATGCCCAGCCCATAGTCATCCATGTAGTATGATGCACAACACATAGTCATCCATGAAATATAATGTGCAACCCATAGTCATCCATGTAGTATAACGCACAGCTCATAGCCATACATGTAGTATAATGCACAAGCCATAGTCATTCATGTAGTATAATGCACAGCCCCTAGTCATCCATGCAGTATAATGTACAACCATAGTCATCCATGTAGTATAATGTACAACCCAGGATCCAGCTAAATTATTGCTGACATCGGCGGGCCCCTCACCCGCCGTACCCAATCGCAGCAGCGACTCTGCTAGTTACACTCCTGTTCCCAACGATGGCTATTTTTTTCTCAATATATATGGTGACCGACATGAGCATCACCCGCCCACAATAGTAATCCAAAAATATATGGCTTTGTCTCTAATTGAAATAACAAATGATATACTGATCATTAAAATGCGTACCATGTTAGCACAGGACAGATGACGCTGTTTCGGCAATACTCCGGCCTCCGGATTTAATGAATAAGTCCAATCATACCTCCTGATAACTGGCCACTCTATGTCTTTATACAATAAGAACATACATTTGCAATTTGCTGATTTTTGATGAACGCGGTTGATTGCTAATTAGTAAATGCCTTTGAGCAGAATGACCGATGGTAATTCAAATCATTAGATAGCAAATTAATAAAGTCAAAAGGACAGAAAGTTTTTTTTTAATTAATAGCAACTAATTATCTTAATTATCTGTTTCAATGGAGGAAACACCTTTAAAAGGCAGGAAGAAAATGTACTGTATTTTTTTTAATTGACCTGGTCTCCTTTGCAAAAATAATTTAATTTTGCAAGGTTAGTAGACAGCAATGAACTTGTATTAAATGGGTGGTCCGAAACTAAATCTTATTTTAGTCCTAAACGAATATTTCATATCATAATCTAATATATAAAAAGTCCATATTGCTCCCTCTCTACTCTAACTGATTTCTTTTTTTTACTACTTCCTGTGTGATTACGCTTTATTTGAGAATCCCAATACTGTCATTGCGCATTTTAAGGAGAGAATGACAGAGCGAACATCAGCACAGCCCCCTGCAAGTGATATTAGAGATGACAGGTGGTGCTCATAAAGTTCTATGGAGAGGAGATACACAGACAGATAGGTTGTCAAAAACACTTGCTTGGACTTCCAGTTCTGGCACCATTATGCAGTGATGCTGCTTATCGGTACATCTTACTACTGCAAAAATCCCTTGCACTCAGCTTCTGATAGTGAGAACTCTGCAGTGCAGCGCCACTAAAAATGGGACAGCGGTACAAGAATAAAGGCAGTGAAGATTGGGGTTGCAACAACCCGATATGGAAGAAACTTTCCCAGCAATCACAAGGAACAACTCACTGGTAACATCAGAGGATGATGGTATGGAGACAAGTCAGGATGACCATAAACATGAGCTTTGGATTGATTACAAACAGTCATAGAGGTGGCCTGGTAAATTACACCTGACATTCAGAAAGCACTGGTCTCAATGGTCAATAAACTGATGGCACAAATGCAGGCTGATATCAGTTGACATGAGTAGTGGTTAGATCTGGTGGAAAACTAAATTATAAGTGATAAAAGAAGAGATAAAGAGATGCCTGCAAGAAGTACTTAATGAGAACGAGAGGCTGGGAGAAAAAGCCGAGGACCTTGAAAATATGTCAATGAGAAATAAGTTTCGGGAGTGCCAGAGTCAGGGTTCCCCCCAAAGATCTCATCAAGTTCTGCCAGTAAAATCTTTCTGCACCCTGAGGCCTCAAAGGTTCATGTAAAATGAAGAAAGTCTACAGCACTATTTGAGTCTAGACCTTTGTGCATCAAAAAATCACCAAGAAATTTACTGACCCTGTAACACCCAGTCCGGTGCCTGTACCTTCGCGGGGTCCCCGTCGGGACTCCTGCTCTGTGCCGGCTCTACGCTGTCCTGACAGGGCCTCTGTTTCTCCTTCCTCCTCTGCTTCCTGGCATGCAGTCAGCAGGTCCTTGGGCTGTGTGCTTAGGTCGAGTGCGCTCGCTCCCGGTCTCTTAAAGAGAACACGTGCATTTTCCAAAAAGTGCTTCTGACCAATGGCATGTTAATGATCACTATTTCTAGCCCCTCCATCATAGGGAGGGTGCCGGAGCAGCAAGTATCCTAACTTCCGCTTTCTGCTAGCATGTGCTTCTGTTTCTGAAGTTCTCTGCCAGTGCTCCGCTTACACTGTTTGTCTCCACAGACTATCTGCTACCCGTTACCTAGCTTTCCTGGATGATCTCCAGTCTGCCTACTCCAATTCCATCTTGTCCCGCCATTCAGTTACCAGAACCTCTGGACAACGTCAGTACCACTGGACCCAGCTTCTACCCGTACCCCCTGGTACCCACCGGTTAGCTCTACGTTACCCGCTAACCCTGCTTGTCCGTCTGTCCCGCTGTTATGATCTGGTGGCCTAGGAGCAGCATGAGACGGACTCTGGAGAAGGTGGTCCCTGTACTGACCGCAAACCCTGAACCTAGCAGCGCAAATAGAAGTAGCCGTGGGGGGTACCTAACACTCCATAGACCCCTCGGCACAGCCTAAGATCTAACTACCCCTAAAGACAGAAACAGGAAACCTATCTTGCCTCAGAGAAAATCCGAGACAAAGCAAAGTCTATATATTGACTGCAGGTCACATAGACGATACCACTATAAATCATATACTGTATCTAATAAAGCATAAGTGGAAAAAATAAATTTAAAAAATGCAAGACAGCATTGAGGGTGGCAGGACTTATTGTCCCTCCTTTTTAGCACTCTATCTCCATGCACAAGAAAGTCCCCTGAAGATTCTGCTTGGATGAAACGCGTCGGGACGGACTATACAGGGAGAGTGCAGGGCATGTTTGGACAGGGGTAGTTGTGGACTGCCCTTGTAAGGGCAGGAGCTTTGGGGATAATCTATCGATAGCCCCATAGGGACTGACATAGGGACTGTCGTCTCCATTACTTTTCCGGACTTTCTTCTGACCAGAAAATTATCCGGTGCTCCTGGGCCCTCATCTTGGAACCGGTGAGATTGTTCCTTTTTATATTACTTATAGCCATCAGTGGCACTGTCTATATGCGACTATTGATGGTTTTTATTGCTTGTTCATGTAACTAGCCTGACGTTGTGTGCTGTTTGACGTTATTTTACTCCAGCTCCATATGTCAATTTCTAGTTCTTATGATATCTCCAATATGCTGTGGAGGATATCATTCTGTCCTTTCTGGGGATAATCAGTCTCTGTGGTTACCATACCTATTGCCTGAGACTCTGCCCCAGAATTTGTATTCACTTGGGTGTTTGGTTTAAGTTTGTTTGTGTGTAACTTTAGTCATAATAAAAGTTACGTTTTATTTTTTCCACTTATGCTTTATTAGACTCAGAGAAAATCCCCAAAGGATAGATAGCCCCCCACAAATATTGACTGTGAGAGGAGAGGGAAATAACATACGCAGATATGAAATCAGATTTTAGCATAGGAGGCTATACTAGCTAAAAAAGAAAGAATAGAACAGAGTACTATGCGGTCAGTATAAAAACACTAGAAAATATCCACCGCAGAAAATACGGATCACCACATCTGACTAAAGACATGGGGGGTATATCTGCATCTCCAGAGAAATAGCTAGGCTGCAAAAAATCCTTCACAGGCTAAGCTGGACAAGACAAAAACATGAAAATGCACAGAACTTTAAGGTCCACAGAAGGTGGACAGCAAAAACAAAGCCAGGACTTATCTTTGCAGAAAAGCACAGCAAACTGGAGAGACCAGCAGGGAAGTGAATCCTTCCAGAACAATGGACAACTGGCACTGACTAAAGGATCCTGCAAAGCTATATACCCCAGTCAGTTTTGCAATTAGTAGATACACCTGTCCACTCCTGCAGTCCAGGCACAACTGCATTACCCTCTACAACCACCGGAGGGAGCCCAAAAGCTGAATTCACAACATCCCGCTGGGTCAGCTACCACGAGTCCAGGGTCTAACTGGAGGTAGCACCCCGTGTCCTCCATACTCCCCATTCTGACCCTGTTCGAGGGGTCTTACCACGTGTGTCTGGGGCTCATGTAGTCACGCCCCCTTCGGAGCACCCCAGACTGTGGTTCCAAGGTTCAACCCCAATACTGTGCAGGATGCTTGGCATTTGCCACAGAACATCAGGATTAGCAAATTTACCACTAGCACCCTGTGCTCTTCACAGATGAAAGCAAGTTCACACTGAGCACGTGACAGACGTGACAGAGTCTGGAGACACCGTGGAGAGTGATCTGCTTCCTGCAACATCCTTGAGCATGACCAGTTTGGCAGTGGGTCAGTAATGGTGTGGGGTGGCATTTCATTGGAGGGCAGCACAGCCCTCCATGTGCTCGCCAGAGGTAGCCTGACTGCCATTAGGTACAGAGATGAGATCCTCAGACCCCTTGTGAGATCATATACTGGTGCGGTTGGCCCTGGGTTCCTCCTAATGCAGGATAATGCCAGACCTCATGTGGCTGGAGTGTTTCAGCAGTTCCTGCAAGATGAAGGCATTGAAGCTATGGACTGGTCCGCCTGTTCCCCAGACCTGAATCCAATCAAACACATCTGAGACATCATGTCTTGCTCCATCCACCAACGTCATGTTGCATTAGACTGTCCAGGAGTTGGCAGATGCTTTAGTCCAGGTCTGGGAGGATATCCCTCAGGAGACCTTCCACCACCTCATCAGGAGCATGCCCAGGCATTTTAGGGAGGTCATACAGGCATGTGGAGGCCACACACAAAGCTGAGCATCATTTCCTTGTTTTGAGGCATTTCCACTGAAGCTGGGTCAGCCAGTAACTTCATTTTCCACTTTGATTTTGAGCATCATTCCAACTCCAGACCTTCGTGGGATATTATTTCTGATTTACATTGATAATTTTTAGGTTTTATTGTTCTCAACACATTCCACTTTGTAATGAATAAAGATTTACAACTGGAAAATTTCATTCAGTGATATCTAGGATGTGGGATTTTAGTGTTCCCTTTATTTTTTTGAGCAGTGTATATATACGGGGAAAAGCAAAAGGGTAACAATAATTTGAATTTTTGAATTTCAAGCTCCATATCTAATTATCGGCTTTTGCATTGAACTTGAGACTGCTATCATTTTAAAGACAATCATCTTGGATATTTCATACTTAAATTTGACTTGCAACTATTTAACATATGATTAGTTATGCAGATTCTTATCATGTCACTGTATTGTTACTGGTTTTACTCCTAAAGATCTAAATTTTAAATTTTCTTATTTTGTTAGTATTTTGTAAATCTACCTTTAGCTTTCAACATTGCCTGAATATTTCTGGACATGCGCTCGATCAGATTCAAACATTTGTCTACTGAAATTTGATCTCAGGTCTCTTGGTGCAAAGTTTGGTCGACTTGGTCGACTAACTTGGGTATGTATACAATTTTTTCTTCAATTCTGCCCACAAGTGTTGATTGGGTTCAGGTCTGGTTACTGTGGAAGCCAATCTACAACCTCTGCTTCATTATCATTGGACCATTTATTCAACAATCTCAATGTATGCTTCGTATTGTTGTCCTATTGGAACACTATGTCATACTTTTCATACCCATAGTATTTGAGTGTACAAAGTAGTTCATCTTGTAGGATACTCACATTGAGACCACCATAGATCCTAGTGAAGTATCCAATGCTTTTGGCTGTGAAACAACCCCATACCATCCGGCTGTCTTCACCAAACTTGACATTTCCTTCAATTTCTCATTAGCCCTTTTATCCCTTGTTACTTTCAGACCTATTTGCACATATCAGAGCCTAGTCTATTGACTTTCGTATCATCACTCCTAACCACCCATTTCAAATCTCTAAATGTCCACTTTTTGTACTGGCTTGCAAACTTGAACCAACACTTCTTATGACAATAACTAGATGGTGGTCCAATTCTAACGCATCGGGTATTCTAGAATATGTATGTAGTTTATTTATGAAGATTTTAGAATAATACAATGAATACACAGAATTCGGCTGGCCGGGCGCGACCAATTAGCAAAGCGTGGTTCAAATCCCGTGCCAATTCGCTGCCGGAGTGTGTCTGTCGCTGATTGTTCGTGGCCGGCCACGTAGTATATAGCACAGCCACGTAGCATATAGCAGCCCACATAGTATATAATACAGCCACATAGTATATAACTCGGCTCACATAGTATATAACAGCCCACGTAGTAAATAACACAGCCCACATAGTATATTGCACAGCCACGTAGTATATTGCGCAGCCATGTAGTATATTGCACAGCCATGTAGTATATTGCACAGCTATGTAGTATATTGCACAGCCCACGTAGTATATTGCACAGCCACGTAGTATATTGCACAGCCATGTAGTATATTGCACAGCCCATGTAGTATATAGCACAGCCACGTAGTATATAGCACAGCCACGTAGTATATAGCACAGCCACGTAGTATATTGCACAGTCACGTAGTATGTAGCACAGCCCACATAGTATATTGCACAGCCCACATAGTATATTGCACAGCCCACATAGTATATTGCACAGCCACGTAGTATATTGCACAGCCGCAAAGTATATTGCACAGCCATGTAATATATTGCACAGCCCACATAGTATATAGCACAGAGCCACGTAGTATATAGCACAGCCACGGAGTATATTGTACAGCCCACGCAGTATATTTCACAGCCACGTAGTATATTGCACAGCCCATGTACAGTTGTGGCCAAAAGTATTGACACCCCTGCAATTCTGTCAGATAATACTCAGTTTCTTCCTGAACATGATTGCAATCACAAATTCTTTGGTATTATTATCTTCATTTAATTTGTCTTAAATGAAAAAACACAAAAGAGAATGAAGCAAAAAGCAAAACATTGATCATTTCACACAAAACTCCAAAAATGGGCCAGACAAAAGTATTGGCACCCTCAGCCTAATACTTGGTTGCACAACCTTTAACCAAAATAACTGCGACCAACCGCTTCCGGTAACCATCAATGAGTTTCTTATAATGCTCTGCTGGAATTTTAGACCATTCTTCTTTGGCAAACTGCTCCAGGTCCCTGATATTTGAAGGGTGCCTTCACCAAACTGCCATTTTTAGATCTCTCCACAGGTGTTCTATGGGATTCAGGTCTGGACTCATTGCTGGCCACCTTAAAAGTCTCCAGTGCTTTCTCTCAAACCATTTTCTAGTGCTTTTTGAAGTGTGTTTTGGGTCATTGTCCTGCTGGAAGACCCATGACCTCTTAGGGAGACCCAGCTTTCTCACACTGGGCCCTACATTATGCTGCAAAATTTGTTGGTAGTCTTCAGACTTCATAATGCCATGCACACGGTCAAGCAGTCCAGTGCCAGAGGCAGCAAAGCAACCCCAAAACATCAGGGAACCTCCGCCATGTTTGACTGTAGGAACACACGTTCTTTTCTTTGAATGCCTCTTTTTTTCTCCTGTAAACTCTATGTTTATGCCTTTGCCCAAAAAGCTCTACTTTTGTCTCATCTGACCAGAGAACATTCTTCCAAAACGTTTTAGGCTTTTTCAGGTAAGTGTTGGCAAACTCAAGCCTAGATTTTTTATGTCTCAGGGTAAGAAGTGGCGTCTTCCTGGGTCTCCTACCATACAGTCCCTTTTCATTCAGACGCCGACGGATAGAACGGGTTGACACTGTTGTACCCTCGGACTGCAGGGCAGCTTGAACTTGTTTGGATGTTAGTCGAGGTTCTTTATCCAACAACTGCACAACCTTGCGATGAAATCTCTTGTCAATTTTTCTATACCATCCACATCTAGGGAGGTTAGCCACAGTGCCATGGGCTTTAAACTTCTTGATGACACTGCGCACGGTAGACACAAGAACATTCAGGTCTTTGGAGATGGACTTGTAGCCTTGAGGTTGCTCATGCTTCCTCACAACTTGGTTTCTCAAGTCCTCAGACAGTTCTTTGGTCTTCTTTCTTTTCTCCATGCTCAATGTGGTACACACAAGGACACAGGACAGAGGTTGAGTCAACTTTAATTCATGTCAATTGGCTGCAAGTGTGATTTAGTTATTGCCAACACCTGTTACTTGCCACAGGTAAGTTATAGGTGCTGTTAATTACACAAATTATAGACGCATCACATGATTTTTCGAACAGTGCCAATACTTTTGTCCACCCCCTTTTTATGTTTGGTGTGGAATTATATCCAATTTGGCTTTAAGACAATTTTTTGTGTGTTTTTTTTCATTTAAGACAAATTAAATGAAGATAATAATAACAAAGAATTTGTGTTTGCAATCATTTTCAGGAAGAAACTGAGTATTATCTGACAGAATTGCAGGGGTGTCAATACTTTTGGCCACAACCGTAGTATATAACAGCCCACACAGTATATAACACAGCCCACGTAGTGTATAACACAGCCACGTAGTATATTGCACAGCCACGTAGTATGTAGCACAGCCACGTAGTATATTGCACAGCCCACATATTATATTGCACAGCCCACGTAGTATATCGCACAGCCAAATAGTATATTGCACAGCCACGTAGTATATTGCACAGCCAAGTAGTATATTGCACAGCCATGTAGTATATAGCACAGCCACGTAGTATATTGCACAACCCACGCAGTATATTACACAGCCCACATAGTATATAGCACAGCGACGTAGTATATAACACAGCTCATGCAGTATATAACACAGCCACCTAGTCCCACATAATATATAGCACAGCCAAGTAGTATATAGCACAGCCACATAGTATATTACACAGCCCACATAGCATATAGCACAGCCACGTAGTATATTGCACAGCCACGTAGTATATTGCACAGTCCACATAGTATATAGCACAGCCCACGTAGTATATAGCACAGCCACCTAGTATATTACACAGCCCACGTAGTATATACCACAGCCACGTAGTATATTGCACAGCTGATGCAGTATATAACACAGCCCATGCAGTATATTTACATAGCATAGCCCACGCAGTGTATTACAGCCACGTAATATATTACACGGCCCACGTAGTATATTGCACAGCCGACGTAGTATATAGCACAGTGACGTAGTTTATAACACAGCCCATGTGGTATATAACACAGCCCACGTAGTCCCACGTAGTATATAGCACAGCCAAGTAGTATATTGCACAGCCACGAAGTATATTGCACTGCCACGTAGTATATTGCACAGCCACGTAGTATATTGCACAGTCCACATGGTATATTTCACAGTCCATGTAGTATATTGCACAGCCCACGTAGTATATTGCACAGCCGACGCAGTATACTGCAGAGCCGACGCAGTATGTAACACAGCCCACGCAGCATATAGCACAGGCCACACAGTATATTACACAGCCTCGTAGTATATTACACAGCCCACGTAGTATGTAGCACAGCCACGTATTATATTGCACAGCTGACGTACTATATAACACAGCCAATGCAGTATATAGCACAGCCCACGCAGTATATAGCAATGTGGGCACCATATCCCTGTTAAAAAAAAAGTATTAAAATAAAAATAGTTATATACTCACCCTCCGACGGCCCCCGGATCCATCCCAGGCCTTTCCCGCTCATCGCGCGACGCTCCGGTCCCAAGCAGCAATAACACATGATGATGTAGCGGTCTTGCGTGTCTGCTACGTCATCTCTGGTCATTGCCGCAATGCATTATTGTGACTAGAGCGGTGCGCGACGAGAGGGAAAGGCCTGGGCTGGATCCGGGGGCCATCGGAGGGTGAGTATATAATGATTTTTTTTTTTCATGATTTTTAACATTGGGCATAGGCAGCATTAATAGTAAAAAATAACCCCAAAAGTGTACCATGCCTAGGTTTCGGCAGCTTATGTATATACATCCGAAGAACGAAAAAAAGCTATAGCCTTAAAAATATCAACATTTAATTCCAATCATTTAAAATCAACAAAGTTTAGCAAAAAAAATGACACAAAATATAAAATTTGTGAGGACACAATGTGCAAACTATGGTCGGACCAGCCTGTGCAGTAATGGCGCCACGGGTTATACGGTAAGTAAACAAACGTATAAATATACGAAGAATCAATGTAAAATACACAGTAAGGAAAGGGAGTAAAAAGCCCTATGTGGGTGGTCAAAAAGACCTAAGGTATCAAAAACTCTGGCAGTTAGATATAAAAATGTGCATAACCTAAGTAGGAATGGATGACAAGTAAGGTGGAAGTGCTGTGTTATCCGTAGTACAGTCATGGCCAAAAGTTTTGAGAATGACACCAAAATAATATTTTCACATGATCTGCTGCCCTCTGGTTTTTATTAGTGTTTGTCTGATGTTTATATCACATACAGAAATATAATTGCAATCATATTATGAGTACCAATAGGTTATATTGACAGTTAGAATGAGTTCATGCAGCAAGTCAATATTTGCAGTGTTGACCCTTCTTCTTCAAGACCTCTGCAATTCTCCCTGGCATGCTCTCAATCAACTTCTGGACCAAATCCTGACTGATAGCAGTCCATTCTTGCATAATCAATGCTTGCATTTTGCCAGAATTTGTTGGTTTTTGTTTGTCCACCAGTCTCTTGATGATTGACCACAAGTTCTGGGATTAAGATCTGGGGAGTTTCCAGGCCATGGACCCAAAATATCTATGTTTTGTTCCATGAGCCATTTAGTTATCACCTTTGCTTTATGGCAAGGTGCTCCATCATGCTGGAAAAGGCATTGTTGGGCGCCAAACTGCTCTTGTACGGTTGGGAGAAGTTGCTCTTGGAGGACATTCTGGTACCATTCTTTATTCATGGCTGTGTTTTTAGGCAAGACTGTGAGTGAGCCGATTCCCTTGGCTGAGAAGCAACCCCACACATGAATGGTTTCAGGATGCTTTACAGTTGGCATGAGACAAGACTGGTGGTATCGCTCACCTCTTCTTCTCCGAATAAGCTGTTTTCCAGATGTCCCAAACAATCAAAAAGGGGATTCATCAGAGAAAATGACTTTGCCCCAGTCCTCAGCAGTCCACTCCCTGTACCTTTTGCAGAATATCAGTCGGTCCCTGATGTTTTTTCTGGAGAGAAGTGGCTTCTTAGCTGCCCTCCTTGAAACCAGGTCTTGCTCAAAGAGTCTCACAGTGCGTGCAGAAGCACTCACACCAGCCTGCTGCCATTCTTGAGCAAGCTTGGCACTGCTGGTAGTCCGATCCCGCAGCTGAAACAGTTTTAAGATACGGTCCTGGTGCTTGCTGGTCTTTCTTGGGCGCCCTGGAGCCTTTTTGACAACAATGGAAGCTCTCTCCTTGAAGTTCTTGATGATGCGATAGATTGTTGACTGAGGTGCAATCTTTGTAGCTGCGATACTCTTCCCTGTTAGGCCATTTTTGTGCAGTGCAATGATGGCTGCACGTGTTTCTTTAGAGATAACCATGGTTAACTGAAGAGAAACAATGATACCAAGCACCAGCCTCCTTTTAAAGTGTCCAGTGATGTCATTCTTACTTAATCATGACTGATTGATCGCCAGCCCTGTCCTCAACACCCACACCTGTGTTAATGGATCAATCACTAAAACGATGTTAGCTGCTCCTTTTAAGGCAGGACTGCAATGATGTTGAAATGTGTTTTGGGGGTTAAAGTTCATTTTCTGGGCAAATATTGACTTTGCAAGTACAGTAATTGCTGTTAAGCTGATCACTCTGACATTCAGGAGTACATGCAAATTGCCATTAGAAAAAATGATGCAGTAAACTTTGGAAAAATTAATATTCGTCTCATTCTCAAAATTTTTGTCCATGACTGTAGTAAGGTGTCTGAATGCGAGTGCAGCCTAATAAGGAAACAATGGATTAAGTTAACCCAAGTAAATTAAAGCAGCCATAAATAACCCAGTAAATATAATGCCACTGGGCATTATATTTATTGGGTTATTTATGGCTGCAAAACTCAAAAAAACACAACATGAAGAGCAGACTCACCACAACCTTGTCAAATGACAAATGCACTCGCAGGGTGCAGCAGGCCCCCTATAATAAATGCTAAAGCAGCACAGGTGCAAGCTACTGATGAGTAGTGTTGAGCATTCCGATACCGCAAGTATCGGGTATCGGCCAATATTTGCGGTATCGGAATTCCGATACCGAGATCCGATATTTTTGTGATATCGGGTATCGGTATCGAATCAATAGGGATGTGTAAAATAAAGAATTAAAATAAAAAATATTGATATGCTCACCTCTCCGGCGGCCCCTGGACTTCACGCTGCTATCCGGGAGGCTTCTTTGTTTAAAAAGCGCGCCTTTCGGACCTGTGAATGACGTCCCGGCTTCTGATTGGTCGCGTGCCGCCCATGTGACCGGCACGCGACCAATCAGAGGCCGCGACGTCATTCGCAGGTCCTCAATTCCTAGAATTAGCAGTTTTGTGAATGAGAATGACGTCGCGGCTTCTGATTGGCCGCGTGCCGGTCACATGGGCGGCACGCGACCAATCAGAAGCCGGGACGTCATTCACAGGTCCGAAAGGCGCGCTTTTTAAACAAAGAAGCCTCCCGGATAGCAGCGTGAAGTCCAGGGGCCGCCGGAGAGGTGAGCATATCAATATTTTTTATTTTAATTCTTTATTTTACACATCCCTATGGATCCCAGGGCCTGAAGGAGAGTTTCCTCTCCTTCAGACCCTGGGAACCATGAGAATACCTTCCGATACTTGATGTCCCATTGACTTGTATTGGTATCGGATATCGGTATCGGCGATATCCGATATTTTTCGGGTATCGGCCGATACTATCCGATACCGATACTTTCAAGTATCGGACGGTATCGCTCAACACTACTGATGAGAGCAACAACCCACTCGCCCAAACATTAGAGGGGTTGGCTGCCTAGTAGCAAAAATGCACACAGGTAAGGCTTGCATAAGACACTATTCACACAGATAAATGTGATGCACAGTGTCTGGACAAACTATTGATTACGCCCATAGTATTAGCAGGTGGGCCGTCCAGCACTAAATATATACATGCAACACACAGGGAACAACATAAAGGGGCCCTTGCCACACCCTGCAAAAAGATTATAAAAAGTGCAAAAAAGCTAAAAAATTAAATAACATATATAATACATTAGATGAGGTATTAGTTACAATTTTGGCCAAAATGGATAAGCTTGCAACCCAACGTCAAGGGTCCTCATCAACTTGCAAGTCCTACTCTAATATCAAAAACAGCTAACATAGAAAAACTAAAAAAACACAACATGAAGAGCAGACTCACCAAAACCTTGTCAAATGACAAATGCACTCGCAGGGTGCAGCAGGCTCCTGATAAATGCTAAAGCAGTACAGGTGCAAGCTACTGAAGAGAAAAAATAACAAAATAAAAAAAATGCGGCTAATGAAATTAGACCGCAGCCAGCTCACCGATCCTTGCAGGTGCTTGGAACTTCATCTGGGACCAAGACGAGTGGTAATTGCAGCTGAAGAAAGGAAATGTTCCAGCTCCATAAAATGTCAATGCTTTATTTTTCCATTAAAATCTTAGTACAAAATATCCTTGCATAAATCTGAATGCTGAAGTGTCACAATGAGAGCGACGCGTTTCGATTTGGTCTGATCTTAATCCATGCTTAGTTTAGTGTGAATTCTGACATTTACTATATAGTAATCCTGGACCAATCAAATTGCTGCTTTTTTTTTTTTTTTACTGATTACTTCTGCAGGTCCTGGACATAATTATGTCAATGCAATATAAATGAACTTATCTAAATAATAAAACAAACCAAACTACCAAATTAAATACAAACACAATAAGGCTGTGTGCACACGTAGGAAACGTGGCGCAGAATTTTCTGCACCAAATCTGCATCGTGTGCACATACCCCAAGAGCTAAGAAAAAACCAATAAACAATAAATAAGTTTTAAGCATAGGGATACATGATTTAGTTTTTTCTGTTGAGGCCAAAAGGGTATCTCGTTTGTAGATTATAAATCCAAAAAGCTTCTCTAGTGAGAAGCTGTCTTTTTACATCCCCTCCCCTTTGGGAAGGTTTTATCTGTTCAATACCCTGTACTGTCATCATAGAATAATCACCTGAATGACAAGTTACAAAATGCTTGGCAACAGCTGAAACATTACGGCTAGTTGTGTTATTACTGGTTAGGTCCCTGAGATGTTCCGATATTGTAATTTTAAGTTTCCTCGTTGTGCATCCTATATAAGAGATTTTACAAGAAGTGCAGTCTATTTTAGAAACAACATTATTTGTGTGACAGTTTATAAATTCATTTATTTGATATGTTTTCGTTCCCTCTGTGTTTTGGAAAGTATTATTAGTTTTCGCATTGCGGCATGTGCTGCAAGCAGCAGTGCCGCATTTGTAAAAACCCCTACATTGTAGCCATGTTTTAGATACACGTTGATAAGCAAAGGAGTTTGGGGAAAGGGAGCTACCAATAGATGGTGCTCTTCTGGCCACTATATTTAATCCGTCTTTTAGGATATCTGCAAGGCTATCGTCTTCCCGTAAAATGGGTAATCTATTTAAAACTATATTTTTGATTTCATTAAATTGGCTACTGTATTGGAAACAGACATATGGTTCATTTTTTCTGTTCTTTTTTGCCTTTTTACTATCTGCACTGGGTACGAGCAAGCTATCTCTGGATTTATTATTAACTATTTGATGCGCTCTGTCTAGAGTCCATTTAGGATATTTTTGTTTTTGTAATTTATTTCTCAAGTTATTGAATTCGTCACTTCTTTCCTTCATGTTGCTACAGTTTCTTTTCAGCCTTGTGTATTCACCTACCGGAATGGATTTAATGGTGTGTTTGGGGTGACTGCTTTTCGCATGTAGTACTGTGTTTCCACTTAAAGGTTTCAGATGTGTTTTGCTTCCTATGACTTGATTGATAGTCCCCACCAAATCCAAATCCAGAAAAGAAATTCGATTGCTGTCCCATTTATAGGTAAATTTAATACAGTATTCATTTTTATTAATGAATTCTATGAAGTTTGGTACGGCAGATACACTGCCCCCCCCCCCCAAATAGTTAGGGTGTCATCTATGTATCTGCCGTACCAGACAAGAGACTCGATAAAGGGATTGTTCACATTATAGATGTATTTACACTCCCAATCTGCCATTGTGAGATTGGCTGAAGAGGGGGAGTATTTAGCCCCCATTGGAACTCCTGTCTTTTGTTTATAGACCACGCCATCAAAAGAAAAAATGTTGTGCCTTAGAAGGAAAAAAGTGACTTGTAAAACAAAATTTGTAAGATCCTGAGTACAAGAACTGTGATATTCCAGATGGAATTGAAGCGCCTCCATTGCTAATGTGTGTGGTATACATGTATATAGTGATATAACATCACAGCTCAGCCATGAGTAGTTGTTATGCCATATTTTATTTGAGAAGGTTTTTAACACTTCTCTCGAATCTTTAATATAGCCTGGCAATTTCACCACTAGCGGCTGCAAAATGGAGTCTACCCACTCACATAAATGCTCACTCATTGAGCCTATGCCAGATACAATGGGTCTCATTGCTGGTATACCTTCACTTTTGTGTACTTTTGGCAGACCATACAATGTGGGCATTTTCGGATGCGACACATATATATAGTCTGCCTGTTTTTTATTGAGGACACCAAGCTCTAAGCCCTCGTTCACAATGATGTTGATTTCTTCATTATATTTTTTAGTAGGATTTCCTTTTAGTTTTTCATATGTGTCATTATCATTCAGTAAATCTAATATTTTGTCCCTATAATCTTCCTTATTAATGACTACTATCGTGCCCCCCTTGTCACTTATTTTGATGACAATGTTTCTCATTTCTTGTAATTCTGCAAGGGCTTTTTTTGAGTGAATGAATGAAAGATTATTTTGTTTTTTATTTTTTGTCATTTTGGTTTTGTCATCTTTTAATAATTTTAAATCTTTCTCAATCATTTCTGGGAATTTGTCCATACATTCCACCCTGGATTGAATAGGGTAGAAATAGGGATTTTTAGTACTGAATGATATAGACTGATTAACTTTAATATTATTTTTAATATCAGGTGTAGATAGACTTTGTAAGCAAGTGAGCGCAAGTTGTTCTTTAAAGTCCATGCTCTCATATTCATTTATTATGTGGTCTTCATTTTATGTGATTGTCTCTTCATTATTCGTAACAAAATGTTTTTTCACTGTTAAGTTGCGGACAAATTTATTCACATCCAATATAGTCATGAACAGGTTAAATTCAGTGTCTGGAACAAAATTTAATCCCAAGGATAAGACGACATCTAGTTGATCTTTTGATAGTTCTTGTGATGACAAATTAATAACATTATTTTCCGTTATTGCTTCCGTTTTCCCTTGTATCTGGTGGAAATTCTTGGCGTTTTTCTTATGTTTTCTTCCACCTCGTCTCTTCTGTTTTTTGATGGTCTATATGATCTTTGTCTGTTTTCCCACGTATTGCTTTCCAGGGAAATGTCCGATGTACTGGGGTTGGTGTCTGATGATTCAGCATCTGACGAAGTGAAGTTTACCTGCGGTTTGATGATCGTTTTTTTATGAGCTGAGCTGGTTTTCAGTATAGATCTGGGGAGATTTATAGATTTTATCCCACTGGCCCCAATCATATACTTTGTCTGAGGCATAGTCATTTAGATCTCTTTCAAACTTTCGTTTTTTTCGTGCCATAATCTCAGTTTCCAGTGTACCGATATTTTGTTTCATTTTTGTTAATGCTGGTTCAAACTGGGATAAGTTTTTATATTTGTCAATAGAGATGTTCAATTCTTCTATATTTTTTTGAGTTTCACTCCACTTTAGTTCGTCATATTTTATAAGCAATTTCATTAGGTTCAGGGAACAATTAGTTAACACCTGATTCCACTCTTTTTTTAAATCATCAGAATAGATCAGAGTGGATATTTTTTTAATCCTTAATCCCTGTGGGACCATGTCTTTAGCCAAGTAATTTTGCAATGTGGTATTGCTCCACCAGATTTTCATTTCTTGTATAGATAGTTTTTCCAGCTCTATCAACTGCGAGGAAAAATCAGGGTTTTCCGCTGTAAGGCCGGCCTCACACTAGCGAGTTTTATGGACGTAAGAGAGGTGCAGAAAATACGGATTGCATACGGTACAATGCTTCTCTACGCCCCTGCTCCTATCAGCCGTATTTTACTGATCCTTATTATATGGTCTTCTACGGCCGTAGAAAATCGCAGCATGCTGCGTTTGTCACCATATTGCAAAAAAATCCGCCAATGAAAGTCTACGGGGGCCAGAAAAATACGGATTACACACGGACCAGCAGTGTAACTTGCGAGAAATACGCAGCGGTGTTAGAGAGAAAAGCCGGCAATTCAGCACAGGTGTACAGTAAAATCACACTGACAGCTTACAATAGAATATGTAGAATAAATGTGTACACATAGAATAGGTATATATATACATATATATATATATATATATATGTCAATGAGACACATATATCCAACCCCTAGTTTTACCAGTGTGAGGAGTGGCCTAATAAATAAAACCTTTTGCTCCCCCTAGTGGCCGGAGTGTGAAGTGTAATGTGTGCTGGTGATACCTGATCAGAAGAACTCCTTTAGTGCCATCAGACGTACCATCACTCCCCTTAGTGGCAGAGCAACGTTACTGCAACGACCAGGTCTCTGGGAAGCTGCATATGTATATATATTATTTAATACAGCGCTAAATAGCTTTAAAGCCGGTAATTCAATTGCCGGCTTTTCCTATCTCCTTCCTAAACCTGACATGATATGAGACATGGTTTACATACAGTAAACCATGTCATATCCCCATATTTTTTTGCATATTCCACACTACTAATGTTAGTAGTGTGTATGTGCAAAATTTGGGTGCTCTAGCTATTAAATTTAAGGGTTAAATGGCGGAAAAAATTGGCGTGGGCTCCCGCACAATTTTCTCCGCCAGAGTAGTAAAGCCAGTGACTGAGGGCAGATATTAATAGCCTGGAGAGGGTCCATGGTTATTGGCCCCCCTGGCTAAAAACATCTGCCCTCAGCCACCCCAGAAAAGGCACATCTGGAAGATGCACCTATTCTGGCACTTGGCCACTCTCTTCCCACTCCCGTGTAGCGGTGGGATATGGGGTAATGAAGGGTTAATGTCACCTTGCTATTGTAAGGTGACATCATGCCAGATTAATAATGGAGAGGCGTCAATTATGACACCTATCCATTATTAATCCAATTGTATGAAATGGTTAAAAACACACACACATTATTAAAAATTATTTTAATGAAATAAACACACAGGTTGTTTTAATATTTTATTGCTCTCTCAATCCACCTGAAGACCCTCGCTCTGTAACAAAGGAAAAATAATAAACCAACAATATACATACCTTCCGATGATCTGTAACGTCCCACGATGTAAAACCATCTGAAGGGGTTAAAATATTTTACAAGCAGGAGCTCTGCTATAATGCAGCTGTGCTCGTGCCTGTAAAACCCCGGGGAATGAAGGTAATGTAGGTCAATGACCTGTAGTTACCTTCAGTCCCAGTGATGCGCCCTCTGCTGGTTGTCCTCATATGAACTCGAGCCTGGGAGCTTTCCAGGTAGCACGAGATTTGTTCAGTACTCGAAGAAACTGTTATATTTTCCCATAATGGATGCGGACAATATCTCCGATGAGACACTTCGAGCGCAAGACGGGCCTCTACAAGGTCGTGCTGATGCAGGTAATTTTTTCATTGACTGCAATACTAATGACGAACTTGAGGTGATTAGTACTAAATCTTTGGAATATAAAATACAATCGCTGGCTGAGAAAGAAATAAGAATGTTCTGGACTATTGAATCTCTTAAGTCTTACATTGATTGCAATAGAGTACCTCGAGGACTGAGAATTTTTAAAGAACCTTCTCAATTCCAAGATGATTTGGTTTTTAAAAGTGAATGGGAGGCTATCCATCTTGAATGCTTTCAGAAGTTACTGAGATTTGTGACTGCTAAAAACGAACGAGAGTATGCTGCGGTATGCGTCCAGTTGGAAAAAGCTAAATTGGAACTTTCTTCACGGCATAATGAAAATCAAATCAAATATTTTTAAAAAAATTGGACAGAAAATTGATAGTAACACAGATTGAAACAAAACAGAAGAAAAAAGAAAACTTTGTGAGGGATAATCAGGATTTTGATACTGGAAGAATTTTTACATGGAAACAAGCCACCAAAAAACAGACATTTTATTCAAAAAAACCGTAATCAAAGTTTTTTTTGGAAAGAAACGGATTAATGATGGGTGGTTTACAGATTCGGACTCTAGTGCAGCTGAGGATTGTGCAGAATCAGATGTTTCTATTCCTGGTGTATCAACAGTCCCTTTAGGCATCCCAAGACAAGACGAGGGGGCAGGTGTTCCAAATCCAGGAAAGAAGCGCAAACAGGTCTCATGGAGACATTAGGTGACTCTGGTGATACAACTGTTATAAATTTGTCACGTAAAATGTTGACTTCAGACCATGTTTCTTTACTCTCAAAAGGTTTGAATTATTGCATTCCCGCAGCATTTGATTTAACTGAGTTCAAAATTGATTTGTTTAAGAGTGTCAGAAAATTACATTTATATAAAACATTCATTGATAAAAATGCAGATCCCATACATGCGGAGACAAGAAATCTGATCTCCATTGGAACGTTGGGCTTTATGGCATATCCTCCTGATGATATTTCTCTTAACGATGATGTGCAATTACTTCTCGATATTTCCAGCTCAAATGAATGCTTGTTACAACCGCAGGACACTATTAGTTCTGGTCGTGAGATCAAGTTTTGTTCCCCCATCCACCCCAGGTAATGTCATAGATTTGTTCCAAGAGCTAGTAGTTAACCCCTTCATGACCCAGCCTATTTTGACCTTAAAGACCTTGCCATTTTTTGCAATTCTGACCAGTGTCCCTTTATGAGGTAATAACTCAGGAACGCTTCAACGGATCCTAGCGATTCTGAGATTGTTTTCTCATGACATATTGAACTTCATGATAGTGGTAAATTTAGGTCGATAATTTTTGCGTTTATGTGTGAAAAAATTGGAAATTTGGCGAAAATTTTGAAAATTTCGCAATTTTCAAATTTTGAATTTTTATTCTGATAAACCAGAGAGATATGTGACACAAAATAGTTAATAAATAACATTTCCCACATGTCTACTTTACATCAGCACAATTTTGGAAACAATTTTTTTTTTTGCTAGGAAGTTATAAGGGTTAAAAGTTGATCAGTGATTTCTCATTTTTACAACAAAATTTACAAAACCATTTTTTTTAGGGACCACCTCACATTTGATGTCAGTTTGAGGGGTCTATATGGCTGAATATACCCAAAAGTGACACCATTCTAAAAACTGCACCCCTCAAGGTGCGCAAAACCACATTCAAGAAGTTTATTTACCCTTGAGGTGTTTCACAGCAGCAGAAGCAACATAGAAGGAAAAAATGAACATTTCACTTTTTAGTCACAAAAATGATCTTTTAGCAACAATTTTTTTATTTTCCCAAGGGTAAAAGGAGAAACTGGACCACAAAACTTGTTGTCCAATTTGTCCTGAGTACGCTGATACCCCATATGTGGGGGGGAACCACTGTTTGGGCGCATGGCAAGGCTCGGAAGGGAAGGAGCGCCATTTGACTTTTTGAATGAAAAATTAGCTCCAATCTTTAGTGGACACCATGTCGCGTCTGGAGAGCCTCTGTGTGCCTAAACATTGGAGCACCCCCACAAGTGACCCCATTTTGGAAACTAGACCCCCCAAGGAACTTATCTAGATGCATAGTGAGCATTTTGTACCCCCAGGTGCTTCACAAATTGATCTGTAAAAATGAAAAAGTACTTTTTTTTAACAAAAATTTTCTTTTAGCCTCAATTTTTTTCATTTTCACATGGGCAACAGGATAACGTGGATCATAAAATGTGTTCAGCAATTTCTCCTGAGTACACTGATACCTCATATGTGGGGGTAAACCACTGTTTGGGCGCACGGCAGAGCTCAGAAGGGAAGGAGCATCATTTGACTTTTTGAATGAAAAATTAGCTCCAATCTTTAGTGGACACCATGTCGCGTCTGGAGAGCCTCTGTGTGCCTAAACATTGGAGCACCCCCACAAGTGACCCCATTTTGGAAACTAGACCCCCCAAGGAACTTATCTAGATGCATAGTGAGCATTTTGTACCCCCAAGTGCTTCACAAATTGATCCATAAAAATGAAAAAGTACTTTTTTTCACAAAATTTTTCTTTTAGCCTCAATTTTTTTCATTTTCACATGGGCAATAGGATAAAGTGGTTCCTAAAATGTGTTGAGTAATTTCTCCTGAGTACACTGATACCTCATATGTGGGGGTAAAACACTGTTTGGGCGCACGGCAGAGCTCAGAAGGGAAGGAGCGCCATTTGACTTTTTGACATACATTGTGTACATCAGGTTGGTGTGTGTGTTGTAGTGTACGTCAGGTTGGTGTGTGTGGTGTATACTGCACCACACACACCAACCTGATGTACACCACACCACACACCAACCTGACATACACTACAACACACACACCAACCTGACGTAGGGTCAGGTTGGCGAGTGTGGAGTAGTGTACATCAGGTTGGTGTGTAGTGTACGTCAGGTTGGTGTGTGTGTGTGGTGTATACTACACCACACACACCAACCTGACGTATACTTCACCACGCACTAACCTGACATACATTACAACACACACACCAAACTGACGTAGGGTTAGGTTGGCAAGTGTGGAGCAGTGTACATCAGGATGTGGTGTAGTGTACGTCAGGTTGGTGTGTGTGGTGTATACTACACCACACACACCAACCTGACGTACACCACACCACACACCAACCGGACATACACTACAACACACACACACACCAACTTGACGTAGGGTCAGGTTGGCGAGTGTGGAGTAGTGTACATCAGGTTGGTGGGTAGTGTACATGTGGTGTAGTGTATGTCTGGTTGGTGTGTGTGTGGTGTATACTACACCACACACACACCAACCTGACGTACACTACACCACACACCAACCTGACATATATTACAACACACACACCAACCTGACGTAGGGTCAGGTTGGCGAGTGTGGAGTAGTGAACATCAGGTTGGTGGGTAGTGTACATGTGGTGTAGTGTACGTCAGGTTGGTGTGTTGTGTGTATACTACACCACACACACCAGCCTGACATACACTACAACACACACACACCAACCTGACGTAGGGTCAGGTTGGCGAGTGTGGAGTAGTGCACATCAGGTTGGTGGGTAGTGTACATGTGGTGTAGTGTACGTCCGGTTGGTGTGTGTGGTGTATATTACACCACACACACCATCCTGACGTACACCACACCACACACCAACCTGACATACACTAGACCACACATACCAACCTGACGTAGGGTCAGGTTGGTGTATGTGGTGTAGTGTATATCAGGTTGGTGTGTGGTGTAGTGTACGTCAGGTTGGTGTGTGTGGTGTATTGTGTATATCAGGCTGGTGTGGGTGAGTGCTGTAGTCGAATATCAGGATGTGGCTAGTCCACGGATGTGTGATGAATTCTGAAGCATTCATCCAACCACAGTCCAGGTTTGTCAGGACTAGGGTTGAGCGAAACGGGTCGTTTATTTTCAAAAGTCGCCGACTTTTGGCAAAGTCGGGTTTCATGAAACCCGATCCGACCCCTGTGCGGGGTCGGCCATGCGGTACGCGACTTTCGCGCCAAAGTCGCGTTTCAATGACGCGAAAAGCGCCATTTCTCAGCCAATGAAGGTAAACGCAGAGTGTGGGCAGCGTAATGACATAGGTCCTGGTCCCCACCATCTTAGAGAAGGGCATTGCAGTGATTGGCTTGCTGTCTGCGGCGTCACAGGGGCTATAAAGGGGCGTTCCCGCCGACCGCCATGTTACTGCTGCTGATCTGAGCTTAGGGAGAGGTTGCTGCCGCTTCGTCAGAAGCAGGGATAGCGTTAGGCAGGGTCTATTAACCACCAAACCGCTTGTGCTGTAGCGATTTCCACTGCCCAACAACACCTTCGGTGTGCAGGGACAGTGGAAGCTACATTTTTTTTTTTTTTCCCCCTCAGCGCTGTAGCTCATTGGGCTGCCCTAGAAGGCTCCCTGATAGCTGCATTGCTGTGTGTACGCCGCTGTGCAAACCAACTGCTTTTTTCAAAGCACAAATCCTCTTGTTCCTTCCTTTCTGCACAGCTATCTTTTTTGTTTGTCCACACTTTTTATTTAATCTGTGCATCAGTCCACTCCTTATTGCTGCCTGCCATACCTGGCTGAGATTACTGCAGGGAGATAGTAATTGTTGGACACTCCCTGTTTTTTTTTTTTTTTTTTTGTGGGAGATTAAGATTGACATTTCTGCTAGAGTGCCATCCCTGTGTGTGCCATCTCTCACTCAGTGGGCCATAGAAAGCCTATTTATTTTTTTGCTTGATTTGGGTTATAAAATCTACCTGAAAAAATCACTACATCAATTAGTGGGAGAAAAATATTGGCCTCAGGGCTTGTGTGCCACTCTTGACTCCTGTGTGTGCCATCTCTCAGTCAGTGGGCCATAGAAAGCCTATTTATTTTTTTGCTTGATTTGGGTTCTAAAATCTACCTGAAAAAATCACTACATTAATCAGTGGGAGAAAAATATTGGCCTCAGGGCTTGTGTGCCACTCCTGACTCCTGTGTGCATCATCACTCACTCAGTGGGCCATAGAAAGCCCATTTTTTTTTTTTTTTTTGCTTTATTTGGGTTCTAAATTCTACCTGAAAAAATCAATCAATCAATCAGTGGGAGATTAATATTGGCCTTTGGGCTTGTGTGCCAGTCCTAAGCGTGCCATCTCTCTCTCTCAGATAGTGGGCCATAGAAAGCCTATTTATAATTTTTTTTATTAGGTTTATAAATTTTCCCTGGAACAAAAAAAAAAAAAGTGGGAGATTAATATTGACCTCTGGGCTTGTGTGCCAGTCCTGAGCGTGCCATCTCTCTCACAAATAGTGGGCCATAGAAAGCCTATTTATTTATTTTTTTTTGGTTTTATAAATTCTCCCTGAAAAAAAAAAGGGAGATTAATATTGGCCTTTGGGCTTGTGTGCCAGTCCTAAGCGTGCCATCTCTCTCTCTCAGATAGTGGGCCATAGAAAGCCTATTTATTATTTTTTTTATTGGGTTTATAAATTTTCCCTGGAACAAAAAAAAAAAGTGGGAGATTAATATTGGCCTCTGGGCTTGTGTGCCAGTCCTGAGCGTGCCATCTCTCTCACAAATAGTGGGCCATAGAAAGCCTATTTATTTATTTTTTTTTGGTTTTATAAATTCTCCCTGAAAAAAAAAAAGGGAGATTAATATTGGCCTTTGGGCTTGTGTGCCAGTCCTAAGCGTGCCATCTCTCTCTCTCAGATAGTGGGCCATAGAAAGCCTATTTATTATTTTTTTTATTGGGTTTATAAATTTTCCCTGAAAAAAAATAAAAAGTGGGAGATTAATATTGGCCTCTGGGCTTGTGTGCCAGTCCTGAGCGTGCCATCTCTCTCACAAATAGTGGGCCATAGAAAGCCTATTTATGTTTTTGGTTGATTTGGGTTCTAAATTCTACCTGAAAAAATCAATAAATCAATCAGTGGGAGATAAATATTGGCCTATGGGCTTGTGTGCCACTCCTGACTCCTGTGTGCGTCATCTCTCACTCAGTGGGCCATAGAAAGCCTTTTTTTGTTTTATTTGTTTTCTAAATTCTCCCTGAAAAAATCATTTTATTTTATTTGGTTTCTAAATTCTTCCTGAAAAAATCATTTTATTCTATTATTTTTTTTTCCTAAAGTCTCCCTGAAAAAAAAACAAAAACAAATCAGTGGGAGATTAATATTGCCCTTTCTGCTTGTGTGCCAGTCTTGACTCCTGGGTGTGCCATCTCTCTCTCTCCAATTGTGGGCCATAGAAAGCCTATTTATTTTTTTAGCTTGATTTGGGTTCCAAAATCTACCTGAAAAAATCACTACATCAATCAGTGGGAGATAAATATTGGCCTCAGGGCTTGTGTGCCACTCCTGACTCCTGTATGCGTCATCTCTCACTCAGTGGGCCATAGAGAGCCTTTTTTTGTTTTATTTGTTTTCTAAATTCTCCCTGAAAAAATCATTTTATTTTATTTGGTTTCTAAATTCTTCCTGAAAAAATCATTTTATTCTATTATTTTTTTTTCCTAAAGTCTCCCTGAAAAAAAAAACAAAAAACAAATCAGTGGGAGATTAATATTGCCCTTTCTGCTTGTGTGCCAGTCTTGACTCCTGGGTGTGCCATCTCTCTCTCTCTCCAATTGTGGGCCATAGAAAGCCTATTATTTTTTTAGCTTGATTTGGGTTCCAAAATCTACCTGAAAAAATCACTACATCAATCAGTGGGAGATAAATATTGGCCTCTGGGCTTGTGTGCCACTCCTGACTCCTGTGTGCGTCATCTCTCACTCAGTGGGCCATAGAAAGCCTTTTTTTGTTTTATTTGTTTTCTAAATTCTCCCTGAAAAAATCATTTTATTTTATTTGGTTTCTAAATTCTTCCTGAAAAAATCATTTTATTCTATTATTTTTTTTTCCTAAAGTCTCCCTGAAAAAAAAACAAAAAACAAATCAGTGGGAGATTAATATTGCCCTTTCTGCTTGTGTGCCAGTCTTGACTCCTGGGTGTGCCATCTCTCTCTCTCTCTCTCCAATTGTGGGCCATAGAAAGCCTATTATTTTTTTAGCTTGATTTGGGTTCCAAAATCTACCTGAAAAAATCACTACATCAATCAGTGGGAGATAAATATTGGCCTCTGGGCTTGTGTGCCACTCCTGACTCCTGTGTGCGTCATCTCTCACTCAGTGGGCCATAGAAAGCCTTTTTTTGTTTTATTTGTTTTCTAAATTCTCCCTGAAAAAATCATTTTATTTTATTTGGTTTCTAAATTCTTCCTGAAAAAATCATTTTATTCTATTTTTTTTTTCCTAAAGTCTCCCTGAAAAAACAAACAAAAACAAATCAGTGGGAGATTAATATTTACATTTGTGCTTCGGTGACAGTCCTGCGTGTGTGGCATCTCTCTCATTTGTTGCCACCAACAGAGTGTGTAACATTGTGCCTGATTTTCGTTGTGGTCTCACTCACCTGTAAAGGGGTAGCTAAATCATTCTGAAGTTATAGCTCACCGTGTAAGTTGTGTGACAGCAACAAATACCGTTAGTTTGTTTACGTTTTTAAAACAATGAGGAAGTCTGGTGGAAGAGGTCGTGGCCGGGGGCGTTCATTGTCAGCTGGTAATGAGGGTAGTGGTAGTGGTGGAGCATCAGCTGGTCGTGGGAAAAAAAATATTGCACCTAAGTCTGGAGCTGTGGAGCCAGGTTCGTCGTCTGGCTACACAAGGCCTCGAACGCTCCCTTTTCTGGGAGTAGGAAAACCGCTTTTAAAGCCGGAGCAGCAAGAGCAAGTTTTGGCTTATCTTGCTGACTCAGCCTCTAGCTCTTTTGCCTCCTCTCGTGAAACTGGAAAATGTCAAAGCAGCGCGTCGTTAGTGGATGTTCACGGTCAGGGACAAGGCGCTTCCTTGTCCTCTTCAGCAAAAACAACAACAGAGAAGAATGCAGCAGGCGACACAACGGATTACTCCATGGAGCTCTTTACACATACCGTCCCTGGCTTAGAAAGTGAAGCAGTTAACAGTCCATGCCCATTACAAGTTGAATCTGACATGGAGTGCACTGATGCACAGCCACAGCCAGACTACTATGCTGGTCCTTTGACTCAGACCACAACATTGCCCTCGCAGGGTAATGATCAAGAATCAGACCCTGATGAGACTATGTTGCCCCATCACGAACGCTATACCACCGACCGACACGGTGACACAGACGAAGTTGCACACGAGCTACATGAAGAGGTAATAGATGACCCAGTTCTTGACCCCGATTGGCAGCCATTGGGGGAACAGGGTGCAGGCGGCAGCAGTTCTGAAGCGGAGGAGGAGGGGCCGCAGCAGGCATCAACATCGCAACAGGTTCCATCTGCCGGGCCCGTATCTTGCCCAAAACGCGTGGCAAAGCCAAAACCTGTTGGAGGACAGCGTGGCCATCCGGTTAAAGCTCAGTCTGCAATGCCTGAAAAGGTATCCGATGCTAGAAAGAGTGCAGTCTGGCATTTTTTTAAACAACATCCAATTGATCAGCGCAAAGTCATCTGTCAAAAATGTTCAACTAACTTAAGCAGAGGACAGAATCTGAAAAGTCTCAATACAAGTTGCATGCATAGACATTTAACCACCATGCATTTGCAAGCCTGGACTAACTACCAAACATCCCTTAAGGTTGTAGCACCCTCGGCCAATGAAGCTAGTCAGCAACGCAACATCCCTTTCGGCAGTGTAGGGCCACCATTTTCCGCACTACCTGCAGTATCTGTGCAGGTTTCTTTGCCAGGCCAAAGCAGTCAGGGTCAGGGAATCACCAGTTTCGTAGTAGGAAACACTGCATCGGCCGCACCGGCGGCAACAATACCATCTCCCACCGTCTCTCAGTCTGCCATGTCCACCGGCACCCCCGCTAGTTCCACGATCTCCAGCTCTCCAGTCCAGCTCACCCTACATGAGACTATGGTTAGAAAAAGGAAGTACTTAGCCTCGCATCCGCGTACACAGGGTTTGAACGCCCACATAGCTAGACTAATCTCGTTAGAGATGATGCCCTACCGGTTAGTTGAAAGCGAAGCTTTCAAAGCCCTGATGGACTACGCTGTACCACGCTACGAGCTACCCAGTCGACACTTTTTTTCCAGAAAAGCCATCCCAGCCCTCCACCAGCATGTTAAAGAGCGCATCGTCCATGCACTCAGGCAATCTGTGAGCACAAAGGTGCACCTGACAACAGATGCATGGACCAGTAGGCATGGCCAGGGACGTTACGTGTCCATCACGGCACACTGGGTGAATGTTGTGGATGCAGGGTCCACAGGGGACAGCAAGTTTGGGACAGTTCTGCCTAGCCCACGGTCTAGGAAACATTTGGCTGTAGCCGTTCGCACCCCCTCCTCCTCCTCTTCGTCCTCCTGCAGAAGCGAGAGCTCGTCCACAGACCGCAGTCGCACAACCACTCCATCCGCAGCTGCCACTGTTGCACACCAGGTCTCCCATTATTGGGCAGCTACTGGCAAACGTCAGCAGGCTGTATTGGCTATGAAGTGTTTGGGCAACAACAGACACACCGCGGAAGTTCTGTCCGAGTTCTTGCAGAAAGAAACGCAGTCGTGGCTGGGCACTGTAGATCTTGAGGCAGGCAAGGTAGTGAGTGATAATGGAAGGAATTTCATGGCTGCCATCTCCCTTTCCCAACTGAAACACATTCCTTGCCTGGCTCACACCTTAAACCTGGTGGTGCAGTGCTTCCTGAAAAGTTATCCGGGGTTATCCGACCTGCTCCTCAAAGTGTGTGGACTTTGCTCACATATCCGCCGTTCGCCCGTACACTCCAGCCGTATGCAGACCTATCAGCGTTCTTTGAACCTTCCCCAGCATCGCCTAATCATAGACGTTGCAACAAGGTGGAACTCAACACTGCACATGCTTCAGAGACTGTGCGAACAGAGGCGGGCTGTTATGTTTTTGTGGGAGGATACACATACACGGGCAGGCAGTAGGATGGCAGACATGGAGTTGTCAGGTGTGCAGTGGTCGAAGATTCAAGACATGTGTCAAGTCCTTCAGTGTTTTGAGGAATGCACACGGCTGGTTAGTGCAGACAACGCCATAATAAGCATGAGCATCCCCCTAATGCGTCTGCTGATGCAAAGTTTGACGCACATAAAGGATCAGGCGTCTGCAGCTGAGGAAGAGGAAAGCCTTGATGACAGTCAGCCATTGTCTGGCCAGGGCAGTGTACAGGACGAGTTAGCGGGTGAAGAGGAGGAGGAGGACGAGGAGGATGATGGGGATGATTATATTTTTAATGAGGAAGCTTTTCCGGGGCCACTGGAAATTGGTGGCGCGGCAAGGCCGGGTTCTGGTTTTTGGAGGGACACAAGTGACGTGGATTTGCCTGAAACTGCCCCTCAACCAAGCACAACCGCAGATTTGAGAACTGGAACTTTGGCCCACATGGCGGATTATGCCTTACGTATCCTCAAAAGGGACACACGCATAACTAAAATGATGAATGATGACGATTACTGGTTGGCCTGCCTCCTTGATCCTCGCTATAAAGGCAAATTGCAAAATATAATGCCACATGAGAACTTGGAACTAATATTAGCAACCAAACAATCAACTCTTGTTGACCGTTTGCTTCTGGCATTCCCTGCACACAGCGCCCGTGATCGTTCTCACACGAGCTGCAGGGGCCAGCAGACCAGAGGAGTTAGAGGGGCAGAAATCAGAAGTGGCGTTGGCCAGAGGGGTTTTCTGACCAGGTTGTGGAGTGACCGCAGACAGGACAGGTACTGCAGCATCAATTCAAAGTGACAGGAGACAACATTTGTCCAGTATGGTTACAAACTATTTTTCATCCCTTATCGATGTTCTCCCTCAACCGTCATTCCCATTTGATTACTGGGCACCAAAATTAGACACCTGGCCAGAATTGGCAGAATATGCATTGCAGGAGTTTGCTTGCCCGGCAGCTAGTGTCCTATCAGAAAGAGTATTCAGTGCTGCAGGTTCAATACTAACAGAAAAAAGGACTCGTCTGGCTACCCAAAATGTAGATGATCTAACCTTCATTAAAATGAACCACAACTGGATTTCGAAATCTTTTGCCCCACCTTGCCCGGCTGACACCTAGCTTTCCTATGAAAAGGTCTTGCCTGTGGACTATTCTGAATGCCTTTTCCAATCTCGTAATTTTCTGCACCTGATTGTCCAGCATACGACATGTTTACACCTCACTAAATGGCCAAACTCCCCACACGGGGCCGTGGTATCGACACTTGGTGACAGCACCCGTGAGAGTGCAGTTTGTCTGAAGAGGTGGGTGTGCCCGCGTTTGGTCGACGGCACTGCCACTGGGTCCCTCCTAGTACAATAAAGTGTCTCTGGCGGTGGTGGTGCGCACCCAACGTCAGACACACCGTTGTAATATGAGGGGCCCTGGGCCTGTACCGCCGGCCACAAGACAGTTCCCCCCCCCAGCTCAAACAGTGCTCTACCACTTGCAAAATTATCTAACAGCTCCACCAATGTTTAGTCTATGCGCTGACATCCTTCAATGCCTGCCACTGACAATACCATTGTATTGACATTTTTGTTATGTTAGGCCTTCGAAGCCTGTCTGCGGTCACTCCTTCCACTATGCCTCCACTGACCACACCACTGCTGCCCGTGTACCCCTGGAACCAATTTAAAATTGCCTACAGCCAGCCCAATTTTTTTATTTTAGGCCTTCGATGCCTGTCTGCGGTCACTCCTTCCACTAGGCCTCCACTGACCACACCACTGCTGCCCGTGTACCCCTGGAACCAATTTAAAATTGCCTACAGCCATGTGTTATTATTTTAGGCCTTCGATGCCTGTCTGCGGTCACTCCTTCCATTAGGCCTCCACTGACCACACCACTGCTGCCCATGTACCCCTGGAACCAATTTAAAATTGCCTACAGCCATGTGTTATTATTTTAGGCCTTCGATGCCTGTCTGCGGTCACTCCTTCCACTAGGCCTCCACTGACCACACCACTGCTGCCCGTGTACCCCTGGAACCAATTTAAAATTGCCTACAGCCATGTGTTATTATTTTAGGCCTTCGATGCCTGTCTGCGGTCACTCCTTCCACTAGGCCTCCACTGACCACACCACTGCTGCCCGTGTACCCCTGGAACCAATTTAAAATTGCCTACAGCCATGTGTTATTATTTTAGGCCTTCGAAGCCTGTCTGCGGTCACTCCTTCCACTAGGCCTCCACTGACCACACCACTGCTGCCCGTGTACCCCTGGAACCAATTTAAAATTGCCTACAGCCAGCCCAATTTTTTTATTTTAGGCCTTCGATGCCTGTCTGCGGTCACTCCTTCCACTAGGCCTCCACTGACCACACCACTGCTGCCCGTGTACCCCTGGAACCAATTTAAAATTGCCTACAGCCAGCCCAATTTTTTTATTTTAGGCCTTCGATGCCTGTCTGCGGTCACTCCTTCCACTAGGCCTCCACTGACCACACCACTGCTGCCCGTGTACCCCTGGAACCAATTTAAAATTGCCGACAGCCATGTGTTATTATTTTAGGCCTTCGATGCCTGTCTGCGGTCACTCCTTCCACTAGGCCTCCACTGACCACACCACTGCTGCCCGTGTACCCCTGGAACCAATTTAAAATTGCCTACAGCCATGTGTTATTATTTTAGGCCTTCGATGCCTGTCTGCGGTCACTCCTTCCACTAGGCCTCCACTGACCACACCACTGCTGCCCGTGTACCCCTGGAACCAATTTAAAATTGCCTACAGCCATGTGTTATTATTTTAGGCCTTCGATGCCTGTCTGCGGTCACTCCTTCCACTAGGCCTCCACTGACCACACCACTGCTGCCCGTGTACCCCTGGAACCAATTTAAAATTGCCTACAGCCATGTGTTATTATTTTAGGCCTTCGAAGCCTGTCTGCGGTCACTCCTTCCACTAGGCCTCCACTGACCACACCACTGCTGCCCGTGTACCCCTGGAACCAATTTAAAATTGCCTACAGCCAGCCCAATTTTTTTATTTTAGGCCTTCGATGCCTGTCTGCGGTCACTCCTTCCACTAGGCCTCCACTGACCACACCACTGCTGCCCGTGTACCCCTGGAACCAATTTAAAATTGCCAACAGCCATGTGTTATTATTTTAGGCCTTCGATGCCTGTCTGCGGTCACTCCTTCCACTAGGCCTCCACTGACCACACCACTGCTGCCCGTGTACCCCTGGAACCAATTTAAAATTGCCTACAGCCATGTGTTATTATTTTAGGCCTTCGATGCCTGTCTGCAGTCACTCCTTCCACTAGGCCTCCACTGACCACACCACTGCTGCCCGTGTACCCCTGGAACCAATTTAAAATTGCCTACAGCCATGTGTTATTATTTTAGGCCTTCGATGCCTGTCTGCGGTCACTCCTTACAATATGCCTCCACTGACCACACCACTGCTGCCCGTGTACCCCTGGAACCAATTTAAAATTGCCAACAGCAATGTGTTATTATGTTAGGCCTTCGATGCCTGTTTGCGGTCACTCCTTCCAATAGTTCTCCACTGACCAGACCAATGCTGGCCGTGTACCCCTGGAACCCAGCTGAAAGTGCATGTAGCCTCCTTTTTTTCTTTGTTTTATATTTAGAAAGCCCAGATGAACTACGCTGTGCAACGGTTCAAGCTACCCAGTCGACATTTCTTTTGCGAGAAAAACCATCCCAGCCCTCCACCGGCATGAAAAAGTCTGCATTGTCATAGCACTCAGGCAATCAAACAGTAGAAAGGTGCACCTGACAAGAGACGCATGGACCAGTAGGCATGTCCACAAAAAGTTACGTGTCCATTACGGCGCACTGGGTTAATGTGTTGGATGCATGGTCCACAGGGGACAGCCTACAAAGTCTGTCTGCAGTCCCTAATTCCAATTTTTCTCCGCTGACCACACCACTGCTGCCCGTGTACCCCTGGAACCAATTTTACAGTGTCTACAGCCTAATTTTGTTATGTTAGGCCTACTACGCCTGTCTGCGGTCCCTCCTTCCAATACTCGTCCACTGACCATACCACTGCTGCCCGTGGACCCCTGGAACCTATTTTTAATTGCATAGAGCATCCTTTTTTTAATAGTAGGCGTACAAAGTCTGTCTGCGGTCCACTATTGAAATTGTCCTCCACTGCCCAGAGCACTGCTGCTTGTGTACCCCTGTAACTTTTTTAAGCTGCAGTGAGCCACATTTTTGGGTTAAGTCCTACTACCTGTGTCTGTCTGCGCCACTCAATTCAGCTGTGTTCCTTTGAAAAAAGCTGAGCGTCAATAGTCTTGTTTTCAGCCTCTAGGAATTTTAAAACTGCATTGGGGGTACAACTTTGGTAGGGCCTACTAACGGTGTCTGCCTCCCCAAGGTGTGCCCCAGGTTTCCTCGCCATTGCTTCGATCTTAATGCTCTCGTTTAGTAGTTGTTGGAAACTACACTGCATTAGGCCTACAAATTGGGTATGGGGTGTAGAGAGATGGTGTGTTCCACTCCAAGGTGTTCTCCAGGTTACCTTTCCTGAGCTCCGATCTTCCGGCTCTCGTTTAGTAGTTGTTGGAAACTACACTGCATTAGGCCTACAAATTGGGTATGGGGTGTAGAGAGATGGTGTGTTCCACTCCAAGGTGTTCTCCAGGTTGCCTTTCCTGAGCTTCGATCTTCATGCTCTCGTTTAGTAGTTGTTGGAAACTACACTGCATTAGGCCTACAAATTGGGTATGGGGTGTAGAGAGATGGTGTGTTCCACTCCAAGGTGTTCTCCAGGTTGCCTTTCCTGAGCTTCGATCTTCCGGCTCTCGTTAAGTAGTTCTTGGAAACTACACTGCATTAGGCCTACAAATTGGGTATGGGGTGTAGAGAGATGGTGTGTTCCACTCCAAGGTGTTCTCCAGGTTGCCTTTCCTGAGCTTCGATCTTCCGGCTCTCGTTTAGTAGTTGTTGGAAACTACGCTGCATTAGGCCTACAAATTGGGTATGGGGTGTAGAGAGATTGTGTGTTCCACTCCAAGGTGTTCTCCAGGTTACCTTTCCTGAGCTCCGATCTTCCGGCTCTCGTTTAGTAGTTGTTGGAAACTACACTGCATTAGGCCTACAAATTGGGTATGGGGTGTAGAGAGATGGTGTGTTCCACTCCAAGGTGTTCTCGAGGTTGCCTTTCCTGAGCTTCGATCTTCCGGCTCTCGTTTAGTAGTTGTTGGAAACTACGCTGCATTAGGCCTACAAATTGGGTATGGGGTGTAGAGAGATGGTGTGTTCCACTCCAAGGTGTTCTCCAGGTTACCTTTCCTGAGCTCCGATCTTCCGGCTCTCGTTTAGTAGTTGTTGGAAACTACACTGCATTAGGCCTACAAATTGGGTATGGGGTGTAGAGAGATGGTGTGTTCCACTCCAAGGTGTTCTCCAGGTTGCCTTTCCTGAGCTTCGATCTTCCGGCTCTCGTTTAGTAGTTGTTGGAAACTACGCTGCATTAGGCCTACAAATTGGGTATGGGGTGTAGAGAGATGGTGTGTTCCACTCCAAGGTGTTCTCCAGGTTACCTTTCCTGAGCTCCGATCTTCCGGCTCTTGTTTAGTAGTTGTTGGAAACTACACTGCATTAGGCCTACAAATTGGGTATGGGGTGTAGAGAGATGGTGTGTTCCACTCCAAGGTGTTCTCCAGGTTGCCTTTCCTGAGCTTCGATCTTCATGCTCTCGTTTAGTAGTTGTTGGAAACTACACTGCATTAGGCCTACAAATTGGGTATGGGGTGTAGAGAGATGGTGTGTTCCACTCCAAGGTGTTCTCCAGGTTGCCTGTCCTGAGCTTCGATCTTCCGGCTCTCGCTTAGTAGTTGTTGGAAACTACGCTGCATTGGGCCTACAAATTGGGTATGGGGTGTAGAGAGATGGTGTGTTCCACTCCAAGGTGTTCCCCAGGTTTCCTCGCCAATGCTTCGATCTTCATGCTCTCGTTTAGTAGTTGTTGGAAACTACACTGCATTAGGCCTACAAATTGGGTATGGGGTGTAGAGAGATGGTGTGTTCCACTCCAAGGTGTTCTCCAGGTTGCCTTTCCTGAGCTTCGATCTTCATGCTCTCGTTTAGTAGTTGTTGGAAACTACACTGCATTAGGCCTACAAATTGGGTATGGGGTGTAGAGAGATGGTGTGTTCCACTCGAAGGTGTTCTCCAGGTTGCCTTTCCTGAGCTTCGATCTTCCGGCTCTCGTTTAGTAGTTGTTGGAAACTACGCTGCATTAGGCCTACAAATTGGGTATGGGGTGTAGAGAGATGGTGTGTTCCACTCCAAGGTGTTCCCCAGGTTTCCTCGCCAATGCTTCGATCTTCATGCTCTCGTTTAGTAGTTGTTGGAAACTACACTGCATTAGGCCTACAAATTGGGTATGGGGTGTAGAGTGATGGTGTGTTCCACTCCAAGGTGTTCTCCAGGTTGCCTTTCCTGAGCTTCGATCTTCCGGCTCTCGTTTAGTAGTTGTTGGAAACTACGCTGCATTAGGCCTACAAATTGGGTATGGGGTGTAGAGAGATGGTGTGTTACACTCCAAGGTGTTCTCCAGGTTGCCTTTCCTGAGCTTCGATCTTCATGCTCTCGTTTAGTAGTTGTTGGAAACTACACTGCATTAGGCCTACAAATTGGGTATGGGGTGTAGAGAGATGGTGTGTTCCACTCCAAGGTGTTCTCCAGGTTGCCTTTCCTGAGCTTCGATCTTCCGGCTCTCGTTAAGTAGTTCTTGGAAACTACACTGCATTAGGCCTACAAATTGGGTATGGGGTGTAGAGAGATGGTGTGTTCCACTCCAAGGTGTTCTCCAGGTTGCCTTTCCTGAGCTTCGATCTTCCGGCTCTCGTTTAGTAGTTGTTGGAAACTACGCTGCATTAGGCCTACAAATTGGGTATGGGGTGTAGAGAGATTGTGTGTTCCACTCCAAGGTGTTCTCCAGGTTACCTTTCCTGAGCTCCGATCTTCCGGCTCTCGTTTAGTAGTTGTTGGAAACTACACTGCATTAGGCCTACAAATTGGGTATGGGGTGTAGAGAGATGGTGTGTTCCACTCCAAGGTGTTCTCGAGGTTGCCTTTCCTGAGCTTCGATCTTCCGGCTCTCGTTTAGTAGTTGTTGGAAACTACGCTGCATTAGGCCTACAAATTGGGTATGGGGTGTAGAGAGATGGTGTGTTCCACTCCAAGGTGTTCTCCAGGTTACCTTTCCTGAGCTCCGATCTTCCGGCTCTCGTTTAGTAGTTGTTGGAAACTACACTGCATTAGGCCTACAAATTGGGTATGGGGTGTAGAGAGATGGTGTGTTCCACTCCAAGGTGTTCTCCAGGTTACCTTTCCTGAGCTCCGATCTTCCGGCTCTTGTTTAGTAGTTGTTGTAAACTACACTGCATTAGGCCTACAAATTGGGTATGGGGTGTAGAGAGATGGTGTGTTCCACTCCAAGGTGTTCTCCAGGTTGCCTTTCCTGAGCTTCGATCTTCATGCTCTCGTTTAGTAGTTGTTGGAAACTACACTGCATTAGGCCTACAAATTGGGTATGGGGTGTAGAGAGATGGTGTGTTCCACTCCAAGGTGTTCTCCAGGTTGCCTTTCCTGAGCTTCGATCTTCCGGCTCTCGCTTAGTAGTTGTTGGAAACTACGCTGCATTGGGCCTACAAATTGGGTATGGGGTGTAGAGAGATGGTGTGTTCCACTCCAAGGTGTTCCCCAGGTTTCCTCGCCAATGCTTCGATCTTCATGCTCTCGTTTAGTAGTTGTTGGAAACTACACTGCATTAGGCCTACAAATTGGGTATGGGGTGTAGAGAGATGGTGTGTTCCACTCCAAGGTGTTCTCCAGGTTGCCTTTCCTGAGCTTCGATCTTCATGCTCTCGTTTAGTAGTTGTTGGAAACTACACTGCATTAGGCCTACAAATTGGGTATGGGGTGTAGAGAGATGGTGTGTTCCACTCGAAGGTGTTCTCCAGGTTGCCTTTCCTGAGCTTCGATCTTCCGGCTCTCGTTTAGTAGTTGTTGGAAACTACGCTGCATTAGGCCTACAAATTGGGTATGGGGTGTAGAGAGATGGTGTGTTCCACTCCAAGGTGTTCCCCAGGTTTCCTCGCCAATGCTTCGATCTTCATGCTCTCGTTTAGTAGTTGTTGGAAACTACACTGCATTAGGCCTACAAATTGGGTATGGGGTGTAGAGTGATGGTGTGTTCCACTCCAAGGTGTTCTCCAGGTTGCCTTTCCTGAGCTTCGATCTTCCGGCTCTCGTTTAGTAGTTGTTGGAAACTACGCTGCATTAGGCCTACAAATTGGGTATGGGGTGTAGAGAGATGGTGTGTTACACTCCAAGGTGTTCTCCAGGTTGCCTTTCCTGAACTTCTATCTTCAGGCTCTCATTAAATTGTGGTTAAACGGAACAACTGCATTTGGCGTACTAGTTGGTTTGGGGCCTACTATCGGTGTCTGCCACTCCTTGCTGTTCTCCTGGTTTCCTGTCCTGACATTCCATTTTCAGGCTCTCATTAAGTAGTTGTTAATGTTAGACTGCATTTGGCCTACTAGTTGGGTTGGGGCCTACTATCGGTGTCTGCCACTCCTTGCTGTTCTCCTCCACTGAACAAAGCTGTGCCGCCTGTTTACTACGGTTGCCAATTTTGAACTGCATTTCGACTACTTACTGATTTGGGCCTACTCTCTGTGTCAGCCTCTCATTCCAGTTGTCCTCCACTGCAATGCCCCCTGGTTAGTCCTGTGTTACCAATTTTGAACTGCATTTAGCTCACTTTATTCTTTGGGCCTATATCTGTGTTTCCTCCTCATCCTGCCCATTGCCAAGCCAGTGATAGATGAGTCTGCTGGTACATTGACCCATAACGCAAAATTCCCCGTGCACGCTACACAGCAAGATTGTGACCCTGCTGAAAGTCAGGTTCCTCTTCCCGCATACCATACCACCTTACACGGGGACAAAGAGGAAGGTGCAGATGAAAGTGCAGGTTCCTTCATCAGGTGGGGGGAGGAATACTAGTTGGCGACGTCACTGGCACAGGGCCTCTCATAGTACGCAAAAGTGTTGCTGCCGGTGGGAGGCGCCCCCGCCATGCAAACACACCGCTGTACTTTGAGGGGCCCTGTGCCAGTGCCAATGCCAACGAGTGGGCCCCCCCTGCTTGCTCAGGATCACAGCACTTGCAAAGTTGAAATACTTACCTCTCCCTGCTCCACTGCCGTGACGTGGTCCAGATTTACTGGGCCCACTAATTACTTGAACCAGCCCTACCCCCCACAACTTTAGCCAAATGACCCCCAATTTCAAATGCCTTCCAATTATTATAAGGTAAATTACGATTGACAAGCTTCTTTAACAAGAATGGATGTTTTTGCCATTAAAATGGGCAGTGTAGGTGTTTTCCTGGCCTCCACTCACTGCCGACTATGCTCCCCCATTGACTTGCATTGGGTTTCGTGTTTCGGGCGATACCCGACTTTTCGCGATAATCGGCCGATTCCACTCGACTCGACTTCTAAGATAGTTGGGTTTCGCGAAACACGGCTCGACTCTAAAAAGGTCAAGGTCGCTCAACCCTAGTCAGGACACGTTTCACATTGGAAACGAGTTTCCCTTCTTATCCCCCTTTTATAACATACCCAGCACCTTTTTCTTTTTTGCCCCTCACCGGGAAAATGTTGCCCTGGTACCATACGGGAACCTTGAGTTCCAGCAGTGCTGGGGCCCGCTCCTTCCTCGTCTCCAAACATCAGGGCCTTTATCACCGCCTCCTGGAACTGAAGGAAGGTGTTGTTGGTCTGACCTGCACATCGTGATAGCACGTATGCGTTATACAATGCCATTTGTACGATGTGCACAGCCAGTTTTTTATACCACACCTTCGTCTTCCGCATGGCACTATAGGGCTGGAGGACTTGATCAGAAAGATCAACTCCCCCCATGTGTTTGTTGTACCCCAGCGCACAGTCCGGTTTGTGGACCTGTGCTGTGGTACCTCGAACGGTGGTGGCCGTGGTGCCGAGACCATGGATTGTTGTCAAGAAAAAGACATCCCTTTTCTCTTTGAACTTGACCACAAGCATGTTGCCACTACATTGGGCCCGGCTCTCACCCTTTGGGAGAACCTGCTCAATTAGTGACAAAGGGAGACCCCTCTGGTTTCTGCGCACGGTACCTGCTATGACCTGGTGGTAAGGACAATAATGGACCTGGTGGTTAAGAGCATACGGAATGACCTGATAGATACTAATAATACAGGACAAGCTCTGAGACGTGGGAACTCTGCTGACCGCAATCCCTAATCCTATCACACACACTAGAAATAGCCGTGGATTGCTCCTAACGCTCCCTATGCAACTCGTCACAGCCTAAGGAACTAGCTAGCCCTAAAGATAGGAAAATAAAGCCTACCTTGCCTCAGAGAAATTCCCCAAAGGAAAAGGCAGCCCCCCACATATAATGACTGTGAGTTAAGATGAAAATTACAAACACAGAGATGAAATAGATTTAGCAAAGTGAGGCCCGACTTACTGAACAGACAGAGGATAGGAAAGGTAACTTTGCGGTCAGCACAAAAACTACAAAAAGACCACGCAGAGGGCGCAAAAAGACCCTCCGCACCGACTCACAGTGCGGAGGCGCTCCCTCTGCGTCCCAGAGCTTCCAGCAAGCAAGACAAAAATCAAAATAGCAAGCTGGACAGAAAAATAGCAAACAGAGAAAAACAAGCAGAAACTTAGCTTCTGCTGGGAAGACAGGTCACAAGAACGATCCAGGAGCGAACTAGACCAATACTGGAACATTGACAGGTGGCATGGAGCAAAGATCTAAGTGGAGTAAATAGAGCAGCCAGCTAACGAATTAACCTCGTCACCTGTGGAAGGAAACTCAGAAGCCGCGGCCCCACTCACAACCACCAGAGGAAGCCCATGGACAGAACCAGCCGAAGTACCATTCATGACCACAGGAGGGAGCTTGACAACAGAATTCACAACAGTACCCCCCCTTGAGGAGGGGTCACCGAACCCTCACCAGAGCCCCCAGGCCGACCAGGACGAGCCAAATGTAAGGCACGAACCAGATCGGAAGCATGAACATCAGAGGCAAAGACCCAGGAATTATCTTCCTGACCACAACCCTTCCACTTGACCAGGTACTGGAGTTTCCGTCTCGAAATACGAGAATCCAAAATCTTCTCCACCACATACTCCAACTCCCCCTCAACCAACACCGGGGCAGGAGGATCAACGGATGGAACCACAGGCGCCACGTATCTCCGCAACAACGACCTATGGAATACATTATGGATGGCAAAAGAAGCTGGAAGGGTCAAACGAAATGACACAGGATTGAGAACCTCAGAAATCTTATACGGACCAATGAAACGAGGCTTAAACTTAGGAGATGAAACCTTCATAGGAACATAACGAGACGACAACAAAACCAAATCCCCAACACGAAGTCGGGGACCCACACAGCGCCGGCGGTTAGCGAAACGTTGAGCCTTCTCCTGGGACAATGTCAAATTGTCCACCACATGAGTCCAAATTTGCTGCAACCTATCCACCACAGTATCTACACCAGGACAGTCCGAAGACTCAACCTGCCCTGAAGAGAAACGAGGATGGAAACCAGAATTGCAGAAAAACGGCAAAACCAAAGTAGCCGAGCTGGCTCGATTATTAAGGGCGAACTCAGCCAAAGGCAAAAAGGACACCCAATCATCCTGATCAGCAGAAACAAAGCATCTCAGATATGTTTCCAAAGTCTGATTAGTTCGTTCGGTTTGGCCATTTGTCTGAGGATGGAAAGCCGAGGAAAAAGACAAATCAATGCCCATCCTAGCACAAAAGGATCGCCAAAACCTCGAAACAAACTGGGAACCTCTGTCCGAAATGATGTTCTCCGGAATGCCATGTAAACGAACAACATGCTGGAAAAACAATGGCACCCAATCAGAGGAGGAAGGCAATTTAGACAAGGGTACCAAATGGTCCATCTTAGAGAAGCGATCACAAACCACCCAAATGACCGACATCTTTTGAGAGACAGGGAGATCCAAAATAAAATCCAAAGAAATATGCGTCCAGGGCCTCTTCGGGACCGGTAAGGGCAAAAGCAACCCACTGGCACGAGAACAGCAGGGCTTAGCCCGAGCACAAGTCCCACAGGACTGCACAAAAGAACGCACATCCCACGACAAAGATGGCCACCAAAAGGATCTAGCCACCAAATCTCTGGTACCAAAGATTCCAGGATGACCAGCCAACACCGAACAATGAACCTCAGAGTTAACTCTACTAGTCCATTTACCAGGGACAAACAGTTTCTCCGCTGGGCAACGGTCAGGTCTATCAGCCTGAAATTTTTGCAGCACCCGCCGCAAATCAGGGGAGATGGCAGACAAAATTACCCCCTCTTTGAGAATACCCGCCGGCTCAGGAACACCCGGAGAGTCGGGCACAAAACTCCTTGACAGGGCATCAGCCTTCACATTCTTAGAGCCCGGAAGGTACGAAACCACAAAATCAAAACCGGAGAAAAATAGCGACCAACGAGCCTGTCTAGGATTCAACCGTTTGGCAGACTCGAGATAAGTCAAATTCTTGTGATCCGTCAAGACCACCACGCGATGCTTGGCTCCTTCAAGCCAATGACGCCACTCCTCGAATGCCCACTTCATGGCCAACAACTCTCGATTGCCAACATCATAATTGCGCTCAGCAGGCGAAAACTTTCTAGAAAAGAAGGCACATGGTTTCATCACCGAGCCATCAGAACTTCTTTGCGACAAAACAGCCCCTGCTCCAATCTCAGAAGCATCAACCTCGACCTGAAACGGGAGTGAAACATCTGGCTGGCACAACACAGGGGCAGAAGAAAAACGATGCTTCAATTCCTGAAAAGCTTCCACAGCCGCAGAAGACCAATTGACTAGGGTTGAGCGAAACGGGTCGAAATTGTTCAAAAGTCGCCGACTTTTGGCAAGGTCGGGTTTCATGAAACCCGACCCGACCCCAGTGGGGGGTCGGCCATGAAGTCGGCGATCTTTTGAATCTGGAATCGGAATTCCGATCCCGATTCCCGATATGTTTAAGATATCGGGAATTGGTATCGGAATTCAGATTAAAGTGTAAAATATAGAATTAAAATAAAAAATATTGCAATACTTACCCTCTGACGCGCCCTGGTACTAACCGGCAGCCTTCCTCCTTCGAATCCGCGCTTCTAGGACCTTGCCGTGACGTCGCGGTGACGTCGCGGCTTGTGATTGGCCGCGCGGCCGCCCATGTGACCGCTCGCGCGGCCAATCACAAGCCGCGACGTCGTCCGCGACGTCGCCGAAGGTCCTGGAAGGGCTGATTCTTAGGAAGGAAGGCTGTCGGAAGGAAGCAAGGCGCTTCCGAGGGTGAGTATATACCTAATAGGAATATACTCACCCTCGGAAGCGCCCTGCTTCCTTCCGACAGCCTTCCTTCCTAAGAATCAGCCCGTCCAGGACCTTCGGTGACGTCCGGGTGACGTCGCGGCTTGTGATTGGCCGCGCGAGCGGTCACATGGGCGGCCGCGCGGCCAATCACAAGCCGCGACGTCACCGCGACGTCACGGCAAGGTCCTAGAAGCGCGGATTCGAAGGAGGAAGGCTGCCGGTTAGTACCAGGGCGCGTCAGAGGGTAAGTATTGCAATATTTTTTATTTTAATTCTATATTTTACACTTAAATATGGATCCCAGGGGCTGAAGGAGAGTTTCCGCTCCTTCAGACCCTGGGAACCATGGAAACCCAATGCACTGCATTGGGTTTCGAGTTTCGGCCGACCCCGACCCCGACTTTTTTATAGGATCGGCCGATTTCACTCGACCCGACTTTTCCAAAAGTCGGGTTTCGTGAAACCCGACCCGATCCTATAAAAGTGAAGGTCGCTCAACCCTACAATTGACCACATCAGCACCCTTCTTGGTCAAATCAGTCAACGGTTTAGCAACACTAGAAAAATTACTGATGAAGCGACGATAAAAATTAGCAAAGCCCAGGAACTTTTGCAGACTCTTCACAGATGTCGGCTGAGTCCAATCATAAATGGCCTGGACTTTAACAGGGTCCATCTCGATAGTAGAGGGGGAAAAAATGAAACCCAAAAATGAAACCTTCTGAACTCTAAAGAGACACTTTGACCCCTTCACAAACAAAGAATTAGCACGAAGGACCTGGAACACCATTCTGACCTGCTTCACGTGAGACTCCCAATCATCCGAGAAGACCAAAATATCATCCAAATATACAATCAGGAATTTATCCAGGTACTCTCGGAAGATGTCATGCATAAAGGACTGAAATACTGATGGAGCATTGGAAAGCCCGAATGGCATAACCAGGTACTCAAAATGGCCCTCGGGCGTATTAAATGCTGTTTTCCATTCATCGCCCTGTTTAATACGCACAAGATTATACGCACCACGAAGATCTATCTTGGTGAACCAACTAGCCCCCTTAATCCAAGCAAATAAATCAGACAGCAGCAGCAAAGGGTACTGAAATTTGACTGTGATCTTATTAAGAAGGCGGTAATCAATACAAGGTCTCAAAGAACCATCCTTCTTGGCCACAAAAAAGAACCCTGCTCCCAAAGGTGACGACGACGGGCGAATATGACCCTTCTCCAAGGATTCCTTTATATAACTCCGCATAGCGGCGTGTTCTGGCACAGATAAATTGAACAGTCGGCCCTTAGGAAACTTACTACCAGGAATCAAATTGATAGCACAATCACAATCCCTATGAGGAGGTAGGGCACTGGATTTGGGCTCATCAAATACATCCCGGTAATCCGACAAAAACTCCGGGACTTCAGAAGGGGTGAATGACGAAATAGACAAAAATGGAACATCACCATGTACCTCCTTACAACCCCAGCTGGACACAGACATAGATTTCCAATCCAATACTGGATTATGGACCTGTAGCCATGGCAACCCCAAAACGACCACATCATGCAGATTATGCAACACCAAAAAGCGAATATCCTCCTGATGTGCAGGAGCCATGCACATGGTCAATTGGGTCCAGTACTGAGGCTTATTCTTGGCCAAAGGCGTAGCATCAATTCCTCTCAATGGAATAGGATACTGCAAGGGCTCCAAGAAAAAAACACAGCGCCTAGCAAACTCCAAGTCCATCAAATTCAGGGCAGCGCCTGAATCCACAAATGCCATAACAAAATAGGATGACAAAGAACAAATCAGAGTAATGGACAAAAGAAATTTAGACTGTACCGTACCAATGGTGGCAGACCTAACAAAACGCTTAGTGCGATTAGGACAATCGGAGATAGCATGAGTGGAATCACCACAGTAAAAACACAGCCCATTCCGACGTCTGTGCTCTTGCCGTTCAGCTCTGGTCAAAGTCCTATCACATTGCATAGGCTCAGGTCTATGCTCAGATAATACCGCCAAATGGTGCACAGCCTTACGCTCACGCAAGCGTCGATCGATCTGAATGGCCTAGGACATAGACTCATTCAGACCAGCAGGCATGGGAAATCCCACCATGACATCCTTAAGGGCTTCAGAGAGACCCTTTCTGAAAATTGCTGCCAGGGCACATTCATTCCACTGAGTGAGTACAGACCACTTCCTAAACTTGTGACAATATATCTCTACCTCATCCTGACCCTGACACAGAGCCAGCAAGATTTTCTCTGCCTGATCCACTGAGTTTGGTTCATCATAAAGCAATCCAAGCGCCAGAAATAACGCATCAACATCACGCAATGCCAGATCTCCTGGCGCAAGGGAAAATGCCCAGTCTTGAGGGTCGCCACGTAACAAAGAGATAATGATTTTCACTTGTTGAACAGGGTCACCTGAGGAGCGAGGTTTCAAAGCAAGAAACAATTTACAATTATTTTTGAAATTCAGAAACTTAGATCTATCCCCAAAAAACAAATCAGGAATTGGAATCCTAGGCTCTAACATCGGATTCTGAACCACAAAATCTTGAATGTTTTGTACCCTTGCAGTGAGATTATCCATATAAGAGGACAGACCTTGAATGTCCATATCTACACCTGTATCCTGAACCATCCAGAGGTAAAGGGGAAAAGAGAGACAAAACACACTGCAAAGAAAAAAAAATGGTCTCAGAACTTCTCTTATCCCTCTATTGAGATGCATTAATACTTTGGGCCACCTGTACTGTTATGACCTGGTGGTAAGGACAATAATGGACCTGGTGGTTAAGAGCACATGGAATGACCTGATAGATACTAATAATACAGGACAAGCTCTGAGACGTGGGAACTCTGCTGACCGCAATCCCTAATCCTATCACACACTAGAAATAGCCGTGGATTGCTCCTAACGCTCCCTATGCAACTCGTCACAGCCTAAGGAACTAGCTGGCCCTAAAGATAGAAAAATAAAGCCTACCTTGCCTCAGAGAAATTCCCCAAAGGAAAAGGCAGCCCCCCACATATAATGACTGTGAGTTAAGATGAAAATTACAAACACAGAGATGAAATATATTTAGCAAAGTGAGGCCCGACTTACTGAACAGACAGAGGATAGGAAAGGTAACTTTGCGGTCAGCACAAAAACTACAAAAAGACCACGCAGAGGGCGCAAAAAGACCCTCCGCACCGACTCACAGTGCGGAGGCGCTCCCTCTGCGTCCCAGAGCTTCCAGCAAGCAAGACAAAAATCATAATAGCAAGCTGGACAGAAAAATAGCAAACAGAGAAAAACAAGCAGGAACTTAGCTTCTGCTGGGAAGACAGGTCACAAGAACGATCCTGGAGCGAACTAGACCAATACTGGAACATTGACAGGTGGCATGGAGCAAAGATCTAAGTGGAGTAAATAGAGCAGCCAGCTAACGAATTAACCTCGTCACCTGTGGAAGGAAACTCAGAAGCCGCAGCCCCACTCACAACCACCAGAGGAAGCCCATGGACAGAAACAGCCGAAGTACCATTCATGACCACAGGAGGGAGCTTGACAACAGAATTCACAACAGGTACAGAGAGCAGCATGTGCAGCAGAGAGAGCAGCAGATACAGCGGACTGCATCTTGTGAGTACGTGAAAGCGGACTATGCTGTGACTGGAGAGGTGCGCCCTGACGCTCGTGCAAAGACATTGACCCATGTAAAGACAGTGACCCATGTAGAGACAGTGGCCCCTAGCACCCACGGCATTAGTGCAGAGCCCCTGATTCCTGTTGGGAGACCCAATAATAGACTGAGCATTGTTCTCCCGAGATAGGCTGCACTGTTGAGGCAGAAGACTCAGAGCACAGGGGACCCCGTTTGCCTAGCCTCCCCTCTGCTCACCACAGTAACCCCTCAAACCCCTGGTTTGCGGGTTCCCAGAGACTACACAGCTCATGGATAACAGAGTGACGACAAGTGCCACTGTTTCCTGGCGCCTACGTTGGAGAAGACGACCCTACAAGCAAGTCCTCATCAGACTGATAAGTGTTTTTCCCAAAAACTTCCGTTAACTTCTGTTATACTGCTTCCCATATATTTTGCACCGTTATTTTTGCAGTTTATATTCTACTGTTTTCTCCCTGCAAGGAGAATATCGCCCCTGTTAATAAACCCCCCTCAACAGTTGGTCTGTCTGTTCCATGGTGACATAGCCTACCCTGCACTCTATTACACTTGGCATAATCGGCAGGATGTCACATGGTAGCACGGAAAGGGCAGATCAAACAGTTGGGGAAGCTCCCAGGTCTAGCATTTCCCTGGGAGCCATGTTAAATAATTTGCCAAAGTTCACTGGGAGCAATGTGATGCTGTGGAGCTGGACAGAGCGTAGACAAAGTGCTGCGCATACTGGAGGAGACGCACGTGGACCCCACTGACATAGCGGAACTTTGCATGCGACTGTTTCACCGGGTACAAAGAGAGGTGGAGACCGTGACCCAATTCATGAATGCCCTATAAGAGCTCCACACTGCTATTAGATGGAAAGACGGTGTAGGTGTAGGGCCAGTTGATGTGGTGCTTAGGGATCAGCTGTTGACGGGACTGCGTGACGCAATGATGAAACAGGCACTGCAAGAGCGCATGCGGGTGAAGCCAGACATGACCTTCTCTGAAGTTGGCAGCGAGGCATATGTGCGAGAACAAGAGCAGGGAGTGACAGGGCCAGTGGGGAGGGTACAGAGCGGGGCGGTAACCACCACTGCAGACAATATCCCTCAATGGGTGGAGGACCTGAGAATGGAGATTAAGCAGGTCCGTGAAAAAATGGCGGCCTCAAGAAAAACTTTGGCAGTAGGGTCCGGCCCTTTGGTGCGAGGCGGAGAAGCTGCCCCCCGAAAGGAGGGTGAAGCTACCAGGAGGAGAAGCCCTCTTACATGCTACACCTGTGGAGAGCCTGGCCACATCGCCCGGTGGTGTCTCCGCCGGAGCCGACCGTCCCCGCGCCCTCCTTTAAACTAGGTGGCTCCGAGCTTGAGGGACGTCGCTCGGAGTGTGGAGAGCAGAAGTAAAAGTCCCCCCAGCCTTGTTTCCACGTGCCCTCTGGTCTGGGCAGAAATCAATGGAAGAGCGGTGCGGTACCTGGTGGCCTCAGACTCACAAGTGATCACCATGCCTGAGGGATATTTCCGCCGTCACTTCACGGAGGCGCTACGGCCCGAATGGGGCCCTGTGATCAAACTCATGGTGGCCAATCACTTGCCCATCCCGGTCGCAGGGGTGGTATGGATGAACATAGAGGTCTGCGGTAAAGATGTCGGGAGAAGAGGAGTAGTATTGGTGGATGGAGAAGTAGCTAAAGACCATACCGTGACCTTTGGCATGAATGTGTGGCATGAGTCCCCGAAACATTTCCTACAACAATGGTGCGACCAAACACCCCAGAAAAGGGTTTTTCAAAAGCTGATATGGACAGCCAAGGTCCGGGAAGCATACAGCTGTGGAAAGGAACTCGGCAAAGTCATCATCCCCGCCTCTGTCAATCGAGTGTTGCCCCCTGGACAGATGGTCCTTCCCATGCCTATATGAACTGGTATCCCGCTGGAAGGGGTGGAAGTCCAGATTGAGCCCAGCAGAGTCGACCAGCTGCCGTCAGGAATATTGGTAGCGCGGTCCCTGGCTACCGTGCGGGACGGTACTGTCCTTGTGCGCTGCATGAATTTGGGGGAGATAGATGCAACTTTACCCCCAAGGAGTGAAGTCGCCCAAGTCCTGGGCCTTAAAGATGAGCTGGTCCCATCGGAAACAGTGCAGCTGACCACTAGGCCAGAAGATCCATGGCTGGTGACCGTCAAAGCGGAGGCAGCTCCTGACCCCAGACTGCTGCAAGAAGGGCGACAGATATTGGAACGCATGAGGGCGGAGCTCTCAGAACTTACCCCACAGCAGGTACCTAAGGTGGAAGCCTTATTGGGGAAATATCAGGAGGTGTTCGCCAGAGACGAAGATGACTTTGGACGTACTACAGCCATCACTCACGAGATACCCACCGGGGATGCGGCCCCAATCCGGGAATGGTACCGCCAAATACCCCCACAGATGTACCAGAAGGTGAAGGGAATGCTGTCACATATGTTGAAGAAGGGAGTCATACGTGAGAGTCAGAGACCGTGGGCTGCCCCTATTGTCTTGGTGAGGAAGAAGGACGGGTCCTTGCAGTTCTGTGTGGACTATCGCCGGCTCAACGCTTGCACTGTGAGGGACTCATACCCACTGCCCAGGATAGAGGAGTCCCTGTCAGCACTGGGGAATACCAGGTATTTCTCCACATTAGACTTGGCCAGCGGCTACTAGCAGGTGCCCATGTCCGAGCAAGACCGAGCCAAGATGACTTTCATCCTTCCGATGGGACTGTATGCGTTCAACCGGATGCCAACGCCCCTGGAACATTTCAGCGACTCATGGAGAGATGTCTGGGAGACTCGAACTTTGAAGCCACTTTGTTTTACTTGGATGATATCATCGTCTTTGTCCCCACCCTTGAGGAGCATCTGCAGAGACTGGGGCAAGTTCTGAGTCGGCTACAGAAGTACGGCTTTTAAGTGAAACCCCAGAAATGTCACCTCTTCCGGACTGAGATTGAATACTTGGGGCACATTGTCTCCGCTGAGGGGGTGAGACCTTCCAAGGAGAAGATCGCTGCGGTACAAGAGTGGCCAACTCCAAAAACTGTGAAGGATGTGCGTGCGTTCCTGGGACTCACAGGATACTTCAGACGCTTTGTAAAAGACTTTGCTCACCTTGCTAATCCACTCTAGGAGTTGTTGAGGGGACTGCCCTCCTGCGCCAAAAACAGGAACATACAGTGGGGGAAGCATCAGGAAGAGGCATTCTTGGCTGTGAAGAAGGCTTTGACAGAGGCCCCTGTGCTGGCCTACGCTGACTTCACGCAGTAATTCATCTTGCACACTGATGGGAGCCTGCAGGGCCTCGGGGCAGTACTATCGCAGATGCAGGACGGAAAAGAGCGCGTCATCGCGTACGCCAGTCGGTCTTTGCATGACTCTGAAAGGAATCCCAAAAACTACAGTTCGTTTAAGCTGGAGTTGTTGGCGCTGGTGTGGGCAATGACTGAGAAGTTCGCGGAATATCTGGCTGGCTCAGAAGTTCATGTACGCACCGGTAACAATCCGCTGGCCCATCTCGAGACTGCCAGATTAGGGGCCCTAGAACAACGTTGGGTAGCCCGAATGGCCAAGTTTTGATACAGAATTTCGTATAAAAGAGGCGCTGAGAATGTTCATGCAGATGCCCTCTCTCAAGTGAACTATCGCAAACCAACACCCAGCCAGGATGAAGAACTGGAGGATGTGGAAGTTCCAGGCTTCAGAGAGACTGCAAGGTTGATGGCAGCGGCGCGGGAAATTGAACAGGAAGAGGCCTGTGTGAATTTGTTGGAGCAGCCCCGCGATGAGTGGGTCCGAGTGCAGTAAGAAGATCAGGAACTAGCTCAGTTGAGGCGGTGGGTCGTGTCTGAACAAATACCCAATCATAATGATAGGAGGTCCATGTCATCTATAGTGCTGAAGATGTGACGCCAGTGGGAGAGGCTCCAGTTGCGGGATGGTATCCTGTACCGGAAGGTATTCCTGCAAATAGAACTCAGTCCTGTATGGCAAACGGTTATTCCCTCATCTCTAATAGATCAGGTGGCTAAGGAGGCGCATGAGAAAGGAGCACACTTTGGGCCAGAAACATTTTCTAGTGGTTGCAGTGCCTATTTTGTCATCCCCACCTGAGGAACATTGTGGAGAAAGTATGCCAGCAATGCAGGAGTTGTGAGCTGGTCAAACCACCAGAACAATGAGCTCCCACAGAGACGGTGAGGTCTTCTGGCCCCATGGACCTCCTGGCCATAGATTACTTGACAATCAGACCAGCGCACCAAGGCTATGAGCATTGTTTAGTGATCACAGACCACTTTACTAAATTTGCCGTAGTGACACCCACATGGGACCAAACTGCCGAATGTGCTGCTCGCACAATCTGCAAGCACTTCATACAGGTGTACGGGTGTCCTTAGCGCATCCATTCTGATCAGGGGGCCTGCTTCCTCAGGAGAGTGATGGAGGAGTTGCATAAGTTGTACAAGATCAATATGTCACAGACCACTCCTTACCATCCGAAGGGGAACGGGGCTTGTGAAAGATTTAACCCCTTCCCGACCCATGACGCCACGTAGGCGTCATGAAAGTCGGTGCCAATCCGACCCATGATGCCTATGTGGCGTCATGGCGGGAAAGCTTCCCTGTGGGTCCGGTGACGGGGTCATTCAAATGTCACCGTACCCGCAGGTGCAGGGGGACCTGTACTTCACCCCGGGGGGGTGGCTTTGCCCCCCCGGGTCTACGATCGCTCCTGGTTAACCCCCTCCGGCTCTGATTGGAGCTAGCGTCCATGTGACGCTAGCACTCCAATCAGAGCTGGAGGGGCGGAGAAAAACAGTGTCTGCCTCGCTCCTCAGCTTCATCCGATCTGTGGAGGCTGAGGAGCGAGGTGCCCGACTGCTCACCTGCCCCCCCAGACACTGCGATCGCCGCCGCAGCCACCGCACACCTCTTCAGAGCGCCGCCGCTGCCGCTACCGCCGCCTCCCCCACTGCTACCGCCAGTACCACCGCTGCTGCTGAGGACAGGTACCTCCCCTCTCCTGTCCTCCACTCCCCCCAACCTCCGCTCCCTCCCCCCTGCCCCCCTGATCACTCCCCTGCCCCCCTTTATCACCCCTCTGCCCCCCTTTATCACCTGCTGCTGCTCTACTTTCTTTTCTCCTATCGCCCCTGCATCTGTCAGCCCCTCCTCCCCTGGTGATCACCCTCTTTAGTGATCAACACTAATCACCCCCTGCCCCCCTGATCACCCCCTACCCCCCCCGATCACCCCCTGCCCCCCCCCTGTCCACCTGATCACCCCTCTGCCCCCCTTTATCACCTGCTGCTGCTCTACTTTCTTTTCTCCTATCGCCCCCTGCATCTGTCAGCCCCTCCTCCCCTGGTGATCACCCTCTTCAGTGATCACCACTAATCACCCCCTGATCACCCTCTACCCCCCCGATCACCCCCTGCCCCCCCTGTCCACCTGATCACCCCTCTGCCCCCCTTTATCACCTGCTGCTGCTGCTGTGCTTTCTTCTCTCCTACCGCCCATGCGTCTGTCGGCCCCTCCTCCCCTGGTGATCACCCTCTTCAGTGATCACCGCTAATCACCCCCTGCCCCCCCTGATCACTCCCTACCCCCCCGATCACCCCCTGCCCCCCCCCTTTCTACCTGATCACCCCTCTGCCCCCCTTTATCACCTGCTGCTGTGTTTTCTTCTCTCCTACCGCCCCTGCGTCTGTCAGCCCCTCCTCCCCTGGTGATCACCCTCTTCATTGATCACCACTAACCACCCCCTGCCCTCCCCTGATCACCCCCTACCCCCCCTGATCACCCCCTGCCCCCCTGATCACCTGCTGCTGCCAGCTTCATCTCCATCTGATGTTGCATCTCCTCAGCCCTCTCCTGTCCCCCCGCGCCTGACAGCCCCCCGCGCCTGACAGCCCCCACGCGTCTGACAGCCCCCCGCGCCTGACAGCCCCCACGCGCCTGACAGCCCCCCACGCCTGACAGCCCCCACGCGCCTGACAGCCCCCACGCGCGTCTGACAGCTCACCGCACCTGATAGCCTCCTCCTGCAGAAGTTTCACCAAACACTCGCACATACACACGCACACGCAACACTATAATAAAGTTTAGATTTTTTTTTACACACACACGCACACACACCACACACACAATGTCCCGCTCATCCCAGTCATCAAGGCTGTACTCAGCTGAGGAGGCATATTCCTTTCTTGCCTCCGAAGCTGATAGTGAGGGAGAGGACCCCACTTTTCTGTATTCCTCCCACTCTTCTTCCTCTAGTGACACCGACTCGCCACCCCCAAGATGTCGCAGGTCGAGAAATCGTCCGCAGCCTAGGGGAGGAGAGCCGGAGCCTAGGGGAGAAGACACACAGCCAAGGGTAAGTAACCCCCAACCTAGTGCTAGTGACGCCCAACCTAGCACTAGTGCCCCCGTCTGGACCCCCGTCCCTGAAAATTTTGCTCCACGGATTCCTGATTTCATTCCCCAATCAGGAATCCAATTCGAGACTGCCAACCTCAGGGAAATAGACTTTTTCAAAGTCTTTTTCTTGGAGTCAATCGTCAGTCTCATGGTGGAGCAAACAAATTTGTATGCCCTGGAATTTTTTGCCCAAAACCCAAGTTCATCATTTACTACTTGGAATCCCGTTGACTCCGTAGAAATGATGAAATATTGGGGACTGGTCCTTCACATGGGAATTGTGAAGAAACCAGAAATTCGCCAATACTGGAGTACTGATATTTTATATCAAACTCCAATATATGGCATGGTTATGAATCGCAAACGTTTTGAGGCGATTCATAAATTTCTCCACTTTAGGGACAATACGGACATCCTTCCCCGCGATGACCCGAATTTTGATAGACTGTTCAAAATTCGGCCGGTCATCGAACACTTCAGCAACAAGTTTGCTGAAGTGTACATTCCCCAAAGGGAAATTTGTGTGGATGAATCCCTCATCCACTTCAAAGGGAGGCTTCAGTTCCGTCAGTACCTGCCCAGCAGGAGGGCGAGGTACGGGATAAAACTCTACAAGATCTGTGAGAGTACCTCAGGGTACACTCTCAGCTTTAGGGTTTATCAAGGAAAGGACAGCAGTATCCAGCCCCCAGAATGTCCACCTGCTCTGGGGGTAAGTGGGAAAATAGTGTGGGATTTGGTCCACCCACTGCTTGATAAAGGTTACCATCTGTACGTTGATAACTTTTATACAAGCATCCCACTCTTTCAATCCCTCTCTGCAAGAGCTACCGTCGCTTGCGGTACCGTGCACAGAAACAAGAAGGGTCTCCCTTTGTCTCTAATTGAGCAGGTTCTCCCAAAGGGTGAGAGCCGGGCCCAATATAGTGGCAACATGCTTGCGGTCAAGTTCAAAGACAAAAGGGACGTCTTTTTCTTGACCACAACCCATGGTCCCAGCACCACGGCCACCACCGTTCGAGGTACCCCAGCACAGGTCCACAAACCGGACTGTGCCCTGGGGTACAACAAACACATGGGGGGAGTTGATCTTTCTGATCAAGTCCTCCAGCCCTATAGTGCCATGCGGAAGACGAAGGTGTGGTATAAAAAACTGGCTGTGCACATCGTACAAATGGCACTGTATAACGCATACATGCTATCACGATGTGCAGGCCAGACCAACAACACCTTCCTTCAGTTCCAGGAGGCGGTGATAAAGGCCCTGATTGGAGGCGTGGAAGGAGCGGGCCCCAGCACCCCTGGAACTCAAGGTTCCCTATGGTACCAGGGCAACATTTTCCCTGTGAGGGGAGAGCAAAAAAAAGGTGCCGGGTGTGCTATAAAAGGGGGATAAGAAGGGAAACTCGTTTCCAATGTGAAACGTGTCCCGACAAACCTGGACTGTGTTTGAATGAATGCTTCAGAATACATCACACGTTCGTGGACTAGCCACATCCTGATATTCCACTACAGAACTCACCCACACCAGGCTGATATACACAACACCACACACACACACCAACCTGACGTACACTACACCACACCCCAACCTGACATACACTACACCACACACACCAACCTGACGTAGTGTGTCAGGTTGGTGTGTGTGGCGTAGTGTACATCAGGTTGGTGTGTGGTGTGGTATAGTGTACGTCAGGTTGGTGTGTGTGGTGTACACTACATCACACACACACCTACCTGACGTACACTACACCACACCCCAACCTGACATACACTACACCACACACCAACCTGACGTAGTGTGTCAGGTTGGTGTGTGTGGCGTAGTGTACATCAGGTTGGTGTGTGGTGTGGTATAGTGTACGTCAGGTTGGTGTGTGTGTGGTGTACACTACATCACACACACACCTACCTGACGTACACTACACCACACCCCAACCTGACATACACTACACAACCCAACCTGACGTAGTGTGTCAGGTTAGTGTGTATGGCGTAGCGTATGTCAGGTTGGTATGTAGTGTGGCATAGTGTACGTCAGGTTGGTGTGTGTGTGTGGTGAATACAACACCACACACACCAACCTGACATACACTACATACCTTCCATACACAACATGGTGTCCGCTAACGATTGGAGCTAATTTTTCAGTCAAAAAGTGAAATGGCGCACCTTCCCTTCCGAGCTTTGCCGTGCGCCCAAACAGTGGTTTACCCCCACATGTGAGGTATTGGTGTACTCAGGAGATATTGCCCAACAAACATTATCATCCATTTTACCCTGATGCCCATGTGAAATTGAAAAACATTAAGGCTAAAATAAAATTTTTGTGAAAAAAAGTACTTTTTCATTTTTATGGATGAATTTGTGAAGCACCTAGGGGGTTCAAAGTGCTCAATATGCATCTAGATAAGTTCCTTGGGTGGTCTAGTTTCCAAAATGGGGTCATATGTGGGGGAGCTCCAATGTTTAGGCACACAGGGGCTCTCCAAACGCGACATGGTGTCCGCTAAAGATTGGAGCTAATTTTTCATTCAAAAAGTCAAATGGCGCTCCTTCCCTTCTGAGCCTTGCCGTGCGCCCAAACAGTGGTATACCCCCACATGTGAGGTATCGGTGTACTCAGGAGATATTGCCCAACAAATTTTAGCATCCATTTTACCCTGATGCCCATGTGAAATTAAAAAAAATTGAGGCTAAAATAAAATTTTTGTGAAAAAAAAGTACTTTTTCATTTTTATGGATCAATTTGTGAAGCATCTGGGGGTTCAAAGTGCTCAATATGCATCTAGATAAGTTCCTTGGGTGGTCTAGTTTCCAAAATGGGGTCATATGTGGGGGAGCTCCAATGTTTAGGCACACAAGGGCTCTCCAAACGTGACATGGTGTCCGCTAAAGATTGAAGCTAATTTTTCATTCAAAAAGTCAAATGGCGCTCCTTCCCTTCTGAGCCTTGCCGTGCGCCCAAACAGTGGTTTACCCCCACATGTGAGGTATCGGTGTACTCAGGAGATATTGCCCAACAAACTTTAGCATCCATTTTACCCTGATGCCCATGTGAAATTGAAAAAAATTGAGGCTAAAATAAAATTTTTGTGAAAAAAAAGTACTTTTTCAATTTTACAGATCAATTTGTGAAGCACCTGAGGGTTTAAAGTGCTCATTAGGCATCTAGATAAGTTCCTTGGGGGGTCTAATTTCCAAAATGGGGTCACTTGTGGGGGAGCTCCAATGTTTAGGCACACAGCGGCTCTCCAAACGCGACATGGTGTCCGCTAACAATTGGAGCTAATTTTCCATTCAAAAAGTCAAATGGCGCGCCTTCCCTTCCGAGCCCTGCCGTGTGCCCAAACAGTGGTTTACCCCCACATATGAGGTATCGGCGTACTCGGGAGAAATTGCCCAACAAATTTTAGGATCCATTTTATCCTATTGCCCATGTGAAAATGAAAAAATTGAGGCGAAAAAAATTTATTTGTGAAAAAAAAGTACTTTTTCATTTTTACAGATCAATTTGTGAAGCACCTGAGGGTTTAAAGTGCTCACTAGGCATCTAGATAAGTTCCTTGGGGGGTTTAGTTTCCAAAGTGGGGTCACTTGTGGGGGAGCTCCAATGTTTAGGCACACAGGGGCTCTCCAAACGCGACATGGTGTCCGCTAACGATGGAGATAATTTTTCATTCAAAAAGTCAAATGGTGCTCCTTCCCTTCCGAGCCTTACCATGTGCCCAAACAGTGGTTTACCCCCACATGTGAGGTATCGGTGTACTCAGGAGAAATTGCCCAACAAATTTTAAGATCCATTTTATCCTGTTGCCCATGTGAAAATGAAAAAATTGAGGCTAAAAATTTTTTTGTAAAAAAAAAGTACTTTTTCATTTTTACGGATCAATTTGTGAAGCACCTGGGGGTTCAAAGTGCTCACTATGCATCTAGATAAGTTCCTTGGGGCGTCTAGTTTCCAAAATGGGGTCACTTGTTGGGGAGCTCCAATTTTTAGGCACACGGGGGCTCTCCAAACGTGACATGGTGTCCGCTAAAGAGTGGAGCCAATTTTTCATTCAAAAAGTAAAATGGCGCTCCTTCCCTTCCAAGCCCTGCCGTGTGCCCAAACAGTGGTTTACCCCCACATATGAGGTATCAGCGTACTCAGGACAAATTGGACAACAACTCTCGTGGTTCCGTTTCTCCTTTTACCATTGGGAAAATAAAATTGTTGCTAAAAGATATTTTTTGTGACTAAAAAGTTAAGTGTTCATTTTTTCCTTCCATGTTGCTTCTGCTGCTGTGAAGTACCTGAAGGGTTAATAAACTTCTTGAATGTGGTTTTGAGTACCTTGAGGGGTGCATTTTTTAGAATGGTGTCACTTTTGGGTATTTTCAGCCATATAGACCCCTCAAACTGACTTCAAATGTGAGGTGGTCCCTAAAAAAAATGATTTTGTTAATTTCGTTGTAAAAATAAGAAATCGCTGGTCAAATTTTAACCCTTATAACTTCCTAGCAAAAAAAAATTTTGTTTCCAAAATTGTGCTGATGTAAAGTATACATGTGGCAAATGTTATTTATTAACTATTTTGTGTCACAAAACTCTCTGGTTTAACAGAATAAAAATTCAAAATGTAAAAATTGCGAAATTTTCAAAATTTTCACCAAATTTCCGTTTTTATCACAAATAAACGCAGAATTTATTGACCTAAATTTACCACTAACATGAAGCACAATATGTCACGAAAAAAAAATCTCAGAACCGCTAGGATCCGTTGAAGCGTTCCTGAGTTATTACCTCATAAAGGGACACTGGTCAGAATTGCAAAAAACGGCAAGGTCTTTGAGGTCAAAATAGGCTGGGTCATGAAGGGGTTAACCGCACTCTGATTCAAATGTTGAGGACACTGGAAGAGGACCAGAAGGCGAGGTGGATGGAGTCCGTCCCTGAATTGGTGTGGGCATATACCAATCGGAAACACAGCACCACCGGATTCACTCCCTACTCTTTGTTCTTCGGCCAACCCGGGAAGGGGCTGGCAGAGCTGGAGCTGGAGCCTGAGGAGGACTACCCACGGAGAGGGGTGTACTCCTGGGTTCAAGAATACTGTCGTCGGCTGCAGAGCATTCAACGGCTAGTGCAGAACCATCTACAACAATTGGAACACCCCCAGGTAGCTCCTCAAAGTGGGACAGCCCTACGGCCTGGAGATTGAGGCTTAGTGAGGGATAAGCGTCCACAAAACAAATTGGGATACCGGTGGGAGAAGAGGCCGTACCAAGTGAAGTGGCAGCTCGGCAACAGGAGTCCCGTGTATGAGGTTCAGCCCAAAACAGAAGAGGGGACCCCAACCTGCACACTGCACAGGAATATGTTGCGTCCATGTTTGTCTCGAGATCCTGAATCAGTTCAATTGGCCCCAGCGCCCTCACCAGCTGCGCCAGTGATCAATGTTGATGTGGAAAATGAGGAAGACTCCCAATTTCTCCCAGTGAACCCGGAAACAGAGCTGGTGCCTGGAATTACCAACATATCAGAGGAGACCTCGACCCCCACTCCTCCTACAGCAGTTGACATCACCGCCCCTGCTGATTTGAGACGCTCTGAACAATCAACGGCTGGTGTACACCCCCCCCTCCTTCGCTACAATCAGGATGAGTTCATCTGGCAGCAGATTGTGCAAGGACTGAACGATTGCCAACACGAACTTGGGGAACTCTCACCCGTGTATTAGCGAGGAAAAAGAGAGGGGGAATGTAAGGGGGTTACCTTCTCTTCTCCGTGCCTGGAACCACTTAGTTGTGCAGCAGGTTTCCCTGGGGGCAGACTCAGAGGCTGGAACAGGAAGGAAGCCGGGCTGAGAGAGAAAAGAGGCGCGCTTTCCAGGGGAAGTGCAGCGTGCACAGCAGGGAGAGAAGAGTGTGCAGCAGAGAGAGCAGCATGTGCAGCAGAGAGAGCAGCGGATACAGTAGACAGAACAGCACGCAGCTGCACTCTGGGAAGGAGAGAGAGAGAGCTCCCGGTCGGAGGACTGAGACAGGAAGATTGTCCAGAAAGACTGCATCTTATGAGTACGTGAAAGCGGACTCTGCTGTGACTGGAGAATTGCGCCCTGACACTCGTGCAAAGACATTGACCCGTGCAAAGACAGTGACCCGTGCAGAGACAGTGGCCCCTAGCACCCACGGCATTAGTGCAGAGCCCCTGATTCCTGTTGGGAGACCCAATAATAGACTGAGCATCGTACTCCCAAGATAGGCTGCACTGTTGAGGCAGAAGACTCAGAGCACAGGGGACCCCGTTTGCCTAGCCTCCTCTCTGCTCACCACAGTAACCCCTCAAACCCAAGGTTGCGGGTTCCCAGAGACTACACAGCTCACGGATAACAGAGGGATGACAAGTGCCGCTGTTTCCCGGCGCCTACGTTGGAGAAGACGACCCTACAAGCAAGTCCTCATCAGACTGATAAGTGTTTTTCCCAAGAACTTCCATTTACTTCTGTTATACTGCTTCCCATATATTTTGCACCGTTATTTCTGCAGTTTATATTCTTCTGTTTTCTTTCTGCTAGGAGAATATCGCCACTGTTAATGAACCCTACTCACCAGTTGGTCTGTCTATTCCATGGTGACATAGTTTACCCTGCTCTCTATTACATTTAGTTAATTGCAATGGGGGTTGACTGGGACATATTGTCTACATGAACAGGTCTGCTTGACATTTGATTATAGTTGCTATGTATTATCTGTTATTATCTATCCTCATGAGTGATTGTTATATGCTATTTTGTGATCCTGCCATAGCTTACTATTAACTGTTATTTGTCTACTATTGGTTCAACACACGGTTGTAAAATCTGATAGTTAATCTTTAACTTTGAGGGGCACGGGTGGATTGCCATGATGTTTACGTGTTTTTAATTGTTTTTATTGTTTGTGGATTTGTGTGTCCTAGTGTTCAAATAAAGCTATATATTTGTTTTCTTTGTCTGAGTAATGACACAGGTATGCACACCCCTCATGTGTTTCTTTTTTCTCGCTTTTTGTTCATGTTGTATTTCCAGGCACGGTGTGGCACCCTGGTATATATTTTGAGATGTATGCTATTTAATGGAGGTGCACCCTAATGCTCTTTTGGTATATTGATTGCTCCTGCCTTCTGTGACCCGCTCCTCTGCCACTGCTGCTCCCACCCCATCCACAGCCACAGGGGACATATATATGTACATATGGACTATAAGACGCACACCCCACTTTCGTCCAAAATTCTGGAGGAAAAAAGTGTGTATTGTAGAAAAAGTATACATTTTTTACCTGAAGATTTTTCTCATCTCATTGAAGTCCATGAAGAAAATCCACAAGTAAAACGCATATTTATGGCTAGAAACAGGGCTGGACTGGCCATCGGGCAGTTATTATTATTATTATTATTATTATTATTATTATTATTATTGTTATAGTGCCATTTATTCCATGGCGCTTTACATGTAAGGAGGGGTATACATAATAAAAACAAGTACAATAATCTTAAACAATACAAGTCATAACTGGTACAAGAGGAGAGAGGACCCTGCCCGCGAATGTTCACAATCTACAAGGGATGGGTGAGAATACAGTAGGTGAGGGTAGAGCTGGTCATGCAGCGGTTTGGTCGATCTGTGGTTACTGCAGGTTATAGGCTTGTTGGAAGAGGTAGGTCTTCAGGCTCTTTTTGAAAGTTTCGATGGTAGACGAGAGTCTGATGTGCTGTGGTAGAGGGTTTCAGATTAGGGGTGACACGGGAGAGAAATCTTGTATACGATTGTAGGAAGAGGAGATAAGAGGGGAGTAGAGAAGGAGATCTTGTGTGGATCGGAGCTTGCGTGTAGGTAAGTACCGGGAGACGAGGTCACAGATGTATTGAGGTGACAGGTTGTGGATGGCTTTGTACGTCATGGTTAGAGATTTGTACTGGAGTCTCTGGGCAATGGGGAGCCAGTGAAGGGATTGACAGAGGGGAGAAGCTGGGGAATAGTGGGGGGACAGGTGGATTAGTCAGGCAGCAGAGTTTAGAATAGAATGGAGGGGTGCGAGAGTGTTCGAGGGGAGGCCACAGAGCAGGAGGTTGCAGTAGTCAAGGCGAGAGATGATGAGGGCATGGACGAGGGTTTTTGCAGATTCTTGGTTGAGGAATGAACGGATTTATGAAATATTTTTGAGTTGAAGTCGGCAGGAAGTGGAAAGGGCTTGGATATGTGGTTTGAAGGAGAAATCAGCGTCAAGGATTACCCCGAGGCAGCGAGCTTGTGGGACTGGGGAGAGTGGGCAGCCATTTACTGTAATGATAGATTCGTTGGAGGGGTCACTTGAGATGGGGGAAAGATGATGAATTCTGTTTTGTCCATGTTAAGTTTCCAAAATCTAGCGGAGAAGAAGGATGAAATAGTGGACAGTAGGGTTGAGCGACCTTTACTTTTATAGGATCGGGTTGGGTTTCACGAAACCCAACTTTTTCAAAAGTCGGGTCGAGTGAAATCGGCCGATCCTATAAAGGGGTCGGGGTCGGCCGAAACCTGAAACCCAATGCAGTGCATTGGGTTTCCATGGTTCCCAGGGTCTGAAGGAGCGGAAACTCTCCTTCAGGCCCTGCGATCCATATTTTAGTGTAAAATAAAGAATTAAAATAAAAAATATCGCAATACTTACCCTCTGACGCGCCCTGGTACTAACCGGGAACCTTCCTTCCTTAGAATCAGCCTTCCAGGACCTTGCGGTGACGTCGCGGTGACGTCGCGGCTTGTGATTGGCCGCGCGGCCGCCCATGTGACCGCTCGCGCGACCAATCACAAGCCGCGACGTCACCGCGACGTCACCGAAGGTCCTGGAAGGGCTGATTCTTAGGAAGGAAGGCTGCCGGAAAGAAGCAGGGCGCGTCCGAGGGTGAGTATATACCTAATAGGAATGAAGGCTGATTCTAAGGAAGGAAGGTTCCCGGTTAGTACCAGGGCGCGTCAGAGGGTAAGTATTGCGATATTTTTTATTTTAATTCTTTATTTTACACTTAAATCTGAATTCCGATACCAATTCCCGATATCTTAAACATATCGGGAATCGGTATCGGAATTCCGATTCTAGATTCAAAAGATCGCCGACTTCATGGCCGACCCCACACAGGGGTCGGGTCGGGTTTCATGAAACCTGACCTTGCCAAAAGTCGGCGACTTTTGAATATTTTCGACCCGTTTCGCTCAACCCTAGTGGACAGACGTTGAGGGATTCTGGTTAGTAGGGAGGTGATATCTGGTCCAGAGAGGTAGAAATGTGTGTCATCAGCATAGAGATGATACTGAAAGCCATGAGATTCTATGAGCTGTCCCAGGCCAAAAGTGTAAATGGAGAAGAGCAGGGGCCCAAGGACTGAACCTTGTGGGACTCCGACAGATAGGGGGCGAGGTGAGGAGGTGGTGTGTGAGTGGGAGACACTGAATGTACGGTCTGTTAGGTATGATGAGATCCACGATAGGGCCAAGTCTGTGATGCCAAGGGATGAGAGGGTCTGTAATAATAGGGAATGGTCCACTGTGTCAAAGGCAGCCGACAGGTCCAGGAGGAGGAGGACAGAGTAGTGTCGCTTGCTCTTGGCGGTTAAGAGGTCATTGGTGACCTTAGTTAGGGCAGTTTCAGTGGAGTGGTGTGACCAGAAGCCAGATTGTAAGCGGTCAAAGAGGGAGCAAGAAGAGAGATGGAAGGACAGTTCAAGGTAGACGTGTTGATCCAGTAGCTTGGAGGCATAGAGGAGAAGTGATATAGGGTGATAGCTAGATACAGAGGATGGGTCAAGAGAGGGCTTTTTGAGGATAGGTGTGATGGAGGCATGTTTAAAGCTTGAGGGGAAAACACCAGTTGTTAGTGATAGGTTGAAGAGATGGGTTAGGGTTGGGATGAAGACTGTGGTGAGGTTTGGGATAAAGTGGGATGGGATCGGGTCAAGTGCACAGGTGGTGAGATGTGATCTTGAGAGTGGAGTGGAGAGACAATCATCTGTAATGGTGGAGAAGTTGGTTTTGGAGGTGGAGGGCTGGGAAGTCGGGAGGAAGGTCTCTGATGTTATCAATCTTCTGCTTGAAAAATGAGGCAAAGTCTTCAGCTGAGATGAGTGGGGAGGGAGGAGGTGCTGGGGGATGGAGGAGAGAATTGAAGGTGTTGAATAACTGTTTAGGGTTGTGAGACGGAGGATATGAGAGATGAGAAGTAGGTTTGTTTAGCTGTGGCGAGTGTGGTCTTGAAAATAGTGAGGGACTGTTTGAATGCGATGAGGTGCTCGTTGGAGTGGGATCTTTTCCATCTGCGCTCAGCAGCCCTGGAAGCTCGCCTCAGTTCTTTGGTCAGGCTGGTGTGCCAGGGCTGTCTGTTGATTTTGTGAGCTTTGGTATGTGTAAGTGGGGCAGCAGATTCCAAAGCTACAGCTATTGTGGTGTTATATAGAGCAGCAGCATCATCCTCATTGTGTAACATAGTAACATAGTTAGTAAGGCCGAAAAAAGACATTTGTCCATCCAGTTCAGCCTATATTCCATCATAATAAATCCCCAGATCTACGTCCTTCTACAGAACCTAATTGTATGATACAATATTGTTCTGCTCCAGGAAGACATCCAGGCCTCTCTTGAACCCCTCGACTGAGTTCGCCATCACCACCTCCTCAGGCAAGCAATTCCAGATTCTCACTGCCCTAACAGTAAAGAATCCTCTTCTATGTTGGTGGAAAAACCTTCTCTCCTCCAGACGCAAAGAATGCCCCCTTGTGCCCGTCACCTTCCTTGGTATAAACAGATCCTCAGCGAGATATTTGTATTGTCCCCTTATATACTTATACATGGTTATTAGATCGCCCCTCAGTCGTCTTTTTTCTAGACTAAATAATCCTAATTTCGCTAATCTATCTGGGTATTGTAGTTCTCCCATCCCCTTTATTAATTTTGTTGCCCTCCTTTGTACTCTCTCTAGTTCCATTATATCCTTCCTGAGCACCGGTGCCCAAAACTGGACACAGTACTCCATGTGCGGTCTAACTAGGGATTTGTACAGAGGCAGTATAATGCTCTCATCATGTGTATCCAGACCTCTTTTAATGCACCCCATGATCCTGTTTGCCTTGGCAGCTGCTGCCTGGCACTGGCTGCTCCAGGTAAGTTTATCATTAACTAGGATCCCCAAGTCCTTCTCCCTGTCAGATTTACCCAGTGGTTTCCCGTTCAGTGTGTAATGGTGATATTGATTCCTTCTTCCCATGTGTATAACCTTACATTTATCATTGTTAAACCTCATCTGCCACCTTTCAGCCCAAGTTTCCAACTTATCCAGATCCATCTGTAGCAGAATACTATCTTCTCTTGTATTAACTGCTTTACATAGTTTTGTATCATCTGCAAATATCGATATTTTACTGTGTAAACCTTCTACCAGATCATTAATGAATATGTTGAAGAGAACAGGTTCCAATACCGACCCCTGCGGTACCCCACTGGTCACAGCGACCCAGTTAGAGACTATACCATTTATAACCACCCTCTCCTTTCTATTACTAAGCCAGTTACTAACCCATTTACACACATTTTCCCCCAGACCAAGCATTCTCATTTTGTGTACCAACCTCTTGTGCGGCACGGTATCAAACGCTTTGGAAAAATCGAGATATACCACGTCCAATGACTCACCGTGGTCCAGCCTATAGCTTACCTCTTCATAAAAACTGATTAGATTGGTTTGACAGGAGCGATTTCTCATAAACCCATGCTGATATGGAGTTAAACAGTTATTCTCATTGAGATAATCCAGAATAACATCCCTCAGAAACCCTTCAAATATTTTACCAACAATAGAGGTTAGACTTACTGGCCTATAATTTCCAGGTTCACTTTTAGAGCCCTTTTTGAATATTGGCACCACATTTGCTATGCGCCAATCCTGCGGAACAGACCCTGTCGCTATAGAGTCCCTAAAAATAAGAAATAATGGTTTATCTATTACATTACTTAGTTCTCTAAGTACTCATGGGTGTATGCCATCTGGACCCGGAGATTTATCTATTTTAATCTTATTTAGCCGGTTTCGCACCTCTTCTTGGGTTAGATTGGTGACCCTTAATATAGGGTTTTCATTGTTTCTTGGGATTTCACCTAGCATTTCATTTTCCACCGTGAATACCGTGGAGAAGAAGGTGTTTAATATGTTAGCTTTTTATCTTATAAAAATATATCTAATATGTTATCTAATATGTTAGATATAAGGAACTTATATCTGTGAAAGGGAGGAGGGATTCAGAGAATGAGTGTAGGTCAAGGTGTTTAAGATTTCTGCGAGGTTGTGAAAGTTTGTGGGGTGGGGATTGTAGACATGGAGTGGAGAGGGAAGAGAATGTGAGAAGGTTGTGGTCAGAGAGAGGAAGAGGTGAGTTAGAGAGGTTAGATAGGGAGCAGAAGCAGGTGAAGATGAGGTCCAGTGTGTGGCCATCTTTGTGGGTGGCTGTAGAAGACCATTGAGTGAGGCCGAAGGAGGAAGTGAAAGATAGAAGTTTAGTGGCAGCTGAGAGGGAAGTGTCAATGGGAATGTTGAAGTCGCCCATGATGATAGTAGGGATGTCCGCCTAAAGGAAATGAAGTAGCCAGGTGGTGAAGTGGTCAAAGAAGGTGGTGGCTGGCCCTGGGGGGCGGTAGATGACAGCCAGTTGGAGGTTGGAGGGGGAGTAGATGCGCACCTCAAAGGAAGGGAGGGTAACAGAAGGGTGGCAGTGGGATTGGGGTGAAGGAGCAGGTATCTGACACGAGAAAACCAACTCCTCCGCCATGTTTGCTGCTGGGGCGAGGGATGTGAGAAAGGTGGAAGCCACCATACGAAAGTGCAGCCGGAGAGGCAGTTCTGGCAAATGCCAGAAGGGCTGGTGCCAGTAGTGGGCCGCTGCGCGCCGACTCACCCTTCCACCCAGCGCCGCCGCTGCCGCATTCAACTATACAGTTGAATGCAATGATGGAGGAGAGAGCGTCACCTGACCCTCCCTCTCCCATCATTCTCCGTTCTGCCTCTGACACTGCGGGTGCACGCGCACTCACTGTGTCCCAGGCAATGCAGTGGCATCCGCCGAGACAGGAGCAGGGAGCACCGCAAGCACGAGGGGAGGTGAGGAGTGTTTTTTTTACTGGACTGTGGGGCCATTCTAGGGGGGAGGAGAGATGTGGGCTCTGCTGTATACTACTGTGTGGGCAGTGCTGTATACTACTATGTGGGCAGTGCTGTATACTACTATGTTGGCTCTGCTGTATACTACTGTGTGGGCTGTGCTGTATACTGCTATGTGGGCTGTGCTATACACTACTATGTGGCTCTGCTGTATACTACTATGTGGGCTGTACTATACACTACTATGTGGGCTCTGCTGTATGCTACTATGTGGGCTGTGCTGTATACTACTGTGTGGGCTCTGCTGTGTACTACTGTGTGGGCTCTGCTGTGTACTACTGTGTGGGCTCTGCTATATAGTACTGTGTGGGCTGTGCTGTATACTACTGTGTGGGCTCTGCTATATACTACTATGTGGGCTGTGCTATATACTACTATGTGGGCTGTGCTATATACTACTATGTGGGCTGTGCTATACACTACTATGTGGGCTGTGCTGTATACTACTGTGTGGGCTGTGCTGTATACTACTATGTGGGCAATGCTGTATACTACTATGTGGGCAGTGCTGTATACTACTATGTGGGCAGTGCTATACACTACTATGAGGGCTGTGCTATATACTACTATGTGGGCTCTGCTGTATACTACTATGTGGGCAGTACTGTATACTGTTGTGAATTCTGTGGCTGAGTTCACTTCTGTGGTCACAAGTGGTATTGCAGTCTCTGGGCTTCCTCCCTCAGGTGTTTTGGTGAGCTCGTTGGCTGCCTTGCTATTTAGCTCCACCTGAGTCTGTCTTCCTTGCTCCTTGTCAATGTTCCAGTGTTGGATCTGAGCTACTGCATCTTTCCTTGGGCCTGCTGCTCTGCTAGATAAGTGCTTCTAGTTTGTTTTCTGTTTTTTTCTGTCCAGCTTGCTATTAACTTTTGCTGGAAGCTCTGAGAAGCAAAGGGGTGCACCGCCGTGCTGTTAGTTCGGCACGGTGGGTCTTTTTGCCCCTTTGCATGGTTTTCGTTTTAGGGTTTTTTGTAGACTGCATAGTTCTCTTTGCTATCCTCGCTCTGTCTAGAATATCGGGCCTCACTTTGCTGAATCTATTTCATTCCTACGTTTGTCTTTTCATCTTGCTAACAGTCATTATATGTGGGGGGCTGCCTATTCCTTTGGGGTATTTCTCTGAGGTAAGTCAGGCTTGTATTTCTATCTTCAGGCTAGTCAGCTCCTCAGGCAGTGCCGAGTTGCATAGGTAGTGATAGGCGCAATCCACTGCTGCTTATAGTTGTGTGAGGATAGATCAGGTACTGCAGTCTACAGAGATTCCACGTCTCAGAGCTCGTCCTATTGTTTTTGGTTATTGCCAGATCTCTGTATGTGCGCTGATTACTGCACGCTGTGTTGCCTGATTGCCAGCCATAACAGTACAAGGAGCCACACCAATGATTCCCAATAGAGGGAAAAAAGAAATCCTGACATCATTTTTTTTTCTTAGCTCTGTCTTCAGTCTTTTTTTTCCCCTAGACATTAGAGTGCTTCAGGACACAGCTGTGGACATGGATATTCAGGCTCTGTGCTCTTCAATGGATAATCTCGTTGTAAATGTACAAAAGATTCAAGATACTATTGATCAGAAATCGATGTTAGAACCAAGAATTCCGATTCCTGATTTGTTTTTTGGTGACAGAACTAAGTTCCTGAGCTTCAGAAATAATTGTAAGCTATTTTTGGCCTTGAAACCTCATTCTTCTGGTAATCCTATTCAACAGGTTTTGATTATTATTTCTTTTTTGCGCGGCGACCCACAGGACTGGGTGTTTTCTCTTGCACCAGGAGATTCTGCATTGAGTAATGTTGATGCATTTTTCCAGGCGCTGGGATTGCTTTACGATGAGCCTAATTCAGTGGATCAGGCTGAGAAAAATCTGCTGGCTTTATGCCAGGGTCAGGATGATGTAGAAGTATATTGTCAGAAATTTAGGAAGTGGTCAGTACTCACTCTGTGGAATGAATCTGCACTAGCGGCTTTGTTCAGAAAGGGTCTCTCTGAAGCTCTTAAGGATGTAATGGTGGGATTTCCTATGCCTGCTGGTTTGAATGAGTCTATGTCCTTGGCCATTCAGATCGGTCGTCGCTTGCGCGAGCGTAAATCTGTGCACCATTTGGCGGTATTGTCTGAGAGTAAACCTAAGCCTATGCAGTGCGACAGGACTATGACTAAAGTAGAACGGCAAGAACACAGACATCTGAACAGACTGTGTTTCTATTGTGGTGATTCTACTCATGCTATTTCTAATTGTCCTAAACGCACTAGGCGGTTCGATAGCTCTGCCGTTATTGGTACTGTACAGTCCAAATTCCTTTTGTCCATTACCTTAATGTGCTCTTTGTCATCGTATTCTGTCATGGCGTTTGTGGATTCAGGCGCTGCCCTGAATCTGATGGATTTGGATTATGCTAAACGTTGTGGATTTTTCTTGGAGCCTTTGCGGTGTCCTATTCCGTTGAGAGGAATTGATGCTACACCTTTGGCTAAGAATAAGCCTCAGTACTGGGCCCAGCTGACCATGTGCATGGCTCCTGCACATCAGGAAGTTATTCGCTTTCTGGTACTGCATAATTTGCATGATGTGGTCGTGTTGGGGTTGCCATGGCTACAAACCCATAATCCAGTATTGGATTGGAACTCTATGTCGGTAACCAGCTGGGGTTGTCAGGGAGTACATGGTGATGTTCCATTTTTGTCTATTTCGTCATCCATTCCTTCTGACATCCCAGAGTTCTTGTCGGACTTTCAGGATGTATTTGAAGAGTCCAAGTCTGATGCCCTACCTCCGCATAGGAATTGTGATTGTGCTATCGATTTGATTCCTGGTAGTAAATTCCCTAAGGGTCGTTTATTTAATTTGTCCGTACCTGAACACACCGCTATGCGCAGTTATGTGAAGGAGTCCCTGGAGAAGGGACATATTCGCCCATCGTCGTCACCATTGGGAGCAGGGTTCTTTTTTGTAGCCAAGAAGGATGGTTCGCTAAGACCGTGTATTGATTACCGCCTTCTTAATAAGATCACTGTTAAGTTTCAGTATCCCTTGCCATTGATTTCTGACTTGTTTGCTCGGATTAAGGGGGCTAGTTGGTTTACTAAGATTGATCTTCGTGGTGCGTATAATCTGGTGAGAATCAGGCAGGGAGATGAATGGAAAACGGCATTTAATACGCCCGAGGGTCATTTTGAGTATCTGGTGATGCCGTTCGGACTTGCCAATGCTCCATCTGTTTTTCAGTCTTTTATGCATGACATTTTCCGTGAGTATCTGGATAAATTCTTGATTGTTTACTTGGATGACATTTTGATCTTCTCAGATGATTGGGAGTCTCATGTGAAGCAAGTCAGAATGGTTTTCCAGGTACTGCGTGCTAATTCCTTGTTCGTGAAGGGATCAAAGTGTCTCTTCGGTGTACAGAAAGTTTCATTTTTGGGGTTCATCTTTTCCCCTTCTACTATCGAGATGGATCCGGTTAAGGTTCAGGCCATCCAGGATTGGACTCAGCCGACATCTCTAAAAAGTCTGCAGAAATTCCTGGGCTTTGCTAATTTTTATCGTCGCTTCATCTGTAATTTTTCTAGCATTGCCAGACCATTGACTGATTTGACCAAGAAGGGTGCTGATTTGGTTAATTGGTCTTCTGCTGCCATGGAAGCTTTTCAGGAGTTGAAGCGTCATTTTTGCTGTGCCCCTGTGTTGTGTCAACCTGATGTTTCTCTTCCGTTCCAGGTCGAGGTTGATGCTTCTGAGATTGGTGCAGGGGCGGTTTTGTCACAGAGAGGTTCTGGTTGCTCAGTGTTCAAACCATGTGCTTTCTTTTCCAGGAAATTTGCTGCTGCTGAGCGTAATTATGATGTGGGCAACCGAGAGTTGCTGGCCATGAAGTGGGTATTCGAGGAGTGGCGTCATTGGCTTGAGGGTGCTAAGCATCGCGTGGTGGTTTTGACTGATCATGAGAACCTTACTTATCTTGAGTCTGCCAAGCGCTTGAATCCTAGACAGGCCCGTTGGTCGTTATTTTTTGCTCGTTTTGATTTTGTGATTTCATACCCTCCGGGCTCTAAAAATGTGAAGGCGGATGCTCTGTCTAGGAGTTTTGTGCCCGACTCTCCGGGGTTATCTGAGCCGGCGAGTATCCTCAAGGAAGGAGTCATTGTGTCTGCCATCTCGCCTGATTTGCGGAGAGTGTTGCAGAAATTTCAGGCTAATAAACCTGATCGTTGTCCGGCCGAGAAACTGTTCGTCCCTGATAGGTGGACTAGTAAAGTTATCTCTGAACTTCATTGTTCGGTGCTGGCCGGTCATCCAGGAATCTTTGGTACCAGGGAGTTGGTTGCTAGATCCTTCTGGTGGCCGTCTCTGTCACGGGATGTGCGTGCTTTTGTGCAGTCCTGTGGAATTTGTGCTAGGGCTAAGCCCTGCTGTTCACGTGCCAGTGGGTTGCTTTTGCCCTTGCCGGTCCCGAAGAGGCCTTGGACACATATTTCGATGGATTTCATTTCTGACCTTCCCGTTTCTCAAAAAATGTCGGTCATTTGGGTGGTCTGTGATCGCTTTTCTAAAATGGTCCATCTGGTGCCCTTGGTTAAATTGCCTTCCTCCTCTGATTTGGTGCCTTTGTTCTTCCAGCATGTGGTTCGTTTACATGGCATTCCTGAGAATATTGTTTCTGACAGAGGTTCCCAGTTTGTCTCCAGGTTCTGGCGAGCCTTTTGTGGTAGGATGGGCATTGACCTATCTTTCTCCTCGGCCTTCCATCCTCAGACTAATGGCCAGACCGAACGAACCAATCAGACCTTGGAAACATATCTGAGATGTTTTGTTTCCGCTGACCAGGATGATTGGGTGTCATTTTTGCCGTTGGCTGAGTTCGCCCTTAATAATCGGGCCAGCTCGGCTACCTTGGTCTCTCCATTTTTCTGCAATTCTGGGTTCCATCCTCGTTTCTCTTCAGGACAGGTTGAGTCTTCGGACTGTCCTGGTGTGGATTCTGTGGTGGACAGGTTGCAGCAGATCTGGACTCAGGTAGTGGACAATTTGACCTTGTCCCAGGAGAAGGCTCAGCTTTTCGCTAATCGCAGACGCCGTGTGGGACCCCGACTTCGTGTTGGGGATCTGGTTTGGTTATCTTCTCGTCATATTCCTATGAAGGTTTCCTCTCCTAAATTTAAACCTCGTTTTATTGGTCCGTATAGGATTTCTGAGATTCTCAATCCGGTGTCTTTTCGTCTGACCCTCCCAGACTCCTTTTCCATACATAATGTATTCCATAGGTCGTTGTTGAGGAGATACGTGGCACCTATGGTTCCATCTGTGGAGCCTCCTGCCCCTGTTTTGGTAGAGGGGGAATTGGAGTATATTGTGGAGAAGATTTTGGATTCTCGTGTCTCTAGACGGAAACTCCAGTATCTGGTCAAATGGAAGGGTTATGCTCAGGAAGATAATTCCTGGGTTTTTGCCTCTGATGTCCATGCCCCAGATCTTGTTCGTGCCTTTCATGTGGCTCATCCTGGTCGGCCTGGGGGTTCTGGTGAGGGTTCGGTGACCCCTCCTCAAGGGGGGGGTACTGTTGTGAATTCTGTGGCTGAGTTCACTTCTGTGGTCACAAGTGGTATTGCAGTCTCTGGGCTTCCTCCCTCAGGTGTTTTGGTGAGCTCGTTGGCTGCCTTGCTATTTAGCTCCACCTGAGTCTGTCTTCCTTGCTCCTTGTCAATGTTCCAGTGTTGGATCTGAGCTACTGCATCTTTCCTTGGGCCTGCTGCTCTGCTAGATAAGTGCTTCTAGTTTGTTTTCTGTTTTTTTCTGTCCAGCTTGCTATTAACTTTTGCTGGAAGCTCTGAGAAGCAAAGGGGTGCACCGCCGTGCTGTTAGTTCGGCACGGTGGGTCTTTTTGCCCCTTTGTGTGGTTTTCGTTTTAGGGTTTTTTGTAGACTGCATAGTTCTCTTTGCTATCCTCGCTCTGTCTAGAATATCGGGCCTCACTTTGCTGAATCTATTTCATTCCTACGTTTGTCTTTTCATCTTGCTAACAGTCATTATATGTGGGGGGCTGCCTATTCCTTTGGGGTATTTCTCTGAGGTAAGTCAGGCTTGTATTTCTATCTTCAGGCTAGTCAGCTCCTCAGGCAGTGCCGAGTTGCATAGGTAGTGATAGGCGCAATCCACTGCTGCTTATAGTTGTGTGAGGATTAGTGTTGAGCATTCCGATACCGCAAGTATCGGGTATCGGCCGATACTTGCGGTATCGGAATTCCGATACCGAGATCCGATATTTTTGTGATATCGGGTATCGGTATCGGAAGTGTAAAATAAAGAATTAAAATAAAAAATATTGTTATATTCACCTCTCCGGCGGCCCCTGGACATCTGCGCGAGGAACCGGCGTCCGGCACGGCTTCTTTCTTCAAAATGCGCGCCTTTAGGACCTGTGGTATGACGTCCCGGCTTCTGATTGGTCGCGTGCCGCCCATGTGACCGCCACGCGACCAATCAGAAGCCGCGACGTCATTCCTCAGCTAAAGTCCTAGAATGAGCGCCTTTTAGGACCTGAGGAATGACGTCGCGGCTTCTGATTGGTCGCGTGGCGGTCACATGGGCGGCACGCGACCAATCAGAAGCCGGGACGTCATTCCACAGGTCCTAAAGGCGCGCATTTTGAAGAAAGAAGCCGTGCCGGATGCCGGATCCTCCCGCTGATGTCCAGGGGCCGCCGGAGAGGTGAATATAACAATATTTTTTATTTTAATTCTTTATTTTACACTTTAATATGGATCCCAGGGCCTGAAGGAGAGTTTCCTCTCCTTCAGACCCTGGGATCCATGAGGATACATTCCGATACTTGATGTCCCATTGACTTGTATTGGTATCGGATATCGGTATCGGCGATATCCGATATTTTTCGGGTATCGGCCGATACTATCCGATACCGATACTTTCAAGTATCGGACGGTATCGCTCAACACTAGTGAGGATAGATCAGGTACTGCAGTCTACAGAGATTCCACGTCTCAGAGCTCGTCCTATTGTTTTTGGTTATTGCCAGATCTCTGTATGTGCGCTGATTACTGCACGCTGTGTTGCCTGATTGCCAGCCATAACAGTATACTACTATGTGGGCAGTACTGTATACTACTATGTTGGCTGTGCTGTATACTGCTACATGGGCTGTGCTGTATACTGCTACGTGGGCTGTGTTATCTGCTTTGCGGGTTGTGCTATATACTATGGGGGGGTTTATTATATTCTATGGGGGAGGCCGTGTTATATACTATGTGGCTGTTATATACTACTGTGGGAGTATATTATATTCTCTGTGGGAGACTGTGTTATACTATGGGAGGCTGCATTATATTCTATGGGGGCTACATTATATATTATGGGGAGGTGGGCTGTATTATATTCTATGGAGTGGCTGCATTATACTCTGGGGTGGTTGCATTATACTCTGAAGTGGCTGCATTATATTCTGTAGGGTGGTGGCTGCATTATACTATATGTGGGCTGCATTATACTGTATCGAGGATTATGGGGAATACGTTATACTATATGAAGAACTATGAGGTGCATTATACTATGGGAAGTGAATTGTACTACATGGATGACTATGGCGGTGCATTATACTATATGGAGCACTATGAGGAGTGTATTATGCTATATGGAGGACTATGAGGAGTGTAATATACTAAGGAGGAATGAGCAGTGTATTTTAATATATGGAGGACTATAGGGAGTGTATTATACTTTATGGAGGACTGTGGTGCACATTATAATATATGGAGGACTATGGCGTGTATTTTACTAAACAAGTAAAATGCTGCATATTCAGATTGTGTTTGCTGGAACAAAAATCATTGTTCTCAGCAGCACATCGCCGGTGTAAACTGTAGATGTGCTGCTGATAACATGATACTGTATGGTGATCTGTAAGTGATCTATTAGTGATCGTTCTGTCCCATCATTATTCCTCAGCTGGTGGAAAGAGGCCAGGAAACAAGCGTTGAACAAATTCAGTATTTTTGATCAAACTCATTTAGCGACCTGAACTCAGCGCTTGGAAATACAACCGAAATGCTTTTGTGTGATGTGCAATATGTTAGCATTTGGGGCCCCATTTTAAACTTTGCCTTGGTGTAGGGCCCCACTTTGCCTAAAACCGGCCCTGCCTACAAGTGGACAAAGATATTATACAGTCACCATGTGACAAGTGGGCCTGTGTAACTTCAAATACCAGGGCAGAATTTTAATCCCAGTCCGGCCCTGGCTAGAAATACTGACATACTGTGGATTTAAGAAACACACCGTGGGTCCAGTTTACGCTGTGTAACAAAAAAAGCACAGTGGGCATGAGATTTCTGCAGATATCTTCCACTTTGATGGAACTGTAGGACACTGTGGTTTTTTTTGTGCAGCGAAAATATGCAGTGGAAAAAATGGAGCAAATACTCATGCTGGGAATGAAACCTAATAGTTTTAAGACTGCAGTAGTCATTAAAAGTTTCATCTTCTCGGAGAAACCACATGTTTTATCAATCATGATTTGTTATATCAATTGTTTTTGTTTGGTTTATTGCAAACAGCTGAAAGTTTGCACATTTTTCTAATAAACCTAATTTGCAATGAGGGGTTGAATAATTTCAGTTTCAACTCTGTGTTGTATCTCACAACTCTCTGCCCACACAGATGTCAAGAGTAAGAGGACTTTAAACTTGCTTTATTCTTTGTTCTCAGGGGAGATTTAAAGGGGTCTGGCATTACATTTTCCTCTATTGTCTATTAAAATACACATGAAGACTCTGCCAAGGTGACCATACATATTTATGGTAGAAACAAGTGAAGAGGTGTGCAGCCTATCTCACGAGCATGACCATCTTGGGTGAGGGTCCTGCTAATTCCTTCAGAGGAACTGATGAACCAAATCTAAGAAACCAAGGCTGCTGTTCACTTCACTAGACCAAAGCTCGGAATGGAAAGTTGGTTTATAAGACCAACTGGGGACAGATATTGATGTGGATACGTTCACTGTAGTAGTGAGGTGTAACAGGAAAGATATATATCTTGGTACCGTGTTAGCCAGTAGATTTTAGAATTTAGAATTTAGAACCACTTGAGGACATTCAATTCTAACTATTTTTCTAGTGATGTGTAATACATACTGGAAATTTGTATATTTTATGTCTGCAAACATCTATACTCAAGCTCAGCCCTGGGATAAGCTGCACTATATGAACCACAATTTCCATCTCCCTCCTCCACTTGGACTCATCTCCTGGGTTTCCCACAGGAAAAGGCTTCAGATTCTGTATCCTTTCTCTATATTGGAGACTGTTCCTACGTTACCTGCACAGCGGCACCTGCTCACCTCGGAGCCTGGATGCTAACATTACTCTCATATGTCAGTTAACCATTTCAGGTCCTCCAAGGGCCATATTGTATTTTGAGCAAATACTAGATGTAAAATCAAAACTAAACTGTATTTAATGTGTTACTGAGCTTAAGAATGGAAAACACAAGTTAATAATTAACTTCATAGTATGTGAAGAATGACTGATCTGTGACAATTCATTCAGCAAAATGTGACCCCAGGTTTTAGAAATGCCACTCAGATGTTATAGTAGAGTTATCAAGTATAATCAAAGCCAGACTGACGTACAGAAAAGATTGCTAGGGAACAGAGATAAGATGAACCGCTTGTATATTGTTTTTTGCAGCAGACAATTTGACAGGACATGTACAACCACTTTATTGCTTCCAGTGCATCGTTTATTGTCTACCGCTACTATGCAGACCTATTGTCTCTATGGTTCTGTGACTCAACCTCCATGACAGATAGATCTTTATTTCCAAAGTTTCGCTTTTTTAAAAAAAATTGCTGCAATTGGCTGCAAAGGGGGTCTTGGGGTACACATATATTTTTTTTCAATGGGAAAATCCACCTAATATTATAGTATGTTCTGAAAAATAATTTTTGGGTGACTTTTCGTATTGATTTTCAAACAGAAACTCAGCTACAGAAAACAGAATTATTCTAATCTCATCCACATGTTGCTTTTGTTTTTTTAAAAATGTAAATAGAAAAATTGAATAAACTCACCCCATATGACAGCTACAGACGATGGGAGGATGGGATTCTTGCACAGGAGGCTGGGATGTGCTTAGACCAGTAAACTACCTGCAGAGGTCAGTATCCTTTTTTTTTTTCAAACACACTGCTAATTTCCAATAAAATATATGGCAAGGTATGATTTTTTGCCGCTACATACTTTCCTTACCCTTACTATAGCAGCATTGTGGAAGAGAATTCATAAAATCCCATCCACATCCAAATTGACTGACATGCTGGCATTAAAATCCGCAGCGCATTGATTTATTGAGATACTGATTTGGCTTTTTTCCTAAGGGTACCGTCACACACTGCCATTTCGATCGCTACAACGGTACGATTCGTGACGTTCCTGCGATATCGTTACGATATCGCTGTGTCTGACACGCAGCAGCGATCAGGGATCCTGCTGAGAATCGTACGTCGTAGCAGATCGTTTAGAACTTTCTTTCGTCGCTGGATCTCCCGCTGGCATCGCTAGATCGGTGTGTGTGACACCGATCTAGCGATGCGATCTAGCGATGCGATCTAGCGATGCGTTCGCTTGTAACCAGGGTAAACATCGGGTTACTAAGCGCAGGGCCGCGCTTAGTAACCCGATGTTTACCCTGGTTACAAGCGTAAAACTAAAAAAAAACAAACAGCACATACTTACATTCTGGTGTCCGTCAGGTCCCTTGCCGTCTGCTTCCCGCACTCAGTGACTGCCGGCCGTAAAGTGAAAGCAGAGCACAGCGGTGACGTCACCGCTGTGCTGTGCTTTCACTTTCACTTTACGGCCGGCAGTCACTGAGTGCGGGAAGCAGACGGCAAGGGACCTGACGGACACCAGAATGTAAGTATGTGCTGTTTGTTTTTTTTTACGCTGGTAACCAGGGTAAACATCGGGTTACTAAGCGCGGTCCTGCGCTTAGTAACCCGATGTTTACCCTGGTTACCCGGGTACCTCGGCATCGTTGGTCGCTGGAGAGCTGTCTGTGTGACAGCTCCCCAGCGACCACACTACGATTTACCTACGATCACGGCCAGGTCATATCGCTGGTCGTGATCGTAGGTAAAACGTATAGTGTGACGGTACCCTAAGTCATATTGGATGACTCGTTTAAAGGGTTGATTGTGACTTGTAGGATCGCTACTTCCAACAGGTGGCGCTATAGAGTTTAAGTCCTCTTTTCCTCAGAAGAGGCTAATTGAATATTGATTTATTTAGAGATTTTTGCTGCAGATTTCATCCTTGGAATCACAAGGATGAAATGAATGGCAAATCACCAGCATTTCCACAATGACATTGACAGTGTTTTGTTCTTCAATAAGCCTTATGTGTATTTCCCATTTAACTTTTAGATTGTGGTTTATTTTTTTTCCAAAATGCATGAAATTTGAAAAAATCATGGAATGTTTTACTTGCCTCAAAAAATGTTAGTAAGCCAATGCCAGATCAGGCGTGTTCCACTTTGTAGAAAGCTTTTTCTATGAATTTCTCCATCTCCTCCATTGCTGAGGTCAGCGTACAATGCACATCACTCGGATGATATCCGAGTGATGTACGTTAGCTCACTCGCACCCATAGGCTTATACAGGTCCGAGTGAGCCGAGACTCGGCCGAGTGTCTGTAACAATCTCAGCATGCTGCGATTTCACTTGCACACTGAAAGCAGCCGAGAGAAGATACGGTGAAGACAGCTGCCCCATAGATGAATACTGGTCCAAGTGCAATGCCATTTTTTATGGCATAGCTCTCGTCCGTATTCAACGGTAGTGTGACTCCGGCCTTAAGTTATCTATATGTACTATAACTTGTTCCTGAGTACCTCTGTTTTATGATTTAATACAAGCTACACAATGTTAATGTCTCAGGTTCCCTCAGTAGAAGGCAATCTGCAGAGCGTAAAATAACCTGTTACCTCCATCTAGAGGAGCACGGTGAAGTCACATCACAGCTTGTGGCCTTATCGGTTCATTCTCCCTGTGACAGGCGAAGGTTAGGACTATCTGTCCCTTACTCTGCTCCAATCATGGATTTACATCAGCGCACAGCAAGAACAGTCTTTAGAGACTTGGGAGAATTGCTGCTTATTGAATCAAGTTCAGCGGATCTCAAGAGCATCTGACATCCTGTCCATATATCATTTCCTTTACAAGACTTTGAGGTTGAAATATTACAGGTCTGTGCATTTGTCCCATGGTTTATGGCAGAATTAGAGATAACACACAGGATTGTCCAGCAAAGATGAACATTTAATGCTGTGTTACCGGATATTAGGCTTAACTCCTTAACAACTGAGACATTTTTGGGATTAGGGACTAGTGGATTTTTTTTCATTTTTATCTTTGCACATTCCAGTGACACAACCTTTTATTTTTTTATGCCACTCAGTTATTTGATGCCGTGTTTTTGCAAAGTGAGTCATATTTTTTTACGGATCATTTTAGGGTAAATGCTGTATATGTTAGTATTTTATTTATGCTAATTTTTAATTATTTATGAGAAATAAACCAAAGAGGATTTATTTTTCTTTCTTTTTTATTTGAAACAGAATTCATCATTAAAATTAGTAGAGAGAAAACCTATAAGGGAAGGCATCACTGAGCAATCACAGCCGCCCTCCTGCTGGTGATCGCTCCCTATGTGATCACCATCACCATTTGTTCGTAGCGATGCAGAAGACGGAATAAGACCACGTGTTGAGGGGTTAAAAAGGATAACTTTTAGATATATATATTTTTTCATATAAATAGCCAAATATGTGCACTGATTCATCTCTTAAAGCAGTCAGTGCATTGTTTTTTTGAGCTGCATAGCATAGACTTTGTGCTTGATTCACAAATGTGTTTTCTCTAGTTTTATGGCATAAAACACATTGAAATGTCACATTTTTTTTGTGCAACTCGAAGCTGTGTCAAAAATTGGGAAACCCTTTGTATTTTTACTCCAATCTTATTTGGCTCTGCCAAAGTGTTACACTACAACTACAGTTGAGCGACTTTTACTTTTTTAGGATCGAGTTGGGTTTCGAGAAACCCAACTTTGTCAAAAGTTGGGTCGGGTGAAATCGGCCGATTATTGTGAAAAGTCGGGGGCCGACCGAAACACGAAACCCAATGCAAGTCAATGGAGAATCAAAGTCGGCAGTGAGTGGAGGACAGGAAAACACCTACAGTGCCCATTTTAATGCCAAAAACATCAATTCTTATTACTTAAGCTTGTCAATCTTAATTTACTTTATAATAATAGTTAGGCATTGAAAACAGGGGGTCATTTGGCTAAGGTTGTGGGGGGGTAGGGCTGGCCCAAGCTGGCTGGCAGAGTACGTCATGGCGGTGGAGCAGGGAGAGGTAAGTATATAAACTTTGCAAGTGCTGTGATCCTGAGCAAGCAGGGGGGCCCACTCGTTGGCACTGGCACAGTGCCCCTCATAGTACGGCGGTGTGTTTGACGGCGGGTGGCGCCTCCTACTGCCAGAGACACTTTTGCGTACTATGAGGGGCCCTGTGCCAGTGATGTCGCCAACGAGTATTCCCCCCCACCTGATGAAGGAACCTGCACTTTCATCTGCACCTTCCTCTTTGTCTCCGTGTAAGGTGGTATAGTATGCGGGAAGGGGAACCAGACTTTCAGCAGGGTCAGATTCTGGCTGTGTAGAATGCAAGGGGAATGTAGTGGTCTGGGTCAATGTACCAGCAGACTCATCTAGCAGTGGCTGGTAGAGTTGAGCGACCTTGACCTTTTTAGAGTCGAGCCGGGTTTTGCGAAACCCGACTATGTCCAAAGTCGGGTCGAGTGAAATCGGCCGATTATGACGTAAAGTCGGGATCGACCGAAACACGAAACCCAATGCAAGTCAATGGGGCAGCATAGTCGGCAGTGAGTGGGGGCCAGGAAAACACCTAGAGTGCCCATTTTAATGTCAAAACCATCCATTCTTCTTAATGAAGCTTGTCAAGCGTAATTTACCTTAAAATAATTGGAAGGCATTTGAAATTGGGGGTCATTTGGCTAAAGTTGTGGGGGGTAGGGCTGGTTCAAGTAATTAGTGGGCCCAGTAAATCTGGACCACGTCACGGCAGTGGAGCAGGGAGAGGTAAGTATTTCAACTTTGCAAGTGCTGTGATCCTGAGCAAGCAGGGGGGGCCCACTCGTTGGCATTGGCACTGGCACAGGGCCCCTCAAAGTACAGCGGTGTGTTTGCACGGCGGGGGCGCCTCCCACCGGCAGCAACACTTTTGCGTACTATGAGAGGCCCTGTGCCAGTGACGTCGCCAACTAGTATTCCTCCCCCCACCTGATGAAGGAACCTGCACTTTCATCTGCACCTTCCTCTTTGTCCCCGTGTAAGGTGGTATGGTATGCGGGAAGAGCAACCTGACTTTCAGCAGGGTCACAATGTTGTTGTGTAGCGTGCACGGGGAATGTTGCGTTATGGGTCAATGTACCAGCAGACTCATCTATCACTGGCTGGGCAATGGGCACGATGAAGTGGAAACACAGATATAGGCCCAAAGAAGAAAGTGGGCTAAATGCAGTTCAAAATTGGTAACACAGGAATAACCAGGGGGCATTGCAGTGGAGGACAACTGGAATGAGAGGCTGACACAGAGAGTAGGGCCAAATCAGTAAGTAGTCGAAATGCAGTTCAAAATTGGCAACCGTAGTAAACAGGCGGCACAGCTTTGTTCAGTGGAGGAGAACAGCAAGGAGTGGCAGACACCGATAGTAGGCCCCAACCCAACTAGTAGGCCAAATGCAGTCTAACATTAACAACTACTTAACGAGAGGCTGAAAATGGAATTTCAGGACAGGAAACCAGGAGAACAGCAAGGAGTGGCAGACACCGATAGTAGGCCCCAAACCAACTAGTACGCCAAATGCAGTTGTTCCATTTAACCACAATTTAATGAGAGCCTGAAGATAGAAGCTCAGGAAAGGCAACCTGGGGAACACCTTGGAGTGTAACACACCATCTCTCTCCACCCCATACCCATTTTGTAGGCCTAATGCTGTGTACTTTTCTACAACTACTAAACGAGAGTCGGAAGACCGAAGCAATGGCAAGGAAACCTGGGGAACACCTTGGAGTGTAACACACCATCTCTCTCCACCCGATACCCATTTTGTAGGCCTAATGCAGTGTAGTTTTCTACAACTACTAAACGAGAGTCGGAAGATCGAAGCAATGGCGAGGAAACCTGGAGAACACCTTGGAGTGTAACACACCATCTCTCTCCACCCCATTCCCCATTTTTTAGGCCTAATGCAGCCTACTTTCCGACACCTACTAAACGAGAGCATGAAGATCGAAGCTCAGGAAAGGCAACCTGGGGAACACCTTGGAGTGTAACAACAACCTCTCTCTACACCACGGAAGGGCTGATTCTTAGGAAGGAAGGCTGTTGTAAATAAGCATTGCGCGCCCGAGGGTGATTATATTCTTATTCGGTATCTACTCACCCTCGGACGCGCCATGCTTCTTGATTTGTAATTAATGTTTATTTGCAATGTGCTTTTGACTTACTCAATTATTTTTTTAATTATTGATTTTATTAAATTAATAGTTTAACATCTTATTGGAAATAATTTAAAGGAGACGCGACAGGACAACACTCGGTGGATGCCATATCTGTGTTAACAACTCCAAAAAAACCTTTCAGTTAACTTCTTGCAGGAGAAAGTAATTGTAGCTGGTGGACCTTTTAGTACAGTTCCAGATTTTTGTTGTGTGTTTGTTTTTAATGTTAAAATGTCTGCATTTGAGATCTCAACACGATCTTATTTTTTATAATCAAAATAATTATTTTTTTATTTTAAGATGTTGGTTCAAGGGGTACACGGGCAGCAGTAGACAGGTCAGTGGAGGCCTAGTGGAAGGAGGGACCGCAGATGCGCCACTGTTTCACCCATACACAATTTGTAGGCCTAATGCAGCGTAGTTTCCAACAGCTAGTAAACGAGAGCCGGAAGATCGAAGCTCAGGAAAGGCAACCTGGGGAACACCTTGGAGTGTAACAACAACCTCTCTCTACACCACGGAAGGGCTGATTCTTAGGAAGGAAGGCTGTTGTAAATAAGCATTGCGCGCCCGAGGGTGATTATATTCTTATTCGGTATCTACTCACCCTCGGACGCGCCATGCTTCTTGATTTGTAATTAATGTTTATTTGCAATGTGCTTTTGACTTACTCAATTATTTTTTTAATTATTGATTTTATTAAATTAATAGTTTAACATCTTATTGGAAATAATTTAAAGGAGACGCGACAGGACAACACTCGGTGGATGCCATATCTGTGTTAACAACTCCAAAAAAACCTTTCAGTTAACTTCTTGCAGGAGAAAGTAATTGTAGCTGGTGGACCTTTTAGTACAGTTCCAGATTTTTGTTGTGTGTTTGTTTTTAATGTTAAAATGTCTGCATTTGAGATCTCAACACGATCTTATTTTTTATAATCAAAATAATTATTTTTTTATTTTAAGATGTTGGTTCAAGGGGTACACGGGCAGCAGTAGACAGGTCAGTGGAGGCCTAGTGGAAGGAGGGACCGCAGATGCGCCACTGTTTCACCCATACACAATTTGTAGGCCTAATGCAGCGTAGTTTCCAACAGCTAGTAAACGAGAGCCGGAAGATCGAAGCTCAGGAAAGGCAACCTGGGGAACACCTTGGAGTGTAACAACAACCTCTCTCTACACCACGGAAGGGCTGATTCTTAGGAAGGAAGGCTGTTGTAAATAAGCATTGCGCGCCCGAGGGTGATTATATTCTTATTCGGTATCTACTCACCCTCGGACGCGCCATGCTTCTTGATTTGTAATTAATGTTTATTTGCAATGTGCTTTTGACTTACTCAATTATTTTTTTAATTATTGATTTTATTAAATTAATAGTTTAACATCTTATTGGAAATAATTTAAAGGAGACGCGACAGGACAACACTCGGTGGATGCCATATCTGTGTTAACAACTCCAAAAAAACCTTTCAGTTAACTTCTTGCAGGAGAAAGTAATTGTAGCTGGTGGACCTTTTAGTACAGTTCCAGATTTTTGTTGTGTGTTTGTTTTTAATGTTAAAATGTCTGCATTTGAGATCTCAACACGATCTTATTTTTTATAATCAAAATAATTATTTTTTTATTTTAAGATGTTGGTTCAAGGGGTACACGGGCAGCAGTAGACAGGTCAGTGGAGGCCTAGTGGAAGGAGGGACCGCAGATGCGCCACTGTTTCACCCATACACAATTTGTAGGCCTAATGCAGCGTAGTTTCCAACAGCTAGTAAACGAGAGCCGGAAGATCGAAGCTCAGGAAAGGCAACCTGGGGAACACCTTGGAGTGTAACAACAACCTCTCTCTACACCACGGAAGGGCTGATTCTTAGGAAGGAAGGCTGTTGTAAATAAGCATTGCGCGCCCGAGGGTGATTATATTCTTATTCGGTATCTACTCACCCTCGGACGCGCCATGCTTCTTGATTTGTAATTAATGTTTATTTGCAATGTGCTTTTGACTTACTCAATTATTTTTTTAATTATTGATTTTATTAAATTAATAGTTTAACATCTTATTGGAAATAATTTAAAGGAGACGCGACAGGACAACACTCGGTGGATGCCATATCTGTGTTAACAACTCCAAAAAAACCTTTCAGTTAACTTCTTGCAGGAGAAAGTAATTGTAGCTGGTGGACCTTTTTAGTACAGTTCCAGATTTTTGTTGTGTGTTTGTTTTTAATGTTAAAATGTCTGCATTTGAGATCTCAACACGATCTTATTTTTTATAATCAAATTAATTTTTTAAATATTTTATTAGGTTGGTTCAAGGGGTACACGGGCCGCAGTAGACAGGTCAGTGGAGGCCTAGTGGAAGGAGTGACCGCAGACAGGCATCGAAGGCCTAAAATAATAACACATGGCTGTAGGCAATTTTAAATTGGTTCCAGGGTTACACGGGCAGCAGTGGTGTGGTCAGTGGAGGCCTAGTGGAAGGAGTGACCGCAGACAGGCATCGAAGGCCTAAAATATTAACACATGGCTGTAGGCAATTTTAAATTGGTTCCAGGGGTACTTGGGCAGCAGTGCCCTGGTCAGTGTAGTAGTAGTTGAAAGAATGTACCGCAGACAGGCATCGAAGGCCTAAAATAAAAAAATTGGGCTGGCTGTAGGCAATTTTAAATTGTTTCCAGGGTTACACGGGCAGCAGTGGTGTGGTCAGTGGAGGCCTAGTGGAAGGAGTGACCGCAGACAGGCATCGAAGGCCTAAAATAATAACACATGGCTGTAGGCAATTTTAAATTGGTTCCAGGGTTACACGGGCAGCAGTGGTGTGGTCAGTGGAGGCCTAGTGGAAGGAGTGACCGCAGACAGGCATCGAAGGCCTAAAATAATAACACATGGCTGTAGGCAATTTTAAATTGGTTCCAGGGTTACACGGGCAGCAGTGGTGTGGTCAGTGGAGGCCTAGTGGAAGGAGTGACCGCAGACAGGCATCGAAGGCCTAAAATATTAACACATGGCTGTAGGCAATTTTAAATTGGTTCCAGGGGTACTTGGGCAGCAGTGCCCTGGTCAGTGTAGTAGTAGTTGAAAGAATGTACCGCAGACAGGCATCGAAGGCCTAAAATAAAAAAATTGGGCTGGCTGTAGGCAATTTTAAATTGGTTCCAGGGTTACACGGGCAGCAGTGGTGTGGTCAGTGGAGGCCTAGTGGAAGGAGTGACCGCAGACAGGCATCGAAGGCCTAAAATAATAACACATGGCTGTAGGCAATTTTAAATTGGTTCCAGGGTTACACGGGCAGCAGTGGTGTGGTCAGTGGAGGCCTAGTGGAAGGAGTGACCGCAGACAGGCATCGACGGCCTAAAATAATCACACATGGCTGTAGGCAATTTTAAATTGGTTCCAGGGGTACACGGGCAGCAGTGGTGTGGTCAGTGGAGGCCTAGTGGAAGGAGTGACCGCAGACAGGCATCGAAGGCCTAAAATAATAACACATGGCTGTAGGCAATTTTAAATTGGTTCCAGGGTTACACGGGCAGCAGTGGTGTGGTCAGTGGAGGCCTAGTGGAAGGAGTGACCGCAGACAGGCATCGAAGGCCTAAAATATTAACACATGGCTGTAGGCAATTTTAAATTGGTTCCAGGGGTACTTGGGCAGCAGTGCCCTGGTCAGTGTAGTAGTAGTTGAAAGAATGTACCGCAGACAGGCATCGAAGGCCTAAAATAAAAAAATTGGGCTGGCTGTAGGCAATTTTAAATTGGTTCCAGGGTTACACGGGCAGCAGTGGTGTGGTCAGTGGAGGCCTAGTGGAAGGAGTGACCGCAGACAGGCATCGAAGGCCTAAAATAATAACACATGGCTGTAGGCAATTTTAAATTGGTTCCAGGGGTACTTGGGCAGCAGTGCCCTGGTCAGTGTAGTAGTAGTTGAAAGAATGTACCGCAGACAGGCATCGAAGGCCTAAAATAAAAAAATTGGGCTGGCTGTAGGCAATTTTAAATTGGTTCCAGGGTTACACGGGCAGCAGTGGTGTGGTCAGTGGAGGCCTAGTGGAAGGAGTGACCGCAGACAGGCATCGACGGCCTAAAATAATCACACATGGCTGTAGGCAATTTTAAATTGGTTCCAGGGGTACACGGGCAGCAGTGGTCTGGTCAGTGGAAGTCTAGTGGAAGGAGTGACCGCAGACAGGCTTCGAAGGCCTAACATAACAAAAATGTCAAAACAATGGTATTGTCAGTGCCAGTCATTGAAGGATGTCAGCGCCTAGACTACACATTGGTGAAGCTGTGAGAGATAATTTTGCTAGTGGTAGAGCACTGTTTGAGCTGGGGGGGGGGGGAACTGGCTTGTGGCCGGCGGTACAGGCACAGGGCCCCTCATATTACAACGGTGAGTCTGACGTTGGGTGCGCACCACCACCGCCAGAGACACTTTATTGTACTATGAGGGACCCAGTGGCAGTGCCGTCGACCAAAAGCGGGCTCACCCACCTCTTCAGACAAACAGCACTCTCAAGGGTCCAAGCGCAAAGTGGCGATAGCACGACCCCGTGTGGGGAGTTTGGCCATTTCGTGAGGTGGAAACATGTCGTATGCTGGACAATCAGGTGAAGAAAATTACGAGATTGGAAAAGTCATTCAGAATAGTCCACAGGCAAGACCTTTTCATAGGAAAGCTAGGTGTCAGCCGGGCAGGGTGGGGCAAAAGATTTTGAAATCCAGTTGTGGTTCATTTTAATGAAGGTTAGATCATCTACATTTTGGGTAGACAGACGAGTCCTTTTTTCTGTTAGTATTGAACCTGCAGCACTGAATACTCTTTCTGATAGGACACTAGCTGCCGGGCAAGCAAGCTCCTGCAATGCATATTCTGCCAATTCTGGCCAGGTGTCTAATTTGGATGCCCAGTAATCAAATGGGAATGACGGTTGAGGGAGAACGTCGATAAGGGATGAAAAATAGTTTGTAACCATACTGGACAAATGTTGTCTCCTGTCACTTTGAATTGATGCTGCAGTACCTGTCCTGTCTGCGGTCCTAGAAAAATCACTCCACAACCTGGTCAGAAAACCCCTCTGGCCAACGCCACTTCTGATTTCTGCCCCTCTAACACCTCTGGTCTGCTGGCCCCTGGAGCTCGTGTGAGAACGATCACGGGCGCTGTGTGCAGGGAATGCCAGAAGCAAACGGTCAACAAGAGTTGATTGTTTTGTTGCTAATATTAGTTCCAAGTTCTCATGTGGCATAATATTTTGCAATTTGCCTTTATAGCGAGGATCAAGGAGGCAGGCCAACCAGTAATCGTCATCGTTCATCATTTTTGTAATGCGTGTGTCCCTTTTGAGGATACGCAAGGCATAATCCGCCATGTGGGCCAAAGTTCCCGTTGTCAAATCTGCGGTTGTGCTTGGTTGAGGGGCAGTTGCAGGCAAATCTACGTCACTTGTGTCCCTCAAAAAACCAGAACCCGGCCTTGCCACGCCACCAATTTCCCGTGCCCCCGGGAAAGCTTCCTCATTAAAAATATACTCATCCCCATCATCCTCCTCATCCTCCACCTCCTCTTCGCCCGGTACCTCGTCATGTACACTGCCCTGACCAGACAATCGCTGACTGTCATCAAGGCTTTCCTCTTCCTCTGGTGCAGACGCCTGATCCTTTATGTGCGTCAAACTTTGCATCAGCAGACGCATTAGGGGGATGCTCATGCTTATTATGGCGTTGTCTGCACTAACCAGCCGTGTGCATTCCTCAAAACACTGAAGGACTTGACACATGTCTTGAATCTTCGACCACTGCACACCTGACAACTCCATGTCTGCCATCCTACTGCCTGCCCGTGTATGTGTATCCTCCCACAAAAACATAACAGCCCGCCTCTGTTCGCACAGTCTCTGAAGCATGTGCAGTGTTGAGTTCCACCTTGTTGCAACGTCTATGATTAGGCGATGCTGGGGAAGGTTCAAAGAACGCTGATAGGTCTGCATACGGCTGGAGTGTACAGGCGAACGGCGGATATGTGCGCAAAGTCCACGCACTTTGAGGAGCAGGTCGGATAACCCCGGATAACTTTTCAGGAAGCACTGCACCACCAGGTTTAAGGTGTGAGCCAGGCAAGGAATGTGTTTCAGTTGGGAAAGGGAGATGGCAGCCATGAAATTCCTTCCGTTATCACTCACTACCTTGCCTGCCTCAAGATCTACAGTGCCCAGCCACGACTGCGTTTCTTGCTGCAAGAACTCGGACAGAACTTCCGCGGTGTGTCTATTGTCGCCCAAACACTTCATAGCCAATACAGCCTGCTGACGTATGCCAGTAGCTGCCCCATAATGGGAGACCTGGTGTGCAACAGTGGCAGGTGCGGATGGAGTGTTTGTGCGACTGCGGTCTGTGGACGAGCTCTTGCTTCTGCAGGAGGACGAGGAGGAGGAGGAGGAGGAGGGGGTGCGAACGGCTACAGACAACTGTTTACTAGACCGTGGGCTAGGCAGAACTGTCCCAAACTTGCTGTCCCCTGTGGACCCTGAATCCACCACATTTACCCAGTGTGCCGTGATGGACACGTAACGTCCCTGGCCATGCCTACTGGTCCATGCATCTGTTGTCAGGTGCACCTTTGTGCTCACAGATTGCCTGAGTGCATGGACGATGCGCTCTTTAACATGCTGGTGGAGGGCTGGGATGGCTTTTCTGGAAAAAAAGTGTCGACTGGGTAGCTCGTAGCGTGGTACAGCGTAGTCCATCAGGTCTTTGAAAGCTTCGCTTTCAACTAACCGGTAGGGCATCATCTCTAACGAGATTAGTCTAGCTATGTGGGCGTTCAAACCCTGTGTACGCGGATGCGAGGCTAAGTACTTCCTTTTTCTAACCATAGTCTCATGTAGGGTGAGCTGGACTGGAGAGATGGAGATCGTGGAACTAGCGGGGGTGCCGGTGGACATGGCAGACTGAGAGACGGTGGGAGATGGTATTGTTGCCGCCGGTGCCCTAGATGCAGTGTTTCCTACTACGAAACTGGTGATTCCCTGACCCTGACTGCTTTGGCCTGGCAAAGATACCTGCACAGATACAGCAGGTGGTGCGCTAAATGGTGGTCCTACACTGCCGGAAGGGATGTTGCGTTGATGACTAGCTTCATTGGCCGAGGGTGCAACAACCTTAAGGGACGTTTGGTAGTTAGTCCAAGCTTTCAAATGCATGGTGGTTAAATGTCTATGCATGCAACTAGTATTGAGACTTTTCAGATTCTGACCTCTGCTTAAGGAAGTAGAACATTTTTGACAGATGACTTTGCGCTGATCAATTGGATGTTGTTTAAAAAAATGCCAGACTGCACTCTTTCTAGCATCGGATACCTTTTCAGGCATTGCAGACTGAGCTTTAACCGGATGGCCACGCTGTCCTCCACCAGGTTTTGGCTTTGCCACGCGTTTTGGGCAAGATACGGGCCCGGCAGATGGAACCTGTGGCGATGTTGATGCCTGCTGCGGCCCCTCCTCCTCCTCTGCTTCAGAACTGCTGCCGCCTGCACCCTGTTCCCCCAATGGCTGCCAATCGGGGTCAAGAACTGGGTCATCTAATAACTCTTCTTGTACCTCCTGCGCAACTTCGTCTGTGTCACCGTGTCGTTCGGTGGTATAGCGTTCGTGATGGGGCAACATAGTCTCATCAGGGTCTGATTCTTGATCAGCACCCTGCGAGGGCAATGTTGTGGTCTGAGTCAAAGGACCAGCATAGTAGTCTGGCTGTGGCTGTGCGTCACTGCACTCCATGTCAGATTCAATTTGTAATGGGCATGGACTGTTAACTGCTTCACTTTCTAAGCCAGGGACGGTATGTGTAAAGAGCTCCATGGAGTAACCCGTTGTGTCGCCTGCTGCATTCTTCTCTGTTGTTGTTTTTGCTGAAGAGGACAAGGAAGTGACTTGTCCCTGACCGTGAACATCCACTAACGACGCGCTGCTTTTACTTTTACCAGTTTCACGAGAGGAGGCAAAAGAGCTAGAGGCTGAGTCAGCAAGATAAGCCAAAACTTGCTCTTGCTGCTCCGGCTTTAAAAGCGGTTTTCCTAATCCCAGAAAAGGGAGCGTTCGAGGCCTTGTGTAGCCGGACGACGAACCTGGCTCCACAGCTCCAGACTTAGGTGCAATATTTTTTTCCCCACGACCACCTGATGCTCCACCACTACCACTACCCTCATTACCAGCTGACAATGAACGCCCCCGGCCACGACCTCTTCCACTAGACTTCCTCATTGTTTTAAAAACGTAACCAAACTAACGTTATTTGTTGCAGTCACACAACTTACACGGTGAGCTATAACTTCAGTATGATTTAGCTACCCCTTTACAGGTTGGTGAGACCACCGCGAAAATCAGGCACAATGTTACACACTCTTTTTTTGGTGGCTGCAAATTAGAGAGATGCCCCACACGCAGGACTGTCACTGAAGCACAAATGTTAATATTAATGTCACACTATTATTTGTTTTTTATTTTTATTTTTTTCAGGAACACTTTAGAAACCCCCCCAAAAAAAAAAGAAATTTGATTTTTGCAGGGAGAATTTAGAAAACAAATGTAACAAACTATATGCTTTCTATGGGCCACTGAGTGAGAGATGACGCACACAGGAATCAGGAGTGGCACACAAGCCCAGAGGCCAATATTTTTCTACCAATGATTGATGGAGTTATTTTCTCTGGTAGATTTTGGAACCCAAATCAAGGAAAAAAAATATAGGCTTTCTATGGACCACAATTGGAGAGAGAGAGAGAGAGAGAGAGAGAGAGAGAGATGGCACACCCAGGAGTCAAGACTGGCACACAAGCAGAAAGGCCAATATTAATCTCCCACTGTTTTTTTTTTTTTTTTTTTTTTTGTCAGGGAGACTTTAGAAAAAAAAATAATAAAAAAAATATGATTTTATCAGGAAGAATTTAGAAACCAAATAAAATAAAATGATTTTTTCAGGGAGAATTTATAAAACAAATAAAAACAAAAATAGGCGTTCTATGGCCCACTGACTGAGAGATGACGCACACAGGAATCAGGAGTGGCACACAAGCCCAGAGGCCAATATTTTTCTACCAATGATTGATGTAGTTATTTTCTCTGGTAGATTTTGGAACCCAAATCAAGGAAAAAAAATATAGGCTTTCTATGGACCACAATTGGAGAGAGAGAGAGAGAGAGAGAGAGAGAGAGAGAGAGAGATGGCACACCCAGGAGTCAAGACTGGCACACAAGCAGAAAGGCCAATATTAATCTCCCACTGTTTTTTTTGGTTGTTTTTTTTTTTTTTTTTCAGGGAGACTTTAGAAAAAAAAATAATAAAAAAAATATGATTTTATCAGGAAGAATTTAGAAACCAAATAAAATAAAATGATTTTTTCAGGGAGAATTTAGAAAACAAATAAAACCAAAAATAGGCGTTCTATGGCCCACTGACTGAGAGATGACGCACCCAGGAGTCAAGACTGGCACACAAGCAGAAAGGCCAATATTAATCTCCCACTGTTTTTTTTTTTTTTTTTTTTTTTTTCAGGGAGACTTTAGAAAAAAAAATAATAAAAAAAATATGATTTTATCAGGAAGAATTTAGAAACCAAATAAAATAAAATGATTTTTTCAGGGAGAATTTACAAAACAAATAAAAACAAAAATAGGCGTTCTATGGCCCACTGACTGAGAGATGACGCACCCAGGAGTCAAGACTGGCACACAAGCAGAAAGGCCAATATTAATCTCCCACTGTTTTTTTTTTTTTTTTTTCAGGGAGACTTTAGAAAAAAAAATAATAAAAAAAATATGATTTTATCAGGAAGAATTTAGAAACCAAATAAAATAAAATGATTTTTTCAGGGAGAATTTATAAAACAAATAAAAACAAAAATAGGCGTTCTATGGCCCACTGACTGAGAGATGACGCACACAGGAATCAGAAGTGGCACACAAGCCCAGAGGCCAATATTTTTCTACCAATGATTGATGTAGTTATTTTCTCTGGTAGATTTTGGAACCCAAATCAAGGAAAAAAAATATAGGCTTTCTATGGACCACAATTGGAGAGAGAGAGAGAGAGAGAGAGAGAGAGAGAGAGAGAGATGGCACACCCAGGAGTCAAGACTGGCACACAAGCAGAAAGGCCAATATTAATCTCCCACTGTTTTTTTTGGTTGTTTTTTTTTTTTTTTTTCAGGGAGACTTTAGAAAAAAAAATAATAAAAAAAATATGATTTTATCAGGAAGAATTTAGAAACCAAATAAAATAAAATGATTTTTTCAGGGAGAATTTAGAAAACAAATAAAACCAAAAATAGGCGTTCTATGGCCCACTGACTGAGAGATGACGCACCCAGGAGTCAAGACTGGCACACAAGCAGAAAGGCCAATATTAATCTCCCACTGTTTTTTTTTTTTTTTTTTTTTTTTTCAGGGAGACTTTAGAAAAAAAAATAATAAAAAAAATATGATTTTATCAGGAAGAATTTAGAAACCAAATAAAATAAAATGATTTTTTCAGGGAGAATTTAGAAAACAAATAAAACCAAAAATAGGCGTTCTATGGCCCACTGACTAAGAGAGAGAGAGAGAGATGGAACGCTTAGTACTGGCACACAAGCCCAAAGGGCAATATTAATCTCCCTTTTTTTTTCCAGGGAGAATTTCTAAAACCCCCCCCAAAAAAAAAATAGGCTTTCTATGGCCCACTATTTGTGAGAGAGATGGGACGCTCAGGACTGGCACAGATGGCACGCTCAGGACTGGCACAGAAGCCCAGAGGCCAATATTAATCTCCCTTTTTTTCTGGGAGAATTTATAAAACCAAAAAAAAAATTAAATAGGCTTTCTATGGCCCACTATTTGTGAGAGAGATGGCACGCTCAGGACTGGCACAGATGGCACGCTCACAACTGGCACACAAGCCCAGAGGCCAATATTAATCTCCCTTTTTTCAGGGAAAATTTATAAAACCAAAAAAAAAATTAAATAGGCTTTCTATGGCCCACTATTTGTGAGAGAGATGGGACGCTCAGGACTGGCACAGATGGCACGCTCAGGACTGGCACAGAAGCCCAGAGGCCAATATTAATCTCCCTTTTTTTCTGGGAGAATTTATAAAACCAAAAAAAAAATTAAATAGGCTTTCTATGGCCCACTATTTGTGAGAGAGATGGGACGCTCAGGACTGGCACAGATGGCACGCTCAGGACTGGCACAGAAGCCCAGAGGCCAATATTAATCTCCCTTTTTTTCTGGGAGAATTTATAAAACCAAAAAAATATTTAAATAGGCTTTCTATGGCCCACTATTTGTGAGAGAGATGGCACGCTCAGGACTGGCACAGATGGCACGCTCACAACTGGCACACAAGCCCAGAGGCCAATATTAATCTCCCTTTTTTCAGGGAGAATTTATAAAACCCCAAAAAAAATAAAATAGGCTTTCTATGGCCCACTATTTGTGAGAGAGATGGCACACTCAGGACTGGCACACAAGCCCAAAGGCCAATATTAATCTCCCACTGTATTTTTATCAGGGAGAATTTATACACCCCACAAAAAAAAATACAGAAAAATGAAAAGGCTTTCTATGGCCCACTATGTGAGAGAGATGGCACACACAGGGATGGCACTCTAGCAGAAATGCCAAATTGCCAATCTTAATCTCCCACCAAAAAAAAAAAAAAAAAAAAACAGGGAATGTCCTACAATTACTATCTCCCTGCCTGCAGTAATCTCAGCCAGGTATGGCAGGCAGCTACTATCTCCCTGCCTGCAGTAATCTCAGCCAGGTATGGCAGGCAGCAATAAGGAGTGGACTGATGCACAAATGAAATAAAAAGTGTGGACAAACAAAAAAGATAGCTGTGCAGAAAGGAAGGAACAAGAGGATTTGTGCTTTGAAAAAAGCAGTTGGTTTGCACAGCGGCGTACACACAGCAATGCAGCTATCAGGGAGCCTTCTAGGGCAGCCCAATGAGCTACAGCGCTGAGGGGAAAAAAAAAAACTTCCACTGTCCCTGCACACCGAGGGTGGTGTTGGACAGTGCAAATCGCTGCAGCACAAGCGGTTTTGTGGTTAATGGACCCTGCCTAACGCTATCCCTGCTTCTGACAAAGCGGCAGCAACCTCTCCCTAAGCTCAGATCAGCAGCAGTAAGATGGCGGTCGGCGGGAACGCCTCTTTATAGCCCCTGTGACGTCGCAGACAGCAAGCCAATCACTGCAATGCCCTTCTCTAAGATGGTGGGGACCAGGACCTATGTCATCACGCTGCCCACACTCTGCGTTTACCTTCATTGGCTGAGAAATGGCGCTTTTCGCGTCATTGAAACGCGACTTTGGCGCGAAAGTCGCGTACCGCATGGCCGACCACGCACAGGGGTCGGATCGGGTTTCATGAAACCCCGACTTAGCCAAAAGTCGGCGACTTTTGAAAATGTTCGACCCGTTTCGCTCAACCCTAGTGGCTGGGCAATGGGCAGGATGAGGAGGAAACACAGATATAGGCCCAAATAATAAAGTAGGCTAAATGCAGTTTAAAATTGGTAACAGGACTAAACAGGCGGCATAGCATTGTTCAGTGGAGGACAACTGTAATGAGTGGGGCAGACACAGTTAGTAGGCCCACAATAAAATAGTAGGCTAAATGCAGTTTAAAATTGGTAAAAGGATTAAACAGGCGGCATAGCTTTGTCCAGTGGAGGACAACTGTAATGAGTGGCGCAGACACAGTTAGTATTCCCAAAATAAAAAAGTTGGCTAAATACAGTTCAAAATTGGTCACAGGACTAAACAGGCAGCATAGCTTTATTCAGTGGAGGACAACTGTAATGAGTGGTGCAGACACGGTTAGTGGGCCCAAATACAAAAGTAGGCTAAAAGCAGTTAAAAATTGGTAACAGGACTAAACAGGTGGCATAGCTAGGTACTGGGGTTGGCTTCTCTGCTGAGTAGCAGACAGTGGTAGTAGGCGCAAAGTATTAACTGGTCTAAATGGAGGCCAGGGCCCCTGTATATTTTAACTATCATCTATCATTTCAACAAATTTGTATTGGCAGTGCCATTGAAGGATTTAACAGCACAGACTACACAGTGGTGGAGCAGGGAGAGGTAAGTATTGCAAGTGGTAGAGCACTGTTCGAGCTGGGGGGGAACACTCTCTCGTGGGCGGTGGTACTGGCACAGGGCCCCTCATATTACGACGGTGTGTCTGACATTGGTTGTGCACCACCACCGTCAGAGACACTTCATTGTACTATGAGGGACCCTGTGCCAGTGTCGTCGCCCAAGAGTGGGTGCACCCACGTGTCCAGGCAAACGGCACTCGCATGGGTGCTTGCGCCAGGTGGTGACCACGGCCCTGTGGGGGGAGTCAGCCCATTTAGGGAGGTATAAAAATGGCCTATGGTGGACATTCAGCAGCTGAAAATGGCAGAATTGGAGAAGTCAGTAAGAGGAGGCCAAAAGCAAGACATTTTTCAGGCAAGCTACGTGTCAGCAGGAGAAGGTGGGGCAAAATAATTTGAAATCTATGACTGGTTCATTTTAATGAAGGTTAGATCATCAACATTCTGGGCAGCCAGACGTGTCCTTTTTTCGGTCAGTATTGAACCAGCAGCACTGAAGATTCTTTCTGACAGCACAGTAGAAGCAGGGCAAGCGAGCTCCTGTAATGCATATTCTGCCAATTCAGGCCAGGTGTGTATTTTAGATGCCCATCGATAAGGGAGGAAAAGTAGTTTGTAACCATACAGAACAAATGCTGTCCCCTGTCACTTTGAATCGATGCAGCAGTACCTGTCGTGTCAGCGGTCATTGCTAAATCACTCCACAACCTGGTCATAAAATCCCTCTGTCCAACGCCACTTCGGATTTCTGCACCTCTAACACCTCTGCCAGGTTGCCCCTACAGCTCATGTGAGAACCATCACCGCCGCTGTGTGCTGGGAATGCCTGAACAAAACGGTCTACAAGAGTTGCTTGTTTGGTAGCCAATATTTGCTCATGGGTCTCATGTGGCATGATATTTTGTAATTTTGGATCCATGAGGCAGGCCAACCAGTAATTGTCATCGGTCATCATTTTGATAATGCGGGGGTCCCTTTTTAGGATACGCAAGGCATACTCAGCCATGTAGGCCAATGTTCCAGGTGTCAATTCACTGCTTGTGCTGGGTTAAGGAGCACTTTCTTGCAAATCAACATCACTTGTGTCCCACAAAAACCCTGTACCTGACCTTGCAAAGCCACCAGTTTCTATTGCCCCCTGTGAAGCATCCTCCTCCCATAAATATTCATCCTCCTCCTCTACATCCGCCACCTTGTCCAGGAGAGTTCCCTGAGCAGACAATGGCTGACTGTCATCAAGGCTTCCTTCCTCCTCGGCTGCAGACGCCAGCTCCTTAATGTGCGTCAAACTTTGCATCAGCAGACGCATTAGTGGGATGTTCATGCTTATGATAGTGTCCTCTGCACTTACCAGCCATATGCATTCCTCAAAACACTGAAGGACTTGACAGAGGTCTTGGAGCTTTGACCACTGCACACCAGACAACTCCATGTCTGCCATCCAACTGCCTGCCCATGTATGTGTATCCTCCCACAAATTAATTACAGCACGCCTCTGTTCGCACAGCCTCTGAACCATGTGCAGTGTGTTGTTCCACCTTGTTGCAACGTCGATTATTAGGTGGTGCTGTGGAAGATTCAGCGATTGCTGATGGTTCAGCATACGACTGCAGTGTATGGGCGACCGGCGGATGTGCGAGCAAAGTCTTTGCACTTTCAGGAGCAGGGCTGGTAACTCCGGATAATTTTTGAGGAAGCACTGCACCCCCAGGTTCAAGGTGTGAGCCAGGCAAGGTACGTGTTTAACTTCTGAAAGGGCTATGGCAGCCATAAAATTCCTTCCGTTATCACTGACTACCTTCCCTGCCTCAAGATGTACACTGCCCAGCCATGGCTGAGTTTGTTGCTGCAAGTACTTGGCCAGTACTTCTGCGGTGTGTCTGTTGTCGCCCAAACACTTCATTTTTAACACAGCCTGCTGACGCTTACCAATAGCTGTTCGATAATGGGACACCTCGTGTGCAACATTGGAAGCTGCGAATCGAGTGTTCATGCGACTGCGCTATGTGGACAAGCTTTCACTTGTGGAGGAGGAGGAGGAGGAGGGGTGGTGAACGCCTACAGCCAACTGTTTCCTAGTCCGTGGGCTAGGCAGAACTGTCCCATTATGGCTGTCCCCTGTGGACCCTGCATCCACCACATTAACCCAGTGTGCCATGATGGACATGTAATGTCCTTGACCATGCCTACTGGTCCATGCGTCTGTTGTGAGGTGCACCTTTCTACTGATAGATTGCCTGAGTGCATGGACAATGCGGTCTTTTACATGCTGGTGGAGGGCTGGGATGGCTTTTCTCGCAAAGAAGTGTCGACTGGGTAGGTCATAGCATGGTACTGCGTAGGCCATCAGGGCTTTGAACACTTTGCTTTCAACCAACCGGTAGGGCATCATGTCTAACAAGATTAGTCTAGCAATGTGGGCGTTCAAACCCTGTGTACGTGGATGAGAGGATGAGTACTTTCTTTTCCTAACGAGAGTCTCTTGTAGGGTGAGCTGGACTAGAGAGGTGCACATGGTGGAACTAGTGGTGGTGGTGGTGGACATGGTGGATTGAGAGAGGGTTGGTGATGGTATTCTCGATGTTGGCCTACATACAGTGTTTCCTACCAATAACCTTGTGATTCCCTGACTGCTTTGGCCTTGCGACGATACCTCCACATTTGCTGCTGGTGGTGTCCTAAAACTGTTTTTGTTTTTGACAAACGTTTTTGGCCTGATACGGGCCTGCCAGATGACAGCTGTTGCGATGTAGATGGCTGCTGCGGATCATCCTCCTCCGCTTCTGAGCTACTGGCAGTGGCACCGTCTTCCCCCAATGGCTGCCAATCTGGGTCAACAACTGGGTCATCTATCACCTCCTCTTCAATGTCATGTGCACCTTCCTCTGTGTCACTGTGTAAGGTGCTATAGCGTTCGGGACGGGGCACCATAGTCTCATCAGGGTCAGATTCTGGCTCAGTATACTGCGAAGGCAATGTAGTGATCTGAGTCAATGGAATAGCATTATAATCTAGCTGTGGCTGTGCATCAGTGCACTCCATGTCCGATTCATCTTGTAATGGGCAGTTAACAATTTCCCGTTCTAACCCAGGCACGGCATGTGTAAAGAGCTCCATGGAGTAACCTGTAGTGTCACCTGACGCATCCTTCACTTTTGGTTTGGGTGAAGGACACAAGGAAACGTCTTGTTCCTGCCCGGGAGCATCCACTGACGACTCGCTGCTTTTATATTTGGAACTTTCTGAAGAGGAGGCGAAAGAGCTAGAGGCTGAGTCAGCAAGGAAAGCCAAAACTTTTTCCTGCTGCTCCGGCTTTAAAAGCCATTTTCCTACTCCCAGATAAGGGAGCCTTCGAGGCCTTGTGTAGCCAGATGATGACGCTGGCTCAACACCTCCAGCCTTAGGTGCTATTGTGCTTTTGCCACTACCAACCACCGCCCACGGCCTCTTCCACCTGACTTCCTCATTTTTTGGAAATTCTAACCAAAATAACAACCGTTATATGGTACTGTAAAACAAGGTAGAAGGTGTATATAAACGTGTTGAGATTTTAAATCTCCCTTTTATTTTTGAGAGACTGAACAAAAAATCAGGCCCTGTGCAAAAAACAACACAATGTAAGTGGCTGGCTGATATACGACAAACTAACAGGACAGAAGTATATCCACTTTGTGAGAATTTGAATCTCCCCTGTTTTTGGGAGACTGAACCACAACTTAGGCCCAGTGTGTTAAGAGTCGAGTTCCCGCCGCTGCACAGGGGGAATCTCGAACCATGTCTGCTGCGGTCTCCCATTCTGCATCGGCCGCAGTGGAGCTTGCTCAGCGGAGACATCGGGCCCAGCGTCTCACTGAATTTGATACTGTGCAAAGGGTTACTGCTGCCTCTCCAAGCCCTACTATTGTACCCTGCACTGGTCTGTGGCGAGCAGGATTTTCTGGGACTATGTCCTGCTTTGCACACACTGAGCATGCCCAGGGTTAGATCTCTCAGTGGAGATCAAGGGTCACATGCTCTGGTACTGCAGCAACTTCCATTGGTCCTCCAGGAAAGTCCTGTACCTGATCAAATTCTGTGGCAGCCTTCCATTGGTCCTTCTGGGAAGGTCCTGTAGGTGCTACAGCTATAAAAGGTTCTCATGACCGCACGGCCATGCGCTAGTATCAAATATGTACGAGCTCAGCGCCAGTGTGGTTGTGTGTGTGGTCAGGGACCCGGCTGAAATAAGCCCCTAGAATGCTGGCACCTCCGGCGAGGAGTTTTGTGTATGTAGTCAGCGACCCGGCTAAAATAAGCCCCTAGAATGCTGGCACCTCCAGCGAGGAGTTTATGTCTGACTTCAGGGCTGGCTAATAGCCATTAGAATTCTGGCTAAACTGGAGAGGAGCTGCTTGTTGGTTGGACTGCATGACCACTGTCGGCTCTACACAGTAGCTGTGTCCCCTGTGAGCTAAACAGGGCACAGCGTTCTCTTTACTACGGGCTCTGTGAAGTAACAGAGTTCGTTTGTACTAATTTGCTTCGCCGCCTTGCTTCGTGGCAGGTTTTTTCCTGCATGGTGGATCCCGGGTTGCGAACGCACTTATCTAATAAATATATTCGGTGCGTTCCGCCAACCCTAACACAGTGTATATAACAATGCAATCTAAGTGGCAGAAAGTGGCTGGCTGATATACGACAAGCTAACAGGACAGAAGTATATCCACTTTGTTAGAATTTGAATCTCCCTCTTTTTTTTGGGAGACTGAACCACAACTTAGGCCCAGTGTATATAACAACACAATGTAAGTGGCAGAAAGTGGCTGGCTGATATACCACAAACTAACAGGATTGAAATATATCCACTTTGTGATAATTTGAATCTCACTTTTTTTGGGGGGAGACTAAACCAAACATCAGGCCCTGTGCATAAAACAACACAATGTAAGTGGCAGAAAGTGGCTTGCCGATATACCACAAACCAACAGGACTGCAGTATATCCACTTTGTGATAATTTGAATCTCACTTATTTTTGGGGGAGACTAAACCAAACCTCAGGCCCTGTGCATAAAACAACACAATGTAAGTGGCAGAAAGTGGCTGGAAGATATATGAAAAAATACAAGGACTGTAGTACAATTTCAATCTCCCTACAATGATCTCAGGACAAGTATGGCAGCAATAAAAAGGACTGTTGCACACAAAAGTTTGGACAAATAAACAAGATAACTGTGCAGAAAGTAGCAACAGGATTTTTGCTTTTAAAAAAGCAGTTGGTATGCACAGCGGCGTACACACAGCAATGCAGCTATCAGGGGGCCTTATAAGGCAGCCTAATAAGCTACAGAGCTGATGCACAAAAATATAGCCTCCACTGTCCCTGCAAACAAATGGTGGTGTTGGACAGTGGAAATCGCTACAGCACAAGCAGTTTCGGGGCTTAATCTTCCCTCCCTAACTATATTCCTTCTTCTGATGAAGCTGCGGCAACCTCTCCCTATGCTACGATCGGCAGAAGTAAGATGGCGGTCGGCATGCACGCCCCTTTATAGCCCCTGTGATGCCACAGAAAGCAAGCCAATCACTGTCATGCCCTTCTCTAAGATGGTGGGGACCGAGACCTATGTCATCACGCTGCCCACACTCTGCGTCCTGAAAAATGGCGCTGAAAGGGTCATACGAAACGCGACTTTGGCGCGAAGATCGCCGACCTCATGGCCGATCCCACACTAGGATCGGGTCGGGTTTCATGAAACCCGACTTTGCTGAAAGTCGGCGATTTTTTTATTTGTCCGATCCATTTCGCTCAACCCTAATTACAAACTTTGTTTAAATATCTTTGTAATCTGTTTTTGTGTGTGATCCATCAGCACCAGTGATAGGCAAACACTAAAACTCTCGGGTGCTCATCTCAATCAAACTGTAATGCTTGGGTGTTCATCTCGAGTAACGAGTATAATAGAAATCAATAGGAAACTAGCAGTTTTCCAGCAGACTGTACCACAAATCTAACAAACGGGCAATCCCCACATGTATTCAAGCTGTCTACTGTTCGCAAATCATGCAGCTGCGTCGACATAAACTAAATCTCTGAATACGCCAAAATACTCGGAGACCACCCGAGCATGCTCTGAGAAACTCGAGTAACGAGCATAATCGCTCATCACTCTTAATAAGATATTGTAGCCTCCACTGCCAGGCACGCTTCTGCGCCAGATCGGCCGGCTAAGAACTGACAACTGCCTGGGTCTCACGGAGCACCGTGACCGGCAATCCACATGGCCTGGCAGGATTACTGTAGCATATCGGACTGCTGGACTGTGCTGCTGCCGTGTCACGCAGAATGCAGTCCGGCAGTCAGATGTACTACAGCGATTCCGCCAGGTCATGCGGATAGCTGGACTGCGCTTTGTGTTACCCAGCAACTGTGAGGCTTGGTAACCTTAAGACAACCTTTAAAGGAGACTTTAAAGTTACTAAAGTTCCCAGTTGCTGTAACACCTAGAGGTGGTGAACTTTGGTAACCTTAATACACAGCCTCCAGGTATCCCGGCAGCTGGCAACTCCAGTAACCTTAAAGTCTACCTTAAGGTCTCCCTTAAGGTTTCCAGGCTTCACAGATGTCAAGGTTACCGGAGTTCACAGCCACCACGTCTCCTGGCAGCTTTGAGGCCAGAAAAACTTTAGGGAGACTTTAAATTTATTATATTTCCCAGCTGCTCGAATATCAGGAGGTTGTAAACTCTGATAACCTTAGTTCACAATCTGGGAACTTCAGTAACCTTAAAGTTTCCAAGGTGTGTGCACTCATTGCCTTTTTATTGCATCTTGATTGTATTTTTTACCTGCATTTTTGTACAACAATGAATTCTGTTTAAAGCTAGTTGAATAAATAAAAAAAATCGCTCCACAACAGCCAGCAGTGTCTGTGACAGGCAGTGACGTCAGTAAGGTTACTACCGGTCACAGATTCTGTTTACCGCGCTGTCACACAGTGTTTGTGACCAGCAGTAACCTTACTGACGTCATTGCTCATCACAGTAGCCGGCTCTCGCGCTACCCTGAAAATAGGCAGCGACTGCTGCAGCATATCTGCAGGTGCATATACACGTACAGTGGGAAAAATAAGTATTTGATCCCTTCCTGATTTTGTAAGTTTGCCCATTGACACAGATATGAACAGTATATAATTTTAAGGGTTTGTTAATTGTAACATTGAGAGATAGGATATCAAAAATAAAATCCAGAAAATCACATTGTATAAATTATATAAATTTATTTGCATTTTGTAGTGAGAAATGAAAATTTGTTCCCGCATCAACCATTAACACTAGGACTACTGGTATAGTCATTTTGACTACTTACTTGCAGTAGTTCTAGTCAGGGTTCACGAGTCCAGAAGTCCTAGTGTTAAGCTTTCTGGCTCTTACAGACCAGTTAGACGCTCTTAATCAACTCGTTACCTGCATTAAATACAGCTGTCTTACATAGTCACCTTTATAAAAGACTCCTGTCCACAGACTTAATCAGCTGGAATGGGCTATAAAACTATAAGTAAGACGCTTGGTGAGAAGGAGACAACTGTTGGTGCAATAGTAAGAAAATGGAAGAAATACAAAATGACTGTCAATCGACATCGAACTGGGGCAGCATGCAAAATCTCACCTCATGGGGTATCCTTGATCATGAGGAAGGTGAGTGATCAACCTAAAACTGCACAGGTAAACTTATTAATTATCTCAAGGCAACTGGAACCACAGTCATCAAGAAAACCATTGGTAACACATTACGCTGTAAATTGAAGGCACATGTGCAGGCCCATCTGAAGTTTGCCAATGAACACATAGATGATTCTGTGAATGATTGGGAGAAGGTGCTATGGTCAGATGAGACAAAAATTGAAGTCTTTGGCATTAACTCAACTCGACGTGTTTGGAGGAAGAGAAATGCTGCCTATGACCCAAAGAACACCATCCCCACTGACAAGCATGGAGGAAGCAACATTATGTTTTGGGGGTGTTTCTCTGCTAAGGGCACAGGGCTATTTCACCGCATCAATGGGAGAATGGATGGAGCCATGTACAGTAAAATCCTGAGTGACAACCTCCTTCCCTCTGCCAGGACATTAAAAATGTGTCGTGGCTGGGTCTTCCAGCAAGACAATGACCCAAAACATACAGTCAAGGCAACAAAGAAGTGGTTCAAAAAGAAGCACATTAATGTCATGGAGTGGCCTAGCCAGTCTCCGGACCTTAATCTCATAGAAAACTTATGGAGGGAGTTGAAGCTCTGAGTTGCCAAGTGACAGCCTTAAAATCTTAATGACTTAGAGATGATCTGCAAAGAGGAGTGGACCAAAATTCCTCCTCATCATCAACTTCAAAAAACATCTGACTCATGTGCTTGCCAACAAGAGTTTTGCCACCAAGTATTAAGTTTTGTTTGCCAGAGGGAACAAATACTTATTTCTCAATGCAAAATGAAAATAAATTTATATAATTTATACAATGTGATTTTCTGGATTTTATTTTTGATATCCTATCTCTCAATGTTAAAATTAACCTACCATTAAAATTGTATACTGTTCATGTCTGTGTCAGTGGGCAAACTTACAAAATCAGAAAGGGATCAAATACTTATTTTTCGTACTGTACGTGTACAAGTACTTTTTTCCCCTACTGTATAGTGGACATGGGATTTTCTAATGTTTTCAACAAATTGACACAACCTGTTTCTTTAGAAATCTATTAAGATTTCAATGGACTTTGAGGGGCCTATATATTGGAAACACCACAAAAGTGATACAATTTTAAAAACTGCACCCCTCAAGAACTTCAAAACTGTCAAATGTTTTAATCATTCATGTGCTTCACAGAAATTAATGCAGAGTGGAATGAAGAAAAAATAAATTTTGCATCTAAAATGTTGTTTATCCCCATTTTTTTCACTTTTTCAAGAGGTAACACCAAAAAGTGGACCCCGCAGTTTGTTACCCATATTTTTACCAGTGCGGCTATACCCCACATGTAGTCAAAAAGTTCTGGTTGGACAAGCTGGTTGGAACACAAATTTGGCTGAAAGATTGTGAGCACCATGTCACATTTTCAGTGCCTTTGAGGTGCCTAAACAGCAGAAATCCCCCTCAAATTTCCCCATATAGGAAACCACACACCTCAAAGATTTTATCCAAGCGCATAGTGAGTATTTTAAACCCACAGGTACTACACAAAATTTGATAAAATTAGGTCATTATATTGAATATGTCATCATATCATCATCACTCTTTGTGTAACTTTTGATAAAAAAAATCTAAGTCATAGCCTAACCCTAACCTAAAGCCTGCCCCTAACTCCAATGGAAAAGAATGAAAGAAATAAAAATGATAAAATAAAAAAATATATATTTTTAATCTGACTAAAGGGATAACATGGGGGTGAGATTAAGTGGGTGCACACTGTGAGGCACAGCCCAAGTAATGCCATATTTACTAATTAATTTGCTTTTGATCACTGTGATTGGGTCTATCACAGTAATCAAAAGTCAGGAACAAACAGGAAAAATTCCTGCGGTTGCTTGGGTGACCAGAAAAATGCCCACAGGAAAAATGCCCACAGGAAAATTGCCCACAGGAAAATTGCCCACAGGAAAAACGCCAACAGGAAAATTGCCCACATGGAAAATTGCCCACACGGAAATTTGCCCACGTGGAAAATTGCCCACACGGAAAATTGCCCACACGGAAAATTGCCCACACGGAAAATTGCCCACATGGAAAATTGCCCACATGGAAAATTGCCCGCACAGAAGATTGCCCACACGGAAAATTGCCCACACAGAAAATTGCCAATTTCAGCATCACAAAGTTTCAGATCTATGAAATTTGAGGTGAAAGGTGAGGATGTTCACATGATGTGTAATCAACGTGTGATTTACAGCTGACCTAGTGCAAAACTGCAAACCTTTCTTTGTGGGCAATTTTCTGCGTGGGCAATTTTCCGTGTAGGGAATTTTCCGTGTGGGGAATTTTCCGTGTGAGCAATTTTCCGTGTAGGGAATTTTCCGTGTGGGCAATTTTCCGTGTGGGCAATTTTCCATGTGGGGAATTTTCCGTGTGGGGAATTTTCCGTGTGGGGAATTCTCTGTGTGGGCATTTTTCCTGTGGGCATTTTTCCTGTGGGCAATTTTCCTGTGGGCAATTTTCCTGTGGGCATTTTTCAGGGAACTGGTTGCTTGATGCCGACCAGCAGACTATTGAAGGTGCACTGCGCAAACACCTCCCATTTTGCATTGGGAGGCAATGACTGATCCAGTACTAAGATACTGTGGGGGGATATGTAAACCTCTGCTTGTACACGCTAGATCATGTCAAAGTGGAGAGAAATCAGTTTTACACCTGATCTCCCTTTTTTATGTGATCACCATTATTAGTTTAACCCCTTCATGACAGAAGTTTTTTCCAGTTTTGCGTTTTCGTTTTTCGCTCCCCTTCTTCCCAAAGCCAAAACATTTTTATTTTTCTATCAATATGGCAATGTAAGGGCTTATTTTTTGTGGGACGAGTTTTACTTTTGAATAACATAATTGGTTTTAGCATGTCATGTACTCGAAAACAGGAAACAGAAACCAAGTGCGGTGGCATTGCAAAAAAGTGCAATCCCACACTTATTTATTGTTTGGCTTTTTTGCTAGGTTCACTATATGCTAAAACTGACCTGCCATTATCATTATGAGTACATAATGACACCAAACAGGTCTGGGTTTTTTTTTGTCTAAGTGGTGAAAAAAAATTCCAACATTTAAAAAAAAAAAAATAATGGTGCTATTTTCCGATACCCGTAGCGTCTCCATTTTTCGTGATCTGGGGTTTGGTCAAGGCTTATTTTTTGCGCGCTGAGCTAACATTTTTAATGATACCAAGTTTATGCAGATACATTTTTTTGATTGCCCGTTATTGCATATTAATGCAATGTCGCAGTGACCAAAAAATTGTAATTCTGGCGTTTCAATTTTTTCCCCGCTAAGCGATTTAGCGATCGGGTTAATCCTTTTTTTATTTATAGATCGGGCGATTCTGAATGCGGCAATTCCAAATATGTGTATGTTTGATTTTATTTTTATTGTTTTATTTTGAATGGGGCGAAAGGGGGGTGATTTGAACTTTTATGTTTTTGTTTTTTTCATATTTTTTAAAACTTTTTTTTAACTTTTGGCCACATAGAGGAGATGCTCAGATCGCCCCTATGTAGCTCTATTACAGCATTGCTATGAGCGCTGACCACAGGGTGGCGCTCACAGCAATCTGGCATCAACAACCATAGAGGTCTTCCGGAGACCTCTGGTTATCATGCCGACGCACTGCTGACCCCTGATCATGTGACGGGGTCAGCAGTGTGCATATTTCTGGCCCGATGGTCGGAAGCGCTTGTTAAATGCCGCTGTCAGAGTTTGACAGCGGCATTTAACTAGTTAAAGTAACTGACATGTCATGGCTTTGAGGTGGGCTCACCACCGGTGATGGTGCTGGAATATGAGAAGTGAAATGTGTCTTTGTTGTATTCTCTGCAGCCGAGTCCTGGCTGGAAGAAGTTGTGTCGGTCTGAGCCAGATGGCAGGACGTGAAAAGTGGACAATTCCATCAGAAAGATCGTCAGCTGTAAGTAACCAACTATAACTGTGCAGTAATCAGTTATATGTTTTATAAGACTGGTATTTACCACTGACCATATGGTGGTAATATCCATGTTGGTCTTTATATAGAGGTTATTTTCAATAACTGCGCAGTCATCTTCTACATCCACTTAGGGTTGAGCGAAACGGATCGTTCATTTTTAAAAGTCGCCGACTTTTGGCAAAGTCGGGTTACATGAAACCCGACCCGACCCCTGCGTGGGGTCGGCCATGCGGTACGCGGCCTTCGCGCCAAAGTCGCATTTCAATGACGCAAAAAGCGCCATTTCTCAGCCAATGAAGGTGGACGCAGAGTGTGGGCAGCGTGATGACATAGGTCCTGGTCCCCACCATCTTAGAGAAGGGCATTGCAGTGATTGGCTTGCTGTCTGCGGCGTCACAGGGGCTATAAAGAGGCGTTCCCGCCGACCGCCATCTTGCTGCTGCTGATCTGAGCCTAGGGAGAGGTTGCTGCCGCTTCGTCAGAAGCAGGGATAGCATTAGGCAGGGTACATTAACCACCAAACCACTTGTACTGTAGCGATTTCCACTGTCCAACACCACCTTTTGTTTGCAGGGACAGTGGAAGCTACATTTTTTTTTCCTCAGCGCTGTAGCTCACTGGGCTGCCCTAGAAGGCTCCCTGATAGCTGCATTGCTGTGTGTACGCCGCTGTGCAAACCAACTGCTTTTTTCAAAGCACAAATCCTCTTGTTCCTTCCTTTCTGCACAGCTATCTTGTTTGTTTGTCGACACTTTTTATTTAATTTGTGCATCAGTCCACTCCTTCTTATTGCTGCCTGCTATACCTGGCTGAGATTACTGCAGGGAGATAGTAATTGTAGGACAGTCCCTGTTTTTTTTTTTTAGTTTTTTTTTTCTCCCTAAAAAAATAAGTTGTGGGAGATTAAGATTGGCATTTCTGCTAGAGTGCCATCCCTGTGTGTGCCATCTCTCTCACATAGTGGGCCATAGAAAGCCGTTTTATTTTTCTGTTTTTTTTTGTGGGGTTTATAAATTCTCCTTGAAAAAAAAAAACAGTGGGAGATTAATATTGGCCTTTGGGCTTGTGTGCCAGTCCTGAGTGTGCCATCTCTCTCTCAAATAGTGGGCCATAGAAAGCCTATTAATTTTTTTTTTTTTGGTTTCTAAATTTTCCCTGAAAAAATAAAAAAAAATCAGTGGGAGATTAATATTGCCCTTTCTGCTTGTGTGCCAGTCTTGACTCCTGGGTGTGCCATCTCTCTCTCTCAAATAGTCGGCCATAGAAAGCCTATTTTTTTTTTATTGGGTTTCTAAATTCTCCCTGAAAAAATAAAAAAAAATCAGTGGGAGATTGATATTGCCCTTTCTGCTTGTGTGCCACTCCTGACTCCTGGGTGTGCCATCTCTCTCTCAAATAGTGGGCCATAGAAAGCCTATTTTTTTTTATTGGGTTTCTAAATTCTCCCTGAAAAAATCATTTTTTTTTTATTTGGTTTCTAAATTCTTCCTGAAAAAATAATTTTTTTAAATTTTGTTTCTAAATTCTCCCTGAAAAAATAAAAAAAAATCAGTGGGAGATTAATATTGCCCTTTCTGCTTGTGTGCCAGTCTTGACTCCTGGGTGTGCCATCTCTCTCTCTCAAAAAGTCGGCCATAGAAAGCCTATTTTTTTTTTATTGGGTTTCTAAATTCTCCCTGAAAAAATAAAAAAAAATCAGTGGGAGATTGATATTGCCCTTTCTGCTTGTGTGCCACTCCTGACTCCTGGGTGTGCCATCTCTCTCTCAAATAGTGGGCCATAGAAAGCCTATTTTTTTTTATTGGGTTTCTAAATTCTCCCTGAAAAAATAAAAAAAAAACAGTGGGAGATTAATATTACCCTTTCTGCTTGTGTGCCAGTCTTGACTCCTGGGTGTGCCATCTCTCTCTCTCAAATAGTGGGCCATAGAAAGCCTATTTTTTTTTAATTGGTTTCTAAATTCTCCCTGTAAAAATCAAAAATAAAAGTGGGAGATCAATATTGACATTTGTGCTTGAGTGACAGTCCTGCGTGTGTGGCATCTCTCTCATTTGGTGCCACCGAAAACAGAGTGTGTAACATTGTGCCTGATTTTCCTTGCAGTCTCATCCACCTGTAAAGGGATATCTAAATCATACTGAAGTTTTAGCTCACCGTGAAAGTTGTTTGACAGCAACAAATACCGTTACTTTGGTTACGTTTTTAAAACAATGAGGAAGTCTGGTGGAAGAGGTCGTGGCCGTGGGCGTTCATTGTCAGCTGGTAATGATGGTAGTGGTAGTGGAGCATCAGGTGGTCGTGGGAAAAAAAATATTGCACCTAAGTCTGGAGCTGTGGAGCCAGGTTCGTCGTCTGGCTACAGAAGGCCTCGAACGCTCCCTTTTCTGGGAGTAGGAAAACCGCTTTTAAAGCCGGAGCAGCAAGAGCAAGTTTTGGCTTACCTTGCAGACTCAGCCTCTAGCTCTTTTGCCTCCTCTTTTGAAACTGGTAAATGTAAAAGCAGCGCGTCGTTAGTGGATGTTCACGGTCAGGGACAAGTCGCTTCCTTGTCCTCTTCAGCAAAAACAACAACAGAAAAGATGCAGCAGGCGACACAACGGGTTACTCCATGGAGCTCTTTACACATACCGTCCCTGGCTTAGAAAGTGAAGCAGTTAACAGGCCATGCCCATTACAAGTTGAATCTGACATGGAGTGCACTGATGCACAGCCACAGCCAGACTACTATGCTGGTCCTTTGACTCAGACCACAACATTGCCCTCGCAGGGTACTGATCCAGAATCAGACCCTGATGAGACTATGTTGCCCCGTCACGAACTCTCTACCACTGACTTACACGGTGACACAGACGAAGTTGTGCACGAGCTAGAAGAGGAGGTTATAGATGACCCAGTTGTTGACCCCGATTGGCAGCCATTGGGGGAACAGGGTGCAGGCGGCAGTAGTTCTGAAGCGGAGGAGGAGGGGCCGCAGCAGGCATCAACATCGCAACAGGTTCCATCTGCCGGGCCCGTAGATGGGACAAAACGCGTGGCAAAGCCAAAAACTGTTGGAGGACAGCGTGGCCATCCGGTTAAAGCTCAGTCTGCAATGCCTGAAAAGGGATCCGAGGCTCGAAAGAGTGCAGTCTGCCATTTTTTTAAACAACATCCAATTGATCTGCACAAAGTCATCTGTCAAAAATGTTCAACTACCTTAAGCAGAGGTCAGAATCTGAAAAGTCTCAATACAAGTTGCATGCATAGACATTTAACCACCATGCATTTGCAAGCCTGGACTAACTACCAAACGTCCCTTAAGGTTGTAGCACCCTTGGCCAATGAAGCTAGTCACCAACGCTACATCCCTGCCGTCACTGTAAGGCCACCATTTTCCGCACCACCTGCAGTATCTGTGCAGGTTTCTTTGCCAGGCCAAAGCAGTCAGGGTCAGGGAATCACCAGTTTCGTAGTAGGAAACACTGCATCTAGGGCACAGGTGGAAACAATACCGTCTCCAACCGTCTCTCAGTCTGCCATGTCCACCGGCACACCCGCTAGTTCCACGATCTCCAGCTCTCCAGTCCAGCTCACCCTACATGAGACTCTGGTTAGAAAAAGGAAGTACTTATCCTCGAATCCGCGTACACAGGGCTTGAACGCCCACATAGCTAGACTAATCTCATTAGAGATGATGCCCTACCGGTTAGTTGAAAGTGAAGCTTTCAAAGCCCTGATGGACTACGCTGTACCATGCTACGAGCTACCCAGTCGACACTTCTTTTCGAGAAAAGCCATCCCAGCCCTCCACCAGCATGTTAAAGAGCACATCGTCCATGCACTCAGGCAATCTGTGAGTACAAAGGTGCACCTGACAACAGATGCATGGACCAGTAGGCATGGCCAGGGATGTTACGTGTCCATCACGGCACACTGGGTGAATGTGGTGGATGCAGGGTCCACAGGGGACAGCAATTTCGGGACAGTTCTGCCTAGCCCACAGTCTAGGAAACAGTTGGCTGTAGGTGTTCGCACCCCCTCCTCCTCCTCCTTCTCTTCGTCCTTCTGCAGAAGCGAGAGCTCGTCCACAGACCGCAGTCGCCAAACCACTCCATCCGCAGCTGGCACTGTTGCACACCAGTTGTCCCATTATGGGGCAGCTACTGGCAAGCGTCAGCAGGCTGTATTGGCTATGAAGTGTTTGGGCGACAACAGACACACCGCGGAAGTTCTGTCCGAGTTCTTGCAGAGAGAAACGCAGTCGTGGCTGCGCACAGTAGATCTTGAGGCAGGCAAGGTAGTGAGTGATAACGGAAGGAATTTCATGGCTGCCATCTCCCTTTCCCAACTGAAACACATTCCTTGCCTGGCTCACATCTTAAACCTGGTGGTGCAGTGCTTCCTGAAAAGTTATCCGGGGTTTTCCGACCTGCTCCTCAAAGTGCGCGGACTTTGCTCACATATCCGCCGTTCGCCCGTACACTCCAGCCGTATGCAGACCTATCAGCGGTCTTTGAACCTTCCCCAGCATCGCCTAATCATAGACGTTGCAACAAGGTGGAACTCAACACTGCACATGCTTCAGAGACTGTGCGAACAGAGGCGGGCTGTTATGTTTTTGTGGGAGGATACACATACACGGGCAGGCAGTAGGATGGCAGACATGGAGTTGTCAGGTGTGCAGTGGTCGAAGATACAAGAAATGTGTCAAGTCCTTCAGTGTTTTGAGGAATGCACACGGCTGGTTAGTGCAGACAACGCCATAATAAGCATGAGCATACCCCTAATGCGTCTGCTGATGCAACGTTTGACGCACATAAAGGAGCAGGCATCTGCAGCCGAGGAAGAGGAAAGCCTTGACGACAGTCAGCCATTGTCTGGTCAGGGCAGTGTACAGGACGAGGTAGTGGACAAACAGGAGGAGGAGCACGAGGAGGAAGATGGGGATGAGTATTTTTTTAATGAGGAAGCTTCTCCGGGGCCACTGGAAATTGGTGGTGTGGCAAGGCCGGGTTCTGGGTTTCTGAGGGACACAAGTGACGTAGATTTGCCTGAAACTGCCCCTCAACCAAGCACAACCGCAGATGTGACAACTGGAACTTTGGCACACAAGGCGGATTATGCCTTACGTATCCTCAAAAGGGACACACGCATTACGAAAATGATGAACGATGACGATTACTGGTTGGCCTGCCTCCTTGATCCTCGCTATAAAGGCAAATTGCAAAATATTATGCCACATGACAGCTTGGAACTAATATTAGCAACCAAACAATCAACTCTTGTTGACCGTTTGCTTCAAGCATTCCCAGCACACAGCGCCCGTGATCGTTCTCACACGAGCAGCAGGGGGCAGCAGACCAGAAGTGTTAGAGGTGCAGAAATCCGAAGTGGCGTTGGACAGAGGGGTTTTCTGACCAGGTTGTGGAGTGATTTTGCTATGACCGCAGACAGGACAGGTACTGCTGCATCAATTCAAAGTGACAGGAGACAACATTTGTCCAGTATGGTTACTAACTATTTTTCATCCCTTATCGATGTTCTACCTCAACCGTCATTCCCATTTGATTACTGGGCATCCAAATTAGACACCTGGCCAGAATTGGCAGAATATGCATTGCAGGAGCTTGCTTGCCCGGCAGCTAGTGTCCTATCAGAAAAAGTATTCAGTGCTGCAGGTTCAATATTAACCGAAAAAAGGACTCGTCTGGCTACCCCAAATGTAGATGATCTAACCTTCATTAAAATGAACCACAACTGGATTTCGAATTCTTTTGCCCCACCTTGCCCGGCCGACACCTAGCTTTCCTATGAAAAGGTATTGCCTGTGGACTACTCTGAATGACTTTACCAATCTCGTAATTTGCAGCAGCTGATTGTCCAGCATACGACATGTTTACACCTCCCTAAATGGCCAAACTCCCCACACGGGGCCGTGGTATCGCCACTTGGCGCAAGCACCCGTGAGAGTGCTGTTTGTCTGAAGAGGTGGGTGTGCCCGCTTTTGGTCTACGGCACTGCCACTGGGTCCCTCATAGTACAATAAAGTGTCTCTGGCGGTGGTGGTGCGCACCCAACGTCAGACACACTGTTGTAACATGAGGGGCCCTGGGCATGTACCGCCGGCCACAAGAGAGTTCCCCCACCCCCAGCTCAAACATTGCTCTACCACTTGCACAATTATCTCTCACAGTTCCACCTATGTTTAGTCTATGCGCTGACATCCGTAAATTCCTGCCACTGACAATACCATTGTGTTGACATGTATGATGGTACTTAACATAGTCAGGGGCAGTGTCCTATATTTACCCAAGTAAATACTTTGTGCCAAATTACTAGGTCTGAAACTACGCAGAGGAGCCCACCCCTGTACCCAATGATTGCACCCTTTTGGTTTTTCTTTTTGTTGTAATGCGAGACATTAACATGTATTTATTTTTTGGGACTACTAACTGGCAGACACTCATTACAATCGGCCGCCGCTGACAACACCAATGGTGCCCACTGCCTGTGTACCCCTGCAAGAGAATTCAAAGTGCCTACAGCCCAATTTTATTATGTTAGGCCTTCGAAGCCTGTCTGCGGTCCCTCCTTCCACTAGGCCTCCACTGACCTGTCTACTGCTGCCCGTGTTCCCCTGGAACCAATTTTAAAGTGCCTACAGCCCAATTTTATTATGTTAGGCCTTCGAAGCCTGTCTGCGGTCCCTCCTTCCACTAGGCCTCCACTGACCTGTCTACTGCTGCCCGTGTACCCCTGGAACCAATTTTAAAGTGCCTACAGCCCAATTTTATTATGTTAGGCCTTCGAAGCCTGTCTGCGGTCCCTCCTTCCACTAGGCCTCCACTGACCTGTCTACTGCTGCCCGTGTACCCCTGGAACCAATGTTAAAGTGCCTACAGCCCTAATTCATTATGTTAGGCCTTCGAAGCCTGTCTGCGGTCCCTCCTTCCACTAGGCCTCCACTGACCTGTCTACTGCTGCCCGTGTTCCCCTGGAACCAATTTTAAAGTGCCTACAGCCCAATTTTATTATGTTAGGCCTTCGAAGCCTGTCTGCGGTCCCTCCTTCCACTAGGCCTCCACTGACCTGTCTACTGCTGCCCGTGTACCCCTGGAACCAATGTTAAAGTGCCTACAGCCCTAATTTATTATGTTAGGCCTTCGAAGCCTGTCTGCGGTCCCTCCTTCCACTAGTCCTCCTCTGATCTGTCTACTGCTGCCCGTGTTCCCCTGGAACCAATTTTAAAGTGCCTACAGCCATATTTTATTATGTTAGGCCTACTATGCCTGTCTGCGGGCCCTCCTTCCACTAGGCCTCCACTGACCTGTCTACTGCTGCCCGTGTACCCCTGGAACCAATTTTAAAGTGCCTACAGCCCAATTTTATTATGTTAGGCCTTCGAAGCCTGTCTGCGGTCCCTCCTTCCACTAGGCCTCCACTGACCTGTCTACTGCTGCCCGTGTACCCCTGGAACCAATGTTAAAGTGCCTACAGCCCTAATTCATTATGTTAGGCCTTCGAAGCCTGTCTGCGGTGCCTCCTTCCACTAGGCCTCCACTGACCTGTCTACTGCTGCCCGTGTTCCCCTGGAACCAATTTTAATGTGCCTACAGCCCAATTTTATTATGTTAGGCCTTCGAAGCCTGTCTGCGGTCCCTCCTTCCACTAGGCCTCCACTGACCTGTCTACTGCTGCCCGTGTACGCCTGGAACCAATGTTAAAGTGCCTACAGCCCTAATTTATTATGTTAGGCCTTCGAAGCCTGTCTGTGGTCCCTCCTTCCACTAGGCCTCCACTGACCTGTCTACTGCTGCCCGTGTTCCCCTGGAACCAATTTTAAAGTGCCTACAGCCCAATTTTATTATGTTAGGCCTTCGAAGCCTGTCTGCGGTCCCTCCTTCCACTAGGCCTCCACTGACCTGTCTACTGCTGCCCGTGTACCCCTGGAACCAATGTTAAAGTGCCTACAGCCCTAATTTATTATGTTAGGCCTTTGAAGCCTGTCTGCGGTCCCTCCTTCCACTAGTCCTCCACTGACCTGTCTACTGCTGCCCGTGTTCCCCTGGAACCAATTTTAAAGTGCCTACAGCCATATTTTATTATGTTAGGCCTGCTATGCCTGTCTGCGGGCCCTCCTTCCACTAGGCCTCCACTGACCTGTCTACTGCTGCCCGTGTACCTCTGGAACCAATTTTAAAGTGCCTACAGCCCAATTTTATTATGTTAGGCCTTCGAAGCCTGTCTGCGGTCACTCCTTCCACTAGGCCTCCACTGACCTGTCTACTGCTGCCCGTGTACCCCTGGAACCAATGTTAAAGTGCCTACAGCACAATTTTATTATGTTAGGCCTTCGAAGCCTGTCTGCGGTCCCTCCTTCCAACAGTTCTCCACTGACCAGACCAATGCTGGCCGTGTACCCCTGGAACCCAGCTGAAAGTGCATGGAGCCTCCTTTTTTTCTTTGTTTTATATTTAGAAAGCCCAGATGAACTACGCTGTACCACGGTTCAAGCTACCCAGTCGACATTTCTTTTGCGAGAAAAGCCATCCCAGCCCTCCACCGGCATGAAAAAGTCTGCATTGTCATAGCACTCAGGCAATCAAACAGTAGAAAGGTGCACCTGACAAGAGACGCATGGACCAGTAGGCATGTCCACAAAAAGTTACGTGTCCATTACGGCGCACTGGGTTAATGTGTTGGATGCATGGTCCACAGGGGACAGCCTACAAAGTCTGTCTGCAGTCCCTAATTCAAATTGTCCTCTGCTGACCACACCACTGCTGCACGTGTACCCCTGGAACCAATTTTAAAGTGCCTACAACCTAATTTTGTTATGTTAGGCCTACTACGCCTGTCTGCGGTCCCTCCTTCCAATACTCGTAAACTGACCACACCACTGCTGCCTGTGGACCCCTGGAGCCTATTTTTAATTGCATAGAGCATCCTTTTTTTAATAATAGGCGTACAAAGTCTGTCTGCGGTCCACTATTGAAATTGTCCTCCACTGACCAGAGCAATGCTGCCTGTGTACCCCTGTAACCTTTTTTAAACTGCAGTGAGCCACATTTTTGGTTTAAGGCCTACTACCTGTGTCTGTCTGTGCCACTCAATACAGCTGTCCTCCTCTGAAAAAAGCAGAACGTCAATAGTCTTGTTTTCAGCCTCTAGGAATTTGAAAACTGCATTGGGGCTACTACTTTGGTAGGGCCTACTAACGGTGTCTTCCGCTCCAAGGTGTGCCCCAGGTTTCCTCTCCATTGCTTGGGTCTTCCGACTCTCGTTTAGTAGTTGTTGAAAACTACACTGCATTAGGCCTACAAACTGGGTATGGGGTGTAGAGAGACGGTGTGTTCCACTCCAAGGTGTTCCCCAGGTTTCCTCTCCATTGCTGCGGTCTTCCAACTCTCGTTTAGTAGTTGTTGAAAACTACACTGCATTAGGCCTACAAATTGGGTATGGGGTGTAGAGACGGTGTGTTACACTCCAAGGTGTTCCCCAGGTTTCCTCTCCATTGCTTGGGTCTTCCGACTCTCGTTTAGTAGTTGTTGAAAACTACACTGCATTAGGCCTACAAATTGGGTATGGGGTGTAGAGAGACAGTGTGTTACACTCCAAGGTGTTCCCCAGGTTTCGTCCACATTGCTTCGATCTTCCGACTCTCGTTTAGTACTTGTTGAAAACTACACTGCATTAGGCCTACAAATTGGGTATGGGGTGTAGAGACGGTGTGTTCCACTCCAAGGTGTTCCCCAGGTTTCCTCTCCATTGCTTCGGTCTTCCGACTCTCGTTTAGTAGTTGTTGAAAACTACACTGCATTAGGCCTACAAATTGGGTATGGGGTGTAGAGACGGTGTGTTCCACTCCAAGGTGTTCCCCAGGTTTCCTCTCCATTGCTTGGGACTTCCGACTCTCGTTTAGTAGTTGTTGAAAACTACACTGCATTAGGCCTACAAATTGGGTATGGGGAGTAGAGACGGTGTGTTCCACTCCAAGGTGTTCCCCAGGTTTCGTCCACATTGCTTCGATCTTCCGACTCTCGTTCAGTACTTGTTGAAAACTACACTGCATTAGGCCTACAAATTGGGTATGGGGTGTAGAGAGACGGTGTGTTACACTCCAAGGTGTTCCCCAGGTTTCGTCCACATTGCTTCGATCTTCCGACTCTCGTTTAGTAGTTGTTGAAAACTACACTGCATTAGGCCTACAAATTGGGTATGGGGTGTAGAGACGGTGTGTTACACTCCAAGGTGTTCCCCAGGTTTCCTCTCCATTGCTTCGATCTTCCGACTCTCGTTTAGTAGTTGTTGAAAACTACACTGCATTAGGCCTACAAATTGGGTATGGGGTGTAGAGACGGTGTGTTCCACTCCAAGGTGTTCCCCAGGTTTCCTCTCCATTGCTTCGATCTTCCGACTCTCGTTTAGTAGTTGTTGAAAACTACACTGCATTAGGCCTACAAATTGGGTATGGGGTGTAGAAACGGTGTGTTCCACTCCAAGGTGTTACCCAGGTTTCCTCTCCATTGCTTGGGTCTTCCGACTCTCGTTTAGTAGTTGTTGAAAACTACACTGCATTAGGCCTACAAATTGGGTATGGGGTGTAGAGAGACGGTGTGTTACACTCCAAGGTGTTACCCAGGTTTCCTCTCCATTGCTTCGGTCTTCCGACTCTCGTTTAGTAGTTGTTGAAAACTACACTGCATTAGGCCTACAAATTGGGTATGGGGTGTAGAGAGACGGTGTGTTACACTCCAAGGTGTTCCCCAGGTTTCCTCTCCATTGCTTAGGTCTTCCGACTCTCGTTTAGTAGTTGTTGAAAACTACACTGCATTAGGCCTACAAATTGGGTATGGGGTATAGAGACGATGTGTTACACTCCAAGGTGTTCCCCAGGTTTCCTCTCCATTGCTTCGATCTTCCGACTCTCGTTTAGTAGTTGTTGAAAACTACACTGCATTAGGCCTACAAATTGGGTATGGGGTGTAGAGACTGTGTGTTCCACTCCAAGGTGTTCCCCAGGTTTCCTCTCCATTGCTTCGATCTTCCGACTCTCGTTTAGTAGTTGTTGAAAACTACACTGCATTCGGCCTACAAATTGGGTATGGGGTGTAGAGAGACGGTGTGTTACACTCCAAGGTGTTCCCCAGGTTTCGTCCACATTGCTTCGATCTTCCGACTCTCGTTTAGTAGTTGTTGAAAACCACACTGCATTAGGCCTACAAATTGGGTATGGGGTGTAGAGACGGTGTGTTCCACTCCAAGGTGTTCCCCAGGTTTCCTCTCCATTGCTTCGGTCTTCCGACTCTCGTTTAGTAGTTATTGAAAACTACACTGCATTAGGCCTACAAATTGGGTATGGGGTGTAGAGACGGTGTGTTACACTCCAAGGTGTTCCCCAGGTTTCCTCTCCATTGCTTGGGTCTTCCGACTCTCGTTTAGTAGTTGTTGAAAACTACACTGCATTAGGCCTACAATTTGGGTATGGGGTGTAGAGACGGTGTGTTCCACTCCAAGGTGTTCCCCAGGTTTCGTCCACATTGCTTCGATCTTCCGACTCTCGTTTAGTAGTTGTTGAAAACTACACTGCATTAGGCCTACAAATTGGGTATGGCGTGTAGAGACTGTGTGTTCCACTCCAAGGTGTTCCCCAGGTTTCCTCTCCATTGCTTCGATCTTCCGACTCTCGTTTAGTAGTTGTTGAAAACTACACTGCATTAGGCCTACAAATTGGGTATGGGGTGTAGAGACGGTGTGTTCCACTCCAAGGTATTCCCCAGGTTTCGTCCACATTGCTTCGATCTTCCGACTCGTTTAGTAGTTGTTGAAAACTACACTGCATTAGGCCTACAAATTGGGTATGGGGTGTAGAGACTGTGTGTTCCACTCCAAGGTGTTCCCCAGGTTTCCTCTCCATTGCTTCGATCTTCCGACTCTCGTTTAGTAGTTGTTGAAAACTACACTGCATTAGGCCTACAAATTGGGTATGGGTGTAGAGACGGTGTGTTCCACTCCAAGGTGTTCCCCAGGTTTCCTCTCCATTGCTTGGGTCTTCCGACTCTCGTTTAGTAGTTATTGAAAACTACATTGCATTAGGCCTACAAATTGGGTATGGGGTGTAGAGAGACGGTGTTTTACACTCCAAGGTGTTCCCCAGGTTTCCTCTCCATTGCTTCGGTCTTCCGACTCTCGTTTAGTAGTTGTTGAAAACTACACTGCATTAGGCCTACAAATTGGGTATGGGGTGTAGAGACGGTGTGTTCCACTCCAAGGTGTTCCCCAGGTCTCCTCTCCATTGCTTCGATCTTCCGACTCTCGTTTAGTAGTTGTTGAAAACTACACTGCATTAGGCCTACAAATTGGGTATGGGGTGTAGAGACGGTGTGTTCCACTCCAAGGTGTTCCCCAGGTTTCCTCTCCATTGCTTGGGTCTTCCGACTCTCGTTTAGTAGTTGTTGAAAACTACACTGCATTAGGCCTACAAATTGGGTATGGGGTGTAGAGAGACGGTGTTTTACACTCCAAGGTGTTCCCCAGGTTTCCTCTCCATTGCTTCGATCTTCCGACTCTCGTTTAGTAGTTGTTGAAAACTACACTGCATTAGGCCTACAAATTGGGTATGGGGTGTAGAGACGGTGTGTTCCACTCCAAGGTGTTCCCCAGGTTTCCTCTCCATTGCTTCGATCTTCCGACTCTCGTTTAGTAGTTGTTGAAAACTACACTGCATTCGGCCTACAAGTTGGGTCTGGGTTGTAGAGACGGTGTCTTCTGTTCCAAGGTGCTCTCCAGGTTTCCTCTCCATTGCTTCAACCTTAAAGCTCTTGTTTAGTAGTTGTTGAAAACAACACTGCATTCGGCCTACAAGTTGGGTCTGGGGTGTAGAGACGGTGTCTTCCACTCCAAGGTGTTCCCCAGGTTTCCTCTCCATTGCTTCGGTCTTCCGACTCTCGTTTAGTGGTTGTTGAAAACTACACTGCATTAGGCCTACTAGTTGGGTTGGGGCCTTCTATCTGTGTCTGCTGCTCCTTGCTGTTCTCCTACAGTGAACAAAGCTGTGCCGCCTGTTTACTATTCTTGCCAATTTTGAACTGCATTTAGACTACTTACAGATTTGGGCCTACTCTCTGTGTCAGCCTCTCATTCCAGTTGTCCTCCACTGAACAAAACAATGCCCCCTGGTTAGTCCTGTTACCAATTTTGAACTGCATTTAGCCCACTTTATTCTGTGGGCCCATATCTGTTTCCCCCTCATCCTGCCCATTGCCCAGCCAGTGATAGATGAGTCTGCTGGTACATTGACCCATAATGCAACAATCCCCGTGCAAGCTACACTGCAAGATTGTGACCCTGCTGAAAGTCAGGTCCCCCTTCCTGCATACCATACCACCTTACACAGGGACAAAGAGGAAGGTGCAGATGAAGGTGCAGGTTCCTTCATCAGGTGGGGGGAGGAATACTCGTTGGCGAGGTCACTGGCACAGGGCCCCTCATAGTACGCAAAAGTGTTGCTGCCGGTGGGAGGCGCCCCCGCCGTGCAAACACACCGCTGTACTTTGAGGGGCCCTGGGCCAGTGCCAATGCCAACGAGTGGGCCCCCCCTGCTTGCTCAGGATCACATCACTTGCAAAGTTGAAATACTTACCTCTCCCTGCTCCACTGCCGTGACGTGGTCCAGATTTACTTTGCACACTAATTACTTGAACCAGCCCTACCCCCCAAAACTTTAGCCAAATGACCCCCAATTTCAAATGCCTTCCAATTATTATAAGCTAAATTACGATTGACAAGCTTCTGTAACAAGAATGGATGTTTTTGCCATTAAAATGGGCAGTGTCGGTGTTTTCCTGGCCTCCACTCACTGCCGACTATGCTCCCCCATTGACTTGCATTGGGTTTCGTGTTTTGGTCGATCCCCGACTTTTCGCGATAATCGGCCGATTCCACTCTACTCGACTTTTGAGATAGTCGGGTTTCGCGAAACACGGCTCGACTCTAAAAAGGTCAAGGTCGCTCAACTCTACATCCACTATTAGGGTGTGTCACCAAGTTGTAATCAGGGTTACCTGGTTTGGGGCCCACTCAGAAGTTTGGCCCCCTGAATCAAAACCCTTCCTACGCCTCTGAGTAGGAGTGACTGAAAAATGCAAAAGTGGTGCACATGTTTCTATTTTGCTTTTTCCTCTGATTGTTGCATTCTTGGTTTTGACTTTCAAGCAATGATGTACAACACTCGTAAATACTCAACGTGTGAACGTGGCCTTAGGCATCATGCCTTTTGTTGAACAGATATGTTTTTCACGAACTCTACTCTAAAGAATAGTAGAGTCTACTACACTATTCCAGATTCCAGAACATGGCCTAAGTTCAATAATCATCGTAGAGGTTATAACTCAGGATAGTAGTGTAATGTATGTACAGGGAGTCTAAACCAGCTGAATTGTGAGTGATACTCTCGAGTTTAATACTCTTTCCATCTCTACAAGCATACTTACTGAGCTGGTCCCTGATGCTGTAAGGTCATGTAATTTGATCAAAGAGTTTTATGATCCATGTTGGCCTGCAAATTTGTTTATTTATCTCTCCATTTATTATCTCCTGCTGTCTTAACTTAGTTGATTCATTGCTAACGAGTCAAATTAGTGATAGATCTAAGAGCATAGCTTCCATATATTCAGACATAGCTTTCGGGAAGCATTCATGCACATTTATTCTAAGTACATTTTTTCAAAGTACCCTACTGTTAATCATGGCAGACAAAGCAAGAGACAGGTAAGACATTTAGAGAAACCTATTTCAGGTACATTTGGATTGCATCAAATATGCACCATATGCATTTATATAATTTATATCCTGGCTGCTGCATTCACTCACATTCACCGTCCTTGTACTAAATCTTTACACACCATCTTTATCATCCCCTCTGCCCTCTCCTCTCCAATGTACAGCATGCATGCTCTTTTCACAATGTTACATTGCAGAGATCCATTCAGTCCCACCATACAACACAAGGGATGTTCTCACAAATTACTTAACCATCTGCTTACTTTTTCTATCCTCCTTCTCCTAGTCGCAGGTGATCTCTCCCAACCCCGGCTGTTCATGTTATAGTAAGTCGAACCCCTCATCTACTATACTCAGAAACCCCTCGTCTCATTAATATTCCCTGTATGCCTCCTGTCTCTTTTAACTGTGCCCTTTGGAATTCTCGCTCAGTGTGTAATAAACTCTTCTTCATCCATGACTTAGTCCTTTCTGATTATCTTAAACTTCTGGCTCTTACTGAAACCTGGATCCAGCAGTCAGACACCACCGCTGCTGCTGCTCTCTCATATGGTGGACTCTCATACTCATATTGTCTCTCATTACCCAAGATCAGACAATAGAACAGAAGGAGGCGTTGGTCTGCTCCTATCACCCAAATGTACCTTTCAAGTTATCCCCCAAGTACCCTCACTTATTTTCCTTTCTTTTGAGGTATACACTGTCAAACTTTACCTCCCCTTCTCCATCCGAGTGACAGTTGTGTATCATCCTTCGGGTCCCTCCTGTCTGTTCCTGGATTACTTTGCCACCTGGTTTCCACATTTTCTCTCTTCTGGCATCCCCACCCTCATCATGTGAGACTTTAACATCCCCATTGGTTTCCCCCATCCCCATTTGCAACTCACCTTTTATCTCTAACCTTCTCCTTCGGCCTTTCACAGCTTACTAACTCTCCTGTGCATAAGGACAGAAACTCCCTAGACCTGGTCTTATCCCGCCTCTGCTCAGTGCATGATTTTACCAACTCCTCTTTCCCACTCTCTGACCACAACTTTTTTCATTCTCAGTCAAGAACTGTTATCCTGCTCAGGACACCCCCAATTTCCACACTTATAGAAATATATGTCCCATTACCACCCAGAAACTTATGAAGAAGTTGCAGTCATCATTGGCCCCAAACTCCTCTCTCTCATGCCCTGCATGAAACTGCACCTCCTATCCAAAGAACTACTAGGCACAATCCACGACAACCCTGGAGCCGAATATCTGTAGAGAACATCCAATCTGCCCAAAGATTTCATCCATTACAAGTTTTTGCTTAAAACATACGATTCTGCCCTTCACCTCTCCAAAACAAACATGTAAAAAATACAATTTCTATTGTCACTTTGAAAACATTGATTAAAGCACCACTTCAGCAGTTTTTAATTTATTTCACCCTAAAGTGGTGCCACTAATCTAAGCTCCCTGCCCTTAGCATTATACTCACGAGCCGCTGTCTTCAGCTGTAGTCGGCGACACTCTGGTCCTGATCTGCCATCTTGTGACTGCAACTTCTGACTGACCAGAAGTCAGAGGTAACGGTCACAAGTGATCAGTGTAAGTCTACGGGAGCCTCGCTCTGCCTCTCATAGACTTACATTGCGTTGTGACTTCCGGCACACCCAGCAAACACTGGAGCGATCCGGCAGGTCCCAAACTGCAAAAGACGCCCGGAGCAGCGTCCAGATCAAATGAAGACGGCGGCTAGTAAGTATAAGACTAAGGGAAGGGAACTTAGATTAGTGACACAACTTGAGGGGTAGCTGCAGGATACAGAAAAATGTATCTGGAAGTAAGGGTGCTTATGGATTATTGTAGCAGCTGCTATCCTCTGAAGCCCCAATAGCTACACCCTGACCAAGCAGGAAAGAGACAGCTTTGTGTACAGATAGTTAGCTGGGTTTAGGTCACTCAATGACAAAGCAACTGAGCAAAACACATGCTGCAGTGGGGATATGGCTGTGTGGACCAGACTAGGCAATTGGGTCAGCATGTATTGATCATCCTGGGCATCCTTTTTGGTTAATTTTGAGGATTTTATTATTTATTTGGCACTAGTCATCTTATTGTGTTATATCGTTTTGCATCAATGAATTTTTATAATTTATTGTTGATGAATTAATTACATAATATTATTTCTCTGAGATATATTTTTTACTCAGCTTTATATATGTTACATTATTTTATATATATATATATATATATATATATATATATATATATATATATATATATATATATATATATTATTTTTGGAACAATCATGCATACATTATCTAATTCATTACCATTAATTTCTAATTATTAGTCATTCATTTAATCATGTTACCCCATGCATTAAATACATATATTTGTCTGTTCACCCCTCCAATTGTTTTTATAATTGTCTTTTTGTCTTTAAGGGGAGCAAAAGTTCATTTTAATCTGTAGATCTTGTAATAGTAATGATTTCCACAGTTCAATGTGTTCATAAATAACGTTCCTGTGCTGCGATAATCTTATAAATGTGCCCCTGCTGTGTGCTGTGTAATGGTTGTGTCTGCACGGTCAGACACAGCCATTACACAGTATACAGCAGGGCCACATTTATAAGATTATTATTACAATATCTACTGATTAAAATGAACTTTTTTTGTGGGAAAGACCCTTTAATCTTTTATTAATGTGTAGTCACAGTATACTTAGATAAAGGCATTTTTTGCGATTGCGTTTATTTTCTTTGCTTTTTCTTGACAATATTTTAATTTTTGAGTTACTATCTAGTCTAGCCTGTATCTACTATATAATTGTCTAAGGGTCACTTCCGTCTTTCTGTCTGTCTGTCTGTCTTTCTGTCACGGCTATTCATTAGTCGCGGCCTCTGTCTGTCATGGAAATCCAAGTCGCTGATTGGTCGTGGCAAAACGCCCACTACCATTGCCACGACCAATCAGCGACGGGCGAGGTCCGGCGGCAACATGGCCGCTCCTTCCTCCCCGCAGTCAGTGCCCGCTCCATACTCCCCTCCAGTCAGCACTCACACAGGGTTAATGGACCGGGTTATGCCGTGGTGTAACGCACTCCATTAACGCTGCTATTAACCATGTGTGACCAACTTTTTTACTATTAATGCTGCCTATGAAGCATCAATAGTAAAAAGATCTAATGTTAAAAATAATTAAAAAAATAAAAAATATTTATATACTCACCGCCCGTCGGCCCCTCGGATCCAGAACAGGCCTTTCCCGCTCCTTGCAACGCTCCGGTGACCGCTCCATGCATTGCGATCTCGCGAGATGATGACGTAGCGGTCTCGCGAGACCGCTACGTCATCATCTCGTGAGATCGCAATGCACTCTTGGAACCGGAGGCCAACGGAAGGTGAGTATATAACTATTTTTTATTTTAATTATTTTTTTAACAGGGATATGATGCCCACATTGCTATATACTATGTGGGCTGTGCAATATACTACGCAGGCTGGGAAATGTACTATGTGGGCTATGCAATGTACTATGTGGGCTGTGCAATATCCTACGCATGCTGGGCAATATACTACATGGGCTGACCCTCTTCAATATGATTTCTGCTCTTTACACTCTGCTGAAACTGCCCTCACTAAAGTCTCTAGTGATCTACTAACAGCTAAATCTATTGGTCACTACTCCATCCTAATTCTCTTGGATCTCTCTGCAGCATTCCACAATGTGGATCATCAGCTCCTCCTCAATATGCTCTGCTCCATCGACCTTAAGGACACCATTCTCTCCTGGTTCTCCTCCTATCCCTCTGACCGCTCCTTCACTGTCTCTTTTGCTGACTCCTCCTCTTCTCATTTTCCCCTTACTGTTGGGGTTCCTCAAGGATCAGTTCTAAGCCCCCTCCACTTCCCCTTTTATACTGCCCATATTGGACAAACAATCAGTAGATTTGGTTTCATCTCTGTGCTGATGACACCCAATGATACATCCCTATTCCTGACATCACACCTGCATTATTGCAAAATGTTGGCAGATATGCAACAGATACAGACTTATTTGTGTGCAGGAGGAGTTTACACTTTTCTGACAGTAGATGGCGATGCTGTTACTGTTATATGCTTAGTTGAATGTAATGCATATACTTGTTGTACTTTGGTTTCACTTTCTCTCTGGTAAAAGGTCCTTTCAGACTTCCTGTTATGCTGTATTAAGAAGCTAATGCATGTACCTCATGCTCTCTGAAGATAAAACTTGAATTACTCTATATATTCTACTCTTACAAGTTTCTTCTGTGACCAAACTATGCAACAGGTTATGGGCCCAGCATAGAAGACAAAAAGGACTTGGTGAATGCAAAAGAATACTTCAGAGCAATTCTCTCCAAACAAGTAAGACAAATAAGTTAAAGATGAGAAACAGTTCAGAGCTGAGACTTAGGGTACCGTCACACAGTGGCATTTTGATCGCTACGACGGCACGATTTGTGACGTTCCAGCGATATATCCGTGACGTTCCAGCGATCTCGCTGTGTCTGACACGCTCCTGCGATCAGGGACCCCGCTGAGAATCGTACGTCATAGCAGATCGTTTGAAACTTTCTTTCGTCGTCTAGTGTCCCGCTGTGGTGGCATGATCGCATGGTGTAACAAAGGTGTGCACGATATTGTATACGATGTGCGCATAGTAACCAATGGCTTCTACATTGCACATACGTCATGAAATTATCGCTCCAGCGTCGTACATTGCAAAGTGTGACAGCAGTCTACGACGCTGGAGCAATATTGTTACGATGCTGGAGCGTCACGGATCGTGCCGTCGTAGCGATCAAAATGCCACTGTGTGACGGTACCCTAACAGTAGCTTAGCTGAACAATGAGAACTATCAGTTATGGAAGTTCAAAGTGGAGATATTATTGTCTAAAGATGATTTATGGGAGGTAATCACTACAGACAGACCCAATGATAATTATCACACATGTGATAAGAAAAACAGACAAGCAAAAGCTACTATCAACTTATTAGTGGAGGATGATCAGTTAATCCACATAAGGAAAGAGAATACAGCAAAGGGAATGTGGGAAGCATTGAGAAAGCTACATGAAAGATCCAGCATAACTCACAAACTATTCCTGATAAGAAAACTTTACAAGATTAGATTAAGTGCAAAGAAAGATATGCAAGAGCATATAAACTCCCTGATGGAGGTGGTAGCAAAGCTGAGATCAGTAGGTGAAGACATTAAGGAAAGCCATATAGCAGCAATATTATTGTGCAGTTTACCAGATTCATACTCTGATAAATGCACTAGAGACAAGACCTAAAGCAGACATTACACTAGAGTTTGTAACGACCAGACTTATAGATGAATATCATAGAAGGAAAGAGCAAACAAATGATTCCACTGAAATAGATAGTGAAAATGCTCTTAAAGCGACAGACAAGAAGTCCCATAATACAGAGACAAGAGAATATTTCAGATGTAAAATTTTGGGAAATTTAAAGAAAGACTGTACTACATGGAAAGCAGAACAACAGAAATTACACCAAAAGGAGAATAAACAGAAAGTAAAAAGCACAATTTCTAACCCACATGCAGATCACTGGAATGGCACATTTAAAGCAGGGGTGGGGAACCTCAGACCCCAGGGCCATTTACAGCCCTCGATGACCTTTTGTCAGGCCCTGGACAGATTCGCAGGGACCAAATTCTTGAACAAGGAGCTGAATTTTGATTGCCATTGCGATCCATCTGTGCCTATTAACTAGTTAAATGCCGCTGTCAAGCTCTGGCCGGAAATGCGTGCATCGTTGACCCCCACCACATTATCGGGGGTCATCGGCGCACCAGCATAACAACCAGAGGTCTCTTTGAGACCTCTATGGTTGTTGATGCCGGATTGCTATGAGTGCCACCCTGTGGTCGGTGCTCATATAAATGCAGTAATTCTGCTACATAGGGGCGAACCGAGCATCGCCTCTCTGTAGCACAGCCGATCAAGTTGTGGCAGCTTTTTGCCGCTCATGAAGGCTATTGAAGCATGCCAAAATTAAAAAAAAATGTTTTTAAAAATATGAAAAAAAATGAAAAACATATAAAAGTTTAAATCAACCCCCTTTCGCCCTATTCAAAATGAAACAATAAAAAAACAAACCTACACATACTGTATTTTTTATCACTGCATTCAGAATCACCCGATCTATCAATAAAAAAAGGATTAACCTGATCGCTAAATGGCGTAGCGATAAAAGAATGTCAAAACGCAAGAATTATGTTTTTTTGGTCACCGTGACATTGCAATAACAGGCGATCAAAGGAACATATCTACACCAAAATAAAAATAAGCCCTCACCCAACCCCAGATCACGTAAAATAGAGATGCTACGGGTATCGGAAAATGGCTTCTTTTTTTTAAGCAAAGGTTGCAATTTTTTTCACCACTTAGATGAAAAAGAACCTAGATATATTTGGTGTCTATGAACTCATAATGACCTGAAGAATCATAATGGCAGGTCATTTTTAGCATTTAGTGACCCTATCAAAAAAGCCAAACAAAAAACAAGTGTGAGATTATACTTTTTTTTGCAATTTACCGCAATTTTTTTTCCCATTTTCGAGTACATGACATGCTAAAACCAATGGTGTCGTTCAAAAGTACAACTCTTTCCGCAAAAAATATGGCCTAACAAATAAAAAAGTTATGGCTCTGGGAAGAAGGGGAGCGAAAAATGAAAACGCAAAATGGAAAAAAGCTGGGGTCATGAAGGGGTTAAGACAGAATGGAATAGAACATCAAAAGACTGTTCCATACACAACTGAACATAACGGGTAGCAGAAAGAAAAAACAGAACTCTGACTGAAATGATAAGATCATAACACCTTCATAGAACACATACCCATATCATCTATTATTAGCTATGGGGGTAAAGTTACCATATTTAACATGGGTTATAACATGGACAATATTGGGGTAATCGCAATTCATTAATATACGAACCGCAGCAAGAAGCGATCAAACACCCAAAAATTACAAAAATGAAAAAACGTTATTAAATATTTACAGGATATAGAGCATAGGGAAACAGGATTCATACCATGTTGCACATGCAAGAAACGCAGGGGTGCACATCCATGGGTAACAAATATAAGTATCAATTAGATTGATATCACAGCCCATGTAATACTGGCAATGTGAATTGTGAATATAGTTATATAACATCATATCGAAAGTCCAACCCTATTAGACACAAGCCCAGGCGTAAATTTATACAATACAATTCATCCATAACAAATTCATAGATTTGAATACATAATTACCTGAGAAGGTTAGGGAATCAAATACCCACTGAGTACACCCACCCCGACGTGCGTTTCGGCATGTATACGGCGCGGAGCTGCTTAAGTACAAGGTGTATGGTGCAGAGCCGCATGTGTACAAGGTTTACGGAGTGGAGCCACGTAGCGTGGCCGCGTTTGTACAAGGTGTACGGAGCACAGCCGCATGTGCACTGAGTGGAGCCGGGTGTGCGAGGTGTACGGAGCGGAGCTGTGTGTGCACAAGGCATACAAAGTGGAAACGTGTGTGTATGAGGTGTGCGGTGAGGAGCAAATTTCATACCTCCCAACCGTCCTAGATCCAGCGGGACAGTCCCGATTTTGAGAGTCTGCCCCTCTGTCCCGGCCGGGAGCTTACTTTTCCCGCGGACGCAGGAGTACACGGTGGAGCACTTTAAAACTCGCACGTGATGTTCCTCCAGAAGTGACGTGCTGGAAGCTGACTGGAAATGAGGTAATCTCGTGAGGAGATTGTGATGGAACCATGGAGGCACTTCAGGGAATGATTCAGATCCATCACCGTGTCCTCCGACAGTGGGATCGCCTTGGAATCGGGGATGCCGGACATGTGAGCGGATCATGATATGTCCTGCATCGGGAGGCTCAGGTGAGCATTATCTTTTTCTTTTCTTTTTTTGTGGCTACAAAACCCCTGATGAACCCCCGTTACATCTATATGGGGGGTAAACGCGTCGGACATTGGTCGGGGAGACTGCTGTCTTTTGCTTGATGTGCTATCTGGATTCATCTAACGATGCTGCATACCCACCACAAACCTGTAGATGAGTATTAATGCTCTTATTTGTGGCTGTCATATGAAGGGGATCATTGTGTCCTGATATACTGTTTATTGCTCTTTTGGGGGCTTCAGGCTAGTGGGCTTTGATGGACTTGTCATTTTGAAATATGTACTGAAACAGCAACAGTACTATGAGCTACTTTTTGTACATGTCCTAAGCACTGTCTTAATATGATGAATCTGTAAGATCTATCAAGCATTTTTTTTTTTTTTTTTTGGGCTGTAGGAGTTAAGATCTGGCTTCTTGATTGTATTATTTTATTGCTAATCTGAAGTTTCTGGTGTTATCATTTTATATGGTTGACCTTTTGCTTATCGTGTGACCATCTTTATACACTCTAGTATTTTGGCAACCTAAATTGTTATACTCCTTAACCCAGAAAACCATATTTATTTATTCTGGACAATATTGGTATTACTTCATTCAACCTGTTTTTTGGAATCTCTTGCAGGCATACACTGCTACATGTATAGCTGCCTGTGATACAAAACACATGCGTATTTACGCAATAGCAAAGATTCGTTGCATATATTTTTTCTTTATATCATTTTTTCTATATTTTTGTAATTTGCTTTAGGTATTCTTTCTTTTTTTGGGTGTTTGGGTTAGTTTTGGGACATTTTCTTTATCCTATCCCTATTTAGGGACTCTTTAGAGATTCTAGGGTCAGTCGACGCGGAGTGGGGGCGCCTACCGCTTCACATTAGGGTGCCTACCCCCACTGCCAGGTAGGATTTTTCCCATAGGGATTTTCTAGGGTTTTTCCTAGGGTTCCTTATTTAGGGTCTTCTAGGGACTCCCTAGGGTAATCGACGTTGAGTGGGGGCGCCTACCGCAGTAACTTAGGGTGCCAACCTCCACTGCCAGGTAGGACTCAGTGTAGTTACACCCTAGGACCTTACAGGTACATAATTATATGTCTTCTTTATTATTTTTTATAGTTTATGGAAAGAGTATTTTTTAGTGTTAATTAATAAAAGTTATATTTTAGGTATCCTTGTTTGCTTTAGGTCTTTTTGAGTTTTTCTAGGATTCCGAATATATTTTTTGTTAGGTCTTTTTTTTTTTTTTTTCATTACAATGGGAGCCAAGCTGCTGTAGTATCTTTATAGAATCTTTCTTTCTCTCTCTCTGTTTCTTTCTCTCTTTCTCTCTCTGTTCTTTCTTTCCCTCTCTAATCTTTCTTTCTTTCTCTCTCTCTGTTCTTTCTTTCCCTCTCTAATCATTCTTTCTTTCTCTCTCTGTTCTTTCTTTCTCTGTTCTTTCTTTCTGTGATCTTTTTTTCTTTCTCTGTTCTTTCTCTCTCTCTCCTTTCTTTCTCTCTGTTCTTCCTTTCTCTCTCTGTTCTTTCTTTCCCCTCTTTCTTTCTCTCTCTGTTCTTACTTTCTCATTTCTTTCTCTCTGTTCTTCCTTTCCCTATAACAACTATAGTCCTTTTGCTATCAGGTCAGATTAAAATTGAGGATCTGAAAGGCCAGTGGTACCCCCCTACCTTTTTCTGTTCATTGGTTATAGGGCACTTCCTTCACTGTGGTACCCCTTTGTTTTTGTTTGACTAATTTGGCTTTTTACAATTTTACCTAATAAAGGATACGTTTTAATATGCACCTTTCTATACAGATAATCTATTTTGTGGATTGTTCAATTCCTGATTTATATGCTAATTAAGGGATATTATTACTGCAGTGATGTATTTATTTTATTTTTTGAGGATACTGTTTTAAATAGGGGAGGCGGTCCTGTTAATGTGCAGAGCAACACTGTCACTTTTTTTCTTCATCTGGTGTAGTTTAGACTTTGGGATAAAATTAAGTAATGTGTTCTGGAAGTGGTGCTCTAGAGAACTTTGTTATTTCCTGCAGAGATGAGCCCTCGCTGGAAGACGTGATGGCGGTCTGTGCTGGATGAAGATTAAAAGCGAAGATGAAGGATTTCACCTAGAGATGTCACTGGTGAGTTAGTGTATTACATGTACACGCACACTATACGCTACATACTATATACAGCGGTCCGGTGTATAATGTCACCGGTGATCACTGTATTACCTGCACACTGACATTGTATACAGAGCTCCTGTGTATAATGTCACTGGTGATCACTGTATTACCTGTACACTGGCACTATATACAGAGCTCCTGTGTATAATGTCACTGGTGGTCACTGTATTACCTGCACACTGACATTGTTTACAGAGCTCCTGTGTATAATGTCACCGGTGATCACTATATTACCTGTACACTGACACTATATAAGGAGCTCCTGTGTACGTCACTGGTGTTCACTGTATCACCTGTACACTATACACTATATACAGAGCTTCTGTGTATAATGTCATGGTGATCACTATATTACCTGTACACTGACACTATATACAGAGCTCCTGTGTACGTCACTGGTGATCACTGTATTACCTGTACACTATACACTATATACAGAGCTCCTGTGTATAATGTCACTGGTGATCACTGTATTACCTGTACACTGACACTATAGACAGAGCTCCTGTGTATAATGTCATCAGTGATCACTGTATGACCTGTAAACGGACACTGCATTTTAAGTACAGATCTCATGTGTATAATAGCACTTAAGGTGATATTAATATTGTGTTTTCTTTGTTAATGATCATTATTGTAGTATTCAGTCACTATGTGGTGGTAATATGTTGTCCGGCTATGGGGTGGCGTTATTTGTTCCTTGTATGTGGTGGAAATATGTGGTCTGGTCATGGTGTGGTGGTATTTGTTCCTTGTATGTGGTTTTATAGGTCTCTATGTGGTGTTAATATGTTGTCTGGACATGGTGTGGTGGTATTTGTTCCTTTGTATGTGGTATTATAGGTCACTCTGTGGTCGTAATATATGGTTTGGTCATGGTGCAATAATATTTGTCCCCTATATGTGATATTATTGATCATTTTAAAAATTGAAAAATAAAAATATACCTAAATTTTATTGGATATTTTAACAAATGTTTAATACGTTAGAGTAGAGCTGGGCCATAAGAGTCTGCCTTGTTGTGGTGGAGGCTTAAAAAATCTTTCCTATTTCCTAAATATATTCCTATTTAAAAGTGTATGTATTGTACATGTGCGTCAGGTTAGGCTTGTAAAGAGTAAACCAGATTTATTTGTACTGATTTTACGACGGGGGGGCGCCATTTTGCAGTTTGTCTCAGGCAGCAGAGAGGCTAGGTTCACCCCTGGCTCCATGGTTCAGCACCACTCTACATCTCCTCCCTGGTCTCCGTCTACCACCCTACCCGTGCTCTCCGTTTTGTTAATGATCTAAGGTTAACATCCTCAATAATCTGAACCGCCAACTCCCATCTCCAAAACTTCTCGCATGCTGCACCAATGATCTGGAATGCACAACACAGGATAATTTCATTAATTCCCAATACCCACAGTTTTAAGCATACCCTAAAAATGCATTTCTTCAGACTGGCCTACCACCTTAACACATTTATCTAACTATTCTTGTGTTGCCCATTCAGCATTTTGTTCATAACCAGGACCCTTGAATCATCTGTTGTTATGCATTTAGTAACCCTCTGTGTCTGTACTTTTACATATTCTGGTTGGTAACCGGTTCATGCAGCTTTACATGAACACCCGATTTATTAAAATATGGCTGGTCAGAACAATGAAAGCAATTGTTACCATCCACCTTTCATATCTCCCCTATTTCCTCATAGATTGTAAGCTTGTGAGTAGGGTCCCCATTCCTTTTGGTATCTGATGTTTTATGTGATTATGTTTATTCTGAAAGGTATTTTATTGTCTATAAAAGTCCCCTTTAAAATGTAAAGTGCTGCGGAATATGTTGGTGTTATAGAAATAAAATTATTATTATTATTACCATTATTATTATTATAATACAGGTTGAAAGTCAGAATCAGTTAGGGCTCTCTCACACTTGAGATGAAATCGGATGAACGCAATCCGATAATATCCGGTTAAAAAAAATAAACAACCTTATTCCTCACCTCTCCAAAGAGAAGATAATCTATTTGTCGCTTGCCAAGTCTACCTCTGCTAAATCTAGTTGCCAGGCTGACGGCTGACATGATGCGAGCGTTCAGCCTGGCAGCCAGCAGAGACACTGAGCTGCGCGTGATATCGCAGCATCAGTGCCTCGTGGTGTCATGAAAAAGATGAGCGGAATTCATAGCCAGTGAACTCCATTCATCCAACTGACATCACCACTAGTGTGTGAACTTTCTCACACCCAAGAGGTGATGCCAGTGAGGTGAACGGAGTTCAGTGGCTATGAACTCCGCTCACCTATTTCATGTCACCGTGAGGCACTAATGCTGTGCTAACACTCACAGCTCACTGTATCTGCTGGCTGCCAGGCTGAACGCTCGCATCATGTCAGCCGTCAGCCTGGCAACTAGATTTAGCAGAACGAGACTCGTCAAGGGACAAATGGGTTATCGTCTCATCAGAGTAGTGAGGAATATGGTTGTTTATTTTTTTCACTCTTCTACAGGGTCATGGGCTTTGGAGGATTATCTTCATGTCCAGCAGGTACAGGATATCTTTGTTTATTATTTTTGGTCTTTTACAGGGGCCATGGATTTCAGTAGATTAGGTGTCAAGGTGAGTATATATTTAGTTTTTTTATTTCAAATAAGGTGTCAGTGTCTTTATTTCAATTAACGTACTTTATTTGGTGTGTTTTTGTTTACAATATGACTATGGAGTTAGTAATGGGGCGTCTTATAGACACCACTTCATTACTAACTCCTGGGCTTGATGTCAGCTGCCAATACAAAGGTGACATCAACCCCAATACTGCTACCTCACTTGCCATCACACCAGGGCAAGTGGGAAGAACGGAGGCTAAGCGACAGAATTGGCGCATCGTCTGGATGCGCCATTTCTTGTGGTGGCTGAGAGCTGATGTTTTTAGTCTCGGAGGGTGCTAATATACATAGCTCATTTGCAGGCTAATAATATCAGCCTGCAGCTGCCTGCCTAGCCTTTTCTGTGTATTAATTATAGAGGGGCCCCACATAATTTGATTTGTGAGGTCACCCATTTTAATAACCGGCAATGAGACTGTTTATCCTCTGTTGATCTGTCTATAAGAAGAAGCTAATGTTAAAATCACATTGCATACGGATCACATACGCATGTCATATGGATGCGAGGTGAGAAGAATCGCATTGTACTCACAAGACACTTGCATGACACACGTCTTACTTTTCTGGATCAACATCGGATTGATTTTTGAAATGTTAGTGTGACTCTAGCCTTTAAGAGAACCTATCACCTACAAAAATGCTATTTAGCTGCAGACATATTGGAAATCGCCAGGTACATAGCAGTAAAATCATATTAGGCTGGTGTACCTAAAGTGCAGCTCAAGGAAGAAAATAAAGTTTGTGTCCAGTCATCAAGACTGTGCAGGGACAGTGAACAGTCATCACTCACTACACAGTGACCGCACTGTTATCACTCCTCTGCATCTTCACTGCTTTGCACACAGACACTGCAGATTCTGACATACACTAATGGTCACTGTACACTGAGCGCTGACTGATCACCGCACTTGTACTACACCAATGACTGGAAGAGAGCGGATGCAGGGAGAATATAACTTCATTTTCCCTCTGTAGCTGCGCTCCCAATAAACCAGTATAACATGATTATAATGCTTTTCTCCTGCAGATTACCACTATGTCTGCTGGTAAATATCTTGTTTTGCAGGTGAGAGGTTTCCTTTAAAAATAAGTAATATAATGAGGGTCAGTTCTTTAGAAAAATGGCCTCTTGAATGTAGAATCAGTGTGAGTAAAAAGTTACCAGCTGCACATAGTCTGACAAAACAACGACTGTAGACAATACAGTATAATGCAGAGTTAAAAAGTCCTAAAAATAAAATTGAACAACTAATCTCAGCGCAGGGCTATGGCTACATTCTCCCATATGCACTTGCGTGGGCTGCAAATGTCAGTCTTGTTCTCAAGGTTTAAGTGTCTAGCCAGTTTTAAATCCTCTGTACAGCCAAAACTAGACATGTTTTAATTCCTGGTAAATCCTCAAGGTGAGGGTTGCCTATAAAAGAGATTGATGTGAGTGTTTCCAGTATCCTGACGTTGTACTGGAGCGCACAGGAGTGAAGGTAATGGAGCAATTAGGATTTTACTTTCTGTGGGACATAATGTCAGCCGAGAATCAATCACTAGAGGGGGACACATTTATCTTTTATGAGTGTCAGGTAATGAGTCTGTTTATCGTCTATTGATCTGTCTAGAAGACAATAATTCAATGCTAAAGAGTTTCTCCTATTCAGGAAAGTTTCTAGGTGTAATAATATATGCAATCCAAGGGGTATTTCCAGAAAATGTAACAAAAGGGAAAAACAGAACAACTAGGCTTCAAACAGAGCTAACAATCTGCATTGTTGTTTTGCGAAAATAAGCTTCTCCCGCAGTGCTTCCCTGCTGGGATCCCTAGTGATCAGCAGTAAAATGCCAGGGAATCTTACAGCAAGAGATACATTCCCCTGCAGCACTTCCACAGGAGAGATGAAGCATTACAAGCTGCCCATTGAATGTGATGGGTTGTTGGTGTAATGCACAGATGCGCTGGGTCCTCCAGAGATAGCTGGCTCATTGATGGTGACCTTCCCCTTTTAACTGAGAATTCTCTAAAGGGATATTTGACAATGGGGGTTTTACGCAAGACTTAACCTTTCTTTTAACCACCAAAAATAAGGACGATTTTTATTTGTAGGGTAATTTAATCAATAGTTCCCTGGAAAAGAAGACTATAGCGCTCTTGGATGTGCCTAGGATCATCTGAGGGTCTGTAAATGGGGAGGGATGACGTGAGATACCCTGGAGGGCTGCCTGAATGAGCCTTTTCCCTCTCAGCTCTGGGAATCATTAGGTCTGTATGGGTTTTGTCATTTCGTGACACAAGGAAAAATGAAAGAAGGTTTGCATTCATTGCCTTCAAGCAGAGAATGAGCAAGGCATGAAAACAAGAGTTGCATAGCTTTTCAGTATGTAATAACGGAGCTTTATGTTTAGGCTGTGTTCACACGCAGGTTTATAACCACGTCAGCCCTGCAGTCATTTCAATATTTACATGATTAATCTTTCGGGGAAACATATATTTCACCGGAAAAGTGGTGTGGCCATTGGGGTAAGTTCCCACAAATGTCTACAAAATCGTTCAGAGTTTCACCTAGAAAAGCTTCTTTCTCACTTCTCATTCGTGTGCAGCAGATATTAGTGATTTCCAGGACCATTTACAGTTCCTTATGTTACAGAATGGCAATGTAAAAATCAGATGACATACTGGGGCTTTGTACGGCATCTGAATATTTGTGTGCACCCAAACACTTGAATGAGTCCCCTCCGATTCTTGGAGAAACTACTGTAGTGCATCATCCAATTTCTTTCACACGTAGGTTCAGTGAATTAGGCTGGGTTCACATTACATTATAGGCAGTCCATTAGACGGAGTACGTTACACCGCGGCATAACATGGTGTAATGCAGTCCGTTAACGCCACCATTAAGCCATATGTCGGACGCATCGCTAGCGAACGGCCACAATGGGCATACGCTAGCGATGTGCCATCATTGAGTGACGGACCCTGGGACGCGGGCTGCAGCGTTTCTAGGTCCATCGCCGCTAGCGCAATCACATTTCGGCACTTGCGCTAACGCAGCCCGTTTAACGCATGTGTTGAACGGGCTGCTGTAACGCAATGTGAACTTAGCCTTAGTGAAAAAATCACTCATCTGCACTGCCTTATTGAATAACATTGGTCCTAGTATGGTCCACAGCGGCACGGGGCTGTTAAAAGCTGCAGAGTGACCACTGCGTGTGAACGCAGCCTAAGCGGTTTCTAACGTCTAATTAAAAGATAGGCAAAGATCTAAAAAGTCATCAATTACACCAACGTAGAACTAGTGCAATGTAAAATAACTAATTTTGATACATCTATAGCTGCTCTAAGATGTTGTTTGCTTTGATGAAGGCACATCCATAGGGGTCTGACCATCCAAGAGGCACGGACCCACTTTATCCTCATATGTCACCCTGGTAGCATCAGTTTTTTTTCTCATTCCTATTTTTCACTGAAGAAAGTATTACATTGTTTGAACTTTTTTATCCACTTTTATTTATTTTTTTATTTATTAACTTTGAGCAATGTATCAGTTCTAAGTGGATGACACTTATACCCATCTCTGCAGTACAAAGTATTTCTTCTCTGCGTCATCTGTTTTGCACAGACCCACATAGTCTTTCACGACGCATGAGAATAGGATGTGCACGGAGTCTCCCGGACAGGAGACATAGACGCGTTTCTAAAACAGATGTGCATGTGGGTGACTGAAACCCTACGGGTTCGTGTGTTGCCAAGAAAGAAGCAGACAGCACACAGATGTGTCACACGGAGGTGTGAATGCAGCCTTATCCTGGAGGAACACAATCTAAGCACACAAGCCTTGTAGACCAACAGCTCTTGTTTTTGTGTCAGCTGGCAGAATCCAGAGACAATAACCCATTATTGTCTGTGTCATGGATTATACCTCTCTGGCTTGCATACAAAAATGAAAAATGGAAGAGAATATTTCATTTAACATCTCTCTTCGGATATGACAAACCCTTTCTTGTTAGAAGGATCCACCATAAACAAAATAAGTCCCACTGCTGAGACCTCCAGTGATCAGCGCTAATCTGGCAGCAAGTGTTCAATTCCTTTGTAGCACAAGGGAAATGAAACTTTATATGCTGTCAATTAAAGTTCATGGTCCTCAGAGCAAGATATGTCCCTCTCTGCTCTGGGTGATTGATGGAGGTAGTAAACTTCTCACTATTAACTCCCAATGTGGACATCACGGGGCCCAATTTTAACAACCGTTTGAACCTGGTTTTAAAGGCAGGAAAGCAACAAGGTATTGTTTCTTCTACAGAACTTACGAAAACTGTTGAAGGAAAGAGCGCAAATAGTGTCTTATCTGAGAAGGTTAAAAGGTTAATCCATAGGATTGCACTCACCAGGTGCAGCTGAGTTGAAGCATTAAAAGGATTCGCTGCAGCAGATCCAGGAGTCCAGGAAGGACCAGCTGTTAGAAACAGATTGGGATAATTGTGGTAAATTTTGAAACTGCCGAATCACTAGAATTCCAGAATTATTAGTAAATGTGGCTTTATTATTCTACACGTTTCAGAGATCAAGACTCCTTCATCAGAAAACACCACAGGAACATCTGTAGTGTTTCCTGATGAAGGAGTCTTAAACTCTGAAAAGTGTTGAATAATAAAGCCACATGTACTAATAATTCTGGAATTCTAGTGATTCGGCAGTGCCAAAATTTACCACAATTACCCCTATCTGTATTCTACAGAACTTCGTTTTACTTACATTTTAATTTTAAAGGGAACCTGTCGATCGATTCATGCTGCCCAAACCACCTGCAGCGTGAATGAGATCCTGGCTGCCCAACTGCACGCACGTGGGTTTCACCATAGCATTTTAGAGAAAAGATGGTTTAGAAGATCCAGATCCAGGTGATTGACATATGTCTCAATGTGTATACACATGGAAGAGACCTGCCAATCACCTGGAACAATGCGGGGAGCTGCCAGCCTGGGCTGGACTAGTCTCCTCTTTCCATATGGTCCTTTGTATACGTTCCATGGATCTTCAAATTATGCTCTTTCTGAAATGCCAGATTGTTTCATACCAAAACATACCTGTTTGCAATGTTGCAGCTAAGATCTGATTCATACTGCCCGTCGTTTGGGCAGCATGAATCAGGTGACCGGTCCCCTTTAATGCTGCATGCAGGCCATTGTTGTATGCGTGTATATGCCACCATGATACTGTGGGTGTAGCTCTGTTCTGATGTTAAGTATCCAAAATTATTCAGTGGGAGGTAAAGCTTTTACTCCTATATTCCACAGGATGGAGAAGTTATTTCTATACGTGCTGGTTCTGTGCTGGAAGATAGTCCCTTGCACTACATGTGAGATGTCGAACATTACCATTGTGCTGGAGAAGGAGGAATGTAGTGCCTGCATCTCTGTAAATACCACCTGGTGCTCGGGATATTGCAGCACGAAGGTGAGCAAGATGAGTCTACAATACTGTATTAGAAACCCTTCTAAGTAGGTGCATTAGGTGCTGTTCACACTGGAATCATTGTAAAAGAGAATCTGTCAGCAGGATTTTATCCCCAAACTATTTATATGAGCATGTAGCTCTTTCAAACACAAATCCAACAATACCTTTACATGGACAGTCCGTTCCCCCATTACTGAGAAATCAGTGGTTGAATTGATATGCAAATTAGGCTGAAATGCTATGGTAGATCTAAAGCCTATGTCACTTCAGTCAAACAGGAGGAGGGGTCGTTGAGCAGGGAATAGAGCTGAAGTCTCATTTGCTTAGAAAGCCATCAGTCAAGTAGGAGGAGGCAGTGATGGGCGGTGAATAGAGCTGGAGTGACAGAGGCTTTAGATCTACAAATAGCTCTGAAGCCTAATTTAGAAATCAATTCAAACTCTGATTTCTCAGTAATGGACTTATGAAATAGCCATTTAAAGGTATTACTGGACTTGCCTTTGAAAGAGCTACATGTTCATCTAAACGAGGTGTGAATTCCTGCCCAGAGATTGCCTTTAATGGAGTATTCATACAATCCAAAGTTGTTGTTCAGTATTGCTAAAATTAATATGTTCAATAAGCCCATTGAAGAGAACTTACTCCCCCGCCAAAAAAGTGTCCCAGTGTCAGTCTGTGTAGATGACTGACTGGTTACATCCTCCAGTAGCTCTCTTGCACTTTGTAAAGCAGATCTTTCTCCCTGTGCAGACGTAAAGTACTTGGTTTTATGGTCTTAGTGCTTAGGGCTGACACGTGCAGTGTGGTCCAGACAGACCCTCAGTAGGTGCCACTTGGCTATGTACAATGCCAAACATATGCAGAAAAAAATCCACTTGAGTTGCCAATAACGATACTTATTAGAGGAAGGCACTAGGCAAATATTTGAGTTCATTTGGTTAATTATCACTGCTATGTGCGCTCCTCTTGATTCCACATGGGGATAGGAGGAACGTCAGCAGCAAACAAGAGGAGGGGACAAGCCAAAAACTTCAGGGAAATGTAGTCACAAAATAACTCGTTGCTTGGTCGCTCCATTTCCTTTCCATGACCCTTGGATTCTTTCCCCACATCTTCATTTGCTATCATTAGAGAGCCTATGATCAATGACAAAGGAACACCGCCTAAACTCTCCCTACACAGATGAATAATTACTAGAGATGACCGGAACTAATGAGATTCAAATTGGCCAAATTATAGAGATTTTACAAGAGAATTCAAATTGCAGGGAATTTATTCTCCTTGAATTGAGGTCTGGAGAGCCCACAAGGCATAATAATCTTAAGATGTAGAAAAAATAACAACTACTTTTCACCCCACACCTGTTGTTTGCTTTCCAACCTTTTGATGTTTGCCACGTGTTTTTATCACCTCTGCGTGCTGCATCTTCTCAGTAGCCCAGAACATCTATCCACAACTAGGCCTGGGGCCACCATGCACATTGTGGTGAGGTCTTCAAGGCATGTTCCACGACCTTGCAATGTGCTCTCTAGGCCGTGGCTATGCTTGGGAAGACTTTGCGCGTATTCAGATTTGCCACTCCTTTGTCATGGTCGGAAGTCCTGTCTCTGTGAGTAGATGCAGCATGCGGTGGCAGTAGGAAGATGTGGACGTGGCCAGAGAGATGAGATGAGTTGGGGGGTTTTAAGCATTTGCCAGCTCTCTATGGCCCAGCAAAACGGCCACCAGCCAAGCTGTCTATTGTCTGTTTGCTGAATCATAAAAATTCAGATGCTGCTTGATAGGTAACAACCTCTGGTACTCCCACCGACCTTGAGATTAATACCAGGTACTACATCATAATTCTATAATATTAGTATACCACTTGTTCCTATTACAGTGGTAAGTGTATTGAATTTGGTGCCCACTCCCAAACTCAAAATTAAATACACAACATCCTTAGGACAGTAGACGCCATAGGATAAAGGGGTGAAGCTAAAATTATTTTAAAAAAAATAATTTTTATTAGATCAACTAATATGATAAAATCCCTAAGTAAAATTGGTAAAATTGCTACCACTGTTGATTTCTTCACTCCAAGCTGGTTGGCTATTGTAGATTCAGTCTTCCCAGCCTGGTGCAGGGCTACAATTTTGTTTCTGGTGTCCTTTGACAGCTCTTTGGTCTTCACCATAGTGGAGTTTGGAGTCAGACTGTTTGAGGGTGTGCACAGGTGTCTTTTTATACTGATAACAAGTTTAAACAGGTGCCATTATTACAGGTAATGAGTGGAGGAAAGAGGAGACTCTTAAAGAAGAAGTTACAGGTCTGTGAGAGCCAGAAATCTTGATTGTTTGTTTCTGACCAAATACTTATTTTCCACCATAATATGCAAAAAAAATGTTAAAAAAACAGACAATGTGATTTTCTGGATTTTTTTGTCTCAGTTTGTCTCCCATAGTTGAGGTCTACCTTTTTAAGTGGTGGAACTTGCACTATTGCTGACTGACTAAATACTTTTTTGCCCCACTGTATGTCCGCTTCATTTTCCGAATCAATGGGGGTTCCAGTTGTCACCCCCCCCCGCCAATTAAAAACTGATGCAATCTATGATGCACCCCTGTAAAATAAAACATCCAGTCCAGCTGGGTGGGCTCCCCATAATGGCAGCATAGGTTGTCTGTATGGTACAGAAACCATTACATGGATTATATAGTGAGTTTAGCACACATTTATGAAGCAAGGCTAGATCTCTTACATGTGTACATGATTTTCAAACCACACAGCATAAATCATAAGGTAGAACAATATTTATTTTCTGCAGTTTCTTCAGGAATAAAAAGGAAATTATGAGCATATCAGCAGCATTTTTTTAAAAAATGATAATATTATAAAAGTCCTTTCCTTCACTCTATTTCCTCAGAAATGGCATGTGTTCGCTCCGCTGGTCTTCCTCCACTTACCGTTACTAGGGAGCGTTCCTTACAAGCTTTTTACACATATAATTGAGCTCATGAGGATTGAGTACAAGGCTAAAAATGAAAGGGAAAACCATGCCAGAATACATGTAACTCCGTCACTGCTGTGCTTGCTGTTCTCCTTTAAAGCTGTCTTAAAGGGATATGGTACTTAAGAAAAGAAATGAAGCTGAATGGATTTCATATTGCATATAACGACCCTTTGTGATATGGCCAGCGTAATATTTCTGTGCTGGGACAACTGACCATATTTTTCTAACCCTTATAATTGGAATAGACACCATTGAACTCTCCTCCACTAGGTGAAGCCTATAATCAATGTTATCATTTACCTAGAGCTAGTTGTCAGCTGCAGCCCCTGACTATAGACAGCCATAAGGAAACGCTGCATGCTAAAGGAAACATTTATCAGATAGAAAAGATTGTATCCTCCTATACAGTATTAATAAAATCAAGTCACTAGGGGGCGCTCACTGCATTCAAATTTTAAAGGGATTGATCCACAAAAAATATTTATTACCATAGTCGATGTCTATGGGACTGAAGAAGATAGTATAGCAGTTGGCTGTCTCCATCAGTTCTATAGAAATTGAACAATGTGAGATCACTACTTTATTCAGTCTCCTTGGGACCCCCGTTCTAGTGATCAATAGGGATCCCAGCAGTGGGGCCAACAGATCAGACATTTATACCTTTCATGAGAATAGGTGAAAAATGATTTTCAATGCACAGGCTCTTTAAATTAAATCTGTCAGGAGGATTGTACAAGCAGTTAAACTCATGAAATCCATACTTTGATAGTAGAAATCCGTTTTGTAGTTAATGAGGAATCTTGTGATGAAATCGTATGCAAATGAGCTGCGAGGGTTGTGAGGGAGACATTGCACTTGCAGCTCTCCTGTCCTTTCTCCCTCATTTCTCATTAACTACAAAAACGGATTTCTAGAATCAAAGTATGGATTTAATTTGTGTTAAAGAACTTACATAATCCTCATGACGGGTGTACAGTTCTTATGACGGGTGTACAGTTCTTATGACGGGTGTACAGTCCTTATGACGGGTGTACAATCCTTATGACGGGTGTACAGTCCTTATGACGGGTGTACAGTCCTTATGACGGGTGTACAATCCTTATGACGGGTGTACAGTCCTTATGACGGGTGTACAGTCCTTATGACGGGTATACAATCCTTATGACGGGTGTACAGTCCTTATGACAGTTGTAAAGTCCTTATGTCGGGTGTACAGTCCTTATGACGGGTGTACAGTCCTTATGATGGGGGTACAATCCTTATGACGGGTGTACAGTCCTTATGACAGTTGTAAAGTCCTTATGTCGGGTGTACAGTCCTTATGACGGGTGTACAGTCCTTATGACGGGTGTACAGACCTTATGACGGGTGTACAGTCCTTATGACAGTTGTAAAGTCCTTATGACGGGTGTACAGTCCTTATGACGGGTGTACAGTCCTTATGATGGGTGTACAATCCTTATGACGGGTGTACAGTCCTTATGACAGTTGTAAAGTCCTTATGACGGGTGTACAGTCCTTATGACGGGTGTACAGTCCTTATGACGGGTGTACAGTCCTTATGACAGTTGTAAAGTCCTTATGATGGGTGTACAGTCCTTATGACGGGTGTATGGTCCTTATGACGAGTGTACAGTCCTTATGACGGGTGTACAGTCCTTATGACGGGTGTACAGTCCTTATGACAGGTGTACAGTCCTTATGACAGTTGTAAAGTCCTTATGACGGGTGTACAGTCCTTATGACGGGTGTACAGTCCTTATGTAGGGTGTACAGTCCTTATGACGGGTGTACAGTCCTTATGACGGGTGTACAGTCCTTATGACAGGTGTACAGTCCTTATGACAGGTGTACAGTCCTTATGACGGGTGTACAGTCCTTATGACGGGTGTACAGTCCTTATGACGGGTGTACAGACCTTATGACGGGTGTACAGTCCTTATGACAGTTGTAAAGTCCTTATGTAGGGTGTACAGTCCTTATGACGGGTGTACAGTCCTTATGTCGGGTGTACAGTCCTTATGTTGGGTGTACAGTCCTTATGATGGGTGTACAGTCCTTATGACGGGTGTACAGTCCTTATGACGGGTGTACAGTTCTTATGACGGGTGTACGGTCCTTATGACGGGTGTACAGTACTTATGACGGGTGTACAGTCCTTATGACAGTTGTAAAGTCCTTATGACAGGTGTACAGACCTTATGACGGGTGTACAGTCCTTATGACGGGTGCACAGTCCTTATGTCGGGTGTACAGTCCTTATGTCGGGTGTACAGTCCTTATGACGGGTGTACAGTCCTTATGACGGGTGTACAGTCCTTATGACGGGGGTACAATCCTTATGATGGGTGTACAGTCCTTATGACAGTTGTAAAGTCCTTATGTCGGGTGTACAGTCCTTATGACGGGTGTACAGTCCTTATGACGGGTGTACAGACCTTATGATGGGTGTACAGTCCTTATGACAGTTGTAAAGTCCTTATGACGGGTGTACAGTCCTTATGACGGGTGTACAGTCCTTATGACGGGTGTACAATCCTTATGACGGGTGTACAGTCCTTATGACAGTTGTAAAGTCCTTATGACGGGTGTACAGTCCTTATGACGGATGTACAGTCCTTATGACAGTTGTAAAGTCCTTATGACGGGTGTACAGTCCTTATGACGGGTGTACAGTCCTTATGACAGGTGTACAGTCCTTATGAGGGGTGTACAGTCCTTATGACGGGTGTACGGTCCTTATGACGAGTGTACAGTCCTTATGACGGGTGTACAGTCCTTATGACGGGTGTACAGTCCTTATGACAGGTGTACAGTCCTTATGACAGGTGTACAGTCCTTATGACGGGTGTACAGTCCTTATGACGGGTGTACAGTCCTTATGACGGGTGTACAGTCCTTATGACGGGTGTACAGTCCTTATGACGGGTGTACAGACCTTATGACGGGTGTACAGTCCTTATGACAGTTGTAAAGTCCTTATGTAGGGTGTACAGTCCTTATGACGGGTGTACAGTCCTTATGACGGGTGTACAGTCCTTATTACGGGTGTACAGTCCTTATGACAGTTGTAAAGTCCTTATGTAGGGTGTACAGTCCTTATGACAGGTGTACAGTCCTTATGACGGGTGTACAGTCCTTATGACAAGAGTACAGTCTTTATGACGGGTGTACAGTCCTTATGACAAGAGTACAGTCTTTATGACAGTTGTAAAGTCCTTATGACGGGTGTACAGTCCTTATGACGGGTGTACAGTCCTTATGACGGGTGTACAGTCCTTATGATGGGTGTACAGTCCTTATGACGGGTGTACTGTCCTTATGACGGGTGTACAGTCCTTATGACGGGTGTACAGTTCTTATGACGGGTGTACAGTCCTTATGACGGGTGTACAGTCCTTATGACGGGTGTACAGTCCTTATGACGGGTGTACAGTTCTTATGACGGGTGTACAGTCCTTATGACGGGTGTACAGTCCTTATGACGGGTGTACAGTTCTTATGACGGGTGTACAGTCCTTATGACGGGTGTACAGTCCTTATTACGGGTGTACAGTCCTTATGACGGGTGTACAGTCCTTATGACGGGTGTACAGTCCTTATGACGGGTGTACAGTCCTTATGACGGGTGTACAGTAATCATGACAGGTTCTCGATAAATTGTTTTCAGTACAGTAGCTCCCCCTTGTGGTGGTCTCATGCAGCCAGAATTGTATTAATTACCCTACGACTTTGGATGGCATGCAGAGAAATGCTACTTTGGTGGAGACTTCAGTAGTGTTTTGATCCGTGTACCAATGTATCTGTTGGACCTTGTAATTTGTGTATACGTCAATGGTAACCTGCTTTTAATTTGCAAAAATGCAACCAATAAAATAGATTTATTTAAACTTCTTATATATTTATGCTGTTTAAATATGTATATAATATGTAATGTTTTCTCATTGTAGGATCCTAATTTAAGGTACTCCCACAAGTCTGAAAAACAAGGAGTCTGCACATACACAGACATTGCTTATGAAACGGTGAAAATCCCCGGCTGCCCCGAGAACGTAGATCCTTTCTACACTTATCCGGTGGCAGTCGATTGCCATTGTGGGCGATGTGATTCTGAAACTACTGACTGTACAGTGAGAGGTTTAGGTCCTACCTACTGTTCCATCAGACAAGACTGACAGATGAAGCTGATACCTTTATCATGTGCAATGAGCAAGTGCAAAATATTGTGTCCATTCTAAAGAGCAATTCCATCTAAAATTGAGAAAAAAAAAACGGTATATTTGAGTCCCTGAAGAATCTTCTTCTGTTTAGTTGTTTAAAGTGAAGCGTTGGCGAAAATGTCAAAAATTGGGTTTCGTTTAGACCAAAGTCTTGAAAAGCCTGCAGATCAGTGGGATATCAGGACAGAAGGGCTCAGCTAAGTGCTGTGTTCCCTGACTTCAGCAATTCAGTAATCTTTGCACAGATCCTTAGACCATCTATGATCCATACATTACTTTGGCCAAGTTCAAACATCTGCACACCAGGCTGTCAGGAGACTTCCGGTCAGTTTGGGCATTGTTGTCCGTACGTAGACCACATAATATGGTCATGTGAAAAGCTAAAGACAGCTAAAGAGGCACAGTGCCCAGCTCGGTGCTTCTTCATTTCAGCAACCAGTGGAGATTGTAGGACCCGAGCCACCACACTAGGACTACTGGACTCGTGAACCCTGACTAGAACTACTGCAAGTAAGTAGTCAAAATGACTATACCAGTAGTCCTAGTGTTAAAGACTTCTCACATTGTGCTATGACATGTCAGAAGTATCTTCTAATGTTAGCAACCTTTATCATTTCCGTTATCAGTTGTATCCATTTTTCAACATTGGCATGAAACATACTACGAACATTCTCTGTGGCATCTTTTTCAGTTTTTTACCAGCCCATCTGCTTTTTGGGAATTTTTTTTTGTTTGATCCATAATTTACAGTTACTTTGAAATGTATGTATTGTCCCTATATTGAAGCAATATATAATATGCAAATGACCCGGCCTTTCCAATGTCTCATTAGGCAGCATGGTCCCTCACTGGTTAGCACTTTTGGGCTCAAATCCCACCAAGGACAACATCTGCAAGGAGTTTGCATGTTCTCCCTGGGTTTGCGTGGGTTTCCTCTAGGTTCTCCGGTGTCCTCCTACACTCCAAACACTGATAGGGAACCAAGATTGTGAGTCCCAATGGGGAGAGTGATGATAATGTCTTTGCCGCGGAAAATTATGGCGCTATGTAGTTGAGGAAAATTAACAAATAATATTAATGGATTTACGAATTTCACTGTTAGTTATGAGTTAGGCCCCCATTCCCTCAAAGTCTTCCTGCTCCTCACAACTCACATTATATGGGATTTATTGACATTTCCTCCATGATCAGTCCAATAACAGCCTCAGTTTTCAAGGGAATAAACCCTCAAGCGACAGAATATCTGAGAGAACAGTTCAAAGACATATTTATAAGATATTATAGGTGGAATTGCACTTTATATCTATGAGAAAGCAGCATGCTAATGTATTAAGATATGTATAAATGTATGGAAAGCAACTTTCCGCAGCACCTAGGGCAATATGAGCAGGATATAAATTGCTGTTTTTAGCTTGTGTTGTTTTTATGTTTCTACTTAATGAACATAAATGTCCTGCCAGGAGCTGTCTTAATGTAGACGTAGATTTAATCTGTACTTCAGAATTTTAAGTTCATAAATATCTTTTACCTGAAGTCGAAGGAGACGTTTTGTTATTTCGCTCCATCAGAGCAAACGGAGGTAGATGAAAGGTGATTAATATATTACTAACTATGGCAAAAGAAGAAGGAGGACATGAAGTTGGCTGGATAACCCCACTACATCCCCATCCAAAAGTGAACTGCCATAAGTATTTCTGATGAGCCAGAATAGCAGATGACTGAAAACATCTGATTTGCCTAATATTACACATGTTGCCTGACTAGTTAGACCATTCATAGAAGTGCAAAGAATGCAAGTTGCATCTTCTGAAAGCATTGGAAAAGCAGCAATTGTAACAGACATTATGTGGATTACTCAGAAGAAGAGGAGATATAGAGGAATGTATGACTGCGGGATCAGACTACACAGACTTGGTTGTCTGTTTCCAAGGAAATGTATAGATATGAATAAAGAATCAGAAATATCTAATGAAAACATTGCAGATTTTCGTCATGACTCATTTTTTCATGCATTTGGACAATTAAAAAATTTGGTTTTGAAGATAAAGGCATTTAAATTGGACTTGTCACTCAAAAATATTGAGTTGTAAAAAATCTAAGCTCTGCTGATTCTGCTGCTCTTTTCCATTTTGTGCTGTGTCGCTCCTTTGCAGAGATATTCACATTTGATACTTTTGGAGCGCAGTATGTGAAATCTCTTCTTGTATTGCAACTGGACGTTTCTTCAAAGTCTTTATTTCTCTTAACATGGGCAGCACATTAGCTAAAGGGCTAGCACTGTTGCTTTGCAGTGCTGGGGTCCTGGGTTCAAATCCCTCCAAGGAAAAAATCTGCAAGGAGTTTGTAGGTTCTCCTCATGTTTGTGTTTGCGCTGTTTTCTCTCACACTACAAAGACATACTGATAGGGAATGTAGATAGTGAGCCCCAATGGGAACAGTGATGATGTATGTAAAGAGTTGTGGTATTTAATAGTGCTATATAAGTAAATAAAATAAATACATAAAAAATGTGCTTTCACTGTTCCCTCCTAGTTGCTGAGCAACATCTGACACTGATAGATTGGCTGCTGAGCTTTAATTGGCAACATCTGGGAAAGAGGAGTTAAAACTTATGCCCCCATACAATACTCTTAAGAAACACTCAGGTGGTTTGCACGCAGAAATTTCACATACTGTGCTCCCAAAGCAATAACTTTAATATCTCTGCAAATGAATAAAATGGAAAACAGTGGCAGCCATGTATACTTTTCTCTGAAATGCTCTGGCATTTCAGAGAAAATGCACTTTAAAAACCTGATTAGTCCAACTCCGCCCCGGCTACCTTCTCCCAGCGCTGCAGAAGGTGACAGGTCTATCACTGTGTGCACAGAGCCAGATTAGTTTAGTCTTCTTACAATTATAGAACAAACATAGTTGTAAGGGACCTCAAGGGTCAAAGTGTCCAAGCCCCTGCTCAATGCAGGATTCACTAAACATGTCTGTCCAGCCTCTGTTTACAGCTGCTGGGTGAGACAAGAAGCAGAACGGATCCATTCCCTGCAGCTCCGCTTCCATTTTCTCCTGCAGGCAGCAGAGCTGCAGGGATTGCTCCCTGCTTGTTGCACATGCGGGCAATCTGGCCAGGAGCCCCACAGAGCCGGATAAACTGGTCAGAAAGCCCTCAATATTAGCCGCTCTGCAGGCAGGGCCGGTTTTAGGCAAAGTGGGGTCCTAGGCAAAGTTTAAAATGGGGCCCCAAATGCTAACATATTGCACATCACACAGAAGCATTTTGGTTGTAGTTACATGCGTTGAGTTCAGGCAGCTAACTGAGTGATCGACAATACTGAAATCATTCAACGCTTGTTTCCCAGCCTCTTTACACCAACTGTGAAAGAATGATGGGGACAGAACAATCACTAATAGATCACCATACAGTATCATGTTATCAGCAGCACATCTACAGTTTACACCGGCGATGTGCTGCTGAGAACAATGATTTCTGTTCTGGCATAAGCAATAGTGATGAGCGAACGTGCTCGCCACTGCTCGTTACTCGCCCGAGCATCACTATGCTTGGTGTACTCGGCGAGCAGCGATCATTTCCGGGATTATTTGTCGGTAACTGGTGTCTCCACCCAGCATTTTTGGCGGACTTTAGAGACCCAATCATGGTGCAGGGATTGTCTGCCAGGCCATGAAAAACAGCAGCCATCTTCGTTGTGGTCGTGCAGAGTTTGGCTTGGCCGCAAAGCATCATCCCGAGTATAAGAGACTTGGCGCCGCCCTGCTCGCTGCATTCTGTTCCTGTTTCAGCGAGAGTAGGGAGAGCTGCTGCCGAGATAGGGTCAGAATCGTGTTTTTTAGAGTTAGTGTAGGTCTGTACCTCTCACATCCACAACTCCTCAGAAACCAAAAGTCCTTTTTAGGGCTAATTCATGGGTCCCGATATTGCAGCGCTAGGTAGGGACGGCATGGCATATCCACATCAGAGTGCAGCGCCCCAGAGACCTGGTCGTTGCAGTATGACGCTCTGCCACTAAGGGGAGTGATGGTACGTCTGATGGCACTAAAGGAGTTCTCCTGACCAGGTGTCACTAGAACACTTTACACTTCACACTCCGGCCACTAGGGGGAGCAAAAGGCTTTATATATTGGGCCACTCCTCACACTGGTAAAACTAGGGGTCGGGGAGGAAGTTAGTTAGAAGCTGACTGGGTTGGATTCAGGCAACATCCCATGGCAGGGGGTGTTGCAGGGAGAAGACACAGGGGGGTCCCTGTCAGGCGTGGGAACCTGGCAGGTGCCTAGCGAACAGAACAGAATGTAACGGAACCGCACCTGCACACCCCGCGGCGGTATCCAAGAGAGAGACACGAAGGGAAGGATATTGTGGAACAGTATAAACGAAATCAAGCACAAAGGAGTACCAGTAGGAGTCGTGCCGTGAGACCGAGGCAACATCCTACTGAGGCGCGTAGCCGGTGGCCGGAACACCGCGGGAGTAACTGACTCTAGGCCTTACTTCGAACTCCGCAGGACAGTTAATTATAGGTTGGCTGTCTCACCTAAACACCTACGAAGACATAGGGGGCAACAGTGGGAGAGGGGCGTCTCTAGGGTCCCGGAAGACCTCCAGGTGCGTCCTAGCCATAACATATCTGGGGGACGTTGAACTAGAAATATCTGGAACCAAAGAGAGAGAGAGCTGTAGAGAACGAACGAACGAGAACAGCAGTTATGAGGACTATTCCGAATGCTCAGCAGGGTAGGACTGCAACACACAGGCGCTAGTCGTAGGCAACAATTTCCATCTGCGAGGGAAACTCTGGATGTGCCCATCAGACCGGCCGATCTCAGATAGCCCTGTTAAGCGTGCTCTGGATTGAGGACCCTGAAGTCTTCAGTAAAGAGGTAAAGAGACTGCAACCCTGTGTCCTCGTTATTGACTGCACCCTACACCATTACCATCTACCTTACTGGGAAGCCCTGGGGACATATTTCACCTGTGGGAAGGTATACCATCCAGCTGCCATTCCATCACCCCAGAGGACCCCACAGCAGCGTCGGTCACCCTGACGGAACACCACAGGTGGCGTCACGAACCCCTGACAGACTGCACCACCTTTATTGGACGCCCCTTAGCAGGGTCGCGGACCGGGTCTAGCCACCGTGACAGCCTCAGAACCGAAACAGAGAGGCACGGTACCGAGAACTCGTGGCCCTGTGTCTGGGGGCGCTCCAAGTGCAAGGCCTGCAGGCACTGTATGTGCGTCCATTGCTCCCACTGCATCCTTCCCAGAGTTCCATAACTGCCTGCTGCTGCAGCTTTTTTACTATATAACAATTTTTTTTTTCAAAGAATTCACCCCCCAAAAAATAAATATACAGTCTGTTCTGTCAAACTGAGGCCTGTTGAAAAATCCTAGTTTGTCAGGCATACGTAGCATAGTTGTGTGTGCTACCCTTGTGCCACTTTTTTGGGGGGTTTTAAATTCACTGAAAAAGGCCTCATATATCTCTGCTCCAACTTTGGGCATTGTAGGCCGGTGTACTTATTTTTTGGCTGTCTGATACTCAAATTCTATACTGAACTATTTTGCATATCAAACAAAAAAAAGCCACGTATTTGCAAGTGCGGTATTTCCGTGACAGCCGTCATATATCTGCGTGCTCCGAGTTTGGTCATTGTAGGCCGGTGTACTTATTTTTTGGCTGTCTGCTACTCAGTATCTATACAGCACTATTTTGCATAAATTAACTTCACAAAAAAAACTAACAATTGAATACAGTCTGTTAGGTCAGGCTGAGGCCTGCCTGATGTTTTGGTTTGAAAAATCGTACATTTGCAGGCATACTGATCAGATATTATTTCGCTACTAATAAAGCCATTTGTGTTGAGCATTTGAAATAGTGCAGTAGTCCACTTAAAATTGTTAAGGCAAGAGGCAAGGGACGGGGAAGTGGACGTGATGCTGATGGTGCATCCAGATGACGAGGCCGTGGCCAAGGTGAAAGTGGGCAACAACAAAGACCCACATCTTCTCACTCGACCTTCCTGTCCCAGTTTCTAGGGGACCACAGCACACAACTATTGAAGCCAGAGCAGTGTGAAACGGTTGTTGGTTGGATAGCGGATAATGCTTCCAGTCACTTAGTCAAGTCAGAGTAGCCGTGAGTGTGGCCAGGACATTCCTTACCCTGATCGTCCATCCTCCCACCATGCTGAGTGCCCTGAGACAATTGATCCCACACTTGGACACTGAAGAGCTGTTCAGTTTTCCATTTCAAGAATCAGAACTCTTTGCCGGTCATCTTGAAGTGGGGAAAGATGAGATGGCATGTAGAGCTGCCCAAAGCTTTGACAAGCCCCGGCCACATGAAGGCGATGGTGGGAAAGTGTCACAAGAGGTGGACGATGATGACACACAATTGCCAGAAAGTCAGGAGGAGGAGCAGGGTGCGGATGTGGAAGATGAAGTGGTGGATGACATAGTGACTGACCCAACCTGGTAGGAGGACATGCATAGCGAGGTGAGCAGCACAAATGGGGAAGGAGGTATATCCCCCCACAAGAGAGGCAGGAAGAAGCAGTGTGATGCCCGCAGACAGAAGGCGTACATCCGTTCCTAGTAACACCAACAGGAGGGAAGTTTCCATTCCAACTGCTAGATCTTCCCGAGTCTGGTTATTTTTTAAAGACTCTGCCGATGACCCCAAACAGGCCATTTGCAGCACCTGCCATGCCCGCATCAGCAGGGGTAGCAAAACAACCAGCCTGACCACCACCAGCATTATCAGTCACATGCAAACAAAGCACCCGACTTTGTGGGCCGAACGCCAGGCTCCAGGACCACTGCCTGCTGGTCACACCACTGCTTCTTCCACTGTTTGGATGAACATATACCATACAGGACAACGTAAATAAAGGGGTGCCACAGAGACCAGAACCCATGTAGGCGTCTCAAATGTGCACCAAAAGGACACTCCCAAACATAATATAAAGCATTAGAAAAAATTGGAGCAAAAAAAGTCCAAAAGTAATCAAAGTATCAATTTATTGAAAAATAATATACAACATGTAAATAGACTAGGATCAGGTAATAACAAAGGACAGTGATATCCTGACAAAAGATGTTAAGTATTTAACATGGGTAAAAGTGCTCAAGTGCAACAAGAGAGAGACCGGAAGGTTCAAAGTAAAAGATAGGAACAAGTTTCCAAATGGCTACATTAGTCTGCATGCTATGCCATTGTATAGGACTGGGTCCAAAACTTGAATCATTGCTAATCATTGCACAATACTAATGTGTCAGGATCAGTGTCCACACCGCCACCACTTCTTCCACTGTTTTGCATAGAAGCCAATCCCCAGTACACCATGCATGTGAAGATGCTTCTAGTCCTGCACCTGTTGTGGCCCACAGTCAAGCAGCACCACCAGCAAGCCCGTCCACATCCTTGTCCCATCACAGCGCTTTTGTTTATTATAACCCAGTCTTTGGAACGCAAGCAGAAATACCAAGCCAACGCCCTACAGGCCACAGTCCTCAATTCTAATATTTCTCTTCTGCTTGAGCTAGAAATGCTGCCTTTTAGACTTGTTGAGATGGAAGCTTTCCGCAACCTGATGGTGGCAGCCGTCCCAAGGTACTCGGTCCTCAGTCGCCACTATTTCTCCCGATGTGCCGTACCGTACACCAGCATGTGTCCCACAACATTACCCTTTCCCTCAACAATGCTGTTACAGGGAAAGTCCACCTAACCACGGATGCGTGGACAAGTGCTTGTGGGCAGGGACGGTACATCTCAATGACATCACACTGGGTTAACATAGTGGAAGTTGGGACCCAGTCGGACTTTGGGATGGAACACATCCTCCCCACGCCGAGGATGCTGGCCCTACATCAATCAGGGTTGCCCCCACAGTCTACAGCTCCTGCACCACCTCCTCCTCCTCTTCTTCATCCTCCATCTCTGAAATCAACACATTAGTCAGAAGCTGGAAGCACTGCAGCGCTGCCTCAGCCAAGTGGCAACAGGCTGTGCTGAAGCTAATCTGCATAGGTGACAAACCCCACAATGCAGAAGAGTTGTGGACAGCGATGAAAGAGCAGTCAGATGTTTGGATGACACCGCTGAACCTACAGCCATGGTCGTGTGTGACAATGGCCGTAACCTGGTGGCGGCTCTGAGGCAAGGTGAGCTCACACACGTACCTTGCTTGGCCCATGAGCTTAACCTCATGGTTCAACATTTTCTGAAAAGCTACCGGAGCTGCCGGATCTGCTAGTGAAAGTACGCCATCTGTCTGCCCATTTTAGAAAGTCAGCTACAGCTTCAGCAGCGTTTTCAGCTTCCAGCTCACCCACTATTGTGTGATGATGTCCCCACGCACTGGAACTCTACGCTGCATATGTTAGAAAGGATTTGTGAGCAGAAGAGGGCCGTTGTTGACTATCAACATCAACAAGGCTGTCGAATTTCAGGTCAGACTCCATACATAAGACCTCAGGAGTAGACATGGATGTCAGACATATGTAACATTCTCCAAAACTTTGAGGACTGCACCAAGATGGTAAGCGGCGATGACGCTATAATTAGCATCACCATCCCGCTTCTCAGCATTCTGAAAACCTTTCTGCTCACAATCAAAGAGGATGCATTGCAGGCAGAGCACGAGGACATGGAGCAAGGAAACATGCAGGGGTTTACACTCAGCCTAGTCTCATGTCTTCTCAACGTGGATTGGTAGGCAATGATGAGGAGAAGGAGGAGAAAAACAGGAGCTACTTTCATGCGCTATAACACATCTGTATTTGCTTCTGTTCAGCGGGGATGGCCTGAGGACAGGGAGGAGGATGAGGAGGAAGACAGCATGGTCAGTCGTCCTGTTGGTGAGGACATGGAAGTCTTGCTTGTTAGCAGTCTGGCACGCATGGCTGACTTTATGTTGCGCTTCATTTCATGTGACCCTTGGATTATCAAAATTTTGGGTGACACTCATTACTGGTTGGTGACACTTCTAGACCCTCGCTACAAGGAGAACTTTCCATCTCTTCTGCCTGAGGCAGAGAGATGTGCTAAAATGTCGCAGTACCAGAGGACCCTTGTAGCGGAATTACTTAGAAAATTCCCATGTGAGAACACTGCAGCAGACGTCAGAGTTTGTTGTACAGCCAAAGAGTCCAAGCGAGAGAGACAGAAGTGCAATCCAGCTCAGGCAGGGGAACAATGGCCAAGTTCTGAGACAGTTTTATCAGACCCTCCCATCGTGGTGGCAGAGAGGCAAGGGGTGCTGTCACAAGAAGTGCAATGTTTGGGAATATGGTGAGGGAGTACCTTGCAGCTCGTACAAACGTCCTTAGTGATTCCTCTGTGCCTTTTAATCATTGGGGATCCAAGGTGGAAACTTGGCATGAACTGGCTCTCTACGCCTTGGAGCTTCTGGCCTGCCCTGCTGCTAGTGTTCTGTCGGAGCGGGTTTTTAGCGCTGCTGGTGGAATTATCACAGATAAGTGCGTCTGCTTGTCAACTGAAAATGCTGACAGGCTGCCTCTTATAAAAAATAAACAAGGCCTTGATTGGGAAAAACTTCTGTACACCGCCAAGTGAAACCAGTGAAACATAACTTCAAATACATTCTCTCTTTTGGGTAGGTGTATTCTCATGCACCTCTTCACAACCACACATGGGTATATGAGTCACCTGCCAGGGCCGTGGGGTGTTGTGAATTCTGTTGTCGGGTTCTCTCCTGTGGTCATGAATGGTACTTCAGCTGGTTCTGTCCATGGACTTCCTCTGGTGGGTGTTTCTGAGTTTCCTTCCACAGGTGACGAGGTTAATTCGTTAGCTGGCTGCTCTATTTAGCTCCACTTGGATCTTTGCTCCATGCCACCTGTCAATGTTCCAGTATTGGTCCAGTTCACTTCTGGATCGTTCTTGTGACCTGTCTTCCCAGCAGAAGTTAAGTTCCTGCTTGTTTTTCTTTGGTTTGCTATTTTTCTGTCCAGCTTGCTATTTTTATTGTTGTCTTGCTTGCTGGAAGCTCTGGGACGCAGAGGGAGCGCCTCCGCACCGTGAGTCGGTGCGGAGGGTCTTTTTGCGCCCTCTGCGTGGTCTTTTTGTAGGTTTTTGTGCTGACCGCAAAGCAACCTTTCCTATCCTCAGTCTGTTCAGTAAGTCGGGCCTCACTTTGCTAAATCTATTTCATCTCTGTGTTTGTATTTTAATCTTACTCACAGTCACTATATGTGGGGGGCTGCCTTTTCCTTTGGGGAATTTCTCTGAGGCAAGGTAGGCTTTATTTTTCTATACTCAGGGCTAGCTAGTTCCTTAGGCTGTGCCGAGTTGCATAGGGAGCGTTAGGAGCAATCCACGGCTATTTCTAGTGTGTGTGATAGGATTAGGGATTGCGGTCAGCAGAGTTCCCACGTCCCAGAGCTCGTCCTTATTATCAGTAACTATCAGGTCATTCCGTGCGCTCTTAACCACCAGGTCCATTATTGTCCTGACCACCAGGTCATAACAGTACAGGTGGCCCAAAGTACTAATGCATCTCAATAGAGGGATAAGAGAAGTTCTGAGACCATTTTTTTTCTTTGCAGTGTGTTTTGTCTCTCTTTTCCCCTTTACCTCTGGGTGGTTCAGGACACAGGTGTAAACATGGACATTCAAGGTCTGTCCTCTTGGATGGATAATCTTACTACAAGAGTACAAAACATTCAAGATTTTGTCGTTCAGAATCCGATGTCAGAGCCTAGGATTCCAATTCCTGATTTGTTTTTTGGTGATAGATCTAAGTTCTTGAATTTCAAAAATAATTGTAAATTGTTTCTTGCCTTGAAACCTCGCTCCTCAGGTGACCCTGTTCAACAAGTAAAGATCATTATTTCTCTGTTACGTGGTGACCCTCAAGACTGGGCATTTTCCCTTGCGCCAGGAGATCCGGCATTGCGTGATGTTGATGCGTTTTTCCTGGCGCTTGGATTGCTTTATGACGAACCTAATTCAGTGGATCAGGCAGAGAAAATCTTGCTAGCTCTGTGTCAGGGTCAGGATGAAGCGGAGATATATTGTCAGAAGTTTAGAAAGTGGTCTGTGCTCACTCAGTGGAATGAATGTGCCCTGGCAGCAATCTTCAGAAAGAGTCTCTCTGAAGCCCTTAAGGATGTCATGGTGGGATTTCCCATACCTGCTGGTCTGAATGAGTCTATGTCTTTGGCCATTCAGATCGATCGACGCTTGCGTGAGCGTAAAGCTGTGCACCATTTGGCAGTACTATCTGAGCATGGGCCTGAGCCTATGCAATGTGATAGGACCTTGACCAGGTCTGAACGGCAAGAACACAGACGTCGGAATGGGCTATGTTTTTACTGTGGTGATTCCACTCATGCTATCTCCGATTGTCCTAAGCGCACTAAGCGGTTCGCTAGGTCTGCCACCATTGGTACAGTACAGTCTAAATTTCTATTGTCCGTTACTCTGATTTGCTCTTTGTCATCCTATTCTGTTATGGCATTTGTGGATTCAGGTGCTGCCCTGAATTTGATGGACTTGGAGTATGCTAGGCGCTGTGGTTTTTGCTTGGAGCCCTTGCAGTATCCTATTCCATTGAGAGGAATTGATGCTACGCCTTTGGCCAAGAATAAGTCTCAGTACTGGACCCAATTGACCATGTACATGGCTCCTGCACATCAGGAGGATATCCGCTTTCTGGTGTTGCATAATCTGCATGATGTGGTCGTTTTGGGGTTGCCATGGCTACAGGTTCATAATCCAGTATTGGACTGGAAATCTATGTCTGTGTCCAGCTGGGGTTGCCAGGGGGTACATGGTGATGTTCCATTTTTGTCTATTTCGTCTTCCACTCCTTCTGAAGTTCCAGAGTTTTTGTCGGATTACCGGGATGTATTTGATGAGCCCAAAGCCAGTGCCCTACCTCCTCATAGGGATTGCGATTGTGCAATTAATTTGATTCCTGGTAGTAAGTTTCCTAAGGGCCGATTGTTCAATTTATCTGTGCCAGAACACGCCGCTATGCGGAGTTATATAAAGGAGTCCTTGGAGAAAGGCCATATTCACCCGTTGTCATCACCGTTAGGAGCAGGGTTCTTTTTTGTGGCCAAGAAGGATGGTTCTTTGAGACCTTGTATTGATTACCGCCTTCTTAATAAAATTACAGTCAAATTTCAGTATCCTTTGCCTTTGCTGTCTGATTTGTTTGCTCGTATTAAAGGGACTCTGTCACCTGAATTTGGCGGGACTGGTTTTGGGTCATATGAGCGGAGTTTTCGGGTGTTTGATTCACCCTTTCCTTACCCGCTGGCTGCATGCTGGCTGCAATATTGGATTAAAGTTCATTCTCTGTCCTCCATAGTACACGCCTGCGCAAAGCAATCTTGCCTTGTGCAGGCGTGTACTATGGAGGACAGAGAATGAACTTCAATCCAATATTGCAGCCAGCATGCAGCCAGCGGGTAAGGAAAGGGTGAATCAAACACCCAAAAACTCCGCCCATATGACCCAAAACCAGTCCCGCCAAATTCAGGTGACAGGTTCCCTTTAAAGGGGCTAGTTGGTTCACCAAGATAAATCTTCGAGGGGCGTATAATCTTGTGCGTATTAAACAAGGCGATGAATGGAAAACAGCATTTAATACGCCCGAGGGCCATTTTGAGTACCTGGTTATTCCATTCGGGCTTTCCAATGCTCCATCAGTATTTCAGTCCTTTATGCATGACATCTTCCGAGAGTACCTAGATAAATTCCTGATTGTGTATTTGGATGATATTTTCGTCTTTTCGGATGATTGGGAGTCTCATGTGAAGCAGGTCAGAATGGTGTTCCAGGTCCTTCGTGTGAATTCCTTGTTTGTGAAGGGGTCAAAGTGTCTCTTTGGAGTTCAGAAGGTTTAATTTTTGGGGTTCATTTTTTCCCCTTCTACTATCGAGATGGACCCTGTTAAAGTCCAGGCCATTTACGATTGGACTCAGCCGACATCTGTAAAGAGCTTGCAAAAGTTCCTGGGCTTTGCTAATTTTTATCGGCGCTTCATCGCTAATTTTTCTAGTGTTGCTAAACCGTTGACTGATTTGACCAAGAAGGGTGCTGATGTGGTCAATTGGTCTTCTGCAGCTGTAGAGGCTTTTCAGGAGTTGAAGCGTCGTATTTCTTCTGCCCCTGTGTTGTGCCAGCCAGATGTTTCGCTCCCGTTTCAGGTTGAGGTTGATGCTTCTGAGATTGGAGCAGGGGCTGTTTTGTCACAAAGAAGTTCTGATGGCTCGGTGATGAAGACATGTGCTTTCTTTTCTAGAATGTTTTCGCCTGCTGAGCGTAATTATGATGTTGGTAATCGAGAGTTGTTGGCCATGAAGTGGGCATTCAAGGAGTGGCGTCATTGGCTTGAAGGAGCCAAGCATCGCGTGGTAGTCTTGACAGATCACAAGAATTTGACTTATCTTGAGTCTGCCAAACGGTTGAATCCGAGACAGGCTCGATGGTCGTTATTTTTCTCCCGTTTTGATTTTGTGGTTTTGTACTTCCGGGCTCTAAGAATGTGAAGGCTGATGCCCTGTCAAGGAGTTTTGTGCCTGACTCTCCGGGTGTTCCTGAGCCGGCGGGTATTCTCAAAGAGGGGGTAATTTTGTCTGCCATCTCCCCTGATTTGCGGCGGGTGCTGCAAAAATTTCAGGTGGATAGACCTGACCGTTGCCCAGCGGAGAAACTGTTTGTCCCTGATAGATGGACTAGTAGAGTTATCTCTGAGATTCATTGTTCAGTGTTGGCTGGGCATCCTGGAATCTTTGGTACCAGAGATTTGGTGGCTAGATCCTTTTGGTGGCCGTCTTTGTCACGGGATGTGCGTTCTTTTGTGCAGTCCTGTGGGACTTGTGCTCGGGCTAAGCCCTGCTGTTCTCGTGCCAGTGGGTTGCTTTTGCCCTTGCCGGTCCCGAAGAGGCCCTGGATGCATATTTCTATGGATTTTATTTCGGATCTCCCCGTCTCTCAAAAGATGTCAGTCATTTGGGTGGTTTGTGATCGCTTTTCTAAGATGGTCCATTTGGTACCTTTGTCTAAATTGCCTTCCTCCTCTGATTTGGTGCCATTATTTTTCCAGCATGTGGTTCGTTTACATGGTATCCCAGAGAACATCGTTTCTGACAGAGGTTCCCAGTTTGTTTCGAGGTTTTGGCGATCCTTTTGTGCTAGGATGGGCATTGATTTGTCTTTTTCCTCGGCTTTCCATCCTCAGACAAATGGCCAAACCGAACGAACTAATCAAACTTTGGAAACATATCTGAGATGCTTTGTTTCTGCTGATCAGGATGATTGGGTGTCCTTTTTGCCGTTGGCTGAGTTCGCCCTTAATAATCGGGCCAGCTCGGCTACTTTGGTTTCGCCGCTTATCTGCAATTCTGGTTTCCATCCTCGTTTCTCTTCAGGGCAGGTTGAGTCTTCGGACTGTCCTGGTGTAGATACTGTGGTGGATAGGTTGCAGCAGATTTGGACTCATGTGGTGGACAATTTGACATTGTCCCAGGAGAAGGCTCAACGTTTCGCTAACCGCCGGCGCTGTGTGGGTCCCCGACTTCGTGTTGGGGATTTGTTTTGGTTGTCATCTCGTTATGTTCCTATGAAGGTTTCCTCTCCTAAGTTTAAGCCTCGTTTCATTGGTCCGTATAAGATTTCTGAGGTTATCAATCCTGTGTCATTTCGTTTGGCCCTTCCTACTTCTTTTGCCATCCATAATGTGTTCCATAGGTCGTTGTTGCGGAGATACGTGGCGACTGTGGTTCCATCCGTTGATCCTCCTGCCCCGGTGTTGGTTGAGGGGGAGTTGGAGTATGTGGTGGAGAATATTTTGGATTCTCATATTTCGAGACGGAAACTCCAGTACCTGGTCAAGTGGAAGGGTTATGGTCAGGAAGATAATTCCTGGGTTTTTGCCTCTGATGTTCATGCTGCCGATCTGGTTCGTGCCTTTCATTTGGCTCATCCTGGTCGGCCTGGGGGCTCTGGTGAGGGTTCGGTGACCCCTCCTCAAGGGGGGGGTATTGTTGTGAATTCTGTTGTTGGGCTCCTGTTGTGAATTCTGTGGTCAAGCTCCCTCCTGTGGTCATGAGTGGTACTTCGGCTGGTTCTGTCTATGAGCTTCCTCTGGTAGATGTGAGTGGGGCTGTGGTTTCTGAGTTTCCTTCCTCAGGTGACGAGGTTAAGTCGTTAGGTGCTGCTCTATTTAACTCCACATAGTTCTTTGTTCCTGGCCTCCAGTCAATGTTCCAGTATTGGTCTTGCTTTCTCCTGGATCGTTCTTGTGGCCTGTCTGCCCTGCATAAGCTAAGTTTTGCTTGTGTTACTTCTGTTTCCTATATTTTCTGTCCAGCTTGCTATATTGGTTTTTCTTGCTTGCTGGAAGCTCTGAGACGCAGAGGGAGCACCTCCGTACCGTTAGTCGGTGCGGAGGGTCTTTTTGCCCCCTCTGCGTGGTTGTTTGTAGGTTTTTGTGTTGACCGCAAAGCTATCTTTCCTATTCTCGGTCTATTCAGTAAGTCGGGCCTCACTTTGCTAAAATCTATTTCATCTCTGTGTTTGTATTTTCATCTTAACTCACAATCATTATATGTGGGGGGCTGCCTTTTCCTTTGGGGAATTTCTCTGAGGCAAGGTAGGCTTATTTTTCTGTCTTCAGGGCTAGCTAGTTTCTCAGGCTGTGCCGAGTTGCATAGGGAGCGTTAGGCACAATCCAAGGCTACCTCTAGTGTGGTATGATAGGATTAGGGATTGCGGTCAGCAGAGTTCCCACGTCTCAGAGCTCGTCCTATGTTAGTAACTATCAGGTCACTTTGTGTGCTCTTAACCACTAGGTCCATTGTGGTTCTGAATCACCTGTTCATAACAGTACTGGAGGCCCTCCTGTGGTGCTTTTGCCCTTGCCAGTCCCGAAGAGGCCTTGGACACATATCTCTATCGATTTTATTTCGGATCTCCCCGTCTCTCAAAAAATGTCGGTCATTTGGGTTGTTTGTGATCGCTTCTCTAAGATGGTCCATTTGGTACCCTTGTCTAAATTGCCTTCCTCCTCTGATTTGGTGCCATTGTTCTTCCAGCATGTGGTTCGTTTACATGGCATTCCGGAGAACATCGTTTCTGACAGAGGTTCCCAGTTTGTTTCGAGGTTTTGGCGATCCTTTTGTGCTAGGATGGGCATTGATTTGTCTTTTTCCTCGGCTTTCCATCCTCAGACAAATGGCCAGACTGAACGAACCAATCAGACCTTGGAAACATATCTGAGATGTTTTGTTTCTGCCGATCAGGATGATTGGGTGTCCTTTTTGCCTTTGGCTGAGTTCGCCCTTAATAATCGGGCCAGCTCGGCTACTTTGGTTTCGCCGTTTTTCTGCAATTCTGGTTTCCATCCTCGTTTCTCTTCAGGGCAGGTTGAGTCTTCTGACTGTCCTGGTGTGGATACTGTGGTGGATAGGTTGCAGCAGATTTGGACTCATGTGGTGGACAATTTGACATTGTCTCAGGAGAAGGCTCAACGTTTCGCTAACCGCAGGCGCTGTGTGGGTCCCCGACTTCGTGTTGGGGATTTGGTTTGGTTGTCATCTCGTTATATTCCTATGAAAGTTTCCTCTCCTAAGTTTAAGCCTTGTTTCATTGGTCCGTATAGGATTTCTGAGGTTCTTAATCCTGTGTCTTTTCGTTTGACCCTTCCAGCTTCTTTTTCCATCCATAACGTATTCCATAGGTCATTGTTGCGGAGATACGTGGCACCTGTGGTTCCATTCGTTGATCCTCCTGCCCCGGTTTTGGTTGAGGGGGAGTTGGAGTATATAGTGGAGAAGATTTTGGATTCTCGTATTTCGAGACGGAAACTCCAGTACCTGGTTAAGTGGAAGGGTTATGGTCAGGAAGATAATTCCTGGGTCTTTGCCTCTGATGTTCATGCTGCCGATCTGGTTCATGCCTTTCATTTGGCTCATCCTGGTCAGCCTGGGGGCTCTGGTGAGGCTTCGGTGACCCCTCCTCAAGGGGGGGGGGGTACTGTTGTGAATTCTGTGGTCAAGCTCCCTCCTGTGGTCATGAGTGGTACTTCGGCTGGTTCTGTCTATGAGCTTCCTCTGGTAGATGTGAGTGGGGCTGTGGTTTCTGAGTTTCCTTCCTCAGGTGACGAGGTTAAGTCGTTAGGTGCTGCTCTATTTAACTCCACATAGTTCTTTGTTCCTGGCCTCCAGTCAATGTTCCAGTATTGGTCTTGCTTTCTCCTGGATCGTTCTTGTGGCCTGTCTGCCCTGCATAAGCTAAGTTTTGCTTGTGTTACTTTTGTTTCCTATATTTTCTGTCCAGCTTGCTATATTGGTTTTTCTTGCTTGCTGGAAGCTCTGAGACGCAGAGGGAGCACCTCCGTACCGTTAGTTGGTGCGGAGGGTCTTTTTGCCCCCTCTGCGTGGTTGTTTGTAGGTTTTTGTGTTGACCGCAAAGCTATCTTTCCTATCCTCGGTCTATTCAGTAAGTCGGGCCTCACTTTGCTAAAATCTATTTCATCTCTGTGTTTGTATTTTCATCTTAACTCACAGTCATTATATGTGGGGGGCTGCCTTTTCCTTTGGGGAATTTCTCTGAGGCAAGGTAGGCTTATTTTTCTGTCTTCAGGGCTAGCTAGTTTCTCAGGCTGTGCCGAGTTGCATAGGGAGCGTTAGGCGCAATCCACGGCTACCTCTAGTGTGGTATGATAGGATTAGGGATTGCGGTCAGCAGAGTTCCCACGTCTCAGAGCTCGTCCTATGTTCGTAACTATCAGGTCACTTTGTGTGCTCTTAACCACTAGGTCCATTGTGGTTCTGAATCACCTGTTCATAACAGGCTCCCTCCTGTGGTCATGAATGGTACTTCGGCTGGTTGTGTCCATGGACTTCCTCTGCTGGGTGTTTCTGAGTTTCCTTCCACAGGTGACGAGGTTAATTCGTTAGCTGGCTGCTCTATTTAGCTCCACTTTGATCTTTGCTCCATGCCACCTGTCAATGTTCCAGTATTGGTCTAGTTCACTCCTGGATCGTTCTTGTGACCTGTCTTCCCAGCAGAAGTTAAGTTCCTGCTTGTTTTTCTTTGGTTTGCTATTTTTCTGTCCAGCTTGCTATTTTTATTGTTGTCTTGCTTGCTGGAAGCTCTGGGACGCAGAGGGAGCGCCTCCGCACCGTGAGTCGGTGCGGAGGGTCTTTTTGCACCCTCTGCGTGGTCTTTTTGTAGGTTTTTGTGCTGACCGCAAAGCAACCTTTGCTATCCTCAGTCTGTTCAGTAAGTCGGGCCTCACTTTGCTAAATCTATTTCATCTCTGTGTTTGTATTTTCATCTTACTCACAGTCATTATATGTGGGGGGCTGCCTTTTCCTTTGGGGAATTTCTCTGAGGCAAGGTAGGCTTTATTTTTCTATCTTCAGGGCTAGCTAGTTCCTTAGGCTGTGCCGAGTTGCATAGGGAGCGTTAGGAGCAATCCACGGCTATTTCTAGTGTGTGTGATAAAATTAGGGATTGCGGTCAGCAGAGTTCCCATGTCCCTGAGCTCGTCCTTATTATCAGTAACTATCAGGTCATTCTGTGTGCTCTTAACCACCAGGTCCATTATTGTCCTGACCACCAGGTCATAACAGTGGAGTACCCGGTAACGGGTCCGGTGTTCACAGGGGGATGTCATAGTGGCGACCAGGTCCGTGGCCCTGATCGCCCATTTAAAAGGGGACAGTCTTTAAAGGGGATTTGGTGAATAAAGTTTATGTTCGTGACGCCACCTGTGGTATTCGGTCAGTGGGGACCAGCGCTGCTTTAAGGGGTCCTCTGGGGTGATGTTATGGCAGCTAGATGGTATACCTTCCCACAGGTGAAGTATATCCCCTGGGCTCCCGGTGTGTACATGGAATATGGTGGAAGGTGCAGTAAAGAACGAGGACACAGGTTTGCAGTCTCTTTACCTTGTTTACTGAAGACTTCAGGCAGCCACAGTCCAGGTCACCAGATCACAGGGTAGGCAGGGTCCAGCCGACTTGGAGGCAAGTTGGGAGTCCCCTTATCCAGGTGAAGATTAAAGCCTTTCTCTAGCGCGGTGGTGTTGTAGTTCCTTACTCCCTATGGCTTCAGATAAGGTCCTCACAGATGTTCTCTCTGTCCGCCATATTGGATGGGACATAACCCATATGACTGGTGACTTGAGCCTTTTTACAGGGACTCTAGCACGCCCTGGGCTCTATAGATGTCACTGTGCCTCCTGGGTATTAAGGCGGACAGGTAACTTGCAGTTCAGCTGTCCTGCCGGTCTCTGAAGTAAGTCTTGGAGTCACTTACAACCTCGGTGTCTGCGCCTCAAAAGGAGGCAGCCTGCTCGTGACTGGTCTCCCACTGGTGTTCCTCTCCAGTGCTTCGCTCTCCTACATGCTCACTGCAATATATTCGGCTTTCGTATAATCTCTTCCCAGGAGCTGCAGCACTGTGGCTACACAGCTCCGTACACCTTCTTCTGCCTCAGACTGCTCCAGTCTGCTTCCTGGCACAAACTGACTAACCTTCCCTTCAAACTACCATATATATGGGGAGTCACCTAGTAAATAGGGTCAAAAGCTCCCCCTGGTGGCCTGGAGTGTGAACGTCTTGCATGCTTGTGTTTACCTGGTGACAGTTATCCTTCCTTGCCTCCAAACGCAACATCACCTTCCCTGTGAGGAAAGCAATGCTACTGTGATAACCAGGACCCTGGGGCGCCACATATACGCTTCCATATTTGGTCTGTTTGTTGTTGTCCTCCTTCCGTATCCTCATCCTCATCATCCAGAACCACTAGATGACCAGGGTGAACGTGCTCTGTACTGTTATAGGCCGGTGATTTTTGGGCACGGAGCTGTGAAGGCATTATTTTATTTTGTAAAAACAGGACCCCCACATTGGGAAATTGGGCATTACATTACATTGGGCCTACTTCTTAAGTCTGTCTCCTGCAATGTGTCCTTTAACTGCCACTGGATGACCAGGGTGCACATGCTCAGTACTCTTATATGGTGGTGAATTTTGGGCAAGGGGCCTGCGATGGCACTAGTCTATTTTAAAAAAAGGTACCTCCATTGGGGAATTGTTTGGCAGCTCATGCACTGCATTACAAGTTTAAGAGACACACACCACTACATTGGGACTAATTCTTAACTCTGTCTCCTGCAATGTGTCCTTTAACTGTCACTAGATCACCAGGGTGAACATGCTCAGTATGGTGCCTTTTGGCCAAGGGTCTGTGATGGCACACTTATTTTTTAAAAAAGGACAACACATTGGGGAATTGTGCATGACATAACTTTGGGCCTACTTCTTAACTCTGTCTCCTGCACTCTGTCCTCTTCCTGCCAGTAGATCACCAGGGTGAACGTGCTCTGTAGGGGCATTTTGGCCAAGGAAGCTGTCATGGCACTCTTTTATTTAAAAGAAAAAAAAGGATTTTATATTGGGGAATTGGGCAAGACATTACTTTGGGCCTACTTCTTAACTCGGTCTACTGCAATGTGTCCTGTACCTGCCACTAGATCATCAGGGTGAACATGGTCTGTACTGTTATAGGCCAGTGAATTTTGGGCAAGTGGGCTGTTATGACACTATATTTTTAAGTCCAATAAGTACACCACAGGGTGAACGTGCTGTATACTGTGCATTTTGGGAAAGAGGGCTGTGATGGCACTATTTTAATCAGTCCAAAAAGGACACCACATTGGGGAATTGAGCATGGCATTCCATTGGACCTACTTTTTAACTCTGTCTTCTGCAATGTCTCCTGTTTATCTGCCAATAGATGACCAGGGTGAAGTGCTTTGCACTGTTGTAGGCCGGCGAAGTTTGGTCAAGGGGGCTGTGATGGCACTAGTCTATTTTTATAAAAAGGTACCCCACATTGATGAAACCACATCCTTGTTGGCAAACACTTCATAACATTTGTGTACCTTAAAGGTCTCACTTGAAAAGCTCCTTTTTGTGTTGCCTGGTTGCTAACATTGGTCACAATACACTTCATATAAATTTGATAAAGCAATGCTGTTACTTTGCCTCAGTAGTTAAAAAAAAATATAACCTTGTCTACTATATTAGTTTCTCTCCTTGCGAGCCATAAATTTGTCTGCTTAAAATGTACAAATGGACAATATACAAATGGTGATTTGTAAACAAGATTGAACTACTGTAAACCAAATGCATTCAGACAATCACATAGCTGCATTTCTTGTAAAAGATTTAGAGATGTGAAAGACAATGCTCATAGTGACACAATCTTGATGAATGTTTGTTTATTCAATTCACAAACAGTTCTAAGCCTCTATATGTTTGCTGTTTGTTATTGTAAAACATTAAGGTTTACTGAAACTATGCCGGTGGTGGTTTGATCTATTGTGAAGTGGATTTTCTTGGGCCCATCCAGTATGTGGGTTCCAAGGCCTAATGGGGTGCGTATGACTGACTATGTAGCAGGGCTCGTCTTCCTGCCAATGTATGAAATAAAGGAGTATGGAGCACAAAATGCATATTGTGAAGTGGATTTTCCTGGGCCCATCCAGTATGTGGGTTCCAAGGCCTAATAGGTTGCATATGACTGACTATGCAGCATGGCTCACCTTCCTGCCAATGTATAAAACAAAGGAGTATGGAGCACAAAATGCATATTGTGAAGTGGATTTTCCTGGGCCCATCCAGTATGTGGGTTCCAAGGCCTAATGGGGTGCCTATGACTGACTATGCAGCAGGGCTCACCTTCCTGCCAATGTATAAAACAAAGGAGTATGGAGCACAAAATGCATATTGTGAAGTGGATTTTCATGGGCCCATCCAATATGTGGGTTCCAAGGCCTAATAGGATGCATATGACTATGCATCAGGGCTCGCCTTCCTGCCAATGTATAAAACAAAGGAGTTTGGAGCGCAAAATGCATATTGTGAAATGGATTTTCATGGGCCCATACAGTATGTGGGTTCCAAGGGTAAGGGGGGCATATGAATTGGTAGGAGGGCAGGCCTTGCATTCAATGCAACGTTTTTTCAGGAGGCTCTCCTGGACATCTTATGAAAGGAGTATTGTGGTGCGTAGTTACTCTTGGCAACCCATCCACTCACAGCATAGGCTACAACAGCTTAGGAGACCCACTGTTTCATAATGGCCATTTAAAGGAAACCTGTCACCCCCAAAATGGAAGTTGATCTAAGCCCACCGGCATCAGGGGCTTAACTACAGCATTCTGGAATGCCCACGTAGTATATATCACAGCCCATGTAGTATATAGCACAGGCACGTAGTATAAAGCACATCCAGTTAGCATATAACACAGCCCACGTAGTATATAGCACAGGGAGAAGAATAAGGACCATCTGGCCTGGCGAGAATTTAGCCACTGAGCTGTTTGTAAGCACACCAAATATTTTGTGGTCGGTGAAGACTTGGAGGTGAAAGCATGCCCCTTCCAGGAGGTGTCTCCACTCAGAGAAAGCCAACTTCATAGCTAGCAACTCCCTGTCCCCGATGGAATAATTCCTCTCTGCTGATGTGAAGGTCTTGGACAAAAAGAATCAGGGATGCTTCCGACCTTGAGCATCCTTTTGGAAGAGGACTGCACCAGCAGCAACAGATGAGGCATCCACCTCCATTATGAACGGTTTATCTACATCGGGGCGATGTAGGATGGGAGCGCTAGCAAAATGAGATTTTATAGAGAGGAAGGCCTTGGAGACTTCCTCCGACCATAATTTGGGATTTGCTCCCTTCTTGGTGAGGGCTACCAAGGGAGCTACCAAAGTCGAGAAATGCGGAATGAACTGACGGTAATAATTAATGAACCCATTAAAACACTGCACTGCTTTGAGAGAATGAGGTTACTGCCAGTCCATCTCAGCCTATAGTTTGGCAGGATCCATAGCCAATCCCTGGGCGGAGATGATATAACCAAGGAAAGGTAAGGACTCCTGCTCAAACACACATTTCTCCAACTTGGCATAAAGAAAATTTGCTCGAAAGAGGTCGAAGACCTTGCAAACCTCTCTCTGGTGGGAGTCAATATCTGGAGAGTAGATGAGTATATCATCTAGATAGACTACGAATGAGGTGGAGAGTAGGGTTGACCTAAATAGATCGGTCATTTTCATAAGTCGCTGACTTTTGGCAAAGTCGGGTTTCATGAAACCTGACCCGATCCCTGTGTGGGGTCGGCCACGCAGTCGGTGACCTTCGTGCCAAAGTCGCGTTTCATATGACGCGTTCAGCGCCAATTCTCAGCCAATGAAGGAGGACGCAGAGTGTGGGCAGCGTGATGACATAGTTCTCGGTCCCCACCATCTTAGAGAAGGGCATGGCAGTGATTGGCTTGCTTTCTGCGGCGTCACAGGGGCTATAAAGGGGCGTGCACGCCGACCGCCATCTTTCTGCTGCTGATCTGAGCATAGGGAGAGGTTGCTGCCGCTTCATCAGAAGCAGGGATAGCGTTAGCCAGGGAATATAAACCCCCAAACCTCTTGTGCTGTAGCGATTTCCATTGTCCAACACTACCTTTTCCTTGCAGGGACAGTGGAGGCTAGATTTCTGTGCATCAGCTCTGTAGCTTATTGGGCTGCCCTAGAAGGCTCCCTGATAGCTGCATTGCTGTTTGTACGCCGCTGTGCAAACCAACTGCTTTTTTCAAAGCACAGATCCTGTTGCTCCTTCCTTTCTGCACAGCTATCTTGTTTGTTTGTCCACACTTTTGTGTGCAGCAGTCCTTTTTATTGCTGCCTGCCATACTTTTCTGAGATTACTGTAGGGAGATAGTAATTGCAGTACAGTCCCTTTTTTATATATATATATATATATATATATATATATATATATATATATATATATACATATATATATATATATATCTTCAAGCCACTTTCTGCCCCTGAAACTGTGTAGTGTGAAACAGTGGGCCTGTATTTTTCTGCACTGTCCCACACCTAAAAAGGGAGATTTATATTGCCAATCAGTGCATCTGTGCCAGTCCAGTCTGTGTTAGCTGTCAGTCATTCTCTGCCACAGAAACTATACTGTAAAACAGTGGGCCAGATTTATTCACTAGTCTTCCATATAAAAACAAAAAGGGGAGATTAATATTGGCAAATCTGTGCATCTGTGCCAGTCCAGTCTGTGGTATCTGTCAGTCATTTTCTGCCACAGAAACTATACTGTAAAACAGTGGGCCAGATTTATTCACTAGTCTCCCATAAAAAAATAAAGGGAGATTAATATTGGCAAATCTGTGCATCTGTGCCAGTCCAGTCTGTGGTATCTGTCAGTCATTTTCTGCCACAGAAACTATACTGTAAAACAAAGGGCCAGATTTATTCACTAGTCTCCCATAAAAATAAGAAGGGGAGATTAATATTGGCAAATCTGTGCATCTGTGCCAGTCCAGTCTGTGTTATCTGTCAGCCACTGTCTGACACTGAAGCTGTGTACTGTAATACAGTGGGCCTGATTTTCCCAGCAGTCTCACACACCTATAAAGGGAGATTTAAATTCACAACTAGTTTGCGTCCACCTTGTAACTGGTTTTACATTACCAAATACCGTTTGTTAGTTTGGTTACATATTTACAAGAATGAGGAAGTCTGGTGGAAAAGGTTGTGGCCGTGGGCGGTCATTGCCAGCTGGTAATGATGGTAGTGGTGGTGGAGCATCAGGTGGTCGTGGGAAAAGCAATATAGCACCTAAGTCTCGAGTTTTTCAGCCACCATCATCATCTGGCTACACAAGGCCTCAAACGCTCCCTTTTCTGGAGTAGGAAAACCGCTTTTAAAGCCGGAGCAGCAGGAACAAGTTTTGGCTTTCCTTGCTGACTCTGCCTCTAGCTCTTTTGCCTCCTCTTCGGAAAGTGCAAAATGTATAAGCAGCGCGTCGTCAGTGGATGTTCCCGGTCATGGACAAGTCGCTTCCTTGTGTTCTTCACCCAGGACAACAGAGAAGGATGCGTCAGGTGACACAACGGGTTACTCCATGGAGCTCTTTACACATACCGTGCCTGGGTTAGAAAGGGAAATTGTTAACAGGCCATGCCCATTGCAAGATGAATCGGACATGGAGTGCACAGATGCACAGCCACAGCCAGATTATTATGCTGTTCCTTTGACTCAAATCACAACATTGCCCTCGCAGTGTACTGATCCAGAATCTGACCCTGATGAGACTATGGAGCCCCATCACGAACGCTATAGCATCGGCTTACACGGTGACACAGAGGAAGGTGCACAGGACATAGAAGAGGAGGTCATAGATGACCCAGTTGTTGACCCCGATTGGCAGCCATTGGGGGAACAGGGTGCAGCCGGCAGTAGCTCTGAACCGGAGGAGGAGGAGCCGCAGCAGGCATCAACATCGCAACAGGTTGCATCTGGCAGGCCTGTATCTGGCCAAAAACGTGTGGCAAAACCAAAAACAGTTGTAGGACAGCGTGGCCATCCGGATAAAGTAGCTCAGTGTGCAATGCCTAAAAAGGTATCCGATAGTAGGAAGAGTGCAGTCTGGCATTTTTTTAACCAAGATCCAAATGATCAGTGCAAAGTCATCTGTAAGAAATGCTCAAGGACCTTCAGCAGAGGTCAGAATGTTAAAAATCTAAATACAAGTTGCATGCGTAGACATTTAACCACCATGCACTTGCAAGCCTGGACTAACTACCAAACGTCCTTTAACTTTGTTGCACCCTCTCACAATGAAGCTAGTCAGCAACGCTACATCCCTTCCATCACTGTAAGCCCACCGTTTACCACACCACCTGGAGCTAATGTGGAGGTTTTGTCGCAAGGCCGAAGCAGTCAGGGAATCACCAGGTTCTTGGTAGGAAACACTGTATGTAGGCCAACAGCAAGAATACCATCACCAACCCTCTCTCAGTCTGCCATGTCCACCGGCAACCCCGCTAGTTCCACCATATGCAGCTCTCCAGTCCAGCTCACCCTACAAGAGACTCTCGTTAGAAAAAGGAAGTACTCATCCTTTCATCCGCGTACACAGGGTTTGAATTCCCACATTGCTAGACTAATCTCGTTAGAGATGATGCCCTACCGGTTGGTTGAAAGCAGTACCATGCTATGACCTACCCAGTCGACGCTTCTTTGTGAGAAAAGCCATCCCAGCCCTCTACCAGCATGTCAAATGTCATTGTCCATACACTCAGGCAATCAGTCAGTAGAAAGGTGCACCTCACAACAGATGCATGGACGAGTAGGCATGGCCAGGGACGTTACGTGTCCATCACGGCGCACTGGGTTAATGTGGTGGATGCTGGGTCCACAGGGGACAGCCATAAAGGGACAGTTCTGCCTAGCCCACGATCTAGGAAACAGTTGGCAGTAGGCGTTCGACACCCCTCCTCCTCCTCCAGAAGCGAAAGCTTGTCCACAGAGCGCAGTCGCCTGACCACTCCATCCACAGCTGCCAGTGTTGCACACGAGGTGTCACATTATGGAACAGCTAGTGGTAAGCGTCAGCAGGCTGTGTTGGAAATGAAGTGTTTGGGTGACAACAGACACACCGCGGAAGTATTGGCCGAGTACTTGTGGCAAGAAACTCAGTCATGGCTGGGCAGTGTATCTTGAGGCAGGCAAGGTAGTCAGTGATAACGGAAGGAATTTTATGGCTGCCATAGCTATTTCAGAACTGAAACACATACCTTGCCTGGCTCACACCTTGAACCTGGTGGTGCAGTGCTTCCTGAAAAATTATCCGGGGTTACCAGCCCTGCTCCTGAAGGTGCGAAGACTTTGCTCGCACATCCGCCGGTCGTCCGTACACTCCAGCCGTATGCTGAAACATCAGTGATCGCTGAAGCTTCCCCAGCACCGCCTAATAATCGACGTTGCAACAAGGTGGAACTCCACACTGCACATGCTTCAGAGGCTGTGAGAACAGAGGCGTGCTGTAATGTATTTGTGGGAGGATACACATACACGGGCAGGCAGTTGGATGGCAGACATGGAGTTGTCTGGTGTGCAGTGGTCGAAGCTACAAGACCTCTGTCAAGTCCTGCAGTGTTTTGAGGAATGCACACGGCTGGCAAGTGCAGATGACGCCATCATAAGCATGAGCATCCCACTAATGCGTCTGCTGATGCAAAGTTTGACGCACATTAAGGAGCAGGCGTCTGCGGCCGAGGAGGAGGGAAGCCTTGATGACAGTCAGCCATTGTCTGCTCAGGGAACTCTCCTGGACGAGGTGGCGGATGAAGAGGAGAAGGAGGAGGATGAGTATTTTTTGGATGAGGAAGCTTCTCAGGGGGCAATAGAAACTGGTGGCATTGCAAGGCCAGGTTCAGGGTTTTTGAGGGAGACAAGTAAAGTTGATTTGCCCAAAAGTGCTCCTCAACCCAGCACAAGCAGTGAATTGACAACTGGAACATTGGCCCACATGGCGGATTATGCCTTGCGTATCCTAAAAAGGGACCCCCGCATTATAAAAATGATTACCGAGGACGATTACTGGTTGGCCTGCCTCCTGGATCCACGCTATAAGGGGAAACTGCAAAATATCATGCCACATGAGAACCTTGAACAAATATTGGCAACCAAACAAGCAACTCTTGTTGACCGTTTGATTCAGGCATTCCCAGCACACAGCGCCGGTGATGGTTCTCACACGAGCTGCAGGGGGCAACAGGGCAGAGGTGTTAGAGGTGCGCAAATCAGAAGTGGCATTGGACAGAGGGGTTTTCTGACCAGGTTGTGGAGTGATTTCGCAATGACCCTAGACAGGACAGGTACTGCAGCATCGATTCAAAGTGACAGGAGACAAAATTTGTCCAGTATGGTTACTAACTATTTTTCCTCCCTTATCGATGTTCTCCCTCACCCGTCATTCCCATTTGATTACTGGGCATTCAAAATAGACACCTGGCCTGAATTGTCCGAATATGCATTGCAGGAGCTAGCTAGCCCAGTGCTATCAGAAATAGTATTCAGTGCTGCTGGTTCAATACTGACCGAAAAAAGGACTCGTCTGGCTACCCAAAATGTTGATGATCTAACCATCATTAAAATGAACCACTCATGGATTTCTAATTATTTTGCCCCACCTTTCCCGGCTGACATCTAGCTTTCCTTTAAAAAGGTCTTGCTTTTGGACTGGTCTTAGTGACTGTTCCAATCTCTTAATTTGCAGCTGCTGTATGTCCAGCATATGACATGTTTACACCTCCCTAAATGGGCTGACTCCCCTCACGGGGCCATGGTCTCGCCACTTGGCGCAAGCACCCGTGAGAGTGCCGTTTGTCAGAAGAGGTGAGTGTGCCCACTTTTGGTCAACGGCACTGGCACTGGGTCCCTCATAGTACAATGAAGTGTCTCTGGCGGTGGTGGTGCGCACCCAACGTCAGACACACCGTTGTAACATGAGGGGCCTTGGGCCAGTACCGCCGGGCACGAGAGTGTGTACCCCCAGCTCAAACTGTGCTCTACCACTTGCAAAATTATCTCTCACTGCTCCACCGCTGTTTAGTCTATGCAGTGAAATACTTCAATGCCTGGCACTCACAGTACCAATTTGTTGACATGTATAATGCTAGTTAAAATATTCAGTGGCCCTGTCCTACATTTACATCAGTAAATACTTTGCGCCAAATAACAATGTCTGAAAGTCAGCAGAGGAGCCCACCCCTGTACCTAAGTATGCCACCCTTTTCTTTTGGTTTGGTTTTTTTGCGAGACATTAACATCTATGTATTATTTTGGAGTACTAACTGTGTCAGACACTCCTTCCAATTGTCCTCCGCTGACCACACCAATGCTGCCTGTGTACCCTTGCAAGATAAATGAAACTGCATTGAGCCTAATTTTTTTCTTTTAGGCCTACTAAGTCTGTCTGCGGTCCCTCCTACCAATTGTCCTCCGCTGACCACACCAATGCTGCCTGTGTACCCCTGCAAGATAATTGAAACGGCATAGAGCCTATTTTTTTATTTTAGGCCTACTAAGTCTGTCTGCGGTACCTCCTTCCAATTGTCCTCCGCTGACCACACCAATGCTGCCTGTGTACCCCTGGAACCTATTTAAAAGTGCATAGAGCCTGCTTTTTTTATTTTAGGCCTACTAAGTCTGTCTGCGGTCCCTCCTTCCAATAGTCCTCTGCTGACCACACCAATGCTGCCTGTGTACCCCTGGAACCTATTTAAAAGTGCATAGAGCCTACGTTTTTTATTTTAGGCCTACTAAGTCTGTCTGCGGTCCCTCCTTCCAATTGTCCTCCACTGACCACACCAATGCTGCCTGTGTACCCCTGGAACCTATTTGAAAGTGCATAGAGCCTACTTTTTTATTTTAGGCCTACTAAGTCTGTCTGCGGTCCCTCCTTCCAATAGTCCTCCGCTGACCACACCAATGCTGCCTGTGTACCCCTGGAACCTAATTAAAAGTGCATAGAGCCTACATTTTTTATTTTAGGCCTACTAAGTCTGTCTGTGGTCCCTAATTCCAATAGTCCTCCGCTGACCACACCAATGCTGCCTGTGTACCCCTGGAACCTATTTAAAAGTGCATAGAGCCTAATTTTTTTATTTAAAGGCCTACTAAGTCTGTCTGCGGTCCCTCCTTCCAATAGTCCTCTGCTGACCACACCAATGCTGCCTGTGTACCCCTGGAACCTATTTAAAAGTGCATAGAGCCTGCTTTTTTTTTATTTTAGGCCTACTAAGTCTGTCTGCGGTCCCTCCTTCCAATAGTCCTCCGCTGACCACACCAATGCTGCCTGTGTACCCCTGGAACCTATTTAAAAGTGCATAGAGCCTACGTTTTTTAATTTAGGCCTACTAAGTCTGTCTGCGGTCCCTCCTTCCAATTGTCCTCCACTGACCACACCAATGCTGCCTGTGTACCCCTGGAACCTTTTTAAAAGTGCATAGAGCCTGCTTTTTTTATTTCAGGCCTACTAAGTCTGTCTGTGGTCCCTCCTTGCAATAGTCCTCCGCTGACCACACCAATGCTGCCTGTGTACCCCTGGAACCTATTTGAAAGTGCATAGAGCCTACTTTTTTGTTTTAGGCCTACTAAGTCTGTCTGCGGTCCCTCCTTCCAATAGTCCTCTGCTGACCACACCAATGCTGCCTGTGTACCCCTGGAACCTATTTAAAAGTGCATAGAGCCTGCTTTTTTTTATTTTAGGCCTACTAAGTCTGTCTGCGGTCCCTCCTTCCAATAGTCCTCCGCTGACCACACCAATGCTGCCTGTGTACCCCTGGAACCTATTTAAAAGTGCATAAAGCCTACTTTTTTTATTTTAGGCCTACTAAGTCTGTCTGCGGTCCCTCCTTCCAATTGTCCTCCACTGACCACACCAATGCTGACCGTGTACCCATGTAACCTTTTTTAAACCGGCATCGAGCCAACCCTGTGGTGTAAGGCCTACTAGCAGTGTCTGTCTGCGCCACTCAATACAGCTGTCCTCTTAAAAAAAATTACCTGCAATTGTCAGGTTTTCAGCCTATTAGAATTTTAAAACTGCGGTGGGGCTGCTAGTTTGGTTGGGGCCTACTAACAGTGTCTGCCGCTCCAAGGTGTTCTCCAGGTTGCCTTTCCTGACCTTCTATCTTCAGGCTCTTGTTAAATAGTTGTTAAATGGAACAAATGCAGTGGGGCTACTAGTTTGGTTGGGGCCTACTAACGGTGTCTGCCGCTCCTTGCTGTTCTCCTGGTTTCCTGTCCTGAACTTCGATCTTCAGGCTCTCATTAAGTAGTTGTTAATATAACACTGCATTTGGCCTACTAGTTTGGTTGGGGCCTACTAATGGTGTCTGCCGCTCCTTGCTGTTCTCCTGGTTTCCTGTCCTGAGCTTCGATCTTCAGGCTCTCATTAAGTAGTTGTTAATATAACACTGCATTTGGCCTACTAGTTTAGTTGGGGCCTACTAACGGTGTCTGCCGCTCCTTGCTGCTCTCCTCCACTGAACAAAGCAGTGCCGCCTGTTTACTACTGTTACCAATCTTGAACTGCATTTAGACTACTTACTGACTTGGGCCTACTCACTGTGTCAGCCTCTCATTATAGTTGTCCTCCACTGAACAAAGCAATGCCGCCTGGTTAGTCCTGTTACCAATTTTGAAATGCATTTAGCCCACTTTATTATTTGGGCCTATATCTGTGTTTCCTCCTAATCTTTCCCATTGCCCAGCCAGTGCTAGATCACTCTGCTGGTACATTGACCCAGACCGCTACATTCCCCTTGCACGCTACACAGCCAGATTCTGACCCTGCTGAAAGTGAGGTTCCCCTTCCCGCATACTATACCACCTTACACGGGGACAAAGAGGAAGGTGCAGATGAAAGTGCTGGTTCCTTCATCAGGTGGGGGGAGTAATGTCACTGGCACAGGGCCCCTTATAGTACGCAAAAGTGTCGCTGCCGGTGGGAGGCGCCCCCGCCGTGCAAACACACCGCCGTATTTTGAGGGGCCCTGTGCCATTGCCAATGCTAACGAGTGGGCCCCCCCTTCTTGCTCAGGATCACAGCACTTGCAAAGTTGAAATACTTACCTCTCCCTGCTCCACTGCCGTGGTCCACGTTTCCTGGGCCCACTAAATACTTGACCCAGCCATACCCCCCACAACTTTAGCCAAATGACCCCCAATGTCCAATGCCTAACTATTATTATAAGGTAAATTAAGATTGACAAACTTCAGTACCAAGAATGGATGTTTTTGCCATTAAAATGGGCACTGTAGGTGTTTTCCTGGCCTCCATTCACTGCCGACTATGCTTCCCCATTGACTTGCATTGGGTTTCGTGTTTCGGTCGATCCCCAACTTTTCGCGATAATCAGCCGATTTCACTCGACTCGACTTTTGAGATAGTCGGGTTTCGCGAAACCCGACTTGACCCTAAAAAAGTAAAAGTCGCTCAACCCTAGTGGAGAGCTTATCCCAGAAGTTGTCATTCACAAAGTCTTGGAAAACGACTGGGACATTACAGAGCCAAAAGGGCATCACTAGATATTCATAATGCCCATCCCTGGTATTAAAGGCTGTCTTCCATTCGTCCCCCTCACGGATGCGAATCAGGTTATAAGCACCCTGCAGATCTAATTTGGTAAATACCCTTGCTCCCCGTAACCTATCGAAGAGCTCAGATATCATAGGCAACGGGTACTTATTCTTGACGGTGATGTCGTTAAAACCCCTGTAATCTATGCATGGATGTAGATCTCCATTCTTTTTCTGCACGAAGAAGAACCCCGTCCCTGCACGTGACACTGACTTCATAATGAACCCTCTTGCCAAATTCCCCTGGATGTATTGGGACATAGCCTCCGTCGCCGGGAGAGAGAGGGGATAGACCCGTCCCCGAGAAGGTTCAGCTCCAGGCATGAGGTCAATAGGACAGTCATACGGGCGGTGAGGCGGAAAGGTCTCCGCAGCCTTCATAGAGAACCCATCTGCATAGGACCACTAACACTTGGGAAGGGAAGTAAGATCTGTGGGTTTCTCTGTAGTGGAAACCTGAATGGACTCCCTCACACATCTGACCTTACAAGATTCACTCCAACCCAATATCCTCCCTGTGGTTCACTCAATATGTGGGGAGTGGAAACGGAGCCAAGGTATTCCTAGCAGAATCTCATCTATTCCCTCTGGAATGACTAGAAGGGAGATAATCTCCTGATGGGAAGGCTTTTATTTTCTAGGGGTTTATGGCCACTCGTCTGATGACTCCACGATATCTCTGTTTCATTCAACCTTGAAAAGTGGCCACTTGAAGGTGTGGGTGAAACCAGAGTTAATACATAGTGTTAGTCATATTTATCTGGTCTTATATAGTGAATAAGACAGATGCCAAAACTGGGATACCTGTACATGTACAGTGTGCTGATAACTGCAGTATTGAGGATGCCCATGCAGTGTAGGTAACCTCCCAGGGGTTCTCTGTCTTGGTGTTGCTTCTCTGATATTCCAGACGGATGATGTTTAAAAGCCTCTTGGTGATTATCTAACTCTACTGCATGTAGTTAATCTTCATATATACGTAATCACTATATTTATTTAATCCTTATATGTACTGTATGTTAACACATATAAAAAGTGTACGCACTCACACTATTCAATCATACTATTCCTTGAATTTTGTAGTTTGCAATGAAATTGCCTTGCATTGCAAGTATTAGCCATTTTTAAAGCCGTATCTGAACCTTAGTGTTAAAAACATGTCAAATAAAATTGCCAAATTCTCCTGTAAATAATTGTGCAAAGAGGGAACCATCATACCATTAAAAAATACAAGTGAATTTTCCTGGGCCCATCCAGTATGTGGGTTCCAAGGCCTAATGGGGTGCATATGACAGACTATGCAGCTGGGCTCACCTTCCTGCCAATGTATAAAACAAAGGAGTATAGAGCACAAAATGCATATTGTGAAATGGATTTTCATGGGCCCATACAGTATGTGGGTTCCAAGAGTAAGGGGGCATATGAATTGGTAGCAGGGCAGGCCTTGCATTCAATGCAACATTTTTTCAGGAGGCCATCCTGGACATCTTATGAAAGGAGTATTGTGGTGCGTCATAATTCTTGGCAGCCCATCCACTCACAGCATAGGCTACAACAGCTTAGGAGACCCACTGTTTCATAATGGCCATTTAAAGGGAACCTGTCACCCCCAAAATGGAAGTTGATCTAAGCCCACCGGCATCAGGGGGATTATCTATAACATTCTGGAATGCCCACGTAGTATATAACACAACCCATGTAGTATATAGCACAGCCACGTAGTATATAGCACATACACTTAGTATATAACACAGCCCACGAAGTATATAACCCAGGCCACGTAGCATATAGCACAGCCACTTAGTGTATAACATAGCCCACGTAGAATATAGCACAGCCCACGTACTATATAACACAGCCCACGTAGTATATAGCACAGCCACAAAGTATATAACACAGCTCACGTAGTATATAACACAGCCAACGTAGTATACAACACAGCCACTTAGTATATAACACAGCCACTTAGTATATAACATAGCCCACATAGTATATAGCACAGCCACTTAGTATATAACACAGCCCACATAGTATATAACATGGCCCACGTAATATACAGCACAGCCACTTAGTATATAGCACAGCTCATGTACTAGTATACAGCACAGCCAGCATCTTACCCCCCCCCCGAGAATGGCCCCACAGTCCAGTACTCACAGTTATGGAAAAAAAACCACACTCCTCACCTCTCCTCGTGCCCGCGCTGCTCCTAGCTCCTGCCTCGGCGGCTGCCACTGCACTGCTTAGCACACAGTGAGTGCACGATGACACATCATCGCATCATCGCGCACCCGCCGTGTCAGCGGCAGAGCTGGGAATGATGGGAGAGGGAGTGTCATCTGACGGCCCTGCCTGCAGGGGCCCCCTGGAGCCTCCGGACCCTGGTGCAACTGCACAGTTTGAACCGGCGGCATGTCCGACCATGGGTTAGGGTTAGGTTTTGGCCTAGAGTTGGGATTAGGATTGGGATTAGGGTTAGGTTTAGGTTTGTGGTTAGGGTTATGGTTAGGGTTGGGATTAGGGGTGTGTTTTGGGTTAGTGTTGGAGTTGGAATTGGGGGTTTTCCACTGTTTAGGCACATCAGGGGCTCTGCAAACGCGACATGGCATCTGATCTCAATTCCAGCCAATTCTGCATTGAAAAAGTCAAACGGTGCTACTTCCCTTCCGAGCTCTGCCATGCGCCCAAACAGTGGTTTACCCCTACATATGGGATATCAGCGTACTCAGGACTAATTGCACAACAACTTTTGAGGTCCAATCTCTACTGCTACCCTTGGGAAAATAAAAAAAATTGGGGACTAAAAGATCATGTTTGTGGAAAAAATATGATTTTTTTTTATTTTCACGCCGGGGCGCCATAAACTTTAGGGAAACACCTGGGGGTTCAAAGTTCTCACCACACATCTAGATACATTCCATAGGGGGTGTAGTTTCCAAAATGGGGTTACTTGTCGGAGGTTTCCACTAGGCACATCAGGAGCTGTTCAAATGTGACATGGCGCCCGCAGACCATTCCATCAAAGTCTGCATCCTAAAACTTCACTACTTCCCTTCCGAGCCCCGACATGTGCCCATAGGGTAGTTTTCTCCCACGTATGGAGTATCAGCATACTTATGACAAATTGAACAATAATTTTTGGGTCCAATTTCTCCTGTTACCATTGGGAAAATAAAAAAATTGGATCTGAAGTAATTTTTTTGTGAGGAAAAAGTTAAATGTTCATTTTTTTTAGGATTCCAAAAATTCCTGTGAAGCAACTGAAGGGTTACTAAACGTCTTCAATGTGGTTTAGCTCACCTTGAGGGGTGCAGTTTTTAGAATGGTGTCACTTTTGGGTATTTTCTATCATGTAGACCCCTCAAAGTGATTTGAAATGAGATGTGGTCCCTAAAAAAAAATGGTGTTGTAAAAATGAGAAATCTCTAGTCAAATTTTAACCCTTATAACTACCCAACAAAAAAAACTTGGTTACAAAATTGTGCTGCTGTAAAGTAGACATATGGGAAATGTTACTTAGTAAGTACTTTTTGTGATATATCTGTGTGATTTAAGGGCATGAACATTCAAAGTTGGAAAATTGTGAAATTTTCAAAAATTTTGCCAAAATTCCTTTTTTTTCACAAATAAACGCAGGTAATATCAAAGAAAATTTAGCACTGTCATGAAGAACAATATGTCATGAGAAAACAATGTCTGAATCACCGGGATCCATTGACGTGTTACAGTGATCAGAAATGTAAAAATTGGCCTGGTAATTAACATGCAAACCACCCTTGGGGGTAAAGGGGTTAAATCCATGCTTTACCCATTTTTTTTATAACTGTACACAGGCAGCAATTACATATGAAACATATAGATAATTAAAGGGGAATTTCCAAATGAAATAATGTTAACATAACACATTACTAATATACATGGCTTCAACATATTTCACAGTACACAAGAGTAAGTGCAAAACACATACATTGCCAGACAACAAACATGAGGCATCACTTGACATGCAAAAAAGGGTTACATAGGTCCCAAGTGGAGGAGGGGCAAACGAGGGTCTTTGTCATCTCCTTACAGGCACACTCACATCAGTCGCTGGCCGGCAACCATTTTAACATGAGGGCAACAGATCTGTAAGAAGAGGATGCCATGTGAGAGTGCAGATAGGTAAGGGGATTTTTGTTTCTTCTGTAAAAGTTGCGGCCAAGACAAGAGATGTGGGGGCAGCCAAGCCAAGGGACAGTGGGGTCAGCTAAGCCAATGGACAGTAGGGCCAGACAGCCAAGGGGGCCAGCCAAGGCAATGAACAGTGGAGCCAGCCAGGCCAAGGGACAGGGGGGCCAGCCAAGCCAAGTGACATAGGGAGCCAGCCAAGCCAAGGGACATAGGGGCAAGCTATGCCAAGGGACATAGGGTACAAGGATGGATCACAGTATTAAATAAAGAGGGCCATGATGAGTGACTAAATTACTGGCAAGTGTGGGAAAATAAGTATTTGATCCCCTACCAACCTTTAAGAGTTCTGGCTCCTACAGACCAGTTAGACACTCCTAATCAACTAGTTACCTGCATTAATGACAGCTGTCTTACATAGTCACCTATATAAAAGATTCCTGTCCACAGACTCAATTAATCAGTCAGACTTTGACCTCTACAACATGGGCAAGGCCAAAGAGCTTTATAAGGATGTCAGAGACAAGATGATATACCTGAACAAAGCTGGAAAGGCTACAAAATCATAAGAAAGACGCTGGGTGAGAAGGAGACAACTGTTGGTGCAATAGTAAGAAAATGGAAGAAATACAAAATGACTGTCAATCATCATCAATCTGGGGCACTATGCAAAATCTCATCTCATGGGGTATTCCTGATCATGAGAAAGGTGAGAGATCAGCCAAAAACTACACGGGGGAAACTTGTTAAAGGGACACTGTCACCTGAATTTGGAGGGAACAATCTTCAGCCATGGAGGCGGGGTTTTCGGGTGTTTGATACACCCTTTCCTTACTCGCTGGCTGCATGCTGGCTGCAATATTGGATTGAAGTTCAATCTCTGTCCTCCGTAGTACATGCCTGCACAAGGCACGATTGCCTTGTGCAGGCATGTACTACGGAGGACAGAGATTGAACTTCAATCCAATATTGCAGCCAGCGGGTAAGGAAAGGGTGTATCAAACACCCGAAAACCCCGCCTCCATGGCTGAAGATTGTTCCCTCCAAATTCAGGTGACAGTGTCCCTTTAATGATCTCAAGGTAGCTGGGACCACAGTCACCAATAAAACCATTGCTAACACATTAAGCCGTAATGGTTTAAAATCCTGCAGAGCCCGCAAGGTCCCCCTGCTCAAGAAGGCACATGTGCAAACCCATCTGAAGTTTGCTAATGAACACCTGTATGGTTCTTTGAGTGATTGGGAGAAAGTGCTGTGGTCAGATGAGACAAAAATTGAGGTCCTTGGCATTAACTCAACTCGCCATGGTTGGAGGAAGAAAAATGCTGCTTATGACCAAAAGAACACTGTCCCCACTGTCAAGCATGGAGGTGGAAATATTATGTTTTGGGGGTGTTTCTCTGCTAAGGGCACAGGACTACTTCACCACATCAGTGGGAGTATGGATGGAGCCATGTACTGTAAAATCACGAGTGACAATCTCCTTCCCTCCGCCAGGACATTAAAAATGGGTCGTCGCTGGGTCTTCCAGCAAGACAATAACCCAAATCATACAGCCTAGGCAATAAAGGAATGGCTCAAAAAGAAGTACATTTAGGTCATGGAGTGGCCTAACCAGTCTCCAGACCTTAATCCCATAGAAAATTTATGGAGGGAGTTGAAACTCTGAGTTACGAAGCGACAGCCTCAAAATTTTAATGATTTAGAGATGATCTGCAAAGAGGAGTGGACTGAAATTCCTCCTGACATGTGCACCATCCTCATCATCAACTACAAAAAGCGTCTGACTGCTGTGCTTGCCAACATGGGTTTTGCCACCAAGTATTAAGTGTTGTTTGCCAGGGGAATCAAATACTTATTTCTCATTGCAAAATGCAAAGAAATTTATAGAATTTATACAATATGATTTTCTGTATTTTATTTTTGATATTCTATCTCTCAATGTTAAAATTAACCTACCATTAAAATTAAAGACTGTTTATGTCTGTCAGTGGTCAAACTTACAAAATCAGCAAGGGATCAAATTATTTCCTTCACTGTAGAAGGTGGGGTGATTGAAAGGTGCTTACAATAAAGCCACAAGTCTAAAGTCCAGTGGAGGATTTGTATTCCTCTTTATGTGGCTTAGCTTTTAATTTTACTATTGGAAAACTACCAAAATCCAAAATATCCGAGGCTCCAAAAACTTCTCATATTGATAAAATATAACTTTCGTTCGGTTTTAAAAATGAGGTAGATGGAAAAAGCGAAGTTTCAGCCATAGTAGACCTTTTTCATGACAAAAGTACAAGTTTTTAAAAATCAGCCATGGTTTCGTATATTTTGGATTTTGATGCTGCTTTGGATCTTGTGGAGGGTTGTTGCGAGTGTTCAGAGAGTGGCTTTTGGTGCAAGAGAAATGACACTGGTCTCTGACATAGAACTACTTTATCCCAAACTACAAAAGACAATACAAAGAGGAATCTTATCATATATATATATGTCAGGCCACTAAGGGAAGGAACAAAGTATGAGAAACGGGTGTGAAAACAGGAGAGGAAAGAGAGAAAGAGGTGGAAAATGAAACAATGCTACGAGCAGATAAAACGTGGTAAGGAAAAGAAAAGAAAATATAAGAAAAGTGACTAAAAGGAAACAAAAATAAAATAGAAATAAAAGTTAACAAAGAAAAAGAAAAGAAAAAATAAAATTAATAAAAATAACAAAATTACAATAAAGGGAAAATTAAAGATAAAGGAGGAAAAAAAATGAAAAATGGACAATAAGGAATAAAAAATAAAACATTAATAAATAAATAACAATAAAAAATAATAATAGAAAAAGCCAGATATGCTCCAGATTCCTAAATACATAGGACGATGAGATTCCGGATATAACATGCATCAAGAAGAGTTTGCTTTTTTCTTGAACTAATATATACTTTGATCTCTGCTACATTCACATAATACTGATCCTGCAGATGAGTGCAATGTCCTATATATTAATATATTTTACTGTATTGCAGTCATCTATTGTTAATTGTACGATACAATACCTGCAACATGGTTTTAAAATGATTATTTACAGATGTTTGTAACATTATTCAGATTTGTATCTCATTGCTGTATGTTTGTAACGTTTATTATACAGAATTCTGTAAGAAACGAGTTAAAAAAAAAAAATAATTCTGCATAAAGATATTCTCATAAGAAATACCAAGTCTCATTTTTATTTTCCTAAATATTCAGGGGTTTATCAATCTTTTGAACTATCCGACAGCGCTGTAGTTGTTCAATAATTAAATGTTTCATCAAATATACAAAGAGAGCGCACAGTGCATATATATATATATATATATATATATATATATATATATATATATATATGTACACATCAGCAAAAGTTTGGTTCGCATCCTCCAAATTTGATATCTATCCATCTATAAAGAAGAAATCCATCTTTCTATCTATCTAGGTGACATCATAATAAGACTGATGTCACAAGTGATGTGATGACATCCTCACATTCTATATTCCAGTGTTACAGCCTACGGAAATCACTGCCTTACAGACTCCCAAGGGTGAGGTAGCCCCTTTTGTTTTTCGTGGCAAGCGAAGCAAAAAGTGATTACAAAATGGATAAAGAGAGAAGAAGAGCCCAAAGAGATCGGGTTCTGAGAGAGAGGAGAGGAATAAATGAAGAGCAGGTACCATTGTTCGCTCTAGGGCGAAAAGACTTTACTCTACCGGACATGGACACTGACGCCTCAGAAATGGCGTCCAAACGTCAAACTCTGGACAAAATGAGAAAGACCAAAAGACATGAAATCCTTAAAGAGAAAAGGAAAATGGAGACCCTCATGGAGTCTCACTCTGCAGCCTCCGCTGAGCTTCAGAGGGACATTATAATCTCCTTGAAAAAAATTGGAGATCTGGTCCCTGAAATACGGAGGAGGAACAAAGATGCCATCCTCAATAAGCGGAGAAACATCAGCGCAGAGTTAGAGCTGGAAGAGGTTCTCCAAGATTCACCGAGGGATGTCACATCCTCCAGATCTGAACGTCTGGAGACACCAAACCTACAAAGAGCCGCATCCCAGAAGAGGATCATTATAAATGGGAATGATGCGTTACAGAGGTCCAGGACATCAGCTGAGAACATCTACATCCCAGAGAACAAACAGCTGAGTGATTCTCCACCAAACACACCACTGGATAAAGAGGAACCAGGTAAGATGGAAACTCCTCTGTATAGTAAGACTGGGGTGAGGGGGATTATACTCCTAATATTATGTTCTGGCCTCAGTTATCAAAAGTGCAGAAAAACTGTCCTTGTTGTCCATAGCAACCAATCACAATGCAGCTTTCATTGTTCTATAGAATGTTAAGAAATGGAATCTGTGCTGTGATTCGTTGCTATGGGCAACAGGAGTTTTTTTTGTTATTGGACTGTTATGATTAATGAGAGCACAAATATTAGACATTTCCTGCTCATTTACATAATTCAGTTTACAATTATAATATACTAGATGGCAGCCCGATTCTAAAGAATCGGGAGTCTAGAATCCATATATACTTTATTTATTCAAATGTAAGAATAATACAATTAATAAATAATAGTAAGAAAGAACAAAAAATGGCTGCACTCACCAGCTCTTGACAATTCTTGTTATTTAAGGTAGTTACACAGGATCCATGAACATGCTTATGAGGGGAGGGATGAAAGACATCAGACGATCACTGAGGAGTTGGAAGGTGTATCGTGGTCAGAGTTTATTAATATGGAGGTGCAAGCGGTTTTTTTGCGCCATTCACGGCGTGCACCAGCTGCATTTGGTAATGGTTTGTTTGTTGCCTTAGAAGAGTCAGGTGTGAAGCATGTCTTATAAGCAGACTTAACAGTGTGCAGGCGACGGCGTTTATCATTTGGAGTGTAAGTAGGACAGTGTTTGCGCTTACGTGCAGATTTACCAACGGTTAAAGGAGCTTCAAGCTGCACACATTCTATGAATGGAGACAAAGAAGCTGTATTGTGGGCAGAATCTATGACTGAGGACGTGGAAATATTATGTTTGCAACGTTGAGAGCGTGCAGCAACAGCTTTATTACTTAATCGATTAGTTTTGTCCTCAAAAGACTCATTAGTAATGCGTTTATTGCAAGCAGCATTAACAGTGTCCAGGCGCTTATGTCTCTCCTCTGTAGTCTCGTTAGCACGCTGTTTGTGCTTACGTGCGGCATCGGCGGCTTTTCGCTCAGCGTCATTGGTATACTTATTATCAGACCTGATGTTACATGCGCCATCAGCAGCTTTGGGCTCTGTGTCATTAGTATACTTAACAGTGTCCAGGCGCTTGCATCTCTCCTCTGTACTCTTGTTAGCACGCTGTTTGCGCTTACGTGCGGCATCGGCGGCTTTTCGCTCTGCATCATTACCATACTTTATATCAGACCTGATCTTACGTGCGCCATCAGCAGCTTTGGACTCTGTGTCATTAGTATACTTAACAGTATCCAGGCGCTTGCATCTATCCTCTGTACTCTTGTTAACACGCTGTTTGCGCTTACGTGCGGCATCGACGGCTTTTCGCTCTGCATCATTACCATACTTTATATCAGACCTGATCTTACGTGCGCCATCATAAGCTTTGGACTCTGTGTCATTAGTATACTTAACAGTGTCCATGCGCTTGCATCTATCCTCTGTACTCTTGTTAGCACGCTGTTTGCGCTTACGTGCGGCATCGGCGTCTTTTTGCTCTGCATTATTAGTATACTTTCTATCAGACCTAATCTTACGTGCGCCATCACCAGCTTTGGGCTCTGTGTCATTAGTATCCTTACTATTAGAGCTCATGTTGGCTAAGCTAAACAGCTTTAAGCGTGGTGGTGGCAAACAACAGGTTAATAAGAGGCAGTGTCAGGTAGTAGGAAAATAGCCAGTTAATAATAGGCATTAGTTCTTTGCAGGAATGCAGATATTAATAAATAGGCAGTTTATATTGCAGAGAAATTGCTGGGCAATAATGGACAATGTCCTTATGTGGCAAATAATAGAGCAATATACCCAATGTGGCAAAGAAGAGGTTAATAAACGGCAGTCTCTCAGTATAACAGTCAGTGAATAATAGGCAGTATATGGAGAAAACACCAAACAAAAGTTCAAAATTGGTGTGAAAATGTCACTGAACCACTTCACAACTAAATATATATAGTTTTGGTAAATGGTATTATCATTTTTTTGACGAAATTCGGCAGGAGCTTGAAGAGCAACGTCACTGGGCCCGCCTCCACGCAGTAGAAACTTGCTGTGAGGTAAAAATTCAAAAATCACACCAAAATGGCGGGCGGAGTGTGTCATAGTACGGCACGTTTCTGATTGGTCGCTCGCAGCAGGCGGCAACCAATCAGACACTGGACACCGTTGACGTCACCTATCTCCGGACATTAGCTCCGGACATTAGCTCCGGACATTAGCTCCGGACATTAGCTCCGGACATTATCTCCGCACATTAGCTCCGGACATTAGCTCCGGACATTAGCTCCGGACAAAGCCACGGAAGTTGGCACAAATTGCAGGAAGTAGTATTCTAGGCAATTAATCTCCGGACATTAGCTCCGGACATTAGCTCCGGACATTAGCTCCGAACAAAGCCACGGAAGTTGGCACAAATTGCAGGAAGTAGTATTCTAGGCAATTATATATTAGACTAGATGGCAGCCCGATTCTAAAGAATCGGGAGTCTAGAATCCATATATACTATATTTATTCAAATGTAAGAATAATACAATTAATAAATAATAGTAAGAAAGAACAAAAAATGGCTGCACTCACCAGCTCTTGACAATTCTTGTTATTTAAGGTACAGTTACACAGGATCCATGAACATGCTTATGAGGGGAGGGATGAAAGACATCAGACGACAACTTTGCGTGTTGTGGGCAGTGTCAGGTAGTAGGAAAATAGCCAGTTAATAATAGGCAATAGTTCTTTGCAGGAATGCAGATATTAATAAATAGGCAGTTTATATTGCAGAGAAATTGCTGGGCAATAATGGACAATGTCCTTATGTGGCAAATAATAGAGCAATATACCCAATGTGGCAAAGAAGAGGTTAATAAACGGCAGTCTCTCAGTATAACAGTCAGTGAATAATAGGCAGTATATGGAGAAAACACCAAACAAAAGTTCAAAATTGGTGTGAAAATGTCACTGAACCACTTCACAACTAAATATATATAGTTTTGGTAAATGGTATTATCATTTTTTTGACGAAATTCGGCAGGAGCTTGAAGAGCAACGTCACTGGGCCCGCCTCCACGCAGTAGAAACTTGCTGTGAGGTAAAAATTCAAAAATCACACCAAAATGGCGGGCGGAGTGTGTCATAGTACGGCACGTTTCTGATTGGTCGCTCGCAGCAGGCGGCAACCAATCAGACACTGGACACTGTTGACGTCACTTATCTCCGGACATTAGCTCCGGACATTAGCTCCGGACATTAGCTCCGGACAAAGCCACGGAAGTTGGCACAAATTGCAGGAAGTAGTATTCTAGGCAATTATATATTAGATGCTCTGGAGCTATTTTTGTTAACTCCTTCTTGACAGGGTAATATTCTTTTTTTCCCTCCATCTTTCGAAAGCCCATAACTTTTTTTTTTATTTTTCTGCCAATGTAGCAGTATGTGGACTTGTTTGTTTTATTGGGCTGAGCTGTAGTTTTGCAGGACACTATTCCCGGAAAACGGAAAAAAGTTCAAAAACTGATAAAATTGTGGAAAAAAGTGATTCTTCCATTTTTTATTACTGTGTTCATTCATTTGTGGTGGAAATTACCTCACAAAATGTTTCTCCACTTCAGTTCCAACTATGATAATGCTGAACATGCAGAGGGGATTTTAACAGATAATAAGGAATTATATTTATAAAGTTGTTCGTGTCCCCATTTTCTAAGACATTGTAACTTTTTGATATTGATTACAAGATGGAGCTGTGTGATTTTTTGCGTGGCAAGCTGTAGTTATTATTGATACCTTTCCTGGGTAGACAGAACATTGTGATATCTTTTTATTGCAATTGGTTAGGTGCATACAGCCCCTCAAAAAATGCAAAAAAAATCAGGTGGCATGCTATCTAAGACAGCATCTGCCTGGTACGGCACAGGCTCAGCTCCTGAACCAGCTCCATAACTTTACTGCACAACATGACAATCATTTCCAGTATGTACTCGCAATGGGGTTAATAATCTTGTATCATCTCAGCAGATGGAAGCCTTATGATACCTTGTGACGTAGCAGCCATGCCAGCAGAAGACCCGAGTGAAGCTGGAATCTGTATTTCACCCATGACAGAAATGGTCAACACTCCAAATACTATTGACCTTGCCAGCCTTAAATTTCAGACATTTCTTTCAGAGGGAGGCTACGGAAAAGTAAGTGTGAATTTATCCTCCTCCATGTTCAACCAATGTATCCTGCACAGATACACAGGAAGGATGTACATATTCATTACAGGATATTCATATGAAATGATAATTGGGATAAGCTAGTGAAATATTACACAATAATGGATGGGAGTTTGGTCTGATCTGCTGTGATTTTTCTACAGGTCATCTTGGTAGCAGATATGGTCAATGAAGGACTGCAGGCCATTAAGATCATGGACAAAAGTTCTTGTAGGGAGGACATTTTCTCAACAGAGCTAGAAGTCATGAGAATGGCTGCCGGATGCCCCTACCTAATGTCTATGCGGGCGTATATGGAGACACCAATCGATTATGGAATATCCATGGACTATATGGCTGGAGGAGACCTGTTTGACCACATGAAAGATTCAAAGTTGTTTAACACAGAGACAACAAGGTAAATGACTTGTACTAAATGTTAATAATCCACTGCTCGCACATTGTAGTCCATGAACAATGGACTATGACAACAGAAAAAAATAATAATGCAGAGGACACGTGTGTGATCTCCTCATGTTCTCTGTATGATTGTGTGTGTAACCACTGATCCACCCTTTACTTTCTACTCCACAGACTCTTTGCGGCAGAGATGGTGTGCGGACTCCAATATCTGCATGAACACGGCGTCATACATAGGTAATCATTTCATCTCCATAAATCTGTCACCTGTAACTCTCGCTTGTCTCCTTACATATCTATTGTAGAAAGTTCTTGTCATGAATTATCCTCACAATCAGTGTCTGCTCCTTCTCCCTGCAGTGACCTGAAGCCAGATAACATCCTCATCCAAGACACCGGACACATCAAAATCTCAGACTTTGGATTATCAGCCATAAATGTGTTTGAGAATGACATAGTGAATAGGTTTATTGGCACTAAGGGTTACATAGCGCCTGAGGTAAGGAACATCTCTGTGTGATTGATGGTAGGACTGAGGGATAATCTGATCCCAATGTATCCTGCTCATACGAAATCACAGTCCGGTCCTCATAGTCTCTGTGTGTAAATCCCCTATCCAGTATATTCAGCTCCTCTCCAATCTTGTGTTTCCACAGATAATGAACCGTCAAGGATACAACCATCTGGCAGACTCATTTTCCTTCGGCGTCATCTTATATATGATGAGTGTAGGTCACCGGCCATTCTATAGCGAAGGCTCAATGGACGATTACCACGAGTCTGTGTGTGAGCAAATCCTTTATTTTCCACCAGGGATCTGCATTAATACCATTGATATCCTAAAAGGGGTGAGTAAGATGAGATGGAGATAGAAGATAAGACGTGGATAGTCCATAAACATTCAAATATCAATTAAATATATTGGGGGCCCCCTGAGGAAGGAAGTTGTACATCCAAAACGCGCGTCGGGGAGGGCGGGAGATTACATGTGTCGCTGCTGTGCCATTACTTATGTGATTACAGATGCTGCCACTGTGCATCATGGTTTTTGGCTATTACTGCTTGTAACTATGTGACTCTGTCCAGGGTTCTCATGTGTTCTCCCACCGCCGCTTTGTAATGGTATGATCTGTCACTTTTTAGCCATGTTTTCTGCCATTTTGATCTTGTGTATTTAATTAATAAATATCTTTGCAATATATTTAATTGATATTTGGACTTTATTGCACTGAATAGTGTTTGTGGTGTTTCCCAGTTGGATTTCAGTGTGTCCATACGTGTCCTGAGATGTACTATGGGTCATATGCGCACTAGTGATATTGAATGGGAATATGCTGCAGCCCCATAGTTTTTTGTGTTTTTCTGCTTATTAGTCCATAGACATTGTGTAATAACTTATCACTAATAATATATAATCTAATGACTAATACTTTCTTTCATTTTCTAGCTTCTCTGCAGAACTCCATCTGCCCGATTTGCCATTACATCATCTATCAGATCACACCCATTCTTCTGCTACATAGACTGGAGCGATGTGGAGTGCGGCAGATCCGAGCCACCATTCCCATATTACTATGTAAGTACAACGCATACAGACATCCATAATGTTATCACTACCCAGTAACACACTTACCCACTATACCCCTTATTGTTATATACCCCAGTACACTGTATATACTGAATGTGAGGAGCTGATTCTCAGACTTGTGTATTTCTCTTCTTACAGCAGGACTATTAGGCTGATAACAATCAGCCCCATTCCAGTAACATCAGGAATGAAGATTTACATTTATCGGATGAGACAACTAAACTGGACTTTCTTATTTACCGGACTGTGACAAACCTACTGAGCTTCCACCACATAACATCCACGTAGATTTGAGCACCAAACATCCAGGGATTTATTCCGATCGCCATATTTGGGGTCAGGAAGGAATTTTTTTCCCTTGATATGAGGATTAGCTAAGAACGAGTCCTCAGGGTTATTTTTCGCCTTCCTCTGGATCAACATAGCAAGTAATTAAAGACTGATATTGAAAGACTTCTTTCAGCCATACTTGCTATGTCACCATCTGGACAACTCATCTACAATGTGGTGGTAAAGAGAAGAATACAGGATATTTAGAGAAAGAAGCCAGCGGCTGCTCCTTCAGTTACCGGATACAGAGAGAAAGAAGGAAGCTGCTGCTCCTTCACTTACCGGTTATGGACTGAAAAAGGGAAGCGGCTGCTCCTTCACCTACCGGTTATGGACTGAAAAAGGGAAGCGGCTGCTCCTTCACCTACCGGTTATGGACTGAAAAAGGGAAGCGACTGCTCCTTCACATGCTGGATATTTACAGACAGTAGGCAGCGGCTGCTCCTACACTTATAGAAAATGTACAGAGAGAAAGAAGCCACTGCTCCTTATCTTAGTAGGCCATGTACAGACAGAAGGAAGTGGCTGCTCCTTCACCTACTTGGCCATGTACAGACAGAAGGAAGCGGATGCTCCTTCACCTACCGGTTATGGACTGAAAAAGGGAAGCGGCTGCTCCTTCACATGCCGGATATTTACAGACAGTAGGCAGCGGCTGCTCCTACACTTATAGAAAATGTACAGAGAGAAGGAAGCGGCTGCTCCTTATCTTAGTAGGCCATGTACAGACAGAAGGAAGCGGCGGCTCCTTCACCTACTTGGCCATGTACAGACAGAAGGAAGCGGATGCTCCTTCACCTACCGGTTATGGACTGAAAAAGGGAAGCGGATGCTCCTTCACCTACCGCTTATGGACTGAAAAAGGGAAGCGGCTGCTCCTTCACCTACTTGGCCATGTACAGACAGAAGGAAGCGGATGCTCCTACACCTACCGGTTATGGACTGAAAAAGGGAAGCGGCTGCTCCTTCACCTACCGGTTATGGACTGAAAACGGGAAGCGGCTTCTCCTTCACATGCCGGATATGGACAGACAGTAGGCAGCGGCTGCTCCTACACTTATAGAAAATGTACAGAGAGAAGGAAGCGGCTGCTCCTTATCTTAGAAGGCCATGTACAGACAGAAGGAAGTGGCGGCTCCTTCACCTACTTGGCCATATACAGACAGAAGGTAGCGGCTGATCCTTCACCTACCGGTTACGGACTGAAAAAGGGAAGCGGCTGCTCCTTCACATGCCGGATATTTACAGACAGTAGGCAGCGGCTGCTCCTACACTTATAGAAAATGTACAGAGAGAAGGAAGCGGCTGCTCCTTATCTTAGTAGGCCATGTACAGACAGAAGGAAGCAGCTGCTCCTTCACCTACTTGGCCATGTACAGACAGAAGGCAGCGGCTGCTCCTTCACCTACTAGACCATGGACAGACAGAAGGAAGCGGCTGCTCCTTCACCTTCCTGCCCATTGTCAGACAGAAGGCCAAATGGTTGATCGCAATGCTGTAGGAATCCAGGAAAACTCCAACTACACAGATCACACGTCATACATTCCTGCTCTTCTCCTCTGTCATGTGTGATCCAGACCTGGATGTCCGAAATCAGCACAACTGTAAACCAAGGCCCGAGGAGCGGAATCATCATCATCTGCTCCTTTCCAGTTCCAGAGAAAGTGACTGTAACTACACACTTTATTTTATCATCAATGCAAATTAGTGAAAACTTGATTGCACAAATACATTTGTAAAACATCTATGTTGCTTTTGGTTAGATTCTTCTCATATACAGAACTGCTTTTTCTTATATCTATTAATATCATCATCAAGACCTGGACAAGGTATTTTGGTGCTTAGGCAGATGAAAACAATGGCTCCCTGCCCCCTCCCCCCCCCCCCCCCGAGACAAGGAATGGGTTAGAAACTATAATAACAGGACTCCTAATTAATGATGATCAAATATACTCGTTACTCGAGATTTCCCGAGAACGCTCGGGTGTCCTCCGAGTATTTTTTAGCGCTCGGAGATTTAGTTTTTGCCGCAGCTGAATGATTTCCATCTGTTAGCCAGCATAAGTACATGTGGGGATTCCCTAGCAACCAGGCAACCCCCACATGTACTTATGCTGGCTAACAGATGTAAATCATTCAGCTGCGGCAATAAAAACTAAATTTCCGAGCTCTAAAAAATACTGGGAGGACACCCGAGCATGCTCAGGAAATCTTGAGTAACAAGTATATTCGCTCATCACTACTCCTAGCGCTGCGGCTCTCCCCTCCAATCAGTCCGGTAACAATCTCTGATGACCATGTAAGACAGGTAATTGGATGCTGCGACACAGAGGCACAGAGCAAGGTTAATAGGGGAAAACAATTGCTAATTTAATTGTTACAGGGATAACCTCCTTGCAGGGAGCAACAGGGAATAATTCAGGTGAATATCGAGGAATACAGAGGAGAAGAACAACTCAAGGTGGCAGTTTATATATCTATCAACTTCACTTGGTGTGACTCTGGTGCCTGTCTCTTATCCTGGGTTGGGGGGCTTGCTGCCGCCTGAGGCCGGGGCTGACTTCTTCCAGCTTCCCCGCCTATCAAGTCGGTCTCACTTCTGGCTGCAGTGGGCAGTCACCGGTCTCACCAGCTAAGCCCCTAGTCCATTAGGCTGCTGCGCAGCCAAGAGCAGTCCACGGCAATCCTCCACTTGGTGTATACTGCATCGCACACTAGACAAAGTCTAAGGATCCTTGCTGCACCCGACCTTTATTGCTGCCGAATGACCTATCCTTTCTCGTGGCTCAGCATCGGTCCTCACTGACACCCCTCTCTGGTGAGAAGCCCCCTTTTTTTCCCATGCAAACTATCTTATAATCCGCTGGCTCACCACTCCCCCTCTATACTGCTCCATCCTCAATCTTCTTCCCCTCTGCAACAGTAGGCTCGGCCCCAGCAGTTCCGGAGCCAGTGCCTTGTCAGCATCCACAGCCCAGTCTTCTCCTCTACACCACTTCCATTAATTATTACCTATTTCACCAAAATACATAGTAACATAGTTATTAAGACTATGGACTTTAAGTCCATCTAATTCAACCCATAGCCTAACCTAACATGCCCTAACATGTTGATCCAGAGGAAGGCAAAAAACCCACGTGGCAAATAGTAAGCTCCACAGTAGGGAAAAAAATTCCTTCCCGACTCCACATACGGCAATCAGACTAGTTCCCTGGATCAACGCCCTATCAAGGAATCTAGTATATATATCCTGTAACATTATACTTTTCAAGAAAGGCATCCAGTCCCCTCTTAAATGTAAGTAATGAATCACTGATTACAACATCATACAGCAGAGAGTTCCATAGTCTCACTGCTCTTACAGTAAAGAATCCGCATCTGTTATTATGCTTAAACCTCCTTTCCTCCAGACGTAGAGGATGCCCCCTTGTCCCTGTCTTAGGTCTATGATTAAAAAGATCATCAGAAAGGTCTTTGTACTGTCCCCTCATATATTTATACATTAAAATAAGATCACCCCTTAGTCTTCGTTTTTCCAAACTAAATAGCCCCAAGTGTAATAACCTATCTTGGTATTTCAGACCCCCCAGTCCTCTAATAACCTTGATCGCTCTTCTCTGCACCCGCTCTAGTTCAGCTATGTCTTTCTTATACACCGGAGACCAGAACTGTGCACAGTATTCTAAGTGTGGTCAAACTAGTGAGTTGTATAGAGGTAAAATTATGTTCTCCTCATGAGCATCTATGCCTCTTTAAATGCATCCCATTATTTTATTTGCCTTTGTAGCAGCTGCCTGACACTGGCCACTGAACAGGAGTTTGTCATCCACCCATACTCCCAGGTCATTTTCATTGACGGTTTTGCCCCAAGTTTTAGAATTAAGCACATAGTTATACATCTTATTACTTCTACCCAAGTGCATGACCTTACATTTATCCCCATTAAAGCTCATTTGCCATTTATCAGCCCAAGCTTCTAGTTTACATAAATCATCCTGTAATATAAAATTGTCCTCCTCTGTATTGATTACCCTGCAGCGTTTAGTGTCATCTGCAAATATTGAAATTCTGCTCTGTATGCCCCCTCTAAATATACCAGCAAAAGTAAAAAAAAGTGTGGTGTACTTTAGGGTGAGGCATAATAGGGACCACAATTTCAATGTCTTTGAAGAATAATTCATTATTTGTGGGCCATTTACCAAATACAAGGGACAAATAGTGCATTGAATCCAAAAACGAAAGAAAAAAGTACTCACCAAGCCCGCTGCTGTAACAAATAATAAAAGACTGACACTTCCAATTCTGAAAACAGGTGTGTACAGGTGCGAGCTAAGAGCAGCCATCTCTATACCTGGCAAACAAATACAGTTGCATTCTGTAGTGCTAAAGCATGTAAATATGAAATACTAGATGGTGGCCCGATTCTAACGCATTGGGTATTCTAGAACATAGTATATAGCACAGCCCACGCAGTATATAGCACAGCCTACACAGTATATAACACAGCCCACTAAGTATATAACACAGCCCACGTAGTATAGTGCACAGGACACGTAGTATATAAAACAGCCACGTAGTATATAGCACAGCCACGTAGTAAATAGCACAGCCACGTAGTATATGGCACAGCCACATAGTATATAGCACAGCCCACGTAGTGTAGAGCACAGCCCACGTAGTGTAGAGCACATCGACGTAGTATATATCACTGCCCACGCAGTGTGTAACACAGCCCTCATAGTATATAACACAGCCACCTAGTATATAGCACAGCCACGTAGTATATGGCACAGCCACGTAGTATATAGCACAGCCCACGTAGTGTAGAGCACAGCGACGTAGTATATAACACCGCCCACACAGTATATAACACAGCCCTCGTAGTACATAACACAGCCCACGTAGTATATAGCAATGTGGGCACCATATCCCTGGTAAAAAATGAATTAAAAAAAAATTGTTATATACACACCTTCCGGCGGCCCACTGATCCAGCCCAGGCCTTTAGCGATGCTCCTCGCGACGCTCCATTCCCAGTAATGCCTTGCGGCAATAACTCGTGATGATGTAGCGGTCTCGCGAGACCGCTACGTGATCACGGGTCGTTGCCGCAATACATTCTTGGGATCGGAGCATCGTGAGAAGCGAGAAAGGCTGCCGCGGACGCTGGAAGGTGAGAATATAATGATTTTTTTTATAATTATCACTTTTAACATTAGATTTTTTTTACTATTGCTGCTGCATAGGCAGCATCAATAGTAAAAAGTTGGTTACACAGGGTTAATGGCAGCGTTAACGGACTGCGTTACACCGTGTTATGCCGCGGTGTAATGCAGCCATTTAACGGACTGCTAAAACACTATATGGGCGCTGACTGGAGGGGAGTAGGGAGGGGCAAATTCACGGCCGGACTGTGCCTGTCGCTAATTGGTCATGCCCAGCCAGCCGCGACTAGGGTTGAGCGAAACGGGTCGTTCATTTTCAAAAGTCGCCGACTTTTGGCAAAGTCGAGTTTCATGAAACCCGACCCGACCCCTGTGTGGGGTCGGCCATGCGGTACGCGACTTTCGCGCCAAAGTCGCGTTTCAATGACGCGAAAAGCGCCATTTCTCAGCCAATGAAGGTGAACGCAGAGTGTGGGCAGCGTGATAACATAGGTCCTGGTCTCCACCATCTTAGAGAAGGGCATTGCAGTGATTGGTTTGCTGTCTGCGGCGTCACAGGGGCTATAAAGGGGAGTTCCCGCCGACCGCCATGTTACTGCTGCTGATCTGAGCCTAGGGAGAGGTTGCTGCCGCTTCTTCAGAAGCAGGGATAGCGTTAGGCAGGGTCCATTAACCACAAAACCGCTTGTGCTGTAGCGATTTCCACTGCCCAACACCACCTTCGGTTTGCAGGGACAGTGGAGGCTACATTTTTTTTTTTTCCTCAGCGCTGTAGCTCATTGGGCTGCCCTAGAAGGCTCCCTGATAGTTGCATTGCTGTGTGTACGCTGCTGTGCAAACCAACTGCTTTTTTCAAAGCAAAAATCCTCTTGTTCCTTCCTTTCTGCACAGCTATCTTTTTTGTTTGTCCACACTTTTTATTTAATTTGTGCATCAGTCCACTCCTTATTGCTGCCTGCCATACCTGGCTGAGATTACTGCAGGGAGATAGTAATTGTGGGACAGTCCCTTTTTTTTTTTTTTTTTGTGGGAGATTAAGATTGGCATTTCTGCTAGAGTGCCATCCCTGTGTATGTCATCTCTCACTCAGTGGGCCATAGAAAGCCTATATTTTTTTTTTTTTGCTTGATTTGGGTACTAAAATCTACCTGAAAAAATCACATCAATCATTGGGAGAAAAATATTGGCCTCTGGGCTTGTGTGCCACTCCTGACTCCTGTGGGTGCCATCTCTCACTCAGTGGGCCATAGAAAGCCTATTTTTTTTTTTGCTTGATTTGGGTTCTAAAATCTACCTGAAAAAAATCACATCAATCAGTGGGAGAAAAATATTGGCCTCTGGGCTTGTGTGCCACTCCTGACTCCTGTGGGTGCCATCTCTCACTCAGTGGGCCATAGAAAGCCTATATTTTTTTTTTTTGCTTGATTTGGGTTCTAAAATCTACCTGAAAAAAAATCACATCAATCAGTGGGAGAAAAATATTGGCCTCTGGGCTTGTGTGCCACTCCTGACTCCTGTGGGTGCCATCTCTCACTCAGTGGGCCACTTGGTTTCTAAATTGTCCCTGAAAAATCATTTTATTTGGTTTCTAAATTCTTCCTGAATAAATCATTTTATTTAATTTTTTTTCTAAAGTCTCCTTAAAAAAAAAAAAAAAAAAGTGGGAGATTAATATTGACATTTTTGCTTGAGTGACAGTCCTGCGTGTGTGGCATCTCTCTGATTTTGTGCCACAGAAAACAGAGTGTGTAACATTGTGCCTCATTTTCCTTGCGGTTTCACCAACCTGTAAAGCGATATCGAAATCATACTGAAGTTATAGCTCACCGTGTAAGTTGTTTGACAGCAACAAATAAAGTTACTTTGGTTAAGTTTGTAAAACAATGAGGAAGTCTGGTGGAAGAGGTCGTGGCCGTGGGCGTTCATTGTCAGCTGGTAATGATGGTAGTGGTAGTGGAGCATCAGGTGGTCGTGGGAAAAAAATTATTCCACCTAAGTCTGGAGCTGTGGAGCCAGGTTCATCGTCTGGCTACACAAGGCCTCGAACACTCCCTTTTCTGGGAGTTGGAAAACCGCTTTTAAAGCCGGAGCAGCAACAGCAAGTTTTGGCTTACCTTGCTGACTCAGCCTCTAGCTCTTTTGCCTCCTCTTCTGAAACTGGCAAATCTAAAAGCAGTGCGTCGTTAGTGGATGTTCACGGTCAGGGACAAGTCGCTTCCTTGTCCTCTTCAGCAAAAACAACAACAGAGAAGGATGCAGCAGGCGACACAACAGGTTACTCCATGGAGCTCTTTACACATACCGTCCCTGGCTTAGAAAGTGAAACAGTTAACAGGCCATGCCCATTACAAGTAGATTCTGACATGGAGTGCACTGATGCACAGCCACAGCCAGACTACTATGCTGGTCCTTTGACTCAGACCACAACATTGCCCTCTCAGAGTAATGATCCAGAATCAGACCCTGATGAAACTATGTTGCCCCGTCACGAACGCTATACCGCCGACCTACACGGTGACACAGACGAAGTTGCACACGAGCTAGAAGAGGAGGTTATAGATGACCCAGTTGTCGACCCCGATTGGCAGCCATTGGGGGAACAGGGTGCAGGCGGCAGTAGTTCTGAAGCGGAGGAGGAGGGGCCGCAGCAGGCATCAACATCGCAACAGGTTCCATCTGCCGGGCCCGTATCTTGCCCAAAACGCGTGGCAAAGCAAAAAAATGTTGGAGGACAGCGTGTCCATCCGGTTAAAGCTCAGTCAGCAATTCCTGAAAAGGGATCCGATGCTAGGAAGAGTGCAGTCTGGCATTTTTTTAAACAACATCCAATTGATCAGCGCAGTCATCTGTCAAAAATGTTCAACTAGCTTAAGCAGAGGTCAGAATCTGAAAAGTCTCAATACAAGTTGCATGCATAGACATTTAACCACCATGCATTTGCAAGCCTGGACTAACTACCAAACGTCCCTTAAGGTTGTAGGACACTCGGCCAATGAAGCTAGTCAGCAACGCAACATCCCTTCCGTCACTGTAAGGCCACCATTTTCTTCACCACCGGCAGTATCTGTGCAGGTTTCTTTGCCAGCCCAAAGCAGTCAGGGTCAGGGAATCACCAGTTTCGTTGGAGTTAATACTGCATCTAGGGCACCGGCGGAAACAATACCGTCTCCAACCGTCTCTCAGTCTGCCATGTCCACCGGCACACCCGCTAGTTCCACGATCTCCAGCTCTCCAGTCCAGCTCACACTACATGAGACTCTAGTTAGAAAAAGGAAGTACTTATCCTCGCATCCGCGTACACAGGGTTTGAACGCCCACATAGCTAGACTAATCTCGTTAGAGATGATGCCCTACCGGTTAGTTGAAAGCGAAGCTTTCAAAGCCCTGATGGAGTACGCTGAACCACGCTACGAGCTACCCAGTCGACACTTTTTTTTCCAGAAAAGCCATCCCAGCCCTGCACCAGCATGTTAAACAGTTCATCGTCCATGCACTCAGGCAATCTGTGAGTACAAAGGTGCACCTGACTACAGATGCATGGACCAGTAGGCATGGCCAGGGAAGTTACGTGTCCATCACGGCACACTGGGTGAATGTGGTGGATGCAGGGTCCACAGGGGACATCAATTTCGGGACAGTTGTGCCTAGCCCACGGTCTAGGAAACAGTTGGCTGTAGGCGTTCGCACCCCCTCCTCCTCCTCCTCGTCCTCCTGCAGAAGCGAGAGCTCTTCCACAGACCACAGTCGTGAAACCACTCCATCGTCAGCTGTCACTGTTGCACACCTGTTGTCCCATTATGGGGCAGCTACTGGCAAGCGTCAGCAGGCTGTATTGGCTATGAAGTGTTTGGGCGACAACAGACACACCGCGGAAGTTCTGTCCGAGTTCTTGCAGCAAGAAACACAGTCGTGGCTGGGCACAGTAGATCTTGAGGCAGGCAAGGTAGTGAGTGATAATGGAAGGAATTTCATGGCTGCCATCTCCCTTTCCCAACTGAAACACATTCCTTGCCTGGCTCACACCTTAAACCTGGTGGTGCAGTGCTTATTGAAAACTTATCCTGGTTTCTCAGACCTGCTCCTCAAAGTGCGTGGACTTTGCGCACATATCCGCCGTTCGCCTGTACACTCCAGCCGTATGCAGACCTATCAGCGGTCTTTGAACCTTCCCCAGCATCGCCTAATCATAGACGTTGCAACAAGGTGGAACTCAACACTTCACATGCTTCAGAGACTGTGCGAACAGAGGCGGGCTGTTATGTTTTTTGTGGGAGGATACACATACACGGGCAGGCAGTAGGATGGCAGACATGGAGTTGTCGGGTGTGCAGTGGTCGAAGATACAAGACATGTGTCAAGTCCTTCAGTGTTTTGAGGAATGCACACGGCTGGTTAGTGCAGACAACGCCATAATAAGCATGAGCATCCCACTAATGCGTCTGCTGATGCAAAGTTTGACGCACATTAAGGATCAGGCGTCTGCACCAGAGGAAGAGGAAAGCCTTGATGACAGTCAGCCATTGTCTGGCCAGGGCAGTGTACAGGACGAGGTAGCGGGCGAAGAGGAGGTGGAGGACGAGGAGGATGATGGGGATGAGTATATTTTTAATGAGGAAGCTTTCCCGGGGGCACTAGAAATTGGTGGCGTGGCAAGGCCGGGTTCTGGTTTTTTGAGGGACACAAGTGACGTCGATTTGCCTGCAACTGCCCCTCAACCAACCACAACCGCAGATTTGACAACTAGAACTTTGGCCCACATGGCGGATTATGCCTTGCGTATCCTCAAAAGGGACACACGCATTACAAAAATGATGAACGATGACGATTACTGGTTGGCCTGCCTCCTTGATCCTCGCTATAAAGGCAAATTGCAAAATATTATGCCACATGAGAACTTGGAACTAATATTAGCAACAAAACAATCAACTCTTGTTGACCGTTTGCTTCAGGCATTCCCAGCACACAGCGCCCGTGATCGTTCTCACACGAGCTCCAGGGGCCAGCAGACCAGGAGTGCTAGGGGTGCACACATCAGAAGGTGCGTTGGACAGAGGGGTTTTCTGACCAGGTTGTGGAGTGATTTTGCTATGACCGCAGACAGGACAGGTACTGCTGCATCAATTCAAAGTGACAGGAGACAACATTTGTCCAGTATGGTTACAAACTATTTTTCATCCCTTATCGATGTTCTCCCTCAACCGTCATTCCCATTTGATTACTGGGCATCCAAATTACACACCTGGCCAGAATTGGCTGAATATGCATTGCAGGAGCTTGCTTGCCCGGCTGCTAGTGTCCTATCTGAAAGAGTATTCAGTGCTGCTGGTTCAATATTAACCGAAAAATGGACTCGTCTGGCTGCACAAAATGTTGATGATCTAACATTCATTAAAACGAACCACAACTGGATTTTAATTCTTTTGCCCCACCTTGCCCGGGCGACACCTAGCTTTCCTCTGAAAAGCTCTTGCCTGTGGACTACTGTGAATTACTTATCAAATGTCTTAATTTGCAGCAGCTGATTGTCCAGCATACGACATGTTAACACCTCCCTAAATGGCCAAACTCCCCACACGGGGCCGTGGTATCGCCACTTGGCGCAAGCACCCGTGAGAGTGCTGTTTGTCTGAAGAGGTGGGTGTGCCCGCTTTTGCTTGACAGCACTGGCACTGGGTCCCTCATAGTACAATAAAGTGTCTCTGGCGGTGGTGGTGCGCACCCAACGTCAGACACACCGTTGTAATATGAGGGGCCCTGGGCCTGTACCGCCGGCCACAAGAGAGTTCACCCACCCCCAGGTCAAACATTGCTCTGCCACTTCCACAATTATCTCTCACACTTCCACCAATGTTTAGACTATGCGCTGACATCCTTCCATTCCTGACACTGACAATACCATTGTGTTGACATGTATGATGGTACTTCACATAGTCAGGGGCAGTGTCCTCTATTTACCCAAGTAAATACTTTGCGCCAAATTAGTAGGTCAGAAACTACGTAGAGGATCCCACCCCTGTACCTAATGATTGCACCCTTTAGTGTTTCCGTTGTGTTTTAAATGCGAGACATTCACATTTCTGTATTGCTTTTGACTACTAACTGGCAGACACTCATTACAATCTGACTACACTGACCAGACCACTGCTGCCCGTGTACCCCTGGAACCAATTTCTAATTGCCTAAAGCAAGGCCAATTTTTTTGTGTTAGGCCTTTGATGCCTGTCTGCGGTCACTCCTTCCACTAGACCTCCACTGACCAGACCACTGCTGCCCGTGTAACCCATGGAACCAATTTCAAATTGCCTACAGCAAGGCCAATTTTTTTATGTTAGGCCTTTGAGGCCTGTCTGCGGTCACTCCTTCCACTAGACCTCCACTGACCAGACCACTGCTGCCCGTGTACCCCTGGAACCAATTTCTTATTGCCTAAAGCAAGGCCAATTTTTTGGTGTTAGGCCTTTGATGCCTGTCTGCGGTCACTCCTTCCACTAGACCTCCACTGACCAGACCACTGCTGCCCGTGTATGCCGATGGGCGGGGGTTTATGATGCGCTTCCGGCACATGTATGTTAAATGCTGCTGTCAGAGATTGACAACAGCATTTAAGATGTTAACAGCCATGGGTGGATCGGAGAAAAGTTGCAGGCTCATTGCCGCATCAAACAGGGGGAGGCAACCTTGGACGAGCCTATACATTTTTACCTTGTCCCAGTATGGGACATCTATGTTTCCTGATCTCATACTTTGCAATGCATTTAAATTGCAGGGCATCAGATCAGCGTCTTGCGGGCAGGGAGGAGGCATTTCAGCTCCTACTCTCAAAGAGCTTAAAGGCCAAGGCCATAGTCCCTGGGTGACCTTGCAGCCATCTTTCATCCCGGGGTCACCATGGAGACCGTCGGCACAAAGCAATGGCAAACGCATTGTGATCATGGGAGCAGAGAGGGAGCTACCACCCTCTGCGATGCCCATTGTTGTCACTGTCACTATTGACAGCAGCATCGGAGGGGCTAAACGCCCACGATCAATGCTAGCAGGGCGTCACCTCTCATATTGAGTTGACACCCACATTTGATCGTGACGGTGCTTGGTGTGAGCTCATGTGATCCCACAGCACTGTACATATATGGCGCATGTTGGGAAGGGGTTAAGAAAGAAGTGTGTAAAGACAGAAGACACAACCTTCAAAGAAATCAAGCATTTTGGAAATTAAGAAAAGTAAACACTGAATCAGAAGGCAAACATTTTAATAAAGTTCACAATACTAATAACAATACCACACACAATACAATACAACCACTCACCGATTCATCAAACCTACATACTAAAGATGACCTGCTAATAGTTGTTATCACATTTTACTGTCTTTATAAGTATAACAGCAGCTCTAGAATGTAGTCTTTATGTTGTTTTTTATCTATTTTGAAACACTACTGCTTTTGACAGAACAAACTTGACATTTCAGTCTGTCTTAAAATATTGTGCACAGGGCAACAAGCTCAGAGTACAAAACCAGCACTAAAACTACATATAAATTATGCAAAAGGAATCAATGAAGAAAGTAATGCAATAAAAGGAACAAATAATGTCATGTCAAATGCATACAGGTTGCTGGGGAGAGGATGTATGCCTACAAAAAAGTGCTGAGTGATTGCCCACTGTCCTTAAAATCTGATGATACCTATGGTGCTAATTACAATCAGTTCCTTCTATAAAATCTTACAATGGCTTTAAAATATAAAACATTAAGTAGCAATGAAGAAAGTGTTTAAGTAGGAAAGATGGATATGCTTCTTAGACCAGCTAATTTTCCTTACTGCTCAGTTCACAGATCTGGGGGTATGACCTAGAATAATGGCCCAACAGACGGAACTTGCTAACATTTCACCTGAGAAGAGCTGACAAGTGTCCATTCAGTTTTTTTTTTATATAAGACAGTAAAGGCATAACAATCATTTCCAAACCATGAAATCTTTGAGATCTCTTAGAGTAACAATTAGAAAAAAAATATAATGTGACTCATTAGAAACACATATATAAGACACTTTATAAGCGTGCCCCGAGGAACACTCCGGTATAAAACATCAGAAAATATAAAAATAAGTATTTTGCTTATAAAAAAGAAAATACTGGAGAGATATCAAATGCAGACATTTTAACATTAAAAACAAACACATACAACAAAAATCTGGTACAGTACAAAAATTGGCCACCAGCTACAAAAACTTTCTCCTGCAAGTAGTTTTTTTCAATTGAAAACACAGATATGGCATCCACCGAGTGTTGTCCTGTCGTGTCTTCTTTATATTATTGCCAAGAAGCTGCAAAACAATGAAAATAATAAAATCATTATTTACCAAAAAAATAGAGTAAGTCAAAACCACATTACAAATAAACATTCATTACAAATAAAGAAGCAGGGCGCGTCCGAGGGTGAGTATATACCTAATAAGAATATAATCACCCTCGGACGCGCCCTGCTTCTTTCCGACAGCCTTCCTTCCTAAGAATCAGCCCTTCCAGGACCTTCGGTGACGTCAGCGGTGACGTCGCGGCTTGTGATTGGTCGCGTGAGCGGTCACATGGGCGGCTGCGCGGCCAATCACAAGCCGCGACGTCACCGCGACGTCACCGCATGGTCCTGGAAGGCTGATTCTAAGGAAGGAAGGTTCCCGATTAGTACCAGGGCGCGTCAGAGGGTAAGTATTGCGATATTTTTTATTTTAATTCTTTATTTTACACTAAAATATGGATCGCAGGGCCTGAAGGAGAGTTTCCGCTCCTTCAGACCCTGGGAACCATGGAAACCCAATGCACTGCATTGGGTTTCAGGTTTCGGCCGACCCCGACTTTTTTATAGGATCGGCCGATTTCACTCGACCCGACTTTTGAAAAAGTCGGGTTTCGTGAAACCCGACCCGATCCTATAAAAGTAAAGGTCGCTCAACCCTAGCCGCAACCAATCAGCGATGTCAGATTTACGCGACAGACAGACAAACAGACCTTAGATGATTATATAGATAGGTGAATAGCATTATTGCTCTAGATAGGTAGAGAGGATTCACATTAGGTACGTTCCCTGCAAACCAGAGATCGCCTTGGTGATGGCTTCTGGGCATGCGTGATTTGCCCAAATTATGTGGTAAGCATCTCCATTTCTTATTATTTTCTAGAGCAGCATTCCTATTAATATTTAATATATATCATATTTACACGCTTTAACTCTACAGAGTAGAACTTTGTTTGTTATGTACACTCAGATTATACCTGTACACCAGAGTTTTCTGAATTGGAAGTGCCAGTCAGTATTTTGTTATTGGTTTAAATTAAGGTCATGTGACAAATGCAGCTCAGCAACAAGCTGCTGGTGGTTCTAGTGCCATATTCCTGTGCGGGAGTTACCGGCAGAGCAAGGAGCTGATTACAGTTCCTCTCCTCCTGTCCTTTGCAGCGCTCACATCGTCTTAAAGACACAAGTACAATTCAGTGCAGCGAAAGAGCAACTGGCGGTGGGAGGTGTTAGTGACTCAGTGACACTGCCCACCTTTGTGCCTATGCCCCGGCAGTCAGTATGCCTGCGATGGGAGGAAGGTGGCGGTGGGAGAAACCCAGACTTTCAGCAATGTCAACAGCCGTTAAGCCGTTAACAGCCTGCTCTTCACAGACGCCGGGTAGTGACGTCAACGCTCATCATCGTCGCAGGGTCTCACTGCTCTCAAACTCAGCGAGACCCAGCTTCTCTTATGGGAGTTGTCACTACCTAACGCCTGTGAATAACAGGAACTTTACTGCTACTCACAAGCGCTGGAGACAGATTCGAGGACCGTGGACTACATTGGACCTGCGTGGCAACATTTCAGGTAAATTGGAGAACGAGGGAGTGTCTGTTTTCTATATTTCTATCTTTTTATGTTTTTTAGCTATTCTTCCCTGGACTACTTTGGATTCATTGGATTACTTTGGACCTGCATGGATTTTTATTTAATAAATTGGTGAACGAGGGATGGTGGTGTTGAGTCTTTATTCATATAGAATGTTTTTTTCTCTTTTTTTTATTTATATTTTTTACCAGGTATCTAATGTGGGTGTTTTATAGACACATCTCCATTATTATCTACAGGGGTTGATGGCAGCTGTGTGGTTTTACAAATCATTGCTGTTAACAACCCCAATTACCATTACCCGATTGCCACCACAGGGAGAGGTGGGCAAAGCGCCAGAATTGGTGCATCTAATGTGATGCCCCATGTCTGAGGTGGCTGCAGGCTTTTATTTTTAGGCTGGGAAGGGCCCAATGACTATGAACCTTTTCAGCCTTATAATATATGCCACCAGCTGTCTGCTTTACCTTGGCTGATTATCTAAAAAAGTTGGGAACCCAAGTCATTTTTTAAAATTCTTTATTTATTAAAACCAGGCTAAAAACACCTGCATAAATGAACTTTACGTATTTAACACGTTATAAGATCTGATGACATGATGCAGTCAGCAAATCACAGTAATGCCAGAAGCCAACATGGTTATGGCATTATTATGTATGTCAGGCAATCCCCGCATATTTATTGTCCATTACAGCCGAGAAACATGGGGGACGGGAACTCGAGCATGGTGTTCGAGCACCCATGATGCTAGATAAAGAGCGTACCTGAGCACCCCGATGTTTGATCGAGTATCGCAATGTGGTGAACACACTCACTCATCACTACATACAACCCGTATATTGGCTGCAGAACAGGAGATTAGGACAAGAGTTGGGCTCTACCCATGTGCTGCAATAGAGGTACAGCACATCTTACCCAGTGGTTGCATGGGAAGAGGCATTCTATGCATTTTGTGGTCCCAATGATCTGGGGAGAGACAGACAATCACACTACCAATTGCTATTTCTAAACTGTAAAGAGATTAACTGGAATATAAATTGGTATACATGCAATGTGTAAGCGCATGTTCACACCGGCCACTAAACAGACCATAACTAAGATAGAAACAACATGCACAAATACCCTGCAGTAAATAAATAGCAATAGTGCATGAAAATAACACAGAGTACTTAGGTAACATAATTTTGATTTTTAAAATGTAGCAGCCATCCTAACACATTAAGTTGACCCTATTGAGGTCGATCCTACCCTCTAGTATTAAGACCATAACGAATATCATTTAATGCAAATGTGAATAATGTCCAAGCAGGACCAAGACCCCAACTAACGGACTCCTACCCATGGGGAGCTATAGAAAAGTAATGTCCAGCTCAAAGAAAAAGGGAATTTTTGATCACAATTATGATCTTAGTACTAGGGATGAACGAACGTGCTCAGTGATAGTCGGTTATCACTCAAGTATCACGGAGCTCGGATTTGCTTGTTAATGGGCGAGTGCTTGATGTATAATTTATATCCCCGCATCTTTGGCGCCTGTTATGCAGCCAATAAGCATGCGGGGATTGCCTGTGAGTCACTGTAATGCCATAGTCTTCTTGGTTGTGGCATTACTGTGATTGGCTGGCCGTGTGACAACATCAGGGGTATTATAAGTACAGGCGCTGCCTGGCTCGGCACAGTGACGCCATTGCACAGCTCTGTGACACTTTGTACTGGGTGGACAGAGTGCTTGTCTAGGCCTGTGTGTGCACAGTATAACGAATCAGAGGTCCGTAGTGCTGATACTGGTCCCGAAGCTGAGCCATCATACTGACAACCTTCTAAGGGCTAAGCGTTTGCAGAACATACAATCTGCATTTAGCCTAGGGAGGGAGAGAGAGTCGCAGGAGCAGGAACGGTTACAGAATACAGTCTGTAGATAGGGATCTATGCAGTCGGTTGGCGAATATGTAACTGCAGTTTTTTTTTGTTTTTTTTTTGTGACTCCTGGAAAAATGTAATGTGTTTTCATTCAAATTGTAGTTATAGGGGGGGCGTGGCCTAGCAGGCGATGTGAACAGACGTGCAACAGAGCTCTCCCGCTTCATTATCTCTGTATTAACCCCTTAGAGGCGCCGCCGAGCGCAAATCATACTCTCAGGAGTGCACATAGTCTCGGGGAGCGAGGTGTGACCCGAAGGAACGGAATCTTATCTGAGGATGACACGCAGGAGACAGAAGGAGCTGACAGCTGCGGGAAGCTCACAGGCCCAAGATGGCGCTGAGACTGCAGAGGAGGCGGCGAGGGCAAGCGCTGCTTATCAGAGGAAGATGGATGTGATTGCTAAGTTGGAGCGATTTGCCAGGTCAGAGGAGGCTGTAAATCTACAGTCAGAGGCTGGAAGTGTGGAGTCTGGAGCAGCTGGTGCCCCCGGAGATCAGCAGGAAGGAGGGGCTCAGCTACAGTGCAGTGGGTCAGACCAGGGATCTCCTACAAGGGCCGCAGGAGCTGTTCTGCCTGCACAGTCTGACATGCCAGAAATGGAGGAGCCGACTCTGAAGGACATATTTTCAGTGGTGATGTACTGTAAGTCTGCCCTGGGGGCTCTAAACCTACGAGCGGATGAATTAAAGGGAGAGATGGTCGCTTTAAACTCTGCTATGCGTAAAGTTGAAAAGAGAGTGGAAGAGGTGGAAGAAAGGGTTGGGAGTGCAGAAGATCGGATTGGTGAATTGTTAAACAGGGAAAAAAAGTATATTCAACGTATTGCTGATCTGGAGTTTAAGACTGATGACCTTGAAAACCGATCCCGCAGGAACAACCTAAGGATTGTGGGGGTCCCAGAAAAGGCGGAAGGGAGCAACCCCACGGCTTATATTGAGGCATGGCTAAAAAACGCTGTGGGTGGAGATGGCCTTACTAAGATGTTTGCCGTTGAAAGAGCGCACCGTGTGCCCACCAGACCCCTCCCCCCCGGCTCGGCCCCAAGAGTTATCTTGGCTAAAATTCTGAACTATCAGGACCGAGACATTTTGTTGAGGAAAGCCAGGAATTGTGATGAGCTGACCATTGATGGTAATCGGGTCTCCCTTTATCCGGATTACTCTGCGGCGGTCCAAAAGCTTCGGATGAAGTTTGGAGAGGTCAAGAGGAGGTTGCGAGACTTAGATGTCCGTTATTCAATGATTTACCCAGCAAAATTAAGGGTGGTGGCTCTGGATCGGGTGCATTTTTTCCAAAATCCAGAGGAGGCGTCACAATGGCTGGATCTCAATACTAAGCATGTCAAAACGGGGCAGACCCGCTGAAACTGATTTAAGTGCTACTGAGGCAATTGTTAACCCTTCACTGTTATGTTTGGTTTGATAGTTAACTGGTACTTATACTGTGACTTTATGGTATATTGATATCATCAGGTTGTGTTCGGCGGCGCAACGAAATTTGCATTTTGGCTATGGTGGGCGGGGGAGCTGAAGGAACGCAGAGTTTTTATCGTTAGGCTGTGAAACAGCGTTCCCAGATCTCAAATTGAGAGGGAGAGTTTATTTTGATATTCTAAGAGTAGAGAGGAGTTGGGTGGGCTTAAAGAGAGGGGAGAGATAGAGAGTTATTTCAGTTGGGAATTGGGGATGGGGGGGGGAGGAGGGAGGGGGTGGGAGTTGGGGTTGAGACCTTAGGGAGCTTGAACTCATTCATTGTTTCTATAAGCTATAATGGGTGGGGAGGTTAAAATCCTAAGTTGGAATGTTAGGGGCCTTGCAAATGCTACTAAAAGAACAGCTATTTTCCAATATGTACTGAAACAGAGGCCTTCAGTGATATGTCTGCAGGAAACTCACCTAGTGAAGGAAAAGGTTGCTATTCTACAGAAGAGATGGGTGAGAAAGGCGTATCACTCAACGTTCTCAAATTATGCCAGAGGTGTGTCAATTTTGATACACGTTAGTGTTCCGTTTGAAGAGATTGAGGTAACCACCGATAAAGACGGCCAATTTGTGTTTTTAGTATGCAAGATATTTAACAGGTTAATTTGTATTGTGTCAATTTATATTCCACCACCATATTCCAAGAAAAAGATACAGGAGATTCTGGAAATTACGGGTAGGTGGGATGGGGTGCCCCTCCTTATAGTGGGGGATGTGAACAATATATCTAATGATCACTGGGACAAGGGTAGACATGCAGAGTTGAGAAGTGAAGGGAACTCTACTCCTTTTGGAAATTATCTAAGAGAAATAGGATGGATAGATTTGTGGCGGGTGCGTAATCCTAGGACATATGCCTACTCATGTTATTCAGCAACATACGGATCTTTATCTCGCATTGATGTGGCTTTGGGAAATGGGGGGGTGAATAATCTAATACATGAGGTGGAGTATAGGCCTAGAGTAATATCGGACCATAGCCCAGTACTGGTCTCTGTACAAATGACTGGGAAGAGTGGTCTGACGGGGTTGGGATGGAAATTTCACCCCTCCTGGCTACAGTATTTGGATATGGAACAGGTGGGAACTGAACTCGGGGAGTTTTTCAGGATAAATGAAGGGAGTGCGGGGAATCTTGTAGTGTGGGACACCATGAAGGCATACCTGAGAGGAATTTTATTCCGGGACATCTCGAGACATAAAACTAAGTCTAAAATTCAAGACAATGCAGTGATGGAGGAACTGAGGGTGGCGGAAGAGACACTGGCCTCTCAGAATTCAAGAGAAGCACAACTTCGTATGAGGGCGGCTCAGGTAGCGGTCGATGAACTCCATATGCGTAGGGCAGATAGGTTGAGAGCCTTTCAAAAGGAAACATTTTATTCTGAGGGAGAGAAGGTAGGACATTTGCTCTCGGTGGTGGTTTCTGCGCAGCGGGATTCTTCACATGTATACTCCATAAGAACAGAGGAAGGTAAAACGGTTACTCAGGGGGGGGGAAATTTTAGACGTTTTTCGGAGATTTTATAGTAAATTATATTCCTCTAGGGTGGATAAAAGTCCTGAGGAAATGAATAGATATCTGAAAGAGGTTGACTTACCCAGACTAGGTAGAGAGGAAAGGGAGTGGATGGATAGACCGCTTGGGGAGGAAGAATTGAAGGCGGCTTTGGCGAATATGGCGGGGGGCAAGGCTCCGGGGACGGACGGTATCCCAGTAGAGGTTTATAAAATTCTTAATGCAGAGTTAATGCCCAAATTGGAGCGAGTGTTCTCTGAGTCGTTGGAGAGGGGAGTGCTGCCCCCATCAATGAGAGAGGCCATCGTGGTGGTTATTCCTAAAGCTGATAAAGATCCTCAACAGCCGGAGTCGTATAGACCAATTTCACTTCTAACGGCTGACATAAAGATTTTGGCGAAGGCCCTGGCGAACAGGCTGACCCAAGTGATCGATAAATTGATTCACCCAGACCAGTCTGGCTTTATGCCCAATAAATCCACGGCAATTAACTTGAGAAGGCTATTTTTAAATATGCAAATTCCTGCAGACAATGCCGGAAAAAGAGTTGTGGTGTCTTTAGATGCCCACAAGGCCTTTGATTGTGTGGAGTGGAGTTACTTGTGGTCGGTACTGGATCGCCTGGGGTTTGGTCCAAAATTCATCTCCTGGGTTAAGTTGCTGTACTCGTTCCCAATGGCAAAAATTAGAGTTAATAATAATTTGTCAGAGAGTTTCCCGCTGTTTAGGGGTACCAGACAGGGGTGTCCGCTGTCCCCGTTGCTCTTCGCTCTGGCCGTGGAGCCGTTAGCGGCTAAAATAAGAGGTGCTCAGGAGGTTAGAGGTTACATCTATGGTAGGAGGGAAGACAAAATTGCATTATATGCTGACGATATTTTGTTGTTCCTGGAGGATTCTGAAAGGTCCCTGTGCAATGCGGTTGCTTTGATTGAGGAGTTTGGTCGGTTTTCGGGTCTCACAATAAACTGGGATAAGTCTTGTATGTTGTTGATTGAGGGGGACAGTATGGGCAGTGGAGAGAGGGCGATAACCACAAAATTAAAGATTGTTCAAAAATTCAAATATTTGGGTATTCAGATTGCTCTTCCTCTAACTACCTTTGAGGAACTGAATTTAAGTCCATTAATGCAGAAAATTCGTACCAAGATTGCGGCATGGAACAAATTACATTTATCGGTGGTTGGTAGGGTGAACCTCTTAAAGATGATTGTAATGCCACAGTTGTTGTACGTGCTACATAACTCTCCCATTTGGATTACACAATGCAGATTCCGTAAGATTAGGTCTTTGTTTGGGGAATTAATATGGGGAGGAAAGAGTCCTAGGTTTAAACAGGAGATACTTCAGAGGGCCAAAACAGAGGGGGGTCTTGCACTTCCTAATCCATGGCTATACTTCTTAGCAGCACAGTGTCAACATCTCAAAGGATGGGGGGAGGAGGCAGGGAGTGTGCAAATACCTAATAGCTTGAGGTTCTTACTACAGGCAGACGTTTTGAGTGACAGTTTGGAGGGAGGACAATTCAAAAAAATGGGTTCACATGGGTGCACTATCAAATTAATTCACAGAGTATGGGAAAAAGTCAAACTCATTAGGGAAGTGAGTGGGTTCACCAGATTCTCGCCTATTTGGGACAACATTTATCTACCGGAATTTAGGCAGAGGGAGGGTTTTCACTTTTGGTCTGCAGCAGGTATTAAATGGCTGGGGCAGCTGATAAGTCAGGGCAGACTTAAAACATTTGAGGAGTTGCAGGAAGAATTTCAGTTGCCACGGTCTGAATTGTTCCAGTATAATCGTATCTCTCATGCTTATCAGGCACAGAATAAAAGGGGAGCCATAGTGGTACAGATTGATCTCATGATCGACTATATCCTTAAGAATAGCTGCACGAAGGGGGCGATTTCAGAAATATATGGGTTTCTACTTTTTTCTTTCCTGGAAAAATATCCCATCCGAGCCAAAGGGAAATGGGAAGCTGAATTGGGAATAATTGACAATGATAGATGGGAGTCGGTCCTAGAATATGTGCCCAAGATATCAATGAGTGAACCAGGCAGGCTATCACAGTTATTCGTAATCCATAGGGCCTATAGAACCCCTGACAGGTTGTTCAAGGCTGGGCTTAGGCAGAACTCGGACTGCCCTCGGTGCTCACAATCCCAGGCGGGGATATTGCATATGATGTGGCAGTGCCCTAGACTGTCCTCCTTCTGGATAGTTGTTTTAAATCGTATTGAACTGGTGTATGGATGTTCTGTCCCTAGGGTTCCACTGACTTGCATATTGGGATATGTGGAGGAAATTGTTACGGACAACATGTTTAAAATAGCTATTGCACGATTGTTATTCATTGCTAGGAAATTGATCGCCAAATTTTGGATTAGAGAGGAACCTCCAACAAGAAGAGACTTTCTTAAGCAAGCGGAGCATATACTTACTTTGGAGAAAAGTATCTACACCAAAAGGAATAAGCTGGACATCTTCCACAAGCTGTGGCAACCGTGGATGGACTTGAATTAGGATGATAAATGAGAATATAGGGAACCTAGTATTCAATGGAAATATAACGGATGTTTATTCAAATGGTTGTATGATGATGGGAAGTGGGGTGGCTCTGGCTGAGGTCTCGGGTTGGGCAGGGTGGGGGGGCTCTGGGTCGGGGGGGAAAAAGTTATCTGTAAATGTTTAATGAAACATTGCCATGAGAAATATTCTGATTGTTTATTCTTTGCGGATAATAAAAATCTATCTGATAAAAAAAAAATTGTAGTTATAGATTCAACGACTCATCCATACAGTTTAACCTGGCTATTGATTCATTATGGTGGTATGTTAAACGTACAAAAAACATTCAAAAATAGTTCAGGATTAAATTACTCATCTCCAAAGTATTCTGTACTTTGTTTCATTACATTCCTTACCCATACACTGTTTCGAGTTCTGGGGTACATTTTTGTGATATACCGTATATACTCGTGTATAAGCCGAACGTTTCAGCACATTTTTTGTGCTGAAAACGCCCCCATTGGCTTATACACGAGTCATTGTCCAGAAAGCTAGTGGGGGATGGGGAGCGGCGGAGCAGCGGCAGGAGGCGGCTCACAGAAGACATCATACTGACCCTCCTGGCGCCATCGCTGCATCTCCGTCACTGAATCTCCGTCCAGGCCACAGTAACTCTTCCTGTGCTGAGTGTGTGACACCCCAGGGTCCTGGTTGTTACAGTGGCATTGCTTTCCCCATAGTGGGACACAGTGTAAAAATAAGAATGAATTAAAAAACATTTTTTTTAAATAATTGTAAAAATATTTTAAAAAATAAAAAATAATAATAAAAAAGTAAATATTTATAATATGAATAAATAAATATTTGAGTGAAACAAAAAACAAAAAAAAAATAAAAGTACAAATATTTGGTATCCCTGCATCCGTAACGACCCGCCCTATAAAACTGCCCCACTAGTTAAACCCTTTACTGAACACTTTAAAAAAGTAGAATAACACGTGATCAAAAAGACAGATATAAATAATCATGGCACCCCTGAAAATGTCATCTTGTCCAGCAAAAAACAGGCTGCCATATAGCTCCATCAGCGGAAAAATAAAAAAGTTATAGCTCTCAGAATAAAGTGATCCAAAAATAATTTTTTATATAAAATAGTTTTTATTTTACAAAAGCAGCAAAACATAAAAAATTATATAAGGTATCGCTATCATCGTACTGACCCGAAGAATAAAACTGCTTTATCAATTTTACCAGACGCAGAACGGTATAAACGACTCCCCCCCACCCCCCCAAAAAAAATGTATGAATTGCTGTTTTTTTTTCATTCTGCCTCCCAAAAATCTGAATAAAAGGCGATCAAAAAATGTCATGTGCCCGAAAATGATACCAATAAAAACATCAACTTGTCGCGCAAAAAACAAGACCTCACATGACTCTGTGGGCCAAAATATGGAAGAATTATAGCTCTCAAAATATGATGATGCAAAAACTATTTTTTGCTTTAAAAAGCTTCTTTGAGTGTGTGACAGCTGCTAAACATAAAAACCCGCTACAAAAAACAGCTATAAATAGTAAATCAAACCCCCCTTTATAACTCCCTTAGTTAGGAAAAAATAATAAAATAAAAAAAGTATTTATTTCCATTTTCCCATTAGGGTTAGGGCAGGGGCGGTTACAGACAGCTTGGGGCCCATGTGCAGGAAAAGTGTCTGGGCCCCCCTCCTTTTAAGGCAACAAAGATATATATATACTGTATATATATATATATATATATATATATATATACCGGTATATATACATACACATGTATATACATATATACACACACTAAGGGACTGTGCTATACATAAGTGAGTACACTGTATACTAAGGGACTGTGTTTAACATAATAATCGATAATAACGTCTTCCTTCACCTCCCAATCCTAAATCCATTACAAATCCCCTTTCCTCCCATCCCAATCCCCCACACCCCTCATTGTCCTCCTCCCCCCGCATCCCATTATTTCCCTCTCCCACACTCCCATGATTGCCCTCTTCACCACCTCCATTATTGCTTTCTCCCCACCACCCCATTATTGCCCATTCACCACCACCATCATTTCTTCCTCCCTCACCACCCCTATCATTGCCCTCTCCGTCAACCCAATCATTGCCTTCCGCCCCATCACCCCCGTCATTGCCCTCTCCTCCACCTACACATGCACAGACACACACAGCACCATTCACCACTCTGCATATACACACACTCACTCACTTTTCCTTTGCGCACGGTATCCTGAAGCCCCACCATCAACGGCAGCTTCCTGTCTCGCACAGCCACGGCGCTCAATGATGATGTCATTCAGCCGCTGCTGTGTGAGACAAGAAGCAGAACGGATCCATTCCCTGCAGCTCCGCTTCCATTTTCTCCTGCAGGCAGCAGAGCTGCAGGGATTGCTCCCTGCTCGTTGCACATGCGGGCAATCTGGCCAGGAGCCCCACAGAGCCGGATAAACTGGTCAGAAAACCCTCAATATTAGCCGCTCTGCAGGCAGGGCCGGTTTTAGGCAAAGTGGGGTCCTAGGCAAAGTTTAAAATGGGGCCCCAAATGCTAACATATTGCACATCACACAGAAGCATTTTGGTTGTAGTTACATGCGTTGAGTTCAGGCAGCTAAATGAGTGATCGACAATACTGAAATCATTCAACGCTTGTTTCCCAGCCTCGTTACACCAACTGAGAAAGAATGATGGGGACAGAACAATCACTAATAGATCACCATACAGTATCATGTTATCAGCAGCACATCTACAGTTTACACCGGCGATGTGCTGCTGAGAACAATGATTTCTGTTCTGGCACAAACAATAGTGATGAGCGAACGTGCTCGCCACTGCTCGTTACTCGCCCGAGTATCACTATGCTCGGTGTACTCGGCGAGCAGCGATCATTTCCGGGATTTTTCAGTGGTAACTGGTGTCTCCACCCACCGTTTTTGGCGGACTTTTTGATACCCAATCACGGTGCAGGGATTGTCTGCCAGGACATGAAATGCAGCAGCCATCTTCGTTGTGGTCTTGCAGAGTTTGGCTTGGCCGCACAGCATCATCCCGAGTATAAGAGACCTGGTGCCGTCCTGCTCGCCGCATTCTGTTCCTGTTTAGCGAGAGTAGGGAGAGCTGCTGCCGAGATAGGGTCAGAATCGTGTTTTTTAGAGTTACTGTAGGTCTGTACCTCTAACATCCACAACTCCTCAGAAACCAAAAGTCCTTTTTAGGGCTAATTCGTGGGTCCCAATATTGCAGCGCTAGGTAGGGATCGCATGGCATATCCACATCAGTGCAAGGCCTGCAGGCACTGTATGTGCGTCCATTGCTCCCACTGCATCCTTCCCAGAGTTCCATAACTGCCTGCTGCTGCTGCAGCTTTTTTAGTATATAACAATTTTTTTTTTCAAAAAATTCACCCCCCAAAAAAAACATACAGTCTGTTCTGTCAAATTGAGGCCTGTTGAAAAATCCTAGTTTGTCAGGCATACATAGCATAGTTGTGTGTGCTACCCTTGTTCCACTTTTTGGGGGGGTTTTAAATTCACTGAAAAAGGCATCATATATCTGCGTGCTCCAACTGTGGGCATTGTCGGCCGGTGTACTTATTTTTTGGCTGTCTGATACTCAAATTCTATACAGCACTATTTGGCATATCAAACAAAAAAAAAGCCACATATTTGCAAGTGCGGTATTCCGTGACAGCCATCATATATATCTGCGTGCTCCGAGTTTGGTCATTGTAGGCCGGTGTACTTATTTTTTGGCTGTCTTATACTCAAATTCTATTCAGCACTATTTAGCATTAGCAAAAAATCAAAGGCCACAGATTTGCCAGTGTGGTATTTCTGTGAGAGCCCTCATATATCTCTGCTCCAAGTTTGGGCATTGTAGGCCGGTGTACTTAGTTTTTGGCAATCTTATACTCAAATTCTATTCAGCACTATTTAGCATAAAAAAATTCAAAGGCCACAGATTTGCCAGTGTGGTATTTCTGTGAGAGCCGTCGTATATCTCTGCTCCAAGTTTGGGCATTGTAGGCCGGTGTACTTAGTTTTACGCTGTCTGATACTCAAATTCTATACAGCGCTATTTAGCATAAAATAAATTCTAAGGCCATAGATTTGCCAGTGTGGTATTTCTGAGAGAGCCTCATATATCTCTGCTCCAAGTTTGGGCATTGTAGGCCGGTGTACTTAGTTTTACGCTGTCTGATAACAGGTGATTCAAAACCACAATGGACCTAGTGGTTAAGAGCACACAAAGTGACCTGATAGTTACTAACATAGGACGAGCTCTGAGACGTGGGAACTCTGCTGACCGCAATCCCTAATCCTATCATACCACACTAGAGGTAGCCGTGGATTGCGCCTAACGCTCCCTATGCAACTCGGCACAGCCTGAGAAACTAGCTAGGCCTGAAGATAGAAAAATAAGCCTACCTTGCCTCAGAGAAATTCCCCAAAGGAAAAGGCAGCCCCCCACATATAATGACTGTGAGTTAAGATGAAAATACAAACACAGAGATGAAATAGACTTTAGCAAAGCGAGGCCCGACTTACTGAATAGACCAAGGATAGGAAAGATAGCTTTGCGGTCAACACAAAAACCTACAAACAACCACGCAGAGGGGCAAAAAGACCCTCCGCACCGACTAACGGTTCGGAGGTGCTCCCTCTGCGTCTCAGAGCTTCCAGCAAGCAAGAAAAACCAATATAGCAAGCTGGACAGAAAATATAGCAAACAAAAGTAACACAAGCAAAACTTAGCTTATGCAGGGCAGACAGGCCACAAGAACGATCCAGGAGAAAGCAAGACCAATACTGGAACATTGACTGGAGGCCAGGAACAAAGAACTAGGTGGAGTTAAATAGAGCAGCACCTAACGACTTAACCTCGTCACCTGAGGAAGGAAACTCAGAAGCCACAGCCCCACTCACATCCACCAGAGGAAGCTCATAGACAGAACCAGCCGAAGTACCACTCATGACCACAGGAGGGAGCTTGACCACAGAATTCACAACACTGATACTCAAATTCTATACAGCCCTATTTAGTGAAAAGAAAAACACAGGCCATAGGTTTGCCAGTGTGGTGTTTCTGTGAGAGCCCTCATATATCTGTACTCCGAGTTTGGTCATTGTAGGCTGGTGTACTTATTTTTTGCCCGTCTGATACTCAAATTCTATACAGCACTGTTTAGCATAAAATAAATTCAAAGGCCACAGATTTGCCAGTGAGGTATTTTTGTGAGATCCCTCATATATCTCTGCTCCAAGATTGGGCATTGTGGGCCAGTGTACTTATTTTTTGGCTGTCTGATATTCAAATTCTATACCGCACTATTTTGCATATCAAACCAAAAAAAAGCCACATATTTGCAAGAGCGGTATTTCCGTGACAGCCGTCATATATCTGCGTGCTCCGAGTTTGGTCATTGTAGGCCGGTGTACTTATTTTTTGGCTGTCTTATACTCAAATTCTATACAGCACTATTTAGCATTAACAAAAATTCAAAGGCCACAGATTTGCCAGTGTGGTATTTCTGTGAGAGCCCTCATATATCTCTGCTTCAAGTTTGGTCATTGTAGGCCGGTGTACTTATTTTTTGGCTGTCTGATGCTCAAATTCTATACAGCACTATTTAGCATAAACAAATTCAAAGGCCACAGATTTGCCAGTGTGGTATTTCTGTGAGAGCCCTGTTATATCTCTGCTCCAAGTTTGGGTATTGTAGGCCGGTGTACTTATTTTTTGGCTGTCTGATACTCAGTATCTATACAGCACTATTTTGCATAAATTATCTTCACAAAAAAACCTAACAATTGAATACAGTCTGTTAGGTCAGGCTGAGGCCTGACTGATGTTTTGGTTTGAAAAATCGTACATTTGCAGGCATACTGATCAGATATTATTTCCCTACTAATAAAGCCATTTGTGTTGATCATTTGAAATAGTGCAGTCGTCCATTTAAAATGGTAAAGGCAAGAGGCAAGGGACAGGGAAGTGGACGTGATGCTGATGGTGCATCCAGACGACGAGGCCGTGGCCAAGGTGAAAGTGGGCAACAACAAAGACCCACATCTTCTCACTCGACCTTCCTGTCCCAGTTTCTAGGGGACCGCAGCACACCACTATTGAAGCCAGAGCAGTGTGAAACGGTTGTTGGTTGGATAGCGGATAATGCTTCCAGTCACTTAGTCAAGTCTGAGTAGCCGTGAGTGTGGCCAGGACATTCATCACCCTGATCTTCCTTCCTCCCACCATGCTGAGTGCCCTGAGGCAACTGATCCCACACTTGGACACTGAAGAGCTGTTCAGTTTTCCATTTCAAGAATTAGAACTCTCTGCCGGTCATCTTGAAGTGGGGAAAGATGAGATGGCATGTAGAACTGCCCAAAGCTTTGATCAGCCCCGGCCACATGAAGGCGATGGTGGGAAAGTGTCACAAGAGGTGAACGATGATGACACACAATTGCCAGAAAGTCAGGAGGAGGAGCAGGGTGCGGATGTGGAAGATGAGGTGGTGGATGACATAGTGACTGACCCAACCTGGTAGGAGGACATGCATAGCGAGGCCAGCAGCACAAATGGGGAAGGAGGTATATCGCCCCACAAGAAAGGCAGGAAGAAGCAGTGTGGTGCCCACAGATAGAAGGCGTACATCCGTTCCTAGTAACAACAAGAGGAGGGAAGATGCCATTCCAATTGTTAGATCTTCCCGAGTCTGGTTATTTTTTAACGACTCTGCCGATAACCCCAAACAGGCCATTTTCAGCCCCTGCCATGCCCACATCAGCAGGGGTAGCAAAACAACCAGCCTGATCACCACCAGCAATATCAGTCACATGCAAGCAAAGCACCCGACTTTGTGGGCCGAACGCCAGGCTCCAGGACTACTGCCTTCTGGTCACACCACTGCTTCTTCCACTGTTTTGCATAGAAGCCAATCCCCAGTACACCGTGCATGTGAAGATGCTTCTAGCCCTGCACCTGTTGTGGCCCACAGTCAAGCAGCACCACCAGCAAGTCCGTCCACGTCCTTGTCCCATCACAGCGTTCAGTTGTCTATAACCCAGTCTTTGGAACGCAAGCGGAAATACCCAGCCAACGCCCCACAGGCCACAGTCCTCAATTTTAAAATTTCTCTTCGGCTTGTGCTAGAAATGTTGCCTTTTAGGCTTGTTGAGATGGAAGCTTTCCGCAACCTGATCGCGGCAGCCGTCCCAAGGTACTCGGTCCTCAGTCGCCACTATTTCTCCCAATGTGCCGTACCGTACACCAGCATGTGTCCCACAACATTACCCTTTCCCTCAACAATGCTGTTACAGGGAAAGTCCACCTAACCACGGACGTGTGGACAAGTGCTTGTGGGCAGGGACAGTACATCTCAATGACGGCACACTGGGTTAACATTGCTGAAAGAGCAGTCAGATGTTTGGATGACACCGCTGAACCGCCATTGTTGTGTGTGACAATGGCCGTACCCTGGTGGTGGCTCTGAGGGAAGGTGAGCTCACACACGTACCTTGCTTGGCCCATGAGCTTAACCCCGTGGTTCAATGTTTTCTGAAAAGCTACCCGGAGTTGTCGGATCTGCTAGTGAAAGTACGCCGTCTGTCTGCCCATTTTAGAAAGTCAGCTACAGCTTCAGCCGCCCTGGCCGTGCTTCAGCAGCGTTTTCAGCTTCCAGCTCACCCACTATTGTGTGATTATGTCCCCATGCGCTGGAACTCTACGCTGCATATGTTGGAAAGGATTTGTGAGCAGAAGAGGGTCGTTGTTGACTACCAACATCAACAAGGCTGTCGAATTTCAGGTCAGACTCCACACATAAGACCTCAGGAGTAGACATGGATGTCAGACATATGTAACATCCGCCAAAACTTTGAGGACTGCACCAAGATGGTAAGCGGCGATGACGCCATAATTAGCGTCACCATCCCGCTTCTCAGCATTCTGAAAACCTCTCTGCTCACAATCAAAAAGGATGCATTGCAGGCAGAGCATGAGGACATGGAGCAAGGAAACATACAGGGGGATTACACTCAGCCCAGTCTCATGTCTTCTCAACGTGGATTGGTAGGCAATGATGAGGAGTAGGAGGAGGAAAACAGGAGCTACTTTAATGCGCTATAGACGGTAGTACAAACACATCTGCATTAGCTTCTCTTCAGTGGGGAAGGCCTGAGGACAGGGAGGAGGAGAATGAGGATGAGGAGGAGGAAGACAGCATGGTCAGTCGTCCTGTTGGTGAGGACATGGAAGTCTTGCCTGTTAGCAGTCTGGCATGCATGGCTGACTTTATGTTGTGCTGCATTTCATGTGACCCTCGGATTATCAAAATTTTGGGTGACACTCATTACTGGTTTGTGACACTTCTAGACCCACGCTACAAGGAGAACTTTCAATCTCTTCTGCCTGAGGCAGAGAGGTGTGCTAAAATGTTGCAGTACCAGAGGACCCTTGTAGCGGAATTACTTAGAAAATTCCCATGTGAGAACGCTGGCAGCAGATGTCAAAGTTTGTTGTACAGCCAAGGAGTCCAAGTGAGAGAGACAGAAGTGCAATCCAGCTCAGGCAGGGGAACAATGGCCAAGTTCTGAGACAGTTTTCTCAGACCCTCCCATCGTGGCGGCACAGAGGCAAGGGGTGCTGTCACAAGAAGTGCAATGTTTGGGAAGATGGTGAGGGAGTACCTTGCAGATCATACAAACGTCCTCCGTGATTCCTCTGTGCCTTTTAATTATTGGGTATCTAAGGTGGAAACTTGGCATGAACTTGCTCTCTACGCCTTGGAGCTTCTGGCCTGCCCTGCTGCTACCATTCTGTCAAAGCGGCTTTTTAGTGCCACTGGTGGAATTATCACAGATAAGCGCGTCTGCCTGTCAACTAAAAATGCTGACAGGCTGCCTCTTATAAAAAATGAACAAGGCCTGGATTGGGAAAAACTTCTGTACACCACCACGTGAAACCAGCGAAACATAACTTCAAATACATTCTCTCTTTTGGGTAGGTGTATTCTCATGCACCTCTTCACAACCACACATGGGTATATGAGTCACCTGCCAGGACTGTGGGGTACCTGGTAATGGGCCCGGTGTTCACAGAAGGATGTGATAGTGGCGACCCGGTCCGTGACCCTGGGCGCCCATTTAAAAGGGGACAGTCTTTAAAGGGTATTTGGTGAATAAAGTTTATGTTCGTGATGCCACCTGTGGTATTCGGTTAGTGGGGACCGACGCTGCTTTAAAGGGTCCTCTGGGGTGATGTTATGGCAGCTAGATGGTATACCTTCCCACAGGTGAAGTATATCCCCAGGGCTCCTGGTGTGTAGATGGAAGATAGTGGAAGGTGCAGTAAAGAACGAGGACACCAGTTTGCAGTCTTTTTACCTTGTTTACTGAAGACTTCAGGCAGCCACAGTCCGGCCAGCTTGGAGGCAAGTTGGGAGTCCCCTTATCCAGGTGAAGATTAAAGCCTTTCTCTAGCGCAGTGGTGTTGTAGTTCCTTACTCCCTATGGCTTCAGATAAGGTTCTCACAGATGTTCTCTCTGTCCCTCATATTGGATGGGACATAACCCGTATGACTGGTGACTTGAGCCTTTTTACAGAGACTCTAACACGCCCAGGGCTCTATAGATGTCACTGTGCCTCCTGGGTATTAAGGTGGACAGGTAACTTGCAGTTCAGCTGACCTGCCGGTCTCTGATGCAAGTCTTGGAGTCCCTTACAACCTCAGTGTCTGCACCTCAAAAGGAGGCAGCCTGCTCATGACTGGTCTCCCACTGGTGTTCCTCTCCAGTGCTTCGCTCTCCTACGTGCTCACTGCAATATATTCGGCTTTCGTATAATCTCTTCCCAGGAGCTGCAGCTCTGTGGCTACACAGCTCCGTACATCTTCTTCTGCCTCAGACTGCTCCAGTCTGCTTCCTGGCACAAACTGACTAACTTTCCCTTCAAACTACCATATATATGGGGAGTCACCTAGTAAATGGGATCAAAAGCTCCCCCTGGTGGCCTGGAGTGTGAACATGTTGCACGCTTGTGTTTACCTGGTGACAGTTATCCTTCCTTGCCTCTAAACGCAACATCACCTTCCCCGTGAGCAAAGCAATGCTACTGTGATGACCAGGACCCTGGGGCGCCACATGTACGCTTCCACATTTGGTCTGTTTGTTGTTATCCTCCTCCTTATCCTCATCATCCAGAACCACTAGATGACCAGGGTGAACGTGCTCTGTACTATTATAGGCCGGTGATTTTTGGGCACGGGGGCTGTGAAGGCATTATTTTATTTTGTAAAAACAGGACCCCCACATTGGGAAATTGGGCATTATATTACATTGGGCCTACTTCTTAAGTCTGTCTCCTGCAATGTGTCCTTTTACTGCCACTAGATGACCAGGGTGCACGTGCTCAGTACTGTTATAGGGCGGTGAATTTTGGGCAAGGGGCCTGCGATGGCACTAGTCTATTTTTAAAAAAGGTACCTCCATTGGGGAATTGTTTGGCAGCTCATGCACTGCATTACAAGTTTAAGAGACAGACACCACTACATTGGGACTAATTCTTAACTCTGTCTCCTGCAATGTGTCCTTTAACTGCCACTAGATCACCAGGGTGAACGTGCTCAGTATGGTGCCTTTTGGCCAAAGGGGCTGTGATGGCACACTTTTATTTTTTTAAAAAGGACAACACATTGGGGAATTGTGCATGACAACTTTGGGCCTACTTCTTAAGTCTGTCTCCTGCAATCTGTCCTTCCTGCCAGTAGATCACCAGGATGAACGTGCTCTGTAGGGGCATTTTGGCCAAGGGGGCTGTCATGGCACTCTTTTATTTAAAAGAAAAAAAAGGATTTTATATTGGGGAATTGGGCAAGACATTACTTTGGGCCTACTTCTTAACTCGGTCTACTGCAATGTGTCCTGTACCTGCCACTAGATCATCAGGGTGAACGTGGTCTGTACTGTTATAGACCAGTGAATTTTAGGCAAGTGGACAGTGATGACACTATATTTTTAAGTCCAAAAAGGACACCACATTGGGGAATAGGGCATGGCATTCCATTGGGCCTACTTCTTAATTCTGTCTCCTGCAATGTCTCTTGTTTAACTGCTACTAGATCATCAGGGTGAACGTGCTCTGTACTGTGCATTTTGGGCAAAGGGGCTGTGATGGCACTATTTTAATCAGCACAAAAAGGACACCACATTGGGGAATTGAGCATGGCATTCCACTGGGCCTATTTCTTAACTCTGTCTCCTGCAATGTCTCTTTTTTATCTGCCACTAGATCATCAGGGTGAACGTGCTCCTCTGTACTGTGCATTTTGGGCAAAGGGGCTGTGATGGCACTATTTTAATCAGTCCAAAAAGGACACCACATTGGGGAATTGAGCATGTCATTCCATTGGGCCTACTTCTTAACTCAGTCTCCTGCAATGTCTCTTGTTTATCTGCCACTAGATGACCATGGTGAACGTGCTTTGTACTGTTATAGGCCGGCGAAGTTTGGTCAAGGGGGCTGTGATGGCACTAGTCTATTTTTACAAAAAGGTACCGCACATTTCTGAAACCACATCCTTGTTGGCAAACACTTCATAACATTTGTGTACTTTAAAGATCTCACTAGAAAAGCTCCTTTTTGTGTTGCCTGGTTGTTAATATTGGTCACAATACACTTCATATAAATTTGATAAAGCAATGCTGTTACTTTGCCTCAGTAGTTCATTAAAAATATAACTTTGTCCACTATATTAGTTTCTCTTCTTGCGAGCCTTAAATTTGTCTGCCTAAAATGTACAAATGGACAATATACAAATGGCGATTTGTAAACAAGATTGAAATACTGTATACCAAATGCATTCAGACAATCACATAGCTGCATTTCTTTTAAAAGATTTAGAGAAGTGAAAGACAATGCTCATAGTGACACAATCTTGATGAATGTTTTTTTTATTCACTTCACAAACAGTTCTAAGCCTCTATATGTTTGCTGTTTGCCATTGTAAAACATTAAGGTTTACTGAAACTATGCCGGTGGTGGTTTGATCTATTGTGAAGTGGATTTTCCTGGGCCCATCCAGTATATGGGTTCCAAGGCCTAATGGGGTGCATATGACTGACTATGCAGCAGGGCTCACCTTCCTGCCAATGTATAAAACAAAGGAGTATGGAGCACAAAATGCATATTGTGAAGTGGATTGTCCTGGGCCCATCCAGTACGTGGGTTCCAAGGCCTAATGGGGTGCATATGACTGACTATGCAGCAGGGCTCACCTTCCTGCCAATGTATAAAACAAAGGAGTATGGAGCACAAAATGCATATTGTGAAGGGGATTTTCATGGGCCCATCCAATATGTGGGTTCCAAGGCCTAATAGGATGCATATGGCTATACATCAGGGCTCGCCTTCCTGCCAATGTATAAAACAAAGGAGTATGGAGCGCAAAATGCATATTGTAAAATTGATTTTCATGGGCCCATACACTATGTGGATTCCAAGGGTAAGGGGGGGGCATATGAATTGGTAGCAGGGCAGGCCTTGCATTCAATGCAACATTTTTTCAGGAGGCCCTCCTGAACATCTTATGAAAGGGGTATTGTGGTGCGTCGTAATTCTTGGCAGCCCATCCACTCACAGCATAGGCTACAACAGCTTAGGAGACCCACTGTTTTATAATGGCCATTTAAAGGAAACCTGTCACCCCCAAAATGGAAGTTGATCTAAGCCCACAGGCATCAGGGGCTTATCTACAGCATTTTGGAATGCCCACATAGTATATAACACAACCCATGTAGTATATAGCACAGGCACGTAGTATAAAGCACATCCAGTTAGCATATAACACAGCCCACGTAGTATATAGCACAGGGAGAAGAATAAGGACCATCTGGCCTGGCGAGAATTTAGCTGCTGAGCTGTTTGTAAGTACACCAAATTTTTGTGGTTGGTAAAGACTTGGAGGTGAAAGCGTGCCCCTTCCAGGAGGTGTCTCCACTCAGAGAAAGCCAACTTCATAGCTAGCAACTCCCTGTCCCCGATGGAATAATTCCTCTCTGCTGATGTGAAGGTCTTGGACAAAAAGAATCAGGGATGCTTCCGACCTTGAGCATCCATTTGGAAGAGGACTGCACCAGCAACAGATGAGGCATCCACCTCCATTATGAACGGCTTATCTACATCGGGGTGATGTAGGATGGGAGTACTAGCAAAATGAGATTTTATAGAGAGGAAGGCCTTGGAGACTTCCTCCGACCACAACTTTGGATTTGCTCCCTTCTTGGTGAGGGCTACCAAGGGAGCTACCAAAGTCGAGAAATGCGGAATGAACTGACGGTAATAATTAATGAACCCATTAAAATGCTGCACCGCTTTGAGAGAATGAGGTTACTGCCAGTCCATCACAGCCTGTAGTTTGGGAGGATCCATAGCCAATCCCTAGGCGGAGATTATATAACCAAGGAAAGGCAAGGACTCCTGCTCAAACACACATTTCTCCAACTTGGCATAAAGAGAATTTGCCCGAAAGAGGTCAAAGACCTTGCAAACCTCTCTCTGGTGGGAGTCAATATTTGGAGAGTAGATGAGTATATCATCCAGATAGACTACGACTGAGGTGGAAAGCTTATCCCAGAAGATGTCATTCACAAAGTCTTGGAAAATGACTGGGGCATTACAGAGCCCAAAGGGCATCACTAGATATTCATAATGCCCATCCCTAGTATTAAAAGCCGTCTTCCATTCGTCCCCAACACTGATGCGAATCAGGTTATAAGCACCCTGCAGATCTAATTTGGTAAATACCCTTGCTCCCCATAGCCTATCGAAGAGCTCAGATATCAGAGGCAACGGGTACTTATTCTTGACAGTGATGGCATTAAGACCCCTGTAATCTATGCATGGACGTAGTTCTCCTTTCTTCTTCTGCACGAAGAAGAACCCCATCCCTGCAGGTGACACTGACTTCCTAATGAACCCTCTTGCCAAATTCTCCTGGATGTATTGGGACATAGCCTCCATTGCCGGGAGAGAGAGGGGATAGACCCGTCCCCGAGAAGGTTCAGCTCCAGGCATGAGGTCAATAGGACAGTCATATGGGCTGTGAGGTGGAAGGGTCTCCGCAGCCTTCTTAGAGAACATGTCTGCATAGGACCAATAACACTTGGGAAGGGAAGTAAGATCTGTGGGTATCTCTGTAGTGGAAACCTGAATGGACTCCCTCACACATCTGCCCTTACAAGATTCACTCCAATCCAATATCTCCCTGTGGTTCACTCAATATGTGGGGAGTGGAAACAGAGCCAAAGTATTCCTAGCAGAATCTCGTCTATAACCTCGGGAATGACTAGAAAGGAGATAATCTCCTGATGGGAAGGTTATTTTCTAGGGGTTTATGGCCCCTCATCTGATGACTCCATGATATCTCTGTTTCATTCAACATTGAAAAGTGGCCACTTGAAGGTGTGGGTGAAACCAGAGTTAATACATAGTGTTATTCACTATATAATACCAGATAAACATGACTAAGACAGATGCCAAAACTGGGGTACCTGTACATGTACAGTGTGCTGATACCTGCATTATTGGGGATGCCCAATCTCCTAGGGGTTCTCTGTCTTGGTGTTGCTTCTCTGATATTCCACACGGATGATGTTTAAAAGCCTCTTGGTGATTATCTAACTATACTGTATGTAGTTAATCTTCATATATACGTAATCACTATATTTATTTAATCCCTATATGTACTGTATGTTACCACATATAAAAAGTGTACGCACTCACACTATTCAATCATACTATTCTTTGAATTTTGTAGTTTGCAATAAAATTGCCTTGCATTGCAAGTATTAGCCATTTTTAAAGCCGTATCTGAACCTTAGTGTTAAAATTATGTCAAATAAAATTGCCAAATTCTCCTGTAAATAATTGTGCAAAGAGGGAAACATCATACCATTAAAAAATACAAGTGAATTTTCCTGGGCCCATCCAGTATGTGGGTTCCAAGGCCTAATGGGGTGCATATGACTGATTATGCAGCAGGGCTCGCCTTCCTGCCAATGTATAAAACAAAGGAGTATGGAGCACAAAATGCATATTGTGAAATGGATTTTCATGGGCCCATACAGTATGTGGGTTCCAAGGGTAAGGGGGACATATGAATTGGTAGCAGGGCAGGCCTTGCATTCAATGCAACATTTTTTCAGGAGGCCCTCCTGGACATCTTATGAAAGGGGTATTGTGGTGCGTCTTAATTTTTGGCAGCCCATCCACTCACAGCATAGGCTACAACAACTTAGGAGACCCACTGTTTCATAATGGCCATTTAAAGGAAACCTGTCACCCCAAAATGGAAGTTGATCTAAGCCCACCGGCATCAGGGGCTTATCTACAGCATTCTGGAATGCCCATGTAGTATATAACACAACCCATGTAGTATATAGCACAGCCACGTAGTATATAGCACAGCCCACGTAGTATATAACACAGCCCAAGTAGCATATAGCGCAGCCACTTAATGTAAAACACAGCCCACGTAGAATATATACAATCTACAACAGAACAGGAGTGTACCCTCATTCAATATAAATATAGAAGAAGATAAACAATAATAGAGCCTAACAGTCTGAAAATGGTGATTTTCCAAAGTGGATATTTTATTAGACAAACCAGCTCTTAAAATAGTACAAAAACGGCTAAAAAAGCCCAAATATATAAATGCATGACGAAAAGGCAAGGGGGAAAGAACACATAAAAAACAGAGTCAGTCTGCCGAAGAAGGGTCCATCCCTATGTATATAGTATAGGTACTCAGAGTGGATTGTAATCAGAGATCCCATAATTGAAAAAAAGGGGACGGTTATACCGCGAGCCTGTATATATGTATATGCCCCAGCTGGTAACGCTGGAGTTGCTACACTCATCGGACATGACATACAAAATGCTTACCCATGTGGGCGAAAGATAGGGAGAGACCACGACAGACTGAGAAGTAGGGCCCCAAAAGCACAGCCCACGTACTATATAACAAAGCCCACATAGTATATAGCACAGCCACTTAGTATATAACACAGCCCACGTAGTATATAACACAGCCACTTAGTATATAACACAGCCACTTCTTATATAACATAGCCCACATAGTATATAGCACAGCCACTTAGTATATAACACAGCCCACATAGTATATAACATGGCCCACGTAGTATACAGCACAGCCACTTAGTATATAACACAGCCCATGTACTAGTATACAGCAACGCCCGCATCTTCCCCCCAAGACTGGCCCCACAGTCCAGTTCTCACAGTTATTGAAAAAAAACCACACTGCTCACCTCTCCTCGTGCCTGTGCTGCTCCTAGCTCCTGCCTTGGCGTCTGCCGCTGCACTGCTTAGCACACAGTGAGTGCGCTATGACACATCATCGCATCATCACGCACTCGCAGTGTTAGCGGCAGAGCGGGGAATGATGGGAGAGGGAGCATCATCTGACGCTCTCTTCTCCATCGTTGCTTTGAACTGTACCGGCAGATGTCGGTATAGTTCAATGCGGCGGCGGGGGTCAGCGCTGGTGACTGGTGGGCCCCTGCCTTACAGGGGCCCCATAGCGGCTGCGCAATGTGCCACTAGCTGGGGGCCCCTTGGGAAGCGGGGGCCCTAGGCAGCTTCCGGCCCTGCCTGCAGGGGCCCCCTGGAGCCTCCGGGCCCTGGTGCAACTGCACAGTTTGAACCGGCGGTATGTCCGACCATGGGTTAGGGTCAGGTTTTGGGCTAGAGATAGGATTACGGTTACGGTTGGGATTAGGATTGGGATTAGGGTTAGGTTTGTGGTTAGGGTTATGGTTAGGGTTGGGATTACGGTTAGGGGTGTGTTTTGGGTTTGGGTTGGAGTTGGAATTGGGGGGTTTTCCACTGTTTAGGCACCCCAGGGGCTCTGCAAACGCGACATGGCGTCTGATCTCAATTCCAGCCAATTCTGCATTGAAAAAGTCAAACGGTGCTAGTTCCCTTCCGAGCTCTGCCATGCGCCCAAACAGTGGTTTACCCCCACATATGGGATACTCAGGACTAATTGCACAACAACTTTTGAGGTCCAATCTCTACTGCTACACTTGGGAAAATAAAAAATAATTGGGGACTAAAAGATCATGTTTGTGGAAAAAATATGATTTTTTTATTTTCACTCCGGGGCGCCATAAACTTTAGGGAAACACCTGGGGGTTCAAAGTTCTCACCACACATCTAGATACGTTCCATAGAGGGTGTAGTTTCCAAAATGGGGTCACTTGTCGGAGGTTTCCACTAGGCACACTAGGAGCTTTTCAAATGTGACATGACGCCCGCAGACCATTCCATCAAAGTCTGCATCCTAAAACTTCACTACTTCCCTTCCAGGCCTCAACATGTGCCCATAGAGTAGTTTACTCCCACGTATGGGGTATCAGCATACTTAAGACAAATTGAACAATAATTTTTGGGTCCAATTTCTCCTGTTACCCTTGGGAAAATAAAAAAATTTGGATCTGAAGTATTTTGTCAAGAAAAGTTAAATGTTCATTTTTTTTAAATATTCCAAAAATTCCTGTGAAGCAACTGAAGGGTTAATAAACTTTTTCATTGTGGTTTTGCTCTCCTTGAGGGGTGCAGTTTTTAGAATGGTGTCACTTTTGGGTATTTTATATCATATAGACCCCTCAAAGTGACTTCAAATGTGATGTGGTCCCTAAAAAAAAATGGTGTTGTAAAAATGAGAAATCTCTGGTCAACTTTTAACCCTTATAACTCCCTAACAAAAAAAATGTGGTTCCAAAATTGTGCTGCTGTAAAGTAGACATGTGGAAAATGTTACTTAGTAAGTATTTTGTGTGACCTATCTGTGTGATTTAAGGGCATGAAAATTGAAAGTTGGAAAATTTCAAAATTTCCAAGATTTTTGCCAAATTTTAATTTTATTTCACAAATAAACGCAAGTTATATCAAAGAAAATTTACCACTGTCATGAAGAACAATATGTCATGAGAAAACAATGTCAGAATCACCGGGATCCGTTGACGTGGTACAGTGATCAGAATTGTAAAAATTGGCCTGGTAATTAACATGCAAACCACCCATGGGGGTAAAGGGGTTAAATCCACGTTTTACCCATTTTTTATTTATAACTGTACACAGGCAGCAATTACATATGAAACACATAGATAATTAAAGGGGAATTTCCACAATGAAATAATGTTAACATAACACATTACTAATATACATGGCTTCAACATATTTCACAGTACACAAGAGTAAGTGCAAAACACATACATTGCCAGACAACAAACATGAGGCATCACTTGACATGCAAAAAAAGGTTACATAGGTCCCATGTGGAGGAAGGGCAAACGAGGGTCTTCATCATCTCCTTACAGGCACACTCACATCAGTCGCTGGCCGGCAACCATTTTAACATGAGGCCAACAGATCTGTAAGAAGAGGATGCCATGTGGGAGTGCAGGTAAGGGGATTTTTGTTTCTTCTGTAAAAGCTGTAGCCAAGACAAGAGATGTGGGGGCAGCCAAGCCAAGGGACAGTGGGGCCAGCCAAGCCAAAGAACAGTGCGGTCAGCTAAGCCAATGGACAGTGGAGCCAGCCAGGCCAATGGACAGTGGAGCCAGACAGCCAAGGGGGCAAGCCAAGACAATGAACAGTGGAGCCAGCCAGGCCAAGGGACAGGGGGGCCAGCCAAGCCAAGGGACATAGGGACAAGCTATGCCAAGGGACATAGGGTACAAGGATGGGGCACAGTATTAAATAAAGGGGGCCATGATGAGTGACTAAATTACTGTATGGAGGCCAGAATAAGGAACATACATTATTACATTATATTGGCAAGTGTGGGACAATAAGTATTTGATCCCCTACCAACGTTTAAGAATTCTGGCTCCTACAGACCAGTTAGACACTCCTGATCAACTAGTTTCCTGCATTAAAGACAGCTGTCTTACATAGTCACCTATATAAAATATTCCTGTCCACAGACTCAATTAATCAGTCAGACTTTGACCTCTACAACATGGGCAAGGCCAAAGAGCTTTATAAGGATGTCAGAGACAAGATGATATACCTGAACAAAGCTGGAAGGGCTACAAAACCATAAGTAAGACGCTGGGTGAGAAGGAGACAACTGTTGGTGCAATAGTAAAAAAATGGAAGGAAATACAAAATGACTGTCAATCATCATCATCAATCTGGGGCACTATGCAAAATCTCACCTCATGGGGTATTTCTGATCAGGAGAAAGGTGAGAGAGCCTAAAACTACAAATGGGAAACTTGTTAATGATTTCAAGGTAGCTGGGACCACAGTCACCAATAAAACCATTGCTAACACATTACGTCGTAATGGTTTAAAATTCTGCAGTGCCCGCAAGGTCCCCCTGCTCAAGAAGGCACATGTGAAAACCCATCTGAAGTTTGCTAATGAACACCTGTATGGTTCTATGAGTGATTGGGTGAAAGTGCTGTGGTCAGATGAGACAAAAATTGAGGTCCTTGGCATTAACTCAACTCGCCATGGTTGGAGTAAGAGAAATGCTGCTTATGACCAAAAGAACACTGTCCCCACTGTCAAGCATGGAGGTGGAAACATTATGTTTTGGGGGTGTTTCTCTGCTAAGGGCACAGGACTACTTCACCGCATCAGTGGGAGTATGGATGGAGCCATGTACCGTAAAATCCTGAGTGACAACCTCCTTCCTCCGCCAGGACATTAAAAATGGGTTGTCGCTGGGTCTTCCAGCAAGACAATAATCCAAATCATACAGCCTAGGCAATAAAGGAGTTTCTCAAAAAGAAGTACATTAAGGGCAAGGAGTGGCCTAACTAGTCTCCCGACCTTAATCTCATTAAAAAATTATGGAGGGAGTTGAAACTCTGAGTTACCAAGCGACAGCCTCAAAATCTTAATGATTTAGAGATGATCTGCAAAGAGGAGTGGACCAAAATTCCTCCTGACATGTGCACCATCCTCATCATCAACTACAAAAAGCTGCTGTGCTTGCCAACATGGGTTTTGCCACCAAGTATTAAGTATTGTTTGCCAGAGGAATCAAATACTTATTTCTCATTGCAAAATGCAAATACATTTATAGAATTTATACAATATGATTTTCTGGATTTTATTTTTTATATTCTATCTCTCAATGTTAAAATTAACCTACCATTAAAATTATAGACTGTTCATGTCTTTGTCAGTGGGCAAACTTACAAAATGAGCAAGGGATCAAATTATTTCCTTCACTGTAGAAGGTGGGGTGATTGAAAGGTGCTTACAATAAAGCCACAAGTCTAAAGTCCAGTGGAGGATTTGTATTCCTCTTTATGTGGCTTAGCTTTTAATTTTACTGTTGGAAAACTACCAAAATCCAAAATATCCGAGGCACGAAAAACTTCTCATATTGATAAAATATAACTTTCATTCGGTTTTAAAAATAAGGTAGATGGAAAAAGCTAAGTTTCAGCCATAGTAGACCTTTTTCATGACAAAAGTACAAGTTTTTTAAAAATCAGCCATGGTCTCGTATATTTTGGATTTTGATGCTGCTTTGGATCTTGTGGGGGGTCGTTGCGAGTGTTCAGAGAGTGGCTTTTGGTGCAAGAGAAATGACACTGGTCTCTGACATAGAACTACTTTATCCCAAACTACAAAAGACAATACAAAGAGGAATCTTATCATATATATATGTCAGGCCACTAAGGGAAGGAACAAAGTATGAGAAACGGGTGTGAAAGCGGGAGAGGAAAGAGAGAAAGAGGTGGAAAATGAAACAATGCTACGACTTGAGCAGATAAAAAGTGTAAAGGAAGAAAAAAGAAAATATAAGAAAAGTGACTAAAAGGAAACAAAATAAAATAGAATTAAAAATTAACAAAGAAAATAAAAAATAAAATTAATAAAAATAAAATATGACAAAAAAGGGGAAAAAATAAAGATAAAGGAGGAAAAAAATGAAAAATGGACAATAAGGAATAAAAAATAAAACATTAATAAATAAATAACAATAAAAAATAATAATAGAAAAAGCCAGATGTGCTCCAGATTCCTAAATACATAGGACGATGAGATTCCGGATATAAAATGGATCAAGAAGAGTTTGCTCTTTTCTTGAACTAATATATGTTAGGGACTGGCGGAATGCACCAAGTACAAGATGAAATGAAACTAGGTGCGTTCGCAGTCCGAGGTCCATCGTGCAGGTAAAAACCCTGCTGCTAGTAAAGACGGACTATATGGCGGTACAATAAGAATACACACATGGATTAACTTCACCCTGTGTGAAGGAAGCGACCCTGTTGCGTCACAGGACCGTGGTACCGCACATAGAGCGCAAGCAAGGAGTCACTAATCTCAAACCCGAGACTGAGGATTTGAGCTCAGATGACCCCATGCGCTCGACACCGCAACTGGGGTGTCAGAGGAACAAAAATAATAATATAAAAGGCACAAGAGTGCGTGCGGTGCCGCACTGACGGACGCCACTAACCACCGAGGCTTGGGTCAGGAAAGCGCAGAGAAAGCGCACGGCGCCGTACTGGCGGACACAGCAACTGGTAGCTGTAATGTGTGTTAAGTGCTGTTGGATAAGTCAGGCGCTAGATAGCAAACATACACCTTCCGCGAACAGTCATCCAATAGGGAGGGTTATTTAAAGAGCGACTTTCACTCACAACACACACACATATTTACAAGACAATACTAGCGCATGGCCGTGCGGTCATGCGCAGTTTATATAGTTGCAGCACAGGAAGCTGCTACCGAAGTTTTGCCCTTTCAGGACCTTCCTGGAGGACCAATGGAATGTGCTGCAGTACCTGAGCATGTGGCCCTCGATCTCCAACGAGAGATCTTTCCCTGGGCATGCTCAGTGTGTGAAAATAAGGACTTAGTCCCAGAGAAGCCTGCTCGCCGCAGATCAGTGCAGGGTACAACAGGAGAGCCAGAAAAGGCAGTAGTAACCCTCAGCACAGAATCAGTCCCAGCAAGACGCTGGGAGCGACGCCTCCGCTGAGCAGACCCCACTGCGGCCGATGCAGAATGGGAGACCGCAGCAGACACGGATCGAGATTCCCCCTGTGCAGCAGAGGAAACTCGACTCCTAACAATATATACTTTGATCTCTGCTACATTCACATAATACTGATCCTGCAGATGAGTGCAATGTCCTATATATTAATATATTTTACTGTATTGCAGTCATCTATTGTTAATTGTACGATACAATACCTGCAACATGGTTTTAAAATGAATATTTACAGATGTTTGTAACATTATTCAGATTTGTATCTCATTGCTGTATGTTTGTAACGTTTATTATAAAGAATTCTTTAAGAAACGAGTTAAAAAAACAATAATAATTCTGCATAAAGATATTCTCATAAGAAAGACCAAGTCTCATTGTTATTTTCCTAAATATTCAGGGGTTTATCAATCTTTTGAACCATCCGACAGCGCTGTAGTTGTTCAATAATTAAATGTTTCATCAAATATACAAAGAGAGCGCACAGTGCATATATATATATATGTGTATATATATATATATATATGTACACATCAGTAAAAGTTTGGTTCGCATCCTCCAAATTTGATATCTATCCATCTATAAAGAAGAAATCCATCTTTCTATCTATCTAGGTGACATCATAATAAGACTGATGTCACAAGTGATGTGATGACATCATCACATTCTATATTCCAGTGTTACAGCCTACGGAAATCACTGCCTTACAGACTCCCAAGGGTGAGGTAGCCCCTTTTGTTTTTCGTGACGAACGAAGCAAAAATTGATTTCAAAATGGATAAAGAGAGAAGAAGAGCCCAAAGAGATCGGGTTCTGAGAGAGAGGAGAGGAATAAATGAAGAGCAGGTACCATTGTTCGCTCTAGGGCGAAAAGACTTTACTCTACTGAATATGGACACTGACGCCTCAGAAATGGCGTCCAAACGTCAAACTCTGGACAAAATGAGAAAGACCAAAAGACATGAAATCCTTACAGAGAAAAGGAAAATGGAGACCCTCATGGAGTCTCACTCTGCAGCCTCCGCTGAGCTTCAGAGGGCCATTATAATCTCCTTGAAAAAAATTGGAGATCTGGTCCCTGAAATACGGAGGAGGAACAAAGATGCCATCCTCAATAAGCGGAGAAACATCAGCGCAGAGTTAGAGCTGGAAGAGGTTCTCCAAGATACACCGAGGGATGTCACATCCTCCAGATCTGAACGTCTGGAGACACCAAACCTACAAAGAGCGGCATCCCAGAAGAGGATCATTATAAATGGGAATGATGCATTACAGGGGTCCAGGACATCAGCTGAGAACATCTCCATCCCAGAGAACAAACAGCTGAGTGATTCTCCACCAAACACACCACTGGATAAAGAGGAACCAGGTAAGATGGAAACTCCTCTGTATAATAAGACTGGGGTGAGGGGGATTATACTCCTAATATTATGTTCTGGCCTCAGTTATCAAAAGTGCAGAACAACTGTCCTTGTTGTCCATAGCAACCAATCACAATGTAGCTTTCATTGTTCTATAGAATGTTAAGAAATGGAATCTGTGCTGTGATTTGTTGCTATGGGCAACAGGAGTTTTTTTTGTTATTGGACTGTTATGATTAATGAGAGCACAAATATTAGACATTTCCTGCTCATTTACATAATTCAGTTTACAATTATAATATATGCTCTGGAGCTATTTTTGTTAACCCCTTCTTGACAGGGTAATATTCCGTTTTTCCCTCCATTTTTCTAAAGCCCATAACTTTTATTTTTCTGCCAATGTAGCAGTATGTGGACTTGTTTTTTTTTTACTGGGCTGAGCTGTAGTTTTGCAGGACACTATTCCTGGAAAACAGGGAAAAAAGTTCAAAAACTGATAAAATTGTGGAAAAAAGTGATTCTTCCGTTTTTTTTTTTACTGTGTTCATTCATTTGTGGTGGAAATTACCTCAGAAAATGTTTCTCCACTTCAGTTCCTACTATGATAATGCTGAACATGCAGAGGGGATTTTAACAGATAATAAGCAATTATATTTATAAAGTTGTTCGTGTCCCCATATTCTAAGACATTGTAACTTTTTGATATTGATTACAAGATGGAGCTGTGTGATTTTTTGCGTGGCAAGCTGTAGTTATTATTGATACCTTTCCTGGGTAGACAGAACATTGTGATATCTTTTTATTGCAATTGGTTAGGTGCATACAGCCCCTCAAAAAATGCAAAAATAAATCAGGCAGCATGCTATCTAAGACAGCATCTGCCTGGTACGGCACAGGCTCAGCTCCTGAACCCGCTCCATAACTTTACTGCACAACATGACAAGCATTTCCATTATGTGCTCGCAATGGGGTTAATAATCTTGTATCATCTCAGCAGATGGAAGCCTTATGATACCTTGTGACGTAGCAGCCATGCCAGCAGAAGACCCGAGTGAAGCTAGAATCTGTATTTCACCCATGACAGAAATGGTCAACACTCCAAATACTATTGACCTTGCCAGCCTTAAATTTCAGACATTTCTTTCAGAGGGAGGCTACGGAAAAGTAAGTGTGAATTTATCCTCCTCCATGTTCAACCAATGTATCCTGCACAGATACACAGGAAGGATGTACATATTCATTACAGGATATTCATATGAAATGATAATTGGCATAAGCTAGTGAAATATTACACAATAATGGATGGGAGTTTGGTCTGATCTGCTGTGATTTTTCTACAGGTCATCTTGGTAGCAGATATGGTCAATGAAGGACTGCAGGCCATTAAGATCATGGACAAAAGTTCTTGTAGGGAGGACATTTTCTCAACAGAGCTAGAAGTCATGAGAATGGCTGCCGGATGCCCCTACCTAATGTCTATGCGGGCGTATATGGAGACACCAATCGATTATGGAATATCCATGGACTATATGGCTGGAGGAGACCTGTTTGACCACATGAAAGATTCAAAGTTGTTTAACACAGAGACAACAAGGTAAATGACTTGTACTAAATGTTAATAATCCACTGCTCGCACATTGTAGTCCATGAACAATGGACTATGACAACAGAAAAAAATAATGACGTGCAGAGGACACGTGTGTGATCTCCTCATGTTCTCTCTATGATTGTGTGTGTAACCACTGATCCACCCTTTACTTTCTACTCCACAGACTCTTTGCGGCAGAGATGGTGTGCGGACTCCAATATCTGCATGAACACGGCGTCATACATAGGTAATCATTTCACCTCCATAAATCTGTCACCTGTGACTCTCGCTTGTCTCCTTACATATCTATTGTAGAAAGTTCTTGTCATGAATTATCCTCACAATCAGTGTCTGCTCCTTCTCCCTGCAGTGACCTGAAGCCAGAGAACATCCTCATCCAAGACACCGGACACATCAAAATCTCAGACTTTGGATTATCAGCCATTAATGTGTTTGAGAATGACATAGTGAATAGGTTTATTGGCACTAAGGGTTACATAGCGCCTGAGGTAAGGAACATCTCTGTGTGATTGATGGTAGGACTGAGGGATAATCTGATCCCAATGTATCCTGCTCATACGTAATCACAGACCGGTCCTCATAGTCTCTGTGTGTAAATCCCCTATCCAGTATATTCAGCTCCTCTCCAATCTTGTGTTTCCACAGATAATGAACCGTCAAGGATACAACCATCTGGCAGACTCATTTTCCTTCGGCGTCATCTTATATATGATGAGTGTAGGTGACCAGCCATTCTATAGCGAAGGCTCAATGGACGATTACCACGAGTCTGTGTGTGAGCAAATCCTTTATTTTCCACCAGGGATCTGCATTAATACCATTGATATCCTAAAAGGGGTGAGTAAGAAGAGATGGAGATAGAAGATAAGACGTGGACAGTCCATAAACATTCAAATATCAATTAAATATATTGGGGGCCCCCTGAGGAAGTTGTACATCCGAAACGCGCGTCGGGGAGGGCGGGAGATTACATGTGTCGCTGCTGTGCCATTACTTATGTGATTACAGATGCTGCCACTGTGCATCATGGTTTTTGGCTATTACTGCTTGTAACTATGTGACTCTGTTCAGGGTTCTCATGCGTTCTCCCACCGCCGCTTTGTAATGGTATGATCTGTTACTTTTTAGCCATGTTTTCTGCCATTTTGATCTTGTGTATTTAATTAATAAATATCTTTGCAATATATTTAATTGATATTTGGACTTTATTGCACTGAATAGTGTTTGTGGTGTTTCCCAGTTGGATTTCAGTGTGTCCATACGTGTCCTGAGATGTACTATGGGTCATATGCGCACTAGTGATATTGAAAGGGAATATGCTGCAGCCCCATAGTTTTTTGTGTTTTTCTGCTTATTAGTCCATAGACATTGTGTAATAACTTATCACTAATAATATATAATCTAATGACTAATACTTTCTTTCATTTTCTAGCTTCTCTGCAGAACTCCATCTGCCCGATTTGCCATTAAATCATCTATCAGATCACACCCATTCTTCTGCTACATAGACTGGAGCGATGTGGAGTGCGGCAGATCCGAGCCACCATTCCCATATTACTATGTAAGTACAACACATACAGACATCCATAATGTTATCACTACCCAGTAACACACTTACCCACTATACCCCTTATTGTTATATACCCCAGTACACTGTATATACTGAATGTGAGGAGCTGATTCTCAGACTTGTGTATTTCTCTTCTTACAGCAGGACTATTAGGCTGATAACAATCAGCCCCATTCCAGTAACATCAGGAATCAAGATTTACATTTATCGGATGAGACAACTAAACTGGACTTTCTTATTTACCGGACTGTGACAAACCTACTGAGCTTCCACCACATAACATCCACGTAGATTTGAGCACCAAACATCCAGGGATTTATTCCGATCGCCATATTTGGGGTCAGGAAGGAATTTTTTTCCCTTGATATGAGGATTAGCTAAGAACGAGTCCTCAGGGTTATTTTTCGCCTTCCTCTGGATCAACATAGCAAGTAATTAAAGACTGATATTGAAGGACTTCTTTCAGCCATACTTGCTATGTCACCATCTGGACGACTCATCTACAATGTGGTGGTAAAGAGAAGACTACAGGATATTTAGAGAAAGAAGCCAGCGGCTGCTCCTTCAGTTACCGGATACAGAGAGAAAGAAGGAAGCGGCTGCTCCTTCACCTACCGGTTATGGACTGAAAGAAGGAACCGGCTGCTCCTTCACCTACCGGTTATGGACTGAAAAAGGGAAGCGGCTGCTCCTTCACCTACCGGTTATGGACTGAAAGAAGGAAGCGGCTGCTCCTTCACCTACCGGTTATGGACTGAAAAAGGGAAGCGGCTGCTCCTTCACCTACCGGTTATGGACTGAAAAAGGGAAGCGGCTGCTCCTTCACATGCCGGATATTTACAGACAGTAGGCAGCGGCTGCTCCTACACTTATAGAAAATGTACAGAGAGAAGGAAGCGGCTGCTCCTTATCTTAGTAGGCCATGTACAGACAGAAGGAAGCGGCTGCTCCTTCACCTACTTGGCCATGTACAGACAGAAGGAAGCGGATGCTCCTTCACCTACCGGTTATGGACTGAAAAAGGGAAGCGGCTGCTCCTTCACATGCCGGATATTTACAGACAGTAGGCAGCGGCTGCTCCTACACTTATAGAAAATGTACAGAGAGAAGGAAGCGGCTGCTCCTTATCTTAGTAGGCCATGTACAGACAGAAGGAAGCGGCGGCTCCTTCACCTACTTGGCCATGTACAGACAGAAGGAAGCGGATGCTCCTTCACCTACCGGTTATGGACTGAAAAAGGGAAGCGGATGCTCCTTCACCTACCGGTTATGGACTGAAAAAGGGAAGTGGCTGCTCCTTCACATGCCGGATATTTACAGACAGAAGGCAGCGGCTGCTCCTATACTTATAGAAAATGTACAGAGAGAAGGAAGCGGCTGCTCCTTATCTTAGTAGGCCATGTACAGACAGAAGGAAGCGGCTGCTCCTTCACCTACTTGGCCATGTACAGACAGAAGGAAGCGGATGCTCCTTCACCTACCGGTTATGGACTGAAAAAGGGAAGCGGCTGCTCCTTCACCTACCGGTTATGGACTGAAAAAGGGAAGCGGCTGCTCCTTCACATGCCGGATATGGACAGACAGTAGGCAGTGGCTGCTCCTACACTTATAGAAAATGTACAGAGAGAAGGAAGCGGCTGCTCCTTATCTTAGAAGGCCATGTACAGACAGAAGGAAGTGGCGGCTCCTTCACCTACTTGGCCATGTACAGACAGAAGGCAGCGGCTGATCCTTCACCTACCGGTTACGGACTGAAAAAGGGAAGCGGCTGCTCCTTCACATGCCAGATATTTACAGACAGTAGGCAGCGGCTGCTCCTACACTTATAGAAAATGTACAGAGAGAAGGAAGCGGCTGCTCCTTATCTTAGTAGGCCATGTACAGACAGAAGGAAGCGGCTGCTCCTTCACCTACTTGGCCATGTACAGACAGAAGGAAGCTGATGTTCCTTCACCTACCGGTTATGGACTGAAAAAGGGAAGCGGCTGCTCCTTCACCTACCGGTTATGGACTGAAAAAGGGAAGCGGCTGCTCCTTCACATGCCGGATATGGACAGACAGTAGGCAGCGGCTGCTCCTACACTTATAGAAAATGTACAGAGAGAAGGAAGCGGCTGCTCCTTATCTTAGAAGGCCATGTACAGACAGAAGGAAGTGGCGGCTCCTTCACCTACTTGGCCATGTACAGACAGAAGGCAGCGGCTGCTCCTTCACCTACTAGACCATGGACAGACGGAAGGAAGCGGCTGCTCCTTCACCTTCCTGCCCATGGTCAGACAGAAGGCCAAATGGTTGATCGCGATGCTGTAGGAATCCAGGAAAACTCCAACTACACAGATCACACGTCACACATTCCTGCTCTTCTCCTCTGTCATGTGTGATCCAGACCTGGATGTCCGAAATCACCACAACTGTAAACCAAGGCCCGAGGAGCGGAATCATCATCATCTGCTCCTTTCCAGAGAAAGTGACTGTATCTACACACTTTCTTTTACCATCAATGCAAATTAGTGAAAACTTTATTGCACAAATACATGTGTAAAACATCTATGTTGCTTTTGGTTAGATTCTTCTCATATACAGAACTGCTTTTTGTTATATTTATTAATATCATCATCAAGACCTGGACAAGGTATTTTGGTGCTTAGGCAGCTAAAACCAATGGCTCCCCCGCCGAGAAAAGGAATGGGTTAGAAACTATAATAACAGGACTCCTAACTAGTGATGATCGAATATACTCGTTACTCGAGATTTCCTGAGAACAGCTGTCTGTGGATGGATACCATGCTTGGCATAGTTGGCTTTCCTTCATAGGATGCTGCCCTTCCCGTGGTTGTTCCTTCCCGGGGAAAGGCCTGGCTATTCACTGCTTGCGTCGAGAAACATGTGATGGTGTCTCCGCAGCTTCTTTACATGCATCTGCATATTTCCCATAAGGGATGGGGGCAGTGTTCTGGAATCACTGCGTTGAGAAACACGTGATGGTGTCTCCGCGGTGTTGGATGTTTTGGTCTCCCCGAGGCCGATCATCTGTGCCTTTATAGCCTTTTTACTAGGCACTGCTCCTAATAGCCCGATTCCTACTCCACACTGATGAGGGGCAAAAACCCCGAAACAGCTGTCTGTGGATGGATACCATGCTTGGCATAGGTGGCTTTCCTTCATAGGATGCTGCCCTTCCCGTGGTTGTTCCTTTCCGGGGAAAGGCCTGGCTATTCACTGCTTGCGTCGAGAAACACATGATGGTGTCTCCGCAGCTTCTTTACATGGACGAAAGCTATGTCTATAAGAGGGAGAAGGGACTCAGAGAGTGAGTGTAAATTGAGGTGTTTGAGATTTCTGCAAGGGTGAGTGAGTTTGAGGAGTGGAGGTTGCGCACTACGAGGGGAGAGGAAAGAAAATGTCAGTCGGTTGTGGTCAGACAGGGGGAGGGGTGAGTTAATGAGATTAGTAAGGGAACAGAGGTGAGTGAAGATGAGGTCCAATGTGTAACCATCTTTATGGGTGGCTGCGGATGACCATTGAGTGAGACCAAAGGAGGCAGTGAGCGATAAAAGTTTAGAGGTGGCTGAGGTGGAAGTGTCAATGGGGATATTGAAGTCACCCATGATGATAGTGGGGATGTCGGCTGAGAGGAAATTAAGTAGCCAGGTGGTGAAGTGGTCAAGAAAGGTGGAGATGGCTAGTTCTGGGGGGCGTTAGATGACAGCCAGCTGGAGGTTGGAGGGGGAGTAGATGCAGACAGAGTGCACCTCGAACGAGGGCAGAGTAGCGGAGGGTGGTAGTGGAATTGGGGTAAAGGAGCAGGTATCGGACAGGACCAAGCCAACTCCACCACATTTGTTGCTGGGGCGAGGGGTGCAAGAGAGATGGAATCCACCATTGGAAAGCGTGGCTGGAGAGGCTGAGTCAGAGGGGGTGAGCCAGGTTTCAGTAATGCCGAATAAGGAGAGTTTGTTATTGATAAAGAGGTCATGGATAAATGACAGTTTATTGCAGACAGAGCGTGCGTTCCATAGTGCTCCAGGTAGGGGGACCGAGGGAGTGGGGGCTGGATGAATGGGTATGAGGTTACTGTGGTTGCGAAGACGTGTAGAGGATCGCGGCAGGGGATTTGAAATGAGTCTGGGGATGTGTTGAGGAGGGCCGGGATTAGAGGATACTTCACCAGCAATGAGGCGCTGCGCGACAGAGCGTTAGAAGGTGGGAGCTGGATAGGACGCGGTGTGGCCGTGTGTGTCTGGAGAAAAAGGATTGTATGTTACATAGTTATTAAGGTTGAAGGAAGACTTTAAGTCCATCTAGTTCAACCCATAGCCTAACCTAACATGCCCTAACATGTTGATCCAGAGGAAGGCAAAAAAAAACCATGTGGCAAAGAGTAAGCTCCACCTTGGGGAAAAAAAATTCCTTCCCGACTCCACATACGGCAATCAGACTAGTTCCCTGGATCAATGCCCTATCAAGGAATCTAGTGTATATACCCTGTAACATTATACTTTTCCAAAAATGTATCCAGTCCCCTCTTAAATTTAAGTAATGAATCACTCATTACAACATCATATGGCAGAGAGTTCCATAGTCTCACTGCTCTTACAGTAAAGAATCCGCGTCTGTTATTATGCTTAAACCTTTTTTCCTCCAAACGTAGAGGATGCCCCCTTGTCCCTGTTTCAGGTCTATGATTAAAAAGATCATCAGAAAGGTCTTTGTACTGTCCCCTCATATATTTATACATTAACATAAGATCACTTCTTGGTCTTCGTTTTTCCAAACTAAATAGCCCCAAGTGTAATAACCTATCTTGGTATTGCCCCCCATTCCTCTAATAACCTTGGTTGCTCTTCTCTGCACCCGCTCCAGTTCAGCTATGTCTTTCTTATACACCGGAGACCAGAACTGTGCACAGTATTCTAAGTGTGGTCGAACTAGTGACTTGTATAGAGGTAAAATTATGTTCTCCTCATGAGCATCTATGCCTCTTTTAATGCATCCCATTATTTTATTTGCCTTTGTAGCAGCTGCCTGACACTGGCCACTGAATATGAGTTTGTCATCCACCCATACACCCAGGTCTTTTTCATTGCCGGTTTTGCCCAGAGTTTTAGAATTAAGCACATAATTATACACCTTATTACTTCTACCCAAGTGCATGACTTTACATTTATCCCCATTAAAGCTCATTTGCCATTTATCAGCCCAAGCTTCTAGTTTACATAAATCATCCTGTAATATAAAATTGTCCTCCTCTGTATTGATTACCCTGCAGAGTTTAGTGTCATCTGCAAATATTGAAATTCTACTCTGCATGCCCCCTACAAGGTCATTAATATGTTAAAAAGAAGAGGGCCCAATACTGACCCCTGTGGTACCCCACTGTTAACCGCTACCCAGTCCGAGTGTGTTCCATTAATAACCACCCTTTGTTTCCTATCCCTGAGCCAGCTCTCAACCCACTTACACATATTTTCCCCTATCTCCATTATTCTCATTTTATGTATCAACCTTTTGTGTGGCACCGTATCAAAAGCTTTTGAAAAGTCCATATACACTACATCTACTGGGTTCCTTTGGTCCAGTCCGGAACTTACCTCTTCATAGAAACTGATCAAATTAGTCTGACATGAACGGTCCCTAGTAAACCCGTGCTGATACTGGGTCATGAGGTTATTCCTCTTCAGATACTCCAGTATAGCATCCCTTAGAATGCCCTCCAGGATTTTACCCACAGTAGAGGTTAAGCTTACTGGCCTATAATTTCCGAGTTCAGTTTTTGTCCCCTTTTTGAATATTGGCACCACATTTGCTATACGCCAGTCCTGTGGTACAGACCCTGTTATTATGGAGTCTTTAAAGATTAAAAATAATGGTCTATTAATGACTGTACTTAATTCCTGCAGTACTCGAGGGTGTATCCCATCCGGGCCCGGAGATTTGTCAATTTTAGTGATTTTTAGACGCCGCCGCACTTCCTGCTGGGTTAAGCAGGTGATATTTAATGGGAAATTTTTATCAATAGTCATTTTGTCTGCCATGGGATTTTCTTGTGTAAATACTGATGAAAAAAGTCATTTAGCATATTGGCTTTTTCCTCATCCTCATCCACCATTTCACCCAGACTATTTTTAAGGGGGCCAACACTATAATTTTTTAGTTTCTTACTATTTATGTAGTTAAAGAATATTTTGGGATTATTTTTACTCTCTCTGGCAATGAGTCTCTCTGTCTCAATCTTTGCTGCCTTGATTTGCTTTTTACAGAATTTATTTTTTTGTATTTATTTAATGCCTCCTCACTACCTACTTCCTTTAATTCTCTAAATACTTTCTTTTTGTCACTTATTGCGCCCCTTACAGCTCTATTTAGCCATATTGGTTTCCTCCTATTCCTAGTATGTTTATTCCCATACGGTATATACTGTGCACAGGTCCTATCCAGGATGTTAATAAATGTCTCCCATTTTCTTTGTGTATTTTTGTGTCTCAGGATATCGTCCCAGTTAATTGCACCAAGATCCTCTTTCATCCGTTGGAAATTTGCCCTCCTGAAGTTTAGTGTCCTTTTAACCCCTCTATTACACATCTTTTTAAAGGATACATGAAAACTTATTTTGTGATCGCTACTACCCAAGTAACCTCCAACCCTTATATTTGATATGCGGTCTGGCCTGTTGGTTAATATTAGGTCTAGCAGTGCCACCCTTCTTGTTGGGTCCTGAACCAGTTGTGAAAGGTAATTGTTTCTCATAGTTGTCAAAAACCGATTACCTTTGCTGGAACTGCAGGTATCTGTTCCCCAATCTATTTCAGGGTAGTTGAAGTGCCCCATAATAATGACTTCTCCTTGAGTCGCAGCTTCATCTATTTGCTTTACGAGGATATTCTCCATTGCTTCAATTATTTTTGGAGATTTATAACAAACCCCTATCAGTAATTTATTATTTTTTCCCCCTCCCCTTATCTCCACCCACAGGGATTCTACATTTTCATTAAATTCACCTATATTATCACGCCGGATGGGTTTTAAGGACGATTTTACATATAGACACACCCCACCCCCTCGCTTATCTGTACGGTCATTTCTGAATAGACTATAGCCCTGCAAGTTAACAACCCAGTCATGGCTCTCATCCAGCCACGTTTCAGATATCCCCACCATGTCATAATTATGCTCCAACAACATTAGTTCTAATTCGTCCATTTTGTTGGCGAGGCTTCTGGCATTAGTATACATGCACTTGATGTTCCTCTCTGTACCTCTACTCTTTCTTAAATTATTAACTCTTCTAACCCCACCCCCCATGCCACCGCACCCCCAACTTCCTTATTTGTGCCCAGGTCTCTGTCTGCACTATCTTCCCCTCCTATAAATTGAATACCCTCCCCCCCAATCCCTAGTTTAAACAATCCTCCAACCTTCTAGCCATTTTCTCCCCCATCACAGCTGCACCTTCCCCATTGAGGTGCAGTCCATCCCTAGCATAGAGCCTGTAGCCAACTGAGAAGTCGGCCCAGTTCTGCAGGAACCCAAACCCCTCCTTCCTACACCAATTCTTGAGCCACTTATTAACCTCCCTAATCTCCCGTTGCCTCTCTGGCGTGGCATGTGGTACAGGCAGTATTTCGGAGAATACCACGTTGGAGGTCCTTGCTTTCAGCTTGCAGGCTAATTCCCTGAAATCATCTTTAAGGACCTTCCACCTACCTCTTACTTTGTCATTTGTGCCTATGTGCACCATGACCGCTGGGTCCTCACCAGCCCCTCCCAGTAATCTGTCCACCCGATCAGCGATGTGTCGGACTCGAGCGCCAGGTAGGCAGCACACCGTTCGACGATCCCTGTCTTTGTGACAGATTGCCCTATCTGTTCCCCTAATAATTGAGTCCCCCACTACCAGCACCTGTCTGGCCTGCCCTGCTCTCCTATTTCCCTCCTTACTGGAGCAGTCACTCCCCCGGCTTTCAGAGGACATGCCTGGCTGCAGCAGTGCTACCCCTGTACTGGCACCCCCCTCATCTGCCAACTTAGCAAACTTATTGGGGTGTTCCAGATCAGGACTAGCCTCCCTGACACTCTTCCCTCTACCCCGCTTCCTAACTGTCACCCAGCTTGCTACTTCATCGTCCTGCAGCTCCATCCCACCATCCCCCCCTCATCCATCCCATTGAGCGTCTGCTCCGTGAGCAGAAGACTCCTCTCCATATTGTCAATGGATCTCAGTGTTGCCAGCTGCACATTTAGAGTCAGAATCTGGGTTTCCAAATGCACAACGTGCTCACATCTCGCACAGCAGTATGCACCCTCGATCGGCTGCTCAAGGACTGCATACATGTGGCAAGATGTGCACTGGATGGCATTAACAATCGTGGAGCACATTTCCTAATGGGGATTGCACCAGACAGAAAAGTTAAATAATAAAAAAATAAATAAATACAAAGTATTAATACAAAACAGACAGAAATTCAGTAATTCCTCCCTTGGAAACTCCCTGAATCCAAAGTCACTGAATCACAAGTCACACTTACCGCCGTCCACACTTACGCTCAGGCCACACTCAGCTCGCTCACACTCGCTATGCTGAAGATTTATAGATTTTTTTTTCCTCTAGTTCCCCTCAACAGCAATCCACCTCGCTGTTCAAATGCACTTCCAAAAAGGACTTGAGCCCCCAACAGCTGCCCCTCATAAACCCTTAACTATGAGCCCCCACCCTAAGTTAACCCCTTATGAATATAGCTACTCCCAATTCAGCAACTCACACCAATTCACACAGGTATTTGTTAAAGGCTTTCCAAATACCTCTTCACTGAATCACAAGTCACACTTACCTGTTATGAACAGGTGCTTCAGAACCACAATGGACCTAGTGGTTAAGAGCACATAAAGTGACCTGATAGTTACTAACATAGGACGAGCTCTGAGACGTGGGAAGTCTGCTGACCGCAATCCCTAATCCTATCATACCACACTAGAGGTAGCCGTGGATTGCGCCTATCGCTCCCTATGCAACTCGGCACAGCCTGAGAAACTAGCTAGCCCTGAAGACAGAAAAATAAGCCTACCTTGCCTCAGAGAAATTCCCCAAAGGAAAAGGCAGCCCCCCACATATAATGACTGTGAGTTAAGATGAAAATACAAACACAGAGATGAAATAGATTTTAGCAAAGTGAGGCCCGACTTACTGAATAGACCGAGGATAGGAAAGATAGCTTTGCGGTCAACACAAAAACCTACAAACAACCACGCAAAGGGGGCAAAAAGACCCTCCGCACCGACTAACGGTACGGAGGTTATCCCTCTGCGTCTCAGAGCTTCCAGCAAGCAAGAAAAACCAATATAGCAAGCTGGACAGAAAATATAGGAAACAAAAGTAACACAAGCAAAACTTAGCTTATGCAGGGCAGACAGGCCACAAGAACGATCCAGGAGAAAGCAAGACCAATACTGGAACATTGACTGGAGGCCAGGAACAAAGAACTAGGTGGAGTTAAATAGAGCAGCACCTAACGACTTAACCTCGTCACCTGAGGAAGGAAACTCAGAAACCGCAGCCCCACTCACATCTACCAGAGGAAGCTCATAGACAGAACCAGCGGAAGTACCACTCATGACCACAGGAGGGAGCTTGATCACAGAATTCACAACACTTACCGCCGTCCACACTTACGCTCAGGCCACACTCAGCTCGCTCACACTCACTATGCTGAAGATTTATAGATTTTTTTTTCTCTAGTTCCCTTCAACAGCAATCCACCTTGCTGTTCAAATGCACTTCCAAAAAAGTATGTGGATGAACAGTTCTGTGGAGGAGGTGAGGTGGCTGGGGAGGATGGAGGAAGAAATAACTAGTCCCTTACTGGGTAGAAGGGATTACAGGAGATAGGAAGAAATAAAGTAGTATGGGGGTGAATGCTAAAAGAAACCAAAACATTATAGTAGTTTTCTATTCCTTTACCTTCCAGTCAATCCCAGTCCAATTCTAGTCTAATTCATAGGAATTAAAAATCTGTAATTTGAAAGGTGGAATTTGAAAGCTGGTCAGACACGTCTGGTCAGACTCATGGCTTTGAATTTATGTGCACCTAAGGGCTCGCACCTGAGAGGGGATGTGGGCGTGTGTGTCCAGAGCACATGTTCACAGATAAGCCAGGTCATAAAGATGGGGTGGGGTAGAATGACCACTCAGGTATGCAAGGGAGAAGCAAGAGGAATGAAGTACATATGGATAGAAAATAATGGGTAAGCAAAGAATACCAGATGGAGTATGCTGACATCCTCCTATATATCATTTGAACCCAAGTACAGCCCCTTTTGTATATTGCATAAGTCCCCCAAAGCCCCTTATATACCGTAAAAACCCCACAGCCTCCCTATATATACTGCATGAGCCCCACACAGCCTCCCTATATAAACTGCATGAGCCCCACACAGCCTTCCTATATATACTGCATGAGCCCCACACAGCCTCCATATATATATATATATATATATATATATATATTGCATGAGCCCCACACAGCCTCCCTTTACATACTGCATGAACACGACACAGCCTCCCTATATAAACTGCATGAACCCCACACAGCCTTCCTATATATACTGCATGAGCCCCACACAGCCTCCCTATATACTGTATATACATATATATACTGTATATATATTGCATGGGCCCCACACAGCCTCCCTTTATATACTGCATGAGCACCACACAGCCTCCCTATATACTGCATGAGCCCCACACAGCCTTCTTATATATAGTGCATGAGCGCCACACAACCTCCCCATACACTGCATGAGCCCCAAGCAGTCTCCCCATATACAGCATGAGCCCCACACAGCCTCACCATATACTGTATGGGCCCCACACTGCCTCTCCATATATACAGCATTAGCCCCACACAGCCTCACAATGTGCAGCATGAGGCCCCCATAGCCTCCCCTTGTTCAGCACGAGGCCCTCTGTTGTGAATTCTGTGGCTGAATTCACTCCTGTGGTCACAAGTGGTACTGCAGCTTCTGAGCTTCCTCCCTCAGGTGTTCTGGTGAGCTCGTTAACTGCTTCATTACTTAACTCCGCCTGATGCTGCTATCCTTGCTCCTTGTCAATGTTTCAGTGTTGGATCTGAGCTTCTCCTGATTGTTCCTGTGACCTGCTGCTCTGTATAGCTAAGTGCTTTTTGCTTTTTTGTTGCTTTTTTTCTGTCCAGCTTGTCTTTTGTTTTTGCTGGAAGCTCTGAGACGCAAAGGGTGTACCGCCGTGCCGTTAGTTCGGCACGGTGGTTTTTTTCTTTTACCCCCTTTGCGTGGTTTTGCTTTAGGGTTTTTTGTAGACTGCAAAGTTCGCTTTACTGTCCTCACTCTGTCCTAGAATATCGGGCCCCACTTTGCTGAATCTATTTCATCCCTACGTTTTGTCTTTTCATCTTACTCACAGTCATTATATGTGGGGGGCTGCCTTTTCCTTTGGGGAATTTCTCTGGGGCAAGTCAGGCCTATTTTTCTATCTTCAGGCTAGCTAGTTTCTTAGGCTGTGCCGAGTTGCCTAGGTAGTTGTTAGGCGCAATCCACAGCCGCTTTTAGTTGTGTTTAGGATAGGATCAGGTGTGCAGTCTACAGAGTTTCCACGTCTCAGAGCTCGTTCTTGTATTTTTGGGTATTTGTCAGATCACTGTGTGCGCTCTGATCGCTAAGCACACTGTGTTTCTGGATTGCCTTCATAACACCTGTCATTAGCAAACATAACAGTACAAGGAGCCCAACTAATGATTCTCAATAGAGGGAAAGAAAAAGTTCTGACATCATTTTTTTTTTTTTTTTCCTGCTCTGTGTTCACTTTTTTTTTTCCCCTAGACATTTGGGTGATTCTGGACACAGGTGTGGACATGGATATTCAGGGTCTGTGCTCTTCAATGGATAATCTCGTTATAAATGTACAAAAAATTCAAGATACTATTGATCAGAAATCTATGTTAGAACCAAGAATTCCTATTCCTGATTTGTTTTTTGGAGATAGAACTAAGTTTCTAAGTTTCAAAAATAATTGTAAGCTATTTCTGGCCTTGAAACCTCATTCTTCTGGTAATCCTATTCAACAGGTTTTGATTATTATTTCTTTTTTGCGCGGCGACCCTCAAGACTGGGCATTTTCTCTTGCGCCAGGAGACCCTGCATTGAGTAGTGTCGATGCGTTTTTCCTGGCGCTCGGATTGCTGTACGATGAGCCTAATTCAGTGGATCAGGCTGAGAAAAATTTGCTGGCTTTGTGCCAGGGTCAGGATGATATAGAAGTATATTGTCAGAAATTTAGGAAATGGTCAGTACTCACTCAGTGGAATGAATCTGCGCTGGCAGCTTTGTTCAGAAAGGGTCTCTCTGAGGCTCTTAATGACCGCCAATACGCCTTTTAACTGACCTGACATATAAGAGAATGGCCTCCCCATACAGATGACAATCCAGCATCTGTTGGTTGTACACTATAGCTGACAACTTGCTGTATCAGCCACGATCAGTATTTGCACCTTCTAAATCTGTTTAACCCCTTAGATGCTGCTGTCAATAGTGACTACATCATTATAAATGGTTAACAGAGTGTGGGGGCTTCTTCTTTATCCCAATTGGTGCCCTCAGATCATGATTTTGTTGTCCTGATGTTTGCGATGGCAATTCATGACCAAATAGCGGCCTTAGAGTCTGACGGCTGTTGTAACCTGTTCAAAAGTTAGGGCCATTTAGGTGGTAAAAATACACATTTTCATTTCTGTCATGTCACTTTGCATTAATTCCTGTAAAGCACCTGATGGGTTAATAAACTACCTGACAGCAGTTTTCAATATGTTTAGGGGTGCTGTTTTTAAAATGGTATCACGTTTGGGGGTTTCCCAATATATGGGACCCCTAAAGTCACTTCAAACATGGATAAGTCCCTAAAAAAATAAATGTGGTAAATTTCTTTGAAAAAATGAAAAATTGCTGCTACATTTTTAAACCTCCTAAAATGCTAACAAAATAAAATAACATTTTACAAATGGTGCTGATGTAAAGCCGACATGTGGGAAATGTTATTTATTAATGGTTTGCTGTGGTATGACTATCTGGATTAAAGGGATAATCATTCAAATTTAGAAAATTGCTAATTTTTTAACATTTTTCTCAAATTTTTTATATTTTTTATAAATAAACACAAAAAATGTTGAACTAAATTTACCATTATCATAAAGTATAATGTGTCACGAAAAAACAATCTCAAAATCACTGGGATTTGTTGAAGCGTTGCAGAGTTATTACCACATAAAGTGACACTGGTCAGATTTCAAAAATTTGGCTCGGTCACTAAGGGGTTAAGGATGTCATGGTGGGATTTCCTATGCCTGCTGGTTTGAATGAGTCTTTCTCTTTGGCCATTCAGATCGGTCGACGCTTGCGCGAGCGTAAATCTGTGCACCATTTGGCGGTACTGCCTGAGGTTAAACCTGAGCCTATGCAGTACGATAGGACTATGACTAGAGTTGAACGGCAGGAATACAGACGTCTGAATGGTCTGTGTTTCTACTGTGGTGATTCCACTCATGCTATTTCTGATTGTCCTAAGCGCACTAAGCGGTCCGCTAGGTCTGCCGTCATTGGTACTGTACAGTCCAAATTCCTTCTGTCCATTACCTTGATATGCTCTTTGTCGTCGTTTTCTGTCATGGCGTTTGTGGATTCAGGCGCTGCACTGAATCTGATGGATTTGGATTATGCTAAACGTTGTGGGTTTTTCTTGGAGCCTTTGCGGTGTCCTATTCCATTGAGAGGAATTGATGCTACACCTTTGGCCAAGAATAAACCTCAATACTGGGCCCAGCTGACCATGTGCATGGCTCCTGCACATCAGGAAGTTATTCGCTTTCTGGTGTTGCATAATCTGCATGATGTGGTCGTGTTGGGATTGCCATGGCTACAAACCCATAATCCAGTATTGGATTGGAATTCCATGTCGGTATCCAGCTGGGGTTGTCAGGGGGTACATGGTGATGTTCCATTTTTGTCGATTTCGTCATCCACCCCTTCTGAGGTCCCAGAGTTCTTGTCTGATTCTCAGGATGTATTTGAAGAGCCCAAGTCCGATGCTCTACCTCCGCATAGGGATTGTGATTGTGCTATCAATTTGATTCCTGGTAGTAAATTCCCTAAAGGTCGATTATTTAATTTATCCGTGCCCGAACACGCCGCTATGCGCAGTTATGTGAAGGAATCCCTGGAGAAGGGACATATTCGCCCATCGTCATCACCACTGGGAGCAGGGTTCTTCTTTGTAGCCAAGAAGGATGGTTCGCTGAGACCGTGTATTGATTACCGCCTTCTTAATAAGATCACTGTTAAATTTCAGTATCCCTTGCCATTGTTATCTGACTTGTTTGCTCGGATTAAGGGGGCTAGTTGGTTCACTAAGATAGATCTTCGTGGTGCGTATAATCTGGTGAGAATCAGGCAAGGAGATGAATGGAAAACTGCATTCAATACGCCCGAGGGTCATTTTGAGTATCTAGTGATGCCGTTCGGACTTGCCAATGCTCCATCTGTGTTTCAGTCTTTTATGCTTGACATCTTCCGTGAGTATCTGGATAAATTCCTGATTGTTTACTTGGATGACATTTTGATCTTCTCAGATGATTGGGAGTCTCATGTGAAGCAGGTCAGAATGGTTTTTCAGGTCCTGCGTGCTAACTCTTTGTTTGTGAAGGGATCAAAGTGTCTCTTCGGTGTGCAGAAAGTTTCATTTTTGGGGTTCATCTTTACCCCTTCTACTATCGAGATGGATCCAGTTAAGGTCCAAGCCATCCAGGATTGGATTCAGCCGACATCTCTGAAAAGTCTGCAAAAGTTCCTGGGCTTTGCTAATTTTTATCGTCGCTTCATCTGTAATTTTTCTAGCATTGCCAAACCATTGACCGATTTGACCAAGGAGGGTGCTGATTTGGTTAATTGGTCTTCTGCTGCTGTGGAAGCTTTTCAGGAGTTGAAGCGTCGTTTTTGTTCTGCCCCTGTGTTGTGTCAGCCAGATGTTTCTCTTCCGTTCCAGGTCGAGGTTGATGCTTCTGAGATTGGAGCAGGGGCGGTTTTGTCACAGAGAGGTTCTGATTGCTCAGTGATGAAACCATGTGCTTTCTTTTCCAGGAAGTTTTCGCCCGCTGAGCGTAATTATGATGTGGGCAATCGAGAGTTGCTGGCCATGAAGTGGGCATTCGAGGAGTGGCGTCATTGGCTTGAAGGAGCTAAGCATCGCGTGGTGGTATTGACTGATCATAAGAACTTGACTTATCTCGAGTCTGCCAAGCGCTTGAATCCTAGACAGGCCCGTTGGTCGTTATTTTTTGCCCGCTTCGACTTTGTGATTTCGTACCTTCCGGGCTCTAAAAATGTGAAGGCGGATGCTCTGTCTAGGAGTTTTGTGCCCGACTCTCCGGGTTTATCTGAGCCAGCGGGTATCCTCAAGGAAGGAGTCATTGTGTCTGCCATCTCCCCTGATTTGCGGCGGGTGCTGCAAAAATTTCAGGCGAATAAACCTGATCGTTGTCCAGCAGAGAAACTGTTCATCCCTGATACGTGGACTAATAAACTTATCTCTGAACTTCATTGTTCGGTGTTGGCTGGTCATCCTGGAATCTTTGGTACCAGAGAGTTAGTGGCTAGATCCTTCTGGTGGCCATCTCTGTCACGGGATGTACGTACTTTTGTGCAGTCCTGTGGGATTTGTGCTAGGGCTAAGCCCTGCTGTTCTCGTGCCAGTGGGTTGCTTTTGCCCTTGCCGGTCCCAAAGAGGCCTTGGACACATATTTCGATGGATTTCATTTCTGACCTTCCCGTTTCTCAAAAGATGTCAGTCATTTGGGTGGTCTGTGATCGCTTTTCTAAAATGGTCCATCTGGTGCCCTTGGCTAAATTGCCTTCCTCCTCTGATTTGGTACCTTTGTTCTTTCAGCATGTGGTTCGGTTGCATGGCATTCCTGAGAATATTGTTTCTGACAGAGGTTCCCAGTTTGTTTCAAGGTTTTGGCGAGCCTTTTGTGGTAGGATGGGCATTGACCTATCCTTTTCCTCGGCTTTCCATCCTCAGACTAATGGCCAGACCGAACGAACCAATCAGACCTTGGAAACATATCTGAGATGTTTTGTTTCTGCAGACCAGGATGATTGGGTGTCCTTTTTGCCGTTGGCTGAGTTCGCCCTTAATAATCGGGCCAGCTCGGCTACCTTGGTTTCTCCATTTTTTTGCAATTCTGGGTTCCATCCTCGTTTCTCTTCAGGACAGGTTGAGTCTTCGGACTGTCCTGGTGTGGATTCTGTGGTGGATAGGTTGCAGCAGATCTGGACTCAGGTAGTGGACAATTTGATCTTGTCCCAGGAGAAAGCTCAACTTTTCGCTAATCGCAGACGCCGTGTGGGTCCCCGACTTCGTGTTGGGGATCTGGTTTGGTTATCTTCTCGTCATATTCCTATGAAGGTTTCCTCTCCTAAATTTAAACCTCGTTTTATTGGTCCGTATAGGATTTCTGAGGTTCTCAATCCTGTGTCTTTTCGTTTGACCCTCCCAGACTCCTTTTCCATACATAATGTATTCCATAGGTCGTTGTTGCGGAGATACGTGGCACCTATGGTTCCATCTGTTGAGCCTCCTGCCCCGGTTTTGGTGGAGGGGGAATTGGAGTATATTGTGGAGAAGATTTTGGATTCTCGTGTTTCTAGACGGAAACTCCAGTATCTGGTTAAATGGAAGGGTTATGCTCAGGAAGATAATTCCTGGGTTTTTGCCTCTGATGTTCATGCTTCCGATCTTGTTCGTGCCTTTCATGCGGCTCATCCTGGTCGGCCTGGGGGCTCTGGTGAGGGTTCGGTGACCCCTCCTCAAGGGGGGGGTACTGTTGTGAATTCTGTGGCTGAATTCACTCCTGTGGTCACAAGTGGTACTGCAGCTTCTGAGCTTCCTCCCTCAGGTGTTCTGGTGAGCTCGTTAACTGCTTCATTACTTAACTCCGCCTGATGCTGCTATCCTTGCTCCTTGTCAATGTTTCAGTGTTGGATCTGAGCTTCTCCTGATTGTTCCTGTGACCTGCTGCTCTGTATAGCTAAGTGCTTTTTGCTTTTTTGTTGCTTTTTTTCTGTCCAGCTTGTCTTTTGTTTTTGCTGGAAGCTCTGAGACGCAAAGGGTGTACCCCCGTGCCGTTAGTTCGGCACGGTGGTTTTTTTTTTTTACCCCCTTTGCGTGGTTTTGCTTTAGGGTTTTTTGTAGACTGCAAAGTTCGCTTTACTGTCCTCGCTCTGTCCTAGAATATCGGGCCCCACTTTGCTGAATCTATTTCATCCCTACGTTTTGTCTTTTCATCTTACTCACAGTCATTATATGTGGGGGGCTGCCTTTTCCTTTGGGGAATTTCTCTGGGGCAAGTCAGGCCTATTTTTCTATCTTCAGGCTAGCTAGTTTCTTAGGCTGTGCCGAGTTGCCTAGGTAGTTGTTAGGCGCAATCCACAGCCGCTTTTAGTTGTGTTTAGGATAGGATCAGGTGTGCAGTCTACAGAGTTTCCACGTCTCAGAGCTCGTTCTTGTATTTTTGGGTATTTGTCAGATCACTGTGTGCGCTCTGATCGCTAAGCACACTGTGTTTCTGGATTGCCTTCATAACACCTGTCATTAGCAAACATAACAGCCCCCATAGCCTCCCCTTGTTCAGCACAAGGCCCCCATAGCCTCCCCTTGTTCATCACAAGGTCCCCATAGCCTCCCCTTGTGCAGCACAACACCCCAAACCCTCCCCATATCCACCCAAACATCCCATGCACATGAAAAAAAAATGAATACCACATACTCACCTCGGTCCCCTTCCCCGGCACTCTGCTTCTGTCTCCGGTGTGCTGATTCTCTGCAGCACACAGCGGATGTGATGACATTACATCATCGCATCAGCTGTTTCACACGCTGAGTAGTGGAGGAAGTGGCCGAAGGCCTCTCCTACACCAAAGAAGTCAGCGAGCGAGTGGGCATGGTGCAGCCCGTGGACCTCTGTTTTCCAGCCCCTCGGCTGTCTCGGTCCGCGGGCAGGACTGAGAAAGCCAAAGGGCCGAATGTGGTCCACGGGCCGCAATTTTCCCAGGTCTGCTCTACACTGTGACAGCCCTTCATATACAGTGGGGCAAAAAAGTATTTAGTCAGTCTGCAATAGTGCAAGTTCCACCACTTAAAAAGATGAGAGGCGTCTGTAATTTACATCATAGGTAGACCTCAACTATGGGAGACAAACTGAGGAAAAAAAATCCAGAAAATCACATTGTCTGTTTTTTTAACATTTTATTTGCATATTATGGTGGAAAATAAGTATTTGGTCAGAAACAAAATTTCATCTCAATACTTTGTAATATATCCTTTGTTGGCAATGACAGAGGTCAAACGTTTTCTGTAAGTCTTCACAAGGTTGCCACACACTGTTGTTGGTATGTTGGCCCATTCCTCCATGCAGATCTCCTCTAGAGCAGTGATGTTTTTGGCTTTTCGCTTGGCAACACGGACTTTCAACTCCCTCCAAAGGTTTTCTATAGGGTTGAGATCTGGAGACTGGCTAGGCCACTCCAGGACCTTGAAATGCTTCTTACGAAGCCACTCCTTCGTTGCCCTGGCGGTGTGCTTTGGATCATTGTCATGTTGAAAGACACAGCCACATTTCATCTTCAATGCCCTTGCTGATGGAAGGAGGTTTGCACTCAAAATCTCACGATACATGGCCCCATTCATTCTTTCATGTACCCGGAACAGTCGTCCTGGCCCCTTTGCAGAGAAACAGCCCCAAAGCATGATGTTTCCACCACCATGCTTTACAGTAGGTATGGTGTTTGATGGATGCAACTCAGTATTCTTTTTCCTCCAAACACGACAAGTTGTGTTTCTACCAAACAGTTCCAGTTTGGTTTCATCAGACCATAGGACATTCTCCCAAAACTCCTCTGGATCATCCAAATGCTCTCTAGCAAACTTCAGACGGGCCCGGACATCTACTGGCTTTAGCAGTGGGACACGTCTGGCACTGCAGGATCTGAGTCCATGGTGGCGTAGTGTGTTACTTATGGTAGGCCTTGTTACATTGGTCCCAGCTCTCTGCAGTTCATTCACTAGGTCCCCCCGCGTGGTTCTGGGATTTTTGCTCACCGTTCTTGTGATCATTCTGACCCCACAGGGTGGGATTTTGCGTGGAGCCCCAGATCGAGGGAGATTATCAGTGGTCTTGTATGTCTTCCATTTTCTAATTATTGCTCCCACTGTTGATTTCTTCACTCCAAGCTGGTTGGCTATTGCAGATTCAGTCTTCCCAGCCTGGTGCAGGGCTACAATTTTGTTTCTGGTGTCCTTTGACAGCTCTTTGGTCTTCACCATAATGGAGTTTGGAGTCAGACTGTTTGAGGGTCTGCACAGGTGTCTTTTTATACTGATAACAAGTTTAAACAGGTGCCATTACTACAGGTAATGAGTGGAGGAAAGAGGAGACTCTTGAAGAAGAAGTTACAGGTCTGTGAGAGCCAGAAATCTTGATTGTTTGTTTCTGACCAAATACTTATTTTCCACCATAATATGCAAATAAAATGTTAAAAAAACAGACAATGTGATTTTCTGGATTTTTTTTTCTCAGTTTGTCTCCCATAGTTGAGGTCTACCTATGATGTAAATTACAGACGCCTCTCATCTTTTTAAGTGGTGGAACTTGCACTATTGCTGACTGACTAAATACTTTTTTGCCCCACTGTATTTGTAAACAGCTATTAAGTCTCCTCTTAGCCTTCTTCTTTGCAAGCTAAACATTACCAGATCCTTTATGTTCTCGCAGGACATTCTTTGCAGTCTGCTCACCATCCTGGTAGCTCCTGTCTGAACTTGCTCCAATTTTTCAATGTCTTTTTTTAAATGTGGTGCCCAGAACTGGACACAGTATTCCAGATGAGACCTGACCAAGGAGTAGAGGGAGATAATTACTTCACATGATCTATACTTCTAGAGATGTGTTTGCCTTTTTTGCTGCTGCATCACATTGTTGACTCATGTGCAGTTTGGGACCTATTAGTATACCAAAGTCTTTTTCACACATGCTGTTGCTTAGTTCTTTTCCTCCCATTCTGTAGATGTAATTTTTGTTTTTCTTGCCCAGATGTAGAACCTTACATTTCTCCCTGTTAAATATCATTCTAATAGTCGCTGCCCATTTTTCAAGCTTATGTAGATGCTTCTGAATCCTTTCTCAGTTTTCTCTAGTGTTAGCTATCCCTCCTAACTTTGCAACACCTGAAAATTTGATTAGTTTAACTTTATTTCCCTTATCTAGATCCTTTATAAAAAAAAATGTTGAACATCAATGGGGCCAGGACAGGGCCTTGTGGTACTCTACTTAAAACACGCCAATTCGATCTGCAACCATTTATTACCACTCTTTGAGTACAATTACTGTAACCTTGTCAATTCCATACTTGTTTTTTTTCAATAAGGATAGTATGAGATACTTTATCAGCTTTGCTGAAGTTGAGATATACTATATATACTGCATTTCCCTGATCCATCCAGTCAGTGATTCCATCATACAAGGAAATTAGATTAGTCTGACATGACTTGTTTCCTGCAAACCCATGCTGGCTCTGGGTTATGGTTCCCAACCATAGTGTTTTAAAGAAAAATGTTATAGATAGCATAAATCATATGATGGGTTCCCTTTCATCCTCTTCTATTCATTTCTACAAAATAGATTTTTTTTAATAGAACAGAACTGTCTTTTCCCGAGAAAGAGGGACTGTCCCACTTGGGATGCATAGAAATCAAGTAGTACTTAATCAAGAATTGTAGAAAGTCTTAGCAATATGGAGTACCTACCAGTTTGGTATGTAATGATTTTCAGGAAAAAAAGAATAAGGTAGCACTATCTATGCCTAAATGATTGCATAGGTGAATAAAGATATGTAAAGATAATTTGGCTCCCCCGTATTTATAAACTGTAGCACCAAGAGAACATGTACAAACAAAATCAGACAGTGCAGAATAATAAACTACTTTACTTAAAGATTTGTCCAGCTATTTAAAATTGATGACTTATGTGCCACCCCATGAGTCTGGTTGCCACAGTGGCATCGCCTCTCTCACAGCGGGTGATGTTATGCCTGGAAGCAAGAAGGGGTCCCCTTATCAGGTAACTCCAGCATCCTACACTTTTCCTACTCCAGACGAGAAGGGTGAGCTCTAACACACGATTTCAGGGAAGCTGCCCTATAAGTTCTGATCTGGAGGCGGAGTTAGTTAGTCTGAGTCTGAAGAAGTGAGAGGAGGGAAGTCAAGGAGAACCTGGGGAGTGGAGCTGTAACGAAGCTCATGCCAGAGCTGAGCACTGACAAAGAAGACGCCAGAGTCCTTTGCTGTATGGGTGCTGTATGCCCCGACAGCCAAATCTGGAGGGCAGGGGACTGCAAGCTCCCTGGTCACATCAAACAGAGACCGGGGCTTGAATCAAGAGGCCGGGCTGCCAGTGAAAAGGCAGTGCCTGTGATAGGTTCATGCTGTCTGCCATACAGGTTAGAAGCCAAATAAGCAAGAAAACAGCCGCACTCTCTCGGGTTATAGCTTGCAAAGTGGTGTATTTATTCACATGTGTTTGACATTCAATTATATGTACACATACAGCAGGATAAGAAAAAAAGTGATGTTTCAACCCAATTCCAGGTGTTTCTCAAACTGCAAGTAAACATAAAATACAATTAGTGTTTATGTACATAGAGCATAATGCGTGAAATTAATATTTACAACTATATATACAACTGTAATCACTAATAAAAATTCCATGAGTCCCCTTAAGGTGAAGGATCTTTTTGAAGGTACAATAGATGCACTGCAAGTCCTTTCCCTGGTTTGCCAGTGGATATACACAGTATATGGATGGTTTTGTACCGCGAGATTTAGAACCAGAGACACAATAGTGGAGAGAATATGTGTGGTCAAAATGAATAATCTAGGTTGCCCAGTGGTGAACTAAATGCATAATGGTATATAGTGGATGAAGTGGATGAAAACCTAGTGCACTGACCTGAGCAGGGACGCTGCTTCCATTAGGCGATTTGAGCCCTTTGGCTCAGGCGGCAGAAGAGAGGGGGCGACAGATTCCGAACTGGATTTGCGCTGCTAGGTTTTTTTTTTTTTTGTTTTTTTTTTAAACTTCGGAGTCAAGTGGGGGAGCCGTGAACGCAGGGGAGAAGGATGGGGGAGCCGTGAACGCAGGGGAGAAGGATGGGGGAGCCATGCACACAGGGTTGGAGGATGGAGTATAAATATGGAGTATAAATACTAGGCCCTATGGGGGGGCACAGTGTGAGAGGACAGTGTGAAGAGGGGGCCGGTATAGAAAGGAGAGGTCAGTGTGAAGAGCATGTACCATAAGAGGGACAGTGTGGGGGTCATATTTTGTGCAGACAATATAGTGAGGGGCAATTTTTTATTCAGGAACATTATAATGACACTTGTATCTTTAAGGGCGTCTTGTGGAGACTTTCTGCAAAAGAGCGGAAAAGATGGAAGTCTGCAGAGACGGCTGTGGCTGAGAAAACTCATCATGGGGTCTGGACAAGATGAAGAAAAGAAGGAGAACGGCTCCAGAGGCGACGCCATCTATAAGGTACCTGGATGTAAATGTTATTTGTGATACTAACTAATTCTCATGTTTTTATTTATGTTCGGAGCATTAAAGGTTATGTCCAGGTTTGTGATGAGTCTGCAGTCATTCTTTGTGACTACAGACTTCTGACTTCTCACAGTGCGAACTGCATGCTGTCAGGATTCTCTCGTGCTGGTAATTTACATACACGCGGTCACGTGCTGACTAGACATGTGTAGCCTCCGTCATTGAAAATGAACTAAGCGAGGCCGGGCACGTCTAGGCGGATGTGGTCAGAAGTATACAAATCACATGCTTGTGCTGACATGACCGTCCACCAGCAAGGGAGAATCCTAGTAGTGTGCAGTGCATGCGTTGTGAGAATTCAGAAGCCTGCGATGTCAGGATTCAGCTCTGCAGGTTCCAGTAGTCGTCACATGGACACTTCACTCACATGCAACTTTCATACTTATGGTCCTGTCACATCGAGCTTCTCTTCTGCTTCTCTCAGTTTTTCACTGAACATTGAGAGCATTAGGGAGAGGAGCTCGTGGGTACATGACTAAGTGTGCAAATCGCATATGTCCTTGGTGGAGGGGGGGGACCAAAATGAATTCTTGTCCCTGGTGCCAGAAACCCTAGATACACCTCTGCTGGTATGCCACTGCGAGCGGCGATTACCGGGTCCGGTGGAGGGATGTGTGTGCACAGGCAGTGAGGCAGGGACTGTGGGGGGGGCACCATTTTTCCGTTCGCCTCAGGCAGCAGAGAGGATAGGTTCACCCCTGGACCTGAGCAGCTGATACTGTTTGAAAATTTGAAATTAGGTCCCAAAAAGGGCTGCGGGTAGAAAAGGGGGATAAGAGGGGGAATCCTTAGTAAGGAGAAATAAGGTCTGTGTGGTATGGAAGGAAATGTAGATTGTGGGCAAGTTACCAACCTCCTCTCGGTGTGGCGCTGGGGTATCCTGCTTCCTGGAAGTGTGTGGGCTAATCTGAGCGCTGTAGCTCCATTTATAATGCCTGCTGGCCATAAAGTGAGGCCATGTCAGGGCGAGATGTGGAGCGCAGAGTGCGAGCTGCACGGATTGTGTCTAGGCGTCAGATGTGATGCAATGGCTGGGTTGCCTACATAATGCTGCTCAAACTTATAAGAAAGGCCCAGAGTGTGTCGGGAGTCCACCTGGGTAAACTGCTCATGTGAAACCCCATAGGAAATATATATTGGAAAAAATAAAAAATTAAAAAAATTAAAAATAAAATAATAATAATAAACAATAAAAATGGAAAAATGGGAATAAATATACATAGACTGTGGGAAAAGAATGGAAATAAAATAATGGGTAATGAAAAAAACTGAATAAGCCGCAGTGTAGTCCATATTGGAATAGAAATATAGATTTATGTCTATAAAGGGGTACCAAAGCTAACTAGATGGGTATTTCCTGAAGGAACTACAGATAGTGCTTTGGAATGGTGCCCGGGCTGCCCCTGCAAGAATTTCACACTTGGCTGCCCCTCAAGTGCTGGTTTGGTGGGAAGGGCCCCTCAGGGTCCGATTTGGCGGGCGGGGCCCCTCAGGGGCCGATTTGGCGGGCGGGGCCCCTCTGGGGCCGATTTGGCGGGCGGGGCCCCTCTGGGGCTGATTTGGCGGGCGGGGTCACTCTGGGTCCGATTTGGTGGGCGGGTCCACTCTGGGTCCGATTTGGTGGGCGGGTCCACTCTGGGTCCGATTTGGTGGGCGGGGCCACTCGGCCTCCGATTTGGTGGGCGGGGGCCCTCGGCCTCCGATTTGGAGGTTGGGGCCCCTCGGCCTCCGATTTGGAGGTCGGGGCCCCTCGGCCTCCGATTTGGAGGTCGTGGCCCCTCGGCCTCCGATTTGGTGGTCGGGGCCCCTCGGCCTCCGATTTGGAGGTCGTGGCCCCTCGGCCTCCGATTTGGAGGTCGGGGCCCCTCAGCCTCCGATTTGGAGGTCGGGGCCTCTCAGCCTCCGATTTGGAGGTCGGGGCCCCTCGGCCTCCGATTTGGAGGTCGGGGCCCCTCTGCCTCCGATTTGGTGGTCGGGGCCCCTCGGCCTCCGATTTGGTGGTCGGGGCCCCTCGGCCTCCGATTTGGAGGTCGGGGCCCCTCGGCCTCCGATTTGGAGGTCGGGGCCCCTCGGCCTCCGATTTGGAGATCGGGGCCCCTCGGCCTCCGATTTGGTGGTCGGGGCCCCTCGGCCTCCGATTTGGAGGTCGTGGCCCCTCGGCCTCCGATTTGGTGGGCGGGGCCCCTCGGGGTCTTATTTGGTGGGCGGGGCCACTCGGCCTCTGATTTGGTGGGCTGGACACCTCAAGTAACAATTTGGTGGGTCGGTCACTTTAAGAGCTGATATTATCTGGCAAAACTGTGTCCTGGTGGGGTCATGTAGTGTTCGTAGGCGTTGGCATAGTAACTGGGTCTGACTTCGCATATCAATGAGCTAATCAGCCAGGTGGCAGTTGGCAGTTATTTTGAAATTGCCTCAGAAATCAGCCATTATACCGTATTGGAACAATTTCCCCATTGAAATGCACTGAGACGAAATTTTCAAACGCCAATTGCGCCAAAACTACAAATCCGATCGACATGAAAAATACTTAGCACACCTCTTGGGGACGCTGGCTTCGAAATGACACCTCACTGGAGTCTGTGCGTGCAGCGGTTCGGGCCGCATTAATTGCGGACTGAATAATAATAATAAGAAGAAGAAGTTGACTACGGTGGAATAACAATATAGTGCTTTTTACAAAGCACTATAATAATTTTGTAAAAAGAGAAGGGGAGTGCTAAACTTATGGAGCGAAATAAAATAAGAAAAAATAAGAAAAAATGATAAATGAAAAATAAGAGGAATTAAAACTAAAAATTTAAATTAAAAAGAAAAAGAAAAAAGAAAAAAAAAATAAAAATAGAAAAAATAAAAATAAAAAAATAAAATAAATAAATAAATAAAAAAATAAAATAAAAATAAAATAAAGTCAAATGAAATGAAATAAAATAAAAGTAAAAATAAAAACACAAAAACACAAACCTTTTTTTACTTTTATTTTATTTCATTTCACTTTATTTTATTTTTATTTTTTATTTATTTATTTATTTATTTTATTTTAATTTTTTATTTATTTTTTTTTCTATTTTTCTTTTTATTTTCTTTTTTCTTTTTCTTTTTAATTTTTATTTTTAATTCCTCTTATTTTTCATTTATCATTTTTTCTTATTTTTTCTTATTTTATTTTGCTCCATAAGTTTAGCACTCCCCTTCTCTTTTTACGAAATTATTAGCTATGGTACCCCTTTATAGACATAAATCTATATTTCTATTCCAATATGGACTACACTGACGCTTATTCAGTTTTTTTCATTAACCATTATTTTATTTCCATTCTTTTCCCACAGTCTATGTATATTTATTCCCATTTTTCCATTTTTATTGTTTATTATTATTATTATTATTATTATTTTATTTTTAATTTTTTTAATTTTTTATTTTTTCCAATATATATTTCCTATGGGGTTTCACATGAGCAGTTTACCCAGGTGGACTCCCGACACACTCTGGGCCTTTCTTATAAGTATGAGCAGCATTATGTAGGCAACCCAGCCATTGCATCACATCTGACGCCTAGACACAATCCGTGCAGCTCGCACTCTGCGCTCCACATCTCGCCCTGACATGGCCTCACTTTATGGCCAGCAGGCATTATAAATGGAGCTACAACGCTCAGATTAGCCCACACACTTCCAGGAAGCAGGATACCCCAGCGCCACACCGAGAGGAGGTTGGTAACTTGCCCACAATCTACATTTCCTTCCATACCACACAGACCTCATTTCTCCTTACTAAGGATTCCCCCTCTTATCCCCCTTTTCTACCCGCAGCCCTTTTTGGGACCTAATTTCAAATTTTCAAACAGTATCAGCTACTCAGGTCAGTGCACTAGGTTTTCATCCACTTCATCCACTATATACCATTATGCATTTAGTTCACCACTGGGCAACCTAGATTATTCATTTTGACCACACATATTCTCTCCACTATTGTGTCTCTGGCCCTAAATCTCGCGGTACAACACCATCCATATACTGTGTATATCCACTGGCAAACCAGGGAAAGGACTTGCAGTGCATCTATTGTACCTTCAAAAAGATCCTTCACCTTAAGGGGACTCATGGAATTTTTATTAGTGATTACAGTTGTATATATAGTTGTAAATATTAATTTCACGCATTATGCTCTATGTACATAAACACTAATTGTATTTTATGTTTACTTGCAGTTTGAGAAAGACCCGGAATTGGGTTGAAACGTCACTTTTTTTTCTTATCCTGCTGTATGTGTACATATAATTGAATGTCAAACACATGTGAATAAATACACCACTTTGCTTGCTATAACCCGAGAGAGTGCGGCTGTTTTCTCGCTTATTTGACGGGTATTGGGTTCTTCCCAAGTACAGCCTGCACCACCTGATTTGCTGAGTGTGCTCCATTCCCTTGAAAATACAGGTTAGAAGCAACAGGAGAGGAACTTGAGCAGAGCTTAGAGCAGCAAAGACCTAAGAGAACAGTGCAGTAGGAAGGCCTCCAACCCTACCTGGCAAGGTGGATCCTAAGTTGCTTCCAGGCTGCCTGGATCCCAATCATCAACTGTTACCCATGCCCCGGACTGTACCTTTAACTACCAAGTAAACGTAAACTACCATCCTTGTGTCCTCCAGTCATTTCCCGCACCCTCTGTCCTGCACCTCAACTTCCACAATCACTTATAAAACTGTACCTGTAGCCCTGGGGCCCCGCTCCACCTGTGGGGAGCAGAACCATCCCCGCTGCGTCAACATTGGCCCCAGTGGTCTCCTTAGGCAGCATCGGTCATCCATTGCTGAACACCACAGGTGGCGTCACGTTAAATCCTATAAACTTCCCCTCATCATTTTATTGCGCGTCCAGGGCCACGGACTGGGTCACTGCTGCAGTGACATCCCCCTGAAGAACTGCCCGAACTGGACCAAGTAGCCCACGGACCTAACGGGCATCGCACTTATCCTCAGGATTGGTCATCAATGTAAGATCTGTAGAGATTCGGCTCCCAGTACCCCAACCAATCACGTGTTATAAGAGCCAAAAAACATCTAAATGTAACAAAGGACTCGGGAAACGCCTATAATTAATTTCAGAAATATCAGCAAAAAAAAAAAAAGCAATCCTCTAAACTCGCCCCTTCACATAAACTATTCCTTAAAGGGAATCTGTCAGTGGGTTTTTAGCATATGATCTGAGAGCAGCATAATATACTGTAGGGCAAGAAAGTCTGATTCCAGTGATGTGTCACTTACTGGAAGGTTTGGTGTAGTTTTCAGAGAATACCTGTTTTGTCTAATGTAGATGCAGCAGAGCTATGACTTCTCAGCTATGTATAACCCCAACCCCCACACCCCTGACTGGCAGCTTCCCGTGTACACTCTGAATTGTTAGCAAGCTGCTCATCAGTGGTGGGGGCGGGGTTTCACGGGTTAGCCTGGCTAGCCTCCTGAGCTGGAGTCTGGAATTGATAATCTCCTGCTGATAAAACACTGTTTGTATTGAAACTACAGCACACAGCCCAATAAGTGACACATCCCCGGAATCAAGATCTCATGTCCTACAGTGTCATGTAAAAGTTTTGGCACCTCTGATCAAAATTGCTGTTGTTGTGAACAGTTAACCAAATTGAAGATGAAATCATCTCTAAAAGGCCTAAATGATGACACATTTTTATTTTAGGGAAAAAAATATAGATTTTTTAATCTTGTACATTTTAAAATTTACAAAAGGAAAATTGGCCAATGCAAAAGGTTGTGCACCCTGCATGGTTAGTACTTAGTAGCACCCCTTTTGAAAATATCACAACTTGTAAACACTTTTTGCAGCCAGCCAAGAGTCTTTCAATTCTTGTTTGAAGGATTTTCATTCATTCTTCATTGGAAAATTAATCTAGTTCTGTGAGATTCCCGGTGTTGTGAATTCTGTGGCTGAATTCACTTCTGTGGTCACAAGTGGTATTGCAGTCTCTGGGCTTCCTCCCTCAGGTGTTTTGGTGAGCTCGTTGGCTGCCTTGCTATTTAGCTCCACCTGAGTCTGTCTTCCTTGCTCCTTGTCAATGTTCCAGTGTTGGATCTGAGCTACTGCATCTTTCCTTGGGCCTGCTGCTCTGCTAGATAAGTGCTTCTAGTTTGTTTTCTGTTTTTTCTGTCCAGCTTGCTATTAACTTTTGCTGGAAGCTCTGAGAAGCAAAGGGGTGCACCGCCGTGCTGTTAGTTCGGCACGGTGGGTCTTTTTGCCCCTTTGCGTGGTTTTCGTTTTAGGGTTTTTTGTAGACTACATAGTTCTCTTTGCTATCCTCGCTCTGTCTAGAATATCGGGCCTCACTTTGCTGAATCTATTTCATTCCTACGTTTGTCTTTTCATCTTGCTAACAGTCATTATATGTGGGGGGCTGCCTATTCCTTTGGGGTATTTCTCTGAGGTAAGTCAGGCTTGTATTTCTATCTTCAGGCTAGTCAGCTCCTCAGGCAGTGCCGAGTTGCATAGGTAGTGATAGGCGCAATCCACTGCTGCTTATAGTTGTGTGAGGATAGATCAGGTACTGCAGTCTACAGAGATTCCACGTCTCAGAGCTCGTCCTATTGTTTTTGGTTATTGCCAGATCTCTGTATGTGCGCTGATTACTGCACACTGTGTTGCCTGATTGCCAGCCATAACAGTACAAGGAGCCACACCAATGATTCCCAATAGAGGGAAAAAAGAAATCCTGACAGCATTTTTTTTTCTTAGCTCTGTCTTCAGTCTTTTTTTTCCCCTAGACATTAGAGTGCTTCAGGACACAGCTGTGGACATGGATATTCAGGCTCTGTGCTCCTCAATGGATAATCTCGTTGTAAATATACAAAAGATTCAAGATACTATTGATCAGAAATCGATGCTAGAACCAAGAATTCCGATTCCTGATTTGTTTTTTGGTGACAGAACTAAGTTCCTGAGCTTCAGAAATAATTGTAAGCTATTTTTGGCCTTGAAACCTCATTCTTCTGGTAATCCTATTCAACAGGTTTTGATTATTATTTCTTTTTTGCGCGGCGACCCACAGGACTGGGCGTTTTCTCTTGCACCAGGAGATTCTGCATTGAGTAATGTTGATGCATTTTTCCAGGTGCTGGGATTGCTTTACGATGAGCCTAATTCAGTGGATCAGGCTGAGAAAAATCTGCTGGCTTTATGCCAGGGTCAGGATGATGTAGAAGTATATTGTCAGAAATTTAGGAAGTGGTCAGTACTCACTCTGTGGAATGAATCTGCACTAGCGGCTTTGTTCAGAAAGGGTCTCTCTGAAGCTCTTAAGGATGTAATGGTGGGATTTCCTATGCCTGCTGGTTTGAATGAGTCTATGTCCTTGGCCATTCAGATCGGTCGTCGCTTGCGCGAGCGTAAATCTGTGCACCATCTGGCGGTATTGTCTGAGAGTAAACCTGAGCCTATGCAGTGCGACAGGACTATGACTAAAGTAGAACGGCAAGAACACAGACGTCTGAACAGACTGTGTTTCTATTGTGGTGATTCTACTCATGCTATTTCTAATTGTCCTAAACGCACTAGGCGGTTCGATAGCTCTGCCGTTATTGGTACTGTACAGTCCAAATTCCTTTTGTCCATTACCTTAATGTGCTCTTTGTCATCGTATTCTGTCATGGCGTTTGTGGATTCAGGCGCTGCCCTGAATCTGATGGATTTGGATTATGCTAAACGTTGTGGATTTTTCTTGGAGCCTTTGCGGTGTCCTATTCCGTTGAGAGGAATTGATGCTACACCTTTGGCCAAGAATAAGCCTCAGTACTGGGCCCAGCTGACCATGTGCATTGCTCCTGCACATCAGGAAGTTATTCACTTTCTGGTACTGCATAATTTGCATGATGTGGTCGTGTTGGGGTTGCCATGGCTACAAACCCATAATCCAGTATTGGATTGGAACTCTATGTCGGTAACCAGCTGGGGTTGTCAGGGAGTACATGGTGATGTTCCATTTTTGTCTATTTCGTCATCCATTCCTTCTGACATCCCAGAGTTCTTGTCGGACTTTCAGGATGTATTTGAAGAGTCCAAGTCTGATGCCCTACCTCCGCATAGGAATTGTGATTGTGCTATCGATTTGATTCCTGGTAGTAAATTCCCTAAGGGTCGTTTATTTAATTTGTCCGTACCTGAACACACCGCTATGCGCAGTTATGTGAAGGAGTCCCTGGAGAAGGGACATATTCGCCCATCGTCGTCACCATTGGGAGCAGGGTTCTTTTTTTGTAGCCAAGAAGGATGGTTCGCTAAGACCGTGTATTGATTACCGCCTTCTTAATAAGATCACTGTTAAGTTTCAGTATCCCTTGCCATTGATTTCTGACTTGTTTGCTCGGATTAAGGGGGCTAGTTGGTTTACTAAGATTGATCTTCGTGGTGCGTATAATCTGGTGAGAATCAGGCAGGGAGATGAATGGAAAACGGCATTTAATACGCCCGAGGGTCATTTTGAGTATCTGGTGATGCCGTTCGGACTTGCCAATGCTCCATCTGTTTTTCAGTCTTTTATGCATGACATTTTCCGTGAGTATCTGGATAAATTCTTGATTGTTTACTTGGATGACATTTTGATCTTCTCAGATGATTGGGAGTCTCATGTGAAGCAAGTCAGAATGGTTTTCCAGGTACTGCGTGCTAATTCCTTGTTCGTGAAGGGATCAAAGTGTCTCTTCGGTGTGCAGAAAGTTTCATTTTTGGGGTTCATCTTTTCCCCTTCTACTATCGAGATGGATCCGGTTAAGGTTCAGGCCATCCAGGATTGGACTCAGCCGACATCTCTAAAAAGTCTGCAGAAATTCCTGGGCTTTGCTAATTTTTATCGTCGCTTCATCTGTAATTTTTCTAGCATTGCCAGACCATTGACCGATTTGACCAAGAAGGGTGCTGATTTGGTTAATTGGTCTTCTGCTGCCGTGGAAGCTTTTCAGGAGTTGAAGCGTCGTTTTTGCTGTGCCCCTGTGTTGTGTCAACCTGATGTTTCTCTTCCGTTCCAGGTCGAGGTTGATGCTTCTGAGATTGGTGCAGGGGCGGTTTTGTCACAGAGAGGTTCTGGTTGCTCAGTGTTCAAACCATGTGCTTTCTTTTCCAGGAAATTTTCTGCTGCTGAGCGTAATTATGATGTGGGCAACCGAGAGTTGCTGGCCATGAAGTGGGCATTCAAGGAGTGGCGTCATTGGCTTGAGGGTGCTAAGCATCGCGTGGTGGTTTTGACTGATCATAAGAACCTTACTTATCTTGAGTCTGCCAAGCGCTTGAATCCTAGACAGGCCCGTTGGTCGTTATTTTTTGCTCGTTTTGATTTTGTGATTTCATACCTTCCGGGCTCTAAAAATGTGAAGGCGGATGCTCTGTCTAGGAGTTTTGTGCCCGACTCTCCGGGGTTATCTGAGCCGGCGAGTATCCTCAAGGAAGGAGTCATTGTGTCTGCCATCTCCCCTGATTTGCGGAGAGTGTTGCAGAAATTTCAGGCTAATAAACCTGATCGTTGTCCGGCCGAGAAACTGTTCGTCCCTGATAGGTGGACTAGTAAAGTTATCTCTGAACTTCATTGTTCGGTGCTGGCCGGTCATCCAGGAATCTTTGGTACCAGGGAGTTGGTTGCTAGATCCTTCTGGTGGCCATCTCTGTCGCGGGATGTGCGTGCTTTTGTGCAGTCCTGTGGAATTTGTGCTAGGGCTAAGCCCTGCTGTTCACGTGCCAGTGGGTTGCTTTTGCCCTTGCCAGTCCCGAAGAGGCCTTGGACACATATTTCGATGGATTTCATTTCTGACCTTCCCGTTTCTCAAAAAATGTCGGTCATTTGGGTGGTCTGTGATCGTTTTTCTAAAATGGTCCATCTGGTGCCCTTGGTTAAATTGCCTTCCTCCTCTGATTTGGTGCCTTTGTTCTTCCAGCATGTGGTTCGTTTACATGGCATTCCTGAGAATATTGTTTCTGACAGAGGTTCCCAGTTTGTCTCGAGGTTCTGGCGAGCCTTTTGTGGTAGGATGGGCATTGACCTATCTTTCTCCTCGGCCTTCCATCCTCAGACTAATGGCCAGACCGAACGAACCAATCAGACCTTGGAAACATATCTGAGATGTTTTGTTTCCACTGACCAGGATGATTGGGTGTCATTTTTGCCGTTGGCTGAGTTCGCCCTTAACAATCGGGCCAGCTCGGCTACCTTGGTCTCTCCATTTTTCTGCAATTCTGGGTTCCATCCTCGTTTCTCTTCAGGACAGGTTGAGTCTTCGGACTGTCCTGGTGTGGATTCTGTGGTGGACAGGTTGCAGCAGATCTGGACTCAGGTAGTGGACAATTTGACCTTGTCCCAGGAGAAGGCTCAGCTTTTCGCTAATCGCAGACGCCGTGTGGGTCCCCGACTTCGTGTTGGGGATCTGGTTTGGTTATCTTCTCGTCATATTCCTATGAAGGTTTCCTCTCCTAAATTTTAACCTCGTTTTATTGGTCCGTATAGGATTTCTGAGATTCTCAATCCGGTGTCTTTTCGTCTGATCCTCCCAGACTCCTTTTCCATACATAATGTATTCCATAGGTCGTTGTTGAGGAGATACGTGGCACCTATGGTTCCATCTGTGGAGCCTCCTGCCCCTGTTTTGGTGGAGGGGGAATTGGAGTATATTGTGGAGAAGATTTTGGATTCTCGTGTCTCTAGACGGAAACTCCAGTATCTGGTCAAATGGAAGGGTTATGCTCAGGAAGATAATTCCTGGGTTTTTGCCTCTGATGTCCATGCCCCAGATCTTGTTCGTGCCTTTCATGTGGCTCATCCTGGTCGGCCTGGGGGTTCTGGTGAGGGTTCGGTGACCCCTCCTCAAGGGGGGGGTACTGTTGTGAATTCTGTGGCTGAATTCACTTCTGTGGTCACAAGTGGTATTGCAGTCTCTGGGCTTCCTCCCTCAGGTGTTTTGGTGAGCTCGTTGGCTGCCTTGCTATTTAGCTCCACCTGAGTCTGTCTTCCTTGCTCCTTGTCAATGTTCCAGTGTTGGATCTGAGCTACTGCATCTTTCCTTGGGCCTGCTGCTCTGCTAGATAAGTGCTTCTAGTTTGTTTTCTGTTTTTTCTGTCCAGCTTGCTATTATCTTTTGCTGGAAGCTCTGAGAAGCAAAGGGGTGCACCGCCGTGCTGTTAGTTCGGCACGGTGGGTCTTTTTGCCCCTTTGCGTGGTTTTCGTTTTAGGGTTTTTTGTAGACTGCATAGTTCTCTTTGCTATCCTCGCTCTGTCTAGAATATCGGGCCTCACTTTGCTGAATCTATTTCATTCCTACGTTTGTCTTTTCATCTTGCTAACAGTCATTATATGTGGGGGGCTGCCTATTCCTTTGGGGTATTTCTCTGAGGTAAGTCAGGCTTGTATTTCTATCTTCAGGCTAGTCAGCTCCTCAGGCAGTGCCGAGTTGCATAGGTAGTGATAGGCGCAATCCACTGCTGCTTATAGTTGTGTGAGGATAGATCAGGTACTGCAGTCTACAGAGATTCCACGTCTCAGAGCTCGTCCTATTGTTTTTGGTTATTGCCAGATCTCTGTATGTGCGCTGATTACTGCACGCTGTGTTGCCTGATTGCCAGCCATAACATCCCGGGTCATCTTGCATGCACATCTATTTGGAGGTATAACCACAAATTTTCAGTGATGTCAAGGGGACTGTGGGGGCCATTGTACAACCTCCAGCTTGTGCCTTTTTCTGAGATAGTCTATAGTGTATTTTGACGTGTGCGTAGGGCCATTATCCATTTGTAGAAGCCATCCTCTTTTAAACTTCAGCTTTTTTAGAGATGGTGTTTTGTTTGCATCATGAATTTGTTGAAATTTCATTGAATCCCTTCTTCCCTCTACTTATGAAATGTTCATCGTGCCATTGACTATAACAAAACCTGAAAGCATGATTGATCCACCCTAATGCTTAATGATTGGCAAGATTATATTTTCCTGAATTCTGTGCCCCTTTTTCCCCACACAAACCTTTGATCATTGTGGCCAGAGTTGTATTTTAACCTCATCGGTCCACAGGACTCTAGAACTCTAGAGTCTGCTAAATCTTTCTGAAGGTCTTTTGCAGTCAAGCATGGGTTCTGATTTGCCTCTCTCGCAATCCTACAAGCAGCTCTCATTGAAATTTGCTTGGTCTTCCAGACTTTATCTTGACCTCCAGTATTCTTGTTAACTGCCATTTCTTGATTATATTTCGAACTAAGGAAAGGGCAACTGGAAAACGCTTTGCTATCTTCTTATAGCTTTCATCTGCTTTGTGGACCTCCACCATTTTCATTTTCAGAGTGCTAGGCAGCTGTTCAGAAGAACCCATAGCTGCTGTTTTTTTGGCACAAGGTTAGAGAAGGCTGGATTTTAATAAACAATACTAAAAGGAAAAAACCGAGGGGCGCCAAGTATTATGGGATAAATATTGCAGCTGCGAATATAACAATCACCACCAGTGATTGTATAGAAAGTCCGTAATGAAGTAGATATAAATGTATATCAATATTCGCGCTAATATCATCCAGATGAAGAAAACCAAAATTAGCAGTGATGTATAGTATACGAGATGAGCGATCCCGCAGTGTTAAAATGAATGCGCTGTAATTCTCGGATAGTGCATACCACTACTGGAACTTGAGTAGTAATGGATATGAAAACGCCAGCAAAAGTAAAGGGAAGAGCAACGGAAACAAAACCCCCACAAATGATGTTTTGGTTCTTACCCCAAAATGCTGCTTGATGAGAAGTAGTAGTCCAAAGTATCCGCTGGTGCTCTTTCTCCAAAGAGTGCAGTCCTGAGAGTTCAGCTCGCAGGAAACAGCTGCCCCGGCCGGTGGCGGCGTTCAACCATGCAGAGCTACACAGCTGAAGCGGTGTACTTACGTGCAGGCAGACCGGCATCCTGGTTAGTGCGCAAAGTGAGAGCGGCGCTGGGACAGGACCTGCGTGCCGAGGTGAGGAATGTGACCGCTCTCGTGACTAGAGGTATAGTGTAGTACGGATGGCACTGCTGGGGTGTTATGGAAGCCCAGGTTGCTTTGATAGCAGCCTTCAGCTCATCTGCATTGTGGGGTCTGGTGTTTCTCATCTTCCTCTTGACAATACCCCATAGATTCTCAATGGGGATAAGGTCAGGCGAGTTTGCTGGCCAATTTTTCACAGTGATGCTGTTGTTTTTAAACCAAGTATTGGTACTTTGGGCAGTGTGGACAGGTGTCAAATCCTGCTGAAGAAAGAAATTTCCATCTCCAAAAAGCTTGTTGGCAGAGGGAAGCATGAAGTGCTCTAATATCTCCTGGTAGATGGCTGCGCTGACTTTTGTCTTGATAAAACACAGTGGACCTACACCAGCAGATGACATGGCTCCCCAAACCATCACTGATTGTGGAAACTTCACACTGTCATGGCCACTCTTTCTGCGTCCTCTCCTTCATTCTTCTCTGCTCCTTGGTTCTCGACGGGTGCGCGTGCGCACCACCCACTCCAGCACTTCCTCTTTCTGATTTACAGGCACTCTGTATCTCCTCCCTGTGATCCTGGAGGACCGTAACCCAGAAGTCCTTCAGCACTCCATGTATTTAAGGCGATTCCTTCCTCTGCTCCTTGCCTGTCTGTCATTTGTGTTTCTGTGACTCAGGTCCACCTTTGTCTTTGCACTGCCTGTTCTGAGTCTCCGCTCTGTCCAGCCAGTTCAGCTTCTCTGCCTTTCCCAGGCTTCCTTGTCTCCTCATCCAGTCCAGCCTTCCCAGTGTCCGCTCCATACTCTGTTAGTCTGGTGTCTCTGTCCTGTCCTGCTTCCTTTGTCTTCCCCTTCCCAGTGCTCCTTTGGTCTCGCCTGTACTCAGCTCTTACCAACCTGTACTTCATCTTACCCCGCTCTGTCCATCCTACGCCCAGCTTCTCTTTTTTGTACCTTGTACTACCTGTCTCCGGGTTCCAGCTTCTGCGGCAATAGTCTCCCTTGGGTCGGCCCCTAACGCTCCCAAGGGTGGCCTACCTGGTCAGCTCACTCTTGGGAGGTTCATTGCCATGGATCTGTGTTATGGCTGGCAATCAGGCAACACAGCGTGCAGTAATCAGCGCACATACAGAGATCTGGCAATAACCCAAAACAATAGGACGAGCTCTGAGACGTGGAATCTCTGTAGACTGCAGTACCTGATCTATCCTCACACAACTGGAAGCAGCAGTGGATTGCGCCTATCAACTACCTATGCAACTCGGCACTGCCTGAGGAGCTGACTAGCCTGAAGATAGAAATACAAGCCTGACTTACCTCAGAGAAATACCCCAAAGGAATAGGCAGCCCCCACATATAATGACTGTTAGCAAGATGAAAAGACAAACGTAGGAATGAAATAGATTCAGCAAAGTGAGGCCCGATATTCTAGACAGAGCGAGGATAGCAAAGAGAACTATGCAGTCTACAAAAAACCCTAAAACGAAAACCACGCAAAGGGGCAAAAAGACCCACCGTGCCGAACTAACAGCACGGCGGTGCACCCCTTTGCTTCTCAGAGCTTCCAGCAAAAGATAAAAACAAGCTGGACAGAAAAAACAGAAAACAAACTAGAAGCACTTATCTAGCAGAGCAGCAGGCCCAAGGAAAGATGCAGTAGCTCAGATCCAACACTGGAACATTGACAAGGAGCAAGGAAGACAGACTCAGGTGGAGCTAAATAGCAAGGCAGCCAACGAGCTCACCAAAACACCTGAGGGAGGAAGCCCAGAGACTGCAATACCACTTGTGACCACAGAAGTGAACTCAGCCACAGAATTCACAACAGATCTGCGGGTCCACTCCAGGTGTTCCAAATGATCTCACACACACTAGACCTCAAGCAGCTTGGATTGTGGTCTCTTCACTCTTCATCCAGACTCTGGGACCTTGATTTTGTAAGATGCACCTGTATGTCAGTGATCCATTCAGCCAGCCATATACCGTATATACTCGAGTATAAGCTGAGATTTTCAGCCCACTTTTTTGGGTGAAAGTAACCCTCTCAGCTTATACTCGAGTCATACGCAGGGGTCGGCAGGGGAGGGGGAACGGAGCTGTGTAATAATACTCACCTGCCCTTGGCACGGTCCCTGCACATCTTTTCCCCGGTGCCGGGAGCTTGTTCCTGTAGTGAGCGATCACATGGTACCGCTCATTACAGTAATGAATATGGACGCCACTCTACTCCCATAGGGGTGGAGCCACATATTCATTACTGTAATGAGCGGTACCATGTGACCGCTCACTACAGGAAGAAGCTGCCGGCGCCGGGGAACAGACGTCCAGGGACCACACCAGGAACAGGTGAGTATAACGCAGTGCGCTATATTCACCTGCTCCCCGTTCCACCATCGGTGCCGCTGCGTCTTCCGCGTCCTCTGCAGTGACGCTCATGTCAGAGGGCGCGATGACGTGATTAGTGTGCATGCTGCCCACTGCCTGAGCGTCAGTGCACAGGACAAAAAAGACGCAGCTGCGGTCAGCGGTGGAACGGGGAGCAGGTGAATAAAGCAAGTGTCGGCGGCCTGAGAGGTGAGTATGTGATTTTTTTTATTTTTTTAATCGCAGCAACAGCATATGGGGCAAATATCTGTATGAAGCATTTTATGGGGCCATGTGCAGCATTATATGGGGCAATTATCTGTATGGAGCATCTTATGGGGCCATGTGCAGCATTATATGGGGCAATTATCTGTATGGATCATCTTATGGGGCCATGTGCAGCGTTATATGGGGCAAATATCTGTATGGAGCATCTTATGGGGCTATTATATGGGACAAAATCTAAGAACCACACAGCAGTCATGAAATCCAAAAATTATAAATACTTTATTCAATGCAGGATAACATCAAACAAATTCTACCAGACAGACAGAAACAGTAGGGCTAAAAAGATGACACAAGATGCCATCAGCATCAAGGCAAGCCCAAGGTCAGGTGTATCCCTAGGGAGAGGTAATGGCATACCAAAGAATCCTCAATTGCAAAGGTGCACAGTGCATAAATGATTAATGGTTAATACCAATATATATAGCCTACAGCAGCCAAGCAAATAATCAATAGATAATCAATCAGGATTGTAGTGTCAGCAACTCAAGTATCGACTGCCGTAGACTATACACTAATGATGTTCATCAGAATACTTTTCAGCATTATATGGGGCAAATATCTGTATGGAGCATCTTATGGGGCCATGTGCAGCATTACATGGGGCAAATATCTGTATGGGGCCATGTGCAGCATTATGTGGGGCAAATATCTCTGGAGCATCTTATGGGGCTATAATCCACATTTGTGGAGCATTATACGGGGAATATTTTAATATGGAGCATCTTATGGAGTGCATCATAAACTCTATGGAGCATTATATGGGGCGTATTTTGTATGGAGCATCTCATGGGGCCCAGCATAAACTTTATGGAGCATTATGTGGGGCGTATTTTGTATGGAGCATTTTGTTGGGCCCATCATAAACTTTATGGAGCATAATATGTGGCGTATTTTGTATGGAGCATCTTATGGGGCCCATCATAAACTGTATGGAGCATTATATGGGGCTCCTGATTCAACATGGATATTTAAAAAGACTTAAACTACTGATGTCTCAATTAATTTTACTTTTATTGGTATCTATTTTTATTTTTGACATTTACCAGTAGCTGCTGCATTATCCACTCTAGGCTTATACTAGAGTCAATAAGTTTTCCCAGTTTTTTTGTGTCAAAATTAGGGGGGTCGGCTTATACTCGGGTCAGATTATACTCGAGTATATACAGTATTTATATATCATTTATGAATTTGCACAACCCATTCCCCTCACTCTCATATGTTTAAATTTTATTTATATATTTTTATATTTCATTTTTTATTATATGTTGTACAATCATGTATTTTCATTAAGGTTTGTTGTGTTTTGTTTTGCTGTGATTAATTATCTAATACCTATGTTTATATATACTTTACTTTGTTTAGAATTTCTGTTGGGTATCAGAAATTTAAACCTGTCTGCCTTATTAAAAACACATTAAATTTGGAGGGGGAAGACCAAATAGTACTGAACCACAATAATGCATAAGATAATAAATCAGAGCAAAGGAGAGAGTTTTGACCATTTTCACAGTAAGGCCTCTTTCACATGTCAGTGTCTCCAGGACGTGTAGTGACAGTTTTCTCACGTACTGGAGACACTGACACACGTAGACCCATTCAAATGAATGGGTCTATGCACATGTCTCCGTGTTTTTACGGACCGTGTGTCCGTGTTGAAAACACGGAGACATGTCCATTTTTCTCCGGCAGCACGGTCCGCAAAGCGTCCCACACACGTGCACATGGAGAACAGTGTGCACTCTCCTCCGTGTGCACGTACCGCCAGCAGGAGAGACAGCGCTACAGTAAGCGCTGTTCCCCCTGCGTGTGGTGCTGAAGCCGGAATTCATCCCTTCTTCCCAGCAGCGTTCGCTGGAGAGAAGGAATGAAAAATCTTTTTTTTTTCTTTTCCCTTAAAAATAAAGTTTGTGCGTCCCCTCCTGCTTCCCATCCCCTGTGCGCCCCCCCCCACTTGCCAGGAAATACTCACCCGCATATGCATATGCGCATATTCCTCACTGTAATGAGCGGGACCATGTGACCGCTCACACGGGATGTGCTGCCGGCGCTGAGAGGAGACATCGCTGGAGCTGGGTGTCGGTGAGTATTTCCTGGCAAGCGGGGGGGGGGGGGGCACAGGGGATGGGAGGCGGGAGGGGACACACAAACTTTATTTTTAAGGGAAAAGAAAAAAAAAAGATTTTTCATTCCTTCTCTCCAGCGAACGCTGCTGGGAAGAAGGGATGAATACCGGCTTCAGCACCACACGCAGGGGACAGCACTTAACTGTAGCGCTATCTCCTGCATGCTGCGTGTGGTCCTCAGTCGGCACACGTGTGCCACACTGATGTGCTACGTGAGCACATGGACACGGATAATTCCGGTACCGATTTCTCCGGTACCGGAATTATCTGGACGTGTGAAAGAGGCCTAATGGATACTGGAGATAAGGAGAAATTATCTAAAAATGAAGAGGAGCTAGGACTGAAATCCAAAAAGATAAATATGTTCAGACTTTTCATCCACCAGCTTGATCTTGTGACCAGAGTATAACTAATTTTACAAGAGATTGATTAATTATCTTCTGTTGTGCTCAGCAGTAATAGAACAGTCTGTGAGATAACTTAGCACAAATCCGAGGTTACATAGTTACTAAGGTTGAAGGAAGACTATAAGTCCATCTAGTTCAACCCATAGCCTAACCTAACATGCCCTAACATGTTGATCTAGAGGAAGGCAAAAAAAACCCATGTGGCAAAGAGTAAGCTCCACATTGGGGAAAAAAATTCCTTCCCAACTCCACATATGGCAATCAGACTAGTTCCCTGGATCAACGCCCTATCAAGGAATCTAGTGTATATACCCTGTAACATTATACTTTTCAAGAAAGGTATCCAGTCCCCTCTTAAATTTAAGTAATGAATCACTCATTACAACATCATACGGCAGAGAGTTCCATAGTCTCACTGCTCTTACAGTAAAGAATCCGCGTCTGTTATTGTTCTGTCTTCATACACGTTGATACGGTGTGTGATCCGACATACGGCATAAACCACTTCTGTCTCCCAAATAAGCAGACTGTTCTCTGTAGTCTAACTTGTTTATTGGTAAACATGAGCGCGGTAAAACTAAGAATACAAATGATTTGTATAAGTATTGGGCAAATAATAACATGACTGCAACTAACAGGGAAAGCATACAGGATGATGCAACTTCTATAATAACTACATACAGCAGTTAACTGAAATCACATTTCCTGTGTACTGGCTGCTATACAGTTAATCACACTCTGTACAACATTACATAGCAAGAACAGGGATAATGGTCTTACCGGATAATCTTAACCGGAATGGGAAGCAAGTGTACGATGAACACCGTACAAGTGAGATAGTTCAACACAGCAGATTAACACGTGTGTCCAGGGAAATACACAGAGAGAAAATGGAGTTTCCCCTTCCCATGATACCTTGGTGAATCCCAGAATGCAACACTATAATAATTACTGAAAATACACAGGTAATAAATTTAACCACCACTGGGTGGTGCTATAACACAGCAAAACCAAACTATGATATTAAACCTTTTAAAGCTAGATACAAAGCCCTGACCTTTGCTAGAATGGGCAGAACAGTTATTATGCTTAAACCTTTTTTCCTCCAAACGCAGAGGATGCCCCCTTGTCCCGGTTTCAGGTCTATGATTAAAAAGATCATCAGAAAGGTCTTTGTACTGTCCCCTCATATATTTATACATTAACATAAGATCACCCCTTAGTCTTCGTTTTTCCAAACTAAATAGCCCCAAGTGTAATAACCTATCTTGGTATTGCAGACCCCCCAGTCCTCTAATAACCTTGGTCGCTCTTCTCTGCACCCGCTCTAGTTCAGCTATGTCTTTCTTATACACCAGAGACCAGAACTGTACACAGTATTCTAAGTGTGGTCGAACTAGTGACTTGTATAGAGGTAAAATTATGTTCTCCTCATGAGCATCTATGCCTCTTTTAATGCATCCCATTATTTTATTTGCCTTTGTAGCAGCTGCCTGACACTGGCCACTGAATATGAGTTTGTCATCCACCCATACACCCAGATCTTTTTCATTGACGGTTTTGCCCAGAGTTTTAGAATTAAGCACATAATTATACATCTTATTACTTCTACCCAAGTGCATGACCCTACATTTATCCCCATTAAAGCTCATTTGCCATTTATCAGCCCAAGCTTCTAGTTTACATAAATCATCCTGTAATATAAAATTGTCCTCCTCTGTATTGATTACCCTGCAGAGTTTAGTGTCATCTGCAAATATTGAAATTCTACTCGGAATGCCCCCTACAAGGTCATTAATAAATATGTTAAAAAGAAGAGGGCCCAATACTGACCCCTGTGGTACCCCACTGCTAACCGCTACCCAGTCCGAGTTTGCTCCATTAATAACCACCCTTTGTTTCCTATCCCTGAGCCAGCTCTCAACCCACTTGCACATATTTTCCCCTATCCCCATTATTCTCATTTTATGTATCAACCTTTTGTGTGGCACCGTAAAAAAAGCTTTTGAAAAGTCCATATACACTACATCCACTGGGTTCCCTTGGTCCAATCCGGAACTTACCTCTTCATAGAAACTGATCAAATTAGTCTGACATGAACGGTCCCTAGTAAACCCGTGCTGATACTGGGTCATGAGGTTATTCCTCTTCAGATACTCCAGTATATCATCCCTTAGAATGCCCTCCAGGATTTTACCCACAGTAGAGGTTCAGCTTACTGGCCTATAATTTCCGAGTTCAGTTTTTGTCCCCTTTTTGAATATTGGCACCACATTTGCTATACGCCAGTCCTGTGGTACAGACCCTGTTATTATGGAGTCTTTAAAGATTAAAAATAATAGTCTATCAATGACTGTACTTAATTCCTGCAGTACTCGAGGGTGTATCCCATCCGGGCCCGGAGATTTGTCAATTTTAGTGATTTTTAGACGACGCCGCACTTCCTGCTGGGTTAAGCAGGTTACATTTAATTGGGAATTTTTATCACTAGTCATTTTGTCTGCCATGGGATTTTCTTGTGTAAATACTGATGAAAAAAAGTCATTTAGAATATTGGCTTTTTCCTCATCCTCATCCACCATTTCACCCAGACTATTTTTAAGGGGGCCAACACTATCATTTTTTACTTTCTTACTATTTATGTAGTTAAAGAATATTTTAGGATTATTTTTACTCTCTCTGGCAGTGAGTCTCTCTGTCTCAATCTTAGCTGCCTTGATTTGCTTTTTACAGAATTTATTTAATTTTCTGTATTTATTTAATGCCTCATCACTACCTACTTCCTTTAATTCTCTAAATGCTTTCTTTTTGTCACTTATTGCGCCCCTTACAGCTCTATTTAGCCATATTGGTTTCCTCCTATTTCTAGTATGTTTATTCCCATACGGTATATACTGTGCACAGGTCTGTTATGATGCGCTGGTCTAGGAGCAACATGGAACGAGCTCTGAAGGAAGTGGTAACTGTACTGACCGCAGTGCCTAAGCTCAACACAACACTAGAAGTAGCCGTGGAATGCTCCTAACTCTCCCTAGGCATCTCGTCACAGCCTAAGAGCTAACTACCCCTAAAGACAGAAGCAGGAAAACTATCTTGCCTCAGAGAAAATCCCCAAAGGATAGATTAGCCCCCCACAAATAATGACTGTGAGTGGAGAGGAAAAAGACATACACAGAATGAAACCAGGATGAGCACAGGAGGCCAGTCTAGCTTGATAGATAGACAGGATGGAATACTGTGCGGTCAGTATAAAACACTACAAAAATCCACGCAGAGTTTACAAAAAAAATCTCCACACCTTACTAAAGGTGTGGAGGGTAAATCTGCTTCCCAGAGCTTCCAGCAAGACAGAATTAATTCATACTGATAACGCTGGACAAACATAGAAAGCACTGAACGGATAAGTCCACAATCTGTGAACAGAAAAGTGTAAGCAAAAACTTAGCTTTGCTGAACTGGTCAGGATAACAGGGAAATCCAAAGAGATGTGAATCCAACCAGGAACCATTTACAAGTGGCACTGGCTGAAGGAACAGCCAGGCCTAAATAGCCGAGCAGAAGAGACGATAAGTGGAGGCAGCTGATGACAGCTAACTCCAAGGAGCAGCCATACCACTTGAAACCACAAGAGGAAGCCCAAGAGCAGAACTCACAAAAGTGCCACTTACAACCACCGGAGGGAGCCCAAGAGCGGAATTCACAACACAGGTCCTATCCAGGATGCTAATAAATGTCTCCCATTTTCTTTGTGTATTTTTGTGTCTCAGGATATCATCCCAGTTAATTGCACCAAGATCTTCTCTCATCCTTTGGAAATTTGCCCTCCTGAAGTTTAGTGTCCTTGTAACCCCTCTATTACACATCTTTTTAAAGGATACATGAAAACTTATTTTGTGATCGCTACTACCCAAGTAACCTCCAACCCTTATATTTGATATGCGGTCTGGCCTGTTGGTTAATATTAGGTCTAGCAGTGCCCCCCTTCTTGTTGGGTCCTGAACCAGTTGCGAAAGGTAATTGTCTCTCATAGTTGTCAAAAACTGATTACCTTTGCTGGAACTGCAGGTTTCTGTTCCCCAATCTATTTCAGGGTAGTTGAAGTCCCCCATAATAATGACTTCTCCTTGAGTCGCAGCTTCATCTATTTGCTTTACGAGGATATTCTCCATTGCTTCCATCATTTTTGGAGATTTATAACAAACCCCTATCAGTAATTTATTATTTTTTTTCCCCTCCCCTTATCTCCACATACAGGGATTCTACATTTTCATTAAATTCACCTATATTATCACGCAGGATGGGTTTTAAGGACGATTTTACATGTAGACACACCCCACCCCCTCGCTTATCTGTACGGTCATTTCTGAACAGGCTATAGCCCTGCAAGTTAACAGCCCAGTCATAGCTCTCATCCAGTCATGTTTCGGATATCCCCATCATGTCATAATTATGCTCCAACAACATTAGTTCTAATTCGTCCATTTGGTTGGCGAGGCTTCTGGCATTATTATACATACATTTTATGTATCTCTCTGCACCTCTAGTCTTTCTTAAATTATTAACTGTTCTAACCCCACCCCCCATGTCACCGTCACCCCCAACTTCCTTATTTGTGCCCAGGTCTCTGTCTGCACTATCTTCCCCTCCTATAAATTGAATACCCTCTCCCCCCCCAATTCCTAGTTTAAACACTCCTCCAACTTTCTAGCCATTTTCTCCCCCAACACAGCTGCACCCTCCCCAGTGAGGTGCAGCCCGTCCCTAGCGTAGAGCCTGTAGCCAACTGAGAAGTCGGCCCAGTTCTGCAGGAACCCAAACCCCTCCTTCCTACACCAATTCTTGAGCCACTTATTAACCTCCCTAATCTCCCGTTGCCTCTCTGGCGTGGCACGTGGTGCAGGCAGTATTTCAGAGAATACCACGTTGGAGGTATTTGCTTTCAGCTTGCAGCCTAATTCCCTGAAATCATCTTTAAGGACCTTCCACCTACCTCTTACTTTGTCATTTGTGCCTATGTGCACCATGACCGCTGGGTCCTCACCAGCCCCTCCCAGTAATCTGTCCACCCGCTCAGCGATGTGTCGGACTCGAGGTAATTGCCTCAATCTGGATTTCTGTATTACTTCTATACATATGCGTTGTTCACATGAATTAGTTTACTTATTCCAGCATTCCCTGTAGGGTTTCATTACCCACATTAGGATTGTTGATTCATGTTCTGCATGATTATTGAACTACTAGACTGTGGCCCGATTCTAACGCATCGGGTATTCTAGAATATGCATGTCCCCGTAGTATATGGACAATGATGATTCCAGAATTCGCGGCAGACTGTGCCCGTCGCTGATTGGTCGAGGCAACCTTTATGACACCATCGTCGCCATGGCAACCATTATGACATCTACGTCGATACTGTGCCCGTCGCTGAATCAGAAACGTGGGATGTCTACGTCCTTTATGACATCATCGTCGCTGTGCCCGTCGCTGATTGGTCGAGGCCTGGCGGCCTCGACCAATCAGAGAGCCGGGATTTCCAGGACAGACAGACAGACGGAAAAACCCTTAGGCAATTATATATATAGATGCTATGGGACTGAGCCTTATCAGGCATGTTTTTTCCTTCATATTTCTATCAGAGCAACTACTAGGTTCCAGTGTATACTGCCACTTTGGGAGTTTAATTTACTTTTGGATTTTTTGATGATTATGATATCTGGTTTCACACTGGGCTATGTAGCTGATTCGTACATGAAAAACTTAACATCTACCTATGTACATTTACTCACAATTTTGCTTAATGTTAGATCACCCATGTGAATAGCAGTGCACTACTGGGGATGTAGCGGTGTCCCCCTACTGGGCACTCTGTTTTTACATTTTAACTATTTGTTTTAATATATTTTCTAATAAAGAATTTATGGGTTTTAATTAAATGGATCTCTTCATTATTCTGGTCCTTGAAGGTGTAAGGCGGCCAGGGTGGTAGTCATGGCAATGGGCTGTAGTGTTTCCATACCCTGGCGACCCACAGATGAAATACAATGTCCCTTCTACTGCATGTGCAGCAGTACACTCATATTCACTCTCAGAGTCTCCTCAGCATCTTTCACTTGCTCTATTCCTCCCGGTAGCCCCTACCTCACTTCTGGCAATCCCTGCCTCAGTTCTGGACAATCTCTGTTCCATCAGTGCCTTCAGGCCCACCAGCTTCCTACTATCCCCTGGTCTGGTTTCAATAGAAAAAGGTGCCAGGCTCCCCATCTCAGCTTCACCTATCCTATCCCGGTTGTAGATCCGAGATCCTCTTCAGGTTGGTTTCTATTCACGCTGGTGACTGCCTGCATGACACTCAGCCTGGGGTCCCTTCCTGCCTTAGCAGCCTTATCCCCATGGCTAGCAGACTGTCTCCTTTCACTGTTGCATCTAGACTGACTCCAACCAGGAAGTGCCTGCCTATATCCCCCTGCTCTATGCTGCACTACTCTGTAGCCCCTCCCAACTGGAAAACCCCTATGCTAACTAAACCTAAACTAATACTCCTATTCCCTATCTCTAATGTGCCCTACTAATCTAATCCCACTATTGCCCTATGCTATCTTCTATTCTATCCCTACTTCCATACATAACACACATAAAATACATCACATTGCAGTACGTAAACAACACAGCAACATTACACTATGGCTGTGTGCACACGATGCGGAATTGGTGCCGATCCGCAGTGGATTTTTCCGTGCAGAAATGCTGCAGTTCTGCACAGTGATTTACAGTACAATGTAAATCAATTAAAAAAAGGCTGTGCTAATGGTGACACATCCGCATGAAAACCACTGTGGAATAAATGAAGTTGCATCAATTCTGCATCAAAACCGCACAAAATACGCCTAAAATCCGCTGCAAATCCGCACCTGCGGTTTCTGCCAGCAGATGCGGATTTTGTGCGGAAAATTCTGCACCCCAATCCGCAACGTGTGCACATAGCCTTACATTAGTGAACGACAAGGTGCCGCACGTAATGATGTGAACAGTTTTGAAAGAAGAGGAGGCACGTAAGGACCCTGGTCACCTCCTTTACAAAGGTATGGGCAGAGTCTGTGTCTATTACATTGTTTGCAGCGCCTTAGATATAATTTGGGTGTATTTTAATAATAGACTACCCATATAAATGCAATGTATCAGCCCAGAAGTGGAATCACATTAGGTTAGGTTCCCAGCAAAGAGGAACGCCTTGTCGTTAGCTGCTGGACACAGAGAATTGGCCATGTGTGCACTAAGTATCTTCATTTTTTCCTATTTTCTAGAGCAGTAGTGCAATTCAAATGTCATATATTTCATGCTTGCATACTATAGTGTTACAGAAGGCAAATTTTAAGGCAGACTGTCCATTTACTGACCCTACAGTAGACCATCCCTAGACTGCATTAGTGGTGGGCTATTTCTTATGTAATCTTACTGATATAGGGCATTTAACCCTTATGAACACCTCACTCCATAAGGGAACCCACTACTTGTGCTTTTGAAGCTCCAATTGCATGATGACAATGATATCAGTTAGCTGTAATGTGTTATATTTTATCAGCCCTAATATTTAACCAAATGTGAGTCTAATGTTAATGAAAAGATGATAGTAAAGGGTTACTGATAGTGAAACCTAAAATAAATTCTGTTTTGACTACAGTAATCCGGAGTGAAATGTCACAGGACATGTTAGAATTAGAATACTGAGGGTGTAATATTAGGTGTTCTGAGTCTGTACTGATCCTAATCTATGTTAAACCCCATTGAATACAACAAACAGATTACTCTTTTTCAGATTAAAAAAATGCAAATAGAAGTGACAATTCTAACCTTGGTCGTCTCAAGGCTGAGATCGCTTAGAATCAACGGTGAAGTCAGTTTATACCTTGACATAAACATGAATTAGATATTCTGAGGGTGGATGATAAATGAATGCATGGTGTCCACCTGCTGATTTCGAGAATGGAGGGCTCAGAGTCTCCTGTGGAAATGATTTGTTGCACTAATTTAACATTATGTTTGACCCTACATTTGAGACTCCGCCGGGGGCTCTGCCCAATTCTGTTGGATCTGCCTATGGAGCCCTTCACTATAATGAGGCAGATAGAGTCACTTTGTACACTGCTTAGCCTCCTTTCTGGCGGATTCCATCTTTTTAAGGTGGCCACAATTTTTCTCAACTTTTGATACGTTTCCAGAGTACACAGCATAACTCAGACTATAAAGGAGAACTCTGATTCTGATTCTCATTCATCCATTCACCTGTCACAATAGACGGACAATGAGCCAAGCACACCCCACAGCAAGTTCTCGCACCACACCACTCTTCTTGCTGCCACCAGTTGCCAGTTTTAGAGGCCAGTGAGACTCCTGCCCTGAGTAAGTCACTAGTACACCCACACACAGATTTCTCAAGGGCCACACAGGAACACTGTTTGTACACTGGTATACACAGGGTAACACAACCAGGCTATATTTTCCCTCTTTAGGATTGTGAGAACGTTTAGCGCAGCAAGGAACAAACATACAGTATTACATTTGAGATTTCATAGAATAATAGAATTATAGAGTTGGAAGGGACCTCATGGTCATTGTGTCCAACCCCCTGCTCAATGAAGGATTCATTAAACCATCTCAGACAGATGTCTGAACAGCCTCTGTTTAAAGACTTCCATTATAGGAGAACTCACCAGTAGTGATGAGCGAGTATGCTCGTTACTTGAGATTTCCGAGCATGCTTGGGAGATCTCCAAGTATTTTGGGCTGCTGGACGAAGCTGCTGCGGCAGCGATATGCATGGGGCCTGTCCTTCGCACCACCCCTCTCTTCAGGGCTATCATACCTGGGTTTCCCCTATGGGAACTTTATCTTCTTGAGTCTTTGTTTGGACCATTTCGGTGCACGCCTATGGGTTGTTTGGCTCATTCAGTAGCCACAAGCATACGGGACTCTGGACTATGACTTTGCTATCCGGCAACACTCAGGTTGTATTCTGCTGGACCACATTGTGGAGTTTTTTGCTATCTACTTTATAACATAGATAGAAAAAATTGGAACAGCACAATGCTCACCGATGGGTGCCAGGCCTCCTAGGTAAGACGGTCCATTCATCCACCCAAGTTACATACCAAAAAGAAGAAAAGAAGGCAGCACTCCAATTCCTTTCAGAGGTGAAAAACTTGTGAAGTTTATTCAAACCCACATCTCTGTGCGACTTTTCGGCTCACACTGAGCCTTCCTCAAGCTTGAAGGAAGGCTCAGTGTGAGCCGAAAGGTCTCACAGAGATGTGGGTTTGAATAAACTTCACAAGTTTTTCACCTCTGAAAGGAATTGGAGTGCTGCCTTCTTTTCTTCTTTTTACTTTATAACATATATATTTTTTAATATCTGTCCAGAGTGGCCCCCTCCCCCTTCCCTCTTCCCAGTAAGTAGGGTTATTCAATTTCTATGGGCCGCTGACATATAAGCCTCTGCTTGGGCTGAATACTGATATTATTTGGATTAATATGTTGGTGCACATGGGGTCTAGCATGTAACTGCATATACATTATTGTTCATGTTATTTATATTGTTACTATAATTGCTTTTGGGCTCAGGGTTTGACTTTAACCCATGAGTGTGGGTGTGATCTCTTGCTTTTTTCATGTATTTTAAATGTTTTTATGGTATTTTGTGAGGTGATAATAAAGGATTTTCTTGATATTTATATACTTGTGGTTGTGCCTACCCCAATTGGTCTATCTTTTTCTCTTGCTCATGTATTTGCCATGTATAGACTAGGTAGAGAACCCCCCCCTCTTCATTTACTCTTCCAATTAGTGCACCCCTTCTTGTGTGTGTGTGTGTGTGTGTGTGTGTGTGTGTGTATATATATATATATTAGCTTTCATGGATCTTGGCATGCTTTCCAACAGTCTTTCACACTGCTTATGGTGCAAAAATGTAAGCAGCTCTTCTTTGATGGCTTGTGACTATCCATCATTCTCTTAATTACATTCCAGAGGTTTTCAATGGGGTTCAGGTCTGGAGATTGGGCTGCCCATGACAGGGTTTTGATGTGGTGGTCTCTTAATTTTGGCCAGAGCTGTATATCAAGATGTGTATATGTGTGTGTGTATATATATATATATATATATATATATATATATATATATATATATATATATATATATATATATATATTTCGGCCCCCTGGAACTTTTCAACCTTTTCCCACATATCATGCATCAAACATAAAGATACCAAATGTTAATTTTTGGTGAAGAATCAACAACAGGTGCAACATAGATATGAAGTTGAACAAAATTTATTGCATATTTTAAATTTTTGTGGAAATTCAAAAACTGAAAAGAGGGGCGTGCAATATTATTTGGCCCCTTTAACTCAATACTTTGTTGCGCCACCTTTTACTGCGATTACAGCTGCAAGTCGCTTGGGGTATGTCTCTATCAGTTTTGTACATCGGGAAACTGAAATTCTTGCCAATTCTTCCTTGGCAAACAGCTCAAGTTCAGTGAGGTTTGATGGAGATCGTTTGTGAACAGCAGTTTTCAGCTCTTTCCACAGATTCTTGATTGGATTGAGGTCTGGACTTTGACTTGGCCATTCTAACACCTGGATATGTTTATTTGTGAACCATTCCATTGTAAATTTTGCTTTATGTTTGGGATCATTGTCTTGTTGGAAGACAAACCTCCGTCCCAGTCTCAGGTCTTTTGCAGACTCAAACAGGTTTTCTTCAATAATGGTCCTGTGTTTTGCTCCATCTGTCTTCCCATCAATTTTAACCATCTTCCCTGTCCCTGCTGAAAAAAAGCAGGCCCAAACCATGATGCTGCCAGCACCATGTTTGACAGTGGGGATGGTGTGTTCAGGGTGATGAGCTGTGTTGCCTTTACGCCAAACATATCGTTTGGCATTGTTGCCAAAAAGTGTGATTTTTGTTTCATGTGACCAGAGTACCTTCTCCCACATGTTTGGTGTGTCTCCCAGGTGGCTTGTTGCAAACTTTAAATTACACTTTTAAGGATATCTTTGAGAAATTACTTTCTTCTTGCCACTCTTCCATAAAGGCCAGATTTGTGCAGAGTACGACTGATTGTTGTCCTATGGACAGTTTGTCCCACCTCAGCTGTAGATCTCTGCAGTTCATCCAGAGTGGATATGGGCCTCTTGGCTGCATCTCTGATCAGTCTTCTCCTTGCTTGAGATGAAAGTTTAGAGGGACGGCCGGGTCTTGGTAGATTTGCAGTGGTATGATACTCCTTCCATTTCAATATGATCGCTTGCACAGTGCTCCTTGGGATGTTTAAAGTTTTGGAAATCATTTTGTATCCAAATCCGGCTTTAAACTTATCCACAACAGTATCACGTACCTGTCTGTTGTGTTACTTGTTCTTCATGATGCTCTTTGTGCTTCAAACAGAACCCTGAGACTATCACAGATCAGGTGCATTTATACGGAGACTTGATTACACACAGATGGATTATGTTTATCATTATTAGGCATTTAGGACAACAATGGATCATTCAGAGATCCACAATGAACTTTCGGAGTCAGTTTGCTGCACTGAAAGTAAAGGGGCCGAATAATATTGCACGCCCCACTTTTCAGTTTTTGAATTTCCACAAAAATTTAAAATAACCAATAAATTTCGTTCAACTTCACAATTGTGTTCCAATTTACATTTGGTATCTTTATGTTTGAAGCATGATATGTGGGAAAAGGTTGAAAAGTTCCAGGGGGGCCAAATACTTTTGCAAGGCACTGTATACAGCTCTGGCAAAAATTAAGAGACCACCACATCAAAACCCTGTCATGGGCAGCCCAATCTCCAGACCTGAACCCATAGAAAACCTCTGGAATGTAATCAAGAGGATGATGGATAGTCACAAATCATCAAACAAAGAAGAACTGCTTACATTTTTGCACCAGAAGCCGTGTGAAAGACTGATGGAAAGCATGCCAAGACGCATGAAAGCCATGATTAAAAATTATGGTTATTCAACAAATTATTGATTTCTGAACTCTTCCTGAGTTAAAACTTTAGTATTGTTGTTTCTAAATGATTATGAATTTGTTTTCTTTGTATTAATTGAGGTCTAAAAGCACAGGGGGTTTTTTATTTTGACCATTTTTCTTTGTCCGAAAAAAATACAAAATGTAATGCTTGTAAATTCAGAGACATGTTGTCAGAAGTTTATAGACTAAAAGAACAATTTACATTTTACTCAAAAATACCTACAAAGAGAAAAATCAGACAAACTGAACATTTTGCAATGCTCTCTTAATTTTTGCCAGAGCTGTTTACTCTTTAGTGAATTAGATTAAAAGTTATTTTTTAAGTTTTTTTCAGTTGGTTCGCAAAAATCCAGAACTTAAGTGCCGCTGAATTGCCTACAATGAGGAACTGCCACCACTGTTGAATTCTTGCTGAGTCTTTCCTTTTCTTGGCTACCACACACACTCAGCAAATTAAATTTATATAAATTATACAATGTGATTTTCTGGATTTTATTTTTTTTTTATATTCTATCTCTCAAAGTTAAAATGAACCAACCCTTAAAATTGTTCTTGTCTTGTCAGTGGGCAACTTTACAAAATCAGCAAGGGATCAAATACTTATTTCCGCCACTGTAGATGGCCCAAGATAATGGCCAGAAGCATGTACCCAAATATGGCGATAGCTGCTGAGCTAAGAGGAAGAAGATCTGCTTTTCGCGGGAGTGGATGAAGCCTAGGAGCATGAAAATGTTCCTAGCACAAGATAAGATATGCATGTCGGGGGAGGGCATGATGCAAAATGAGATGAGTGCTGGAGGCATTGATGAAAGCAGAGTCACCGAGAGTGACGCGCGAAGCAGAGGATGAATCAGAAGACCGACCTCGGAAGAGGCAGAGCCGAATAAACAAAGTGTGCTGTGAGTCAGAGACCGACGCCATTTTAAGACCGGAGCTTGACGAGCGAAGATCGTGCAGTGTTTGGGTGCTAGTGGCGAGAAAATGGCGGATCCTTGCAGCATCGGAGACAAGAAGTGATGAGATGGAGCACGGACAGGACGCGCTATTGGTCGAAGGAGATGTTGCGGCCGGCGGATGATGGCCTCACTCACATCATTACCCCCAAGGTGAGAACAGTTGGAGGACTGAAGGGCAGAATCTAATGGAACATGTACTGTTACAGTGGAGAGAATCCCCCCAGCTGGAGCAGGGGCTAGTCCTCCGGGAGCTACTCTTGTGGAACTGAAGTCTGATGTTGGAAAGTGTGGAGCCAGCACAAAGTATGATGCCAGCACCCTTCAAGGCAGCCAACCTATAAGTACCACCATCAGGTGCTGCTCAGTAAGCTACTGCTGCGACCAGTCCCAATAATAATAAACTTTATTTATATAGCAAAAACATATTCCACAGCGCTTTACAGTTTAACAATTTTAAACACAACAGTCATAAGTAACAACTAGGGTTGAGCGAAACGGGTCGGCCATTTTCAGAAGTCGCCGACTTTTGGCAAAGTCGGGTTTCATGAAACCCGACCCGATCCCTGTGTGGGGTCAGCCATGAAGTCGGCGATCTTCTGAATCTGGTATCGGAATTCCGATCCCGAGTTCCGATATGTTTGCAATATCGGAAATCGGTATCGGAATTCATATTTAAGTGTAAAATAAAGAATTAAAATAAAAAATATCGCTATACTTACCCTCTGACGCTCCCTGGTACTAACCGGCAGCCTTTCTTCCTTCGAATCAGCGCTTGCAGGACCTTGCGGTGACGTCGCGGCTTGTGATTGGTCGCGCGAGCGGTCACATGGGCGGTCGCGCGACCAATCACAAGCCGCGACGTCACCGCAAGGTCCTGCAAGCGCTGATTCGAAGGAAGGAAGGTTCCCGGTTAGTACCAGGGCGCGTCCGAGGGTGAGTATAGCGATATTTTTTATTTTAATTCTTTATTTTACACTTAAATATGGATCGCAGGGCCTGAAGGAGAGTTTCCTCTCCTTCAGACCCTGGGAACCATTGGAAACCCAATGCACTGCATTGGGTTTCGAGTTTCGGCCGACCCCGACCCCGACTTTTTTATAGGATCGGCCGATTTCACTCAACCCGACTTTTGAAAAAGTCGGGTTTCGTGAAACCCGACCCGATCCTATAAAAGTAAAAGTCGCTCAACCCTAGTAACAACGTTAACAATACAATAATTAACGCAAAATAAGATGACTCTGCTTGTGAGAGCTTACAATCTACAATGAGGTGGGGGAGATACAAAGTACAGGTGTGTATTTACAATGATGTATTTACAATGATGGTCCAGCCATCTTCAGGGAGTGGGGGATAGATGGAGATAGTGAATGGGCTACACACACACAAACATAAAATGACTGATTAGGGATAGGCCGCTCTGACCAAATATGTTTTGAGGGAGCGCCTAAAACTATGCAAATTGTGGATGGTCCTAATATCTTGGGGTAGAGCATTCCAGATGATTTGCACAGCGTGGGAGAAGTCTTGGAGTTGGGAGTGGGAGGTATGGATTAGTGCAGAGGTTAGTCGAAAGTCGTTTGCAGAGCGCAGTGGTCGGTTAGGCCGATAGACAGAAATGAGGGAGGAGATGTAAGGGGGTGCCGCACTGTGGAGAGCTTTGTGGGTGAGAACAAATACTTTGAATCTTATCCTGTAATGAATGGGCAGCCAGTGTAATAACTGGTGAAGAGCGGACACGTCTGAATACCGATTAGCTAGATGGGCAGCCCTGGCTGCTGCATTAAGGATAGAATGGAGAGGGGAAAGTCAAGTGAGGGGGAGGCAAATTAATAGAGCGTTACAGTAGTCCAGGTGGGAGTGGATCAGGGTGACAGTGAGGGTTTTTGTTGTTTCCATGGTGAGAAAAGGGCGGATTCTAGAGATGTTCTTTAGGTGTAAGCGGCATGAGCAGGTAAGAGATTGTATATGGGATGAGAAGGAGAGATGATGATGTTGATGTCAGCACAGTGGTACCATCCTCTAGAGATGAAGACAGCACGACACCTGCAGTTAGGGGCACTCCAACTACTGCAGGGAAGGCCAAGATGGAGGGTACCACTCTGGCAGCCAAAACCACTAGTCCCACCCAAGACCCCCTGGAGGTTGAGGTAGATTGGGAGGGACTACATTTTTTATCATTGCCTACTGAAGAACCCCTGGATCCCCGCCACAAAACCTCTGAAAAGGACGAGCGTACGAGGAAAATGACATGATAGAGGAGTGAAAGTGGGCTGATACCTTTGTGAAGGGGTGGTTGAACAGAACCAATAGGGCCCACCTCTTCGCTGCAGAAGATGCACAGACTAAGGTGTGTGTCATCAAGTTTGACATTGACAGATGGTTCAGGTTCTTAGAGGAGGAAGGCTCCGGAGATGTGGTATACATAAGTCACAGAGTGATAAAACAGAAATACTTACTTTCCACGGCTCCACAACCTGTACCCCGATGAAGTTGGAGACTTTATAAAGATGTGGTGTTGTATAGGCTGGTGTGCAGTGGGTGAGATGCATCCCGCCACAGCCAGCAACATTTAAGGCTGGGAGGAAGAGGTTGTCCAAAGTAAAGCCCAGTGGGAGTGGGCTAAACAGGCCCAGATAGGCTTCCAACAAAAGTAGGCAAGAGTGAGTCAAGGGTGACAGTGTTACTTGTAGGGCTGGCCCATAGTTGAAGAGGAGTAATAGGGATCTGTCTGTTGGTTCCTGGGGGCTATTGAGTAGTTACAGAGCAAGAAACAAGGAAGGATACCCTCGAAGGAAGGTTATCATCACTGTGTGTGTGTGTGTGTGTGGCAGCCAAGACAAGGAAAGGGAGTAGTGATGAGCGAATATACTCGTTACTCGAGATTTCCCGAGCACACTCGGGTGCCCTCCGAGTATTTGTAAGTGCTCGGAGATTTAGTTTTCCTTGCAGCAGCTGAATGATTTACATCTGTTAGCCAGCTTGATTACATGTGGGGATTCCCTAGCAACCAGGCAACATCCACATGTACTTATGCTGGCTAGTAGCTGTATATCATTCAGCTGTGGCGATGAAAACTAAATCTCCGAGCATTTACAAATACTCGGAGGACATCCGAGTATGCTCTGGAAATCTCGAGTAACAAGTATATTCGCTCATCACTAAAAGGGAGCAAAACTCCGCAAGAATGCTACAGTGGTGACAGTTCCTCATAGCAGGCAAGTCTGGCGCATTTAAGTACAACAAAAGCTGAAGGAAGCAGTGGTGTTAGCAGACCTGGAGACCAGATGTGAAAAAATGCATGATCAGCCGGGCTAGGGCACATCGGTAAAGTGGCAGCTAGTGAGAGCTCCTTTACATTGTTTCACAAGAGTGCAGTAGCCACAGAGAAACACATTGACCCATTAGGCCCAAGAGTGCTGTTTGGGTGAAGTGGTCAAAGCAAAACACATTGACCCGGGTGTCCCTGTACCAGGAAGATGAAGTTACCCAATTTGTCCTGTTGTTCATTTGTAACATTCACAAGAAGAATTGTGCTACCATTCATGACCACCAAGAATGTGCCTCTGTTTTGTTCAGAAGAAAACGGCAAGCATATTTCCTGCTTCCCTCTCTACATAAGTTTTATTGTCAGTAAAAAGAACTCTATTTTTATAAACTTCTCTGGCTTTCTCATTGTGGGTTAAAGGGTTCCGGCGCTGCACAAATTGAGGCAAAGCTGAACCTGAAGGTTTCCACACCAGCAATACAACCACACACACCAAGGCAGGACCCCCATCTTCATGTAGTGTGCAGGGGCGTGGAAATCGAGTGTTTCGCCAACAGCTACTGCCACTCGCCATGTTACATGACCATACTTTTACCATCTTAGACATAGCAAACATGACTATGATATACCCATAATATCTGTAATTTCCTAAGGCCACATATTTTAGCACCCTTTTGCTAATGAGAAAAATACACAAAACATTTGTCTCAAAGTCGGCTTCTTGCTAATTTAATTATTTACTCAAAGAGGAGATTCCACAAGGATATTAGATTTTAATTTATGTAATTCATAACTAGTGTTGAGCATTCCGATACTGCAAATATCGGGTACTGGCCGATATTCACTATATCGGAGTTCCGATACTGAGTTCCGATACTTTTACGATATCGAATACCGGAATCGGAAGTTTCCATAGAGCAATGATGCACTATAATGGAGTGTGGGCGGTGCGTGGGTGGTGACTGTGTGTCTGTGTGTGCAGGCGGGATCTGTGCGTGACCGTGGGGGGGTCTGTGCGGGCCTGCTGGGGGTCTGTACGGGCCTGCTGGGGGTCTGTGTGGGCTGCCAGGGGTCTGTGCGGGCCTGCCGGGGGTCTGTGCGGGCCAGCATCGTCCGATGGGACTACAAGTCCCATCGTGCTATGCCTGCTACAATGACAGTGATCGACACATTAGTCAATGATGGGACAGTAGTAGTCCCATCATCCGGCTAATGTGTTGAATGAAAAAAAAAAAAAACACAAACATACTACATACATACATACTACATACATACTACATACATACATACTACATACATACATACATACATACTACATACATACAACTGTAAAGCTGCAGTAGCATCGTACTCAGTGAAGAAGCAGTGACCCACAAATTCAAACACAAAAGTCTCTTTTAATGTGTTTCTTCACAGCATTAAAGTCCAATTCACATAAATGCATATAACTTCAGTGGATATTATCAGTGACCAGTTTACAACAGTTCAAAGCAATACATATCACATGGCTTTAGATTTGCGGTCCCTAAACAGGCCAGACTTCCCTTGTCCAGTTTCCCTGGGCGACCGCACGCCATCTCACAATCTCTATACGTCTCCATACACACAGCCTCATATGTTGCAGACACTACACACACCAGCCCTCCTCTGACTAGTTCTCGTGGGTGTCCTGCATCGCTGTATCACATTCTCTTTACAGACTCTTTACTCACACAGTCGTACACAGTTCAGGATATCCTCCGGATAGCAACCGGGCACCATATCTGTTATGGACCTGGTGGTTAGGAGCACCCGGAACGACCTGATGGTTAAACTCACACAGGACAAGCTCTGGGAAGTGGGAGCTCTGCTGACCGCAATCCCTAATCCTATCACACATCTAGAAATAGCTGTGGAGCGTACCTAATATTGCCTAGACGCCTCTTCACAGCCTAAGAGCTAACTAGCCCTAGAGATTGAAAATAAAGCTTACCTTGCCTCAGAGAAATTCCCCAAAGGAAAAGGCAGCCCCCCACATATATTGGCTGTGAGTTAAGATGAAAGTCACAAACACAGAAATGAAACAGGTTTCAGCAAAGGGAGGCCAGACTTACTAAACAGACTGAGGATAGGAAAGGTAACTTTGCGGTCAGCACAAAAAACTACAAAAGACCACGCAGAGTGTGCAAAAAGACCTCCGCACCGACTCACGGTGCGGAGGTGCCATTCTACATCCCAGAGCTTCCAGCTAGCAAGACAAAATCATGAAAGCAAGCTGGACAAGGAAACAACGAACAAATAATTAACTAGCAGGGACTTAGCTTCTGCTGGAGTAGACAGGTCACCAGAAAGATCCAAGAGCGAACTGAACCAGTACAAGAACATTGACAGCTGGCATGGAGTAACGATCTGAGTGGAGTTAAATAGAGCAGCCAGCCAAGGAATAAACTACGTCACCTGTGGAAGGAACCTCAGAAGCAGCAGCTCCACTCACAGCCACCAGAGGGAGTCCATGGACAGAACTCGCCGAAGTACCATTCATGACCACAGGAGGGAGTTCGATAACAGAATTCACAACAGTACCCCCCCCTTGAGGAGGGGTCACCGAACCCTCACCAGAGCCCCCAGGCCGATCAGGACGAGCCAAATGAAAGGCACGAACAAGATCGGCAGCATGAACATCAGAGGCAAAAACCCAGGAATTATCTCCCTGATCATAACCCTTCCACTTGACCAGGTACTGGAGTTTCCGTCTCGAAATACGAGAATCCAAAATCTTCTCCACCACATACTCCAACTCCCCCTCGACCAACACCGGGGCACGAGGATCAACGGAGGGAACCATAGGCGCCACGTATCTCCGCAATAACGACTTATTGAACACATTATGGATGGCAAAAGAAGCTGGAAGGGCCAAACGAAATGACACAGGAGTGAGAACTTCAGAAATCTTATACGGACCAATGAAACGAGGCTTAAACTTAGGAGAGGAAACCTTCATAGGAACTTAACGAGACGACAACCAAACCAAATCCCCAACACGAAGTCGGGGACCAACCCAACGCCAGCGGTTAGCGAAACGTTGAGCCTTCTCCTGGGACAATGTCAAATTGTCCACCACATGAGTCCAAATCTGCTGCAACCTGTCCACCACAGAATCCACACCAGGACAGTCCGAATGCTCAACCTGCCCTGAAGAGAAACGAGGATGGAAACCAGAATTACAGAAAAAAGGCGAAACCAAAGTAGCCGAGCTGGCCCGATTATTAAGGGCGAACTCAGCCAAAGGCAAGAAGGACACCCAATCATCCTGATCAGCAGAAACAAAGCATCTCAGATATGTTTCCAAAGTCTGATTAGTTCGTTCGGTTTGGCCATTTGTCTGAGGATGGAAAGCCGAAGAAAAAGACAAATCAATGCCCATCTTAGCACAAAAGGACCACCAAAACCTCGAAACAGACTGGGAACCTCTGTCCGAGACGATGTTCTCCGGAATGCCATGCAAACGAACCACATGCTGGAAAAACAACGGCACCAAATCAGAGGAGGAAGGGAATTTAGACAAGGGTACCAAATGGACCATCTTAGAGAAGCGATCACAAACCATCCAAATGACCGACATCCTTTGAGAGACAGGGAGATCTGAAATAAAATCCATGGAAATATGCGTCCAGGGCCTCTTCGGGACCGGCAAGGGCAAAAGCAACCCACTGGCACGAGAACAGCAGGGCTTAGCCCGAGCACAAGTCCCACAGGACTGCACAAAAGAACGCACATCCCGTGACAAAGAAAGCCACCAAAAGGATCTAGCCACCAAATATCTGGTACCAAAGATTCCAGAATGACCAGCCAACACCGAACAATGAACCTCAGAGATAACTCTACTAGTCCATCCATCAGGGACAAACAGTTTCTCCGCTGGACAACGGTCAGGTCTATCAGCCTGAAACTTCTACAGCACCCGCCGCAAATCAGGGGAGATGGCAGACAAAATTAACCCCTCTTTGAGAATACCCGCCGGCTCAGGAACACCCGGAGAGTCAGGCACAAAACTCCTTGACAGGGCATCAGCCTTCACATTCTTAGAGCCCGGAAAGTACGAAACCACAAAATCAAAACGGGAGAAAAACAGCGACCATCGAGCCTGTCTAGGATTCAACCGTTTGGCAGACTCGAGATAAGTCAAATTCTTGTGATCCGTCAAGACCACCACGCGATGCTTGGCTCCTTCAAGCCAATGTCGCCACTCCTCGAATGCCCACTTCATGGCCAACAACTCTCGATTGCCAACATCATAATTGCGCTCAGCAGGCGAGAATTTTCTAGAAAAGAAGGCACATGGTTTCATCACCGAGCCATCAGAACTTCTTTGCGACAAAACAGCCCCTGCTCCAATCTCAGAAGCATCAACCTCGACCTGAAACGGGAGCAAAACATCTGGCTGACGCAACACAAGGGCAGAAGAAAAACGACGCTTCAACTCCTGAAAAGCCTCTACAGCCGCAGAGGACCAATTGACCACATCAGCACCTTTCTTGGTCAAATCAGTCAACGGTTTAGCAACAGTAGAAAAATTAGCGATGAAGCGATGGTAAAAATTAGCAAAGCCCAGGAACTTCTGCAGGCTCTTCACAGATGTCGGCTGAGTCCAATCATAAATGGCCTGAACTTTAACAGGGTCCATCTCGATAGTAGAAGGGGAAAAAATGAAACCTAAAAATGAAACCTTCTGAACTCCAAAGAGACATTTTGACCCCTTCACAAACAAGGAATTCGCACGAAGGACCTGGAACACCATTCTGACCTGCTTCACATGAGACTCCCAATCATCCGAAAAGACCAAAATATCATCCAAATATACAATCATGAATCTATCCAGGTACTTTCGGAAGATGTCATGCATAAAGGACTGAAACACAGATGGAGCATTAGAAAGCCCGAATGGCATAACCAGGTACTCAAAATGGCCCTCGTGCGTATTAAATGCTGTTTTCCATTCATCGCCCTGTTTAATTCGCACAAGATTATACGCCCCTCGAAGATCTATCTTGGTGAACCAACTAGCCCCCTTAATCCGAGCAAACAAATCAGACAGCAGCGGCAAAGGGTACTGAAATTTGACTGTGATCTTATTAAGAAGGTTGTAATCAATACAAGGTCTCAAAGAACCATCCTTCTTGGCCACAAAAAAGAACCCTGCTCCCAACGGTGATGACGACGGGCGAATATGACCTTTCTCCAAGGATTCCTTTATATAACTCCGCATAGTGGCGTGCTCTGGCACAGATAAATTAAACAGTCGGCCCTTAGGAAACTTACTACCAGGAATCAAATTAATAGCACAATCGCAATCCCTATGAGGAGGTAAGGCACTGGATTTGGGCTCATCAAATACATCCCGGTAATCTGACAAAAACTCAGGGACTTCAGAAGGAGTGGAAGGCGAAATTGACAGCAATGGAACATCACCATGTACCCCCTGACAACCCCAGCTGGACACAGACATAGATTTCCAATCCAATACTGGATTATGGACCTGTAGCCATGGCAACCCCAAAACGACCACATCATGCAGATTATGTAACACCAAAAAGCGAATATCCTCCTGATGTGCAGGAGCCATGCACATGGTCAATTGAGTCCAGTACTGAGGCTTATTCTTGGCCAAAGGTGTAGCATCAATTCCTCTCAATGGAATAGGATACTGCAAGGGCTCCAAGAAAAAACCACAGCGCCTGGCAAACTCCAAGTCCATCAAATTCAGGGCAGCGCCTGAATCCACAAATGCCATAACAGAATAGGACGACAAAGAGCAAATCAGAGTAACGGACAAAAGAAATTTTGACTGTACCGTACCAATAATGGCAGACCTAGCGAACCGCTTAGTGCGCTTAGGACAATCGGAGATAGCATGAGTGGAATCACCACAGTAAAAACACAGCCCATTCCGACGTCTGTGTTCTTGCCGTTCAGCTCTGGTCAAAGTCTTATCACATTGAATAGGCTCAGGCCTATGCTCAGAGAATGCTGCCAAATGGTGCACAGCTTTGCGCTCACGCAAGCGCCGATCGATCTGAATGGCCAAGGACATAGACTCATTCAGACCAGCAGGCGTGGGAAATCCCACCATGACATCCTTAAGGGCTTCAGAAAGACCCTTTCTGAAAATTGCCACCAGGGCACACTCATTCCACTGAGTAAGCACAGACCGCTTCATCCTGACCCTGACACAAAGCCAGCAAGATTTTCTCTGCCTGATCCACTGAATTTGGTTCATCATAAAGCAATCCAAGCGCCAGAAAAAAACGCATCTACATCACGCAATGCAGGATCTCCTGGCGCAAGGGAAAATGCCCAGACTTGAGGGTCACCACGCAACAAAGAAATAATGATTTTTACTTGTTGAATGGGGTCACCAGAGGAGCGGGGTTTCAAAGCTAGAAACAGTTTACAATTATTTTTGAAATTCAGGAACTTAGATCTATCCCCAGAAAACAAATCAGGAATTGGAATTCTAAGCTCTAACATCGGATTCTGAACCACAAAATCTTGAATGTTTTGTACCCTTGCAGTGAGATGATCCACAGAAGAGGACAGGCCTTGAATGTCCATATCTACACCTGTGTCCTGAACCACCCAGAGGTTAAGGGGAAAAGAAAGACAAAACACACTGCAGAGAAAAAAAAAATGGTCTCAGAACTTCTCTTATCCCTCTATTGAGATGCATTAATACTTAGGGCCAGCTGTACTGTTATGGACCTGGTGGTTAGGAGCACCCGGAACGACCTGATGGTTAAACTCACACAGGACAAGCTCTGGGAAGTGGGAGCTCTGCTGACCGCAATCCCTAATCCTATCACACATCTAGAAATAGCCGTGGAGCGTACCTAACATTGCCTAGACGCCTCTTCACAGCCTAAGAGCTAACTAGCCCTAGAGATTGAAAATAAAGCCTACCTTGCCTCAGAGAAATTCCCCAAAGGAAAAGGCAGCCCCCCACATATATTGACTGTGAGTTAAGATGAAAGTCACAAACACAGAAATGAAACAGGTTTCAGCAAAGGGAGGCCAGACTTACTAAACAGACTGAGGATAGGAAAGGTAACTTTACGGTCAGCACAAAAAACTACAAAAAGACCACGCAGAGTGTGCAAAAAGACCTCCGCACCGACTCACGGTGCGGAGGTGCCACTCTGCATCCCAGAGCTTCCAGCTAGCAAGACAAAATCATGAAAGCAAGCTGGACAAGGAAACAACGAACAAATAATTAACTAGCAGGGACTTAGCTTCTGCTGGAGTAGACAGGTCACCAGAAAGATCCAAGAGCAAACTGAACCAGTACAAGAACATTGACAGCTGGCATGGAGTAACGATCTGAGTGGAGTTAAATAGAGCAGCCAGCCAAGGAATAAACTACGTCACCTGTGGAAGGAACCTCAGAAGCAGCAGCTCCACTCACAGCCACCAGAGGGAGTCCATGGACAGAACTCGCCGAAGTACCATTCATGACCACAGGAGGGAGTTCGATAACAGAATTCACAAAACATATCCACCTGTTTGCAAACGTTGCACATGCTAGTCCTCTTTCGGGCACAAGACATCCACCTCCGGGCACAGGACTGTCCACATCCAACTCCTTCGGGTACAGGACATCCACCTCCGGGCACAGGACTGTCCACATCCGAGACCAGTACCATGGACGACTTGCATCTCTGTGTACACTGCGGGTGCCAGGCTATTCAGCTGCCCTGGGTGCTGGCAAGCTGTCTTGAGAAGGAAAAAAAAAATTTCCAGCCGACTTTGCACAATGCTATGCAGCACGCTTTGGGTATGCCTCAGTTCACACTGCCGCATTCTCTCCACCATATGTAAAGCTACAGTAGCATTGTACGCAGTGAAGAAGCAGGGACCCACAAATTCAAACACAAAAGTCTCTTTTAATGTGTTTCTTCACAGCATTAAAGTCCAATTCACATAAATGCATATAACTTCAGTGGATATTATCAGTGACCAGTTTACAACAGTTCAAAGCAATACATATCACATGGCTTTAGATTTGCGGTCCCTAAACAGGCCAGACTTCCCTTGTCCAGTTTCCCTGGGCGACCGCACGCCATCTCACAATCTCTATACGTCTCCATACACACAGCCTCATATGTTGCAGACACTACACACGCCAGCCCTCCTCTGACTAGTTCTCGTGGGTGTCCTGCATCGCTGTATCACATTCTCTTTACAGACTCTTTACTCACACAGTCGTACACAGTTCAGGATATCCTCCGGATAGCAACCGGGCACCATATCCACCTGTTTGCAAACGTTGCACATCCTCTTTCGGGTATAGGACATCCACCTCCGGGCATAGGACTGTCCACATCTGACTCATTCGGGTACAGGACATCCACCTCCAGGCACAAGACTGTCCACATCCGACTCCTTCGGGTACAGGACATCCACCTCCGGGCACAGGACTGTCCACATCCGAGACCAGTACCATGGACGACTTGCATCTCTATGTAGGCTGCGGGTGCTAGGCTATTCAGCTGCCCTGGGTGCTGGCTCTGCTGGCCTCCATGCACTCTGCAGACCAGCACACACCAGACTGACACTGACGTGCACCTCACACACCTGGCCTGACCTGGCCAGACACCTAACACCTGACACACCCATACCCCTTACTGCAGGGTTTTTAAACACACCAACCTGTGGCCTTCAGCCACCTGGAAAACCTGGACCGGAGATCTGTGACTCTCATGCACACCTATGGACTTCATCCGTCTGCATGCACATTCTGGGGAGAACAAACAGCACGCCCTAGCTGTATCAGAGGCCACAGCCTCACACAACATACATACTACATACATACTACATACATGCATACATACAACATACTACATACATACATACTACATACATGCTACATACATACTACATACATACAACATGCATACAACATACTACATACATACTATACACATACAACATACAATACATTCATACATTACATACAATACATACATATAGACATACAGTACATATAACATAGAGTACATACTCACCATCACTTGTCACTTTGTTCCCCAAAGCCAGTGTCATCTGTAAAAAATATTAAAATAACAAACAAACAATATACTCCCTTATGCGCCGAAATCCACGAGTGTCCCACGACAATCTCCCGTGGAGAACGGCAGCATCAGCTGATGCGACCGCTCTCTAGGGGCTCCAGGAATACAATGACGGGAGGAAGTTATCCTTCTGCACTGTAATCCTCCTCCGCTGTAAAAAAAAAATAGTCCCTAGTCTCACTTTTGGCATTGCTGTGTGAGAAATGCCATAAAGTGAGACTCTGAACTGTAGTAACCTCTCAGTGATGCACTGCAGTAGCCATTGTCTCCTGACAGTGTGTGAATGAAGGTCCTATAGAGCAGTGACATCAGCCGTTGTCACTGTTCTATAGGGGAGATCGTCGTGGGACACTCGTTATTAATTGGACTACGGCGGACAGGTAGTATACGGTTTATTATTTTAAGTTTTTTGCAGGCGCTGAAGTAAGGTAAGTATGGTTAAATGAAGAATATTAAAATACTTTTTTCTGGCTGTGTGTTTATTATTTTTTTTACTCTTTCACTACACTAGGATTACGATAGCAAGGTTACATTAACCCCTTATTGCCCCATATCCCACCGCTACACCGGAGTGGGAAGAGTGGGGCTAAGTGCCGGAATTGGTGCATCTTACAGATGTGCAATTTCTGGGGCGGCTGCGGACTGGTATTTGTAGCCGGGGGGGGCAATATCCATTGCCCCTCTCTAGGCTATGAATATCAGCCCGCAGCTGTGCGCATAGCCTTTCTGGCTATAAAGTTTAGGGGGACCCCACGTCATTTTTTTGTGGTCCCCTATATTAATAGCAAGTAAAGGCTACGCACACAGCTGCGGGCTGATATTCAGAGCCTGGGAGGGGTCATGGGTATTACCCCCTTCCCAGGCTACAAATAATGGTACCCGGCCATCGGCTTTCTCCCTCTAGCGCAGAAAACTGCGCGGGAGCCAACGCCGTTTTTTTAATTAAACGCTAATTAATGCACCTTTCACACTTGCATCAGTACGGGTCCATCGCTATGCATCGGGCCGACGTACTGACGCACGTTGTGAAATTTGTGCACGACGTGGGCAGCGGATGCAGTTTTTCAACGCATTCACTGCCCCTTTTGAAGTCCGGAGAGGAGGGGGCAGAGTTTCGGCCACGCATGCACGGTAGAAAATGGCGGACGCGACGGACAAAAAAAGTTCACTACAGTTTTGATGCAGTTTTTGGTGCGGTTTTTGCACGTTTTTGATGCAGTTTTTGGAAATAAATAAATAAACGGAAAATGTGCATGATTTGAATGAAAACATGCAAGAAAAAACAGATTCGGAGGCCGGATTCATCATTTCACGTCTTAGTTTCATCCGTTTTTTTGCCGGATCCGTCGCTGTGCGATTTTTCGCCAGACAGAAAAAACGTTCCTCTGTATGTGTTTTCCGTCTGGCGGAAACAGCTTTTTTGACGGATCCGGCAAAAAACGGATGAAACGTGTGGCCATCAGGTGCAATACGGCACTAATACAACTCTATGAGAAAAAACGGATCCGGCGGAAAAAACGGATCCGTTTTTTTTTTCAAAACTCGCCGGATTGTGCCTGACGGCAAAAACCTGATGTGTGAAAGCAGACAGATATATGGATAGATACATAGATGTATCTATAGATATATCTATCTATAAATATAACTATAGATAGATATAATGTATCCATAGATATATAAGAGAAAGGCCGATGTTTCTAAGGCTACTTTCACACTTGCGTTTTTAGCAATCCGTCGCAATCCTTCATTTTGAGAAAAAAACGTATCCTGCAAATGTGCTCGCAGGATGCATTTTTTACCCATAGACTTGTATTAGCGACGGATCGCGACGGATGGCCACAAGTCGCGTCCATCGTGCAATGGATCTGTTGTGTTTTGGCGGACAGTCGGCACGAAAAAAGGTTCAAGTGAAGGTTTTTGTCTGTCGCATTCAACCATTTTCTACTGCGCATGTGCGGCCGAAACTCCGCCCCCTCCTCCCCTGACTTCAGAATGGGCAGCTGATGCGTTGAAAAACTGCCTGTTTGCCGTAGTCCAATTAATAACGAGTGTCCCAAGATGATCTCCCCCATAGAACAGTGACTTCGGGTGATGTCACTGCTCTATAGGACCTTCAGTGACACACTGACAGGAGACAATGGCTCCTGCAGTGCATCACTGAGAGGTTACTATAGTTCAGAGTCTCACTTTATTGCATTTGCTGCGTGGGAAATTTCTAACACAGCAATGCCAAAAGTGAGACTAGGGACTATTTTTTTTTTAGAGCGGCGGAGGAATACAGTACGTGAAGGTACCTTCCTCCCGTCATTGTATTCCTGGAGCCCCTAGAGAGCGGTCGCATCAGCTGATGCTGCTGTTCTCCACGGGAGATCATCGTGGGACACTCGTGGATTTCTACGGATCAGGGAGTATATTGTTTGTTTGTTATTTTAATATTTTTTACAGATGACACTGTCTTCGTGGAACAAAGTGACAAGTGATGGTGATTATGTACTCTGTTATATGTACTGTATGTCTATATGTATGTGTTGTATGTAATGTATGATTGTATTGTATATAGTATGTATGTAGTATGTATGTATGCAGTATGTATGTGGTATGTATGTAGTATGTATGTAGTATGTATGATGTATGCAGTATGTATGTAGTATGCATGTATGTAGTATGTATGTAGTATGTTGTATGTATGTATGTAGTGTGTATGCAGTATGTATGTAGCATGTATGTTGTATGTTTGTTGTATGCATGTGGTATGTTGTATGGATGTATGTTTGTATGTAGTATATATGTAGTATGTTATATGTACAGTACAGACAAAGTTTGGACATACATTCTCATTTAAAGATTTTTCTGTATTTTCATGACGATGAAAATTGTAAATTCACACTGAAGGCATCAAAACTATAAATGAACACATGTGGAATTATATACTTAGCAAAAAAAGTGTGAAACAACTGAAAATATGTCTTATATTCTAGGTTCTCCAAAGTAGCCACCTTTTGCTTTGATGACTGCTTTGCACATTCTTGGCATTCTCTTGATGAACTTCAAGAGGTAGTCACCGGAAATGGTCTTCCAACAATCTTGAAAGAGTTGCTTAGCACGTGTTGGCCCTTTTGCCTTCACTCTGCGGTCCAGCTCACCCCAAACCATCAGGTCATCTGGCGTAGCACCCCATCACTCTCCTTCTTGGTCAAATAGCCATTACACAGCCTGGAGGTGTGTTTGGGGTCATTGTCCTGTTGAAAAATAAATGATGGTCCAACTAAACGCAAACCGGAAGGAATAGCAAGCCTTTGCAAGATGCTGTGGTAGCCATGCTGGTTCAGTTTGCCTTCAATTTTGAATAAATCCCCAACAGTGTCACCAGTAAAGCACCCCCACACTATCACACCTCCTCCATGCTTCCCGGTGGGAACCAGACATGTAGAGTCCATCCATTCACCTTTTCTGCATCACACAAAGACACGGTGGTTGGAACCAAAGATCTCAAATTTGGACTCATCAGACCAAAGCACAGATTTCCACAGGTCTATTGTCCATTACTTGTGTTCTTTAGCCCAAACAAGTCTCTTCTGTTTGTTGCCTGTCCTCAGCAGTGGTTTCCTAGCAGCTATTTTACCATGAAGGCCTGCAGCACAAAATTCTCCTCTTAACAGTTGTAGAGATGTATCTGCTGCTAGAACTCTGTGTGGCATTGACCTGGTCTCTAATCTGAGCTGCTGTTAACCTGCGATATCTGAGGCTGGTGACTTGGATAAACTTATCCTCAGAAGCAGAGGTGACTCTTGGTCTTCCTTTCCTGGGGCGGTCCTCATGTGAGCCAGGTTCTTTGTAGCGCTTGATGGTTTTTGCAACTGCATTTGGGGACACTTTCAAAGTTTTCCCAATTTTTTGGACTGACTGACCTTCATTTCGTAAAGTAATGATGGCCACTCGTTTTTCTTTACTTAGAATTTGTATTATGGCAAGAAAAAAGCAGCTAACAGTCTATTCAGAAGGACTATCAGCTGTGTATCCACCAGACTTCTGCTCAACACAACTGATGGTCCCAACCCCATTTATAAGGCAAGAAATCCCACTTATTAAACCTGACAGGGCACACCTGAACCATTTCCGGTGACTACCCCTTGAAGCTCATCAAGAGAATGCCAAGAGTGTGCAAAGCAGTCATCAAAGCAAAAGGTGGCTATTTTGAAGAACCTAGAAAATATGACATATTTTCAGTTGTTTCACACTTTTTTGTTAAGTATATAATTCCACATGTGTTAATTCATAGTTTTGATGCCTTCAGTGTGAATTTACAATTTTCATAGTCATGAAAATACGGAAAAATCTTTAAATGAGAAGGTGTGTCCAAACTTTGGTCTGTACTGTATGTATGTGTTAGGAGTCGAGTTTCCTCTGCTGCACAGGGGGAATCTCGATCCGTCTCCGCTGCGGTCTCCCATTCTCCTCCAGCCGCAGTGGAGTCTGCTCAGCAGGGACGTCGCTCCCAGTGTCTTGCTCGCTCTCACTCTGTACAGAGAGTTACTGCTGCTTCTTCAGCTCCTGCCATTAAAGTCAGTGCTGGTCAGCGGCGAGCGGACTTCCCTGGGACTAAGTCCTTGTTTGCGCACACTGAGCATGCCCAGAGCAAGATCTCCCGTTGGAGATCGAGGGTCATGTGCTCTGGCTCTGCAGCGCATTCCATTGGTCCTCTTAGCAGGCCCTGGAAGGGCAAAGTTTCTGTGGCCACTTCCTGTCCTGCAATTATATAAACTGCGCATGACCGCACGGCCATGCGCTAGTGTACAATTGAATACGTGTGTTTGTTGTGAGTGCAAGTCGTTCATTAAATACCCCTACCCTATTGTATGACTGTTCGCGTATGGAGTATGGCTGCTATCTAGCGCCCGACAAATCACTCAACGTGTCACACACGTATCAGCGTCTATTGCTGTGACCGCCAGTGCGGCGCCACGCGCCAGTAGTGCGCTTCCTGACCCACGTCTGGGTGCTTAGTGGTGCCTGCCAGCACGGCACAGTTCGCACTTCGGTGCTCTAATTATAAGAGTTGCCTAACACACCCTGTTGCGGTGTTGTGCCAGCAAGTGGTCTAATCGGACTTCAATCCTAGTTGGGGTTAAGTTCGCTGACTGCTTGCTCGCCTTCTATGTGCGGTACCGCGATCCTGTGACGCAACAGGATCGCTTCCTTCACGTTGGGTGAAGTTTAACCCACGCGAGTATACTTATGAGTACCGCCATATAGTCCGTCATTACTCAGCAGCAGGTTCCATCTCTGCACGGTGGACCCCGGGCTACGAACGCACCGTACACTATCAGTCTTATTATTTGGTGCGTTCCGCTAGCCCTAACAGTATGTAGTATGTATGTAGTATGTTGTATGTATGTATGTAGTATGTATGTAGTATATAGTATGTTGTTTGTATGTAGTATGTATGTAGTATGTATGTAGTATGTATGTATGTAGTTTGTATGTTGTATGCATGTTGTATGTTGTATGTAGTATGTATGTAGTATGTTGTATGTATGTATGTGTGTATGTATGTAGTATATAGTATGTTGTATGTATGTAGTATGTTGTATGTAGTATGTTGTATGTATGTATGTACAGTCATGGCCAAAAGTATTGACACCCCTGCAATTCTGTCAGATATTACTCATTTTCTTCCTGAAAATGATTGCAAACACAAATTATTTGGTATTATTATCTTCATTTAATTTGTCTTAAATGAAAAAACACAAAAAGAATTGTCCTAAAGCCAAATTGGATATAATTCCACACCAAACATAAAAAAGGGGGGGGGGGGACAAAAGTATTGGCACTGTTCGAAAAATCATGTGATGCCTCTCTAATTTGTGTAATTAACAGCACCTGTAACTTACCTGTGGCACCCAACAGGTGTTGGCAATAACTAAATCACACTTGCAGCCAGTTAACATGGATTAAAGTTGACTCAACCTCTGTCCTGTGTCCTTGTGTGTACCACATTGAGCATGGAGAAAATAAAGAAGACCAAAGAACTGTCTGAGGACTTGAGAAACCAAATTGTGAGGAAGCATGAGCAATCTCAAGGCTACAAGTCCATCTCCAAAGACCTGAATGTTCCTGTGTCTACCGTGCGCAGTGTCATCAAGAAGTTTAAAGCCCATGGCACTGTGGCTAACCTCCCTAGATGTGGACGGAAAAGAAAAATTGACAAGAGATTTCAACGCAAGATTGTGCAGATGTTGGATAAAGAACCTCGACTAACATCCAAACAAGTTCAAGCTGCCCTGCAGTCCGAGGGTACAACAGTGTCAACCCGTACTATCCGTCGGCGTCTGAATGAAAAGGGACTATATGGTAGGAGACCCAGGAAGACCCCACTTCTTACCCCGAGACATAAAAAAGCCAGGCTGGAGTTTGCCAAAACTTACCTGAAAAAGCCTAAAACATTTTGGAAGAATGTTCTCTGGTCAGATGAGACAAAAGTAGAGCTTTTTGGGCAAAGGCATCAACATAGAGTTTACAGGAGAAAAAACAGAGGCATTCAAAGAAAAGAACACGGTCCTTACATTCAAACATGGCGGAGGTTGCCTGATGTTTTGAGGTTGCTTTGCTGCCTCTGGCACTGGACTGCTTGACCGTGTGCATGGCATTATGAAGTCTGAAGACTACCAACAAATTTTGCAGCATAATGTAGGGCCCAGTGTGAGAAAGCTGGGTCCCCCTCAGAGGTCATGGGTCATGGGACAATGACCCAAAACACACTTCAAAAAGCACTAGAAAATGGTTTGAGAGAAAGCACTGGAGACTTCTAAGGTGGCCAGCAATGAGTCCAGACCTGAATCCCATAGAACACATGTGGAGAGATGTAAAAATGGCAGTTTGGAGAAGGCACCTTTCAAATATCAGGGACCTGGAGCAGTTTGCCAAAGAAGAATGGTCTAAAATTCCAGCAGAGCATTGTAAGAAACTCATTGATGGTTACCGGAAGGGGTTGGTCGCAGTTATTTTGGCTAAAAGTTGTGCAACCAAGTATTAGGCTGAGGGTGCCAATACTTTTGTCTGGCCCATTTTTGGAGTTTTGTGTGAAATGATCAATGCTTTGCTTTTTGCTTCATTCTCTTTTGTGTTTTTTCATTTAAGACAAATTAAATGAAGATAATAATACCAAAGGATGTGTGTTTGCAATCATTTTCAGGAAGAAAATGAGTATTTTCTGACAGAATAGCAGGGGTGTCAATACTTTTGGCCATGACTGTATGTATGTAGTATGTATGTAATATGTATGTATGTATGTATGTAGTATGTATGTTTGTGTTTTTTTTAACATTCAACACATTAGCCGGATGATGGGACTACTACTGTCCCATCATTGGCTAATGTGTTGATCACTGTCATTGTAGCAGGCATAGCCCGATGGGACTTGTAGTCCCATCGGACGATGCCTGCACACACACACAACCCCCGAGAGGCCCGCACAGACACTCGGCAGCCAGCACAGACCCCCGGCAGGCCCGTACAGACCCCCGGTAGGCCCGCACAGACCCCTGAGATGCCAGTACAGACCCCCGGCAGGCCCGCACAGACCCCCGGCAGCCTGCACAGACCCCCAGCAGGCCCGCACAGACCCCTGGCAGCCCGCACAGACCCCCCATGGTCCCACACAGACCCTGCCCGCACACAGACACGCTGTCTCCGCCCACGCACCGCCACACTCTTTCCCCCTCCGGAACTGGATGTGCAAAGGAAAGATAGAGTTTATTTTCATTCTGATATTTGTGTCCCATTGACTTGCATTGGTTTCCGGTATCGGTATCGGCGATACCCGATATTTTTGCGGTATCGGTCCGATCCAATCCGATTCGATATTTCCTGATATCAGAAGGTATTGCTCAACACTATTCATAACACATAAGGTTTACCTTAACTATCCCATGATGTTTTAGAAAAAGTCCTCTTGTATATTGTGAAAAAAATAAAAAACAACAATAAAAAATACATCTTCCTTACCTGTGCAAGTGTATTTATGTCTATGTACAGGCAATAATATCCATACAGTACATTATATAATACTGCATATAAGCAACACGTCATTGATAGTAACTCTTCTATTGCTTCCCTACAATGATTCAGTAAATAAATCATGTATGAAAAAATGTACAAATATAAGCTGTTTTCTCATGAAAGATTTTCAATGCAGAAGAATATACTAGGTCACCAATTCAACACTTTTCTTTTTTCTTACTTATTTTGTGGTATAAGGGTATGTGTCCACGTTCAGGATTGCATCAGGATTTGGTCAGGATTTTTCATCAGTATTTGTAAGCCAAAACCAGGAGTGGAACAATTAGAGGAAAAGTATAATATAAACATATGCACCACTTTTGCATTTATCACCCACTCCTGGTTTTGGCTACAAATACTGATGAAAAATCCTGACCAAATCCTGATGCAATCCTGAACGTGGACACATACCCTTAGGGCTTATACTCACTTGCGTGAAATAAGGCCAAGGTTCTCGCATGGTAACACCCGGCTCTGCCGCCAGAAATTGGGAGCAGAGCATGCAGCTCCATGTATTGCTATGCGGTCGCACGCTCCGCTCTGGAGTGTCGGCGGCAGAGCCGGGATTTAACATGTGAGACTCGGCCGTATTTCATGCAAGTGAGTATGAGCCCTAAGTTGTCATTTTTCATGCAAAATTATTCGAAATGGCACCTGTGGTTCATAGCTTTTGCACAAAGTCAAAAATGGCGTTTTTACTTTTTTCTGGAACCTTTTTAGGTAAAAAAATGTACACATTTTGCAAAATGCATAAAAAAACATTTAGCATTTAATTACATAAAATCACTCCAATGGGAATCTGTAACAAATTTTGTGACTTTTCAAAAGTCTTAAATGAACAACACCTGGAAACCTTAAACTCCGCCCTTAGTGGAGAACTTTCACAACATAAAAAACGAACACATAAAGCAAACTTCAAAAAAGTTCAAGTCGATAACATTTAATTTGCTTAAAAGAGCTTTCGGTGATTCCAATTTTACATCTGCAGCTCTGTGCATTCCTTTTTTTCCTTTGCGCCTGTTAAATTTTCAGTTATCAAAACCCTACTCGGATTTCGATGTATCCATATCAGTGTCCATATCATAGAGGAAACACATGAACTGATATGATCTTTTATTTTTGAAGCATTTTATGCCATTTAAAATAATTGGCTTATTCTGGATCATCACTTTAGGTGCCATTGTCCTCTTTATACTTCATTGGTTTATCATACACGTTGGAACAGCTTTTAATAAAAATGTATATTCCCACTCATAAATCTATCCAGTCTAGAATATGAAGGGTTCTTTCTTTTTCTGACGCATTTGATATTTTTTAGGGTCCAAGTTTCCAACCCTCAGTTTACTTTGTGGCATTTGAATATAAAATGTTTTTTGAAAGTTGCCAAATTTGTTAACATTGACTCCACATGTAGGATTAATCTTCTGTAAAAATGGTTGTTTCATAAAAGATGAGTGCTCATCTACAGAGACTTCAGGCCCCCCATACCTTAAAAGAACATCATGGACTTTAGGGGTCTTTAAATAGTCTCTTTTACCCCAGATATTGTTCAGTGGATAGGATGCACACAATGTATTATGCCACGTCTTCTCTCCTGTGTTTGCCTTCTGTGCCCCATACTGGTACAAGTTTCTTGGCATACATACATGTAAGTCATTTAATTGCAAATTGTAGTTTGTGCAAAGTCTCCTTTGAGGAATCCTATCAATCTTTAGATGTTTCTGGCTGGCATTAGGATGATGGGCATTAGGTAAGTAAATCCTTTTGTTAAGGAAAGTTGTAATGGGTGTAGCACAGGGAACAGCTGGTGGTTCCCATACTTTTTGAAGTCTTTCCAGTACAGTCTTCCGTGCTTCATGGTAACACCAGAAGTCTTTCATAGGCATGGCCTGAATTCAGAAGCACCTGAAAAAAACAAAATTCATCTGAGAATTTAAGTGAATTATTTTTGGCAGGGGTGTATGTGAGCAGGTTGCGGGATGCAGTAATGGACCGGAGGCAGAGCAAGGGTTAACGGTGTATACTCCACACAGGGAGGACGATGGGGAAACAGGGATATTAAAGGGACACTGTCACCTGAATTTGGAGGGAACAATCTTCAGCAATGGAGGCGGGGTTTTGGGGTTTTTGATTCACCCTTTCCTTACCCGCTGGCTGCATGCTGGCTGCAATATTGGATTGAAGTTCATTCTCTGTCCTCCGTAGTACATGCCTGGACAAGGCTTGTGCAGGCGTGTACTACGGAGGACAGAGAATGAACTTCAATCCAATATTGCAGCCAGCATGCAGCCAGCGGGTAAGGAAAGGGTGAAGCAAAAACCCCAAAACCCCGCCTCCATGGCTGAAGATTGTTCCCTCCAAATTCAGGTGACAGTGTCCCTTTAACCCCTTCATGACCGGGGGATTTTTCGTTTTTCCGTGTTCGTTTTTCGCTCCCCTCCTTCCCAGAGCCATAACTTTTTTATTTTTCCGTCAATTTGGCCATGTGAGGGCTTATTTTTTGCTGGACGAGTTGTACTTTTGAACGACATCATTGGTTTTAGCATGTCGTGTACTAGAAAACGGGAAAAAAATTCCAAGTGCGGTGAAATTGCAAAAAAAGTGCAATCCCACATTGGTTTTTTGTTTGGCTTTTTTGCTAGGTTCACTAAATGCTAAAAATGACCTGCCATTATGATTCTCCAGGTCATTACGAGTTCATAGACACCAAACATGACTAGGTTATTTTTTATCTAAGTGGTGAAAAAAAATTCCAAACTTTGCTAAAAAAAAAAAAAAAAAATTGCGCCATTTTCCGATACTCGTGGCGTCTCCATTTTTCATCATCTGGGGTCGGTTGAGGGCATATTTTTTGCGTGCCGAGATGACGTTTTTAATGATAGCATTTCGGTGCAGATACGTTCTTTTGATCGCCCGTTATTGCATTTTAATGCAATGTCGCGGCGACCAAAAAACCGTAATTCTGGCGTTTCGAGTTTTTTTCCCGCTACGCTGTTTAGCGATCAGGTTAATACTTTTTTTTATTTGATAGATCGGGCGATTCTGAGCGCGGTGATACCAAATATGCGTAGATTTGATATTTTTTTTATTGATTTATTTTGATTGGGGCGAAAGGGGGGTGATTTAAACTTTTATGTTTTTTTTATTTTTTTCACATTTTTTTAAACTTTTTTTTTTAACTTTTGCCATGCTTCAATAGCCTCCATGAGAGGCTAGAAGCAGGCACAACCCGATCGGCTCTGCTAAATAGCAGCGATCTGCTGATCGCTGCTATGTAGCAGAATTGCACGTGTGCTGTGAGCGCCGACCACAGGGTGGCGCTCACAGCGACGGGCAATCAGTAACCATAGAGGTCTCAAGGACCTCTATGGTTACAATATACAAGCATCGCCGACCCCCGATCATGTGACGGGGGTCGGCGATGACGTCATTTCCGGCCGCCCGGCCGGAAGCGGTAGTTAAATGCCGCTGTCTGCGTTTGACAGCGGCATTTAACTAGTTAATAGGTGCGGGCAGATCGCGATTCTGCCCGCGCCTATTACGGGCACATGTCAGCTGTTCAAAACAGCTGACATGTCCCGGCTTTGGTGCGGGCTCACCGCGGAGCCCTGCATCAAAGCAGGGGAGCCGGCATCGGACGGTATAGTACGTCCGATGCCGGTAAGGGGTTAAGGAATCTATAAAACAAGCTCTGGCAAAAATTCAGAGACCACTGCAAAATGTTCAGTTTGTCTGATTTTTCTCTTTATTTTTCTCTTTATAGGTATATTTTTGTGTAAAATGTAAATTGTTCTTTCCAAGCAATAAATTTAGTATTTTTTGCTGACAAAGAAAAATGGTCAAAATAAAAAAACCAGTGCTTTCAGACCTCAAAATATACAAAGATAACAAGTTTATAATCATTTGGAAACAACAATACTAATGTTTTAACTTGGGAAGAGTTCAGAAATCAATATTTTGTGGAATAATCATGATTTTTAATCACAGCTTTCATGCGTCTTGGCATGCTTTCCACCAGTCTTTCACACTGCTTCTGGGGCAAAAATGTAAGCAGTTCTTCTTTGTTTGATGATTTGTGACTATCCATCAATCCTCTTGATTACATTCCAGAGGTTTTCAGTGGGGTTCAGGTCTGGAGATTGGGCTGCCCATGACAGGGATTTTATGTGGTGGTCTCTTAATTTTTGCCAGAGCTGTGTAAAGTAGAGTGTATGCATATGTGTGTGCGTATGTATCGAGCCACGCCCACTCCTCAGAGCCACACTCACTCCACACGCAAAGCCCCATATAATAAACTAGCTATTGAACCCGTTCTATGCCCGTGTGGCGAGCATTTATATTGGTATATGGTCTCCATCCTGGTATGTGTTGCTTCAATCCTACGCCCTAATCTTGTCATCTGCTGCTACCATCTTGTGCCCCCATCCTGTCATGTGCTGCTCCCATCCTGCACCTCCGTTCTGTCATGTGCTGCTCCCATCCTGCGCCACCATTCTGTCATGTGCTGCTCCCATCCTGTGCCCCCGTTCTGTCATGTGCTGCTCCCATCCTGTGCCCCCGTTCTGTCATATGCTGCTCCCATATGCCCCATACGCTGCTCCATAAAGGTTGATGGCCCATCATGAGATGCTCCATAGTATATGCCTCATATGCTGCTCCTTTATGGTTGATGGCCCCCATAAGATGCTCCATAGTATATGCCTCATATGCTGTTCCATTATGGTTGATGGCCCCCATAAGATGCTCCATAGTATATGCCCCATATGCTGCACCATTATGGTTGATGGCCCCCATAAGATGCTCCATAGTATATGCCTCATATGATGTTCCATTATGGTTGATGGCCCCCATAAGATGCTCCATAGTATATGCCTCATATGCTGCTGCATTATGGTTGATGGCCCCCATAACATGCTCCATAGTATATGCCCCGTATGCTGCACCATTATGGTTGATGGCCCCCATAAGATGCTCCATAGTATATGCCTCATATGCTGCTGCATTATGGTTGATGGCCCCCATAACATGCTCCATAGTATATGCCCCGTATGCTGCACCATTATGGTTGATGGCCCCCATAAGATGCTCCATAGTATATGCCTCATATGCTACTCCATTATGGTTGATGGCCCCCATAAGATGCCCCATAGTATATGCACCGTATACTGCTCCATAAATGTTGATGGCCACCATAAGATGCTCCATAGTATATGCCTCATATGCTGCTGCATTATGGTTGATGGCCCCCATAACATGCTCCATAGTATATGCCCCGTATGCTGCTCCATTATGGTTGATGGCCCCCATAAGATGCTCCATAGTTTATGCCCTGTATACTGCTCCATAAATGTTGATGGCCCCCATAAGATGCTCCATAATATTATATGCCCCGTATGCTGCTGCGATATATAAAAAAAAATAACATACTCACCTATCGTCGCTGGGCGCCGAGTGCTGGGGGGCCTGAGCAGGCGGGGACACCGGCGCGCTGTGGGGGTCAGGTGCCGGAGTCGCCGCTAGCTCAGGCCCCCGACACTTGCTATATTCACCTGTGCCATTCCAGCGCTGCACGCCGCTCCATCTTCCAGGTCCTCTGGCTGTGACTGTTCAGTCAGAGGGTAGCGCGCATTAATCGCACCCTCTGAAGTGAACGTCACAGGCAGATGACCCGGAAGATGGAGCGGCACGCAGCGCTGGAACGGGACAGGTGAATATAGCTTATACTCACCCTCCTGGCACGTCCCTGCTTCTCCGTTGGAGATCGCGGTGTGTGTTCAGTGCTTACGCATACCGCGATCTCCTTGGCTGCGTCACTCTGTGGGGTCCAGAATGCGCCGGCGCTTGCGCAGTCTATAAAGGCTTCGGACAGAGTGACGCTCCCAGCGTTATATTATAGATATCTAATATATATATTTCATAGGCAAATCTTCTTGACCACAACAGATTACACTGCCTGTGTTGCCCATAGCAACCAATCACTAAGCATCTTTCATATCACCAGAGCTGTTTAAAAGATGAAAGCTGAGCTGTGATTGGTTGCTATGAGCAACAGTTTTCCTTGTAGACAGTTGTGGTAACTGAGGCCTATTATTCTTATCATTTCTATGGTGTTATCGTCCTTCTGTAAAGCTGTAAATAACGCAATTTATTACCATGCCGACACAGACCATCCCCTGCCACAGACTGCAGGGGGAGCCCAGAATCATGAACTTCTCTTTGTCTGGCTTGAAGCATCTCAGTGACTTGTAGGATCGCTACTTCCAACAGGTGGCGCTATAGAGTTTAAGTCCTCTTTTTCTCAGAAGAGGCAATTTGCATATTATATTTCCCAGAGCAGCATTGCACGGCGAATAAGCCTCCTTACCAGTGGCTTGGTAAGGGGGGTGCGTGGGGGGCGGGCCGCCCCGGGCGGCACAATGAGACGCGGGCCCTTTAAATCTTCGGGCGGCGCCGACCGCCGCCACGACCAGGGCCCCCCCCCCCCGGTGCCAGCGCTGGCATTGGGCCCCCCTTCTACAGCGCTGGCATTGGGCCCCCCTTCTTCTAATACTCACCTCTCCTGGTTCCTGCGGCTGCGCGGTACCTGCAGCGTCTTCAGCGTCCTCTGAGGCTGCTGTCACACTAGCAGTATTTGGTCAGTATTTTAAATCAGTACTTGTAAGCCAAAACAAGGTGTGGAACAATTAGACGAAAAGTCTAATAGAAACATATGCACCACTTCTGTATTTATCACCCTCTCCTGGTTTTGGCTTACAAATATTGATGAGAAATACTGACCAAATACTGCTAGTGTGACGGCAGCCTTACTCTGCGATGTATCAGGGCAGAGGGTGCGATGACGTTATCACTGCGCGCTCGGCCTCTCTGTTCTGAGCGTTGCAGAGCCGGAGAGACGCCGAGTGCAGCGGACCTGCGCTGGGAACGGGAGAGGTGAGGATTTTACTTTTTTTTTTTTTTTCTTTATGTCTGACTCTGTCTGTCTGGGGGCAATGCTGGACACACTGGGGCAATGCTGGAGACCCTGGGGCAGATTTCTGGACACACTGGGGCAATGCTGGAGACCCTGGGGCAGATTTCTGGACACACTGGGGCAGATTTCTGGACACACTGGGGCAATGCTGGAGACCCTGGGGCAGATTTCTGGACACACTGGGGCAGATTTCTGGACATACTGGGGCAATGCTGGAGACCCTGGGGGCAGATTTCTGGACACACTGGGGCAATGCTGGACACTGGGGCAGATTGCTGGACACACTGGGGCAATGCTTGACACTGGGGCAGATTGCTGAACACACTGGGGGCAATGCTGGACACACTGGGGCAATGCTGGAGACCCTGGGGCAGATTTCTGGACACACTGGGGCAGATTGCTGGACACACTGGGGGCAATGCTGGACACTGGGGCAGATTTCTGGACACACTGGGGACAATGCTGGACACACTGGGGGCAATGCTGGAGACCCTGGGGCAGATTGCTGGACACACTGGGGCAATGCTGGAGACCCTGGGGCAGATTTCTGGACACACTGGGGCAGATTTCTGGACATACTGGGGCAATGCTGGAGACCCTGGGGTAGATTTCTGGACACTGGGGCAATGCTGGACACTGGGGCAGATTGCTGGGCACACTGGGGCAATGGTGGACACTGGGGCAGATTGCTGGACACACTGGGGCAATGCTGGACACTGGGCAGATTGCTGGACACACTGGGGGCAATGCTGGACACACTGGGGCAATGTTGGAGACCCTGGGGCAGATTTCTGGACACACTGGGGCAATGCTGGAGACCATGGGGCAGATTTCTGGACACACTGGGGCAGATTTCTGGACATACTGGGGCAATGCTGGAGACCCTGGGGCAGATTTCTGGACACTGGGGCAATGCTGGACACTGGGGCAGATTGCTGGACACACTGGGGCAATGGTGGACACTGGGGCAGATTGCTGGACACACTGGGGCAATGCTGGACACTGGGCAGATTGCTGGACACACTGGGGGCAATGCTGGACACTGGGGCAATGCTGGAGACCCTGGGGCAGATTTCTGGACACACTGGGGAAATGCTGGAGACCCTGGGGCAGATTTCTGGACACACTGGGGTAGATTTTTGGACATACTGGGGCAATGCTGGAGACCATGGGGCAGATTTCTGGACACTGGGGCAATGCTGGACACTGGGGCAGATTGCTGGACACGCTGGGGCAATGCTGGACACTGGGGCAGATTGCTGGACACACTGGAGACAATGCTGGAAATACTGGGCCAATGCTGGAAACCCTGGGGCAGATTTCTGGACACACTGGGGCAATGCTGGACACTGGGGCAGATTGCTGGACACACTGGGGCAATGCTGGACACTGGGGCAGATTGCTGGACACACTGGGGGCAATGCTGGACACACTGGGGCAATGCTGGAGACCCTGGGGCAGATTGCTGGGCACACTGGGGCAATGCTGGATACTGGGGCAGATTGCTAGACACACCTGGGGAAATGCTGGACACCCTGGGGCAGATTGCTGGACACACTGGGGCAATGCTGGACACTGGGGCAGATTGCTGGACACTGGGGCAGATTGCTGGACACTGGGGCAGATTGCTGGACACTGGGGCAGATTGCTGGACACACTGGGGGTAATATGCTGGACACACTGGGGTAGATTGCTGGACACACTGTCCAGGGGCAATACTGGACAAACTGGAGCAATATGCTTGACATACTGGGGCAGATTGCTGGACACACTGTCTTGGGGCAATGCTGGACACACTGGGGCAGATTGCTGGACATACTGGGGCAGGTTGCTAGACACACTGGGGGTAATATGCTGGACACACTAGGGGTAATATGCTGGACACACTGGGGCAGATTGCTGGACACACTGGGGGCAGGACTGGAGGCATGGGCAGAATGTAGATACGGGGCATGATTGGAGACACGGGGCAGAATGAAAGACATGGGGCAGGATTGGATCATGGGACAGGATGGATACGACGGAGACTGATGGGGCAGGATGGGGAGATCATATGGGGTAGAATGGATACTCATGAGGGCAGGATGCGAGAACATATGGCTGGAGCCAGGATTGAGACGCATGGGGCCAGGGTGGGGAATATTATTACCATAGGGGCTAATTAAAGGATATTATTACTGCAGTGATGTATTTATTTTATTTTTTGAGTATACTATTTTAAATGGGGTGGCGGTCCTGTTACTGTGCAGAGTGACACTATATCACCTTTTTTTCTTCATGTGGTGTAATGTAGAAGTTGTTAAAAATTAAGTCATGTATTCTGCAAGCGGAGCTTGTGATAACTGTGTTATTTCCTGCAGAAACGAGTCCTGGCTGGAAGAAATTATGGCGGTCTGTGCTGGATGAAACATGAAGGACTTCACCTAGAGTCGTCACTGGTGAGTCAGTGTTACCTATACACTGACACTATACACTGTATACTATATACAGCAATGTCACCAGTGATCACTGTATTACCTATACATTATATACAGAGCTTCTGTGTATAATACCACCAGTGATCTGTGTATTACCTCTACACAGACACTGCATACTAAGTACAGATCTCCTGTGAATACTGGCACTTATGGTGATAGTATTGTGTTTTTTTTATTACTGATCAGTATTGTAGTATTCAGTCACTATGTGGTGGTAATATGTGGTCTGGAAATGGTGTTGTGGTATTTGTCCCTTGTATGTGCTATTTGGTCACCAAGTGGTGGTAATATGTGATCTGTTCATGGTGTGGCGGTATTTGTCCCTTGTATATAGTATTATTCGGTCACTATGTGGTCTGGTCATGGTGTGGTTGTGTTTTTCCTGTATGTGATATTATTGGTCTTGGTATAGTGGATTGTGTTGTGTATGGCGGTCATTTGTTCTCTCTGATATTAATTAGGAGAAGATTCTTTATTTCCATTAGTTTTAATGCTTTGTACACAGCGGCGGAGATGCACTTACAGGGGGTTTCCTGTGGAAAAAAGTAATCACCTCTCCACAAGATAAGTGATAACTAGTGTTGAGCGATACCGTCCGATGCTTGAAAGTATCGGTATCGGATAGTATCGGCCGATACCCGAAAAATATCGGATATCGCCGATACCGATATCCGATACCAATACAAGTCAATGGGACATCAAGTATCGGAAGGTATTCTCATGGTTCCCAGGGTCTGAAGGAGAGGAAAACTCTCCTTCAGGCCCTGGGATCCATAGGAATGTGTAAAATAAAGAATTCAAATAAAAAATATTGATATATTTACCTCTCCGGCGGCCCCTGAACTCAGCGCGGGTAACCGGCAGGCTTCTTTGTTCAAAATCAGCGCTTTTAGGACCTGAGAATCACGTCCCGGCTTCTGATTGGTCGCGGGCCGCCCATGTGACCGCCACGCGACCAATCACAAGCCGCGACGTCACCGCAAGCTATTAGCGCGCTCATTTTTGAAAAATGAGCGCGTTAATGACTTTCAAAGACGTAGCGGCTTGTGATTGGTCGCGGCCACGCGACCAATCACAAGCCGCGACGTCACCGCAAGCTATTAACGCGCTCATTTTTAAAAATGAGCGCGTTAATGACTTTCAAAGACGTAGCGGCTTGTGATTGGTCGCGTGGCGGTCACATGGGCGGCCCGCGACCAATCAGAAGACGGGACGTGATTCTCAGGTCCTAAAAGCGCTGATTTTGAACAACGAAGCCTGCCGGTTACCCGCGCTGAGTCCAGGGGCCGCCGGAGAGGTAAATATATCAATATTTTTTATTTTAATTCTTTATTTTACACATCTCTATGTATCCGATACCGATACCCGATACCACAAAAGTATCGGATCTCGGTATCGGAATTCCGATACCGCAAGTATCGGCCGATACCCGATACTTGCGGTATCGGAATGCTCAACACTAGTGATAACGTATTGATTGATGGGGGTCTGACTGCTTGGACCCATTCAGCAAAATGTGGAACTTTTTATCCCCATTAGACTGGAGTGGCATGTCCGACTAGATCACTGATCCATTCATTCCCTCAGTGGCTGCACTTGTTTTTTTCTGGAAGCCCCACAGAGAATGAATAGGGCTGCGGTCAGAAATCCCACCTACCGCTGCATTTTAAAATATTGATAAAAGTGTCCTGTCAGGGATAAAACTTCCCCATTCTTCCGATCGGTGCAATTTCTAATGGTCGGATCTAAGTGATCACCTATCCTGTAGAACCCATGGATCAGTGATAACTTGTTTTAACCAAGAACCCCATTAATGTAAACTACCGTAATTATACATCCCAGTTATTGGGGCACACGGTAGATGTGCAGCAGCTGCCGGTGTTTTACAGCCGATGCTCCACTATAATGACAGATATTTGCATATAGCTGTAGGGTGGGCCCCTAGAGTCCATTCCTCTGGTGGGCCCCAGACACCCCAGTCCGACCCTGGCTGCGGCTGTTTAACGCTATTGACGTGCGGGCCCGCGCCCGCACGTCAATAGTTAACAGCCACCAGCCAATCTGAAGCTGGCAGCTGACGTCAGTCCCAGAGTGCATTTCGCCGGCATCTGATGTCATTGTCAGTCGCCGGTGAGTGCACGCTTCAGCTGCGTGGAAGAGCAGGAGCGCAGTCAGGTAAGCACTGAGTAAAAATTTGCATTACAATTGGGGATTTACCCCCGTGGCGCCTATACATTTAGCGTATTGTGCATAGCATATGCACAGCACACAGGTGGCATAAGCGCAAAAGGCGCCCCCCATCACCAGTCATTCAACCTGTCAGATGCTGCAACCTACATGGTCCGCTGTACCTAAGCGGTTAGACCGATGGAGTGCACCTGTGATGTTATGACAGTGATGATTATGGGCAACCATATCATTCATTGTCATTAAGAAAAGTCACAGGTTTGGCATGTGGGGGTGACACCATTAGGCCCAGTTTCAGTTCTACAAAACAGGAAAACTATTTTTGGTAACCTTTGTGTGTATTGAGCCGGGGGGGCGCCAATCTCAGGAACAGCCCCGGGCGGCAAAAGGTCTAGCTACGCCTCTGCTCCTTACCTTGACAAGCCAGAGATGGTATGTCACTCTCCATAAGGAGAAACGATACCCCTTAGGCCCCAGTCCAGAGCCTCTCACCTAGCCAAATCAGTTCTCATGCTTCGCACTGACGAGGGCCAACAACCCGAAACACCGTGTCTGCAAATTGAGAAACTGATTTGGCTTTTATCCTAAGTCATATTGCACGACTCGTTAAAGGGTTGATTGTGACTTGTAGGATCGCTACTTCCAACAGGTGGCGCTATAGAGTTTAAGTCCTCTTTTTCTCAGAAGAGGCAATTTGCATCTCATTAACTTAAAAATTTAAACACAGATTAAAAAAAGAAACAGAAGACGGATTTCTCCAACCCAGGTATCATTTTAATCGGTGTAACAGCGCCAACCTGACCATGACTGGTTTGCTTTAAACTTATTTATACAGCTACAACGAACGCCACTCTAAATTAGTCCTTCTTTAAAATTTCTAACTAAATGATATTACACTCCCACAAGGTTGAAATCTGCTTTCTCTAAGAGAAAAGCTGTATTACACCTCAATGAGCAAGACTTACAGAAAGAAGAAAGGGAGCCAAGACTTACAGAAATGAGTACAGAACTGGAAGAAAGGGACGCAAGAGCTGCTTCCTAAAGGGCCACTGAAGTGTATCAGCAGAGAGAAGCAAGATTTGCAGACATGAGAACAAAAGATGCTTCCTCAAGGGCCACTGAAACTTGTCTGCAGAGAGAAGAAAGACTTGCAGACATGAGAATTGCAACTGCTTCCACCAGGATATCAGGATAATCCAATAGTTAACATAGAAATAATGGATGTGGTCTGCATGTGCTACAATGCCCTGAAGTGGAAAGATGAACAGCCAGGTTTATACTGTGCAAATAGCAAGGCAAAGCTGCTTCCTCTCCTCTCACCACCAGATCCCCTGAAGTCTCTGATGACAGGCACCACTGCACTATCAAACCATTTCTTGGACATCAGAAAGTACAACTCCTGCTTCCAAATTACATCATTTTGTGCAAAAAAAGTTTTTTCAACTGGATTTATGCCCACATTGAAAGTTCAAGGACAGATTTACCACTCAATTGGCTCACTGCTTCCATTACAAGGAAAAGAACCTCAATTTCTTCAACTCTCTAATTCCAAACACTCGCCTTGATATTGTCACTAACTTGCAGCAGTTCCTTCACTTAAACAATCCATATGTTCAACTTTTCAAGACTGCACTTGAATGCATGCCAAGTGAAGATTACAAAGTTGTAATCAGAGCTGACAAAACACCATCAGTGGTGTTTCAATGCCCCCACATTTGACGAGGTAGCTATTTTGATTGGGGGTAATGAGTTTAACAGCCATGACATTGTGTTTCAAAAAAGTAACAATGGTTTGCAGGGTGGCAGAAACTCACAGGTCCTATGATGCACTGCAATATCGAATTATCATTTGGCAGGGACAGGATGGCTATCACCTTGAAATACTTCAGACAAATCCTGCAACGGGCAACCCTTCAGGGAAAAAAGTGTCAGCCATGGACTTCTATGCCTATAGGATCATGACAACAATTGGTAAGGAAAATCACATCTTTAAAATGCATACATCTCTTCCACCAATTCATCATTGACATGTATGCAAACATTGAGAGTGAACATCTTCTGTATATCTGATTAAATCAAAAGAAGCTCAGAGCCAAGGAATACATTCACCTTAGAGATGCTCTAGCAAATGAAGTTTGTTATAATTAACTACACAGTTAGTTACTATGCCCGGGCAATACCAGGCTCTTTAGGTAGTAAAGGATAAGCAGTTTGGGGAAATGCAAGGTACAACAAAAATAACAGGGTTCACGGTATAACTTATCCGGTCCTGATGACGTACAGTATGCAATGTCCACAGGAAGGAGAATGGCGCTAATAACGGTTAGTCCTGGTGACGACGATGAGCAGGGTCCTGGCGTCGACGGTTAGTCTCCGGTATCTTTCTTGGGTTCTTTGATTCAGAATCCAGCAAAGGAAGAATAGCACAGTTAGCAGAGTTGTCATAGCCTAATGTAGCTCATGGACTAGGGGTCAGGGTACAGTTCACAGTGACAACACCAGTGTTTCTTAAGCGGTGTGCGTGCGGTACTCACAGCCCCTTGTGTTGTGGGAACCAACGGCCTCTCAGCGCGTCTCTGATCACAGTCTCTGTGAGTACCAACGGGAAAGCTGCAACGCGGGCCTATACTGCTGCGGTGCTCAAGGGATGAAGCACTCTTCTCCTTGCTGCGCACTGAACAATCCCACCAAGTCTGACCACTTCCGCGTGCGCGCTCCCTTTTTTCCCTTAGCTACGCCTTCTACAGTCAATTTCAAAGGTCGGTCCAGTCCCCTAAGCTTTCCCCCAGACAACAGAAGAGACGGCCCTGACAGTTCCGGAACCCGGCGCAAGAAAGGTACCCCCAGTCCGGTTTTTCTTCTTACAATCCCCCCCTACTTTTGCTCGCCATTCCACGGGCGAGAGTTCTTGTAATAGTCGTTTACACTCTTCCATCTTCTGGACGATCCATTGCCAAATAAATTGGTCTTGATTGTATCTGTTGGGTGGGTATTCTGGCTGTCGTTCGTTCAGTACGTTGTAAATCAGATGAAGTAGTGGAATCTGGTTTTGTAGTAGAGACGCGTTGTACTGAATAAGACGGGGACACGCTTGCACCTAGCGGAGCAGCCATTTTGGAAGCCTCGGGTACTTGGTCTTCCTCTTCAACAGCTGGAGAAAGAGATATTTCAGGAACACTCTTTGTCTCCTCTACTTGATCAGGATCTCTTGGCAGGCAAGGAAGTAGCATATTCTGATGTATTACTCGAGTAGGAGCATCTTCCTCTCCCTCAGGTTAGACATCATAGACAGGGCCTTCTGAGCTGATTCTTCATTTCACCCAATATGGATTTTTCTACCATGGGTACTCCAACTTACCCTGTGGTCGTTTATCCCGTACTAGTACACAGTCTCTAGCCTGGAGAGTTGTGCCTCGCAGAGGAGCAGCCCAAACAGTAGGAAATAGGGCATGTATCCAGTAGTACGATGTACTTGGTTGATGTATACCCAAACTAGTTCAGCCACAAATTCAGGCCAGCGAACTTTTCTGTCATCCTCCAGTGTTCTCAACATCTGAATCAAAGTTCGATTGAACCATTCACAGGCTCCATTTCCTTGTGGGTGATACGGTGTCATCCGAGATTTCTCAATGTAATACATATGCTGTAACTCTTCCATCACTCATCCCTGGAAACAGGCACCTTGATCAGACTGGATTCTTTTCGGGCAGCCATTTCATCACTTGGATGAAATTTCTGCAAATGGCTTGTGCCGCTGATTCTGCAGTCTGATCCCGTGTCAGTCACCACAGCAAATTTGGTAAAGTGGTCAGTCATAACTAGACAATGCTCATATCCAACATGGGCCAGGCCTGAACTACTGTGATTTTCTCACGGGACGGCTGTTCCACGTCAGCAGAGACGACATGTCCCAGTTATTCGATCTGAGTGCAGAGAAGATGACACTTCTGAGGCTTCACTTTCAGGCCGTGTTTCTGTAGATGACTCAACACCTATTCCAACCTTTGTAGATGTTCTTCAAAAGTGGCTGCGTAACTGATGATATCATCCAGGTAGATGAGAGTGGCCTCGAAGTTTAAGTCACCTAGACACCATTCCATTAGTCGTTGAAAAGTCCCGCGGGCACTGGCAAGGCCTAACGGCATCCGGTTGAATTCAAATAACCCCATAGGCAGTATGAAGGCAGTCTTTGCTCGGTCGTGCTCGGACATGGGCACTTGCCAGTATAGGAAAGAGAAGGAGATCCAGCTCAACGAAATAGTGAAAAATCCATAATTTATTTCACTCAAAATACAGTGAAAGGACAAAACATCAGCATACAGAAAAAATTATAAAAACAAGGTCAACGCGTTTCCGGTGACTAAGCACCCTTAATCATAATTTTCCTTCTCTTTCCTGTTCGTCCACGCCCTGACACAGCGGTTCCGTGCTCCGAGCTCCTGGGAATGTCGGTATGGTGAGCTGGATTTTGTTTTTCCACTTGCCAGTATCCACTGACCAAATCCAACGAAGAGAAGTAGTTTGCATTTCCCAGTGCAGACAATGATTCTTCAATTCTCGGTAGGGGATACGAGTCTCGCACGGTGCAGGCATTCAACTTTCGATAGTACACGTAGAAGCGCAAAGTTCCATCTTTTTTTCTGCACCAGGATAATAGGGGCAACCCACGGGCTTTGGCTCTCCCGGATAATGCCACTCTGTAGCATTTGTGTCACCATCCCCTTTACCTCCTGATACAATTGCGGTCGATATCGTTCTCTAATGGATGCAGGATTTCCAGTCAGGATCTCATGGGTTATTGCTGTGGTGCACGCAAAATCATTGTCGTGTCGGTCAAATACATCATGTTACTGCCCCAGCAGGGCCTCCACCTCTTGCACCTGTTGCGGTGTGAGCTCTGTAAGTTCAGCCCGCATTCGCTCTAAAATTCAGCATCCCTCTTGCACATGTTGGGGTGCTGGTTCGGAAGACATGTCTACAGCCACTGTCCAGGGGTTTCCCTGTTTCACTGTCAGCTGGACAGCCTTCCATGATATCCGCTCTTCCGGCATGCCTAGAATTTGTGCTACTTTGCTCTTGGGCTGGAATTTAAGACTATCCTCTTCAAGGTTGACACATCACAGTGGTACATTACCGTCATTTATGGTGGCTAAAGTCAGCGCAACAAGGAGCCCTGGAGGTAACTGCACCATAAAAGCTGGCTCAATCTGAACTTCAACCCCTTCCAGAGGGGTTGAGGCTCAGATGGGCAGGGTTATCACGGTTTGTCCCGGTGGTAAAACAAGGTTGGTTGTGGCAGTAACGATTACTTTTCCCAGAGTTTTCCCATTACTTGAGGTTTCTTGTGCCTGAGACACTCGGATCAACTGCTGGAACACTTTTCTTTGAGGAGGACGAGGGCACCACTTTCTCAGGAACATGTTCACCGATTCATTGATGAGGTTTCCGAGCTCCTTCAGCACGTTCATCCTCAGAAGAAAGAAGCGTGTGCACTACTGGTAAGATGGTGCTAAGGTAGGCTCCCACACCTTAATGCAAATAACGAAAAGTGCTAGGTTCTTTTCGTTATGTTCATCCTCAGTGGGACCATTGCCAGAGTCTCCTGCGGTCAACACGACTCTCTTCTTACCCACATCTTTGACACACACGGTGATTTGCATCCAAACCACCCCTGCAACCAGGATGGGTAACTGGATGGCAGCCGTCTACTTTATTACTGGGCCACATTCAGGCCGCATCGCATCAGAGCAGTGTCGTCTGAAGTATGTCTCTGGCATCGTGGTTACATGAGAGCCAGTGTCAACCAAACAGCATACAGCCAGACCATCCATTTCAACCCAGACCAGAGGACTCATAGAAACTAGACCTGTGGGACTTCGGATTCTCCTCCTTGACTGCTCAGGCTCCTGGCGGTGTCCCCCATTCACGGAGTCTCCTAGTTTCACAGACGGCGTTGAAGAGGTCACCCCCATCGTGCACATCCCCAGGCCAAGTGTCCAACTTCACCACAGTTGCAGCAGGTAGGCAGTTCTTCCCTTTCTAATTTCTTGACGGGGCTCAAGATTTACTCTACCCCCAGGAGGGGGATTCTTTGGTGCCAAAGGTTTTTTTTTTTGCATCAGACAATTCTTCTTTTATGCACTGGATCTCTTTCTGCAGTTTTTCCACCCAACTTGGTTCAGTAACCATTGACAGGGATACCTCCCCACTCTGGACCTTCCCCCTGGGATCATCACCTTCTGCTCTTGCTAACGTGTGCGCACTTCACCCCAAGCCCCTATGAAGGTTAAGCTCTGTTTACTGCAAGTGCTCCCACAAGGCCTGCTTCAGCAGCGCATCTCTCAAGCCTGCCTTCAGCTGGTCCCACAGTACTATGTCAGGCGGCCCTATGCCTATGCCATCTCACTTGATAATTGCAGCTTGGGTCTCTTTCAGCACATTCATAAAGTGGGCCAAGGTCTCCCCCTCCCTTTGCACATAGCTAAATAAGCACATGCGCAATTCTTCGATGCCTGGGGGTCTCCGTGCATTTTCTCCAGTATTTTCAGCACCTTATCAAAAGTATCTTGTTCTTGGGGGGCCGGAGCATAACAAAATTCCTCGCCTCCCCGTCTAGGGCCATCATAGCAACCTCTGCCTCCAATGCAGGGGTCATGGGGCACATGCTCATCATACCCCTGACCAGTTCAGTCCAGTCCCATAACAGGGTATTGCTTTCCATAAATTTCGGGAGGTTGCTCAACAATGCCCCCAGGGATATACTGGCCCGTGGGGCATCCCCAACTGTTTGGTCTGTCCCCTCCACACTGTTGGACTGCATCCTGCAGAGTACGCCAAGTGTGAGCAGGTCACAGGATGTAGTAACAGCAAGGGTTATCGGTTTTACCTCTAAAAGACGTGTACTCCATGCAGGGGGGGAAGAGGAAACAGCGATATTAAGGAATAAAGGAAATGCAAGGTATGACAATAACAACACGGTTCATGGTATAACTCATCTGTTTCTGACGACGTCCAGTATGCAATGTCCACAATAAGGAGAATGGTGCTAACAATGGTTAGCATGTAGTATGTCCGGTGTAATCCTGGTAACGTCGATGAGCAGGGTCCTGGCGTCAACGGTTAGTCTCCGGTGTCTTTCGCGGGTTCTTTGATCCGGGATCCAAGCAAAAGAAGAATAGCACAGTTACATACAAAGTAACATAGTAACATAGTTAGCAAGGCCGTAAAAAGACATTTGTCCATCCAGTTCAGCCTATATTCCATCAGAATAAATCCCCAGATCTACGCCCTTCTAAAGATCCTAATAACTGTAATATACAATATTTTTACGCTCCAGGAAGACATCCAGGCCTCTTTTGAACCCCTCGGCTGAGTTCGCCATCACCACCTCTCAGGCAAGGAATTCCAGATTCTCACTGCACTAACAGTAAAGAATCCTCTTTTATGTTGGTAGAAGAACCTTCTCTCCACCAGACACAGAGAATGCCCCCTTGTGACAGTCATCTTTCTTGGTATAAACAGATCCTCGGAGAGATATTTGTATTGTCCCCTTATATACTTATACATGGTTATTAGATCGCCCCTCAGTCGTCTTTTTTCTAGACAAAATAATCCTAATTTTGCTAATCTTTCTGGGTATTGTAGTTCCCCCATCCCCTATATTAACTGTGTTGCCCTCCTTTGCACTCGCTCTAGTTCCATTATATCCTTCCTAAGCACCAGTGCCCAAAACTGTACACAGTACGCCATGTGCGGTCTTACCAGGGATTTGTACAGAGGCAGTATAATGCTCTCATCATGTGTATCCAGACCTCTTTTAATGCACTTCATGATCCGGTTTGCCTTGGCAGCCACTGCCTGGCACTGGCTGCTCCAGGTAAGTTTATCATTAACTGGGATCCCCAAGTCCTTCTCCATGTCAGATTTACCTAGTGGTTTCCTGTTCAGTGTGTAATGGTGATATTGATTCCTTCTTCCCATGTGTATAACCTTACATTTATCATTGTTAAACCGCATCTGACACCTTTCGGCCCAAGTTTCCAACTTATCCAGATCCATCTGTAGCAGAATATTATCTTCTTTTGTATTGACTGTTTTACATAGTTTTGTATCATCTGCAAAGGGGACAGTTAACAGAGTTGTCAGAGCCTAATGTAGCTTGGCAGACATGGACCGAGGGGTCAGTGTACAGTTCACGGTAACAACCCCAGTCTTTCTTAAGCGGTGTGCATGCGATATAACACGGTACCTTGTGTTGTGGGAACCAACGGCCTCTCAGGACATCTCTGATCACAGTCTCTGTGATTACCAACGGGAACGCTGTGACGCGGGCCTATACTGCTGCATTGCTCAAGGGACAGAGCATTATCTTCTCCTTGCTGCGCGCTGAACGTTCCCACCAAGTCTGACCACTTCTGTGTGCGCTCTCCATTTTTTCCCTTGGCTACGCCCCCTGAAGTCAAGTGGAAAGGTCGGTCCGGTCCCCGGACAACAGTGGAGATGGCCCCGACAGTTCCGGACCCAGTGCAAGAAAGGTACCCCAGTCCAGTTCTTCTTCTTACATGTACATACAATAGAAATTATAGCACCACAAAGGAAAAGTTCAAATTGGGTCATTCTACAAAAAAAAGTGATTTGGCGGAGCAGGCGTGGTCATGATGACACATATGTGTAGTCACAAAGAGGAATGCCTCCTACATTTTATAGAAAGGGACATATATTGTAGCACATATACAGTACCTATTGGTATAAGTATAATATGTAGGTGCACATTCACAATGAAGCCATTAAAAGACAAATATAACCTACAATAAAAGCAATGAAGCTGATAACTAATTTCACCTACAGAGCATGTGGCACAATACCCCACAGAAGATGATAACTAATGTCACCCACAGAACATGTTTTCACATTTCCGCCAGAAAAGCGGATTAAAAATTCACACCCAGACAATGGGGAACAGTACCCCCATAGGCAGGGTTGCAGAGTACACACAGCAGCTTAAAGGCACAGTACTCCCATAGATAAGGGTTAAAAATGACACACAGCAGATTTTGGCACAGTACTATCACAGACATGGTTGCTTTAGAGTAGAAAATATAACATTTAGACACACATCCCTCCCACCATCACATGGGTGCAGAGTATAGAGCGTGTCCCTCACAACAGCTGCATCCTGTCCCTACGCTAAGCAGAGCAAAAATAAAAGTAAGAGTCTTGTTCCAGGAAGAACAGGTCCAAGTGGAGGAGGAGGACATGACAGTATAGGTTGAAGAGGCAGGGCAGCATGGTGGCTCAGTCTGTCATTAGCACTGCATCATTTCAGCACTGGGGTCCTGGGTTCAAATCCCACCAAGGACGACATCTGCAAAGAGTTATTTGCATGGGCTTCCTCTGGATTTGCCCCACACTCCAAAGATATAGTGATAGAAAATTTAGATTGAAATGGGGACAATGCTGATAATGTCTGTAAACACTGTAATGTTGCTAGATAAGTGAATAAAATAAATAAAGTGTCATGGGAGAAATAATTTTCATTATTATAATTTTTTTTTCATAGTTTTTAATTTTATATTTAAAACTGACTTAAAACAACCTAGAATTTACAAAATTAAAGCTAGCAATCTAGAACCAGGAGGCATGCAGAGGGAAAATAAGTATTTGATACACTGCCTATTTTGCAAGTTTTCTCACCTTTAAAGACTGGAGAGGTCTGTAATTTTGATCATAGGTACACTTCAACTGTGAGAGAAAGAATCTAATAATAAAAACAAGAAAATCACATTGTATGATTTTTAAATAACAAAATTGCATTTTATTGTATGAAATAAGTATTTGATCACCTACCAACAAGCAAAAAATCTGGATCTCACAGACCTGTTAGTTTTTCTTTAACCCCTTCATGACCCAGCCTATTTTGACCTTAAAGACCTTGCCGTTTTTTGCAATTCTGACCAGTGTCCCTTTATGAGGTAATAACTCAGGAACGCTTCAACGGATCCTAGCGGTTCTGAGATTGTTTTTTCGTGACATATTGGGCTTCATGTTAGTGGTAAATTTAGGTCAATAAATTCTGCGTTTATTTGTGATAAAAATGGAAATTTGGCGAAAATTTTGAAAATTTCGCAATTTTCACATTTTGAATTTTTATTCTGTTAAACCAGAGAGATATGTGACACAAAATAGTTAATAAATAACATTTCCCACATGTTTACTTTACATCAGCACAATTTTGGAAACAAATTTTTTTTTTGTTAGGAAGTTATAAGGGTTAAAATTTGACCAGCGATTTGTCATTTTTACAACGAAATTTACAAAACCATTTTTTTTAGGGACCACCTCACATTTGAAGTCAGTTTGAGGGGTCTATATGGCTGAAAATACCCAAAAGTGACACCATTCTAAAAACTGCACCCCTCAAGGTACTCAAAACCACATTCAAGAAGTTTATTAACCCTTCAGGTGCTTCACAGCAGCAGAAGCAACATGGAAGGAAAAAATGAACATTTAACTTTTTAGTCACAAAAATTATCTTTTAGCAACAATTTTTTTATTTTCCCAATGGTAAAAGGAGAAACTGAACCACGAAAGTTGTTGTCCAATTTGTCCTGAGTACGCTGATACCTCATATGTGGGGGTAAACCACTGTTTGGGCGCACGGCAGGGCTTGGAAGGGAAGGAGCGCCATTTGACTTTTTGAATCAAAAATTGGCTCCACTCTTTAGCGGACACCATGTCACGTTTGGAGAGCCCCCGTGTGCCTAAAAATTGGAGCTCCCCACAAGTGACCCCATTTTGGAAACTAGACGCCCCAAGGAACTTATCTAGATGCATAGTGAGCACTTTAAACCCTCAGGTGCTTCACAAATTGATCTGTAAAAATGAAAAAGTACTTTTTTTTCACAAAAAAATTCTTTTCGCCTCAATTTTTTCATTTTCACATGGGCAGTAGGGTAAAATGGATCATAAAATTTGTTGGGCAATTTCTCCCGAGTACGTCGATACCTCATATGTGGGGGTAAACCACTGTTTGGGCACTCGGCAGGGCTCGGAAGGGAAGGCGCACCATTTGACTTTTTGAATGGAAAATTAGCTCCAATTGTTAGCGGACACCATGTCGCGTTTGGAGAGCCCCTGTGTGCCTAAACATTGGAGCTCCCCCACAAGTGACCCCATTTTGGAAACTAGACCCCCCAAGGAACTTATCTAGATGCATATTGAGCACTTTAAACCCCCAGGTGCTTCACAGAAGTTTATAACGCAGAGCCATGAAAATAAAAAATAATTTTTCTTTCCTCAAAAATGATTTTTTAGCCTGGAATTTCCTATTTTGCCAAGGATAATAGGAGAAATTGGACCCCAAATATTGTTGTCCTGTTTGTCCTGAGTACGCAGATACCCAATATGTGGGGGTAAACCACTGTTTGGGCGCACGGCAGGGCTCGGAAGGGATGGCACGCCATTTGGCTTTTTAAATGGAAAATTAGCTCCAATCATTAGCGGACACCGTGTCACGTTTGGAGAGCCCCTGTGTGCCTAAACATTGGAGATCCCCCAGAAATGACACCATTTTGGAAACTAGACCCCCAAAGGAACTAATCTAGATGTGTGGTGAGGACTTTGAACCCCCAAGTGCTTCACAGAAGTTTATAACGCAGAGCCATGAAAAAAAAAAAAAAATATTTTCTCAAAAATGATCTTTTAGCCTGCAATTTTTTATTTTCCCAAGGGTAACAGGAGAAATTTGACCCCAAAAGTTGTTGTCCAGTTTCTCCTGAGTACGCTGATACCCCATATGTGGGGGTAAACTACTGTTTGGGCACATACCGGGGCTTGGAATTGAAGTAGTGACGTTTTGAAATGCAGACTTTGATGGAATGCTCTGCGGGCGTCACGTTGCGTTTGCAGAGCCCCTGATGTGCCTAAACAGTAGAAACCCCCCACAAGTGACCCCATTTTGGAAACTAGACCCCGAAAGGAACTTATCTAGATGTGTGGTGAGCACTTTGACCCCCAAGTGCTTCATAGAAGTTTATAATGCAGAGCCGTGAAAATAATAAATACGTTTTCTTTCCTCAAAAATAATTATTTAGCCCAGAATTTTTTATTTTCCCAAGGGTTACAGGAGAAATTGGACCCCAAAAGTTGTTGTCCAGTTTCTCCTGAGTACGCTGATACCCCATGAGTGGGGGTAAACCACTGTTTGGGCACACGTCGGGGCTCAGAAGGGAAGTAGTGACTTTTGAAATGCAGACTTTGATGGAATGGTCTGCGGGTGTCACGTTGCGTTTGCAGAGCCCCTGGTGTGCCTAAACAGTAGAAACCCCCACAAGTGACCCCATTTTAGAAACTAGACCCCCCAAGGAACTTATCTAGATATGTGGTGAGCACTTTGAACCCCCAAGTGCTTCACAGACGTTAACAACGCAGAGCCGTGAAAATAAAAAATCATTTTTCTTTCCTCAAAAATTATGTTTTAGCAAGCATTTTTTTTGATTCACAAGGGTAACAGGAGAAATTGGACCCCAGTAATTGTTGCGCAGTTTGTCCTGAGTATGCTGGTACCCCATATGTGGGGGTAAACCACTGTTTGGGCACACGTCAGGGCTCGGAAGTGAGGGAGCACCATTTGACTTTTTGAATACGAGATTGGCTGGAATCAATGGTGGCGCCATGTTGCGTTTGGAGACCCCTGATGTGCCTAAACAGTGGTAACCCCTCAATTCTACCTCCAACACTAACCCCAACACACCCCTAACCCTAATCCCAACTGTAGCCATAACCCTAAACACAACCCTAACCGCAACACACCCCTAACCACAACCCTAACCCCAACACACCCCTAACCATAACCACAACCCTAATTCCAACCCTAACCCTAAGGCTATGTGCCCACGTTGCGGATTCGTGTGAGATATTTTCGCACCATTTTTGAAAAATCCGCGGGTAAAAGGCACTGCGTTTTACCTGCGGATTTTCCGCGGATTTCCAGTGTTTTTTGTGCGGATTTCACCTGCGGATTCCTATTGAGGAACAGGTGTAAAACGCTGCGGAATCCGCACAAAGAATTGACATGCTGCGGAAAATACAATGCAGCGCTTCCGCGTGGTATTTTCTGCACCATGGGCACAGCGGATTTGGTTTCCATATGTTTACATGGTACTGTAAACCTGATGGAACACTGCTGCGAATCCGCAGCCAAATCCGCACCGTGTGCACATAGCCTAATTCTAAAGGTATGTGCACACGCTGCGGAAAACGCTGCGGATCCGCAGCAGTTTCCCATGAGTTTACAGTTCAATGTAAACCTACGGGAAACAAAAATCGCTGTGCCCATGCTGCGGAAAAACTGCACGGAAACGCAGCGGTTTACATTCCGCAGCATGTCACTTCTTTGTGCGGATTCCGCAGCGGTTTTACAACTGCTCAAATAGAAAATCGCAGTTGTAAAACCGCAGTGAAATGCGCAGAAAAACCGCGGTAAATCCGCCATAAATCCGCAGCGGTTTAGCACTGCGGATTTATCAAATCCGCAGCGGAAAAATCCGCAGAGGACCAGAATACGTGTGCACATACCGAAACCCTAACCCTAGCCCTAACCCTACCCCTATCCCTAACCCTAACCCTACCCCTACCCCTACCCCTAGCCCTAACCCTAACCCTACCCCTAGCCCTAACCCTAACCCTACCCCTAGCCCTAACCCTACCCCTAACCCTAACCCTAACCCTAACCCTATTCTAACATTAGTGGAAAAAAAAAAATTTCATTATTTTTTTATTGTCCCTACCTATGGGGGTGACAAAGGGGGGGGGAGTATTTATTATTTTTTTTATTTTGATCACTGAGATAGATTATATCTCAGTGATCAAAATGCACTTTGGAACGAATCTGCCGGCCGGCAGATTCGGCGGGCGCACTGCGCATGCGCCCGCCATTTTGGAAGATGGCGGCGCCCAGGGAGAAGACGGACGGGACCCCGGCTGGATCGGTAAGTATGATGGGGTGGGGGGGGACCACGGGGGGGGGGGGGATCGGAGCACGGGGGGGGAATCGGAGTGCGGGAGGGGTGGAACGGAGCACGGGGGGCGTGGAACGGAGCACGGGGGGGCTGGAATGGAGCACGGGGGGGTGGAACGGAGCACCGGGGGGGGTGGATCGGAGTGCAGGGGGGGTGATTGGAGCACGGGGAGGGTGATTGGAGCACGGGGGGAGCGGACAAGAGCACGGGGGGGAGCGGAGCACTGGACGGAGGGGAGCCGGAGCAGTGTACCGGCCAGATCGGAGGGCTGGGGGGGCGATCGGAGGGGTGGGGTGGGGTGGGGGCACACTAGTATTTCCAGCCATGGCCGATGATATTTCAGCATCGGCCATGGCTGGATTGTAATATTTCACCCGTTATAATGGGTGAAATATTACAAATCGCTCTGATTGGCAGTTTCACTTTCAACAGCCAATCAGAGCGATCGTAGCCACGAGGGGGTGAAGCCACCCCCCCTGGGCTAAACTACCACTCCCCCTGTCCCTGCAGATCGGGTGAAATGGGAGTTAACCCTTTCACCCGGCCTGCAGGGACGCGATCTTTCCATGACGCCACATAGGCGTCATGGGTCGGAATGGCACCGACTTTCATGACGCCTACGTGGCGTCATGGGTCGGGAAGAGGTTCAGAAGCCACCCTTCTCTGCACTCATTACCTGTAGTAATTGGACCTGTTTGAACTTGTTACCTGTATTAAAGACATCTGTCTACACACACAATCAATCATAATCCAACCTCTCCACTAGGGTTGAGCGAAACGGGTCGTTCATTTTCAAAAGTCGCCGACTTTTGGCAAAGTCGGGTTTCATGAAACCCGATCCGACCCCTGTGCGGGGTCGGCCATGCAGTACGCGACTTTCGCGCCAAAGTCGCGTTTCAATGACGCGAAAAGCGCCATTTCTCAGCCAATGAAGGTAAACGCAGAGTGTGGGCAGCGTGATGACATAGGTCCTGGTCCCCACCATCTTAGAGAAGGGCATTGCAGTGATTGGCTTGCTGTCTGCGGCGTCACAGGGGCTATAAAGGGGCGTTCCCGCCGACCGCCATGTTACTGCTGCTGATCTGAGCTTAGGGAGAGGTTGCTGCCGCTTCGTCAGAAGCAGGGATAGCGTTAGGCAGGGTCCATTAACCACCAAACCGCTTGTGCTGTAGCGATTTCCACTGCCCAACACCACCTTCGGTGTGCAGGGACAGTGGAAGCTACATTTTTTTTTTTTTTCCCCCTCAGCGCTGTAGCTCATTGGGCTGACCTAGAAGGCTCCTTGATAGCTGCATTGCTGTGTGTACGCCGCTGTGCAAACCAACTGCTTTTTTCAAAGCACAAATCCTCTTGTTCCTTCCTTTCTGCACAGCTATCTTGTTTGTCCACACTTTTTATTTAATTTGTGCATCAGTCCACTCCTTATTGCTGCCTGCCATACCTGGCTGAGATTACTGCAGGGAGATAGTAATTGAAGGACACTCCCTGTTTTTTTTTTTTTTTTGTGGGAGATTAAGATTGACATTTCTGCTAGAGTGCCATCCCTGTCTGTGCCATCTCTCACTCAGTGGGCCATAGAAAGCCTATTTATTTTTTTGCTTGATTTGGGTTATAAAATCTACCTGAAAAAATCACTACATCAATCAGTGGGAGAAAAATATTGGCCTCAGGGCTTGTGTGCCACTCTTGACTCCTGTGTGCATCATCACTCACTCAGTGGGCCATAGAAAGCCCATTTTTTTTTTTTTTTTTGCTTTATTTGGGTTCTAAATTCTACCTGAAAAAATCAATAAATCAATCAGTGGGAGATTAATATTGGCCTTTGGGCTTGTGTGCCAGTCCTAAGCGTGCCATCTCTCTCTCTCAGATAGTGGGCCATAGAAAGCCTATTTATTTATTTTTTTTTGGTTTTATAAATTCTCCCTTAAAAAAAAAGGGAGATTAATATTGGCCTTTGGGCTTGTGTGCCAGTCCTAAGCGTGCCATCTCTCTCTGTCTCTCAGATAGTGGGCCATAGAAAGCCTATTTATTATTTTTTTTATTAGGTTTATAAATTTTCCCTGGAACAAAAAAAAAAAAGTGGGAGATAAATATTGGCCTCTGGGCTTGTGTGCCACTCCTGACTCCTGTGTGCGTCATCTCTCACTCAGTGGGCCATAGAAAGCCTTTTTTTGTTTTATTTGTTTTCTAAATTCTCCCTGAAAAAATCATTTTATTTTATTTGGTTTCTAAATTCTTCCTGAAAAAATCATTTTATTCTATTTTTTTTCCTAAAGTCTCCCTGAAAAAAAAACAAAAAAAAACAAATCAGTGGGAGATTAATATTGCCCTTTCTGCTTGTGTGCCAGTCTTGACTCCTGGGTGTGCCATCTCTCTCTCTCTCTCCAATTGTGGGCCATAGAAAGCCTATTATTTTTTTTAGCTTGATTTGGGTTCCAAAATCTACCTGAAAAAATCACTACATCAATCAGTGGGAGATAAATATTGGCCTCTGCGCTTGTGTGCCACTCCTGACTCCTGTGTGCGTCATCTCTCACTCAGTGGGCCATAGAAAGCCTTTTTTTGTTTTATTTGTTTTCTAAATTCTTCCTGAAAAAATCATTTTATTCTATTTTTTTTTTTTCCTAAAGTCTCCCTGAAAAAAAAAAAAAAATCAAATCAGTGGGAGATTAATATTTACATTTGTGCTTCAGTGACAGTCCTGCGTGTGTGGCATCTCTCTCATTTGTTGCCACCAACAACAGAGTGTGTAACATTGTGCCTGATTTTCGTTGTGGTCTCACTCACCTGTAAAGGGGTAGCTAAATCATACTGAAGTTATTGCTCACCATGTAATTTGTGTGACAGCAACAAATACCGTTAGTTTGTTTACGTTTTTAAAACAATGAGGAAGTCTGGTGGAAGAGGTCGTGGCCGGGGGCGTTCATTGTCAGCTGGTAATGAGGGTAGTGGTAGTGGTGGAGCATCAGCTGGTCGTGGGAAAAAAAATATTGCACCTAAGTCTGGAGCTGTGGAGCCAGGTTCGTCGTCTGGCTACACAAGGCCTCGAACGCTCCCTTTTCTGGGAGTAGGAAAACCGCTTTTAAAGCCGGAGCAGCAAGAGCAAGTTTTGGCTTATCTTGCTGACTTAGCCTCTAGCTCTTTTGCCTCCTCTCGTGAAACTGGTAAATGTCAAAGCAGCGCGTCGTTGGTGGATGTTCACGGTCAGGGACAAGTCGCTTCCTTGTCCTCTTCAGCAAAAACAACAACAGAGAAGAATGCAGCAGGCGACACAACGGGTTACTCCATGGAGCTCTTTACACATACCGTCCCTGGCTTAGAAAGTGAAGCAGTTAACAGTCCATGCCCATTACAAGTTGAATCTGACATGGAGTGCACTAATGCACAGCCACAGCCAGACTACTATGCTAGTCCTTTGACTCAGACCACAACATTGCCCTCGCAGGGTGCTGATCAAGAATCAGACCCTGATGAGACTATGTTGCCCCATCACGAACGCTATACCACCGACCGACACGGTGACACAGACGAAGTTGCACACGAGCTACAAGAAGAGGTAATAGATGACCCAGTTCTTGACCCCGATTGGCAGCCATTGGGGGAACAGGGTGCAGGCGGCAGCAGTTCTGAAGCGGAGGAGGAGGGGCCGCAGCAGGCATCAACATCGCAACAGGTTCCATCTGCCGGGCCCGTATCTTGCCCAAAACGCGTGGCAAAGCTAAAACCTGTTGGAGGACAGCGTGGCCATCCGGTTAAAGCTCAGTCTGCAATGCCTGAAAAGGTATCCGATGCTAGAAAGAGTGCAGTCTGGCATTTTTTTAAACAACATCCAATTGATCAGCGCAAAGTCATCTGTCAAAAATGTTCAACTACCTTAAGCAGAGGACAGAATCTGAAAAGTCTCAATACAAGTTGCATGCATAGACATTTAACCACCATGCATTTGCAAGCCTGGACTAACTACCAAACGTCCCTTAAGGTTGTAGCACCCTCGGCCAATGAAGCTAGTCAGCAACGCAACATCCCTTCCGGCAGTGTAGGGCCACCATTTTCCGCACCACCTGCAGTATCTGTGCATGTTTCTTTGCCAGGCCAAAGCCGTCAGGGTCAGGGAATCACCAGTTTCGTAGTAGGAAACACTGCATCTAGGGCACCGGTGGCAACAATACAATCTCCCACCGTCTCTCAGTCTGCCATGTCCACCGGCACCCCCGCTAGTTCCACGATCTCCAGCTCTCCAGTCCAGCTCACCCTACATGAGACTATGGTTAGAAAAAGGAAGTACTTAGCCTCGCATCCGCGTACACAGGGTTTGAACGCACACATAGCTAGACTAATCTCGTTAGAGATGATGCCCTACCGGTTAGTTGAAAGCAAAGCTTTCAAAGCCCTGATGGACTACGCTGTACCACGCTACGAGCTACCCAGTCGACACTTTTTTTCCAGAAAAGCCATCCCAGCCCTCCACCAGCATGTTAAAGAGCGCATCGTCCATGCACTCAGGCAATCTGTGAGCACAAAGGTGCACCTGACAACAGATGCATGGACCAGTAGGCATGGCCAGGGACGTTACGTGTCCATCACGGCACACTGGGTAAATGTGGTGGATGCAGGGTCCACAGGGGACAGCAAGTTTGGGACAGTTCTGCCTAGCCCACGGTCTAGGAAACAATTGGCTGTAGCCGTTCGCACCCCCTCCTCCTCCTCTTCATCCTCCTGCAGAAGCGAGAGCTCGTCCACAGACCGCAGTCGCACAACCACTCCATCCGCAGCTGCCACTGTTGCACACCAGGTCTCCCATTATGGGGCAGCTACTGGCAAACGTCAGCAGGCTGTATTGGCTATGAAGTGTTTGGGCGACAACAGACACACCGCGGAAGTTCTGTCCGAGTTCTTGCAGAAAGAAACGCAGTCGTGGCTGGGCACTGTAGATCTTGAGGCAGGCAAGGTAGTGAGTGATAACGGAAGGAATTTCATGGCTGCCATCTCCCTTTCCCAACTGAAACACATTCCTTGCCTGGCTCACACCTTAAACCTGGTGGTGCAGTGCTTCCTGAAAAGTTATCCGGGGTTATCCGACCTGCTCCTCAAAGTGCGTGGACTTTGCTCACATATCCGCCGTTCGCCCGTACACTCCAGCCGTATGCAGAGCTATCAGCGTTCTTTGAACCTTCCCCAGCATCGCCTAATCATAGACGTTGCAACAAGGTGGAACTCAACACTGCACATGCTTCAGAGACTGTGTGAACAGAGGCGGGCTGTAATGTTTTTGTGGGAGGATACACATACACGGGCAGGCAGTAGGATGGCAGACATGGAGTTGTCAGGTGTGCAGTGGTCGAAGATTCAAGACATGTGTCAAGTCCTTCAGTGTTTTGAGGAATGCACACGGCTGGTTAGTGCAGACAACGCCATAATAAGCATGAGCATCCCCCTAATGCGTCTGCTGATGCAAAGTTTGACGCACATAAAGGATCAGGCGTCTGCAGCTGAGGAAGAGGAAAGCCTTGATGACAGTCAGCCATTGTCTGGCCAGGGCAGTGTACAGGACGAGGTAGCGGGCGAAGAGGAGGAGGAGGACGAGGAGGATGATGGGGATGATTATATTTTTAATGAGGAAGCTTTTCCGGGGCCACTGGAAATTGGTGGCGCGGCAAGGCCGGGTTCTTGTTTTTTGAGGGACACAAGTGACGTGGATTTGCCTGAAACTGCCCCTCAACCAAGCACAACCGCAGATTTGAGAACTGGAACTTTGGCCCACATGGCGGATTATGCCTTACGTATCCTCAAAAGGGACACACGCATAACTAAAATGATGAATGATGACGATTACTGGTTGGCCTGCCTCCTTGATCCTCGCTATAAAGGCAAATTGCAAAATATAATGCCACATGAGAACTTGGAACTAATATTAGCAACCAAACAATCAACTCTTGTTGACCGTTTGCTTCTGGCATTCCCTGCACACAGCGCCCGTGATCGTTCTCACACGAGCTGCAGGGGCCAGCAGACCAGAGGAGTTAGAGGGGCAGAAATCAGAAGTGGCGTTGGCCAGAGGGGTTTTCTGACCAGGTTGTGGAGTGATTTTGCTATGACCGCAGACAGGACAGGTACTGCAGCATCAATTCAAAGTGACAGGAGACAACATTTGTCCAGTATGGTTACAAACTATTTTTCATCCCTTATCGATGTTCTCCCTCAACCGTCATTCCCATTTGATTACTGGGCATCAAAATTAGACACCTGGCCAGAATTGGCAAAATATGCATTGCAGGAGCTTGCTTGCCCGGCAGCTAGTGTCCTATCAGAAAGAGTATTCAGTGCTGCAGGTTCAATACTAACAGAAAAAAGGACTCGTCTGGCTACCCAAAATGTAGATGATCTAACCTTCATTAAAATGAACCAGAACTGGATTTCGAAATCTTTTGCCCCACCTTGCCCGGCTGACACCTAGCTTTCCTATGAAAAGGTCTTGCCTGTGGACTATTCTGAATGCCTTTTCCAATCTCGTAATTTTCTGCACCTGATTGTCCAGCATACGACATGTTTACACCTCACTAAATGGCCAAACTCCCCACACGGGGCCGTGGTATCGACACTTGGCGACAGCACCCGTGAGAGTGCAGTTTGTCTGAAGAGGTGGGTGAGCCCGCTTTTGGTCGACGGCACTGCCACTGGGTCCCTCCTAGTACAATAAAGTGTCTCTGGCGGTGGTGGTGCGCACCCAACGTCAGACACACCGTTGTAATATGAGGGGCCCTGGGCCTGTACCGCCGGCCACAAGACAGTTTCCCCCCACCCCAGCTCAAACAGTGCTCTACCACTTGCAAAATTATCTCACAGCTCCACCAATGTTTAGTCTATGCGCTGACATCTTTCAATGCCTGCCACTGACAATACCATTGTATTGACATTTTTGTTATGTTAGGCCTTCGATGCCTGTCTGTGGTCACTCCTTCCACTAGGCCTCCACTGACCACACCACTGCTGCCCGTGTACCCCTGTAACCAATTTAAAATTGCCTACAGCCATGTGTTATTATTTTAGGCCTTCGATGCCTGTCTGCGGTGACTCCTTCCACTAGGCCTCCACTGACCACACCACTGCTGCCCGTGTACCCCTGGAACCAATTTAAAATTGCCTACAGCCATGTGTTATTATTTTAGGCCTTCGATGCCTGTCTGCGGTGACTCCTTCCACTAGGCCTCCACTGACCACACCACTGCTGCCCGTGTACCCCTGGAACCAATTTAAAATTGCCTACAGCCATGTGTTATTATTTTAGGCCTTCGATGCCTGTCTGCGGTGACTCCTTCCACTAGGCCTCCACTGACCACACCACTACTGCCCGTGTACCCCTGGAACCAATTTAAAATTGCCTACAGCCATGTGTTATTATTTTAGGCCTTCGATGCCTGTCTGCGGTCACTCCTTCCACTAGGCCTCCACTGACCACACCACTGCTGCCCGTGTACCCCTGGAACCAATTTAAAATTGCCTACAGCCATGTGTTATTATTTTAGGCCTTCGATGCCTGTCTGCGGTCACTCCTTCCACTAGGCCTCCACTGACCACACCACTGCTGCCCGTGTACCCCTGGAACCAATTTAAAATTGCCTACAGCCATGTGTTATTATTTTAGGCCTTCGATGCCTGTCTGCGGTCACTCCTTCCACTAGGCCTCCACTGACCACACCACTGCTGCCCGTGTACCCCTGTAACCAATTTAAAATTGCCTACAGCCATGTGTTATTATTTTAGGCCTTCGATGCCTGTCTGTGGTCACTCCTTCCACTAGGCCTCCACTGACCACACCACTGCTGCCCGTGTACCCCTGGAACCAACATCAGAAAATATAAAAATAAGTATTTTGCTTATAAAAAAGAAAATACTGGAGAGATATCAAATGCAGACATTTTAACATTAAAAACAAACACATACAACAAAAATCTGGTACAGTACTAAAAATGGCCACCAGCTACAATAACTTTCTCCTGCAAGTAGTTAACTGAAAGGTTTTTTCAATTTTAAACACAGATATGGCATCCACCGAGTGTTGTCCTGTCGCGTCTTCTTTACATTATTGCCAAGAAGATGCAAAACAATGAAAATAATAAAATCATTATTTACCAAAAAAATAGAGTAAGTCAAAACCACATTGCAAATAAACATTCATTACAAATAAAGAAGCAGGGCGCGTCCGAGGGTGAGTATATACCTAATAAGAATATAATCACCCTCGGACGCGCCCTGCTTCTTTCCGACAGCCTTCCTTCCTAAGAATCAGCCCTTCCGTGGTGTAGAGAGAGGGTTTGTTACACTCCAAGGTGTTCCCCAGGTTGCCTTTCCTGAGCTTCGATCTTCCGGCTCTCGTTTAGTAGTTGTTGGAAACTACGCTGCATTGGGCCTACAAATTGGGTATGGGGTGTAGAGAGATGGTGTGTTCCACTCCAAGGTGTTCCCCAGGTTGCCTTTCCTGAGCTTCGATCTTCCGGCTCTCGTTTAGTAGTTGTTGGAAACTACGCTGCATTAGGCCTACAAATTGGGTATGGGGTGTAGAGAGATGGTGTGTTCCACTGTAGAGAGATGGTGTGTTCCACTCCAAGGTGTTCCCCAGGTTTCCTCTCTATTGCTTCGATCTTCCGGCTCTCGTTTAGTAGTTGTTGGAAACTACGCTGCATTAGGCCTACAAATTGGGTATGGGGTGTAGAGAGATGGTGTGTTACACTCCAAGGTGTTCCCCAGGTTTCCTCTCTATTGCTTCGATCTTCCGGCTCTCGTTTAGTAGTTGTTGGAAACTACGCTGCATTAGGCCTACAAATTGGGTATGGGGTGTAGAGAGATGGTGTGTTCCACTCCAAGGTGTTCCCCAGGTTGCCTTTCCTGAGCTTCGATCTTCCGGCTCTCGTTTAGTAGTTGTTGGAAACTACGCTGCATTAGGCCTACAAATTGGGTATGGGGTGTAGAGAGATGGTGTGTTCCACTGTAGAGAGATGGTGTGTTCCACTCCAAAGTGTTCCCCAGGTTTCCTCTCTATTGCTTCGATCTTCCGGCTCTCGTTTAGTAGTTGTTGGAAACTACGCTGCATTAGGCCTACAAATTGGGTATGGGGTGTAGAGAGATGGTGTGTTACACTCCAAGGTGTTCCCCAGGTTTCCTCTCTATTGCTTCGATCTTCCGGCTCTCGTTTAGTAGTTGTTGGAAACTACGCTGCATTAGGCCTACAAATTGGGTATGGGGTGTAGAGAGATGGTGTGTTACACTCCAAGGTGTTCCCCAGGTTTCCTCTCTATTGCTTCGATCTTCCGGCTCTCGTTTAGTAGTTGTTGGAAACTACGCTGCATTAGGCCTACAAATTGGGTATGGGGTGTAGAGAGATGGTGTGTTACACTCCAAGGTGTTCCCCAGGTTTCCTCTCCATTGCTTCGATCTTCCGGCTCTCGTTTAGTAGTTGTTGGAAACTACGCTGCATTAGGCCTACAAATTGGGTATGGGGTGTAGAGAGATGGTGTGTTACACTCCAAGGTGTTCCCCAGGTTTCCTCTCCATTGCTTCGATCTTCCGGCTCTCGTTTAGTAGTTGTTGGAAACTACGCTGCATTGGGCCTACAAATTGGGTATGGGGTGTAGAGAGATGGTGTGTTCCACTCCAAGGTGTTCTCCAGGTTGCCTTTCCTGAGCTTCGATCTTCCGGCTCTCGTTTAGTAGTTGTTGGAAACTACGCTGCATTAGGCCTACAAATTGGGTATGGGGTGTAGAGAGATGGTGTGTTACACTCCAAGGTGTTCCCCAGGTTTCCTCTCCATTGCTTCGATCTTCCGGCTCTCGTTTAGTAGTTGTTGGAAACTACGCTGCATTAGGCCTACAAATTGGGTATGGGGTGTAGAGAGATGGTGTGTTCCACTGTAGAAAGATGGTGTGTTCCACTCCAAGGTGTTCCCCAGGTTTCCTCGCCAATGCTTCGATCATCATGCTCTCGTTTAGTAGTTGTTGGAAACTACGCTGCATTAGGCCTACAAATTGGGTATGGGGTGTAGAGAGATGGTGTGTTCCACTCCAAGGTGTTCTCCAGGTTGCCTTTCCTGAACTTCTATCTTCAGGCTCTCATTAAATTGTGGTTAAACGGAACAACTGCATTTGGCGTACTAGTTGGTTTGGGGCCTACTATCGGTGTCTGCCGCTCCTTGCTGTTCTCCTGGTTTCCTGTCCTGAAATTCCGTTTTCAGGTGCTCGTTAAGTAGTTGTTAATGTTAGACTGCATTTGCCCTACTAGTTGGGTTGGGGCCTACTATCGGTGTCTGCCACTCCTTGCTGTTCTCCTCCACTGAACAAAGCTGTGCCGCCTGTTTACTACTGTTGCCAATTTTGAACTGCATTTCGACTACTTACTGATTTGGGCCTACTCTCTGTGTCAGCCTCTCATTCCAGTTGTCCTCCACTGCAATGCCCCCTGATTAGTCCTGTGTTACCAATTTTGAACTGCATTTAGCCCACTTTATTCTTTGGGCCTATATCTGTGTTTCCTCCTCATCCTGCCCATTGCCCAGCCAGTGATAGATGAGTCTGCTGGTACATTGACCCATAACGCAACATTTCCCGTGCACGCTACACTGCAAGATTGTGACCCTGCTGAAAGTCAGGTCCCCCTTCCCGCATACCATACCACCTTACATGGGGGACAAACAGGAAGGTGCAGATGAAAGTGCAGGTTCCTTCATCAGCACTGTGCCAGTGCCAATGCCAACGAGTGGGCCCCCCCTGCTTGCTCAGGTTCACAGCACTTGCAAAGTTGAAATACTTACCTCTCCCTGCTCCACTGCCGTGACGTGGTCCAGATTTCCTGGGCCCACTAATTACTTGAACCAGCCCTACCCACCACAACTTTAGCCAAATGACCCCCAATTTCAAATGCCTTCCAATTATTATAAGGTAAATTACGCTTGACAAGCTTCATTAAGAAGAATGGATGGTTTTGACATTAAAATGGGCACTCTAGGTGTTTTCCTGGCCCCCACTCACTGCCGACTATGCTGCCCCATTGACTTGCATTGGGTTTCGTGTTTCGGTCGATCCCGACTTTACGTCATAATCGGCCGATTTCACTCGACCCGACTTTTGAGATAGTCGGGTTTCGCGAAACCCGGCTCGACTCTAAAAAGGTCAAGGTCGCTCAACTCTACTCTCCACCATGGCCAAGACCAAAGGCCTGTGTAAGGACACCAGGGAAAAAATTGTAGACCTACACAAGGCTGCAATGAGTTACAAGACAATAGGCAATTTGCATGGTGGGAAGACAACTGTTGGCACACTTTTTAGAAAATGGAAGATACACAAGATGACTGTCAATCTACCTAAGTCTGGGGCTCCATGCAAGATCTCGCCTCAAGGATGATTTTGAGAAAGGTCAGGAACCAGCCCAAAACTACACGAGAGGGCTGGGACCACAGTCTCAAACATTACTGTTAGTAACACCTATGCTGTTATAGATTAAAATCCTGCAGGGCATGCAAGGTCCCCATGCTCATGCCAGCACATGTCCAGGTCCATTTGAGGTTCAACAATGACCATATGCATGCTCCAGTGGATGCATGGGAGAATGTCACGTGGTCAGATGAGATCAAAATAGAACTTTTTGGCATAAACTCCACTCGCTGTGTTTGAAAGAAGAAGAAAGATGAGTACAACGCCAAGAAAACCATCCAGACTGTGAAGTGACAGGATGACTGCACCTTCTTGAAGGGAGGATGGCTGGGGTCATGTATCGTGAGATTTTGGTCAACAACCTCTTTCCATCAGTAAGTGCATGGAAGATGACCCAAGACACACATCTAGGGCAACTAGGGAGTGACTCCGTAAGAAGCATTTCAAGGTCCAGGAGTGGCCTAGCCAGTCTCCAGACTTGAACCCAATAGAAAATCTTTGGAGGGAGCTGAAACACAATGTTTCCCAGCGACAGCCCCAAAATCTGAAAGGTCTGGAGAAGGATCTGTATGGAGGAGTGGGACAAAATCTCTGCTACAGTGTGTGCAAACTTGGTCAAGAATTACAGGAAACGTCTGACCCCTATAATTGCAAACAAACATTTCTGTACCAAATATTAGGTTCTGTTTTTCTATTGCATCAAATATTTATTTAATGCAATAAAATGCAAATTAATTTTGTAAGAATGTGATTTTCTGGATTTTATTTAAATATTCTGTCTCTCACAGTTGAAGTATATCTACAATAACATTTACAGACCTCTGCATTCTTTGTAGGTGGGAAAACTTGAAAAATCGGCATTGTATCAAATACTTATTTTCCCCACTGTAAGTCCAAGTGGAGGAAGAGGTGGATGTGGCAGTATGGGTGGAAGAGGCAATGGAGGAGTAATCTAACACTCATTTTGTTAATGTTTTTATTATATTTGTATCTTTTTTTTTTGTGTGTTTTTTTTAATTCTTTTATGGAACTGACTTAAAACAATGAAGATTTAACTAAAACTAGCTATCTAGAACCACAAGGAGTAGGTCCAAGTGAAGGAAAGGGTGGACATGGCGGTGTAGGGAGGAGAAATCCATCCTTGCTGTTTTTCTTTTTTTTTTCAGGGAACTGACTTAAAGGAACATAGCAAAATAAAATAACAAGCTACAAACAGGCGGCAGAAGTCCAATTGGAGGAGGAGGTAGCAGTGCTGATAGAAGAGGCAGAGTAGGAAGGTTTTTTATTTGGGCAAGAGGCACCCAAATGAAACGAATGGCAAATAGAGTTGAAGACTGGCTTGGTGTGGCTGTTATAGTTGACTATTCGCCCAAAAGTCCTGTGGGATTCATGCCTGGTTTATTTTAACCCCTTAACAACCAGAGGTATTTTTGTTTCTGCAATTCATTTTTTGCTCCCCTTTTCCCAAAGCCATAACTTTTTTATTTTTTTATGAAAGTGGCCATATGATTAAAATAAAAATTGTGCCATATTCCGATACCCATAGTGTCTCAATTTTTCATGATCTGTGGTTGGGTGAGAGCTTATATTTTGTGGGCTGAATTGATGTTTTTAATAAAACCATTTTGGTGCAGATACGATCTTTTGATCGCCCGTTATTGCATTTTAATGCAATGTTGCGGTGACCAAAAAAAAACATACCGTAATTCTGGCATTTTTACTTTTTTGCTCATTACGCTGTTTAGCTATCAGGTTAATTTTTTTTTACATTGATAGATCGGGTGATTCTGAATGCGGTGATACCAAATATGTGTATATTTGATTTTTTTAATGTTTTATTTTGAATGGGGCAAAATGGGGGTGATTTGAACTTTTATATTTTTTAATTTTTTTTATATTTTTATAAACATTCTATTTACTTTTTTCATGGGAGACAGGAAGCTGCAGTACTTTAATCGGCTCTGCTACATACAGGCGGTGTACAGATCGCCTGTGTGTAGGAGAAATGCTCATTTGCTATGAGCGACGAAGCTCGCTCCAAAAAGGGGGAGTTCGACATCGGTGTACTATTGTGCCTGATGTCAGAAAGAAGTTAAGGAATGTAAGCTTCCTGAAGTTGGATGTTGACAGGCGGATGCGCATGTCTCACACTCCCTGCCATGCTAAACACACTATCCGACAGTACACTTGCTGCAGGGTAGGCAAGCACTTCCAAGGCATAAAGGGCAAGATCAGGCCATGTGTAGTTTTTCAGGAAACCCTGCACCATCAAGGGATGTGCGTCAAAGTGGCTAGGCTCAAAGCTGCTACAAGATTTCACACACCGCCAAGCTGGGCTTGAGGTTCACTGTCACCAACCACTCAGCTGTCTGCTGCTTGATCCTAGTCCACGGATGCTGTGACATGTAGGATTTGTCCCCCAAACAGAGGAGTTTAAGAACGGCCTGTTGTCATTTACCCCTGACTGTGCTGAAGTTTGTGGTGCAGGTCTTACAGTGACTGGATGAGGGGACGATGGAGGAAGTGGAGTAGGAAGAGGAGGCAACCTGGACAGATAAATGTAAAGCAATCTTAGGTGGTGGTAGATCATGAGCCAAAATGCCTTCCGACACTGTCCATGATGTCACAACATTTACCCAGTTGACAATCAAGGAGATATAACGTTCCTGGCCATTCTTAGTGGTCCAAGTATTGGTGGTTATGTGGACCTTGCCACTGATCGCATTTCGCAGTGTTCACCTTATTTTGTCCACAATGTGTGTGTGCAAGGCAGGGATGGCATTACTGGAAAAGCAGTGTGACTGGGAAGAACACACTGGGGGACAGCCACAGTCATCAGTTTTTTTAAACTATCCTTCTCCACCAGCCAAAATTTCAGCATTTCAGAGATCAGTAATTTTGAAATGCTGTCATTCAGGACCATGGCTCGCGGGTGGCAAGGGGGGTCTCTCTTTATCTCGAGGGTTTGGGGAATGAAAAGTTGAACACTACTATGGGACGGTGTGAAGATGCTCAGTGACACTGGTGGTGGGAGTGATGCTGTCACATCCTCTCTTTGCAGGGAGGCAGGTGGTCCTATTGATCTTGAGTGGGAATAAGAGGTGAACACCACAGCAGAAAAAAGGAGCAGGAGGAGGCTCAGATCTGTATTTTTAAGATGTGTACTCCACTGTACCTCATTCTTGGAATTCAGATGCCTCTTCATACAGTTGGTGCTCAGATTAAGAAGATTTATGCCTCACTTCAGTGTCTTATGGTACAGCATGCAAACCACCCGACACTTGTCACCATCACATTCCCTGAAGAAATGCCATATCAGGGAGTTCTTTGAAGTTGACTTTGGCTTGCTGATTTCAGTGGCACGGTGGGCAGTAGCAGCCAACGTCCTGGCTAGGGGCCACGCACTGTGCCTTTGCACCCTGCTCCCTCTTTTGCTGTGCTGCTGGGGCAGCATTACCACCTCCTGTTCCTCCTAACTGCACACGTCACTAGGATGTCCTCTGCTTCACCTCATTATTTAGGACCTCATCATCCCCCAATTAATCATCCAGCTACTCAAGCCTGCCCTCCTTGTTGACATGCACACTGCAGAAAGAATCTGCAGAGGGCAACTGAGTTTCGTCATCCTACGACATGTGTTGCAGTGGTCCACTGGCCATGTCCACTAGGCACTGCTGCATGACTTGGGGTCAGACAATGTAAGGAGGTTGCTTTCCCTGCTCCTTGCCTGGAATCACTTGGTCAGACAGCTGGGTTGTTGGGGGGAAGACTTTCTGCCCTGGACAGAGGGGACGAGGTGACTGCTGGGAAGAGAGAGGGGTGTGGTCAGAAAAAGAACAGCAGAGCAGAGAGAGGGCAGCGCGCCAAAGAGAGGGCAGGCTGCAGCGCCGTGCTCCCCTAAAAGTAGTGCTCCCCGTGAAGGCACTGAGGCTGAGATACCCACCTTAGTGAAGGCTGTATGTGAGGGTGTAGACTCGGAAGCCTCCTGAATCACAGAAGACTCTTCACCTGACAGCGCAGAGACAGTGACTCGAGCACAGCCTCGGTGACCGCAGTGACAAGCAAAGATCCCTGAGTGTGATAAGTAAATGTCCAGTGTGTGTGTGACATCGTTACTACAGAGAAGCTGCCAGGCTTACATACAGAGACTTCTGCAGCAGTGACCGAGACTGTGCTACTTCCTGGTTCCAGTTTCACTTTGAGAAGAACAGACTGCAAAGGTTTTAACCCAGGAGTTTCCAGTTCTCAGAAGACAGGAAAGACTTCAGACTCTTCAAGTGCTGCTGGTGACTGTACCCACATTGGAATAAGGACCCTCCAATCAGGATTTCCCTGGACTGATAAGTTACAAGAAAACTCATTTTCCATTTCTAGGGGAGCTGCGCATGCGACTGTTCCGCCGGGTGCAAAGAGAGGGGGAGACCGTGACGCAATATATAAATGCGCTGCAAGAGCTTCATACTGCCATTATACGGAAGGACGGCATAGGTGTGGGGTCAGTTGACGTTGTGCTGCGAGACCAACTGGTGACAGGCTTGCGAGATGTGTTGATGAAACAGGCCCTATGAGAGCGCATGTGCGTAAAGCCAGATATGACCTTCTCTGAGGTCGGGAGTGAGGCACGGACGTGCGAGCAAGCGCAAGGGGTGGTAGTGCCAGTGGGAAAGGTATGGAGCAGGGAGGTAACTGCCCCTCAATGGGTTGAAGACTTGAAGATGGAGGTTAAGTGAGTCCATGAGGAAGTAGACCCCTGTTGCAGAGTACAGCCCTCCAGTGCGAGAAAGAGAGACCGGTCCCCAAAGTGAGACTAGTGCCGCCTGGTGAAAAAGACTGCCTACATGCTACAACTGCAGAGCACCCAGTCAAAATGAAGAAGAGGCGATGTGGACCCGGGATTCCCGGTCAAAGATAAGAAGAATCTGGGAAGAGATTGAGAGTCTGGGGAAAGCCCTGACTGCCGTTTTGGGGACCAGTGGCATACCCCGAGGTAACGTGCGGAAGCTGCCAGAAAGAGATAGAGGAGAGGTGCGCAGCATGAAGAAGGTTTCAGTTGTGGCCCCAGAGTGTAACTCCGTATCCAGGGGTGAAGAGCAACCACAGATGAGAGATGTCCCCCACAGAGGTCGACGATCCAGACTGAAGTGCCCTCCAGACAGATGCAGACGTGAGTGCTAGCCGTGCAGAAGGGTGGGACAGATGTCCAGAAATTGCCCTACCCGAGAAGAGCGGTGGCAGAGATCCGCTCACCCCTCTGAGGGTCCTGCTAACTGGAGGGAACGTCGCCCCTGGAGAGAATGGTACGGCAGGAAGAGAAGAGTTCCACCTAAGGCAAGACAGTACCACAATGTCGGACGCCAAGGAGAGGTGGAGAAGGTGTCAAGCATCTCTGGTGGAATGACTGCGCTGTCCCGACGCGTAAAGGCGAGCCTGGTGGATCTCCAGCCTGTGTCTGAAGGTTCTGCTTGTGAGACTCAGCCCGGAAGAAAGAAAGGGACGTTCACTCGAGAAGACCACCGAAGTACTTTACTGCCTTGCCCAGCACGAGTTCCCAAAGAAGGAGATAAAGTGCCAAGTGTACCTGTGACGCACGTTTTCGAGGTCCTCGTCAATGAGAAGGAGAAACCACTGATGTCATCCCCTGAGGGGAAAAATGTGCTGGCTGTCAGCTCACCAGTTCCATACGTCACTGTGCAGTATACTACGTGACTCTGTGCTGTATACTACGTCACTGGGCAATATACTATGTAACTGGGCAATATACTACGTGACTGAGCAATATACTACGTAATTGGGCAATTTACTACGTGGCTGGGCAATATGCTACGTAACTTGGCAATATACTACGTAACTGGGCAATATGCTCTGTTCTGTATACTACGTCGCTGGGCAATATACTACGTGGCTCTGTGCTGTATACTACGTCACTGGGCAATATACTACGTGGCTGGGCAATATACTACATGGCTTTGTGCTGTACGTCACTGGGCAATATACTACGTAACTGGGCAATATGCTCTGTGCTGTATACTACGTTGCTGGGGAATAAACTACGTGGCTGGGCAATATATTATGTGACTGGGCAATATACTACGTGGGCTATGTAATATACTACGTGACTGGGCAATATACTACATAGCTGGGCAATATACTACGTGGCTGTGCAATATACTACGTGGCTGGCCAATATGCTCTGTGCTGTATACTACGTTGCTGGGGAATATAGTACGTGACTGGGCAATATAGTACGTGACTGGGCAATATACTAGGTGGCTGGGCAATATACTACGTGGCTGGGCAATATACTACGTGGCTGGGCAATATACTACGTGACTAGGCAATATACTACGTGGCTCTGTGCTGTACACTATGTTGCTGGGCAATGTACTACATGGTTGGGCAATATACTACGTGGACATGCATATTCTAGAATACCCGATGCGTTAGAATCGGGCCACCATCTAGTATATATCTAGTATATATATACACACATTGCCTTTCGAAAGTATCCGAAAGTATTCAGCCCCCTGGAACTTTTCAACCTTTCCCCTCATATCATGCTTCAAACATGAAGATACCAAATGTACATTTTTGGTGAAGAATCAACAACAAGTGGAACACAATTGTCAAGTTGAACGAAATGTATTGGTTATTTTACATTTTTGTGGAAATTCAAAAACTTAAAAATGGAGCGTGCAATATTATTCGGCCCCTTTAACTTAATACTACACCTTTTACTGCGATTACATCTGTAAAGTCACTTGGGGTATGTCTATCAGTTTTGTACATCGGGAGACTGAAATTCTTGCCCATTCTTCCTTGGCAAACAGCTCAAGCTCAGTGAGGTTTGATGGAAATTGTTTGTGAACAGCAGTTTTCAGCTCTTTCCATAGATTCTCGATTGGATTGAGGTCTGGACTTTGACTTGGCCATTCTAACACCTGGATATGTTTATTTGTGAACCATTCCATTGTAAATTTTGCTTTATGTTTGGGATTATTGTCTTGTTGGAAGACAAATCTCTGTCCCAGTCTCAGGTCTTTTTCAGATTCCAACAGGTTTTCTTCAAGAATGGTCCTGTATTTGGCTCCATCCATCTTCCAATCAATTTTAACCATCTTCCCTGTCCCTGCTGAAGAATAGCAGGCCCAAACCATGATACTGCCACCACGTTTGACAGTGGGGTTTGATGTGTTCAGAGTGATGAACTGTGTTGCCTTTATGCCAAACATATTGTTTGGCATTATTGCCAGAAAGTTTGCTTTTGGTTTCATCTGACCAGAGAACCTTCTTCCACATGTTTGGTGTGTCTCCCAAGTGGCTTGTTGCAAACTTTAAGCACAACTTTTTATGGGTATCCTTGAAAAATGGCTTTCTTCTTGCCACTCTTCCATAAAGATTTGTGCAGTGTACGACTGATTGTTGTCCTATGGACAGACTGTCCCACCTGAGCTGTAGATTTCTGCAGCTCATCCAAAGTGATCATGGGCCTCTTGGCTGCATCTCTGATCAGTCTTCTCCTTGTTTGAGATGAAAGTTTAGAGGGACAGCTGGGTGTTGGTAGATTTGCAGTGGCATGATACTCCTTTCATTTCAATATGATCGCTTGCATAGTGCTCCTTGAGATCTTTAAAGTTTTGGAAATAATTTTGTATCCAAATCCAGCTTTAAACTTCTCCACAACAGTATCATGGACCTGCCTGTTGTGCTCCTTGGTCTTCATGATGCTCTCTGTGCTTCAAACAGAACCCTGAGACTATCACAGAGCAGGTGCATTTATACGGAGACTTTATTACACACAGGTGGATTATATTTATCATAATTAGGCATTTAGGACAACATTGGATCATTCAGAGATCCACAATGAACTTCTGGAGTGAGTTTGCTGCACTGAATATAAAGGGGCCGAATAATATTGAAAGCCCCACTTTTCAGTTTTTGAATTTCCACAATAATGTGAAATAACCAATAAAATTTGTTCAACTTCACAATTGTGTCCCACTTGTTGATTCTTCACCAAAACTTTACATTTGGTATCTTCATGCTGGAAGCATGATATGTGGGAAAAGGTTGAAAAGTTCCAGGGGGCCGATATATACAGTGCCTTGCAAAAGTATATATATATATATATATATATATATATATATATATATATATATATATATATATATATATATATACAGTTAGGGCCAGAAATATTTGGACAGTGACACAAGTTTTGTTATTTTAGCTGTTTACAAAAACATGTTCAGAAATACAATTATATATATAATATGGGCTGAAAGTGCACACTCCCAGCTGCAATATGATATTTTCCACATACAAATCGGAGAAAGGGTTTAGGAATCATAGCTCTGTAATGCATAGCATCCTCTTTTTCAAGGGACCAAAAGTAATTGGACAATGGACTCTAAGGGCTGCAATTAACTCTGAAGGCGTCTCCCTCGTTAATCTGTAATCAATGAAGTAGTTAAAAGGTCAGGGGTGGACTCCAGGTGTGTGGTTTTGCATTTGGAAGCTGTTGCTGTGAGCAGACAACATGCGGTCAAAGGAACTCTCAATTGAGGTGAAGCAGAACATCCTGAGGCTGAAAAAAAAGAAAAAATCCATCAGAGAGATAGCAGACATGCTTGGAGTAGCAAAATCAACAGTTGGGTACATTCTGAGAAAAAAGGAATTGACTGGTGAGCTTGGGAACTCAAAAAGGCCTGGGCGTCCACGGATGACAACAGTGGTGGATGATCGCCGCATACTTAATTTGGTGAAGAAGAACCCGTTCACAACATCAACTGAAGTCCAGAACACTCTCAGTGAAGTAGGTGTATCTGTCTCTAAGTCAACAGTAAAGAGAAAACTCCATGACAGTAAATACAAAGGGTTCACATCTAGATGCAAACCATTCATCAATACCAAAAATAGACAGGCCAGAGTTAAATTTGCAGAAAAACACCTCAAGAAGCTAGCTCAGTTCTGGAAAAGTATTCTATGGACAGATGAGACAAAGATCAACCTGTACCAGAATGATGGGAAGAAAAAAGTTTGGAGAAGAAAGGGAACGGCACATGATCCAAGGCACACCACATCCTCTGTAAAACATGGTGGAGGCAACGTGATGGCATGGGCATGCATGGCTTTCAATAGCACTGGGTCACTTGTGTTTATTGATGACATAAGAGCAGACAAGAGTAGCCGGATGAATTCTGAAGTGTACCGGGATATACTTTCAGCCCAGATTCAGCCAAATGCTGCAAAGTTGATTGGACGGCGCTTCATAGTACAGATGGACAATGACCCCAAGCATACAGCCAAAGCTACCCAGGAGTTCATGAGTGCCAAAAAGTGGAACATTCTGCAATGGCCAAGTCAATCTCCAGATCTAAACCCAAATGAGCATGCATTTTACTTGCTCAAATCCAGACTTAAGACGGAAAGACCCACAAACAAGCAAGACCTGAAGGCTGCGGCTGTAAAGGCCTGGCAAAGCATTAAGAAGGAGGAAACCCAGCGTTTGGTGATGTCCATGGGTTCCAGACTTAAGGCAGTGATTGCCTCCAAAGGATTTGCAACAAAATATTGAAAATAAAAATATTTTGTTTGGGTTATGTTTATTTGTCCAATTACTTTTGACCTCCTAAAATGTGGAGTGTTTGTAAAGAAATATGTACAATTCCTACATTTTCTATCAGATATTTTTGTTCAACCCTTCAAATTAAACGTTACAATCTGCACTTGAATTCTGTTGTAGAGGTTTCATTTCAAATCCAATGTGGTGGCATGCAGAGCCCAACTCGCGAAAATTGTGTCACTGTCCAAATATTTCTGGCCCTAACTGTATATATATATATATATATATATATATATATACTAAGAGTGTGCAAAGCAGTCATCGAAGCAAAAGGTGGCTACTTTGAAGAACCCAGAATATAAGACATCATTTCAGTTGTTTCACACTTTTTTGTTAAGTATATAATTCCACATGTGTTAATTCATAGTTTTGATGCCTTCAGTGTGAATGTACAATTTTCAGTCATGAAACTACAGAAAAATCTTTAAATGAGAAGGTGTGTCCAAACTTTTGGTCTGTACTGTATATATATATATATATATATATATATATATATATATACATATACATATATATATACTAGATGGCAGCCCGATTCTAAAGAATCGGGAGTCTAGAATCCATATATACTTTATTTATTCAAATGTAAGAATAATACAATTAATAAATAATAGTAAGAAAGAACAAAAAATGGCTGCACTCACCAGCTCTTGACAATTCTTGTTATTTAAGGTACAGTTACACAGGATCCATGAACATGCTTATGAGGGGAGGGATGAAAGACATCAGACGACAACTTTGCGCTTACGTGCGGCATCGGCGGCTTTTCGCTCTGCATCATTACCATACTTTATATCAGACCTGATCTTACGTGCGCCATCAGCAGCTTTGGACTCTGTGTCATTAGTATACTTAACAGTATCCAGGCGCTTGCATCTATCCTCTGTACTCTTGTTAACACGCTGTTTGCGCTTACGTGCGGCATCGACGGCTTTTCGCTCTGCATCATTACCATACTTTATATCAGACCTGATCTTACGTGCGCCATCATAAGCTTTGGACTCTGTGTCATTAGTATACTTAACAGTGTCCATGCGCTTGCATCTATCCTCTGTACTCTTGTTAGCACGCTGTTTGCGCTTACGTGCGGCATCGGCGTCTTTTTGCTCTGCATTATTAGTATACTTTCTATCAGACCTAATCTTACGTGCGCCATCAGCAGCTTTGGGCTCTGTGTCATTAGTATCCTTACTATTAGAGCTCATGTTGGCTAAGCTAAACAGCTTTAAGCGTGGTGGTGGCGAACAACAGGTTAATAAGAGGCAGTGTCAGGTAGTAGGAAAATAGCCAGTTAATAATAGGCAATAGTTCTTTGCAGGAATGCAGATATTAATAAATAGGCAGTTTATATTGCAGAGAAATTGCTGGGCAATAATGGACAATGTCCTTATGTGGCATATAATAGAGCAATATACCCAAAGTGGCAAAGAAGAGGTTAATAAACGGCAGTCTCTCAGTATAACAGTCAGTGAATAATAGGCAGTATATGGAGAAAACACCAAACAAAAGTTCAAAATTGGTGTGAAAATGTCACTGAACCACTTCACAACTAAATATATATAGTTTTGGTAAATGGTATTATCATTTTTTTGACGAAATTCGGCAGGAGCTTGAAGAGCAACGTCACTGGGCCCGCCTCCACGCAGTAGAAACTTGCTGTGAGGTAAAAATTCAAAAATCACACCAAAATGGCGGGCGGAGTGTGTCACAGTACGGCACGTTTCTGATTGGTCGCTCGCAGCAGGCGGCAACCAATCAGACACTGGACACTGTTGACGTCACTTATCTCCGGACATTAGCTCCGGACATTAGCTCCGGACATTAGCTCCGGACATTAGCTCCGGACAAAGCCACGGAAGTTGGCACAAATTGCAGGAAGAAGTATTCTAGGCAATTAATCTCCGGACATTAGCTCCGGACATTAGCTCCGGACATTAGCTCCGGACAAAGCCACGGAAGTTGGCACAAATTGCAGGAAGTAGTATTCTAGGCAATTAATCTCCGGACATTAGCTCCGGACATTAGCTCCGGACATTAGCTCCGGACATTAGCTCCGGACAAAGCCACGGAAGTTGGCACAAATTGCAGGAAGTAGTATTCTAGGCAATTATATATTAGATATATATATATACACTAGATGGTGGCCCGGTTCTAACGCATCGGGTATTCTAGAATATGCATGTCCACGTAGTATATTGCCCAGAGACATAGTATATTGCCCAGCGATGTAGTATATTGCCCAGCCACGTAGTATATTGCCCAGTCACGTAGTATATTACCCAGCGACGTAGTATATTGCCCAGCCACGTAGTATATTGCCCAGCCACGTAGTATATTGCCCAGCCACGTAGTATATTGCCCAGCCACGTAGTATATTGCCCAGTCATGTAGTATATTGCCCAACCACGTAGTATATTGCCCAGTCACGTAGTATATTGCCCAGCGACGTAGTATATTGCCCAGCCACGTAGTATATTGCCCAGTCACGTAGTATATTGCCCAGTCACGTAGTATATTGCCCAGCCACGTAGTATATTGCCCAGCCATGTAGTATATTGCCCAGTCACGTATTGCCCAGCCACATAGTATATAGCACAGCCCACGTAGTACGGTATTTTGCCCAGTCACGTAATATATTGCCCAGCCACATAGTATATAGCAGAGCCACGTAGTATATTGCCCAGTCACATAGTATATTAGCCAGCACAGAGCCACGTAGTATAGAGACTTAAAAGAAAAAAAAAATAAACATATACTCACCTATAGCCCGTTGAAGTCCTGCTATACTTACCATCCACCGCCTTTCCCGCTACTCGCCACGCTCCCGGGACCGCTCCATTGCAAGAGGCAGCTTTCGGTGCAAGGGCTGGTGTGAGCAGGACCTATGATGACGTCACGGCAGGTCCTTGTCGCACACCAGCCCTGGGACGGGACCTCACCGGAAGCTGCCGCTTGCAATGGAGCAGTCCCGGGAGCGTGGCGAGGAGCGAGAAAGGCGGCGGAGGGTGAGTATAGCAGGTTTTTTTTTTTTTTCCATGACATATTTTTACTATTGATGCTGCATAGGCAGCATCAATAGTAAATAGTTGGGGACACACAGGGTTAATAGCAGCGGTAACGGAGTGAGTTACACTGCGGGCCATTACCGCTGCCATTAACCCTGTGTGAGCGGTGAGTGGAGGGGATTACGGAGCGGGCGCCGGGCAGTGAGTGCAGGGGAGTAGGGGAGGGACTAATCGGACTGTGGCCGTCGCTGATTGGTCGCGGCAGCCATGACAGGCAGCTGCCGAGACCAATCAGTGAATGAATAACCGTGACAGAAGGACAGACAGAAGTACCCCTTAGACAATTATGTATATAGATATATATATATATATATTAGATAGTTATATAGATAGAATAAAAGACATCAATTCATGTGCTGCATACAGTAAAAACACAGAGTGGCAGGTTAGAATAGAATAGATAGAATATATACATGTCAGTGACATCTACTATATAAAGCTGAATGTGTGTGTGTGTGTGTGTGTGTGTATGTGTGTATGTCCGGGATTGGCATCTGCACCGTCGCAGCTACAGCCACAAAATTTTGCACAGTCACACGTCTGGACCCTGAGAGCGTCATAGGCTATGTTGTAAGGCGAAATTTTAACCCCGCGCGTTCCAATTCACCAAACAATTTTGCCCCTATCTACATAATGGGGAAAAAAGTGAAAGGAAAAGTGTTGGAGGCGTCGCAGCTACAGCCACAAAATTTTGCACAGTCACACGTCTGGACCCCGAGAGCGTCATAGGCTATGTTGTGAGGTGAAATTTTAACCCCGCACTTTCCAATTCACCAAACAATTTTGCCCCTATCTACATAATGGGAAAAAATGAAAGGAAACGTGTAGGAGGCAAATTGACAGCTGCCAGATGTGAACAAGGGGGACTTAAAGAATGAGAGCGATGGCGGCAAAGAGTATATACCGTACAGTTGCTAAGGTGGGGCCCCGACATGGGATACTCACCACACACGGGGATATGAACACACACAAAATGCGCCACACACTACCATGTGCTTGAACACATATTACCCTCAGCACACATTTCACCACAAATACACCAACCTCGCCACATAAAAGTTGAAACACAAAAGTCGCCACTCGAAAATCGCCACGCGCAGAACTCGCCACATGCAAAAACTAGGCTCTTGCAAAACTCGCCACAAGTGCAAAACTCACCTCATGGAAAATTCGCCACACGCAAAACTTGCACACGCGGAAAAATTGCCACATGCACAAAAGTTGCAACACATGCAAAAGTTGCCTCACACAAAACTTGCACATACTCAAAAGGCACCACACATAAAACTCGCCACGCGCAAAACTCGCCATGCGCAAAACTTGCTGCACACAACTTGCTACACTAACCTGTCACATGCAACTCGACACACAAAAAGTTGCTACACGCATGTTGCCACACAAAACTCATCTCACAAAAGTCGCTACATGCATGTCGCCACACGCAACTCAACACACACAACTTGACAAACGAAACTCGCCCTAAAACACACACAAGTCTGGTATTATCCTTCAAAAATAAAAAATCTGATTAATAAGTAGACAAACTACAACAAATGTACCATATAGGAAATACGGCAGCTGTCAGTCACATGACCTGTCTATTATGTGTATGTGTGAGCTAATATATACTGCCAGGGGGAGGGCTTCCTGTTGGCTGGGGATTTATCAGGCTGCCAATTTAGCTTACAAATACTGAGGTAAAAATACTGACCAAATAGCATGTGAACGCAGTCTAATACAGGAGGAGATGACACACAGGTATATACTATATACAGGAGAGATGACACACAGGTATATACTATATAGAGGAGGAGATGACATACAGGTACATATATATACAGGAAGAGATGACATACAGGTATATACTATATACAGGAGGAGATGACATACAGGTATATGCTATATATAGAAGATGACATGCAGGTGTATACTATATACAGGAGGAGATGACACACAGGTATATACTATATACAGGAGAGATGACACACAGGTATATACTATATAGAGGAGAGATAACACACAGGTATATACTATATAGAGGAGGAGATGACATACAGGTACATACTATATACAGGAGGAGATGACATACAGGTATATACTATATACAGGGGAGATGACACACAGGTATATACTATATAGAGGAGGAGATGACATACAGGTACATATATATACAGGAAGAGATGACATACAGGTATATACTATATACAGGAGGAGATGACACACAGGTATATACTATATACAGGAGAGATGACACATAGGTATATACTATATAGAGGAGAGATAACACACAGGTATATACTATATAGAGGAGGAGATGACATACAGGTACATACTATATACAGGAGGAGATGACATACAGGTATATGCTATATATAGAAGATGACATGCAGGTATATACTATATAGAGGAGGAGATGACATACAGGTACATATATATACAGGAAGAGATGACATACAGGTATATACTATATACAGGAGGAGATGACACACAGGTATATACTATATACAGGAGAGATGACACACAGGTATATACTATATACAGGAGAGATGACACACAGGTATATACTATATAGAGGAGAGATGACACACAGGTATATACTATATAGAGGAGAGATAACACAGGTATATACTATATACAGGAGGAGATGACATACAGGTATATGCTATATATAGAAGATGACATGCAGGTATATACTATATACAGGAGGAGATGACACACAGATATATACTATATACAGGGGGGATGACACACAGGTATATACTATATACAGGAGGAGATGACATACAGGTATATACTATATATAGGAGATGACATTCAGGTATATACTATATATAGGGGAGATGACACACAGCAGCTATATACTATATACAGGGGAGATGACATACAGGTATATACTATATACAGGAGATGACATACAGATGTTTACTATATATAAGGGAGATGACAAACATGTATATACTGAGGTAATGAGGTGAAAATGAGAGGTGTGAGGTGAAAATGAAAAGGTGTGAGTGCAAAATGAGAGGAGTGAGGAAAAATAGTGGAGTGATCAGAAAATGACAGATGTGAGGTTGAAATGACAAGTGTTAGGGGGGAATGAGAGGAGTGAGGGAGAAAATGAGAAATGTGAGGGGGAAAATGAGAGGCGTGATGGGAAAATAAGAGAAGTGAGGTGCTATAACTAATCACAGATATTTACTATGCCCAGGCAACGCCGGGCTCTTCAGCTAGTTATATATATATATATATGTATGTATATATGTATATATGTATATATATATATACTAGCTTTTTCCAGCCAGCTAACGCTCGGCACGCTCATTGCTATCTAATTAACGCTGCTGGTGATTAAAGTAAAGTAAATAATGACAACATTCAATAGCGCTTACGCAGGTGGTAAGTTAACTTAAAATGAAGTTAATAACAGTGTGGGGACGGAGCCTCATGTGGTAATGTGTGTGGACGGAGCCTCGTGTGGTAATATGTGGAGACGGAGCCTCGTGTGGTAATGTGTGGGGACGGAGCCTCGTGTGGTAATGTGTGGGGACGGAGCCTCGTGCGGTAATTTGTGGGGACGGAGCTTCGTGTGGTAATGTGGGGGGACGGAGCATCGAGTGGTAATGTGCCGACATGGGATACTCACCACACACGGGGATATGAACACACACAAAATGCGCCACACACTACCATGTGCTTGAACACATATTACCCTCAGCACACATTTCACCACAAATACACCAACCTCGCCACATAAAAGTTGAAACACAAAAGTCGCCACTCGAAAATCGCCACGCGCAGAACTCGCCACATGCAAAAACTAGGCTCTTGCAAAACTCGCCACAAGTGCAAAACTCACCTCATGGAAAATTCGCCACACGCAAAACTTGCACACGCGGAAAAATTGCCACATGCACAAAAGTTGCAACACATGCAAAAGTTGCCTCACACAAAACTTGCACATACTCAAAAGGCACCACACATAAAACTCGCCACGCGCAAAACTCGCCATGCGCAAAACTTGCTGCACACAACTTGCTACACTAACCTGTCACATGCAACTCGACACACAAAAAGTTGCTACACGCATGTTGCCACACAAAACTCATCTCACAAAAGTCGCTACATGCATGTCGCCACACGCAACTCAACACACACAACTTGACAAACGAAACTCGCCCTAAAACACACACAAGTCTGGTATTATCCTTCAAAAATAAAAAATCTGATTAATAAGTAGACAAACTACAACAAATGTACCATATAGGAAATACGGCAGCTGTCAGTCACATGACCTGTCTATTATGTGTATGTGTGAGCTAATATATACTGCCAGGGGGAGGGCTTCCTGTTGGCTGGGGATTTATCAGGCTGCCAATTTAGCTTACAAATACTGAGGTAAAAATACTGACCAAATAGCATGTGAACGCGGTCTAATACAGGAGGAGATGACACACAGGTATATACTATATACAGGAGAGATGACACACAGGCATATACTATATACAGGAGAGATAACACACAGGTATATACTATATAGAGGAGGAGATGACATACAGGTACATACTATATACAGGAGGAGATGACATACAGGTATATACTATATACAGGGGAGATGACACACAGGTATATACTATATAGAGGAGGAGATGACATACAGGTACATATATATACAGGAAGAGATGACATACAGGTATATACTATATACAGGAGGAGATGACATACAGGTATATGCTATATATAGAAGGTGACATGCAGGTGTATACTATATACAGGAGGAGATGACACACAGGTATATACTATATACAGGAGAGATGACACACAGGTATATACTATATAGAGGAGAGATAATACACAGGTATATACTATATAGAGGAGGAGATGACATACAGGTACATACTATATACAGGAGGAGATGACATACAGGTATATACTATATACAGGGGAGATGACACACAGGTATATACTATATAGAGGAGGAGATGACATACAGGTACATATATATACAGGAAGAGATGACATACAGGTATATACTATATACAGGAGGAGATGACACACAGGTATATACTATATAGAGGAGAGATAACACACAGGTATATACTATATAGAGGAGGAGATGACATACAGGTACATACTATATACAGGAGGAGATGACATACAGGTATATGCTATATATAGAAGATGACATGCAGGTATATACTATATAGAGGAGGAGATGACATACAGGTACATATATATACAGGAAGAGATGACATACAGGTATATACTATATACAGGAGGAGATGACACACAGGTATATACTATATACAGGAGAGATGACACACAGGTATATACTATATAGAGGAGAGATGACACACAGGTATATACTATATACAGGAGGAGATGTCATACAGGTATATGCTATATATAGAAGATGACATGCAGGTATATACTATATACAGGAGGAGATGACACACAGATATATACTATATACAGGAGGAGATGACATACAGGTATATACTATATATAGGAGATGACATTCAGGTATATACTATATATAGGGGAGATGACACACAGCAGGTATATACTATATACAGGGGAGATGACATACAGGTATATACTATATATAGGAGATGACATACAGATGTTTACTATATATAAGGGAGATGACAAACATGTATATACTGAGGTAATGAGGTGAAAATGAGAGGTGTGAGGTGAAAATGAAAAGGTGTGAGTGCAAAATGAGAGGAGTGAGGAAAAATAGTGGAGTGATCAGAAAATGACAGATGTGAGGTTGAAATGACAAGTGTTAGGGGGGAATGAGAGGAGTGAGGGAGAAAATGAGAAATGTGAGGGGGAAAATGAGAGGCGTGATGGGAAAATAAGAGAAGTGAGGTGCTATAACTAATCACAGATATTTACTATGCCCAGGCAACGCCGGGCTCTTCAGCTAGTTATATATATATATATATATATATATATATATATATATATATGTATGTATATATGTATATATGTATATATATATATACTAGCTTTTTCCAGCCAGCTAACGCTCGGCACGCTCATTGCTATCTAATTAACGCTGCTGGTGATTAAAGTAAAGTAAATAATGACAACATTCAATAGCGCTTACGCAGGTGGTAAGTTAACTTAAAATGAAGTTAATAACAGTGTGGGGACGGAGCCTCATGTGGTAATGTGTGTGGACGGAGCCTCGTGTGGTAATGTGTGGAGACGGAGCCTCGTGTGGTAATGTGTGGGGACGGAGCCTCGTGTGGTAATGTGTGGGGACGGAGCCTCATGCGGTAATTTGTGGGGACGGAGCTTCGTGTGGTAATGTGGGGGGACGGAGCATCGAGTGGTAATGTGCGGGGAGGGAGCCTCGTGTGGTAATGTGGAGGAATGGAGCCTCGTGTGGTAATGTTTGGGGATGGAGCCTCGTGTGGTAATGTGTGGGGACGGAGCCCCATGTGGTAATGTGTGGGGATGGAGCCTCGTGTGGTAATGTGGGGGGTGGGATTATGTGTGGTAATGTGGTGGGGGGCGGGATTATCTGTGGTGATGTGGTGGGGGGCAGGATTATGTGTGGTGATTTGGTGGGGGAACGGGATTATGTGTGATAATGGGGTGGGGGCGTTATGTGTGGTGATGTGTTGGGGCGGGATTATGTGTGGTGATGTGGTGGAGAGGTGGGATTATGTGTGGTAATGTGGTGGGAGGTGGGATTATCTGTGGTAATGTGATGGGGGGCGGGATTATGTGTGTTAATGTGGTGGGGGGTGGGATTATCTATAGTAATGCGGTGGGGGCAGGATTATGTGTGGTGATGTGGTGGGTGGCAGGATTATGTGTGGTGATGTGGTGGGGGGGCGGGATTATGTGTGGTAATGTGGTGGGGGGCAAGATTATGTGTGGTAGTGTGGTGGGGGGCGGAAATATGTTTGGTGATGTGGTGGGGCGGGAATATGTGTGGTGATGTGGTGGGGGGTGGGATTATGTGTGGTGATGTGGTGGGGCAGGATTATGTGTGGTGATATGGTGGGGGGGTGGGATTATGTGTGGTGATGTGGTGGGGGGTGGGATTATGTGTGGTGATGTGGTGAGGGGCGGGATTATGTGTGGTGATGTGGTGGGGGGACGGGATTATGTGTGGTGATGTGGTGGGGGGATTATATGTGGTGATGTGGCGTGGGGGCGGGATTGTGTGTGGTAATGTGGGTGTGGTGGCGGGATTATGTGTGGTGTTAGGGGGTGGGATTATGTTTGGTGATGTTTTGGGGGGGCGGGATTATCTGTGTTGATGTGGTGGGGCCGGGATTATGTGTGGTGGGGGGGCGGGATTGTGTGTGGTGATATGGTGCGGATTGTGTGTGGTAATGTGGTGGGGGGCGGGATTGTGTGTGGAGATGTGGTGCGGCTTGTGTGTGGTAATGTGGCGGGGGCAGGATTGTGTGTTATTGTGGTGGGGGGCGGGATTGTGTGTGGTGATGTGGTGGGGCGGGATTGTGTGTGGTAACCGAGGCGGGATTATGTGTGGTGATGTGGTGGGTGCGGAGCTACTGTGCAGGGGGCGGGATTAGCGAGTAATCACAATGCCTCTTATATATAGATATATATATATATATATATATATATATATTATATAGATAAATAGAAGAAAAGCCTGCAATTCAGAAGCCGCGTAGTGTAAAATCACAGCAGGAGCTGAAAGAATAGAATAGATGGATTACATACAGTAAATACACATAGAATAGGTAGATATATATAGTGGGTACGGAAAGTATTCAGACCCCTTTACATTTTTCACTCTTTGTTTCATTGCAGCCTTTTGGTAAATTCAAATTTAATGCTGTAGATAAGCCCCTGGTGTAACCTGAAAGACGAGAAAAAGAGGTTAGATTATACTCACCCAGGGGCGGTCCCGCTGCGGTCTGGTCAAATGGGTGTCTCAGGTCCGCTCCGGCGCCTCCTATCTTCATTCCATAACGTCCTCTTCTGGTCTTCACGCCGCGGCTCCGGCGCAGGTGTAATTTGTCTGCCCTGTTGAGGGCAGAGTGAAGTACTGCAGTGCGCAGGCGCCGGCCCTCTCTGACCTCTCCGGCGCCTGTGGACTGCAGTACTTTGCTCTGCCCTCAACAGGGCACACAAAGTACGCCTGCGCCGGAGCCGCGGCGTGAAGACCAGAAGAGGACATCATAGAATGAAGATGGGAGGTGCTGTTCCGGACCTGAGACACCCATTGGAGCAGGACCGCCCCTGGGTGAGTGTAATCTAACGTCTTTTTCTCCTCTTTCAGGTAACATCGGCGGCTTATCTACAGCATTACAGAATGCTGTAGATAAGCCCCTGATGACGGTGAGCTTACCTCACCATCGATTTGGGGGTGACAGGTTCCCTTTAACTGACTGTGGAGGCCAGGTCATCTGGCGCAGCACCCCATCACTCTCCTTCTTGCTCAAATAGCCCTTACACAGCCTGGAGATGTGTTTGGGGTCATTGTCCTGTTGAAAAATAAATGATGGTCCAAATAAGGCCGGCTTCACACTCAGCGTATGAAAATACGTTCCGTATATTACGGCCGTAATACGCTGAAATGTCCCGAAAATAGTGGTCCGTAGCTCCTCCGTAGGCAGGGTGTGTCAGCGTTTTTTGCGCATGGCATCCTCCGTATGTAATCCGTATGGCATCCGTACTGCGTGGTTTTCTCGCAGGCTTGCAAAACCAACATACCGCTATAGAAATGATCCATGTGTCCCAAAAAGAAAAAAATATATATATACTGTCTATATATATATATATATATATATATATATATATATATATATATATATATATATATATATATGTCATTAGACACATATATGTATATATATTAATATTTTTTCCAGCGCTATACAGCTTGAAAGCCGGTAATTCAATTACCGGCTTTTTCTTTCTCCTTCCTAAAACCCGACATGATTTGAGACATGGTTTACATACAGTAAACCATGTCTTCTCTCCATTTTTTTTGCAGATTCCACACTACTAATGTCAGTAGTGTGTATCTGCAAAATTTGGCCGTTCTAGCTCTTAAAATAAAGGGTTAAATGGCGGTAAAAATTGGCGTGGGCTCCCGCGCAATTTTCTCCACCAGAGTAGTAAAGCCAGTGACTGAGGGCAGATATTAATAGCCTGGAGAGGGTCCACGGTTATTGGCCCCCCCCTGGCTAAAAATATCTGCCCCCAGCCACCCCAGAACAGGCACATCTGGAAGATGCGCCTATTCTGGCACTTGGCCACTCTCTTCCCATTCCCGTGTAGCGGTGGGATATGGGGTAATGAAGGGTTAATGCCACCTTGCTATTGTAAGGTGACATTAAGCCTAATTAATAATGGGGAGGCGTCAATTATGACACCTATCCATTATTAATCCAATTGAATGAAATGGTTAAATAAAACACAAACACATTATTTAAAACATTTTTAATGAAATAAAAACAATGGTTGTTGGAGTATTTTATTCTACGCCCAATCCAGTCACTGAAGACCCTCGTTCTGTGAAAGAAAAAACATAATAAACCAACAATATACTTACCCTCCGCAGATCTGTAACGTCCAACGATGTAAATCCTTCTGAAGGGGTTAAAACATTTTGCAGCAAGGAGCTTTGCTAATGCAGGCTGCTCCTCGCTGCAAAACCCCGGGGAATGAGTCTAAATATAGATCAATGAGCTATATTTAGCTTCATTTGCGGTGAGGCGCCCTCTGCTGGATGTTCATAGATCGTGGGAAATTTCCTAGAAAGCTCCCAGGCTTTCTAGGCAAGTTCCCACGATCTATAAACATCCAGCAGAGGGCGCCTCACCGCAAATGAAGCTAAATATAGCTGAACCAGGGATTCAAGCTTCAGGAGGCTAATTTGCATATTCCAGGTGCCTTCTGGGAGAAGCGAAGTCTCCCTAAGCTAGAAGATCGTTGGGTACAGCCGGGACCAGCTGCTTCGAAAGCATCACCAAACCAGGGATTCAAGCTTCAGGAGGCTAATTTGCATATTCCAGGTGCCTTCTGGGAGAAGCGAAGTCTCCCTAAGCTAGAAGATCGTTGGGTACAGCCGGGACCAGCTGCTTCGAAAGCATCACCAAACCAGGGATTCAAGCTTCAGGAGGCTAATTGGCATATTCCAGGTGCCTTCTGGGAGAAGCGAAGTCTCCCTAAGCTAGAAGATCGTTGGGTACAGCCGGGACCAGCTGCTTCGAAAGCATCACCAAACCAGGGATTCAAGCTTCAGGAGGCTAATTTGCATATTCCAGGTGCCTTCTGGGAGAAGCGAAGTCTCCCTAAGCTAGAAGATCGTTGGGTACAGCCGGGACCAGCTGCTTCGAAAGCATCACCAAACCAGGGATTCAAGCTTCAGGAGGCTAATTTGCATATTCCAGGTGCCTTCTGGGAGAAGCGAAGTCTCCCTAAGCTAGAAGATCGTTGGGTACAGCCGGGACCAGCTGCTTCGAAAGCATCACCAAACCAGGGATTCAAGCTTCAGGAGGCTAATTTGCATATTCCAGGTGCCTTCTGGGAGAAGCGAAGTCTCCCTAAGCTAGAAGATCGTTGGGTACAGCCGGGACCAGCTGCTTCGAAAGCATCACCAAACCAGGGATTCAAGCTTCAGGAGGCTAATTTGCATATTCCAGGTGCCTTCTGGGAGAAGCGAAGTCTCCCTAAGCTAGAAGATCGTTGGGTACAGCCGGGACCAGCTGCTTCGAAAGCATCACCAAACCAGGGATTCAAGCTTCAGGAGGCTAATTTGCATATTCCAGGTGCCTTCTGGGAGAAGCGAAGTCTCCCTAAGCTAGAAGATCGTTGGGTACAGCCGGGACCAGCTGCTTCGAAAGCATCACCAAACCAGGGATTCAAGCTTCAGGAGGCTAATTTGCATATTCCAGGTGCCTTCTGGGAGAAGCGAAGTCTCCCTAAGCTAGAAGATCGTTGGGTACAGCCGGGACCAGCTGCTTCGAAAGCATCACCAAACCAGGGATTCAAGCTTCAGGAGGCTAATTTGCATATTCCAGGTGCCTTCTGGGAGAAGCGAAGTCTCCCTAAGCTAGAAGATCGTTGGGTACAGCCGGGACCAGCTGCTTCGAAAGCATCACCAAACCAGGGATTCAAGCTTCAGGAGGCTAATTTGCATATTCCAGGTGCCTTCTGGGAGAAGCGAAGTCTCCCTAAGCTAGAAGATCGTTGGGTACAGCCGGGACCAGCTGCTTCGAAAGCATCACCAAACCAGGGATTCAAGCTTCAGGAGGCTAATTTGCATATTCCAGGTGCCTTCTGGGAGAAGCGAAGTCTCCCTAAGCTAGAAGATCGTTGGGTACAGCCGGGACCAGCTGCTTCGAAAGCATCACCAAACCGCGCGCCGTAATTTTTGCCTGTAGGACATTATTGCAAGAGAGCTTGGCTGAGTAGATTACACAAGAAGGAAAACACACAGCAAGTCAGCAGGATCTAGGAGCAACATGGCAGATGTGACAACCTACATGGTGAGCTGCAGCATGTGCTACATGTTCACAGATCGACCAGAAGAAGAATCCAATTTCACCTGTCAGAAGTGTAGACTAGTGGCCCTTTTAGAAGAAAAGGTGCGGGGTCTGGAAGAAAGAATAGCAACTTTGAAACTCATCAAAGAGAATGAAGACTTTCTAGACAGAACAGAAGCATCTCTACTGGTCACAGAAGGTGAAAAAAGTGTCAGAGAACCTCCAAAAGCAGATGAGTGGAAGCATGTGACCAAAAGAAGCAAGAAGACCATGGAGAAATCACCAACCACACAACTGAAGAACCGATATCAAATCTTTGTAGAGGATGAAGATGGCACACCTAAGAATGAAGCAATACCAGCAAGCAAAAAAGAAAAGGGCACACAGCAACAAGTGACAGCAAAAAGTACAGCCAAGAAGCAACGAAGAGTGGTGGTGGTGGGAGACTCACTACTGAGAGGCACAGAAGCAGCCATCTGCAGACCGGACATAACTGCAAGAGAAGTATGCTGCCTTCCAGGTGCGATGATCAAGGATGTGACCGATAGGATACCAAAGCTCTTCAGCTCCAAGGACGTCCACCCATTTCTTCTGATACATGTTGGCACCAATGACACGGCAAGGAAGGACCTACCGACAATCTGCAAGGACTTTGAAGAGTTGGGGAAGAAAGTAAAGGAACTGGATGCACAGGTAGTTTTTTCTTCTATCCTTCCAGTAGACGGGCATGGCACCAGGAGATGGAACAGGATCCTTGATGCAAACAACTGGCTAAGACGATGGTGCAGACAACAAGGATTTGGATTCCTGGACCACGGTGTGAATTACTGGTATGATGGACTCCTCGCCAGAGACGGACTACACCTCAACAAACCTGGGAAACACACATTCGCCAGAAGACTCGCTACACTCATCAGGAGGGCGTTAAACTAGAAGAAGAGGGGACGGGAAGAAAAACATTAGACTCGAACAAAGACGACCCAGGAAAACATACTCTGAAGGGAGGTAAGAACATTTCTAAAACAATCCACAGTGAGGAGATTGGAACAAAACAAAATCCTCTAAACTGCATGCTCGCAAACGCCAGAAGCCTGACAAACAAGATGGAAGAACTAGAAGCAGAAATATCTACAGGTAACTTTGACATAGTGGGAATAACCGAGACATGGTTAGATGAAAGCTATGACTGGGCAGTCAACTTACAGGGTTACAGTCTGTTTAGAAAGGATCGTAAAAATCGGAGAGGAGGAGGGGTTTGTCTCTATGTAAAGTCTTGTCTAAAGTCCACTTTAAGGGAGGATATTAGCGAAGGGAATGAGGATGTCGAGTCCATATGGGTTGAAATTCATGGAGGGAAAAATGGTAACAAAATTCTCATTGGGGTCTGTTACAAACCCCCAAATATAACAGAAACCATGGAAAGTCTACTTCTAAAGCAGATAGATGAAGCTGCAACCCATAATGAGGTCCTGGTTATGGGGGACTTTAACTACCCGGATATTAACTGGGAAACAGAAACCTGTGAAACCCATAAAGGCAACAGGTTTCTGCTAATAACCAAGAAAAATTATCTTTCACAATTGGTGCAGAATCCAACCAGAGGAGCAGCACTTTTAGACCTAATACTATCTAATAGACCTGACAGAATAACAAATCTGCAGGTGGTCGGGCATTTAGGAAATAGCGACCACAATATTGTGCAGTTTCACCTGTCTTTCACTAGGGGGACTTGTCAGGGAGTCACAAAAACATTGAACTTTAGGAAGGCAAAGTTTGAACAGCTTAGAGATGCCCTTAATCTGGTAGACTGGGACAATATCCTCAGAAATAAGAATACAGATAATAAATGGGAAATGTTTAAGAACATCCTAAATAGGCAGTGTAAGCGGTTTATACCTTGTGGGAATAAAAGGACTAGAAATAGGAAAAACCCAATGTGGCTAAACAAAGAAGTAAGACAGGCAATTAACAGTAAAAAGAAAGCATTTGCACTACTAAAGCAGGATGGTACCATTGAAGCTCTAAAAAAGTATAGGGAGAAAAATACTTTATCTAAAAAACTAATTAAAGCTGCCAAAAAGGAAACAGAGAAGCACATTGCTAAGGAGAGTAAAACTAATCCCAAACTGTTCTTCAACTATATCAATAGTAAAAGAATAAAAACTGAAAATGTAGGCCCCTTAAAAAATAGTGAGGAAAGAATGGTTGTAGATGACGAGGAAAAAGCTAACATATTAAACACCTTCTTCTCCACGGTATTCACGGTGGAAAATGAAATGCTAGGTGAAATCCCAAGAAACAATGAAAACCCTATATTAAGGGTCACCAATCTAACCCAAGAAGAGGTGCGAAACCGGCTAAATAAGATTAAAATAGATAAATCTCCGGGTCCGGATGGCATACACCCACGAGTACTAAGAGAACTAAGTAATGTAATAGATAAACCATTATTTCTTATTTTTAGTGACTCTATAGCGACAGGGTCTGTTCCGCAGGACTGGCGCATAGCAAATGTGGTGCCAATATTCAAAAAGGGCTCTAAAAGTGAACCTGGAAATTATAGGCCAGTAAGTCTAACCTCTATTGTTGGTAAAATATTTGAAGGGTTTCTGAGGGATGTTATTCTGGATTATCTCAATGAGAATAACTGTTTAACTCCATATCAGCATGGGTTTATGAGAAATCGCTCCTGTCAAACCAATCTAATCAGTTTTTATGAAGAGGTAAGCTATAGGCTGGACCACGGTGAGTCATTGGACGTGGTATATCTCGATTTTTCCAAAGCGTTTGATACCGTGCCGCACAAGAGGTTGGTACACAAAATGAGAATGCTTGGTCTGGGGGAACATGTGTGTAAATGGGTTAGTAACTGGCTTAGTGATAGAAAGCAGAGGGTGGTTATAAATGGTATAGTCTCTAACTGGGTCGCTGTGACCAGTGGGGTACCGCAGGGGTCAGTATTGGGACCTGTTCTCTTCAACATATTCATTAATGATCTGGTAAAAGGTTTACACAGTAAAATATCGATATTTGCAGATGATACAAAACTATGTAAAGCAGTTAATACAAGAGAAGATAGTATTCTGCTACAGATGGATCTGGATAAGTTGGAAACTTGGGCTGAAAGGTGGCAGATGAGGTTTAACAATGATAAATGTAAGGTTATACACATGGGAAGAGGGAATCAATATCACCATTACACACTGAACGGGAAACCACTGGGTAAATCTGACAGGGAGAAGGACTTGGGGATCCTAGTTAATGATAAACTTACCTGGAGCAGCCAGTGCCAGGCAGCAGCTGCCAAGGCAAACAGGATCATGGGGTGCATTAAAAGAGGTCTGGATACACATGATGAGAGCATTATACTGCCTCTGTACAAATCCCTAGTTAGACCGCACATGGAGTACTGTGTCCAGTTTTGGGCACCGGTGCTCAGGAAGGATATAATGGAACTAGAGAGAGTACAAAGGAGGGCAACAAAATTAATAAAGGGGATGGGAGAACTACAATACCCAGATAGATTAGCGAAATTAGGATTATTTAGTCTAGAAAAAAGACGACTGAGGGGCGATCTAATAACCATGTATAAGTATATAAGGGGACAATACAAATATCTCGCTGAGGATCTGTTTATACCAAGGAAGGTGACGGGCACAAGGGGGCATTCTTTGCGTCTGGAGGAGAGAAGGTTTTTCCACCAACATAGAAGAGGATTCTTTACTGTTAGGGCAGTGAGAATCTGGAATTGCTTGCCTGAGGAGGTGGTGATGGCGAACTCAGTCGAGGGGTTCAAGAGAGGCCTGGATGTCTTCCTGGAGCAGAACAATATTGTATCATACAATTATTAGGTTCTGTAGAAGGACGTAGATCTGGGTATTTATTATGATGGAATATAGGCTGAACTGGATGGACAAATGTCTTTTTTCGGCCTTACTAACTATGTTACTATGTTACTATGTTACCTATTCTACTGTAAGCTGTCAGTGTGATTTTACTGTACACCGCACTGAATTACCGGCTTTTCTCTCTAACAGCGCTGCGTATTTCTCACAAGTCACACTGCTTGTCCGTGTGAAATCCGTATTTTTCACGCTTCCATAGACTTTCATTGGCGTATTTCTTGCGCAGTACGGTGACAAACGCAGCATGCTGCGATTTTGTACGGCCGTAGAAAGCCGTATAATACTGATCAGTAAAATACGGCAGATAGGAGCAGGGGCATAGAGAATAATTGTGCCGTATTTTTTGGGAGTTTTACGGACGTAGTTTCTGCGCTCTTACGTCCGTAAAACTCGCAAGTGTGAAGCCGGCCTAAATGCAAACTGGATGGAATAGCATGCCACTGCAAGATGCTGTGGTAGCCATGCTGGTTCAGTATGCCTTCAATTTTGAATAAATCCCCAACAGTGTCACCAGCAAACCACCCTCACGCCATCACACCTCCTCCTCCATGCTTCACTGTGGGAACCAGGCATGTAGAGTCCATCCGTTCACCTTTTCTGCGTCGCACAAAGACACACTGGTAGGAACCAAAGATCTCAAATTTGGACTCATCAGACCAAAGCACAGATTTCCACTGGTCTAATGTCCATTCCTTGTGTTCTTTAGCCCAAACAAGTCCTTAGCAGTGGTTTCCTAGCAGCTATTTTACCATGAAGGCCTGCTACAGAAAGTCTCCTCTTAACAGTTGTTGTAGAGATGTGTCTGCTACTAGAACTCTGTGTGGCATTGACCTGGTCTCTAATATGAGCTGCTGTTAACCTGCGATTTCTGAGGCTGGTGACTCAGATAAACTTATCCTCAGAAGCAGAGGTGACTCTTGGTCTTCCTTTTCTGGGGCGGTCCTCAGGTGAGCCAGTTTCTTTGTAGCGCTTGATGGTTTTTGCCACTGCACTTGGGGACACTTTCAAAGTTTTCCTAATTTTTCGAACTGACTGACCTTGATTTCTTAAAGTAATGATGGCCACTCATTTTTCTTTACTTAGCTGCTTTTTTCTTGCCATAATACAAATTTTAACAGTCTATTCAGTAGGACTATCAGCTGTGTATCCACAAGACTTCTGCACAACACAACTGATGGTCCCAACACTATTTATAAGGCAAGAAATCCCACTTATTAAACCTGACAGGGCACACCTGTGAAGTGAAGACCATTTCCGGTGACTACCTCTTGAAGCGCATCAAGAGATTGGCATGAGTGTGCAAAGCAGTCATCAAAGCAAAAGGTGGCTATTTTGAAGAATCTAGAATATAAGACATAATTTCAGTTGTTTCACACTTTTTTGTTAAGTATATAATTCCACATGTGTAAGGGTACCGTCTCACAGTGGCACTTTGGTTGCTACGACGGCACGATCCGTGACGTTCCAGCGATATACTTACGATCTCGCTGTGTCTGACACGCTACTGCGATCAGGGACCCCGCTGAGAATCGTACGTCGTAGTAGATCGTTTGAAACTTTCTTTCGTCGTCAAGTGTCCCGCTGTGGCGGCATGATCGCATCGTGTAACAAAGGTGTGCACGATATTGTATACGATGTGCGCATAGTAACCAACAGCTTCTACATCGCAAACACGTCATGAAATTATCGCTCCAGCGTCGTTCATTGCAAAGTGTGACCGCAGTCTACGACGCTGGAGCGATAATGGAGCAATGCTGGAGCGTCACGGATCGTGACGTCGTACCGACCAACGTGCCACTGTGAAACGGTACCCTTAGTTCATGAGAAGGTGTGTCCAAACTTTTGGTCTGTACTGTACATCTGAGAAAATAAATGCTGATGTGAGCTGCCCCATAGATTAACAATGGGCCGAGTGCTATGCGATGTTGTCTCGCATAGTACTCAGAGTATTCTATGGTAGTGTGACTCCAGCCTTAGAAAGATTTTTGACTCTGGTTGCAATTTTTACACCCTGCTCTAGATTTCATGTTTATTTCTTGCTAGATATGTTTTAGTTACACTCCTGTCCCGTTAAGACCGGCACTCCCCCCCAAAAAAAAATAGAAAAGGGAAACTATCAGCCAACACCCTGTTTTCCAGTAAGTACTTAATGGATAGCTTATTTGCTTGATCAACATTGAACTTTGAAGTATTCTGATGCGCTGACAAAATAATAATTGACTCTAGATACAAGTCCTTCCATGCCTACTCTATAGGCCCAGCGCCAGCTCTTTCTTATAAACCTAATTCGTTAAACCACAAAACATTCCAGTACATGAAAACCTTCTGTAATTTTATTCATGACTGGTAGATGGAGGAATCTGACCAGATCCAGGCAACAAGCAACATACCTCTCCTAATGTCAACAAAGCAAGCAAATAGTAATGTGCTGCAGAGTGTAACAACCCTGCCAGCATCACTGCATGGCCTTCCATCCCCCACCTGCTTGATACATCAATTCACTCACCCTGTGCCATGCTGTGAGATCTGTCTGCTGCCGGCTCCATGCCATGTGCTTCATGGCGGCCTGCTCTGTGTACACCTTCTGTCTGTGTGCCTAGGGGGGCAGCGCCAGCAACTCCTGTTTCTTATTCAGTCTGTGTGCACCTCTGATTCTTAAGGTGTCCTCACCCATTGGAGGACGCCTGAGCAAACTTACTTCCTCAGTCAGTACTTTGCTGCTAAGGTGTCTGGTTCTGTCTCTGTGTCCGCCACCCAGTGAGGCGTAGAATCCTGGTCTGTGTTCGCCACCTAGTGGGTCGCCGCACCCTGGTCTAAGTCTGTGTTTGCCACCCAGTGGGGCGTTGTACCCTGGTCTGTGTCTGTGTTTGCCACCCAGTGGGGCGTTGTACCCTGGTCTGAATCTTTGTTCCGTTACTTCTGTGTCTGACTCTGAGGCCTGCATTCCGCAGGCCTGTATCTGTCTCCAGTTCCACTATCTGTGTCTGTTCCTGTCTGTACTCTGGTCTATGTCCGTTCCTGTTGTCTCCTTGCTTGTTAACCATTTCTACTCTGCTGTGTGTACCTCTGCCTTATCTCTCTGCTCTGTTTGCCACTACCTGTGGCTCAGCACCTCTCTGCTCTGCTCTTGGCTTTGCACTCTGTCTCCTGCTCTGCTCTTAGCTCTGCACTCTATGTCCTGCTCTACTCTGCACTCTGTGTCTTGCTTTGCTCTGCTCTTGGCTCTTCACTCTGTGTCTAGCTTTGCTCTGCTGTTGTGAATTCTGTTATCGAACTCCCTCCTGTGGTCATGAATGGTACTTCGGCGAGTTCTGTCCATGGACTCCCTCTGGTGGCTGTTAGTGGAGCTGCTGCTTCTGAGGTTCCTTCCACAGGTGACGTAGTTTATTCTTTGGCTGGCTGTTCTATTTAACTCCACTCAGATCGTTACTCCATGCCAGCTGTCAATGTTCTTATACTGGTTCAGTTCGCTCTTGGATCTTTCTGGTGACCTGTCTACTCCAGCAGAAGCTAAGTCCCTGCTAGTTATTAATTTGTTCATTGTTTCCTTGTCCAGCTGGCTATCATGATCTTGCCCTGCTAGCTGGAAGCTCCGGTATGCAGAGTGGCACCTCCGCACCGTGAGTCGGTGCGGAGGTCTTTTTGCACACTCTGCGTGGTCTTTTTGTAGGGTTTTGTGCTGACCGCAAAGATACCTTTCCTATCCTCAGTCTGTTTAGTAAGTCTGGCCTCCCTTTGCTAAAAACCTGTTTCATTTCTGTGTTTGTGACTTTCATCTTATCTCACAGTCTATATATGTGGGGGGCTGCCTTTTCCTTTGGGGAATTTCTCTGAGGCAAGGTAGGCTTTATTTTCTATCTCTAGGGCTAGTTAGCTCTTAGGCTGTGAAGAGGCGTCTAGGTCGTGTTAGGTACGCTCCACGGCTATTTCTAGTTGTGTGATAGGATTAGGGGTTGCGGTCGGCAGAGCTCCCACTTCCCAGAGCTTGTCCTGTGTGAGTTTAACCATCAGGTCGTTCCGGGTGCTCCTAACCACCAGGTCATAACAGTACAGCTGGCCCAAAGTATTAATGCATCTCAATAGAGGGATAAGAGAAGTTCTGAGACCATTTTTTTTTTCTCTGCAGTGTTTTTTTGTCTTTCTTTTCCCCTAAGCCTCTGGGTGGTTCAGGACACAGGTGTAGATATGGACATTCAAGGTCTGTCCTCTTGTGTGGATCATCTCACTGCAAGGGTACAAAACATTCAAGATTTTGTGGTTCAGAATCCGATGTTAGAGTCTAGAATTCCAATTCCTGATTTGTTTTCTGGGGATAAATCTAAGTTCCTGAATTTCAAAAATAATTGTAAACTGTTTCTAGCTTTGAAACCCCGCTCCTCTGGTGACCCCGTTCAACAAGTAAAAATCATTATTTCTTTGTTGCGTGGTGACCCTCAAGACTGGGCATTTTCCCTTGCGCCAGGAGATCCTGCATTGCGTGATGTAGATGCGTTTTTTCTGGCGCTTGGATTGTTTTATGATGAACCAAATTCAGTGGATCAGGCAGAGAAAATCTTGCTGGCTTTGTGTCAGGGTCAGGATGAAGCGGAGGTGGTCTGTGCTTACTCAGTGGAATGAGTGTGCCCTGGTGGCAATTTTCAGAAAGGGTCTTTCTGAAGCCCTTAAGGATGTCATGGTGGGATTTCCCACGCCTGCTGGTCTGAATGAGTCTATGTCCTTGGCCATTCAGATCGATCGGCGCTTGTGTGAGCGCAAAGCTGTGCACCATTTGGCGGTATTCTCTGAGCATAGGCCAGAGCCTATGCAGTGTGATAGGACTTTGACTAGAGCTGAACGGCAAGAACACAGACGTCGGAATGGGCTGTGTTTTTACTGTGGAGAATCCACTCATGCGATCTCCGATTGTCCTAAGAGCACTAAGCGGTTCGCTAGGTCTGCCACCATTAGTAAGGTACAGTCTAAATTTCTTTTGTCCGTTACTCTGATTTGCTCTCTGTCGTCCTATTCTGTTATGGCATTTGTGGATTCAGGCGCTGCCCTGAATTTGATGGACTTGGAGTATGCTAGGCGCTGTGGTTTTTTCTTGGAGCCCTTGCAGTATCCTATTCCATTGAGAGGAATTGATGCTACGCCTTTGGCCAAGAATAAGCCTCAGTACTGGACTCAATTGACCATGTGCATGGCTCCTGCACATCAGGAGGATATTCGCTTTTTGGTGTTGCATAATCTGCATGATGTGGTCGTTTTGGGGTTGTCATGGCTACAGGTCCATAATCCAGTATTGGATTGGAAATCTATGTCTGTGTCCGGCTGGGGTTGTTAGGGGGTACATGGTGATGTTCCATTGCTGTCAATTTCGCCTTCCACTCCTTCTAAAGTCCCGGAGTTTTTATCAGACTACCGGGATGTATTTGAAGAGCCCAAATCCGGTGCTTTACCTCCTCATAGGGATTGCGATTGTGCTATTAATTTGATTCCTGGTAGTAAGTTTCCTAAGGGCCAACTGTTTAATTTATCTGTGCCAGAGCACGCCGCTATGCGGAGTTATATAAAGGAATCCTTGGAGAAAGGTCATATTCGCCCGTCGTCATCACCGTTGGGAGCAGGGTTCTTTTTTGTGGCCAAGAAGGATGGCTCTTTGAGACCTTTTATAACCAAAAAAAAAAAAAAAAAGGGGGGGAAGTACCAGCCAAATATATTGGCTGAAGATTATTTTATTGATAACAAATTTAAAATACATACAATGTAAGAAAAAATGAAAAGATGGGGACAAGGCAGAGTGGCCCCAAAGCAATCCGTATATAGGTTTAAATAATCACATGTAGGTACAAAAAGGCAGATTATAAATAAATGCTCATGCATCAGCAGGCTCAGGATGGGTAGTAGATATAAACACAATGAGGTAGTACAAATCTATGTGCAAGTGTTTATATAGCTCCTAAAAATAAGGTATAAAGGTGGCTAGTCCTGTAGAAAATACGGTTTGTAGAAAGTTGATATGTATGCTGAAAAGACAGCTGTACGAAATGGCTAGTAAAGTGACAGTGCAAAGACGGCTAAACAAACCATACAGTAATAGGTGTAATTAAAGTGCGTAATGCACAATGGCATAGGACCACATAAAAGTACGGGCCAGCGAAATAACAATTCAGAACAGCTAAAAAAGTAATAGATACACTAGTACGGAAACTATCAATAATACCCTAAAATTGGGGGCTAAAAGGTAAATAGTATAGTGCGTCTGGAATGCAAATACAATGCTAAGTGCACAGAAGATACCAGTGTGTACCCAAATACAGAGTCTAGACCGCACTATTGTAGGGAAAAAGGGAGAGGAGCCGCAGATATAATAAGAAACACCATACAAGTACCTGCTGGAGGGAGGATTGCTGTGGGGAGTGCTGCCTTGTCCCCATCTTTTCATTTTTTCTTACATTGTATGTATTTTAAATTTGTTATCAATAAAATAATCTTCGTTTTATATTTGGCTGGTACTTCCCCCCTTTTTTTTTTTTTTGGTTATATGATATTTTTCTGGTGGTACCCCACATGTATTTATTGGTCTATGTTTTTGGGTAAACTCTTTGAGACCTTGTATTGATTACCGCCTTCTTAATAAGATCACAGTCAAATTTCAGTAACCTTTGCCGCTGCTGTCTGATTTGTTTGCTCGGATTAAGGGGGCTAGTTGGTTCACCAAGATAGATCTTCGAGGGGCGTATAATCTTGTGCGAATTAAACAGGGCGATGAATGGAAAACAGCATTTAATACGCCCGAGGGCCATTTTGAGTACCTGGTTATGCCATTCGGGCTTTCTAATGCTCCATCTGTGTTTCAGTCCTTTATGCATGACATCTTCCGAGAGTACCTGGATAGATTCATGATTGTATATTTGGATAATGTTTCGGTCTTTTCGGATGATTGGGAGTCTCATGTGAAGCAGGTCAGAATGGTGTTCCAGGTCCTTCGTGCGAATTCCTTGTTTGTGAAGGGGTCGAAATGTCTCTTTGGGGTTCAGAAGGTTTCATTTTTGGGTTTCATTTTTTCCCCTTCTACTATCGAGATGGACCCTGTTAAAGTTCAGGCCATTTATGATTGGACTCAGCCGACATCTGTGAAGAGCCTGCAGAAGTTCCTGGGCTTTGCTAATTTTTACCGTCGCTTCATCGCTAATTTTTCTAGTGTTGCTAAACCGTTGACTGATTTGACCAAGAAAGGTGCTGATGTGGTCAATTGGAACTCTGCGGCTGTAGAGGCTTTTCAGGAGTTGAAGCGTCGTTTTTCTTCTGCCCCTGTGTTGTGCCAGCCAGATGTTTCGCTCCCGTTTCAGGTCGAGGTTGATGCTTCTGAGATTGGAGCAGGGGCTGTTTTGTCGCAAAGAAGTTCTGATGGCTCGGTGATGAAACCATGTGCCTTCTTTTCTAGAAAATTCTCGCCTGCTGAGCGCAATTATGATGTTGGCAATCGAGAGTTGTTGGCCATGAAGTGGGCATTCGAGGAGTGGCGACATTGGCTTGAAGGAGCCAAGCATCGCGTGGTGGTCTTGACGGATCACAAGAATTTGACTTATCTCGAGTCTGCTAAACGGTTGAATCCTAGACAGGCTCGATGGTTGCTGTTTTTCTCCCGTTTTGATTTTGTGGTTTCGTACCTTCCGGGCTCTAAGAATGTGAAGGCTGATGCCCTGTCAAGGAGTTTTGTGCCTGACTCTCCGGGTGTTCCTGAGCCGGCGGGTATTGTCAAAGAGGGGGTAATTTTGTCTGCCATCTCCCCTGATTTGCGGCGCGTGCTGCAGAAGTTTCAGGCTGATAGACCTGACCGTTGTCCAGCGGAGAAACTGTTTGTCCCTGATAGATGGACTAGTAGAGTTATCTCTGAGGTTCATTGTTCGGTGTTGGCGGGTCATCCTGGAATCTTTGGTACCAGAGATTTGGTGGCTAGATCCTTTTGGTGGCCTTCTTTGTCACGGGATGTGCGTTCTTTTGTGCAGTCCTGTGGGACTTGTGCTCGGGCTAAGCCCTGCTGTTCTCGTGCCAGTGGGTTGCTTTTGCCCTTGCCGGTCCCGAAGAGGCCCTGGACGCATATTTCCATGGATTTTATTTCAGATCTCCCTGTCTCTCAAAGGATGTCGGTCATTTGGGTGGTTTGTGATCGCTTCTCTAAGATGGTCCATTTGGTACCCTTGTCTAAATTGCCTTCCTCCTCTGATTTGGTGCCATTGTTTTTCCAGCATGTGGTTCGTTTGCATGGCATTCCGGAGAACATCGTCTCGGACAGAGGTTCCCAGTTTGTTTCGAGGTTTTGGCGGTCCTTTTGTGCTAAGATGGGCATTGATTTGTCTTTTTCTTCGGCTTTCCATCCTCAGACAAATGGCCAAAGCGAACGAACTAATCAGACTTTGGAAACATATCTGAGATGTTTTGTTTCTGCTGATCAGGATGATTGGGTGTCCTTCTTGCCTTTGGCTGAGTTCGCCCTTAATAATCGGGCCAGCTCGGCTACTTTGGTTTCGCCTTTTTTCTGTAATTCTGGTTTCCATCCTCGTTTCTCTTCAGTGCAGGTTGAGCCTTCGGACTGTCCTGGTGTGGATACGGTGGTGGACAGGTTGCAGCGGATTTGGACTCATGTGGTGGACAATTTGACATTGTCCCAGGAGAAGGCTCAACGTTTCGCTAACCGCCGGCGCTGTGTTGGTCCCCGACTTCGTGTTGGGGATTTGCTTTGGTTGTCATCTCATCATGTTCCTATGAAGGTTTCCTCTCCTAAGTTTAAGCCTCGTTTCATTGGTCCGTATAAGATTTCTGAAGTTCTCAATCCTGTGTCATTTCGTTTGGCCCTTCCAGCTTCTTTTGCCAACCATAATGTGTTCCATAGGTCGTTATTGCGGAGATACGTGGCGCCTATGGTTCCCCCCGTTGATCCTCCTGCCCCGGTGTTGGTCGAGGGGGAGTTGGAGTATGTGGTGGAGAAGATTTTGGATTCTCGTATTTCGAGACGGAAACTCCAGTACCTGGTCAAGTGGAAGGGTTATGGTCAGGAAGATAATTCCTGGGTTTTTGCCTCTGATGTTCATGCTGCCGATCTAGTTCGTGCCTTTCATTTGGCTCGTCCTGATCGGCCTGGGGGCTCTGGTGAGGGTTCGGTGACCCCTCCTCAAGGGGGGGTACTGTTGTGAATTCTGTTATCGAACTCCCTCCTGTGGTCATGAATGGTACTTCGGAGAGTTCTGTCCATGGACTCCCTCTGGTGGCTGTTAGTGGAGCTGCTGCTTCTGAGGTTCCTTCCACAGGTGACGTAGTTTATTCTTTGGCTGGCTGTTCTATTTAACTCCACTCAGATCGTTACTCCATGCCAGCTGTCAATGTTCTTGTACTGGTTCAGTTCGCTCTTGGATCTTTCTGGTGACCTGTCTACTCCAGCAGAAGCTAAGTCCCTGCTAGTTATTAATTTGTTCATTGTTTCCTTGTCCAGCTGGCTATCATGATCTTGCCCTGCTAGCTGGATGCTCTGGGATGCAGAGTGGCACCTCCGCACCGTGAGTCGGTGCGGAGGTCTTTTTGCACACTCTGCGTGGTCTTTTTGTAGGGTTTTGTGCTGACCGCAAAGATACCTTTCCTATCCTCAGTCTGTTTAGTAAGTCTTGGCCTCCCTTTGTTAAAAACCTGTTTCATTTCTGTGTTTGTGACTTTCATCTTATCTCACAGTCTATTTATGTGGGGGGCTGCCTTTTCCTTTAGGGAATTTCTCTGAGGCAAGGTAGGCTATATTTTCTATCTTTAGGGCTAGTTAGCTCTTAGGCTGTGAAGAGGCGTCTAGCTTGTGTTAGGTACACTCCACGGCTATTTCTAGTTGTGTGATAGGATTAGGGGTTGCGGTTGGCAGAGCTCCCACTTCCCAGAGCTTGTCCTGTGTGAGTTTAACCATCAGGTCGTTCCGGGTGCTCCTAACCACCAGGTCATAACACTCTGCATTCTGTGGTTTTGCTTTGCTCTGCACTCTGCGGCTCAGCTATAGCTCTGCGGCTCTGCTCCTTGCGTTTTTTCCTAGCTCCGTCTTCTCCTTCTCTGCTCTCAGCTCAACCTTCCGCTCTTGGCTCCGCCTCCTGCATTTCTGTAGTTTACTCTGCCTCCCGCTATTGGCTCCACCTCCTGCATTTCCGTTCTTGGCTCTGGCCCTTGGCTCCTCCTCCTGTGCTCCTACTTTTGCTTCTGCTCTTGCGGTCTTTCCCTTCCTCCATTCCTACTGTCCGAACAGGTCCCTTCCTGTTCCTATATACCTGCCGTGCCTGCCTGTATTCCGGTCCACACTGGTCCTGCCGACATTCCAGTTCAGTCCTCCTGTCCTGCCTGAGTGCCAGCCAAGCCCGCCTGTCTGCCAGAGTGCCAGCCATGCCCGCCTGCATGTGTCTCCGTCAATCCAGTCCGCCCATCAGTGCTTCTGCCATACCTGTCCGTCACCCGTGTCTCTGCCGTGCCCGCCTGCCTGTGTCTCCGTCAAGCCAGTCCACCCATCAGGGTCTCTGCCAAAGCCGTCTGTCAGTCAGTGTCACAGCCGTGACTGTCTGTCTGTGCTCTGTTCTCTGGTGGGATCAGCATCCACAGCCAGACACCACCCTGGAGTGGTACCTGGTAGCTACCTGCCGCACAAGTCTGACCTCACCATCAGAAGCTCCAGCGAACACCTAGGAAGCTACTTAGTCAAACCCCTTCCAGGGAAGTCTGGTCTGTGGTCCAGTGGGTCCACACCCACGCACGCCCGCACCAACCAGTCTGGGCACGAGCATTACACAGAGTAATCAAGCAGACTAGTAATTGTGCTAGCTTGTCTGTAGAACAGAACAAATTATTGTGTATCACAATACAATTTTTCATAATGCAATACATCCATGATACTTACATGACAAGGTGAAGTGAGTATAAAGAGGGAGCCCATCACAGAAAATAGTCAGTGTGAGGTGAAACTGTTAAGAGGGGGTACAGTTTTTAGAGGGTCTAGTGCTGGTGTGGAGGAACAATATGAAGAGAGGGCAAAGTATGGAGAAGTAGCAGCGTGGAAGGCGCAGTGTGAAGAGGGGGTAACATGGAGGGGACCGCATGAAGAGGGGCGTAACAGTCTGAAGAAAGATCAACGTGAGAGATATAATGTAGAGAGGGGGCATAATATTAAGAAAGGGAGGTGGGTGGGAACAGTTTAAAAGGGGACATCACATGAAGATAAGGCAAAAAGAGGGTGACAGTGTGAAAAGAGGGGCAGCAAGGGGAGGACAGTATGAAAAAGGGGCACAATATGGAGAAATGGGATAGTATGAAGAGGGGCAGCCTGGAGGGATAGTGTGAAATGGAAGCACAATATGGAGACGGTGTGGAGATAAAGACAGCATGAAATGGTGTCAGTGGGGCAGTACAGTGGCTCAGTGGTTAGCTGGGGTCCTGTGTTCAAATCCCACCAAGGACAACATCTGCAAGGAGTTTTTATGTTTTCCTCGTGATTGTGTGGGTTTCCTCAGAGTACTTCAGTTTCCAACACACTCAAAAGACATACTGACAGGGAATATAGATTGTGAACCCCAATGGGGACAGTGGAAATAATGTCTGTAAAGTGCTGTGGAATTATTGATAATAAATAATATAAATTATACATTTATATAGTTCATGAGGGACCAATGTGGCAGTTTTAGTTCAAAAGGGTGAGGTGTGAGGGGCATAATATATTAAGTTAGATTGTTTGGTGGTCATAATACATGTAACGGAGGTGGTGAAATCACTGCACCGTGATCCAACGAGAGCATGGAGTGGCGTGACTAGGCGAACACCTGAATTTTGGCTAGTGACCCTGATGGTGGTGTTAAACTTGACCACAAATGGACACCAGGTGCTACTCCAGGAAAGACATCGGTCACACGGCAGCTGGCCCCCAAAGGGGCAGGAAGATGGAACAACCAAGACTAGATGGACTTGATAAGTACAGGCAGGCACAACAGGAATAGTGAGAGACATGTAGGGTGTAGACAGGTACGGCTGGTATACAGACTTTCATGGCAGGTACAGGCAGGTATGGCTAATATGCAGACTGGCACAGCCTGATGTTTACGCAGGCACGTGCTGGCGGGCACAGCTGACATGAAGGCAAGCTGGTACAATTGGGCATGGCTGATATATAGACAGGCTGGTGCTGATGGGCACAGCTGATACAAAGACAGGCAAGTGCTGGTGGGTATGGCTGATATACAGACAGGCAGGTGCTGTCAGGAATGACAAATACAGTGATGCAAGACAAGTACAGGCAGACAATTACAGGACAGGTAAATAGACTGGTGGGCACTGGTGATGTGACAAATAGCAAGCGTGCAGAAAACACTTTACACGTCTCTCAGGCACCTCCATTCAAGTGGAGGTGCCTTAAATAATAAGTGTTTCCCAGCCAATGACTGAAGAAACTTTAGGACAGCACGCGCTGTCACACTTAGAAGGAGGGAGCGTGTGCATGCCCTAAGCACCGTGTCCAGGGAGCTGCAAGCCATGTGCAGACCCAGGACAGCAGCCAGAGGTGGAGGAAGTGCGGGACAGGGGCTGCGGCACTGAGTGAGTGGGCTGCCTTGCCAGAGAGGGGAGAAGCGTGCAGGTATGCCAGTGCTACAGTACCCACTTCTTTACGCCCCTTCTTTTTCAAGACCCCAAGAAATCTCTCCAGGAGGAGGGGGCATGGATGTTCTCCCTGAGCTCCCACAACCTCTTCTCAGGACTAAATGTCTACCAATCTCCAAAAAAAACATTTTTCCTCTTATCCTCTTGGTGGTCAGAATATTCTTTACCTTGAAAACGTCTTCAGAGCTGACTGGAGCAGGAGTGGTACCTAGATTTTCGAAGAAGGGACTGATGATAACCGGCTTGAGGAGAGACATGTGAAATTAATTGGGAATCCATAAAGAGGTAGGTAGCTTGAGCTTGTAGGCTACAAGAATTATCTGTTTGAGAACCTGGAACGGGTCAATGAAGCAAGAACTGAATTTATATGAGGGTAGCTTGAGACAAACATACCTTGAAGACAGCCAAACTTTGTCCCCAGACTGAAACAGAGGCAGGTCTAGACATCTCTTCTCTATGTGTTTCTTCATCCATTCAGAAAAATATTCAGAATTGAAATTCCTCAGTGGTTGATACCTTTTAATGGCTAACTGAAAAGATGGTAACAAATTGCAAGTTTTCGAGACTACTCAGGTCTTTTCATCAGGCATAGATTAAAAGAAATTCTGAAGAATCACATATTTATGCCCAACACCTCACAGAAAAACGCCATAGATAAGACAGGTGACATGAAGCAGAATTACCCTTAGGCCACATTCACACGTTCCTTTTTATCCTGCGGGTTCTCCCGCAGCGGATTTGATAAATCTGCAGGGCAAACCCGCTGCGGTTATCCCTGCAGATTTATCGCGGTTTGTCCTGCGGGTTCCGCTGTGGGATTTTACCCCTACTATTGATGCTGCATATGCAGCAATATGCAGCATCAATAGTAATGTTAAAAATAATAAAGGTCCAGGTCGCATAGCAAACCTGAGACCGGATGGCCGCGTGCAGCGCTGAGACTTCAGAGGTGAGTATAACATTATTTTTTATTTTAATTCTTTTTTTTTAACACAAATATGGTTCCCGGGGCCTGGAGGAGAGTCTCCTCTCCTCCACCCCGGGTACCACCCGCACATTATCCGCATTACTTCCCGCATGGTGAGCACAGCCCCATGCGGGAAGTAAGCGGATCAATGCATTTCTATGGGTGCTGAATCGCTGCGATTCTGCACAAAGAAGTGACATGGTCCTTCTTTTTTTCCGCAGCAATTCAGCGCGGTTTCTGTTTTCCATAGGGTAACATTGTACTGTACCCTGCATGGAAAACAGCTGCGGACCCGCAGCGGCAAAATCGCCGCGGTTCCGCAGTAAAAACCGCATAGTGTGAACATGGCCTTATGTGAGTGATAAACAGTCATGTCCATAAATATTGGACCAGTTCATAGATAGGGAATGTTTTATTGTCCTCTGATTGGGGTCTGGTTCTGTTATGATGACCCCACATGGTCTGAGGGGCTAAGTCCTTAGTTGATGTAAAAATACATAAATCCATGCGACACATTCATTCTTGCACTGAGAGTGTCAAAGGTCACCATCAGCTTATATTCCCATACTCTTCTGTCTCTCTGAGATTTGAAGTTACATTTTAATACAAGTAATTTCATGTCCATAATGTTATGATTGGGGAGACAAAAATGTATTGCCAAGGGAGAAAACACTAAAATGTGTAGAGGAGGTCCCAGAAAATGTCACTCACCATTTCTTGGAAGACTACAGGGGCATTACAGAGCCCAAACGCCATTACACAATACTCATAATGGCTGTTGTGGGTGCTAAGGGCCGTCTTCCAATTGTCCCACTGGTGTATTCAGATCTGGTTATATGCCCCTCAAAAGGATGAGTTTCATGAAGACTCTGGAACCTTTGAGATGATCAAACAACTCAGAAATGAGGGCCAGGATATTTATTCTTGATTGTCGTCTGGTTGAGTCCGCTATAATCGACACAGGGTGGAAGTGGGCCATCATTTTTCCTTATAAAAGAAGAATAATGCTTCAGCCAGGGAGGATGACTTGCGTATAAATCCCCTGGCAAGATTTTCTTTGATATACTCAGGCATGGCTCGGTCTCAGCCTGGGAAAGGTGGTAGATACAGCCTCATGGAGGAGGAGAGCCTGGACAAATGTCGATAGAGAAGTCATACGGCCTGTGTGGTGGTAGCATCTCAGCCTCCTTTATGTTGAACACATCAGTGTATGTCCAATAAGCAGAAGGAAAGCCAGGTAAGTTTGATAGAGTAGCCAGAGGTCAAGCAGGATGAATTGGAGCTAGACATCTCCCGTGGCACTCGACCCCAATTAAGTAATTCTCTTGATTTTCAATCTAAGAAAGGCTTATGTTTTCAAAGCCATGGCAGACCTAGAAGCAGAGGATGAGACAAAGATTCCTTTCTAAACTCCACAGGCTCAGTAACGGAAAGGGCCTGACTTTGAAAGAGTTCTCTCATCCACAGATGATACCGCCAAAGGATTCTTCATATGTTGGATCGGGATATTATACTGCTCCACAATATTCTGTTCTGTTGATTGAAATTTCCTGCAGAACCAGAGTCCAGGTAGGGCAATTCAGTGAAATTGATATCACCACAGGAAATTGATACTGAGAGAGTCAAGGGAGAAGTAGAGTAATCCTTGCCCAGGGCAACCTCCCCAATGGCCCCCAGGCTTTGGAATTTCCCAGTTTTTAAGGACAGGAACTGTTAGCAGCGGGTTAATCAGCATGATGTCCACAACGAGCAATAGAGAATGCTCATTTATTAAGAATCAAGAACATCCAGCTTACAACATGAGAACAGGATCAATCTGGTTTCTGAGAGAGAGCTGCTGTGACCTTCAGCTTCAGCTGCACACACCAGAATGTGCTCAGAAAGAAAAAGGGGAGGAGGAACATCCTGTCTGTAAATGAGGACTCTTTTTTTTTTTTAACTTTGTTGACATGTGAACAATATGCATGCAGATATATAAATCACATCATATTAAACAAACAATAGTTGTTGCAATACATACAGATCAATATGCATTAGGCCAACAGGAACAGATTAAATGTTCAAGACTCCTTTGAAACACCTCCCTTTGGTCTGACTATCCTTCTAACGCTGCTAGGTCTGCAGCACCTGGTCAATCTGCATAAGCTTAGAGGAAGGTGTCAAAGTTGAGGTCTGCGGCTTGATCTCCCTGTGAGACAGGTGCGGATGCAGACGTAGATGTCAGCGTATCCAAGTGGGTGGTCACTGTCCGCAGGCAAGCAAATATTTTATCCTGCTGGTCTTTCTGGAAGGAAACTTCCTGGTACATGTCTGAGACAGAGGAAGCTTGGGGCCCAATGGATTTCATGACCTGAGTAAACTGTAACAGGGGTGATGTAACCACTGCGCTCTGATCCGGCGAGAGCCTGGAGGGGCATGACTAAGCAAACACCTGACTTTTTGCTAGCGTCCCAGATGGTGAGGTTAGACTTGGCACCAGATAGACCCTAGGCACTGCTCCAGGACAGATCTCGGATGTGCTGTAGCTTACCCCCAAAGGGGCAGGTACATAGATGGAACGACCAAGACTAGATGGACTTGATAAGTACAGGCAGGCATGACAGGAATACTGGAAGACATGGCAGGTGTAGACAGTTACAGCTAGTATACAGACTGGCAGGTGCAGGCAGGTACAGCCGGTATACAGACTGGCATGGCATGTTCAGGGAGATATGGCTGGTATACAGACTGGCATGGCTGATGTACAGGCAGACTGGTGCAGGCAGACACGGCTGATATTGCACACCAATAGAGAAACTATGAAGACACTGGATCACGTAGTAAGTGTATAAAAACCACAACTTTTATTATAAACAATCTAAAATACAAATAGATAACATGACATACTGGTGAAGTGTTATAATAAACAAATGCAGGATCAGAGCAGAAGCTACAGACTGATAGCACCCCTACTTAACGGCACATGTCAAATATCAAATACCGTACAATCCACATAGTCAAGATATACTGGCCGTTCCCTGATATAACTACATGTAAGGCAGGACCCCAGTGTGCGTGTAACTGCACTCCAATAATGTCTCCTAGTAAGTGCGGACACAAACAATAATATGATGGGTAACAGTTAGGAGTAATATCTACCTGCGGTCATGCTTGGACCAGGGAGAGAGGGGTCACACAGACTGAGCGCACCTCGACGCGCGTTTCGCTACGACAGCAGCTTCGTCAGGAGGATCACGGCTGATATACAGGCAGGCTAGTGCAGGTGGATATGACTGATATACAGGCAGGTCGGAGCTGGTGGTCATGGCTGGAATACAGGGATATAAGGCATATATGAGAAGACAGGTACAGGAGAGGTAAACTGACTGGTGGGTACTGGGGAACTGACAACTAGCAAGCACGCAGAAAACTTACTTTACACGTTGCTCAGGCACCTCCATTCAGGTAGCGGTGCCAAAAATAATAAGTGTCTCCAAGCCATTTGCTGGGGACAGTTTAGGATGGCGTATGCTGTCCCTTCAAAAAGGAGTTAGAGCGCAAGCGCCCTAAGTTCAGTGTGCTGACCCCAGTTCCTGGAAGAGGAGTAAGTGAGGGACTGGGGCTGCAGCGGTGAGTGAGTCGGCATCCCTGCTAGGGGAGAGAAGAAGAGTGCAGGAATGCCGCCACTACAGTACATAAGGGAGGACAATGCAGCAGTTATAGTATAAAAGATAGTGATGACAGTGTGGAGGCAAGTATATACAGTGGCATGTAAAAGTTTGGGCACCCCTGGTCAAAATTACAGCTATTGTGAATAGTTAAGTAAGTAGTTAAGTAAGTGGAAAATGAATGATTTCTAAAAGGGTTAAAGTTAAAGATGACACATTTCTTTTGTATTTTAGGCAAAAAAATATAAATATATTGTGATTTCTTACATTTTAAAAATTACGTAAAGGAAAGTGGGCCGATGCAAAACTTTGGGCAACCTACATAGTTAGTACCTAATAGCACCCCTTTTTTGCAAATATCACAGTTTGTATACGCTTTTTGTAGCGAGCTAAGAGTCTTTCAAATCTTGTTTCAGGGATTTTCATCTATTCTTTGGAAAATTCTTCCAGTTCTGTAAGATTTCTGGATTGTCTTGCATATATTGCTATTTTGAGGTCTAGCCAGAGATTTTCAATGATGTTCAGATCAGGGGACTGTAAGGTCACTTTCACACATCAGTTTTTTGCCGTCAGTCACAATGGCTCGACGGATCGATCGCAGATTGTGAAAAATTGATGCGACGGATCTGTTTTTTAGACGGATCCAACTAGCAGATCTGGCTAATTGGATTGGAGCATGCTTAGTTAAAAAAAACGGAATCCGTCGTCGGATACTGTCATTTGATAGATCCGGCGCCATAGGCTTCCATTCTAGCAAACGACGGACGGTGACAGATCCGTCGCTGTCCATTTTTTCGACATACACAAAAAAATGTTACTTTGTCCGTTGTCTCCGGCCACCAGACAAGCAATTTTCGATGGATCCGGCGAACCACGGATGAAACGTGAGGCCATCCATCGCAATCCATTGATAATACAAGTCTATGAGTCTATTTTTTTCAAAATTCCACGGATTGCGACCGATAGCAAAAAACTGATGTGTGAAAGGGGCCTTAGGGTCATTGTAAAACCTTCAGCTTGTGCCTTTTTGAGGTAGTCTATTGTGAATTTTGACGTGTGTTTACGATCATTATCCATTTGTAGAAGCCACTCTGTTTTCAACTTTAGCTTTTTTTTACAGATGGTTTTATGTTTGCATCAAGAATTTGTTGAAATTTCATTGAATCCATTCGTTTCTCTACCCATGAAATGTTCCCCGTGTCATTGGCTGCAACACAACCCCAAAGCATGATTGATCAACGCCCATGCTGAATGGTTGGTGGGATGGTCTTTTCCTGAAATTCTGTGCCCTTTTTTCTCCACACATACCTTTGATCACTGTGGCCAAAGAGTTCTATTTTGTTCAGACCTTATCTTGACCTCCACTGTTCCTGTCAACTGAATTTCTTAATTACATTTCGAACTGAGGAAAGGGCAACTTGAAAATGCTTTGCTATCTTCTAGCTTTCTGCTGATTTGTGGGCCACTACCAGTTTCATTTTAGTACTAGACAGCTGCCTAGAAGAACCCATGGCTGCTTTTTATTGCCACGAGGTTACAGGAGGCTGGGTTTTTATAGAGCTGGAAAATCACCTGGCCTCTCCTCATGATAGTGAATAGGGTTGAGCGAAACGGGTCGGCCAGATTCAGAAGTCGCCGACTTTTGGCAAAGTCGGGTTTCATGAAACCCGACCCGACCCCTGTGTGGGGTCGGCCATGAGGTCGGCGATCTTCTGATCTGGAATCGGAATTCCGATACCAAATTCCGATATGTTTAAGATATCAGGAATCGGTATTGGAATTCATATTTAAGTGTAAAATAAAGAATAAATATAAAAGCATATTGATATACTCACCCTCGGACACGCCCTGGTTCTCACCGGCAGCCTTCCTTCCCAAGAATGAGCGCCTGAAGGGCCTTCGATGACGTCGTGGCTTGTGATTGGTCGCGTGAGCGGTCACATGGGCGGTCACGCGACCAATCACAAGCCGTGACGTCATCTAAGGTCCTTCAGGCGCTAATTCTTAGGAAGGAAGCGTCCGAGGGCGCGTCCGAGGGTGAGTATATTCCTAATAGGTATATACTCACCCTCGGACGCGCCCTGGTTCTAACCCGCAGCCTTCCTTCCTAAGAATCAGCGCCTGAAGGACCTTAGATGACGTCGCGGCTTGTGATTGGTCACGTGACGCCCATGTGACCGCTCACGCGACCAATCACAAGCCGCGACGTCATCGAAGGTCCTTCAGGCGCTCATTCTTAGGAAGGAAGGCTGCCGGTGAGAACCAGGGCGCATACGAGGGTAAGTATATCAATATTTTTTATTTTGATTCTTTATTTTACACTTAAATATGGATCCCAGGGCCTGAAGGAGAGTTTCCTCTCCTTCAGACCCTGGGAACCATTAGAAACCCAATGCACTACATTGGGTTTCGTGTTTCGGCCGACCCCGACCCCGACTTTTCTATAGGATCGGCCGATTTCACTCGACCCGACTTTTGAAAAAGTCGGGTTTTGTGAAACCCGACCCGATCCTATAAAAAGAAAAGTCGCTCAACCCTAATAGTGAACAAGTCATAACCATACGAGTCTAAATAAGAGTTGGAATGTGCTGCAGAAGACAGTTAAAGAGGGAAGTCTGAAGAGACTAGCTGTGGCTGTGAAAAGTCACCCTGCCATCAGGACCTGATGAAGAAAGGTTCAATAACTCTAATCATAGAAGATGCCACTTTTGAAGTACCTTGATCAAAGGATACATTCACACAGGCCAATCACAGCCATTAAATGACCATTGACCAATTGTATGAAGCGCTTTAGGAAGGCCACCGTAATTTATTGTATACGGAATGATTGTTACGATTGTTCTGTGGGCATGGAATAGAATTGTTATAAGCAGCACATGTCCTGTTTACACAGAATGATCTGCTGCCAAGAGCAATGATATTTACTGTGAGCAAGCTCCAAAATCATTTTACCCAATGAATGAACATTTTGTTCGTGGATTGGGTGATTCATAGCTTGTTTACATAGGCTGATAATTGGGAACCTATTTTTGGCCAGTGTAAATATTTAAAAACGAATATTTTTGGGGGGGAGATTTGTTTATGTGTTGTGATCCTTTAATTCTGAGCAGATCAGAGGAGCCCTGGGTCCTGAGACCTCCACTAATCGCTCAAAGGACAATTAAAAAGAGCACAGTTCAAGAGACAGGCGCACAAACACATAGCATAGTATGGATACAGCAGAAAGTCAAAACCTCTTGTCTCCTGAGCTGCACACCAATCTGCTGAGAATTAAAGAGCCGAAAACACACAAGATATCTCCCAAAGGTTAAGTTACTTTTTAAACATTTGTTTGCACTACTGCCTACTAGTGAAGAGCGAGCACTAAAATGCTCGGGCAAGGGCGTACCCAGGATCAAAACTAGGGGGGGGGGGGGGGGCAAGCCAGGGTTGTGCTTTTTACTCACCTCTCTCGTCGGGTTTCCATGGTGATTGCTCCTTATCCCAGCACCGTAGGACCTGGCACAGGATCTTAAACAGCACCATGTGACCGTGCGACGTCACCGGTCACATGGTGCTTCCGGGTCCCAGAGCCCGCGCTCGCTGCGGTGCACGTGGGGGATTAGAAGACACCAGTGGTCACCGGGGGGTGCCCTAAGAGGTAAGTATAAAGCGCAGGAATAATAATAATAATGATATTATTTTTTTTGCTTATAGGCAGGGGTGAACCTTGCCACACTGCTGCCTGAGTCGAACCTCAAAACGGCGCCCCCCACACAAACATATACAGCCCCCCATAGGGCTCCCATCTCATATACAGTCCCCCCATACATTACATGAGTGATAACTATTGTAAATTCTACAATAGGTCGTACATCAGACAGTATAGTCCTCCATAGGGTATTCTGGGCACCACATAGTGCTCCATACAGAATAATGAGCCCCATATATTGCTCCATACAGTATAATGAGCCCCATATATTGCTCCATACAGTATTATGGGCACCACATAGTCCTCCATACAGTATTGTGGGCACTGCATAGCACTCCATACAGAATAACATGCCCCATATATTGCTCCATACAGTATAATGAGCCCCATATAGTGCTCCATACAGTATTATGGGTACCACATAGTCCTCCATACAGTATTGTGGGCACCACATAGTGCTCCATACAGAATAACATGCCCCATGTAGTGCCCCATACAGTATAATGAGCCCCATATATTACCCCATACAGAATAATGAGCCCCATACAGTATTATGGACACCACATAGTGCTCCATACAGAATAACATGCCTCATATATTATTTAGATTGTGAGCCCCATAGGGGGCAGTGATGATGTGTGCAAAACTGTAAAGCGCTGCAGAATATGGTAGCGCTATATACAAATAAAGATTATTATTGCTCCATACAGAATAATGATTCCCATATATTGCTCCATGCAGTATAATGTGCCCCATATAATACTCCATACAGTATAAAGAGCCCCATACCTGTATATACATCATCACCAGCCCCAGCCCACTGAGCCCAGCACCTGTATATACATCATCACCAGCCCCAGCCCACTGAACCCAGCACCACCTGTATATATAATCACCAGCCCCAGCACCACCTCTATATATATTAGCCCAGCCATAGGCAGCTCCCAGCCCCTGTATATACATCAACCCAAGCCCCCAGCACCTGTATATGCATCAGACCAGCCAGCCCCTGTATATACTTCAGCCCAGTCACAGCCAGCCACCAGCCCCTGTATATACATCAGACCAGCCAGCCCCCAGCCCCTGTATATACATCAGCCCAGCCACAGCTAGACCCCAGCACCTGTATATACATCAGCCCAGCCAGCCCCCAGCCCCTGTATATACATCAGCCCAGCCAGCCCCCAGGCCCTGTATATACATAAGCCCAGCCAGCCCCTGTATACATATCAGACCAGCCAGCCCCTAGCCCCTGTATATACTTCAGCCCAACCAGCCCCCAGCCCCCAGCCCTTGTATATACATACATCAGACCAGCCACAGCCAGCCCCCAGCACCTGTATATACATCATCACCAGCCCCAGCCCACTGAACCCAGCACCACCTGTATATATAATCACCAGCCCCAGCACGCCCTGTATATATATTAGCCCAGCCAGGAGAGAGTACCCTGTCCGCGAGGGCTCACAGTCTACAGGGGATGGGTGAGGAAACACTAGGAGAGGGTAGAGCTGGTCGTGCGGTGGTTCAGTAGACTGAGGATCATTATAAGAAAGTGGGTCTCCCATAGAGTTTGCCTATGCATTGAATGCAAGGTCTGCCCTGCCCCAAAGTAACACACACCCCAATAAGCCTTTGAACCCACGTACTGGATGGCCACAGGAAAACCAAGTTCACATTATTCTTTTGGTACTGCCATACTGTTTTCCTATGCAGTGAATGTAAGGCCTGCCTTGCCACAAAGTTACACGCACCCCAATAACCCTTTGAAACCACGTACTGGATGGCAACATGAAACAAAAGTTCCCATTATTATTATTTTTTTTTTAAATACCATAACATTTTCCCATGAAGTGAATGCAAGGCCTGGCCCAAATTTGCATGCACCCCAATCGCCCTTGGAAGAAACACGGAGGAGGGCCTCATAAAAATATTTTCCCATTACAAAGGAGTGGGTCTCCTATACATTTTCCCCGGGGGGGGGGGGGCGGTACACATCAACATAGTGTGTACAATTTTTTTTTTTACAGGCATCATAAACACCCCGGAAAACAGTAACGTGGTTTCCTACACAGTTGCTGCTGTGAAGGTGCAGGGTTTTAGCAAAAATATGGTGGATGAGTGATCAGTAGTGTTGAGCGATACCGTCCGATACTTGAAAGTATCGGTATCGGATAGTATCGGCCGATACCCGAAAAGTATCGGATATCGCCGATACCGATATCCGATACCAATACAAGTCAATGGGACACCAAGTATCGGAAGGTATTCTCATGGTTCCCAGGGTCTGAAGGAGAGGAACCTCTCCTTCAGGCCCTGGGATCCATATTAATGTGTAAAATAAAGAATTAAAATAAAAAATATTGATATATTCACCTCTCCGGCGGCCCCTGGACATCACCGCGGGTAACCAGCAGGTTTCTTTGTTTAAAATGAGCGCGTTTAGGACCTGAGAATAACGTCGCGGCTTTTGATTGGTCGCATGCTGCTCATGTGACCGCCACGCGACCAATCAGAAGCCGTGACGTCATTCGCAGGTCCTAAATTCCTAGAATGAGGAGTTCAGTGCCTGAGAATGACGTCGCGGCTTGTGATTGGTCGCGTGGCGGTCACATGAGCGGCACGCGACCAATCAGAAGCCGCGACGTCATTCTCAGGTCCTAAACGCGCTCATTTTAAACAAAGAAGCCTGCCGGTTACCGGCGGTGATGTCCAGGGGCCGCCGGAGAGGTGAATATATCAATATTTTTTATTTTAATTCTTTATTTTACACATCACTATGGATCCGATACCGATTCCCGATACCACAAAAGTATCGGAACTCAGTATCGGAATTCCGATACCGCAAGTATCGGCCGATACCCGATACTTGCGGTATTGGAATGCTCAACACTAGTGATCCGGAAAATGGGCATGGTGACGGCAGGAATGGGAACGTACAGGATTAATAACAGTGGTGTCTATGGGAGGTATGAGATCCAGGATACAGCCTACAATGATTAGTCGTTTATCCGCCCACCACCAATTACCAGAATGCGTTTCATGCCCATCAGCAGATCGGTCTAACAGATGCACGTGTGAAGCTCGGCATAAAAGATGCCCGTAATAAATATGTTGCCAATGGCGCACGTGTCTGTATAAAGGGCAAAGTGCAACATGCTCGTGAGATGCTGAATTAGAGAAAGAGGATCAGTGATGGAGGAAAACCACACAAAATGATGGATGCTCCTGAGAAACTAAGCTTAAAGGGACACTGTCACCTGAATTTGGAGGGAACAATCTTCAACCATAGAGGCAGGGTTTTTGGGTGTTTGATTCACCCTTTCCTTACCCGCTGGCTGCATGCTGGCTGCAATATTGGAATGAAGTTCATTCTCTGTCCTCGATAGTACACGATTGGGCAAGGCAAGATTGCTTTGCGCAGGTGTGTACTATGGAGGACAGAGAATGAACTTCAATCCAATATTGCAGCCAGCATGCAGCCAGCGGGTAAGGAAAGGGTGAATCAAACACCCAAAAACCCCACCTCCATGGCTGAAGATTGTTCCCTCCAAATTCAGGTGACAGAGTCCTTTTAAAGAGAAGTGCACCGGCTGTAACTATCAACACACCCGTGGCACAAGCTTCTTCATCTTCACCAGGGCCGCCATCAGGACATTACTGCCCTTACTACTGTACGGGGCCAGGTGATGAGGAGCAAAAAGGGGGGCTTCTCCTCATCGGGCCCCTGGATGTTTTGTTCATCAAGGCTTCCGAACCCCCTATGCATAACAGCACTGTGGTGTTTTAAAGATACACCTACAGCATACCTCCCAACCGTCCCGGATCCAGCGGGACTGTCCTGATTTTGACAGTCAGCCCCGCGATCCCGGGCGGGACATTAATTGTCCCGCACTGGTTGGGAGGTATGTGAATCACCCGGTCGGTCAGCTGAGAGCTCCCTGCACCCGGCCAGCACAGCAGCACATAATGGCTGCTCTGTGCACAGGACCTGTGATGAGGTCACAGGATGGGAGGAGTTAGGGGTCACATGATCGGATTCGGGAGGAGGACCTCCGTGTACAAGACTTTGCTGGTTGCCATGGCGCCGGAGGAGGGTAAGGCAGCGTATGTGTGAGGTCAGGAGGTGTTTACAGGGTGGATGTAGCAGAGCCGGGTGTGTACGAGGTGTATGGAGCTGAGCCGTGTGTGTAAGGGGTGTACGGAGCCGTGTGCATGAGGTGTACGGAGCGCAGCCGCGTGTGTACGAGTTGTACGGAGCCGTGTGTACGAGGTGTACGGAGCCGTGTGCATGAGGTGTACGGAGCGCAGCCGCGTGTGTACGAGGTGTACGGAGCCGTGTGCATGAGGTGTACGGAGCGCAGCAGTGTGTGTACGAGGTGTACGGAGCCGTGTGCATGAGGTGTACGGAGCGCAGCCGCGTGTGTACGAGGTGTACGGAGCCGTGTGCATGAGGTGTACGGAGCGCAGCCGCGTGTGTACGAGGTGTACGGAGCCGTGTGTACGAGGTGTACGGAGCCGTGTGCATGAGGTGTACGGAGCGCAGCCGCGTGTGTACGAGGTGTACGGAGCCGTGTGCATGAGGTGTACGGAGCGCAGCCGTGTGTGTACGAGGTGTACGGAGCCGTGTGCATGAGGTGTACAGAGCGCAGCCGCGTGTGTACGAGGTGTACGGAGCCGTGTGCATGAGGTGTACGGAGCGCAGCCGCGTGTGTACGAGGTGTACGGAGCCGTGTGCATGAGGTGTACGGAGCGCAGCCGTGTGTGTACGAGGTGTACGGAGCCGTGTGCATGAGGTGTACAGAGCGCAGCCGCGTGTGTACGAGGTGTACGGAGCCGTGTGCATGAGGTGTACGGAGCGCAGCCGCGTGTGTACGAGGTGTACGGAGCAGAGCAGCATGTGAAAGGTGTACGGAGCGGAGCCGTGTGTGTAAGGGGTGTACAGAGCACAGCCGCGTGTGTACGAGGTGTACGGAGCACAGCCGCGTGTGTACGAGGTGTACGGAGCGCAGCCGCGTGTGTGCGAGGTGTACGGAGCGGAGCAGCGTGTGAAAGGTGTACGGAGCGGAGCCGTGTGTGTAAGGGGTGTACAGAGCACAGCCGCGTGTGTAGGAGGTGTACGGAGCACAGCCGCGTGTGTGCGACGTGTACGGAGCGGAGCAGTGTGTGAAAGGTGTACGGAGCGGAGTCGTGTACGAGGTGTACGGAGCCATGTGTATGAGGTGTACGGAGCACAGCCGCGTGTGTACAAGGTGTACGGAGCGGAGCAGCATGTGAAAGGTGTACAGAGCGGAGTCGTGTGTAAGAGGTGTATGGAGCACAGCCGCGTGTGTTACGAGGTGTACGGAGCACAGCCTCGTGTGTACGAGGTGTGCGGAGCGGAGCAGTGTGTGAAAGGTGTACGGAGCGGAGTCGTGTGTACGAGGTGTACGGAGCACAGCCGCGTGTGTACGAGGTGTACGGAGCGGAGTCGTGTGTAAGAGGTGTTCGGATGAGAGCAGAGTGTGAAAGGTGTATGGAGTGGAGCCACGTGTGTACGAGGTGTACAGAGCAGAGCCACGTGTGTACGAGGTGTGCGGAGCAGAGCCATGTGTGTGCAAGGTATACGGAGCGGAGCAGTGTGTGCAATGTGTATAGAGCGGAGCGGTGTGTGTACGAGGTGTACGGAGTAGTGCTGTGTGTGTACGAGATGTATGGAGAGGAGCCGTATGTGTATGAGGTGTACACAGCGGAGCCGTGTGTGTGCAAGGTATACGGAGTGGAGCAGCTTCTGCAATGTGTATGGAGCGGAGCGGTGTGTGTATGAGGTGTACGTAGTGCCATGTGTACGAGATGTATGGAGCGGAGCCGTATGTGTATGAGGTGTATGGAGCGGAGCCGTGTGTGTATGAGGTGTATGGAGCGGAGCTGAATGTGTACGAGGTGAACGGAACGGAGCCGTGTGTGTTTGAGATGTATGGAGTGGAGCCGTGTGTATGGAGCGGAGCCGTGTATGCAAAGTGTACAGAGCGCAGCCGCGTGTGTAGGAGTAGCTATGTGTGGCCATTATACGGTACGAAGTATCATGTGCGGCCAATATACAGTATGGAGCATCATGTGCGGCCAATATACAGTATGGAGCATCATGTGCGATCATTATACAGTATGGAGCATCATGTATGGCCATTATACAGTATTGAGCATCATGTGTGGCTATTATACAGTATGGAGCATCATGTGTGGCCGTTATACAGTATGTAGCATCATGTGTGGCCTTTATACAGTATGGAGCATCATGTGGGGCCATTATACAGTATTGAGCATCATGTGGGGTCATTATACAGTATGGAGCATCATGTGTGGCCATTATACAGTATAGAGCATCATGTGGGGTCATTATACAGTATTGAGCATCATGTGTGGCCATTATACAGTATGGAGCATCATGTGTGGCCGTTATACAGTATGTAGCATCATGTGTGGCCGTTATACAGTATGGAGCATCATGTGTGGCCATTATACAGTATTGAGCATCATGTGGGGTCATTATACAGTATGGAGCATCATGTGTGGCCATTATACAGTATAGAGCATCATGTGGGGTCATTATACAGTATTGAGCATCATGTGCGGCAATTATACAGTATGGAGCATTATGTGTGGCCGTTATACAGTATTGAGCATCATGTAGGGTCATTATACAGTATTGAGCATCATGTGCGGCCATTATACAGTATGGAGCATCATGTGTGGCCATTATACAGTATGGAGCACTGTGTGGCCATTATACAGTATGGAGCATCATGTGCGGCCATTATACAGTATGGAGCACTGTGTGGCCATTATACAGTATGGAGCATCATGTGTGGCCATTATACAGTATGGAGCATCATGTGTGGCCATTATACAGTATGGAGCACTGTGGCCATATTTTTTTGTTTATAATTATTCTTTATGAACAGTGTGATCAGCAGTGCTAAATGGATGTGGTTGAGATGTGGATATGGGTGTGACTAGTGAATGGGTGTGGTCAGAGGCGTGGTCTAAAATTTGCCGCAGCGCGCATTGCGCGCCGCTAACGTTGTCCCTCTTCCCCAGCTTCAAAAGTTGGGAGGTATGCCTACAGTGTTGTTAATGCATCCAGCGAAAGGAATATGGCACTGTACCTTTAAAAGCTGCGGCCAGCCCAGGTGCATCATGGTCCTGCCTGACGTCACACGCTGCTCCACTTCCTCACTCCAGAGCAGAGAATGAGCATCATGAGGTGTGTCACGCGGGGGCAGACTGCAGATGACGGACGCGCAGGGTGAGTCTCTCTGGGGATCCCATCTGCTGAGTTGCATCTAATCCTCTCCTATGTGATACTGATTGCTGAGCCATGTATCTAATCCTATTCTATGTGATACTGTCTGCTGAGCCGTGTATCTAATCCTATCCTGTGTGATACCATCTGCTGAGCTGTGTATCTAATCCTATCCTGTGTGATACTGACTGCTGAGCCGTGTATCTAATCCTATCCTGTGTGATACCATCTGCTGAGCTGTGTATCTAATCCTATCCTGTGTGATATTGTCTGCTGAGCCATGTATCTAATCCTATCCTGTGTGATACTGACTGCTGAGCCATGTATCTAATCCTATCCTGTGTGATATTGTCTGCTGAGCCATGTATCTAATCCTATCCTGTGTGATACTGACTGCTGAGCCATGTATCTAATCCTATCCTGTGTGATATTGTCTGCTGAGCCATGTATCTAATCCTATCCTGTGTGATACTGTCTGCTGAGCCATGTATCTAATCCTATCCTGTGTGATACCGTCTGCTGAGCCATGTATCTAATCTTATCCTGTGTGATACTGACTGCCGTGTATCTAATCCTGTCCTGTGCGATACTGACTGCTGAGCCGTGTATCTAATCCTATCCTGTGTGATACTGTCTGCTGAGCCGTGTATCTAATCCTATCCTGTGTGATACCATCTGCTGAGCTGTATATCTAATCCTATCCTGTGTGATACTGTCTGCTGAGCCGTGTATCTAATCCTATCCTGTGTGATACTGACTGCTGAGCTGTGTATCTAATCCTATCCTGTGTGATATTGTCTGCTGAGCCATGTATCTAATCCTATCCTGTGTGATACTGTCTGCTGAGCCATGTATCTAATCCTATCCTGTGTGATACCGTCTGCTGAGCCATGTATCTAATCTTATCCTGTGTGATACTGACTGCCGTGTATCTAATCCTGTCCTGTGCGATACTGACTGCTGAGCCGTGTATCTAATCCTATCCTGTGTGATACTGACTGCTGAGCCGTGTATCTAATCCTATCCTGTGTGATACGGACTGCTGAGCCGTGTATCTAATCTTATACAGTGTGATACTGACTACTGAGCCGTGTATCTAATCCTGTGTTTGTCTGCTGAGCTGTATCTAATCCTCCCTGTGTGATACTGTCTGCTGAGCTGTGTATCTAATCCTCTCCCGTGCGATCCCATGTGCTTAGATGTATCTCATTCTCCCCTGTGTGACCCCATAAGGTGGACACTGTGGTATAACCCGTTCTTGCTGTTTCAGGTTGGGTGGTCTTGGAGGTCGTCACTTCTTCTGTTCTGTTCTTCTGACTGGGGGCGGATGACAGAAGAGCAAGTGGAGGTGGAGGGCAGATCAGGCGGAGGGCGGGCGAGCAGGGGGAGTCTCTCCGGTCAGAAGAGGCTTCAGGTGGCTCACCGTGGCTGTGTCTGTACTGGTATCGTGTGGCTGATGAGGGAAGGCGAGTGGTGACTGGGGGCTGCATCCAACAGGGTCCAGGAGGAGGCTAGTGGGGGCTGCATCCAACAGGGTCCAGGAGGAGGCTAGTGGGGACTGGGGCCGCATCCAACAGGGTCGAGGAGGAGGCTAGTGGGGGCTGCTTCCAACAGGGTCCAGGAAAAGGCGAGTGGTGACTGGGGGCTGCATCCAACAGGGTCCAGGAGGAGGCTAGTGGGGACTGGGGGCCGCATCCAACAGGGTCCAGGGGGAAGCTAGAGGGGACTGGGGGCCGCATCCAACAGGGTCCAGGAGGAGGCTAGTGGGGGCTGCATCCAACAGGGTCCTGGAGGAGGCTAGTGGGGACTGGGGCTGCATTGAACAGAGTCCAGGGGGAGGTCAGTGGGGACTGGGGGCCGCATCCAACAGGGTCCAGGGGGAGGTCAGGGGGGACTGGGGGCCGCATCCAACAGGGTCCAGGAGGAGGCTAGTCGGGACTGGGGGCCGCATCCAACAGGGTCCAGGAGGAAGCTAGTGGGGACTGGGGCCACATCCAACAGGGTCCAGGGGGAGCCTAGTGGGGACTGGAGCTGCATCCAACAGGGTCCAGGGGGAAGCAAGAGGGGGCTGGGGGCCGCATCCAACAGGGTCCAGGAGGAGGCTAGTGGGGACTGGGGCTACATCCAACAGTGTCCAGGGGGAGGTCATTGGGGACTGGCGGCCGCATCCAACAGGGTCCAGGGGGAGGTCAGTGGGGACTGGGGGCTGCATCCAACAGGGTCCAGGAGGAGGCTAGTGGGGACTGGGGCTACATCCAACAGTGTCCAGGGGGAGGTCATTGGGGACTGGGGGCTGCATCCAACAGGGTCCAGGGGGAGGCTAGTGGGGACAGGGGCTACATCCAACAATGTCCAGGGGGAGGTCATTGGGGACTGGGGGCCGCATCCAACAGGGTCCAGGGGGAGGTCAGTGGGGACTGGGGGCCGCATCCAACAGGGTCCAGGAGGAGGCTAGTGGGGACTGGGGCTACATCCAACAGTGTCCAGGGGGAGGTCATTGGGGACTGGGGGCCGCATCCAACAGGGTTCAGGGGGAGGTCAGTGGGGACTGGGGGCCGCATCCAACAGGGTCCAGGAGGAGGCTAGTGGGGACTGGGGCTACATCCAACAGTGTCCAGGGGGAGGTCATTGGGGACTGGGCCGCATCCAACAGGGTCCAGGGGGAGGTCAGTGGGGACTGGGGCCGCATCCAACAGGGTCCAGGAGGAGGCTAGTGGGGACTGGGGGCCACATCCAACAGGGTCCAGGAGAAGGCTAGTGGGGGCTGCATCCAACAGGGTCCAGTAGGAGGCTAGTGGTGACTGGGGCCGCATCCAACAGGGTCCAGGGGGAAGCTAGAGGGGACTGTGGGCTGCATCCAACAGGGTCCAGGAGGAGGCTAGTGGGGGCTGCATCCAACAGGGTCCAGGAGGAGGCTAGTGGGGACTGGACGCCTCATCCAACAGGGTCCAGGGGTAGGCTAGTGGTGACTGGGGGCCGCATCCAACAGGGTCCAGGGGGAAGCTAGAAGGGACTGTGGGCTGCATCCAACAGGGTCCAGGAGGAGGCTAGTGGGGGCTGCATCCAACAGGGACCAGGAGGAGGCTAGTGGGGACTGGGGGCTGCATCCAACAGGGTCCAGGGGGGAGGTCAGTGGGGACTGGGGGCCGTATCCAACAGGGTCCAGGGGGAGGTCAGTGGGGACTGGGGGCCGCATCCAACAGGGTCCAGGGGGAAGCTAGAGGGGGCTGCATCCAACAGGGTCCAGTAGGAGGCTAGTGGGGGCTGCATCCAACAGGGTCCAGGGGGAGGTTAGTGGGGACTGGCGGCCTCATCCAACATGGTCCAGGGGAAGGTAAGTGGGGACTGGGGGCTGCATACAACAGGGTCCGGGGGGGGGCTAGTGGGGATTGGGGGCCGCATCCAACAGGGTCCAGGGGGAAGCTAGAGGGGACTGGGGGCCGCATTCGACAGGGTCCAGGAGAAGGCTATTGGGGCTGCATCCAACAGGGTCCAGGAGGAGGCTAGTGGGGACTGGGGCCGCATCCAACAGGGTCAAGGGGAGGATAGTGGGGACTGGGGCCGCATCCAACAGGGTCCAGGGGGAAGCTAGAGGGGACTGGGGGCTGCATCCAACAGGGTCCAGGAGGAGGCTAGTGGGGGCTGCATCCAACAGGGTCCAGGAGAAGGCTAGTGGGGACTGGGGGCCTCATCCAACAGGATCCCGGGGGAGGCTAGTGGGGACTGGGGGCCACATCCAACAGGGCCCAAGGGGAGGCTAGTGGGGACTGGGGGCTCCATCCAACAGGGTCCAGGGGGAGGATAGTGGGGACTGGGGGCTCCATCCAACAGGGTCCAGGGGAAGCTAGAGGGGACTGGGGGCCGCATCCAACAGGGTCCAGGGGGAGGTCAGGGGGGACTGGGGGCCGCATCCAACAGGGTCCAGGAGAAGGCTAGTGGGGGCTGCATCCAACAGGGTCCAGGAGGAAGCTAGTGGAGACTGGGGCCACATCCAACAGGGTCCAGGGGGAGGCTAGTGGGGACTGGAGCTGCATCCAACAGGGTCCAGGGGGAAGCTAGAGGGGACTGGGGGCCGCATCCAACAGGGTCCAGGAGGAGGCTAGTGGGGGCTGCATCCAACAGGGTCCAGGAGGAGGCTAGTGGGGACTGGGGCTACATCCAACAGTGTCCAGGGGGAGGTCATTGGGGACTGGGGGCCGCATCCAACAGGGTCCAGGGGGAGGTCAGTGGGGACTGGGGGCCGCATCCAACAGGGTCCAGGAGGAGGCTAGTGGGGACTGGGGCTACATCCAACAGTGTCCAGGGGGTGGTCATTGGGGACTGGGGGCTGCATTCAACAGGGTCCAGGGGGAGGCTAGTAGGGACAGGGGCTACATCCAACAGTGTCCAGGGGGAGGTCATTGGGGACTGGGGGCCGCATCCAACAGGGTCCAGGGGGAGGTCAGTGGGGACTGGGGGCCGCATCCAACAGGGTCCAGGAGGAGGCTAGTGGGGACTGGGGCTACATCCAACAGTGTCCAGGGGGAGGTCATTGGGGACTGGGCCGCATCCAACAGGGTCCAGGGGGAGGTCAGTGGGGACTGGGGCCGCATCCAACAGGGTCCAGGAGGAGGCTAGTGGGGACTGGGGGCCACACCCAACAGGGTCCAGGAGAAAGCTAGTGGGGGCTGCATCCAACAGGGTCCAGTATGAGGCTAGTGGGGACTGGGGCCGCATCCAACAGGGTCCAGGGGAAAGCTAGAGGGGACTGGGGGCTGCATCCAACAGGGTCCAGGAGAAGGGTAGTGGGGGCTGCATCCAACAGGGTCCAGTAGGAGGCTAGTGGGGACTGGGGCCGCATCCAACAGGGTCCAGGGGGAAGCTAGAGGGGACTGTGGGCTGCATCCAACAGGGTCCAGGAGGAGGCTAGTGGGGGCTGCATCCAACAGGGTCTAGGAGGAGGCTAGTGGGGACTGGAGGCCTCATCCAACAGGGTCCAGGGGTAGGCTAGTGGTGACTGGGGCCGCATCCAACAGGGTCCAGGGGGAAGCTAGAGGGGACTGTGGGCTGCATCCAACAGGGTCCAGGAGGAGGCTAGTGGGGGCTGCATCCAACAGGGACCAGGAGGAGGCTAGTGGGGACTGGGGGCTGCATCCAACAGGGTCCAGGGGGGAGGTCAGTGGGGACTGGGGGCCTTATCCAACAGGGTCCAGGGGGAGGTCAGTGGGGACTGGAGGCCGCATCCAACAGGGTCCAGGGGGAAGCTAGAGGGGACTGGGGGCTGCATCCAACAGGGTCCAGGAGGAGGCTAGTGAGGGCTGCATCCAACAGAGTCCAGGGGGAGGCTAGTGGGGACTGGCGGCCTCATCCAACAGGGTCCAGGGGAAGGTTAGCGGGGACTGGGGGCTGCATCCAACAGGGTCCGGGGGGGCTAGTGGGGATTGGGGGCCGCATCCAACAGGGTCCAGGGGGAAGCTAGAGGGGACTGGGGGCCGCATTCAACAGGGTCCAGGAGGAGGCTATTGGGGCTGCATCCAACAGGGTCCAGGAGGAGGCTAGTGAGGACTGGGGCCGCATCCAACAGGGTCAAAGGGGAGGATAGTGGGGACTGGGGCCGCATCCACTAGGGTCCAGGGGGAAGCTAGAGGGGACTGGGGGCTGCATCCAACAGGGTCCAGGAGGAGGCTAGTGGGGGCTACATCCAACAGGGTCCAGGAGAAGGCTAGTGGGGACTGGGGACCTCATCCAACAGGATCCCGGGGGAGGCTAGTGGGGACTGGGGGCCACATCCAACAGGGCCCAAGGGGAGGCTAGTGGGGACTAGGGGCTCCATCCAACAGGGTCCAGGGGGAGGATAGTGGGGACTGGGGGCTCCATCCAACAGGGTCCAGGGGAAACTAGAGGGGACTGGGGGCCGCATCCAACAGGGTCCAGGAGGAGGCTAGTGGGGACTGGGGGCTGCATCCAACAGGGTCCAGGGGGAGGTCAGTGGGGACTGGTGGTCGCATCCAACAGGGTCCAGGGGGAGGTTAGTGGGGACTGGGGGCCGCATCCAACAGGGTCCAGGAGGAGGCTAGTGGGGACTTGGGCCACATCCAACAGGGTCCAGGGGGAAGCTAGAGAGGACTGGGGGCTGCATCCAACTGGGGGCTGCATCCAACAGGGTCCAGGGGGAGGCTAGTGGAATGTATAAGCTACTGGATGATCCTGACCTGCTGCAAAATCAAATGCCCAATTATGTACTGGTATCGTGTGGCTGATGAGGGAAGGCGAGTGGTGACTGGGGGCTGCATCCAACAGGGTCCAGGAGGAGGCTAGTGGGGATTGGGGCCGCATCCAACAGGGTCCAGGAGGAGGCTAGTTGGGGCTGCATCCAACAGGGTCCAGGGGGAGGCTAGTGGAATGTATAAGCTACTGGATGATCCTGACCTGCTGCAAAATCAAATGCCCAATTATGTACTGGTATCGTGTGGCTGATGAGGGAAGGCGAGTGGTGACTGGGGGCTGCATCCAACAGGGTCCAGGAGGAGGCTAGTGGGGACTGGGGGCCGCATCCAACAGGGTCCAGGAGGAGGCTAGTGGGGACTTGGGCCACATCCAACAGGGTCCAGGGGGAAGCTAGAGAGGACTGGGGGCTGCATCCAACTGGGGGCTGCATCCAACAGGGTCCAGGGGGAGGCTAGTGGAATGTATAAGCTACTGGATGATCCTGACCTGCTGCAAAATCAAATGCCCAATTATGTACTGGTATCGTGTGGCTGATGAGGGAAGGCGAGTGGTGACTGGGGGCTGCATCCAACAGGGTCCAGGAGGAGGCTAGTGGGGATTGGGGCCGCATCCAACAGGGTCCAGGAGGAGGCTAGTGGGGGCTGCATCAAACAGGGTCCAGGGGGAGGCTAGTGGGGACTGGCGGCCTCATCCAACAGGGTCCAGGGGAAGGTTAGTGGGGACTGGGGGCTGCATCCAACAGGGTCCGGGGGGGGGCTAGTGGGGATTGGGGGCCGCATCCAACAGGGTCCAGGGGGAAGCTAGAGGGGACTGGGGGCCGCATTCAACAGGGTCCAGGAGAAGGCTATTGGGGCTGCATCCAACAGGGTCCAGGAGGAGGCTAGTGGGGACTGGGGCCGCATCCAACAGGGTCAAAGGGGAGGATAGTGGGGACTGGGGCCGCATCCAACAGGGTCCAGGGGGAAGCTAGAGGGGACTGGGGGCTGCATCCAACAGGGTCCAGGAGGAGGCTAGTGGGGGCTGCATCCAACAGGGTCTAGGAGAAGGCTAGTGGGGACTGGGCACCTCATCCAACAGGATCCCGGGGGAGGCTAGTGGGGACTGGGGGCCACATCCAACAGGGCCCAAGGGGAGGCTAGTGGGGACTGGGGGCTCCATCCAACAGGGTCCAGGGGGAGGATAGTGGGGACTGGGGGCTCCATCCAACAGGGTCCAGGGGAAGCTAGAGGGGACTGGGGGCCGCATCCAACAGGGTCCAGGGGGAGGTCAGGGGGGACTGGGGGCCGCATCCAACAGGGTCCAGGAGAAGGCTAGTGGGGGCTGCATCCAACAGGGTCCAGGAGGAAGCTAGTGGGGACTGGAGCCACATCCAACAGGGTCCAGGGGGAGGCTAGTGGGGACTGGAGCTGCATCCAACAGGGTCCAGGGGGAAGCTAGAGGGGACTGGGGGCCGCATCCAACAGGGTCCAGGAGGAGGCTAGTGGGGGCTGCATCCAACAGGGTCCAGGAGGAGGCTAGTGGGGACTGGGGCTACATCCAACAGTGTCCAGGGGGAGGTCATTGGGGACTGGGGGCCGCATCCAACAGGGTCCAGGGGGAGGTCAGTGGGGACTGGGGGCCGCATCCAACAGGGTCCAGGAGGAGGCTAGTGGGGACTGGGGCTACATCCAACAGTGTCCAGGGGGTGGTCATTGGGGACTGGGGGCTGCATCCAACAGGGTCCAGGGGGAGGCTAGTGGGGACTGGGGCTACATCCAACAGTGTCCAGGGGGAGGTCATTGGGGACTGGGGGCCGCATCCAACAGGGTCCAGGGGGAGGTCAGTGGGGACTGGGGGCCGCATCCAACAGGGTCCAGGAGGAGGCTAGTGGGGACTGAGGCTACATCCAACAGTGTCCATGGGGAGGTCATTGGGGACTGGGCCGCATCCAACAGGGTCCAGGGGGAGGTCAGTGGGACTGGGGCCGCATCCAACAGGGTCCAGGAGGAGGCTAGTGGGGACTAGGGGCCACATCCAACAGGGTCCAGGAGAAAGCTAGTGGGGGCTGCATCCAACAGGGTCCAGTATGAGGCTAGTGGGGACTGGGGCCGCATCCAACAGGGTCCAGGGGGAAGCTAGAGGGGACTGGGGGCCGCATCCAACAGGGTCCAGGAGAAGGCTAGTGGGGGCTGCATCCAACAGGGTCCAGTAGGAGGCTAGTGGGGACTGGGGCCGCATCAACAGGGTCCAGGGGGAAGCTAGAGGGGATTGTGGGCTGCATCCAACAGGGTCCAGGAGGAGGCTAGTGGGGGCTGCATCCAACAGGGTCTAGGAGGAGGCTAGTGGGGACTGGAGGCCTCATCCAACAGGGTCCAGGGGTAGGCTAGTGGTGACTGGGGCCGCATCCAACAGGGTCCAGGGGGAAGCTAGAGGGGACTGTGGGCTGCATCCAACAGGGTCCAGGAGGAGGCTAGTGGGGGCTGCATCCAACAGGGACCAGGAGGAGGCTAGTGGGGACTGGGGGCTGCATCCAATAGGGTCCAGGGGGGAGGTCAGTGGGGACTGGGGGCCTTATCCAACAGGGTCCAGGGGGAGGTCAGTGGGGACTGGAGGCCGCATCCAACAGGGTCCAGGGGGAAGCTAGAGGGGACTGGGGGCTGCATCCAACAGGGTCCAGGAGGAGGCTAGTGAGGGCTGCATCCAACAGAGTCCAGGGGGAGGCTAGTGGGGACTGGCGGCCTCATCCAACAGGGTCCAGGGGAAGGTTAGCGGGGACTGGGGGCTGCATCCAACAGGGTCCGGGGGGCTAGTGGGGATTGGGGGCCGCATCCAACAGGGTCCAGGGGGAAGCTAGAGGGTACTGGGGGCCGCATTCAACAGGGTCCAGGAGGAGGCTATTGGGGCTGCATCCAACAGGGTCCAGGAGGAGGCTAGTGGGGACTGGGGCCGCATCCAACAGGGTCAAAGGGGAGGATAGTGGGGACTGGGGCCGCATCCAACAGGGTCCAGGGGGAAGCTAGAGGGGACTGGGGGCTGCATCCAACAGGGTCCAGGAGGAGGCTAGTGGGGGCTACATCCAACAGGGTCCAGGAGAAGGCTAGTGGGGACTGGGGACCTCATCCAACAGGATCCCAGGGGGAGGCTAGTGGGGACTGGGGGCCACATCCAACAGGGCCCAAGGGGAGGCTAGTGGGGACTGGGGGCTCCATCCAACAGGGTCCAGGGGAAGCTAGAGGGGACTGGGGGCCGCATCCAACAGGGTCCAGGAGGAGGCTAGTGGGGACTGGGGGCTGCATCCAACAGGGTCCAGGGGGAGGTCAGTGGGGACTGGTGGTCGCATCTAACAGGGTCCAGGGGGAGGTTAGTGGGGACTGGGGGCCGCATCCAACAGGGTCCAGGAGGAGGCTAGTGGGGACTTGGGCCGCATCCAACAGGGTCCAGGGGGAAGCTAGAGAGGACTGGGGGCTGCATCCAACTGGGGGCTGCATCCAGTAGGGTCCAGGGGGAGGCTAGTGGAATGTATAAGCTACTGGATGATCCTGACCTGCTGCAAAATCAAATGCCCAATTATGTACTGGTATCGTGTGGCTGATGAGGGAAGGCGAGTGGTGACTGGGGGCTGCATCCAACAGGGTCCAGGAGGAGGCTAGTGGGGATTGGGGCCGCATCCAACAGGGTCCAGGAGGAGGCTAGTGGGGGCTGCATCCAACAGGGTCCAGGATGAGGCTAGTGGGGACTGGGGCCGCATCCAACAGGGTCCAGGGGGAAGCTAGAGGGGACTGGGGGCTGCATCCAACAGGGTCCAGGAGGAGGCTAGTGGGGATTGGGGCCGCATCCAACAGGGTCCAGGAGGAGGCTAGTGGGGGCTGCATCCAACAGGGTCCAGGAGGAGGCTAGTGGGGACTGGGGCCGCATCCAACAGGGTCCAGGGGGAGGGTAGAGGGGACTTGGGGCTGCATCCAACAGGGTCCAGGAGGAGGCTAGTGGGGATTGGGGCCGCATCCAACAGGGTCCAGGAGGAGGCTAGTGGGGGCTGCATCCAACATGGTCCAGGAGGAGGCTAGTGGGGACTGGGGCCGCATCCAACAGGGTCCAGGGGGAGGCTAGAGGGGACTGTGGGCTGCATCCAACAGGGTCCAGGAGGAAGCTAGTGGGGGCTGCATCCAACAGGATCCAGGAGCAGGCTAGTGAGGAATGGGGGCCTCATCCAACAGGGTCCAAGGGGAGGCTAGTGAGGACTGGGGGCCACATCCAACAGGGCCCAGGGGGAGGCTAGTGGGGACTGGGGGCAGCATTCAACAGGGTCCAGGAGGAGGCTAGTGGGGGCTGCATCCAACAGGGTCCAAGAGGAGGCTAGTGGGGGCTGCATCCAACAGGGTCCAGGAGGAGGCTAGTGGGGGCTGCATCCAACAGGGTCCAGGAGAAGGCTAGTGGGGACTGGGGACCTCATCCAACAGGATCCCAGGGGGAGGCTAGTGGGGACTGGGGGCCACATCCAACAGGGCCCAAGGGGAGGCTAGTGGGGACTGGGGGCTCCATCCAACAGGGTCCAGGGGAAGCTAGAGGGGACTGGGGGCCGCATCCAACAGGGTCCAGGAGGAGGCTAGTGGGGACTGGGGGCTGCATCCAACAGGGTCCAGGGGGAGGTCAGTGGGGACTGGTGGTCGCATCCAACAGGGTCCAGGGGGAGGTTAGTGGGGACTGGGGGCCGCATCCAACAGGGTCCAGGAGGAGGCTAGTGGGGACTTGGGCCGCATCCAACAGGGTCCAGGGGGAAGCTAGAGAGGACTGGGGGCTGCATCCAAATGGGGGCTGCATCCAGTAGGGTCCAGGGGGAGGCTAGTGGAATGTATAAGCTACTGGATGATCCTGACCTGCTGCAAAATCAAATGCCCAATTATGTACTGGTATCGTGTGGCTGATGAGGGAAGGCGAGTGGTGACTGGGGGCTGCATCCAACAGGGTCCAGGAGGAGGCTAGTGGGGATTGGGGCCGCATCCAACAGGGTCCAGGAGGAGGCTAGTGGGGGCTGCATCCAACAGGGTCCAGGAGGAGGCTAGTGGGGACTGGGGCCGCATCCAACAGGGTCCAGGGGGAAGCTAGAGGGGACTGGGGGCTGCATCCAACAGGGTCCAGGAGGAGGCTAGTGGGGATTGGGGCCGCATCCAACAGGGTCCAGGAGGAGGCTAGTGGGGGCTGCATCCAACAGGGTCCAGGAGGAGGCTAGTGGGGACTGGGGCCGCATCCAACAGGGTCCAGGGGGAGGGTAGAGGGGACTGGGGGCTGCATCCAACAGGGTCCAGGAGGAGGCTAGTGGGGATTGGGGCCGCATCCAACAGGGTCCAGGAGGAGGCTAGTGGGGGCTGCATCCAACATGGTCCAGGAGGAGGCTAGTGGGGACTGGGGCCGCATCCAACAGGGTCCAGGGGGAGGCTAGAGGGGACTGTGGGCTGCATCCAACAGGGTCCAGGAGGAAGCTAGTGGGGGCTGCATCCAACAGGATCCAGGAGCAGGCTAGTGAGGAATGGGGGCCTCATCCAACAGGGTCCAAGGGGAGGCTAGTGAGGACTGGGGGCCACATCCAACAGGGCCCAGGGGGAGGCTAGTGGGGACTGGGGGCAGCATTCAACAGGGTCCAGGAGGAGGCTAGTGGGGGCTGCATCCAACAGGGTCCAGGAGGAGGCTAGTGGGGGCTGCATCCAACAGGGTCCAGGAGAAGCGGCCGGAGCCGCCGCGTGAAGACCAGAAGAGGACGTCATGGAATGAAGATGGGAGGCGCCGGAGCAGAACTGAGACACCCATTTGACCTGACCGCAGCGGGACCGCCCCTGGGTAAGTATAATCTAACCTCTTTTTCTCCTCTTTCAGGATACATCGGGGCTTATCTACAGCATTACAGAATGCTGTAGATAAGCCCCTGATGATGGTGAGCTTACCTCACCATCGATTTTGGGTGTGACAGGTTCCCTTTAAATGTCTTCAATAATCTGTTTCAACTTAAAAGATAATATTGGTTGTTTGGTAGCATTCAATTTAGTGTCACCTATGCATTATACGAGTACTTTTGATATCACTTGACTCCCCACCTTTGATCCATAAATACTGTTTATATTCCTCCCACGGTGTATGTATGCAAATCTGCTCGGTCCTGTCCGATGGGTGGGGCTTATTATCCATCTCCACACCCCCTCCTCGGGTTGCTGAAGTGGTGGATTCCGCGTCGTATACAGGACTCACAGCAACCTAAGCTTTGTTCTATATTTCACCCCACTCCATCTGTCCGGATGGATAATTCTGCCTAAACATCACTTAAGAGCATGTGATCAGGATATAGTCTGATCAACTTCTAGTACCGTCGCAATATCGAGCTGTTCACACTTAAGTTGAGTGCCAGGTTCTCTTTGTATTTATTGCACATGGTGTGGGAACCTACCTGTACACCTTTTCAGTATTGCTCACGTTTATTTGCTCCACGGAGATTCCCTTTAACATCTGGATTCCTACAAATGAATCTCAAGACCTTCATATTCCAGTAAATGGGGGGTGGGGTGATTACTAAGTGTCCACCGACTGTGTTCTAAAGAAATAATTTTTTTATGACTAATGTTCCACACTGTAAAAACGCCATCCAGAATTGTTCAATCGTAGGCCATACTCGTTGCCCTGCGACTGAAGCATTTTGTGGTATCTGTGATCTGAACACAGAGAAATGCTGAAGGGAAATAAATCACGTTAAGGAGGATATTGCGGATATTGATGCGGATCCACAGCGTTTTTGGACATGCGGAATTGCATCAAATCCGCAGTGTAGTGCACTACCAATATTATTCTATGTGAAATGAAGAAATGGTGTGCACTTGCTGCGGAAAAATCAGCGCAGATTTGCAGCGTTTTATTTTAAGCAGCATGTCACTTCTTTTTGCAGATCTGCAGCGTTTCTGCACCCATTGGCTTCCATTGAGTCAGGCACATCCACAGCAAAACCGCAGGTGTAAAAAAGATCTGCTGATTTGCTGTGGGTGCAAGAAACGCTGCAGATCGGGAGGAGGGAAGTGTGTGGGTGGAGACTATGTGAATGTCTGTGTGCAGGGGTCTGCATGTATTTGTGTGTGCGGGTCTGTGTGTGTCTCTGTGTGTAGCGCATGTGTGTGTGTCCCTGTGTGTGTGCGGGTCTGTGTAAGCAGCCATTGTCTGATGGGACTACTGCTCCCATTCGGCTATGAATGCTCACAGTGACAGCTAGCTGATGATGGGAAAGTAGTCCCATCAGAAAATGCATGTGTTCACTAGTAAAAAAAAAAAAAAACACATACAGAACATACAGCAGACATACAAGACATATATTACAGACAGTAAATACAACATATAACATAAAGTACATACTCACCAATCACCTAGTCCCCGAAGCCCTTGATCTCCTGTAATAAAAATAACATAATAAACCAACCTATACATAACTTTCTGCCGTAGTCCAGTTAATAACGAGTGTCCCACAACAATCTCCCGTGTAGAACAGTGACATCGGGCGATGTCAGGGCTCTACAGGGCCTCTGCGAAGAAGTGACAGGCAGAGGTAATTCTCCGCCATGTATCCCTCTGCCGCTGTTGGGAGAGAGGTCACTAGAGTTCATTTTCTCACCGGCAGCGCTGTGTGAGAAAATTTCCCTGCAGCATTGCCATAAAGTGAGCCTGAACTCAGGTAACCTCTTCAGTGATGCACTACAGGAGCCATTATCTCCTGTCAGTGCATCGTGGGAGGCCCTATAGAGCAGTGACATCACCCGATGTTACTGTTCTATAGGAGAGATCGTTGTGGGAAACTCGTTATTAATTGGACTGCGTCGAAACAGGGAGTATACTGTTGGTTTATTGTTTTTTTTATTTTTATGCAGGTGATTGATGGCTTCCGGGAATTCGGCATGGTTGTAAGTATGGTGAAATTAAGAATATTAAAATACTTTTTTCTGGCTGTGTCTATTTAACTTTTCCACTACTACAGGATTAGTAATGGATATGTGTCTTATTGACGCCTCTCCATTACTAACCGGGCTTAATGTCACCTTACAATCATAGGTGACATTAACCCCTTATTGCCCCATATGCCACCACTACAGGGCATTGGGGAGAGACTAAATGCCGGAATTGGCGCATCTTACAGATGCGCCATTTCTGGGGTGGCTGGGAGCTGATATTTGTAGCCAGGGGGGCAATATCCATGACCCCTCTCTAGGCTATGAATATCAGCCCGCAGCTGTCTGCATAGCCTTTCTGGCTATTATAGGGGGACCCCAAGTCATGTTTTAGGGGGGTCCCCTGTTTTAACCCCTTTCTGCCACTGGACGTACTATTCCGTCCATGTGGGGTGGGCCTTCCCAAGGATGGAATAGTACATGCCTATCGCAGCTGACATCCGGCACTATGTGCCAGGAGTGGTCACGGACCTCCCCTGGCACATTAACCCCCGGGACACCGCGATCAAACATGATCGCGGTGTGCCAGCGGTATAGGGAAGCATCAGGGAGGGGGCTACCTGCGTGCTTCCCTGAGATCCCCGCAGCAACGCGATGTGATCACTTTGCTGCGAGGGTCTCTTACCTCACCTCCCTGCAGCAGGCCCGGATCCAAAATGGCCGCAGCATCCGGGTCCTGCAGGGAGGGAGGTGGCTTACCAAGTGCCTGCTCAGAGCAGGCGCTTGGTAAGCCTGCAGCTCTGTCAGATTGCTGATCTGACAGTGCTGTGCAAACTGTCAGATCAGCGATCTGTGATGTCCCCCCTGGGACAAAGTAAAAAAAAAAATTCCACATGTGTAAAAAAGAAAAAAAATATATATTATTCCCATACATACATTTCTTTATCTAAAAAAAAACCAAACAATAAAAGTACACATATTTAGTATTGCCGCGTCCATAACGACCCAACCTATAAAACTGTCCCACTAGTTAATCCCTTCAGTAAACACCGTAACAAAAAAAAGAGGCAAAAAACAACGCTTTATTATCATACTGCTGAACAAAAAGTGTAATAACACGCGATCAAAAAGACAGATATAAATAACCATGGTACCGCTGAAAACGTCATCTTGTCCCGCAAAAAACGAGCTGCCATACAGCATCATCAGCAAAAAAATAAAAAAGTTATAGTCCTCAGAATAAAGCGATGCAAAAATAATAATTTTTTCTATAAAATAGTTTTTATCGTATAAATGCGCCAAAACATAAAAAAAAAGATATAAATGAGGTATCACTGTAATCGTACTGCCCCGAAGAATAAAACTGCTATATCAATTTTACCAAACGCGGAACGGTATAAACGCCTCCCCCAAAAGAAATTCATGAATAGCTGGTTTTTGGTCATTCTGCCTCACAAAAATCGGAATAAAAAGCGATCAAAAAATGTCACGTGCCCAAAAATGTTACCAATAAAAACATCAACTCGTCCCGCAAAAAACAAGATCTCACATGACTGTGTGGACTCAAATATGGAAACATTATAGCTCTCAAAATGTGGTAATGCAAAAAATATTTTTTGCAATAAAAAGCGTCTTTCAGTGTGTGACAGCTACCAATCATAAAAATCCGCTAAAAAACCCGCTGTAAAAGTAAATCAAACCCCCCTTCATCACCCCCTTAGTTAGGAAAAAATTAAAAAATGTATTTATTTCCATTGTCCGGCTAGGGTTAGGGCTAGGGTTAAGGCTACAGTTAGGGTTGGGGCTAAAGTTAGGGTTTGGATTACATTTACAGTTGGGAATAGGGTTGGGATTAGGGTTAGGGGTGTGTCTGGGTTAGAGGTGTGGTTAGGGTTACCGTTGAGATTAGGGTTAGGGGTGTGTTTGGATTAGGGTTTCAGTTATAATTGGGGGGTTTCCACTGTTTAGGCACATCAGGGGCTCTCTGTTGTGAATTCTGTGGCAGAGCTCCCTCCTGTGGTCACAAGTGGTACTTCGGCTGATTCTTTCTGGGAGCTTCCGTTTGTGGAGGAAACTGGTACTGCTGCTTCTGAGTTTCCTCCCTCAGGTGATCTGGTGAGGTCGTTAGGTGCTTCTCTACTTAACCCCACCTAATGCTTTGATTCATGCTTCCTGTCAATGTTCCAGTGTTGGACTTGTGTTTCTCTGGATCATTCCTGTGGCCTGCTGCTCTGCATAGCTAAGTGCTTCTTTGCTATTTGTTGCTATTTTTTCTGTCCAGCTTGTCTATTTGTTTTGCTGGAAGCTCTGGGACGCAAAGGGTGTACCTCCGTGCCGTTAGTTCGGTACGGAGGGTCTTTTTGCCCCTTTGCGTGGTTTTCTTTAGAGTTTTGTGTAGACCGCAAAGTTATCTTTCCTATCCTCGTTCTGTCTAGAATATCGGGCCTCACTTTGCTGAATCTATTTCATCCCTACATTTGTCTTTTCATCTTACTCACAGTCATTATATGTGGGGGGCTGCCTTTTCCTTTGGGGTATTTCTCTGAGGCAAGGTAGGCTTATTTTTTCTATCTTCAGGCTAGTTAGTTTCTCAGGCTGTGCCGAGTTGCATAGGTAGCGTTAGGCGCAATCCACGGCTGCCTCTAGTTGTGTTTGGAAAGGATCAGGGATTGCGGTCTGCAGAGTTCCCACGTCTCAGAGCTCGTTCTATTATTTTGGGTTATGGTCAGATCACTGTATGTGCTCTGACCTCCATGTCCATTGTGATACTGAATTGCCTTTCATAACAGCTCTCCAAACGCGACATGGTGTCCGATCTCAATTCCAGCCAATTCTGCGTTGAAAAAGTAAAACAGTGCTTCTTCCCTTCCGAGCTCTCCCATGTGCCCAAACAGGGGTTTACTGTTGTGGATTCTGTTTTTGGGCTCCCTCTGGTGGTTACAGATGGAACTGGGTGACTTGTGTTCTCTGCGGTCTCTGGTGTCCACCTGTTCTATCAGGATATGGGAGTTTCCTGTTTAACCTGGCTTTCTTGTCATTTCCTCGCCGGCTATCAATATAATCAGTGTGTCTTGTTACCTCTGCTTCCCGCTTCTGTAATCTTCAGGACAAGCTAAGTTTTTGATTTTCCTGTTCCACGTTTTGCTTAATTTTTGTCTTAGTCCAGCTTGGAGATATGTGATTCCTTTTTGCTGGTTGCTCTAGTGGGCTGATATTACTCCTCATGTTCCATGAGTTGGCACATGAGTTCAAGTAATTTCAGGATGGTTTTTTGTAGGGTTTTTCGCTGACCGCGCAGTTCACTTTTGTATCCTCTGCCTTCTAGCTTAAGCGGGCCTCATTTTGCTGAATCTGTTTTCATAACTACGTATGTGCTTTCCTCTCATTTCACCGTCATTACATGTGGGGGGCTGCTATTTCTGTGGGGTGTTTCTCTGGAGGCAAGAGAGGTCTGTGTTTCTTCTAATAGGGGAAGTTAGTCCTTCGGCTGGCGCGAGACGTCTAGGAATCATCGTAGGCACGTTCCCCGGCTACAGCTAGTTGTGTGTTTAGGTTCAGGATCGCGGTCAGCTCAGTTTCCATCACCCTAGAGCTTGTTTTGTTTTTTGTGCTTGTCCTTTTGTGATCCCCTGCCATTGGGATCATGACAGTATAGCCGGCCAAAAAGTGGTAATCGTATTGGCTGAAGTAGGAGGAATAGTAGTCTGAGGAAGTTTTTTTTTTTTTTTTTTTTCCCCCTCAGAGTTTGCTGCCTAGCCTTAATTGCAGCCTGGCTGCGTCTTACCTCCTCTTAATCCTTGAATGGCTCTGACCTCAGCTGTTTATCATGGACGTCCAGAGTTTGGCTTCCAGCCTGAATAATCTTGCTGCTAAGGTTCAAAATATACAAGATTTTGTTGTACATGCTCCTATGTCTGAACCTAGAATTCCTATCCCAGAGTTTTTTTCTGGAGATAGATCTAGTTTTTTGAATTTTAGGAACAATTGCAAGTTGTTTCTTTCTTTGAAATCTCGCTCCTCTGGAGACCCTGCTCAGCAAGTCAAGATTGTTATCTTTCCTGCGGGGTGACCCTCAGAATTGGGCATTTGCATTGGCACCAGGGGATCCTGCGTTGCTCAATGTGGATGCGTTTTTTCTGGCATTGAGTTTGCTCTATGAGGAACCTAACCTAGAGATTCAGGCTGAAAAAGCTTTATTGGCTCTCTCTCAGGGGCAAGATGAAGCAGAAATATATTGTCAGACATTTCAGAAATGGTCGGTGCTTACTCAGTGGAATGAGTGCGCCCTGGCTGCAAGATTCAGTGATGGCCTTTCAGAGGCCATTAAAGATGTTATGGTGGGGTTTCCTGCGCCTACAGGTCTGAATGAGTCTATGACTATGGCTATTCAGATTGATCAGCGTTTACGGGAGCGCAAACCTGTGCACCATTTGGCGATGTCTTCTGAACAGGCACCTGAGACAATGCAATGTGATAGAATTCAGTCCAGAAGTGAACGGCAAAACTATAGGCGGAAAAATGGGTTGTGTTTTTATTGTGGTGATTCAGCTCATGTTATATCAGCATGCTCTAAACGCACAAAAAAGGTTGATAAGTCTGTTGCCATTAGTACTTTACAGTCTAAGTTCATTCTGTCTGTGACTCTGATTTGTTCATTATCAGCCATTTCCGTTGATGCCTATGTGGATTCAGGCGCTGCCCTGAGTCTTATGGATTGGTCATTTGCCAACCGCTGTGGGTTTAGTCTGGAGCCTCTGGAAGTCCCTATTCCTTTGAAAGGAATTGACTCTACACCTTTGGCTATGAATAAACCTCAGTACTGGACACAAGTGACCATGCATATGACTCCCGTTCATCAGGAGGTGATTCGCTTCCTGGTACTGTATAATTTACATGATGTCTTAGTGCTTGGTCTGCCATGGTTACAAACTCATAACCCAGTCTTGGACTGGAAAACGATGTCTGTGTTAAGCTGGGGATGTCAGGGGGTTCATGATGATGCACCTCCGATTTCTATCGCTTCATCTACTCCTTCTGAGGTTCCTGTATTTTTGTCTGATTATCGGGATGTTTTTGAGGAGCCTAAGCTCAATTCGCTTCCTCCTCACAGGGATTACGATTGTGCTATAGATTTGATTCCTGGCAGTAAATTTCCTAAAGGTCGTTTGTTCAATCTGTCAGTGCCAGAGCATACTGCTATGCGGGATTATGTTAAGGAGTCCTTGGAAAAGGGACATATCCGTCCATCTTCGTCCCCTTTGGGAGCAGGTTTTTTTTTCGTGGCCAAAAAAGATGGTTCCTTGAGGCCTTGTATAGATTACCGTCTTTTGAATAAGATTACAGTCAAATATCAGTATCATTTGCCATTGTTGACTGATTTGTTCGCTCGCATTAAGGGGGCTAAATGGTTCACTAAGATTGATCTTCGGGGTGCGTATAATCTTGTGCGGATAAAGCAGGGTGATGAGTGGAAAACCGCATTTAATACGCCTGAGGGCCATTTTGAGTATTTGGTGATGCCTTTTGGACTTTCTAATGCTCCTTCTGTCTTCCAGTCCTTTATGCACGATATTTTCCGTGAATATCTGGATAAATTTATGATTGTGTATTTGGATGATGATTTGTTTTTTTCTGATGACTGGGAGTCCCATGTTCAGCAGGTCAGGAAGGTGTTTCAGGTCCTGCGGGCCAATTCCTTGTTTGTAAAAGGTTCAAAGTGTCTCTTTGGAGTCCAGAAGATTTCTTTTTTGGGGTATATTTTTTCCCCTTCTACTATTGAGATGGATCCCGTCAAGGTTCAGGCTATTTGTGACTGGACGCAGCCTACATCTCTTAAGAGTCTACAGAAGTTCTTGGGCTTTGCTAATTTTTATCGTCGTTTCATAACTAATTTTTCTAGTGTTGTTAAGCCTTTGACGGATTTGACTAAGAAGGGTGCTGATGTTGCTGATTGGTCTCCTGCGGCTGTGGAGGCCTTTCAGGAACTTAAGCGCCGGTTTTCTTCTGCTCCTGTGTTGCGTCAGCCTGATGTTTCGCTTCCTTTTCAGGTTGAGGTTGATGCTTCCGAGATTGGAGCGGGGGCGGTTTTGTCACAGAGAAGCTCCGATTGCTCAGTGATGAAGCCATGTGCGTTCTTTTCTAGAAAGTTTTCGCCCACTGAGCGGAATTATGATGTTGGTAATCGGGAGCTTTTGGCCATGAAGTGGGCATTTGAGGAGTGGCGTCATTGGCTTGAGGGTGCTAGACATCGTGTGGTGGTCTTGACTGATCACAAAAATCTGATTTACCTTGAGTCTGCCAAGCGTCTGAATCCTAGACAGGCTCGTTGGTCACTGTTTTTCTCCTGTTTCGATTTTGTGGTTTCATACCTGCCAGGTTCAAAGAATGTAAAGGCGGAAGCTCTTTCTAGGAGTTTTGTGCCTGACTCCCCTGGAAATTCTGAGCCCACTGGTATCCTTAGGGATGGGGTGATTTTGTCGGCTGTCTTCCCAGACTTGCGACGTGCTTTGCAGGAGTTTCAGGCGGATAAACCTGATCGTTGTCCGCCTGAAAGACTGTTTGTTCCGGATAATTGGACCAGTAGAGTCATCTCCGAGGTCCATTCTTCTGCGTTGGCAGGTCATCCTGGAATATTTGGTACTAGAGACTTGGTGGCCAGGTCTTTTTGGTGGCCTTCCTTGTCGAGGGATGTGCGTTCTTTTGTGCAGTCTTGTGAAGTTTGCGCTCGGGCTAAGCCTTGCTGTTCTCGGGCCAGAGGATTGTTGTCACCTTTGCCTATCCCGAAGAGGCCTTGGACGCACATTTCCATGGACTTTATTTCGGATCTCCCTGTCTCTCAAAAAATGTCCGTCATCTGGGTTGTGTGTGACCGCTTTTCTAAGATGGTTCATCTGGTACCCTTGCCTAAGTTACCTTCCTCCTCTGAGTTGGTCCCTCTGTTTTTTCAGAACGTGGTTCGTTTGCATGGGATTCCGGAGAACATCGTTTCTGACAGGGGATCCCAGTTTGTGTCTAGATTTTGGCGGACGTTCTGTGCTAAGATGGGCATTGATTTGTCCTTTTCGTCTGCATTCCATCCTCAGACGAATGGCCAGACGGAACGAACTAATCAGACCTTGGAAGCTTATTTGAGGTGTTTTGTTTCTGCTGATCAAGATGACTGGGTTACCTTTTTGCCGCTTGCCGAATTTGCCCTTAATAATCGGGCTAGTTCTGCTACCTTGGTTTCTCCTTTCTTTTGTAATTCGGGGTTTCATCCTCGTTTTTCCTCTGGTCAGGTGGAGCCTTCTGATTGTCCTGGAGTGGACATGGTGGTGGATAGGTTGCATCAGATTTGGAGTCATGTGGTGGACAATTTGAAGTTGTCCCAGGAGAGGGCTCAGCAGTTTGCTAATCGCCATCGCCGCGTGGGTCCTCGACTTCGTGTTGGGGACTTGGTGTGGTTGTCTTCTCGTTTTGTTCCTATGAAGGTCTCTTCTCCTAAGTTCAAGCCTCGGTTCATCGGTCCCTATAGGATCTTGGAAATTCTTAACCCTGTGTCGTTTCGTTTGGATCTCCCGGCATCGTTTGCTATTCATAATGTGTTCCATCGGTCGTTGTTGCGGAAGTATGAGGTACCTGTTGTTCCTTCGCTTGAGCCTCCTGCTCCGGTGCTGGTGGAGGGAGAATTGGAGTATGTTGTGGAGAAGATCTTGGATTCTCGTGTTTCCAGACGGAAACTCCAATATTTGGTCAAGTGGAAGGGTTATGGTCAGGAGGATAATGCTTGGGTGGTTGCCTCTGATGTTCATGCTGCTGATTTGGTCCGTGCATTTCATAGGGCTCATCCTGGTCGCCCTGGTGGTTCTCGTGAGGGTTCGGTGACCCCTCCTCAAGGGGGGGGTACTGTTGTGGATTCTGTTTTTGGGCTCCCTCTGGTGGTTACAGATGGTACTGGGTGACTTGTGTTCTCTGCGGTCTCTGGTGTCCACCTGTTCTATCAGGATATGGGAGTTTCCTATTTAACCTGGCTTTCTTGTCATTTCCTCGCCGGCTATCAATGTAATCAGTGTGTCTTGTTACCTCTGCTTCCCGCTTCTGTAATCTTCAGGACAAGCTAAGTTTTTGATTTTCCTGTTCCACGTTTTGCTTAATTTTTGTCTTAGTCCAGCTTGCAGATATGTGATTCCTTTTTGCTGGTTGCTCTAGTGGGCTGATATTACTCCTCATGTTCCATGAGTTGGCACATGAGTTCAAGTAATTTCAGGATGGTTTTTTTGTAGGGTTTTTCGCTGACCGCGCAGTTCACTTTTGTATCCTCTGCTATCTAGCTTAAGCGGGCCTCATTTTGCTGAATCTGTTTTCATAACTACGTATGTGCTTTCCTCTCATTTCACCGTCATTACATGTGGGGGGCTGCTATTTCTGTGGGGAGTTTCTCTGGAGGCAAGAGAGGTCTGTGTTTCTTCTAATAGGGGAAGTTAGTCCTTCGGCTGGCGCGAGACGTCTAGGAATCATCGTAGGCACTTTCCCCGGCTACAGCTAGTTGTGTGTTTAGGTTCAGGATCGCGGTCAGCTCAGTTTCCATCACCCTAGAGCTTGTTTTGTTTTTTGTGCTTGTCCTTTTGTGATCCCCTGCCATTGGGATCATGACAGTTTACCCCAACATATGGGGTATCAGCATACTCAGAACAAATTGGACAACAGCTTTTGGGGTCCAATTACTCCTGTTACCCTTGGGAAAATACAAAACTGGGGGCTAAAAAATAATTTTTGTGGAAAAAAATATGTTTTATTTGCACGGCTCTGCGTTATAAACTGTAGTGAAACACTTGGGGGTTCAAAGCTCTCACAACACATCTAGATGAGTTCCTTAGGGGGTCTACTTTCCAAAATGGTGTCACTTGTGGGGTCACTTGTGGGGGGTTTCTACTGTTTAGGTACATTATGGGCTCTGCAAACGCAATGTGACACCTGCAGACCATTCCATCTAAGTCTGCATTCCAAATGGCGCTCCTTCCCTTCCGAGCCCTTCCATGTGCCCAAACGGTGGTTCTCCCACCACATATGGGGTAGCAGCGTACTCAGGACAAATTGGACAACAACTTTTGGGGTCCAATTTCTCCTGTTACCCTCGGGAAAATACAAAACTGGGGGCTAAAAAATTATTTTTGTGGGAAAAAATTTGTTTTATTTTTACGGCTCTGCATTATAAATTTCTGTGAAGCCCTTGGTGGGTCAAAGTGCTCACCACACCTCTAGATAAGTTCCTTAGGGGGTCTAATTTCCAAAATGGTGTCACTTGTGGGGGGTTTCAATGTTTTGGCACATCAGTGGCTCTCCAAACGCAACATGGCATCCCATCTCAATTCTAGTCAATTTTGCATTGAAAAGTCAAATGGCGCTCCTTCGCTTCCGAGCTCTGTCATGCATCCAAACAGTGGTTTACCCCCCACATATGGGCTATCGGCATACTCAGGACAAATTGTACAACAACTTTTGGGGTCCATTTTCTCCTGTGACCCTTGGTAAAATAAAATAAATTGGAGCTGAAGTAAATTTTTTGTGAAAAAAAGTTAAATGTTCATTTTTATTTAAATATTCCAAAAATTCCTGTGAAACACCTCAAGGGTTAATAAACTTCTTGAATGTGGTTTTGAGCACCTTGAGGGGTGCAGTTTTTAGAATGGTGTCACACTTGGGTATTTTCTATCATATAGACCCCTCAAAATGACTTCAAATGAGATGTGGTCCCTAAAAAAAATGGTGTTGTAAAAATGAGAAATTGCTGGTCAACTTTTAACCCTTATAACTCCCTAACAAAAAAAATGTTGGTTCCAAAATTGTGCTGATGTAAAGTAGACATGTGGGAAATGTTATTTATTATGGCAAGTATTTTGTGTGACATATCTCTGTGATATAATTGCATAAAAATTCAAAGTTGGAAAATTGCGAAATTTTCAAAATTTTCACCAAATTTCTGTTTTTTTCACAAATAAACGCAGGTAATATCAAAGAAATTTTACCACTATCATGAAGTACAATATGTCACGAGAAAACAATGTCAGAATCACTAGGATCCGTTGAAGCGTTCCAGAGTTATAACCTCATAAATGGACAGTGGTCAGAATTGTAAAAATTGGCCTGGTCATTAACGTGCAAACCACCCTAGGGGGTAAATGGGTTATTAGCCAGTAAAGGCTAATTATAGAGCTGGGTTCTGATATTCATAGCCTGGGAAGCTCCATGTGTATTACCCCCTTCCCAAGCTAGAAACATCGGCCCCCAGCCGTCGGCTTGCCCTCTCTGGTGCAGAAAATTGCATGGGAGCCCATGCCATTTTTTTCCTTTTTTTAAATTAAAGTTATTGCGTGCAGATTTTGTGTGTGTCTTTATTTAACTATTTATGTACCATTTTATTAGGTTCGTTCGATCGATCGATCGATCGATCGATCATGGGCAGCACAGTGGCTCACTGGATAGCATTGCAGCCTTGCAATGCTGGGGTCCTGAGTTCAAATCCCACCAAGGACAACATCTGCAATGAGTTTGTATGTTCTCCCCATGTTTGTGTGGGTTTCCTCCCACATTTCAAAGACATACTGATAGGGAATTTAGATTGTGAGCCCCATCAAGGACAGCGATGATTATGTGTGCAAACTGTAAAGCGCTATGGAATACTGTATGTAAGCACTATATTAAGATAGATAATAATCTATCAGTAAATAGAAAGCAATCCTACCACTTAGTGACAAATAATATCAGCTGAATCATGTGATGGCTTGTATACAGACATATTTATACACGATGTGTCCGCACACTGCGACTAATGAATACATAGTAACATAGTAACATAGTAACATAGTTAGTAAGGCCGAAAAAAGACATTTGTCCATCCAGTTCAGCCTATATTCCATCATAATAAATACCCAGATCTACGTCCTTCTACAGAACCTAATAATTGTATGATACAATATTGTTCTGCTCCAGGAAGACATCCAGGCCTCTCTTGAACCCCTCGACTGAGTTCGCCATCACCACCTCCTCAGGCAAGCAATTCCAGATTCTCACTGCCCTAACAGTAAAGAATCCTCTTCTATGTTGGTGGAAAAACCTTCTCTCCTCCAGACGCAAAGAATGCCCCCTTGTGCCCGTCACCTTCCTTGGTATAAACAGATCCTCAGCGAGATATTTGTATTGTCCCCTTATATACTTATACATGGTTATTAGATCGCCCCTCAGTCGTCTTTTTTCTAGACTAAATAATCCTAATTTCGCTAATCTATCTGGGTATTGTAGTTCTCCCATCCCCTTTATTAATTTTGTTGCCCTCCTTTGTACTCTCTCTAGTTCCATTATATCCTTCCTGAGCACCGGTGCCCAAAACTGGACACAGTACTCCATGTGCGGTCTAACTAGGGATTTGTACAGAGGCAGTATAATGCTCTCATCATGTGTATCCAGACCTCTTTTAATGCACCCCATGATCCTGTTTGCCTTGGCAGCTGCTGCCTGGCACTGGCTGCTCCAGGTAAGTTTATCATTAACTAGGATCCCCAAGTCCTTCTCCCTGTCAGATTTACCCAGTGGTTTCCCGTTCAGTGTGTAATGGTGATATTGATTCCCTCTTCCCATGTGTATAACCTTACATTTATCATTGTTAAACCTCATCTGCCACCTTTCAGCCCAAGTTTCCAACTTATCCAGATCCATCTGTAGCAGAATACTATCTTCTCTTGTATTAACTGCTTTACATAGTTTTGTATCATCTGCAAATATCGATATTTTACTGTGTAAACCTTCTACCAGATCATTAATGAATATGTTGAAGAGAACAGGTCCCAATACTGACCCCTGCGGTACCCCACTGGTCACAGCGACCCAGTTAGAGACTATACCATTTATAACCACCCTCTGCTTTCTATCACTAAGCTCACATGAGATCACATGAACTCCAATATTGTTATAAACGTGAAGCACTGAGTTTTTTTTATCAAAGAATGCAAAAGTCATCTAACCGTGAAAGATGTTTTTAAATATGGATGGTCCCTAACTACTAAAGGCATGTACCTAAATATGGATGGTCCCTAACTACTAAAGGCATGTACCTAAATATGGATGGCCCCTAACCACTAAAGGGATGTACTTAAATATGGATGATCCCTAACTACACACACATTTGACCCACATTTAACCCTTTGACCGGTTACAATCTGGCTTCTGACAGCATCACTCAACTGAAACTGCCCTAACTAAAGTCATCAACGACCTACTAACCGCCAAAAGCAAGCAACACTACTCTATCCTCTTTCTCCTGGATCTGTCTTCTGCCTTGGACACTGTGGACCATTCCCTCCTGCTCCAAATTCTCTTGTTTCTTGACATCATAGACTTTGCCCTATCCTGGATCTCGTCATATCTAACAGACCGGACATTCAGTGTCTCCCTCTCCCACACCACCTTCGCACCTCACCCCCTGTCTATCGGTGTTCCCCAAGGTTCAGTTCTAGGACCCTTACTCTTCTCCATCTATACTTTTGGCCTGGGACAGCTCATAGAATCCCATGTTTTGCAGTATCATCTCTACGCCGATGACACGGAGATAAACCTATCTGGACCTGACATCACCACTGACCAAAATCCCACAATGTCTGCCTGCTATTTCAGCATGCTTTTCTGCTCACTTTCTAAAACTGAACATGGACAAAACAGAAATCATCATCTTTCCCACTTCTCACTCTACCCCTCCACTAAACCGATCCATCAATGTCAATGGCTGCTCACTTTCACCAGTCCCAAAAGCTCGGTGTCTCGGGGTGATCCTCGACTCTGGCCTCTCTTTCAAGCCACATATCCAAGCCCTTCCCCCTCCTGCTGTCTCAAACGCAAAAACATTTCCCAGATCCACGCATTCCTTGACCACGAAACCACAAAAGCACTAGTGCATGCCCTTATCATCTACCGCCTCGACTACTGCAACCTCCTATTCTCTGGCCTCCCCTCCAGCACTCTGGCACCATTCCAATCCATCCTACACTCTGTTGCCCGACTAATCCACCTGTCTCCCGCTATTCCCCACCCTCTCCCCTATGCCAAGCTCTTCAATGGCTTTCTATTGTCCAGAGGCTCCACTTCAAAACCCTAACTATGACGTACAAAGTCATCCACAACCTGTCTCCTCCATACATCTGCGATATGGTCTCCCGGTACTTACCTACAAGCAACCTTCGATCCTCTCAAGATCTCCTCCTCTACTCCCCTCTCATCTCTTCTTCCCACAACTGCATACAAGACTTCTCCTGTGCTACCCCCATACTCTGGAACTCTCTACCCCAACACATCAGACTATTGCCTACCACGGAAACCTTAAAAAAGAACCTGAAGACCCACCTCTTCTGACAAGCCTACAGGGATCCTCAGTCTGCTGAACCACGGCACAACTAGGTCTACCCTTTCCTAATGTAATCTCACCCATCCCCTGTAGACTGTGATCCCTCGCGGGCAGGATCCTCTCTTCTGTACTTGTGTGTGCCTTGTTTTTGCTCATGTTTATTGTACTTGTCTATATTTGCTCTTTTTCACATGTAAAGCGCCATGGAAAAAATGGCACCATAAAAATTTCTAATTATAATTAAAAAAATAATAACCCCTTAACAACATCCGCCGTACATGTGCAATGCAAGACGGAAGTGAAAGTATGGAGCGGGTTCACACTGGGAGCTCACCACATAGATGACAGGACCTGCCACTAACAATTGTGGGAGGAGTGGTGCTCCACCCGAGATTGTTAACCTGTTAAATGCTGTCATCAATCTCTGACAGCCACATTTAACACGCGCCAACATGCGTGTGCATCATTCTCTCCGCATATCAACGCGCTCATGATCGCGGGTCGCCGATGGGTTATCATGAATGACAACAGGGGGTCAGGTGATGTTGTCATTACAGAGCTCCTTTGAAACCCCGACTGTGACCAATGCTGTGGTAATACTGTATAAAGTACAAGCTTCAAGTCACCTAAGGAGACTAACAAGAACAGTGAAAAGTTAAAAAAAAACACTTAAAAATATGAAAAAACTAAAAAAAGTTCAAATGACCCCCTTTTAGCCCATTAAAATAAAGATATTTTTTTAAAAATACATATGTAGTATTGCCACATTCAGAAAAGTCTAATCTGTTAAAAAAAAAAAAACAATTAACCTGATCGATAAACACCATAAACAAAAAAAAAATCAAGAACGTCAACATTTTTTTTTGGTCGCCTCAGTTCCACAAAAATGCTGTAACAAGCGATCAAAAAGTCACATCCATCCCAAAATGGTATTAATAAAAACATCTTTTGCCTTGCCAAAAATAAGCCATTATACCGCTTTACTGGCCAAAAACTGAAAATCTTACACGTCTCAGAAAATAGTGATACAACCCAAAATACTTTTTTTTTACAAATTATGTTTTTTCACCACTAAAATAATAAAAAAAAATACTTGAAATGTTGAGTATCGCCGTAATCATATTGATGAGAAGAATCATACTGTAAGGTCATTCTTACCACAAAATGTACAGTGTAAAAACAATTTCTCCAAAAAATCTCTGAATTGTGTTTTTTTCACAATTTATTTCCATTTAGAAATTTTTCCCATTGTTCAGTGCAGTACAATAAGTTGTTAAATGAATGACATCTTTCCAAAGTACAACTTGTCCCACAAAAAAACAAGCCCTGGTCTGGCTATGTGGACAGAAGAATAAGAGAATTATGGCTCTGGGAAGAAGGGGAGGAAAAAAATGAAACACAAAAATGAAAATTGACTGCGGAGTGAATGGGTTACAAATTTCACTACAAGTAAGACAAATGCGTGGAAATATAAGATGGGCTGATCGGAGGAGAAGCTAATGGTCTTCCAAAAAAATATTATTTGAATAAAAAGTAAATGTAGACAAGCATATCTTCAATAACTAGATCTGATAACTAGTCACTTAGAGAAGAGAACCAGTAACATGTATCGCGTATCTCCATGTACATTACCCAAGCTTCCACTTCGGAGAACAGTAGTGGTGTCCTCAGGACCTTCTAAAATAAGACTAAGCAGAAGGAACCCTCCACAAGCTGCAGCCTGTACCTCTCTATCATGTTACCTTACTTCAGCCAGCCCTTGTGTGAGAACAAACAAGAAGACACATTGTTGGGCCAGCTACTCACCTTCCGCAAACAGACACAGCATAATGCCATAATGACGTCACATGTGAGGGAGTCAGAAGGACACATTTATCATACGTTTTTCCGTTATTTCTTATTGGCACCATTTCTTGCCAGTTGTTGAAATTAGTATATAGACACCTAATGGCCAGATGGGGGTTATAAGAACAGACTTTTGGCCTCTGTTTTCTAAGTAATGGAATATGAGAATGTTAAAGTTTAAACTAGCAAAAAGTTCCAGATGTATATTTAAGGTATCATACTCATTTGCAAGAAAAATGGACGAGTGCAGTCTGATAAAAAAAATTGGATTGCACTCTGACCAATGTTAATCTATGAGTCCCTGCTCATCTGTGATTTTTGATCAGGCTGAGAAAAAAACACAGCCTGCATCGATTGGCACCATATATTAGATCTCTTTAATAAATGAATGAAAGTGGGCTCCTATTAAATATAAAATCATGTAAACCCAGAATAAATTTTATTAATCTCGATTAAAATGCCACCAACCTGTGGCTGCACCAAGAAAAAATCAAAAAACAAAAACACAAAAAACACCGTGAAAAAACTAGGGTGGGGATGAGGACAATCCCTATATGATACCTAGGTGGCACCTGCCTGACAGCGGGGGTTGGCGCCCTAGGGGGAACGTTATGGCGCCCCCGCTCCACGTCGGCTGACCCTGGGGTCCCTTATAAGGCCCTAATAATCCCAAAGGGTCCCTCTACCCACACAATGGTGTACTAAAGGTGCCCCTATAAGCTTTACATATAGCAACTAGAACTAGGGAAGCCTCAAACCCCACACCTGTGAATTAAAATCAATATGAGAACATGCAGTGGGCTTTTTTGCGGCCAAATTTTACCATTATCACATATGATCCGTGACCATTAGGGTAAAACCTCACTTAGGCAGATGATGCTGCAATTGCTTCTATCAGCGCTGTGGGAGGCGCACACCCGCAGATGTCCACCCTACCACATACAATAAATGTAATCGATCTGTACCTCATACAGCCGTGTCCAATCCCACCAGGATGTTATTAACAGATATAGGCATGTACATAGATCGATACTCATCGTTTAGTGATGCGCCGTCCGCCCACTGTTCCTAAGTAGCCTCAACGCGTTTCGCCCCACTGGCTCATCAGGAGGCTCGATTAATGCTCATGTGTCTCGATGGTGCAAGGATATATAAAGATCGCGATGAAGTTTACCACAGTTTTAAGCAGAGCCCGCCGGAAAAAACGCCAGGATGTACTTCCTGTATGGGATCCGGAAGCAGAAGAGGTGCTCGTCGCTGACTGGTGGAGCCGAATGCTCTCTTTGCGCTTGCGCAACATGGACCGCACTCTGCGTGTCACTCAGTATTGCGACAGGAAGTGGGCGTGTATCAAATCGAGGAGCCGCTCACCATATTCACTGCGGCTGCGCACTTCTGGAGCGCACAGTCCTCCCCATCTCATAGCTGCGTGTCACCCCTCTCAATGGGGCAACAATCATAGGCAGCGCATGCGCGGTGTGGCTTCAATGGTTATGTACGAGGACTCCGGACCTCCTCTGTATGCCGCGCAGCCTAAAACCATGGTGAGGCATGGTGAGCCGCATGATCGCTAGCCCCCACCAATGTCTGACAGATTTCACGTCAGTATTCTCCCCATATAGAAAGGTGGGCGGCGCTCGCGCTAGGTACAACCAAAGTACCCCCGGACCTCTGAGTTATATGTCAATTTCAGGTCATCCAATGTGTATACTAAGGTCCTGCACACACATTCGACAAGTTTCTCTTCTATCTAGTAGCGTGTCACTTAGGTCTCCACACCATGGGCTGCATATAAACCCTTCATTACATAACAGTCTCCGATGTAGGGGGAAACCTAATGCAAAATAAACCCCGACCTCCAATGAGTCTATAAATAAGGGTATGCCACTATCGGCGTACGATTTATAGGGTCCCAATCCCTAAATAACCTCTACAGATCCCCCCGAGACAAATTCATATGCCCCATTATGAGGCACTTTAAACAGCCAAGCCGATTATCACGGCAGTTACTGGCAGTGTATCCTAGCCCCTATATAGGTATACGTAACATTACTCAAAATGGTGTTTAATGTTTTATGGAAACCCTGAAAAAACAGAAAGTAGATTGTACTCATGAACTAAGTCTGACCACTACATATCCAATTCCCGTAGGCGGGTCCTGAAGCTGAGGATTTCGATTCAAACTATTACACACACTAATCTATGCAAGACCCCCAACAAAACGGGGAATGGGTCCAGGGTAAGACACGAGAAAACCTTCCTTATGGAAAAGTCAATAAAGACTGCCTCAGATACATTATTGTCCAACAGACCTATCATTTTAAAAAAAAAAATTCACGGTGTTTTTTGTGTTTTTGTTTTTTTATTTTTTTCTTGGTGCAGCCACAGGTTGGTGGCATTTTAATCGAGATTAATAAAATTTATTCTGGGTTTATATGCACCATATATTAGACAAAACTCACCAATGCAAACCAATGGGTATGCAAAAAAAAAAAATCACACGGCACTCAGACAATTAGGCTGAAGTCACAATAGGCGTAGGGAAATACGGTCCGTATTTTACATGCATATTACGCAGAAATGATCCCAAAACAGTGATCAGTATGTCAGCCGTAGGCAGGGTGTGTCTGCGTATTTTACGCTTGTTAACCTCTGTATGTAATCCGTATGGCATCCGTAATGCGTTTTTTTCACGCAACCTTACAAAATGGACAGGGTTTTGAGGCCTGAAATTAATTTAAATCACCAGCATAATCCTATTTAAGGCCTCTACAACAGGTGGAACCCTCCCATATGGCCATTTTGTTGCTGTGCTTCTGGTGTTTTGGTGGTAGTTGGGCAACATGTGTGACCTGCAATTCACACCAACTCAGCGGGTGTTATTTAATTGGGTCTTGTCACGCCGCTTTGGCAACCCATACCCCGTGATAGTTGATCCACGAAGGAGGAGAAGAAGAATGTGGGTGCATCCACTTTTGCGGCAACGCCTCACTAAAGGCCATTTTCACAGGCTCTATTCATCTCTGAGGACACATCCGGACAAATTCTTCCAGTACTGTCGCATGACAATACCCACATTTGATATCTTGTTGGAGACAGTACGTCCTGGAATCACATATCAGGATACAAGGATGTAGAAATGCATATCTGCAGAGGAGCGTCTTCTCCTTACATTACGGTATGCATTCACCATACTCACACACTGTATGTAGATGATGATTTAGGTTCTTTTTTTATTTTCATACCATTTGATTTAAATTATATCATTACATTTTTAAGAAACCATATCTAAATATGTAGTAAATGTTAAATGTTAGTACCCATTGTAAATTTATGAAGGTACACTCGTCTCCTGCCTTTTGTTTTTCTCATAATACTTTTGTCTACTAGGGTTTTAGAAAAGCATTGTTACTTAGCTAATATTTTTTTTTGTGTGGTTTCAGATTCCTGTCAACTGGCTTATCTTATGCGGGACTACATCTTGAATTTCTCATAGGACGATCCACTATTTCAGGCATTGTGCGGAATACATGTGTGCAAATATGGGACAAACTACACGAACTTGTGATACCTGAGCCCAAAATGGAGGATTGGCTGAAAATAGCCCATGCTTTTTCTGACTGTTGTCAATTTCCGCACTGTATTGGAGCCCTGAATGGGAAACATATCAGGGTGCGTAAGCCGCCGAACTCGGGCTCCCAATTCTATAATTATAAGCAGTTTTTCTCTGCAGTTTTGTTAGCTGTAGTTGACAGTAACTACAGGTTTATAATTGTAGATATTGGAGCCTATGGGCGAACTGGAGACTCTAGAGTCTTCAATGCGTCCATTATGGGTCCGCGGCTACGTGCAAACCTGTTGGACCTCCAACCACCACGACAACTCCCAGGCTCCAATGCTGAAGCAGTCCCATATGTTCTTGTGGCAGATGAGGCCTTCCAATTGAGCAGGAATGTCATGAGGCATTATCCCCGGCGCAACCTGGACCACCGGCGGTGTGTATTTAATGTCAGACTTTCACGAACACGGCGACTGGTGGAGTGCGCCTTTGGCATTATGGCATCAAAATGGCGTGTTCTCCAGTCTGCCATTCAGCTGAGTGAGCAAAATGTAAATGAAGTAATTAAAGCTTGTGTTGTTCTGCACAACTTCACAAGAATTCATGAGTGTTCCTCAGCCGACTATGTTGAAGGCATTTTGGATAATGTGGGTAGGCCTACAACACAAGTCCTCCGCGGCGTCCCCTTTCTGGCTTAAAAGTCAGGGATAATTTTACAAATTATTTTGTTTCTCCTCATGGAGCTACTCCCTGGCAAGATAATGCTGTTTCTTTGTTGTAATGTTTGTATACAGTATATATTAGGTCATAATGCATAAATTACTTAAATTAGTTAACTATGTGTGTTTCTATGATTTATTTGCCTGATTTTTATCAACCGAGTAATTGAGTATGATGTGGTAATGATTGGTTCAACAACATAAAATTGACTTTTGAATATATATTTTTACTTATATCAAAAGCCTTTTTTTCATACACCATATTCATATCATATGGTTTGATATCAAAATTTAAGCATCAAACAAGCATTTTGAAACAAAAACATACCAAAGTGCTATCACAGCATAATAAAATAAAAAATATTTTTGACACAAAAATATAAAACCAAGTCTTAGAAACCAATTTGCATTACAGATTTCTGTAAGTTGGTGGAGGTGATGGCGGAAGCTCAGAGTCCTTGTCAGGTGGCCTTTGTTGGGCCAAATGTACATCATCCTGGGAGTATGATGTATGACCCTGCTCTAAATGATGCCCTTGCTCATATTGGGCAGTTGTGTGTTGGCTCGAATAATAAGGGTTTTGACTATGGCCCTCATGATGTTGAAAATAAGACCTTGCCTCATAACCCCCACCAATATGACCATGTCGTCCAAACCCAGGTTGGGACCAGCCTCCAGCACTAGGTCTGGACAAGTGGCCATATTGGGAAGGTTGATAGTATGATGGCATATGGTAATATGCTGGCCTTGGTGGGATTTGGGTGGGAAGGGGTAGAGGTATGCGCACGTGGAGGGGGTGCTTCAAATACTTGTTGAGCATGCACCTGTTGAGATGATGGCAGGAGCAGGAAGTTACGTGTTGACAGCTGCCATCTCAATGAACTCAAACAATTCATAAGGTTCATTTGGTGTGGTATATGCATCAATAAGTATTTGAAAACACCCTCTCACACGTAGCCTCAGCTCACGGGGTATGGGACGGAGGTACCGGGCCAGGCTCCTCACATAGCCTCCTCACCATCATCCTGTGCAGCCCTGGCCAAATAATCAAGGACCCCAATGTCCACATTCCTGCGATATTCTTGCAGCTCTTTCCTTCTGCGGCCACGGCGGGAAATGACAGCAGGCTGTGGGTATGTCTCCAGTGGAACAGTAGGGCTGCTACTGTTTCCTTGATCTTCTTGGCTTACTGGATGTGGTCCTGCTGTGGGTGGTGGAGCAGCTTCTTCGCCAGTTGTTGCCGGATGTTGTTCTGCAACTGAAGTTGATGCAGGCGTAATGTGACTAGAAGGATATGAAGATGGGCCAGCCACCTCTTCTCCTTCCCCAACCGGATCTATCAGGGCCTCCGAGTCTGAGCCGGTCTCCCTCTCAGTGAGGTTGGACTGTGTTCTGTTTGTAAAGTTTATGAATATTTTTGTAAAATTTACAATTTTACCTTTATTAAAGATATGTGTTATGTTTTATGATGTTTTTACTTACGGTCTCAGATCCATATTGGGGTCCAAAAAGGAAAGTTGGTCATAATATATATATTTTTTCTTTTTGGACGGCGCTGCTGACCCACTCCTGGCCCTCTGCTGTCTTTCGTGCCTATATTGGTCGTGTATGCTGCGCCATCGTCTCATAACATCTTCCACTGCAATGAAAGGGCAAAAAAACATTTATAAGGCCATTGTGCACAGTGGTACCACAATGTGCCAGTGATATAACAGATTTTAATGTGGCCTAGTAACCTGCATTTTTCAAAAAAGATCATCAATATAAATATTGTAACCTCCAACAGCACAATATCATATGTAAAATACATAGATTTTCCTGCCATAAGGACAGGGTCCTCTCCCCTCTGTAGCAGTATGTCATTGTAAATTTGGAAAATGTAAACGACATGTAAACAAATATGAACGGAACCCCTTTCTCATGTCCAGAACCATGTAATTAATGGTGCCCTATCAATAAATTAGATTAATCTTAATTTAAAGAACATTATGACCACATTCCTGTTGGTAACGCAGTTTGCAATATTATTCAGAGTGTGAGAAGCATGAGTGTACTTACTTATCGGCCTCTGGACCTCACGTGGCCACTGCTCATATTCTGGGAAAAGGATCCCACATATGCTCCTCCATGCCGCCTCTTTTCTGGCCCGGTTGGAGCAATGGGCATCTCTCTCATCCCAAATTTCGGGCCTTTCTTGCACCAGGACCAGCAGCATTTCCACATTTATAATATTGGCTATGATGCAGGAGACTCCGTGGAGGCGTGCGGCAGACTCCCGAGATGTCTGTCTGGCTTTTTCAGCTAATTAGCATGTCTGAGCTTCCTGATTGAGGGCTTGGAACATTTCCTGTCACCTGTTGTACTCTTGCATATTTTACGTAAGTCACACTGTTGGTCCATGTGTAATCCGTATTTTTCTCGCCCCCATAACTTTCATTGGCATATTTTTTGCGCAATACGCTGATAAACGCAGCATGCTGCAATTTTGTACGGCCGTAAAATATGGATGCGTAAAATATGGATGCGATATATACGCCAGATAGAAGCTGCCCCATAGAGAATCATTGATCCGTGTGCAATGCGTAGTTTTTGCGCATCTCATACATCCGTAAAACTCGCTAGTGTGACGCCGGCCTTAGAGTGCAGTCTGCTTTTTACATACCCATATCCTTTGAAAAGCTGGCAATTTATGTGCTGCGTACAGTAAAATCACAGAGTGACAGGAAAGAATAAAATATATATATATACACATAGAACAGATAGATATATAGATGTCAGTCACATACAGCTCTGGCAAAAATTAAGAGACCACCACATCAAAAGCCTGTCATGGGCAGCTCAATCTCCAGACCTGAACCCCATTGAAAACCTCTGGAATGTAATCAAGAGGATGATGGATAGTCACATGCCACCAAATAAAGAACTGGTTAAATTTTTGTGCTAGTAGCAGTGTGAAAGCCTGGTGGAAAGCATGCCAAGACGGATGAAAGCTGTGATTAAAAATCATGGTTATTCCACAAAATATTGATTTCTGAACTCTTCCTGAGTTAAAACATTAATATTGTTGTTTCTAAATTATGAACTTGTTTTCTTGGCATTATGTGAGGTCTGAAAGCATTGTTTTTTTTATTTTTTTTTTTAATTTTGACCATTTCTCCTTTTCAGAAAAAAAAATACAAAATGTATTGCTTAGAAATTCGGAGACATGTTGTCAGAAGTTTATAGAATAAAAGAACAAATTACATTTTACTCAAAAATATACCTATAAAGAGAAAAATCAGACAAACTGAACATTTTGTAGTGGTTTCGTAATTTTTGCCAGAGCTGTATATAATTAGTACAGTGCTTGTGTAGCTTACTGTACATGTATTTAATTAAGGAGTATCAGCAAGAGAGAAAATATAAAATGTAACTTTTAATAAATATTAGTGTTGAGCGATACCGTCCGATACTTGAAAGTATCGGTATCGGATAGTAACGGCCGATACCAGAAAAGTATCGGATATCGCCGATACCGATACCCGATACCAATACAAGTCAATGGGACACCAAGTATCGGAAGGTATCCTGATGGTTCCCAGGGTCCGAAGGAGAGGAAACTCTCCTTCAGGCCCTGGGATCCATATTAATGTGTAAAATAAAGAATTAAAATAAAAAATATTGATATACTTACCTCTCCGGAGGCCCCTGGACATCACCGCTGGTAACCGGCAGCCTTCTTTGCTTAAAATGAGCGCGTTTAGGGCCTTCCATGACGTCACGGCTTCTGATTGGTCGCGTGCCGCTCATGTGACCGCCACGCGACAAATCACAAGCCGCGATGTCATTCTCAGGTCCTAAATTCCTAGAATGAGGAGTTTAGGGCCTGAGAATGACGTCGCGGCTTGTGATTGGTCGCGTGGCGGTCACATGAGCGGCACGCGACCAATCAGAAGCCGTGACGTCATGGAAGGCTCTAAACGCGCTTATTTTAAGCAAAGAAGGCTGCCGGTTACCAGCAGTGATGTCCAGGGGCCTCCGGAGAGGTGAGTATATCAATATTTTTTATTTTAATTCTTTATTTTACACATTAATATGGATCCGATACCGATTCCCGATACCACAAAAGTATCGGAACTCGGTATCGGAATTCCGATACCGCAAGTATCGGCCGATACCCGATACTTGCGGTATCGGAATGCTCAACACTAATAAATATAAGTAAAAAAGAGCTACCCTTAAAGGGAAGTGAGGTTCTAGTGCAAAATTAAAAAAAAAAATCACTCTTAACCTAAATGGTGTTGCAGGCTAAGCACAAAGGTGTCTATATATAGAAAGGCATATAGCTAGAGGCGTAGCTAGGATTTCGTTTCAGGGGGTCTAAGCTTCTGAGTGGGCCCATAGCCAGGTAACCTTGATTACATCTGGGTAAGGCACCCTAAGGCCGGGGTCACACTTGTGAGTGAAATGCGAGAAACCAATATCGATATTAGCCATATGGTCAGTGGTAGATACCAGTCCTATGGAATATATAAGAGATCACAGTACGTTCATTTTTCCCATCGTTTTCATCTGACCCAGACCGACATGACAACTTCTTCCACCTAGGACTCGGCTGCAGAGATTATAACAAAGACACATTTCACTTCTCATATTCCAGCTCCATCACCATCACCATCTATTCCCAACCTGCACAAATTCCTCATCCTGCTGGTACTCCAATACTGAGCCACTGCTGCCGTATGTGACCCTATTACTGCACCTGCTGTGTGGTTCTATACCCTAAATTCTAAATCAACCCTCTAGAATATAGTAATGCCGGGTGCAAGTGCCCTAGAAAACTGCCCACATTTTGTCCCCTAGAAAGCAATAATGTCCTGTGTGTGCCTCTTTGACAGTCACAGTAACCTGAGTTCCCCTATAACAATAAGTGCCCAATTTACATTTAATAATGTCCCGATTCTCCCCTTGTGCAGCTCCTCTATACACAGTATGATGCTCTCTTATACTTATTATCATACATTTTTATAGCACCATTTATTCCATGGCGCTTTACATATGAATACGGGGCAAATATAGACAAATACATTAAACATGAGCAAAAAACAAGGCACACAGGTACATAAGGAGGGAGGACCCTCACAGTTGGCAGGGGATGGGTGAGTATACACTAGGAGAGGGTAGAGCTGGCTGTGCAGTGGTTCAGTAGGTTGAGGATCACTGCAGGTTGTAGGCTTGTCAGAAGAGGTGAGTCTTCAGGTTCTTTTTGAAGGTTTCTATGGTAGGTGAGAGTCTGATTTGTTGGGGTAGAGAGTTCCAGAGTATGGTTGAAGCACGGGAGAAGTCTTGGATGTGGTTGTGGGAAGAAGAGATGAGAGGGGAGTAGAGAAGGAGGCATTGAGAGGATCGGAGGTTGCATGTAGGTAGGTACCGGGAGACCTTGTCACAGATGTATGGAGGAGACAGGTTGTGGATGGCTTTGTATGTCATTGTGAGGGTTTTGAACTGGAGTCTCTGGGCGATAGGAAGATAGTGAAGGGCTTGGCATAGGGGAGAGGCTGGGGAATAGCGGGGAGACAGGTAGATTAGCAGAGTGTAGGATGGATTGGAGTGGGGCCAGAGTGCTAGAGGAAAGTCCAGAGAGTAGGATGTTGCAGTAGTCAAGGCGGGAGATGATGAGGGCATGCATTAGTGTTTTTGTGGTGTCAAGGTCAAGGAATGCGCAGATCCAGGAAATACTTTTGAGTTTGAGACGACAGGAGGAGGCAAGGGCTCCGATATGTGGCTTGAAAGAGAGGGCAGTGTCAAGGATCACCCCGAGGCATCGGGCGTGTGGGACTGGAGTATAATGCCCCCTCACTGTATATATACTGACCCCATAGTTTTTCCCAAACTGCTTTATGGTTCAAACACTGAATGATGGCTCCGTCACTGTAATCTCCTCACTGTATGATGGCCCCCTAGAAAGCCTCAATATAGTATAATGCACCAGATAGTCCTCAATACAGTATAATGCACTCCTCATAGGCCTCCATGTAGTATAATATATCCCCGTAGACCTCCATATAGAATGCTGCACTCTCCATTGGTAGACTCTGTATTGCATAATGCATTCCCCATAGGCAGACACTATAGTATAATGCACCCCCCATAGGTAGATTCAATAGTATAGTGCAGCCCCCAAAGGCAGACTCTATATTGCATAATGCAGCCCCCATAGGCAGACTCTATATTGTATAATGCAGGCCCCCATAGGCAGACTCTATAGCATAATGCAGCCTCCCATAGGCAGACTCTATAGTATAATGCAGCCCCCATAGGCAGACTATAATGTATAATGCAGCCCCATAGGTAGACTGTATAGTATAATGCAGCCCCCATTGGCAGACTCTAATATAATGTATCCCCATAGGCAGACTGTAGCATAATGCAGCCCCAATAGGCAGACTCGACTCTATATTGCATAATGCAGCCCCCCATAGGCAGACTCTATATTTTATAATGCAGGCCCCCCATAAGGCAGACTCTATAGTATAATGCAGCCCCCCATAGGCAGACTATAGTATAATACAGTCCCCCATAGGCAGACTCTATAGTATAATGCAGCCCCATAGGCAGACTATAGTGTATAATGTAGCCCCCATAGGTAGACTGTATAGTATAATGCAGCCCCCCATAGGCAGACTCTAATATAATAGGGGGATTGTGGAAACCACAAGAAAACAACACCAACAAGGGAGAATATAAATCACATATAAATCTTTATTAATGTATGATACATACCAATAAAATATAGACCAAAATATGGAACAAAGTGCCAGGATGGCGAGACACACGAGGACACTACCGCCCGTGCGAACTACAAAGACGTGCAGCTGAGGAACTGGCTGTAAGTATCAATAATGCAAAATATTGTAACAAGGACTATAGTGAACCAACTAATTACGCCTATAATAGATGATATCTATATGTATCTAGAAGTTATATCCTGCATGTACATATGTGACAAGACATGCGGCTCAACAAATAAATAATCCAATATGCAAGTGCCAAAGAATGAGCCAATGCCTTCATACATTACAGCAAAAGTATATAGTACCCATCTATATATATAATTGTCTAAGGGTTTTTCCGTCTGTCTGTCCTGGAAATCCCGGCTCTCTGATTGGTCGAGGCCGCTAGGCCTCGACCAATCAGAGACCGGCACAGCATCGACGTAGAAATCCCGCGTCTCTGATTGGTCGAGGCCGCCAGGCCTCGACCAATCAGCAACGTGCACAGCGACGATGATGTCATAAAGGATGTAGAAATCCCGCGTCTGATTGGTCGAGGCCGCCAGGCCTCGACAAATCAGCAACGGGCACAGCGACGATGATGTCATAAAGGACGTAGACATCTCACGTTTCTGATTCAGCGACGGGCACAGTATCGACGTTGATGTCATAATGGTTGCCATGGCGACGATGATGTCATAAAGGTTGCCTCGACCAATCAGCGACGGGCACAGTGTGCCGCGAATTCTGGAATCATCATTGTCCATATACTACGGGGACATGCATATTCTAGAATACCCGATGCGTTAGAATCGGGCCACAATCTAGTACTGTATAATGGCCTCACATGATGCTCCATACTGTATAAAGGCCACACACGACGCTCCATACTGTATAATGGCCACACATGATGCTCCATACTGTATAATGGCCACACATGATGCTCCATACTGTATAATGGCCCCACATGATGCTCCATCTATATATATAATTGCCTAAGGGTTTTTCCGTCTGTCTTTCTGTCTGTCTGTCTTTCTGTCTGTCTGTCTGTCCTGGAAATCCCGCGCCTCTGATTGGTCGAGGCCGCCAGGCCTCGACCAATCAGCGACGGGCACAGCGACGATGATGTCATAAAGGAAGTAGACTTCCCGCGTCTCTGATTGGTCGAGGTCGCCAGGCCTCGACCAATCAGCAACGGGCACAGCGACGATGTCACAATGGTTGCCATGGTGACGATGATGTCATAAAGGTTGCCTTGACCAATCAGCGACGGGCACAGCATGGCGACGATGATGTCATAAAGGCTGCCTCGGCCAATCAGCGACGGGCACAGTCTGCCGCGAAATCGCCTTGACCAATCAGCGATGGGCACAGTATCAACGTAGATGTCATAATGGTTGCCATGGCGACGATGATGTCATGAAGGTTGCCTCGACCAATCAGCGACGGGCACAGTCTGCCGCGAATTCTGGAATCATCATTGTCCATATACTACGGGGACATGCATATTCTAGAATACCCGATGCGATTTCTGTCTGTCTGTCTGTCTTGGAAATCCCGCGTCTCTGATTGGTCGAGGCTGCCAGGCCTCGACCAATCAGCGACGGGCACAGCATGGTGACGATGATGTCATAAAGGTTGCCTCGACCAATCGGCGACGGGCACAGTCTGCCGCGAATTCGCCTCGACCAATCAGCGACAGGCACAGTATCAACATAGATGTCATAATGGTTGCCATGGCGACGATGATGGCATAAAGGTTGCCTCGACCAATCGGCGACGAGAATTCTGGAATTATCATTGTCCATATACTACAGGGACATGCATATTCTAGAGTACCCGATGCGTTAGAATCGGGCCACAATCTAGTATATAGATAAGATCCAAGCTGGAAATATCTTAGGCTATAGTCACATGGTCACCGCCCGTAAGATGTGCCGGCTTCCCCACATACTGTGTAGCAGCAAGCCTGCTGCAAAGTGTATTACCTGCTGTGGCGATGAGTGGAGATTAAACCAGGACCTGGAGCTGCACGTCCGCCCGACACGCGTTTCGGAGAGGAACTCCTTCGTCAGGGGGCGTGTCCAACTCGGTCACATGTGAAGGTCATATACCCCACTGCTCAATCAGTAAACGGCGTGCACCGGAAGTGACGCAGGCGTTGCTGTGGCGACATGACACTCTCGGTGGCGGCGGCGTCATGCAGGGCGCCGCCAACACCAAGGCAACCGCCCGGAACATAGAGACGCCGTAGGCCGCCCAGAGTGACAGCGCCCAGCACGCATGCGTGCAGGTGCTGCCATGAGGATGTGGAACCTGAAACTAGGATGTAAACACTAGGTAGATACCATAAGACCGGATGGCAATGGGGGCTAACCCAATCCAGTGCCAGGTACACACCACTAAATACATAAAGTATAGTATAAATAGCATGTCATATTAATATATGGACTATTATAGTGGGTAATACATGTGACCGGATTGGCACTAATGTGGACACAAATATGTTCAATCAATCTATAATAACAGCTACGACTGGTGTCACAATACCAGTCCAAAGAGATAAAAAATTATTACAAAAACAAGGATTACAAAAAAGGAACAGACATAACATGCTAAAAACATTCATCTAATAATAAAGGAATATCTCCAATAGCCGGGAACGGACCAATGTAGCTGAGATACTTTAATGTTTTGGAGATGAGATCTTTATTTCATGTCTTCAAGATGAAATCTTTATTGGCACTTAGCGAATCTTGAATAGCTACCAATAAGGGTCCGATATGATACACCTAGCTGAAAGATTGATTAAAAACAGAGTTAAAAACAAGCAAAGGCGCAGTGCACGATATGTCCCACCATCCATCTTATCACGCCAGTGATCACAGAAACGGCGCGAAGCTAATTGTCTCATTGAGACCATTGGGGTGGACACTATTAAGTGTCCACATCCACCGAGTTTCTAGCTGTGCCAACCTTTGTGAGGTCTTACCACCTCTTATATCAACCTCGACCATATCGATACCCATGACACGTAATGCCCTACTGTCACAATTATGGTGGACCTTAAAGTGCCTGGGTATCGTTTTCAATGTTTCAATATCATCCACCTGTGCCGCTGCTTCAATCCCTCGGACGTGCTCCCTCACTCTTATTCTCAATTGTCGTGTGGTCAGCCCCACATAGATACATGGGCATGGACACGACGCATAATAAATTACATTTTTTGTCGTACACGTAATGGATTTTAATATTTTAAAGCTTCTTGATCCAGAAGAGTCGACAAAGGTATCCTCACGTACTATATTTTTGCATGCCACACATTGGCCGCATGGGCGGCATCCACCTCGTGCTCTCCTATCGGGAGCAAAGGGGAGTGTTCTCTGGGAATCGCTAACGTAATGGCTCCGTACGAGGTGATCACGAATGTTTTTGGCCCTTCGATATGTGATCAAGGGATAATCAGGGAGTAATTTCACTAGAGTGGGGTCAGTCTTAAGGATGGGCCAGGCCCGTACAAGTGTATTGCGTATTGCCCCTGCCCGGGAGTTAAAGTTAGTTATAAATCTAATATCAGGTATGTCTTTTCTTTGGGCACTTCCATACAATAATGTATTCCTATCATTATGCTTTGCCCTGAGGTATGCCCTTTTGATGGCACGGTTACTATAGCCACGTTCTTTAAACCTAGACCTGAGTTCTCTAGCCTGCAATTCAAACTCTTCAGCAGTAGAACAAATCCGGCGAATCCGTAAAAATTGCCCAATGGGGACTGAATTAATCATGTGGGCTGGATGGGAGGAGGACGCATGCAGGAGCATATTAGTGGCAATTGGTTTCCTGTATATAGTTGTTTGAATAGTGTCCGTCCTATCTCTAGAAATTCTCACATCCAAAAACTCAATAGTAGAACTATCGGACGTGGCTGTCAACTTAATGTTCATGCTGTTGTTGTTCAATACCGCTACAAATTCAGAAAAGGATTCACTATTGCCTTGCCATATGATGAAAATGTCATCTATGTAGCGCGTCCATAAAAGGACGCGCTCCATAGACAGCAGATCATCAGACCGAAGGAGGTCCCTCTCCCACAGCCCCATAATATAATGCAGCCCCATAGGCAGACTCTGTAGCATAATGCAGCCCCAATAGGCAGATTCGACTCTATATTGCATAATGCAGCCCCCCATAGGCAGACTCTACATTGTATAATGCAGGCCCCCATAGGCAGACTCTATAGTATAATACAGCCCCCATATGCAGACTTTAATATAAAGCATCCCCAGAGGCAGACTCTGTAGTATAATGCAACCCCCCATATGCAGACTCTATATAATATAAAGCACCCCTATAAAACAATAAATCCAATATTCACCTCTTTTCCTCCTGGTTCCTCTGCTGCTCTGAGCACCCACTCATCTCCAGACAGCGGGCGCCGAGTAGTGACGCCATCGCACCTGCTATCAGTGTCAGTGAAGTCATGCTGAGAGAGGGATGATGGGAGAGGGAGCGTAACACTCTATCTCTCATCAATGAGGTCAGCTGTATCGGCATCCAACCAATACAGTTACACTTGCAATGCCTGGCAGAGGGCCCACTGGTAGCACTGGGCCCCCCTTGCTGAACATGGGCCCCATAGCTGCTGGGTGGTAGAGCAGGGAGATCGATTCTTCCTGCTCTGCCACAGAATGTAACTGTATCGGCATGCTGTGCATGCCGATACAGTTACAGTAGCGTAGCTCTGGGTGGGCCCCCTCAGAGCGCAGGGCCTGGGGTGACCGCCCCCTCGGTAGCTACGCTACTGGACAAATTTATATATAGTACATACAACAATTTCCAGTCCTAAGAACAGACTGGAATAGACCCAACTAACTCACACAGTAAGCACAGTAGATACAACCAGTGGTAGTTCCTAATAGGTACTTGAGGACAAACAGTTTCACAGTGGTCAAAAACAGCTCTACCTTAAAGGGAACCTGTCACCCCCAAAATCGAAGGTGAGCTAAGCCCACTGGCATCATGGGCTTATCTACAGCATTCTGTAATGCTGTAGATAAGCCCCTGATGTATCCTGAAAGATGAGAAAAAGAGGTTAGATTATACTCACCTGGGCGGGCGGTCCGATCCAATGGGCGTCGCGGTCTGGTCCGGGGCCTCCCATCTTCATAGGATGACGTCCTCTTCTTGTCTTCACGCTCCGGCACAGGCGTACTTTGTCTGCTCTGTTGAAGGCAGAGCAAAGTACTGCAGTGCACAGGCGCCGTGCCTCTCTGACCTTTTCCGACGCCTGCACACTGCAGTACTTTGCTCCGACTTCAACAGGGCAGACAAAGTACGCCTGCACCGGAGCTGCTGCGTGAAGACAACAAGAGGACGTCATCGTAAGAAGATGGGAGGCCTGGGTGAGTATAATCTAACCTCTTTTTCTCATCTTTCAGGATACATCGGGGCTTATCTACAGCATTACAGAATGCTGTAGATAAGCCCCTGATTCCGGTGGGCTTAGCTCACCTTCGATTTTGGAGGTGATTGGTTCCCTTTAAGGAGTGGTAAATTATATCAAAGGCAGAGGACAGATCTAGAAGGAGGATTACCGAGAAAAGTCTGTTACCTTCGGCAGTCATTTTCATTAGGGCAGTTTAGGTGGAATGTTAGGGGTGGAAATCAGATTGAAGGTTGTCAAAGAGTAGATTAGTTGAGAGTTGGGAGGAAACTACAGTGTGGAGGTGTTTTTCATGGAGTTTGGAAGCGAACAGGAGCTGTGATATGGGCAGATGAGGTGTGATTTGGAGAGGAGATGAGTTAGCTCTCCTTTAGTGATAATGGGGAGGAAGGTAAGTGTGGGAGGGGAGTGGCGTGGTATACATAGGAATTGTGGTGGTTGAACAGCAAAGATTTGACTGATTTGGTTGATCTTTTCTTTGAAGTGTAGGGGAAATTCGTTAGCAGAGATGAGGGAGGCTGGTGCGGGCAGAGAAGGACAAAGAGGGCGTTAAGTGTTGAATTGCTGTTTGGAGTTGTGGGATTAAAAAGATACATGGGTGGTGAAGTAATCTTGTTTAGCAGAGGTGAGGGACAACTTGAATGTGAAAGTTTCTTATTTGAATATAATGAAGTGTTCCTGTGAATTTGTTTTCTTCCAACACCGCCCTGCAACCCTGGACATTCGCTGAAGCTTTTTAGTGAGGATGGTGTGCCAGGGTTGTCTATTAATTCATCTCACTCTGCCATTCACAAGAGTCAATAGCTGATGTGAGTATAGAATTGTAGAAAGCAGAGGCACTGTCTATGTGGTGGAGTGAAGATATGGAGAACAGTGTTAGAATAGTGTTGGAGTGTGTGCGAGTGTCTATGCATGTGAGGTTTCTGTGGGGGTGAGCTAAAGGCTGGACTTGGGGCAGAGCAGGAGGTTGCAGTAGTCAAGGCCGGAGATGATGAGGACATGCACTAGAGTTTTTCAGGTTCTTGGTTTAGGAATGTACGGATCCAGGAAATACTTTTGAGTCGGCAGGAAGTGGAAAGGGCTTAAATGTGTAGTTTGAAGGAGAGATCAGAGTCAAGGATTACCACCGAGGCAGCGAGCTTCTGGGACTGGGGAGAGTGAGCAGCCATTTACTTTAATGGATAGGTCTGTTGGGGTAGTCGAGTGAGATGGGTGTCCTCTGCATAGAGGTGATACTGAAAGTCGTGAGATTCTATGAGCTGTCCCATGCCGATGGTGTAAATGGAGAAGAGCAGGGGTCCTAAAACTAAATCTTGCGGGACTCTGACACATAGGGGGTGAGGTGAGGAGGTGGTGTGCGAGTAGGAGACGCTGAATGTCTAGTATGTTTGGTATGACGAGATCCAAGATCGAGCCACATCAGTGATGCCAAGAGATGAGAGGTTTTGCAGTAATAGGGAGTGGTCCGCTGTGTCAAAGGCAGAAGACAGGTCCAGGAGGGGGAAGAGAGAGTATTGTCGCTTAGCTTTGGTAGTTAGTAGGTCATTGGTGACTTTAGTTAGGGCAGTTTCAGTGGAGTGATGCAGTCGGAAGCCAGATTGTAAGCGGTCAAAGAGGGAGCAGGAAGAGAGGTGGGAGGACAGTTTGAAATGGACACGTTGTTCCAGTAGTTTTGAGGCATAGGGGAGAAGTGATAAGGGGCGAGACCTAGAAAAAGAGGATGACTCAAGAGAGGACTTTTTGAGGATGGGTGTGATTGAGGCATGTTTGAAGCATGACGGGAAAACACCAGTGGTTAGTTATAGGTTGAAGAGATGGGTTAGGGTTGGAATGAAGACTGTGGTGAGGTTTGGGATGAAGTGGGATGGGATCGGGTCAAGTGCACAGGTGGTGAGATGTGATCTTGAGAGTAGGGCAGAAGATTGATCTGTGATAGTGGAGAAGTTGGTTTTAGAGAAGGAAGGCTGAGTAGTTAGGAAGAGGGGTTGTGGGGGTTGTAGGCGCATCACCCATACTCTAGAACTCAATATGGTTGAAATAACACAAAATATGTACAAAAACATAGACTGATACTCACAAAAAAAGTAACCAAAAGGGTCCCTGGTTTAACCCTAATGAACACTGCCTGACTATGGAGGCTGGCACCCTAGAGAGAGCGATTCTTTGGCGCCCCCACTCAGCGATGACTGTCCCAATCTCTCTTTAGTAAACCCTTTGCTAAAACAGGTGGGAAAACATATAGCTTTAGAAAGAGATGAATTATAGATGTTCAAATAATTAAACCATATGAAAAAATTAAGCTTGCATGTTTTTCTGTATATAACCAGGGAAATAAACCCTAAGGTAAACTTCAAAATGATACACTTAAAAAATATTATGAAGATTCAATATGTTCCTCTATTTGAAGCAACCACAGGTATAAAGTCCTTGTGGAAAAAACAAAATCCTTCCAAGGGAAACAAAGCACACCATAATACAATAAATGCTAAAACCCAACCATAGGGAGTGTAACCTAGCGTGCAAGATAACGACAGACAAGGTATACACAACCAATGGAAGGAGTAAACAAATGGGGGACTTATTCCATGTAGGACATCTCGCCTCGACACATTGCGGTTCATCAGAATGCCAGATAAGAACATGGCTCTGCCAGCGATAATAGGTGCTCCGATAGAGAAAGCATACCCAAACAGCCTATGCTCAGGGGATTTAAATATTCCGCCGGAGATCAGGGGGTCAATCAATTAATGAAATCAAACATCCACCTGAAAATCAAGGTGTAAAAACACTGAGTCTCTTTGTCCGCGTTTCTATAGTATTCCGCCATATTGGTGTGGTTCAAAAAACAAGCATATGGCCGTAGAAACATAAAAGAGAAACGGCCGGGTAACCAAATGAGCTAGCAACATAACGCACCAGAGTTACTTTTTTGTGAGTATCAATCTATGTATTTGCACTTATTTTGTGTTATTTGAACACATTTTCTGGTCTTACACACTGGGTGGTGTTTTTTAAATTAATATTCAATAAAATTATACATATTAAGGGTTGGGCCAAGATGCAAAGGTCCAGGCTGAGAACCACTGATGAATGAGCTGACCTAATTGAGGTTACAGCGGGTCGCTAAGGCTGCTTTCCCAAATGGGCTGAACTGCGGTGACCTCAGCACTGTGAGAAAAAGTCAGTAAGTACACCATAGTTCAGCTCAGTGAGTTCAACGCAGATCACCGTGAGAAATGCTGCGTGTTTGTTTACAACTAGATGGTGGCCCGATTCTAACGCATCGGGTATTCTAGAATATGCATGTCCACGTAGTATATTGCACAGCCCACGTAGTATATTGCCCAGCCACGTAGTATATTGCCCAACCACGTAGTATATTGCCCAGTCACATAGTATATTGCCCAGCCACTTAGTATATTGCCCAGTCACATAGTATATTGCCCAGCCACGTAGTATATTGCACAGCCACGTAGTATATTGCCCAGCTTCGTAGTATATTGCCCAGCTTCGTAGTATATTGCCCAGTCACGTAGTATATTGCCCAGTCACGTAGTATATTGCCCACCTACGTAGTATGTTGCCCAGCCACGTAGTATATTGCCCAGTCACGTAGTATATTGCCCAAACACGTAGTATATTGCCCAGTCACGTAGTATATTGCCCAGTCACGTAGTATATTGCCCAGTCATGTAGTATATTGCCCAGTCACGTAGTATATTGCCCAGCCACGTAGTATATTGCCCAGTGACATAGTATACAGCACAGAGCCACATAGTATATTGCACAGCAACGTAGTTTACAGCACAGAGCTACGTAGTATATTGCCCAGCAACGTAGTTTACAGCACAGAGCTACGTAGTATATTGGCCAGTCACGTAGTATATTGCCCAGATACGTAGTATATTGCCCAGTCACGTATGTCACAGGTTAAAAAATACAAAATAAACATATACTCACCTTCCGAGGGCCCCTTGTAGTTCGGTCACATGACCGTGACTTCATGACAGGTCCTTCTCGCGCAGGCCCTGTGATGATGTCACATGACCGTGACGTCATGGCAGGTCCTTCTCGCGCAGGCTCGCAGGGCCTGTGATGACGTCGCCGTCACATGACCATGACGTCATGGCAGGCCCTTCTGCCATACCATCCTTGCCACCGGAACTTGTCGCGTGCATGGAGCGGTTACCGGAGCATAGAGAGGAGTGGGAAAGGCGGCGGAAGTATATAATGATTTTTTATTTTTTTAATTATTTTTAACATTAGATGTTTTTACTATTGACGCTGCATAGGCAGCATCAATAGTAAAAACTTGGTCACACAGGGTTAATAGCGGCGGTAACGGAGTGCATTACCCGCGGCATAACGAGGTCCGTTACCGCTGGCATTAATCCTGTGTGAGCGGCGACTGCGGGGAGTATGGAGTGGGCGCTGACTGCAGGGGAGTAGGGAGGGACTAATCGGACTGTGGCTGTCGCTGATTGGTCGCGGCAGCCATGACAGGCAGCTGGCGAGACCAATCAGTGACTTGGATTCCATGACAGACAGAGGCCGCGACCAATGAATATCCGTGACAGACAGTAGGACAGACAGAAAGACGGAAGTGACCCTTAGACAATTATCTATATATATAATTGTCTAAGGGTTTTTCCGTCTGTCTGTCTTTCTGTCTGTCTGTCTGTCTTTCTGTCTGTCTGTCTGTCCTGGAAATCCCGCCTCTCTGATTCCTGGCGGCCTCGACCAATCAGCAACGGGCACAGCAACGATGATGTCATAATGGTTGCCATGGCGACGATGATGTCATAAAGGCCATATTCTAGAATACCCGATGCGTTAGGTATTCTAGGCCACCAGGCCTCGACCAATCAGCAACGGGCACAGCGACGATGATGTTATAAAGGACGTAGAAATCCCACGTTTCTGATTCAGCGACGGGCACAGTATCGACGTAGATGTCATAATGGTTGCCATGGCGATGATGATGTCATAAAGGTTGCCTCGACCAATCAGCGACGGGCACAGTCTGCCGCAAATTCTGGAATCATCATTGTCCATATACTATGGAGACATGCATATTCTAGAATACCCGATGCGTTAGAATCAGGCCACAATCCTGCTTCTGCTTTTGTTCCCTTTAAGATTTGCAACCCTGAATTCATAGTTTTATGGTTAATTTCGTATAATATTGCCAATATTGTTTCTCTCAGCATACCATTTAACCCCTTCACGACATGCGCCGTACTAGTACTGCGCATGCCGTGAATCCCCCCAAAGTCGCGACATGTCAGCTGTTTTGTACAGCTGACATGTGCGCGCAATATCGGCGGGTGAAATCGCTATTCACCCGCCGCTATTAACCTGTTAAATGCCGCTGTCAAACACAGACAGCGGCATTTAACTACCGCATCCGGCCGGGCGGCCGGAAATGACGTTATCGCCGACCCCCGTCATATGATCGGGGGTCGGCGATGCATCAGGAAGGTAACCATAGAGGTCCTTGAGACCTCTATGGTTACTGACGCAGGCCTGCAGGCTCTGCAGACAGAGGCCGCGACCAATGAATATCCGTGACAGACAGAAGGACAGACAGAAAGACGGAAGTGACCCTTAGACAATTATATAATAGATACCGTATATACTCGAGTATAAGCCGACCCGAGTATAAGCCGACCCCCCTAATTTTGCCACAAAAAACTGGGAAAACTTATTGACTCGAGTATAAGCCTAGGGTGGAAATGCAGCATTTACCGGTGAATTTCAAAAATAAAAATAGATCATTATTTCCCCATAGCTGTGCCATATAGTGCTCTGCACCGTTCATATTTCCCCATAGGTGTGAACCATATAGTGCTCTGCACCGTTCATTGTGCCCCCTAGCTGTGCCATATACGGTGCTCTGCACCGTTCACTGTGCCCCATAGATGTGCCATATATGGTGCTCTGCACCGTTCACTGTGCCCCATAGCTGTGCCATATACGGTGCTCTGCACCGTTCACTGTGCCCCATAGCTGTGCTGTGCCATATACGGTGCTCTGCACCGTTCACTGTGCCCCATACATAGCTGTGCTGTGCCATATACGGTGCTCTGCACCGTTCACTGTGCCCCATAGCTGTGCTGTGCCATATACGGTGCTCTGCACCGTTCACTGTGCCCCATAGCTGTGCTGTGCCATATACGGTGCTCTGCACCGTTCACTGTGCCCCATAGCTGTGCTGTGCCATATACGGTGCTCTGCACCGTTCACTGTGCCCCATAGCTGTGCTGTGCCATATACGGTGCTCTGCACCATTCACTGTACCCCATAGCTGTGCTGTGCCTTATACGGTGCTCTGCACCGTTCACTGTACCCCATAGCTGTGCTGTGCCATATACGGTGCTCTGCACCGTTCACTGTGCCCCATAGCTGTGCTGTGCCTTATACGGTGCTCTGCACCGTTCACTGTACCCCATAGCTGTGCTGTGCCTTATACGGTGCTCTGCACTGTTCACTGTACCCCATAGCTGTGCTGTGCCTTATACGGTGCTCTGCACCGTTCACTGTGCCCCATAGCTGTGCTGTGCCTTATACGGTGCTCTGCACCGTTCACTGTACCCCATAGCTGTGCTGTGCCTTATACGGTGCTCTGCACCGTTCACTGTGCCCCATAGATGTTCCACATAAATTTGTGCCGCCGCTGCCGCAATAAAGAAAAAAAAACACATACTCACCTCCCTTGATTGCAGCTCCCGGCGTCTCGTTCCGGCGCCTCCATCTTCCCGGCGTCTCTGCTCTGACTGATCAGGCAGAGGGCGCCGCGCACACTATATGCGTCATCGCGCCCTCTGCCTGATCAGTCAGAGCGCAGACGCCGGGAAGATGGAGGCGCCGGCCGGGAAGATGGATCGGCGCCCGGCGGCTGGAACGAGGACAGGTGAATATGCTATACTTACCTAGTCCTGGCGATCCTCGCGCTGTCCCCTCCTGTCTTCGGTGCCGCAGCTTCTTTCTCTATCAGCGGTCACCGGCACCGCTGATTAGAGGAATGAATAGGCGGCTCCGCCCCTATGGGAGGTGGAGCCGCTTATTCATTTCTGTAATGAGCAGTCCCACGTGACCGCTGAAGAGAGGAAGAAGCTGCAGCGCCGAAGCCCGTGGGACGGCAGGGACAGCGCGAGGATCGCTGGGACTAGGTAAGTATGCCTCAGCGCCCTCACCCGCCGACCCCACCGCTACCGTGACTCGAGTATAAGCCGAGGGGGGCACTTTCAGCCCAAAAATTTGGGCTGAAAATCTCGGCTTATACTCGAGTATATACGGTATATATATACATGATGGTGGCCCGATTCTAACTAGAATATGTGTTATGAAGGCAATCCAGTGACACAGTGTGCCAGCAATCAGAGCACATACAGTGATCTGATAATAACCCAAAAACAATAGAACGAGCTCTGAGACGTGGAATCTCTGTAGACCGCAATACCTGAACCTATCCTAAACACAGCTAAAGGCAGCTGTGGATTGCGCCTGACACTACCTATGCAACTCGGCACAGCCTGAGGAACTGACTAGCCTGAAGATAGAAATACAAGCCTGACTTGCCTCAGAGAAATACCCCAAAGGAAAAGGCAGCCCCCCACATATAATGACTGTTAGCAAGATGAAAAGACAAAACGTAGGGATGAAATAGATTCAGCAAAGTGAGGCCCGATATTCTAGATAGAGCGAGGATAGCAAAGAGAACTTTGCAGTCTACAAAAAACCCGAACTAACGGCACGGCGGTACACCCTTTGCGTCTCAGAGCTTCCAGCAAAAACGAATAGACAAGCTGGACAGAAAAAACAGCAACAAAAGCAAAGAAGCACCTATCTAAGCAGAGCAGCAGGCCACAGGAAAGATCCAGAAGCTCAGATCCAACACTGGAACATTGACAAGGAGCAAGGAAGACAGAATCAGGTGGAGTTAAATAACAAAGCAGCCAACGAGCTCACCAGAACACCTGAGGGAGGAAGCTCAGAAGCTGCAGTACCACCTGTGACCACAGGAGTGAATTCATCCACAGAATTCACAACAGTACCCCCCCGTTGAGGAGGGGTCACCGAACCCTCACCAGAGCCCCCAGGCCGACCAGGATGAGCCACATGAAAGGCACGAACAAGATCTGGAGCATGGACATCAGAGGCAAAAACCCAGGAATTATCTTCCTGAGCATAACCCTTCCATTTAACCAGATACTGGAGTTTCCGTCTAGAAACACGAGAATCCAAAATTTTCTCCACAATATACTCCAATTCCCCCTCCACCAAAACCGGGGCAGGAGGCTCAACAGATGGAACCATAGGTGCCACGTATCTCCGCAACAACGACCTATGGAATACATTATGTATGGAAAAGGAGTCTGGGAGGGTCAGACGAAAAGGCACAGGATTGAGAATCTCAGAAATCCTATACGGACCAATAAAACGAGGTTTAAATTTAGGAGAGGAAACCTTCATAGGAATATGACGAGAAGATAACCAAACCAGATCCCCAACACGAAGTCGGGGACCCACACGGCGTCTGCGATTAGCGAAAAGTTGAGCCTTCTCCTGGGACAAGGTCAAATTGTCCACTACCTGAGTCCAGATCTGCTGCAACCTGTCCACCACAGAATCCACACCAGGACAGTCCGAAGACTCAACCTGTCCTGAAGAGAAACGAGGATGGAACCCAGAATTGCAGAAAAATGGAGAGACCAAGGTAGCCGAGCTGGCCCGATTATTAAGGGCGAACTCAGCCAACGGCAAAAAGGACACCCAATCATCCTGGTCAGCAGAAACAAAAAATCTCAGATATGTTTCCAAGGTCTGATTGGTTCGTTCGGTCTGGCCATTAGTCTGAGGATGGAAAGCCGAGGAAAAAGATAGGTCAATGCCCATCCTACCACAAAAGGCTCGCCAAAACCTTGAAACAAACTGGGAACCTCTGTCAGAAACAATATTCTCAGGAATGCCATGCAAACGAACCACATGCTGGAAGAACAAAGGCACCAAATCAGAGGAGGAAGGCAATTTAACCAAGGGCACCAGATGGACCATTTTAGAAAAGCGATCACAGACCACCCAAATGACTGACATCTTTTGAGAAACAGGAAGGTCAGAAATGAAATCCATCGAAATATGTGTCCAAGGCCTCTTTGGGACCGGCAAGGGCAAAAGCAACCCACTGGCACGTGAACAGCAGGGCTTAGCCCTAGCACAAATCCCACAGGACTGCACAAAAGTACGTACATCCCGTGACAGAGATGGCCACCAGAAGGATCTAGCCACTAACTCTCTGGTACCAAAGATTCCAGGATGACCAGCCAAGACCGAACAATGAAGTTCAGAGATAACTTTACTAGTCCACCTATCAGGGACGAACAGTTTCTCGGCCGGACAACGATCAGGTTTATTCGCCTGAAATTTTTGCAACACTCGCCGCAAATCAGGGGAGATGGCAGACACAATGACTCCTTCCTTGAGGATACTCGCCGGCTCAGATAAACCCGGAGAGTCGGGCACAAAACTCCTAGACAGAGCATCCGCCTTCACATTTTTAGAGCCCGGAAGGTACGAAATCACAAAATCGAAGCGGGCAAAAAATAACGACCAACAGGCCTGTCTAGGATTCAAGCGCTTGGCAGACTCGAGATAAGTAAGGTTCTTATGATCAGTCAATACCACCATGCGATGCTTAGCTCCTTCAAGCCAATGACGCCACTCCTCGAATGCCCACTTCATGGCCAGCAATTCTCGGTTGCCCACATCATAATTACGCTCAGCAGCCGAAAACTTCCTGGAAAAGAAAGCACATGGTTTCAACACTGAGCAACCAGAACCTCTCTGTGACAAAACCGCCCCTGCTCCAATCTCAGAAGCATCAACCTCGACCTGGAACGGAAGAGAAACATCTGGTTGTTACAACACAGGGGCAGAACAAAAACGACGCTTCAACTCCTGAAAAGCTTCCACAGCAGCAGAAGACCAATTAACCAAATCAGCACCCTTCTTGGTCAAATCGGTCAATGGTTTGGCAATGCTAGAAAAATTACAGATGAAGCGACGATAAAAATTAGCAAAGCCCAGGAACTTTTGCAGACTTTTCAGAGATGTCGGCTGAGTCCAATCCTGGATGGCTTGGACCTTAACCGGATCCATCTCGATAGTAGAAGGGGAAAAGATGAACCCCAAAAATGAAACTTTCTGCACACCGAAGAGACACTTTGATCCCTTCACAAACAAAGAATTAGCACGCAGGACCTGGAAAACCATTCTGACCTGCTTCACATGAGACTCCCAATCATCTGAGAAGATCAAAATGTCATCCAAGTAAACAATCAGGAATTTATCCAGATACTCACGGAAGATGTCATGCATAAAAGACTGAAACACAGATGGAGCATTGGCAAGTCCGAACGGCATCACTAGATACTCAAAATGACCCTCGGGCGTATTAAATGCAGTTTTCCATTCATCTCCTTGCCTGATTCTCACCAGATTATACGCACCACGAAGATCTATCTTAGTGAACCAACTAGCCCCCTTAATCCGAGCAAACAAGTCAGATAACAATGGCAAGGGATACTGAAATTTAACAGTGATCTTATTAAGAAGGCGGTAATCAATACACGGTCTCAGCGAACCATCCTTCTTGGCTACAAAAAAGAACCCTGCTCCCAGTGGTGATGATGATGGGCGAATATGTCCCTTCTCCAGGGATTCCTTCACATAACTGCGCATAGCGGCGTGTTCAGGCACGGATAAATTAAATAATCGACCTTTAGGGAATTTACTACCAGGAATCAAATTGATAGCACAATCACAATCCCTATGCGGAGGTAGGGCATCGGACTTGGGCTCTTCAAATACATCCTGATAATCAGACAAGAACTCTGGGACCTCAGAAGGGGTGGATGACGAAATTGACAAAAATGGAACATCACCATGTACCCCCTGACAACCCCAGCTGGATACCGACATAGAGTTCCAATCCAAAACTGGATTATGGGTTTCTAGCCATGGCAACCCCAACACGACCACATCATGCAGATTATGTAGCACCAGAAAGCGAATAACTTCCTGATGTGCAGGAGCCATGCACATGGTCAGCTGGGTCCAGTACTGAGGTTTATTCTTGGCCAAAGGTGTAGCATCAATTCCTCTCAACGGAATAGGACACCGCAAAGGCTCCAAGAAAAACCCACAACGTTTAGCATAATCCAAATCCATCAGATTCAGGGCAGCGCCTGAATCCACAAACGCCATGACAGAATACGATGACAAAGAACATATCAAGGTAATAGACAGAAGGAATTTGGACTGTACAGTACCAATGACGGCAGACCTATCGAACCGCTTAGTGCGCTTAGGACAATCAGAAATAGCATGAGTGGAATCACCACAGTAGAAACACAGCCCATTCAGACGTCTGTGTTCTCGCCATTCAACTCTGGTCATAGTCCTATTGCACTGCATAGGCTCAGGTTTAATCTCAGACAATACCGCCAAATGGTGCACAGATTTACGCTCGCGCAAGCGTCGACCGATCTGAATGGCCAAAGACATAGACTCATTCAAACCAGCAGGCATAGGAAAACCCACCATAACATCCTTAAGAGCCTCAGAGAGACCCTTTCTGAACAAAGCTGCCAGCGCAGATTCTTTCCACAGAGTGAGTACTGACCACTTCCTAAATTTCTGACAATATACTTCTATATCATCCTGACCCTGGCACAAAGCCAGCAAATTTTTCTCAGCCTGATCCACTGAATTAGGCTCATCGTACAGTAATCCGAGCGCCAGGAAAAACGCATTGACATTACTCAATGCAGGGTCTCCTGGCGCAAGAGAAAATGCCCAGTCCTGAGGGTCGCCGCGCAAAAAAGAAATAATAATCAAAACCTGTTGAACAGGATTACCAGAAGAATGAGGTTTCAAGGCCAGAAATAGCTTACAATTATTTTTGAAACTAAGAAACTTAGTTCTATCACCAAAAAACAAATCAGGAATAGGAATTCTTGGTTCTAACATAGATTTCTGATCAATAGTATCTTGAATCCTTTGTACATTTGTAACGAGATTATCCATTGAAGAGCACAGACCCTGAATATCCATGTCCACACCTGTGTCCTGAAACACCCAAATGTCTAGGGGAAAAAAAAGACTGAACACAGAGCTGAGAAAAAAAAAAATGATGTCAGATCTTCTTTTTTCCCTCTATTGAGAATCATTAGTTTGGCTCCTTGTACTGTTATGTAGGCAATCCAGTGACACAGTGTGCCAGCAATCAGAGCACATACAGTGATCTGATAATAACCCAAAAACAATAGAACGAGCTCTGAGACGTGGAATCTCTGTAGACCGCAATACCTGAACCTATCCTAAACACAACTAAAGGCAGCTGTGGATTGCACCTGACACTACCTATGCAACTCGGCACAGCCTGAGGAACTGACTAGCCTGAAGATAGAAATACAAGCCTGACTTGCCTCAGAGAAATACCCCAAAGGAAAAGGCAGCCCCCCACATATAATGACTGTTAGCAAGATGAAAAGACAAAACGTAGGGATGAAATAGATTCAGCAAAGTGAGGCCCGATATTCTAGATAGAGCGAGGATAGCAAAGAGAACTTTGCAGTCTACAAAAAACCCTAAAGCAAAAAAACCACGCAAAGGGGGCAAAAAGACCCACCGTGCCAAACTAACGGCACGGCGGTACACCCTTTGCGTCTCAGAGCTTCCAGCAAAAACGAATAGACAAGCTGGACAGAAAAAACAGCAACAAAAGCAAAGAAGCACTTATCTAAGCAGAGCAGCAGGCCACAGGAAAGATACAGAAGCTCAGATCCAACACTGGAACATTGACAAGGAGCATGGAAGACAGAATCAGGTGGAGTTAAATAACAAAGCAGCCAACGAGCTCACCAGAACACCTGAGGGAGGAAGCTCAGAAGCTGCAGTACCACCTGTGACCACAGGAGTGAATTCAGCCACAGAATTCACAACAAATATGCATGTCCACGTAGTATATTGCCCAGCCATGTAGTATATTGCCCAGCCACGTAGTATATTGCCCAGTCACGTAGTATATTGCCCAGCTGCGTAGTATGTTGCCCAGCCACGTAGTATATTACCCAGTCACGTAGTATATTGCCCAGCCACGTAGTATATGCCACTTAGTATATTGCCCAGTCACGTAGTATATTGCCCAGTCACGTAGTATATTGCCCAGCCATGTAGTATATTGCCCAGCTACGTAGTATGTTGCCCAGTCACGTAGTATATTGCCCAGCCATGTAGTATATTGCCCAGCCACATAGTATATTGCTCAGCTACGTAGTATATTGCCCAGTCATGAAGTATATTGCCCAGTCATGTAGTATATTGCCCAGCCACGTAGTATATTGCCCAGCCACATAGTATATTCCCCAGCCACATAGTATATTGCCCAGCCACGTAGTATATCGTCCAGCCACGTAGTATATTGCCAAGCCACATAGTATATTGCCAAGCCACATAGTATATTGCCCAGCCACGTAGTATATTTCCCAGCCACGTAGTATATTTCCCAGCCACGTAGTATATTGCCCAGCCACGTAGTATATTGCCCAGTCACGTAGTATATTGCCCAGTCACGTAGTATATTGCCCAGCCATGTAGTATATTGCCCAGCTACGTAGTATGTTGCCCAGTCACGTAGTATATTGCCCAGCCATTTAGTATATTGCCCAGCCACGTAGTATATTGCTCAGCTACGTAGTATATTGCCCAGTCATGTAGTATATTGCCCAGTTATGTAGTATATTGCCCAGCCACGTAGTATATTGCCCAGCCACATAGTATATTCCCCAGCCACATAGTATATTGCCCAGCCACGTAGTATATTGTCCAGCCACGTAGTATATCACCCAGCCACGTAGTATATTGCCCAGCCACATAGTATATTGCCAAGCCACATAGTATATTGCCCAGCCACGTAGTATATTTCCCAGCCACGTAGTATATTTCCCAGCCACATAGTATATTGCCCAGTGACGTAGTATACAGCACAGAGCCACGTAGTATATTGCCCAGCCATGTAGTATATTGCCAAGCCACGTAGTATTTTGCCCAGCCACATAGTATATTGCCCAGTCATGTAGTATACAGCACAGAGCCACGTAGTATACAGCACAGACATGTAGTATACTGCCCATATAAATATACACGATGGAGGCCCGATTCTAACGCATCGGGTATTCTAGAATATGCATGTCCGCGTAGTATATTGCCCAGCCACATAGTATATTGCCCAGTGAACTCTCACCAGCCAATCACAGCAAAGATGACAATAAAGTTGTCAGTGTTTGACGTCCCCTTTCCCATCCCCCCTCCCTGTTCAAGTACCCCCCTCTTCTCCCTCCTTTTTTGCACACTTTTTTGCGTTTTTTCCTGTGTGCGGCGTCCTGCACAGAACATTCGTGCTCTTCCTGTGTCCGCAGCGCTTTGATCAGTATTGCTGATCAGAGACTGCGCCACAGGACTTTTTCTTTTTTAGCTAGTTAGCGTAGCGGACTTTGCAGTCTAAGTGAAGTCCGATTTTTTTTTTTTAGAAAAAATAATAATCGTAGTTAGTACAGTGTAGTTTCAGGCTCAGCAAAGTACCGTAGCCAGCGTCAGTGTTTGACGTCCCCTTTCCCATCCCCCCTCCCTGTTCCAGTACCTCCCTCTCCTCCCTCCAATTGATTTTTCTGCACACTTTTTTGCGCTTTTTTCCTGTGCGTGGCATCCTGTGCAGAGCATTAGTGCTCTTCATGTGTCCGCAGCGCTTTGATCAGTATCGCTGTTGATCAGAGACTGCACTACGGGAATTTTTCTTTTTTAGCTAGTTAGTGTAGCAGACTTCGCAGTCTAAGTGATGTCCGATTTTTTTTAGAAAAAAATAATAATCGTAGTGTAGTTTTTAGACATAGCAAAGTAGTGTAACCGGCGTCAGTGTTTGGTGACATCCCCCCTGTCCAACTAAATTTTTAGCGCACTTTTTTGCGCTTTTTTTCCTGTGCGTGGCATCCCGTGCAGAGCATTAGTGCTCTTCATGTGTCCGCAGCGCTTTGATCAGTATCACTGCTGATCAGAGACTGCGCCACGGGAATTTTTCTTTGTTTAGCTAGTTAGCGTAGCAGACTTCGCAGTCTAAGCGAAGTCCGATTTTTCTTTTTTTAGAAAAAATAATAATCGTAGTTAGTACAGTGTAGTTTTAGATGTATCAAAGTAGCGCAGCCGGCGTCAGTGTTTGGTGACGTCCCTCCGTCCAACTTAATTTTTAGCGCACTTTTTTGCGCTCTTTTCCTGTGCGCGTCGTCCCGCGCAGAACATTCGTGTTCTTCCTGTGTCTGCAGCGCTTTGATCAATATTGCTGCTGATCAGAGACTGCGCCATGGGAATATTTATTTTTTAGCTAGTTAGTGTAGCGAACTAAGTGACGTCCGATTTTTTTTTTTTTTTAGAAAAAAATAATAATCGTAGTTAGTATAGTGTAGTTTTAGACGTAGCAAAGTAGTGTAACCGGCGTCAGTGTTTGGTGACGTCCCCCCGCCCAATTGAATTTTTAGCGCACTTTTTTGCGCTTTTTTTTCCTGCGCACAGCGTCCACGCAGAGCATTCGTGCACTTCCTGTGTCCGCAGCGCTTTGATCAGTATCGCTGCTGATCAGAGACTGCGCCACGGGAATTTTTCTTTTTTTAGCTAGTTAGTGTAGCGGACTTCACTGTCTAAGTGACGTCCAAGGTTTTTTTTAGAAATAAATAATAGTAGTTACTAGTACAGCATAGTTTTAGACATAGCAAGGTAGTGTAGTCGGCGTCACATCGTTAGTGACGACCGATCTTCTTTTAGAGAAAAAAAAATTGTACAGCGTAGTTTTAGTGGTAGCGTGTTAGTACAGCTGGCGTCACTGCGTTTGTAATGACCGATCTTGTTTTTGAAAAAAAATTACAGAGTAGTTTTTATAGGTAGGGAGGTAGCTTTTTTTTTTTCTTGCATAAAAAGTGAATTAAGGGAGCGTACGTCACATTGTTGGTGACGTCCGTTTTTATTTTGTAAAAAAAAAGAATTAGTTGCGTCGATTAACTTTTTAGCGAGTGCATTAGGGGAGCGTACGTCACATTGTTGGTGACGTCCATTTTTCTTTTGTAAAAAAGAATTTGCGTCGGATAAATTTATAAGGAGGGCATTAGTGTAGTGAATGTCTGTTTTTTTTTATACAAACTTTTTTTTTTAATCTGATTTTTCTTTCCATTTTTTCTTCTACATTTTACCTCTCTACGTCTTTTTTTCTCTCTGTTTTGTTATAATAAAGAGTACCGTATACACAAGCCCCACACATTACACGTGTAAAAGCACCACTTACACACACATCCCCAGGGATTGGGGAAAAAAATATAAAAATGGCCCATTCGTCAACAAGGCGCTATTCACCAGAGGAGGCTTACGCCATCCTTGCGTCCGACACGGATTCAGCGAGTGAGGAAGATCCCACATTCCGCTATTCCTCATCATCCTCCTCATCTGGTGAGGAAGGACCCCCAGCAAGGCGCCCTAGGACCCAGGCAACTCTTGCAGCAATCGATCCTGTATGGATTGCACCCCCTGAAAATTTTCAGCCCATCATTCCGGATTTCTGCAGCAGCTCAGGAATCCAGTTTGACACCACTGGCCTCACTGAAATTGACTTCTTCAAATTCTTTTTCAGTGATGAAATAATAAATCTTATGGTGGCCCAGATGAACGTGTATGCCCAGCAATTTTTCACCCTAAATCCCACGTCATCATACGCCAGATGGACCCCCGTAAATGCAGCAGAGATTATGAAATTTTTGGGAATTGTGCTGCATATGGGCATAATAAAAAAAAACAGAGATTTGTCAGTACTGGAGTACTGATATTCTTTTCAGTACATCAGTATTCCGCATGGCCATGAAAAGGACACGATTTGAAGGGATCCAAAGATTTTTGCATTATAGTGATAATGCGCAGTGTCCTCCCCGAGACGATCCTAACTTTGATCGCCTATGTAAAATTTGGCCAGTGGTTGAACACTTCAGCAGAAAATTTGCTGAGGCATACATACCCCAGAGGGGCATCGCTATTGATGAATCTTTTGTTCACTTCAAAGGGAGGCTAAAATTCCAACAATACCTGCCCAGTAAGAGGTCCAGGTACAGAATAAAGCTGTACAAACTGCGAGAGTACCTTAAGGTACACCCACAGATTTAGGGTCTACGAGGGGAAGGACACCCAAATTAACCCCTCTGAATGCCCCCAGTCCTGGGGGTGAGTGGGAAAATTGTGTCGGAATTGCTGCACCCACTGCTGGATAAGGGTTATCACCTCTACATTGATAACTTTTACACCAGCATCCCACTCTTCAAGGCCCTCTCTACCAGAGGTACAGCTGCATGTGGCACCGTGGGAAAAAATCAGCGAGGCCTCCCTAAGCCGCTAATTGGGCAAATGCTGAGAAAAGGGGAAATCAGAGCCCAATGCAGCGACAACATGCTGGTGGTCATGTAAAAGGACAAAAGGGATGTCCTTATCCTGACCACCATACACCGTGACAACAGCACCCTTTACACTGTTCGTGGGACCACAAAACAAGTCCAAAAGCCAGATTATATCTTGGATTACAATCGGTACATGGGGGGTGTGGATCTTTCAGATCAGGTCCTCCAACCATACAGTGCCATGCGAAAAGCCAAAGTATGGTACAAAAAATTGGCCGTGCACATTGTACAGATGGCACTGTACAATGCTTTTGTGCTGTCCCGATCTGCAGGCAATACGGGGACCTTCCTTCAGTTTCAGGAGAAAGTCATCAAGGCCCTAATGTTTGGCACTCGGGGAGGTGAGGGCCCCAGTTCTTCTGAATCTGATAGTGCCCGTATTGTCCCAGGTCAACATTTCCCAGGACAGGTTCCCCAAGCAGCGAGGACAGGCCGATCACAAAAACGGTGCAGAGTATGCTCCAAGAGGGGAATCCGAAAGGACACAACTTACCATTGTGAAACCTGCCCTGAGAAACCTGGCCTTTGCCTTAAGGATTGTTTCAAAGCATACCACACATCCACAAATTAATAAAATTAGTTTATACCCTTTTGACACAACACATCTATAATCTGATGTACCGATCACATCTTACACATACCGCCTCATTATAAATTCATACACTAAAACCAAAAGCATTATAGTTATTACTATAAAACTATACCTCTAGATAAATTCCTTCAGGAGGTGTAGTTTCCAAAATGGTGTCAATTGTGGAGGATTTCCACTGTTAAGGCACATCAGGGGCTCTGCAAATGCAACATGATGTCCGCAGACCATTCCATCAAAGCCTGCAATCCAAAACGTCACTCCTTCCATTCTGAGCCCTGCCGTGCGCACAAACAGTGGTTTTCCTCCACATATAGGGTATCGGCGTACTCAGGGGAAAATGTGCAACAACTTTAGTGGTCTATTTTTTCCTGTTAGCTTTGTGAAAATAAAAAAATTGGGGCTAAAAGATCATTTTTGTGGAAAAAAATTGATTTTTTTATTTTCATGACTCAACGTTATAATTTTCTGTGAGGCACTTGGAGGTTTACGGTGCTCACCACATATCTAAATAAATTCCTTGGGAGGTCTAGTTTCCAAAATGGTGTCACTTTTGGGAGATTTCTACTGTTTAGGCACATCAGGGGCTCTGCAAATGCAACATGATGCCCGCAGACCATTCCCTCAAAGTCTGCAATCCAAAACGTCACTCCTTCCATTCTGAGCCCTGCCATGCGCACAAACAGTGGTTTTCCCCCACATATGGGGTATCGGCGTACTCAGGAAAAAATGTGCAACAACTTTAGTGGTCTATTTTCTCCTGTTACCTTCGTCAAAATAAAAAAATTGGGGCTAAAAGATCATTTTTGAGAAAAAATGTGATTTTTTTTCATGGCTCTACGTTATTAACTTCTGTGAAGCACCTGGGGGTTCAAAGTGCTCACCACACAGCTACATAAGTTCGTTAAAGGGTTTATTTTCCAAAATTGGGTCACTTGTGGGGGTTTTCTAATGTTTAGGCACATCAGGGGCTCTTCAAACGCAACATGGCGTCAACTCTCAATTCCAGCCAATTTTGCGTTCAAAAAGTCAAAAGGCGCTCCTTCCCTTCCGAGCCCTGCTGTACACCCAAACAGTGGTTTTCCCCCACATATGGGGTATCGGTGTATTCAGGAGAAATTGCTCATCAACTTTAGTGGATGATTTTCTCCTTTTACCTTTGAGAAAATAAACAAATTGTTGCCGAATGATCATTTTTGTGACTAAAAAGTTAAATGTTCATTTTTTCCTTCCACATTGCTTCAGCTCCTGTAAAGCAGCCGAAGGGTTAATAAACTTCTTGAATGTGGTTTTGAGTGCCTTGAGGGGTGCAATTTTTGGAATGGTGTCAATTTTGGGTATTTTCTGTTATATAGACCCTTCAAAGTGACTCCAAGTGTGAAGTGGTCCCTAAAAAAAGGTTTCCTAAATTTTATTGGAAAAATTTAAAAATCGCAGGTCACCTTTTAACCCTTATAACTTCCTGACCAAAAAATATTTTGGTTCCAAAATTGTGTGGCTATATAGTACACATGTGGGAAATGTTATTTATGAACTAATTTTTATGACATATCTCTCTGATTTATGGGCATAAAAATTAAAAGTTCAAAAATTGCTAAATTTTCAAAATTTTTGCCAAATTTCCATTTTTTTCACAAATAACCATATCAAACCATATCAAAGAAATTTTACCACTACCATAAAGTACAGTATGTCACGAGAAAACGGTCTCAGAATCACTAGGATCCGTTGAAGCGTTTCAGAGTTATGACCTCATAAAGTGACAGTGGTCAGATTTGAAAAAAATGGCCTGGTCAGGAAGTTTAAAACAGGCTTCGGGTGAAAGAGTTAAATACACTACATTGCTTTTTTGGAACAATTTTCTTTCTCCTTAATAAAACTGGACAGCATGCTTTAGGAATGAGGAGTTTTTCATGTGTTTTTACACAGGCTTCTCTGTGGGAAAATAAAAACGCAGGAAACGATGGATGGTTATAATTGTCTACAGAAAAAAATACTTCTGCTAAAATGCTTAGGAACGAAAGCATGAAATGTAAGGAGTTTTTTTTTATTCGGAAACAGGATAATTGCTCTTGTTTCACAAAGGTGCTTGATATTCCAAATCAATAGAGGCGATGAAAGATCTAGTCTATAAATCAGGTTCTCACTTCCCAGTCTGTGATGGAGCAGTGAATGAATGAAGTTCACCAAGCATGTGAAGCGATATGACCGGAGGTTAATAACAAGCAATTAATGGGAACAGATGTTATTTTGTGCTAAGTAAGGACATCTAACCAGGGAGTAGCAGAATATGAGAACATAGGTAAATGTGTGTTCAGAAGCTGTCCTCCAGAGGTATTGTAGTAGCTACAGAAAAGTGAGGGAAATTCACTCTTCTTAATGCCCGAATATACAGTTGTGCTAATAAGATGACATACTCCAATATAAATATATTAGTGATCAGTAGTGTTGAGCGATACCTTCCGATATTCGGAAGTATCGGTATCGGATTGGATCGGCCGATATCGACAAAATATCGGATCTCGCTGATACTGATACCTGATACCAATGCAAGTCAATGGGACAAAAATACCGGAATTAAAATAAACCCTTTCTTTCCTTGTGATTAATTCCACATGAAGGAAAACAACAAAGAATAAAGTAGAATGTATCGGGGGAGGTGGAGGAGACATTAAAGGCATAGAGGTTTAGCCCAAATGAAATGGAAGAGCAGGAATTTTTTTTTTAAGACGTTCGGAGTTACAAAGATATTGACTATGTTTAGATTTTTTATATTTTGTCACATATTTATGTTTCACTACTTCCATGCTCTGCACCTTTTTTTTACTTCTCCCACACTTTCCTCTTCATCATCCTCAGCAGCAGCATCTTTTTCATCAACATCTTCTTCACCTTATTCATCTTCTTCTTCACCTTCTTCCTATTATTCTTTTTGTAAAAATTCTCCATATTCTTCTTATTCAACTCTTATTCTTCTTTATATTCTACTTCTTCATGTTCTTCATATTCTTCATCTTCATAATATTCTTATTTGTGACAGGTATTCCTGTAGTTGTTATCTATAAAAGTTTGAAGATTACACCCTCCGTTCTGCCTGTCACAAAAGATTTACAACAGTATTTGTCTGCATTCAGTTTTGCCTGCAGCAGCAGGTATTTTCCTGGGGCACCATGAGGAGGAACGAACTCATCCCCATACACTGTTTAGTCTTCTTCTGCTTATAATTTAGATAATATCGTTTGATCTGATTTTTAGTCTTATGCTTAATGTTTTTCTGCTTTTTGTTCTGCAGCTTCTTGTTCTTCTGCTTCTCGGTTTTCAGGGTCATCATCTTTAGGGTCTTGAACTTGGAAATGTAGCAGAAAGTACAAGAGCAAAAGACCCTGCCGAGAACCAGCTGACGGTACTGGAACCCAGATGGCTAGCCGAAGGTACAACAAGAGCCAATGGAACAACCGAGGACAAGCTGACGTTACTGGAACCCGGTTACTAAGCAGGAGGTACCCGTGCCAGAAAGCACTACCAAGGACCACCTGACGTTGGTGGAACTTGGATACCCAGAAGGAGGCACCTAAGCCAAAGGCTCTGCCCGGAACCAGCTGACGGTGCTGGAACCAGGATGGGGAGCAGAAGGCAGAAGAGCAAAAGACACTGCCGAGAACCAGCTGACGGTACTGGAACCCGGATGGTGGTCTGAAGCTAGAAGAGCCAATGGCATGACCGAGGACCAGTTGACGGTACTGGAACCCGGTTACTAAGCAGGAGGTACCCGTGCCTGAAAGCACTACCAAGGACCACCTGACGTTGGCGGAACTCGGATACCCAGAAGGAGGCACCTAAGCCAAAGGCTCTGCCTGGAACCAGCTGACGGTGCTGGAACCAGGGGAACCTAGTCAAGATTGTCTTCCCAAGAACCAGCTAACGGTGCTGGAACTCAGATAGGCAGCAGAAGGTCCACAGGAAAACAAACAATAGCTAGGCCGTGAGCCAGCCGCAGTTACCGAAAAACCACAGTCCTACAGGGGGAGCTTGTCCTATTGGCACTACAGAACCAGCCTTGATTGCCACTTCCCGCAGCCCACATAGGAAGCACCTAAACTGCAGGCACCATGGAGTCGGCTAACCCGACCGCAACACGACAGGACAACGTTTTGGAGTCTAAGTGACCTTGACACTACCCGGGAACAGCAGGCGTGCTGGAACCAGGCTGGGCAGGAGGGAGTACCCGTGCCAAAGACACAGCCGAGAACCAGCTGACGGTACTGGAACCCGGATGCGTTTCCCAAGGTGCAAGAGCCAATGGCACGACCGAGGACCAGCTGACAGTACTGGATGTTGTGAATTCTGTTGTCGGGCTCCCTCCTGTGGTCATGAATGGTACTTCAGCTGGTTCTGTCCATGGACTTCCTCTGGTGGGTGTTTCTGAGTTTCACAGGTGACGAGGTTAATTCGTTAGCTGCTGCTCTATTTAACTCCACTTAGATCTTTGCTCCATGCCACCTGTCAATGTTCCAGTATTGGTCTAGTTCACTCCTGGATCGTTCTTGTGACCTGTCTTCCCATCAGAAGCTAAGTTCCAGCTTGTATTTCTTGGGTTTGCTATTTTTCTGTCCAGCTTGCTATTTAATTTGTTGTCTTGCTTGCTGGAAGCTCTGGGACGCAGAGGGAGCGCCTCCGCACCGTGAGTCGGTGCGGAGGGTCTTTTTGCGCCCTCTGCGTGGTCTTTTTGTAGGTTTTTGTGCTGACCGCAAAGTAACCTTTCCTATCCTCGGTCTGTTCAGAAAGTCGGGCCTCACTTTGCTAAATCTATTTCATCTCTGTGTTTGTATTTTCATCTTTACTCACAGTCATTATATGTGGGGGGCTGCCTTTTCCTTTGGGGAATTTCTCTGAGGCAAGGTAGGCTTTATTTTTCTATCTTCAGGGCTAGCTAGTTTCTTAGGCTGTGCCAAGTTGCATAGGGAGCGTTGGGCGCAATCCACGGCTATTTCTAGTGTGTTTGATAGGTTTAGGGATTGCGGTCAGCAGAGTTCCCACGTCCCAGAGCTCGTCCTTATTATCAGTAACTATCAGGTCATTCCGTGTGCTCTTAACCACCAGGTCCATTATTGTCCTGACCACCAGGTCATAACAACTGGAACCCGGTTACTAAGCAGGAGGTACCCGTGCCTGAGAGCACTACCAAGGACCACCTGACGTTGGTGGAACTTGGATACCCAGAAGGAGGCACCTAAGCCAAAGGCTCTGCCTGGAACCAGCTGATGGTGCTGGAACCAGGATGGGGAGCAGAAGGCAGAAGAGCAAAAAACACTGCCGAAAACCAGCTGACGGTACTGGAACCCGGATGGCTACCCGAAGGTAGAAGAGCCAATGGCACGACTGAGGACCAGCTGACAGTACTAGAACCCGCTTACTAAGCAGGAGGTACCCGTGCCTGAAAGCACTACCAAGGACCACCTGACGTTGGTGGAACTTGGATACCCAGAAGGAGGCACCTAAGCCAAAGGCTCTGCCTGGGACCAGCTGATGGTGCTGAAACCAGGATGGGGAGCAGAAGGCAGAAGAGCAAAAAACAATGCCGAAAACCAGCTGACGGTACTGGAACCCGGATGGCTACCCGAAGGTAGAAGAGCCAATGGCACGACTGAGGACCAGCTGACGGTAATGGAACCCGCTTAGTAAGCAGGAGGTACTCGTGCCTGAAAGCACTACCAAGGACCACCTGACGTTGGTGGAACTCGGATACCGAAAAGGAGGCACCTAAGCCAAAGGCTCTGCCTGGAACCAGCTGACAGTGCTGGAACCAGGGGGACCTAGTCAAGATTGTCTTCCCAAGAACCAGCTAACGGTGCTGGAACTCAGATAGGCAGCAGAAGGTCCACAGGAAAAGAAACAATAGCTAGGCCGTGAGCCAGCCGCAGTTACCGAAAAACCACAGTCCTACAGGGGGAGCTTGTCCTATTGGCACTACAGAACCAGCCTTGATTGCCACTTCCCGCAGCCCACATAGGAAGCACCTAAACTGCAGGCACCATGGAGTTGGCTAACCCGACCGCAACACGACAGGACAACGTTTTGGAGTCTAAGTGACCTTGACACTACCCGGAAACAGCAGGCGTGCTGGAACCAGGCTGGGCAGGAGGGAGTACCCGTGCCAAAGACACTTCTGAGTAGCAACTGGCGGTGTTGGAGCCCAGGGTCATAGCTAGAAACTGACTGTAATAATTGCCGCACACACAGCTGGGGATCAGCTGACGCTACTGAACCCCGATAACAGAGGAGCATATGTTAACTGTGCAGACCGCACTTCTGAGCACGAACTGGCGGTGTAAGTGCCCAGGGTCAGCAGGAGGAGCAGAGTGTAGGCCGAAGCCTGCACTGGAGGCAGTTTAATATCTGATGTTGTGCCAGCGTGGCGGTCGCATGGCACATTGCCGCACACACAACTGGGGATCAGCTGACGTTACTGAACCTCAATAACAGAGGAGCAGCTGTTAACTGTGCAGACAGCACTTCTGAGCACGAACTGGCAGAGTAAGTGCCCAGGGTCAGCAGGAGGAGCAGAGTGTAGGCCGAAGCCTGCACTGGAGGCAGTTTAATATCTGATGTTGTGCCAGCGTGGTGGTCGCATGACACATTGCCGCACACACAGCTGGGGATCAGCTGACGTTACTGAACCCCAATAACACGGCAGCAAGTGTTGACTGTTCAGCCTGCACTTCCGAGCACCAACTGGCGGTATTGGAGCCCAGGGAATCTAGGAGGAGCAGAGTATAGGCCGAAGCCTGCACTGGAGGCAGTTAAATGTCTGTTGTGTCTGCGTGGCAGTCGCAGGACACGTTGCTGGCTACACAGCAAAGGAACAGCTGGCGTTACCGAACCCCACTGACACATGAGTGAGTGTTTTTCTCTGTGCAGCCAGCACTTCCAGGCAACAACTGACAGTGTTGAAGCCCAGGGAATCCAGGAGGAGCAGAGTGTAGGCCGAAGCCTGCACTGGAGGCAGGTTAATGTCTGTTGTTGTGCCAGCGTGGCGGTCGCTGGACACATTGCTGGATACACAGCAGGGGAACTGCTGGCGTTACTGAACCCCACTGACACATGAGCGAGTGTTTTTCTCTGTGCAGCCAGCACTTCCGGGCACCAACTGGCGGTATTGGAGCCTGGGGAATCATGGAGGCAGGTTAATGTCTGTTGTTGTGCCAGCGTGGCGGTCGCTGGACACATTGCCGGATACACAGCAGGGGAGCAGCTGGCGTTACTGAACCCCAATAACACTGGGTCATGTGTTGACTGTGCGGCCGGCACTTCTGAGCAGCAACTGTCGGTGTTGGAGCCCAGGGATTAAAGTTCAGGTGGTAGAAATATGAACACAACAGGAGACCGGGATACTGTTGCCAACCAACTGTTTAATTTGGAGGAGGAGTGGCAAATTCCTGCGAGATCCAGGCCTTGTTCATTTTCAGAAAAGTAAGCCGGTCGACATTATCGGAGGATAGTCGCATGCGACGGTCTGATAGTACACCACCTGCGGCACTAACGACACATTCCGATAATACACTAGCAGCAGGGCAAGCCAGCACCTCCAATGCATACTGGCTAAGCTCTGGCAATGCATCCAGCTTCGAGACCCAAAACTTGAAGGGAGAAGAGGCATCTGGGAGTATGCTGAGAGGGCAAGACATGTAGTCTGTCACCATCTGACGGAAACGTGGCCTCCTGCTGAGTGGACCCGTCTGTGATGGGGTAGACATTTGTGGCGGGCACACAAAACTTTGCCACTGTTGGGCCAGACTGGTCTTGCCTTGTGCTGAGGCAATGCTTCTGCTCCCTGTTTGTGCAGAGCTTCCTCCACTGCCTCGACGCACTGAGCTGCTTTGTAAAGCAGTAGCAGCACTTCTCTTGATTGGACTGGCGAAGATGATGGACTGCACCAGTTTGTCTTGGAACTCACGCAGTTTACGCTCCTTCTGCAATGGTGTTATGAGGGTTTCTAAGTTGTCAGGGTAGCGCGGATCTAGGAGGGTGTACACCCAATAATCAGCCGTGGTAAGAATGTGGGCGATGCGGCGGTCGTTTCTCAAGCACTGCAGCATGAAACCATGTGCTGCAGACTGCCAACTTGCCAAGAAACGCTGTCCCCTGCTTGAGGCGTGATCTCTGCCTGCTCTGCATCACCCCACCATCGCTCTACATACTGACTACTGGAGATTTTTGTAACTCCCTCCTCTGGACTGATCTCTTCCTCCTCCATTGACTCCTCCTCATCCTACTCACAAAGTGTCCCCTGCCTAGGCCTTTGTGAGGAACCACGTGACGCAGACTGTCCAGAAGCAGATGGCATTTCTACCTCCTCATCCTCCACCTCTTCCACCACCTCATCCCTTAGCACTCGCAGTGTTCTTTCAAGCAGGCAGATAAGGGGGACAGTCAAGCTGACTAGTGCATCATCTGCACTCGCCATCCGCATGGAATCATCGAAGGCACGCAAAACCTGGCAGACGTCCTTTAAAGTGGCCCACTCAGTGGTTGTGAAGTCTGAATGGCGCGCACTGCGACTTCTTTGAGCCTGATGCAGCTGGTACTCCATTACTGCTGGCTGCTGCACACACAACCGCTTCAACATATGTAACGTTGAATTCCACCTGGTGGGTAAATCACATATAATGCGATGTTCCGGAAGGTGAAATCGGCACTGCAGAGTTGCAATGCGTGATCTTGCCATGCTGGAACGCCGCAAGTGAGCACACTCTAGGCGGACCTTGTGCAGCAGTGTATCAAGATCCGGATAGTCCCTCAAAAAACTCTGAACGACCAAGTTGAGCACATGTGCCAGACATGGGATGTGAGTGAGGTTGCCTAGGCCCAGAGCTGCCACCAGATTTCGGCCATTGTCACACACTACCATGCCTGGCTGGAGATTCGCTGGCACAAACCACACGTCGCTCTCCTGCTTGATGGCATTCCAGAGCTCCTGCGCTGTGTGGCTTTTATTCCCCAAAGAAATTAATTTCAATACGGCCTGTTGACGTTTGGCCACGGCTATGGTCATATCGGTCAGATCAGGTGAGCGTTCATGGGTCCATGTGGAGGTGGACCGTGACGGCTCCTGCAGCGATGATTCTGAGGAACTGGAGTATGAGGAGGAGTCAATGTGCACAGACTGGATTCCTGCAATCCTTGGAGTTGGCAGAACACTTAGAGCGCCACTCTCACGATCTGTACCCTGCTCCACAATATTAACCCAATGGGCAGTGAGGGAAAGGTATCATCCCTGTCCATGGTGATTGGTCCACGCATCGGTGGTGAGGTGGACCTTGCTACTGACGGCGTTTAGTAGCACATGTTTAATGTTTCCCTCCACATGCTTTTGCAGGGAAGGGACGGCTTGCCTGCTGAAATAAAAGCGGCTGGGCACATTGTATTGTGGGACTGCCAATGCCATCAAGTTACGGAAGCTGTCAGTCTCCACCAGCCTGAATGACAGCATTTCAAGGGACAGTAGTTTTGCAATGCCAGCATTCAGAGCCTGTGCTCGTGGGTGGTTTGCCGAGAATGGCCGCCTTTTCTCCCATGCCTGTGCTACCAATGCCTGTAGACTGGGCTGGGAGTGTAAGGATGACTGGGAACGTGGTGCTGTGGGTGGAATTACAGTGGGTCTCTGGACAACGGTGGCAGAGGTTCTTCTATGGCGATCCTGTGAGGAAGCCGAACCAGCAGTGTGTGAGCTGGAGGAAGAGGCTCCAACACGAGCTGAAGATGTGGTAGGTGCCGCTGTAGGTTGGCCTAGGTCTTCAGTGTGTTTTTGGAACTCCACCGCGTGCTTGTTCCGTACATGTTTCCACATATTTGTGGTATTGAGGTTGCTGACATTTTTCCCTCATTTGATTTTCTGATGACACAGCTTGCATTTGACAAAGCAAATGTCATCTGCAACTGTGTCAAAAAAGGACCAGGCACTGCAAGTCTTAGGAGCGCCCGCTTTGGCTTTTGGAGGAGGCATGCTCCTAATGGGTGCCAAAGTGGAGGCTACAGGCACCGCAGTCTTCCCCCTCCCTCTCCCGGCCGTTCGGGGAATCTCTTCCTCAGAGCTGCTCCCACTACCTTCCTGTACCACACGCCATGATGGGTCAAGGACCTCATCATCTACGCTACCCTCTTCCACCAACTGCTTCTCCTGGGTTGTCTCGGCAGCACAGTACGCACCAAAAAGTGGCACCTGAGTCTCATCGTCAGATGCGTACTGAGGTGTGCTGACCGGAGGCACTGTCCCACCCGCCTCTTCAGATTCAGAGAGAACAAGCTGTTGGGCATCACTGCATACTGCCTCTTCTTCTGATTCTAGAATGCTGCTTGGCTGGCCCCCTCTTTCCAAGCCAAGAGATTCAGAGAACAGAAGTAGAGATGGCTCCTGTCCTGAGCTCTCTGACTGCCTGGGCAATTTGGCAGGTGGTGAAGAGACAGATGGTTACTCTTCAGTGCTCTGTGCCTGAGAGGATGTGTGTTGTGAATTCTGTTGTCGGGCTCCCTCCTGTGGTCATGAATGGTACTTCGGCTGGTTCTGTCCATGGACTTTCTCTGGTGGCTGTGGGTGTTTCTGACTTTCCTTCCACAGGTGATGAGGTTAATTTGTTAGCTGCTGCTCTATTTAACTCCACTTAGATCTTTGCTCCATGCCACCTGTCAATGTTTCAGTATTGGTCTAGTTCACTCCTGGATCTTTCTTGTGACCTGTCTTCCCATCAGAAGCTAAGTTCCAGCTTGTATTTCTTTGGTTTGCTATTTTTCTGTCCAGCTTGCTAATTTTATTGTTGTCTTGCTTGCTGGAAGCTCTGGGACGCAGAGGGAGCGCCTCCGCACCGTGAGTCGGTGCGGAGGGTCTTTTTGCGCCCTCTGCGTGGTCTTTTTGTAGGTTTTTGTGCTGACCGCAAAGTAACCTTTCCTATCCTCGGTCTGTTCAGTAAGTCGGGCCTCACTTTGCTAAATCTATTTCATCTCTGTGTTTGTATTTTCATCTTTACTCACAGTCATTATATGTGGAGGGCTGCCTTTTCCTTTGGGGAATTTCTCTGAGGCAAGGTAGGCTTTATTTTTCTATCTTCAGGGCTAGCTAGTTCCTTAGGCTGTGCCGAGTTGCATAGGGAGCGTTAGGCGCAATCCACGGCTATTTCTAGTATGTTTGATAGGATTAGGGATTGCAGTCAGCAGAGTTCCCACGTCCCAGAGCTCATCCTTTATTATCAGTAACTATCAGGTCATTCCGTGTGCTCTTAACCACCAGGTCCATTATTGTCCTGACCACCAGGTCGTAACAGTACAGGTGGCCCAAAGTACTAATGCATCTCAATAGAGGGATAAGAGAAGTTCTGAGACCATTTTTTTCTGTGCAGTGTGTTTTGTCTCTCTTTTCCCCTTTACCTCTGGGTGGTTCAGGACACAGGTGTAAACATGGACATTCAAGGTCTGTCTTCTTGGATGGATAATCTCACTACAAGGGTACAAAACATTCAAAATTTTGTGGTTCAGAATCCGATGTCAGAGCCTAGGATTCCAATTCCTGATTTGTTTTTTGGTGATAGATCTAAGTTCTTGAATTTCAAAAATAATTGTAAATTGTTTCTTGCCATGAAACTTCGCTCCCCAGGTGACCCTGTTCAACAAGTAAAGATCATTATTTCTTTGTTACGTGGTGACCCTCAAGACTGGGCATTTTCCCTTGCGCCAGGAGATCCGGCATTGCGTGATGTTGATGCGTTTTTCCTGGCGCTTGGATTGCTTTATGACGAACCTAATTCAGTGGATCAGGCAGAGAAAATCTTGCTGGCTCTGTGTCAGGGTCAGGATGAAGCGGAGATATATTGTCAGAAGTTTAGAAAGTGGTCTGTGCTCACTCAGTGGAATGAATGTGCCCTGGCAGCAATCTTCAGAAAGGGTCTCTCTGAAGCCCTTAAGGATGTCATGGTGGAATTTCCCATGCCTGCTGGTCTGAATGAGTCTATGTCCTTGGCCATTCAGATTGATGGATGCTTGCATGAGCGTAAAACTGTGCACCATTTGGCGGTACTATCTGAGCATGGGCCTGAGCCTATGCAATGTGATAGGACTTTGACCAGAGCTGAACGGCAAGAACACAGACGTCGGAATGGGCTATATTTTTACTGTGGTGATTCCACTCATGCTATCTCCGATTGTCCTAAGCGCACTAAGCGGTTTGCTAGGTCTGCCACCATTGGTACGGTACAGTCTAAATTTCTATTGTCCGTTACTCTGATTTGCTCTTTGTCATCCTATTCTGTTATGGCATTTGTGGATTCAGGCGCTGCCCTGAATTTGATGGACTTGGAGTATGCTAGGCGCTGTGGTTTTTTCTTGGAGCCCTTGCAGTATCCTATTCCATTGAGAGGAATTGATGCTACGCCTTTGGCCAAGAATAAGCCTCAGTATTGGACCCAATTGACCATGTGCATGGCTCCTGCACATCAGGAGGATATCCGCTTTCTGGTGTTGCATAATCTGCATGATGTGGTCGTTTTGGGGTTGCCATGGCTACAGGTTCATAATCCAGTATTGGACTGGAAATCTATGTCTGTGTCCAGCTGGGGTTGCCAGGGGGTACATGGTGATGTTCCTTCTGAAGTTCCAGAGTTTTTGTCGGATTATCGGGATGTATTTGATGAGCCCGAAGCCAGTGCCCTACCTCCTCATAGGGATTGCGATTGTGCAATTAATTTGATTCCTGGTAGTAAGTTTCCTAAGGGCCGATTGTTCAATTTATCTGTGCCAGAACACGCCGCTATGCGGAGTTATATAAAGGAATCCTTGGAGAAAGGCCATATTCGCCCGTCGTCATCACCGTTAGGAGCAGGGTTCTTTTTTGTGGCCAAGAAGGATGGTTCTTTGAGACCTTGTATTGATTACCGCCTTCTTAATAAAATTACAGTCAAATTTCAGTATCCTTTGCCGTTGCTGTCTGATTTGTTTGCTCGTATTAAAGAGGCTTGTTGGTTCACCAAGATAGATCTTCGAGGGGCAAATAATCGTGTGCGTATTAAACAAGGCGATGAATGAAAAACAGCATTTAATACGCCCGAGGGCCATTTTGAGTACCTGGTTATGCCATTCGGGCTTTCCAATGCTCCATCAGTATTTCAGTCCTTTATGCATGACATCTTCCGAGAGTACCTGGATAAATTCCTGATTGTGTATTTGGATATTTTGGTCTTTTCGGATGATTGGGAGTCTCATGTGAAGCAGGTCAGAATGGTGTTCCAGGTCCTTCGTGCGAATTCCTTGTTTGTGAAGGGGTCAAAGTGTCTCTTTGGAGTTCAGAAGGTTTCATTTTTGGGATTCATTTTTTCCCCTTCTACTATCGAGATGGACCCTGTTAAAGTCCAGGCCATTTACGATTGGACTCAGCCGACATCTGTGAAGAGCCTGCAAAAGTTCCTGGGCTTTGCTAATTTTTATCGGCGCTTCATCGCTAATTTTTCTACTGTTGCTAAACCGTTGACTGATTTGACCAAGAAGGGTGCTGATGTGGTCACTTGGTCTTCTGCAGCTGTAGAGGCTTTTCAGGAGTTGAAGCGTCGTTTTTCTTCTGCCCCTGTGTTGTGCCAGCCAGATGTTTCGCTCCCGTTTCAGGTTGAGGTTGATGCTTCTGAGATTGGAGCAGGGGCTGTTTTGTCGCAAAGGAGTTCTGATGGCTCGGTGATGAAGCCATGTGCTTTCTTTTCTAGAAAGTTTTCGCCTGCTGAGCGTAATTATGATGTTGGTAATCGTGAGTTGTTGGCCATGAAGTGGGCATTCGAGGAGTGGCGTCATTGGCTTGAGGGAGCCAAGCATCGCGTGGTGGTCTTGACAGATCACAAGAAGTTGACTTATCTTGAGTCTGCCAAACGGTTGAATCCGAGACAGGCTCGATGGTCGTTATTTTTCTCCCGTTTTGATTTTGTGGTTTCATACCTTCCGGGCTCTAAGAATGTGAAGGCTAATGCCCTGTCAAGGAGTTTTGTGCCTGACTCTCCGGGTGTTCCTGAGCCGGCGGGTATTCTCAAAGAGGGGGTAATTTTGTCTGCCATCTCCCCTGATTTGCGGCGGGTGCTGCAAAAATTTCAGGCTGATAGACCTGACCGTTGCCCAGCGGAGAAACTGTTTGTCCCTGATAGATGGATTAGTAGAGTTATCTCTGAGATTCATTGTTCAGTGTTGGCTGGGCATCCTGGAATCTTTGGTACCAGAGATTTGGTGGCTAGATCCTTTTGGTGGCCGTCTTTGTCATGGGATGTGCGTTCTTTTGTGCAGTCCTGTGGGACTTGTGCTCGGGCTACGCCCTGCTGTTCTCGTGCCAGTGGGTTGCTTTTGCCCTTGCCGGTCCCGAAGAGGCCCTGGACGCATATTTCTATGGATTTTATTTCGGATCTCCCCGTCTCTCAAAAGATGTCGGTCATTTGGGTGGTTTGTGATCGCTTTTCTAAGATGGTCCATTTGGTACCTTTGTCTAAATTGCCTTCCTCCTCTGATTTGGTGCCATTATTTTTCCAGCATGTGGTTCGTTTACATGGTATCCCGGAGAACATCGTTTCTGACAGAGGTTCCCAGTTTGTTTCGAGGTTTTGGCGATCCTATTGTGCAATGATGGGCATTGATTTGTCTTTTTCCTCGGCTTTCCATCCTCAGACAAATGGCCAAACCGAACGAACTAATCAAACTTTGGAAACATATCTGAGATGCTTTGTTTCTGTTGATCAGGATGATTGGGTGTCCTTTTTGCCGTTGGCTGAGTTCGCCCTTAATAATCGGGCCAGCTCGGCTACTTTGGTTTCGCCGTTTTTCTGCAATTCTGGTTTCCATCCTCGTTTCTCTTCAGGGCAGGTTGAGTCTTTGGACTGTCCTGGTGTAGATACTGTGGTGGATAGTTTGCAGCAGATTTGGACTCATGTGGTGGACAATTTGACATTGTCCCAGGAGAAGGCTCAACATTTCGCTAACCGCCGGCGCTGTGTGGGTCCCCGACTTCGTGTTGGGGATTTGGTTTGGTTGTCGTCTCGTTATGTTCCTATGAAGGTTTCCTCTCCTAAGTTTAAGCCTCGTTTCATTGGTCCGTATAAGATTTCTGAGGTTATCAATCCTGTGTCATTTCGTTTGGCCCTTCCTGCTTCTTTTGCCATCCATAATGTGTTCCATAGGTCGTTATTGCGGAGATACGTGGCGCCTGTGGTTCCATCTGTTGATCCTCCTGCCCTGGTGTTAGTTGAGGGGGAGTTGGAGTATGTGGTGGAGAAGATTTTGGATTCTCGTGTTTCGAGACGGAAACTCCAGTACCTGGTCAAGTGGAAGGGTTATGGTCAGGAAGATAATTCCTGGGTTTTTGCCTCTGATGTTCATGCTGCCTATCTGGTTTGTGCCTTTCATTTGGCTCATCCTGGTCGGCCTGGGGGCTCTGGTGAGGGTTCGGTGACCCTTCCTCAAGGGGGAGGGGGGGTACTGTTGTGAATTCTGTTGTCGGGCTCCCTCCTGTGGTCATGAATGGTACTTTGGCTGGTTCTGTCCATGGACTTCCTCTGGTGGGTGTTTCTGAGTTTCCTTTCACAGGTGACGAGGTTAATTCGTTAGCTGGCTGCTCTATTTAACTCCACTTAGATCTTTGCTCCATGCCACCTGTCAATGTTCCAGTATTGGTCTAGTTCACTCCTGGATCGTTCTTGTGACCTGTCTTCCCAGCAGAAGCTAAGTTCCAGCTTGTATTTCTTTGGTTTGCTATTTTTCTGTCCAGCTCGCTATTTTTATTGTTGTCTTGCTTGCTGGAAGCTCTGGGACGCAGAGGGAGCGCCTCCGCACCGTGAGTCGGTGCGGAGGGTCTTTTTGCGCCCTCTACATGGTCTTTTTGTAGGTTTTTGTGCTGACCGCAAAGTAACCTTTCCTATCCTCGGTCTGTTCAGTAAGTCGGGCCTCACTTTGCTAAATCTATTTCATCTCTGTGTTTGTATTTTCATCTTTACTCACAGTCACTATATGTGGGGGGCTGCCTTTTCCTTTGGGGAATTTCTCTGAGGCAAGGTAGGCTTTATTTTTCTATCTTTAGGGCTAGCTAGTTCCTTAGGCTGTGCCGAGTTGCATAGAGAGTGTTAGGAGCAATCCACGGCTATTTCTAGTGTGGTTGATAGGATTAGGGATTGCGGTCAGCAGAGTTCCCACGTCCCAGAGCTCGTCCTATATTATCAGTAACTATCAGGTCATTCCGTGTGCTCTTAACCACCAGGTCCATTGTTGTCCTGACCACCAGGTCATAACAGATGTGGCACTAATTGAAGTCGATGTGTTAGCTGCCATCCATCCGACAACGGCTTCAATTTGTTCGTCCCGCAGCCGCGGGGTATGGCGAGCTCCTACAAAGCTGAGCATGAAGGTCTGTCCCCTGCTAAAACTGGGGGATGATGAGTCATCGGTGCCCGCAGCAGGCACAGAATTATTATTATTATTATTATTTATTATTATAGCGCCATTTATTCCATGGCGCTTTACATGTGAGGAGGGGTATACATAATAAAACAAGTACAATAATCTTGAACAATACAAGTCACAACTGGTACAGGAGGAGAGAGGACCCTGCCCGCGAGGGCTCACAATCTACAAGGGATGGGTGAGGATACAGTAGGTAGGGTAGAGCTGGCCGTGCAGCAGTTTGGTCGATCGGTGGTTACTGCAGGTTGTAGGCTTGTCGGAAGAGGTGGGTCTTCAGGTTCTTTTTGAAAGAATCCCCACTTCCTCTCCCTGCTCCACACCCACGACCACGTGCCTTACTCCCTGCCTTCTTCATCTTGGTAGACTGATAAAGATAGGCAGAAAAGTACTAAGGGCTTAGTGTGCTTATTCCTGAACAGCTGCTAACAGGTATAAGAAACACTAATTTTATAAAGTGTGGACTACACTTAAATATGAGCTAATGTGGCCTACACAACTGAAAAGTGGTGTGTTTGGTGAACTTTATTATTTTTTTTTTTTTTGCAGAACAGACACTACTGAGTGAGCTGCACTCACAGACGGACCGTGCAGACAGTCGTGAACGGCGCTGCAAGGCTAAAACAAGCTCCTCTATGTAATCCTATATAGTGTTTTTTCCACAAACTAGCTGGACACGGAGGGAAAGCCACTAATAGAATAAATTCAAAAAAATGTGCAGCAGGCTGCACTAATTGACAAACGGACAATGGAACGGTATGAGGCAGTGACGCACCCTGAGCTGACTAAAACCGGCTGTGGCGGTTGAACAGACTACAGAGCGAGCTGCACTCACAGACAGACCGTGCAGAAAGCCATGAATAGCGCTGCAAATCTAAAACAAGCTCCTCTATGTAATCCTATATAGTGTTTTTCCACAATCTAGCTGGATACGGAGGGAAAGCCACTAATAGGATAAATTTGAAAAAATGTGCAGCAGGCTGCACTAATTGACAAACGGACAATGGAACGGTATGAGGCAGTGACGCACCCTGAGCTGACTACAACCGGCTGTGGCGGTAGAACAGACTACAGAGCGAGCTGCACTCACAGACAGACGGTGCAGACAGCCGTGAACGGCGCTGCAAGGCCAAAACAAGCTCCTCTATGTAATCCTATATAGTGTTTTTTCCCACAATCTAGCAGGATACGGAGGGAAAACCACTAATAGGATAAATTTGAAAAAATGTGCAGCAGGCTGCACTAATTGCAAAAAAGGACAATGGATTGAACAGTATGAGGCAGTGACGCACCCTGAGCTGACCACGACCGGCTGTGGCTGTGGCCAGACTACAGAGTGAGCTGCACTCACACACACAGAGACCTTGCAGAGAGCTGTGAACAGCACTGCAAGGCAAAAGCAAGGTTCTCACACAGCGGTTGCTAAATTAGCCTGGGTAAAGCACAATGAAGCATATCGCTATCTCTAAACTGGCCCTCAGTCAGAACACAGCGTCCTGTCCCTAACTGAATTCACAGCAGAGTGAACCCAAAATGGCGGCGGCGACTTTTAAATGGCATCGTGAAATCATTTCAGCAGCCAATCACAACCATGCCAGTAGTTACATGGCCACCATGCAGAACAGGATGTGCCCACACTTGTAATCATTCCTCATTGGCTGAATTAAATAAAACCGGGACTTAGCCTCATGGGAACCTCCGATTCCGGTATCCGATATACTGAAAGTATCGGAACTCGGTATCGGAATTCCGATACCGCGAATATCGGCCGATACCCGATACTTGCGGTATCGGAATGCTCAACGCTACTCACAAGTGTAAAGTCGAGTCTGTGAGGTGGGTTGTCTCAGCTTCTTAAATTGTTAAAATTGCAAAGTACTTATAAAATAATCAACTTTGTAAGATACCTCTTATTAAAAATCCTCTCCATTCTCAGAAACAGACAGCTTTTTAATTAAAGTTTGCAGCTTGTGGTCTAGAGCTCTGGCCACTTCTAGAGTCTGAGAGTTCCTGTTTCCTATGCAAAGACTGTATTCAAGTAAGCAATTTGCTATATACTTGTATTCAGCCAGCTTTAATGTCCTTCCACTCTTCTGACGCTGGAGACACAAATCTGCTTTTGCGGGAAACATCAGATCGCGCAATATTCAGATCAGCAGTGATACCATGCCGCTGGTCTATATATAGGGAATCTGAGGTGTCCATTATACTGCATAAACAAGGGTTATAGGGGCCTTCATGATGTATATAGGTAGCTGTGGGGGCATCATACTGTTTATAAGGAGATGTGGGAGGTCAAGATGCTGTGGGAGAGGCAATGGTGGGTATCATACTGTGTGGGAGTCTGTTGTAGACATCAAACTGTGTGAGGGTGTCAATCTTTCATATTGTTTGGGTGCTGGGGTGACCATTATACAGAACGGGGAGGTTATAGGGGCCATCATACTGTATGGGGAGCTGCGGGGTCTATCTTACTATATGAGGGACACAGTGGGATCATCATGCTCTGTGGGGGCATTTTTGTGATCATTATTCTCTATGGAGGTCATTAAAGGGGATCATAGTGGATGAGGACACTAGGGGGCTTTAGTAGTCCCCTATATACAGTATGATGTTCCCACAGCTTCCTATACACAGCATGTTAGTTCCTGTGGCTCCCTATATACCTTAGGATTTCCACACAGATCTCTATATATAATATGATGCCCCCACAGGTCCCTATATGCAGCATTATAGTGTTAGGGTTTGCGTATCACACTAAATAAAATATAATAATAAAGTGCGATAGCAACCCGGGGTCCACCGTGCAGAGATGTAAAACTGCTGCTATAGAGTAATGGTGGAACACACGGCAAACATACACCTGACATGACTCCATTAAGTCCACACAGTGTGAACAGAACACACAGCCCTCAGCTCTGTTAGCCTCACAGAGCGAAGAAACTAAGAGTTGAACTTGCTCCGTAATCGACCAGTGCCAATCGCACACGTGGCCAAAACAGACACAGAGTTAAAGGAAAACACTACGCTGACGCTGATTAACTAAACAAACCCCGAAGAACTCACAGGAGAGCAAAAAGGCTCTGTGTTTGGACTTGCTCTGTAACTCTGCTGTGCTAACCGCACACACGACAGGATACAGATGCCGGAGGCCACGCGGCAAGCAAAAACCCTAACTGGCTCAAGCTGAGCAAGATCTCAACACACACGTGCAGTCAGAGTGGTAGCGTATCCACTCACACACATAACACAAATGATACTGGCACATAGGCGTGCACCAGTGATAGCTTTTTATATCTTAAGCTCAAGTCCAGACAGACAGGACCTTGCCTGTGGACCAATCTGAAGCTGCCACATCACCAGAGCAGCTGACGTCCAAGCACCAATGAGAAGGCGCCACATCATGGATATGCTCACAAGCCTGGGCAAGGCGCTGGGACCGAAGTCTGTGCTGAGCAGTCATCCCAGTGAAGGGGCCTGAATGGGAGACCACAGCACCAGACCAGGCTTGGGATCTATCCCGTGCAGCGGGAGAATCCCAACACCTAACATATAGCCTCTAAATCTCACTATTTACAGCATGATGGTCACACAAATCTCTAGATGCAATATGATGTCCCTACAGCTCCATATACACAGTATAATGGCTCTCATAGACCCCCAAACACAGTATAATGCCCCACCCCCTAACTCACAGGCCCAATAATATAAGAAAAATATAAAGCAAATATCATTCTCACTTTATCATGGTCCCCTGTCCATCACAGCCTCCAGCTCCTCTTATATATTGTAGACAGCGCAATGTAGCGATGATATAGCGCTGCTTGATGTCTTCTCCATGGTGCTGGCCTCCAACAAGCCGAAGGGCGGCGGTGGTCTGCAGCAGCTGTAGTAAGTGGCAGAGTAGGTGACCAATGGCTCTGTGCTCGGCCAGAGCTGTTAACAGTATCAGTATCTTGAGGATGGCAATTATTCAGTGTTCCCACTGGATTTCATCTCCCTTATGTTGGATTAAAATAATTATGTGTCAGGCATATCAAAAACAAAGGACTAACCATAATGGAAACAGCTTGGATGATTTTGTATGCTTCATCAAGCAGTAGTAGTAAAACAAGTTTCTTGCAATAGATCTCTTATTTTGTAGGCAGATGTCTTTTATCACTTATGCCAGCTTCGCATTGAGAATAGGGAGCTTGCAGCGGTACAAGACGCTTACCTCGACTGGACTAATTATCTGACTTTTCTGATGGGGCTCAAGGTCTGCTGCAATGCTAAACACTCTTCAGACATGTCTAATGGGAGGAATGTGCATACTATACTAACCAACATTTGAATCACTTTAGAATACTCATAATCTCTGAAGAAACATTTATAGCTAATTTTCCAAGTTTAAAATAAACAAAAATGATTCGCAATGCACAAAGTGCGTGTCAGTGATAGATATCCCGGCCAGCATAAGCTGTGACAGATGACGGTTATTTTATAGCTAATGAACTGTGACTCTGCCTTGCAACGTGCATCTGCATTAATCTTTCATACCGATTGCAAACTGGAAAAAAATAACAGAGAAGACTGAAACTTAATCCATTTTTAGCAGCCAAGTTAGGGATATTTAGAGTAATTGGATGTTTCATTTAATTGGTGCAGGAATTTACAATGCTGCTGGATATTTATCAGCTTTATTCTTCTTTGTATAACTAAATTGACAACTGGATGATGTACAGTTTCAGATTATCCAATCATGGCTACCAGAGTCAAATATCCAGATCATTTTTTTCCGGACCCTCACCAGCATTATTTTTGTAGTAAAACCAGGCAGCAGTTTTTTTGTGTGTGTTTTGTTTTTTTTGTATGAGAAAATCACTGATGGTAAAAAGTAACACAATGACCAAACATTGATGGAAATCTGATCCATCACACTGATAGAAATTGGCTCTTTTTTCACATACAAGAAAAACAGACTTCTGAAGTGGCCATTAGCAATTAAACTGTTTTAAGGTGCGTCACCCCTCTCTGCCTGCTCTAGCTCAGTCTTCCCCACCTCCAATCCTCAAAGCACACCTATAGATCATTTTTCAGTATTTTCTAGTATTCCTCAGGTGATCATTTCATTAATTGTGCAATACTAAGGAAATCCTGAAAATGTGCCGTTGGTGGGCCTTCAGGACTGGATTTGGGGAACACTGTTCTAAGGCTGGAGTCACACTAGCGAGTTTTACGGACGTATGAGCGCAGAAAATACGTCCGTAAAACTCGCCAAACAAACGGCACAATTATTCTCTATGCCCCTGCTCCTATCTGCCGTATTAAACTGATCCGTATTATACGGCTTTCTACGGCCGTAGAAAATCGCAGCATGCTGCGTTTGTCACCGTATTGCGCAAAAAGAGGCCAATGAAAGTCTATGGAAGCCCCAAAAATACGGATTACACACGGACCAGCAGTGTGACTTGCGAGAAATACGCAGCGGTGTTAGAGAGAAAAGCCGGCAATTCAATGCAGTGTACAGTAAAATCACACTGACAGCTTACAGTAGAATAGGTAGAATAAATTTGTACACATAGAATAGGTATATATATATATACATACATATATATGTCAGTAGACACATATATGTATATATATTAATATTTCATACAGCGTTAGATAGCTTTAAAGCCGGTAATTCAATTACCGGCTTTTGCTATCTCCTTCCTAAACCCGACATGATATGAGACATGGTTTACATACAGTAAACCATGCCATATTCCCATTTTTGCATATTCCACACTACTAATGTTAGTAGTGTGTATATGCAAAATTTGGCCGTTCTATTAAATTAAAGGGTTAAATGGCGGAAAAAATTGGCGTGGGCTCCCGCGCAATTTTCTCCGCCAGAGTAGTAAAGCCAGTGACTGAGGGCAGATATTAATAGCCTGGAGGGGGTCCATCGTTATTGCCCCCCACCTGGCTAAAAACACCTGCCCCCAGCCACCCCAGAAAAGTCACATCTGGAAGATGCGCCTATTCTGGCACTTGGCCACTCTCTTCCCATTCCCGTGTAGCGGTGGGATATGGGGTAATGAAGGGTTAATGCCACCTTGCTATTGTAAGGTGACATTAAGCCAGATTAATAATGGAGAGGCGTCAATTATGACATCTATCCATTATTAATCCAATACTAGTAAAGGGTTAAAAAAAACACCACATTATTAAAAATTATTTTAATGAAATAAAAACATAGGTTGTTGTAATATTTTATTTTACGCTCAATCCAATCACTAAAGACCCTCGATCTGTAACAAAAAAAAAAAATAAACCAACAATATCCATACCTTCCGCAGATCTGTAACGTCCAACGATGTAAATCCATCTGAAGGGGTTAAAATATTTTGCAGCCACGAGCTCTGCTAATGCAACATTGCTGGTGGCTGCAAAACCCCGGGGAATGAAGGTAAAGTAGGTCAATGACCTATATTTACCTTCATTTGCGGTGAGGCGTCCTCTGCTGGTTGTCCCTAGATCGTAGGAACTTTCCTAGAAAGCTCCCAGGCTCGAGTTCATATGAGGACAACCAGCAGAGGGCGCCTCTTATGAACTCGAGCCTGGGAGCTTTCTAGGAAAGTTCCCACGATCTAGGAACAACCAGCAGAGGGCGCCTCACCGGAAATGAAGATAAATATAGGTCATTGACCTACTTTACCTTCATTCTCCGGGGTTTTGCAGCAAGGAGCAGCGCTGCATTAGCAGAGCTCCTTGCTGCAAAATATTTTAACCCCTTCAGATGGATTTACATCGTGGGACTTTACAGATCTTCAGGAGGTATGTATATTGTTGGGTTTTTTTGTTACAGATCGAGGGTCTTCAGTGAGTGGATTGAGTGTAGAATAAAATATTACAACAACCTTTGTGATTTTTTCATTAAAATACTTTTTAATAATGTGTTTGTGTATTTTTTAACCCTTTACTAGTTGTCACGCACTCGCCCAGACTGGTTGGCGCGGGCATACGGGGGTGTGGCCCCACTGGACCACAGACCAAACTTCCCTGGAAGGGGCGTAACTAAGTAGCTTCCTAGGTGTTCGCTGGAGCCTCTGATGGTGAGGTCAGACTTGTGCAATAGGAAGCTACCAGGTGCCACTCCAGGGTGATGTCTGGCTGTGGCTGCTGATCCCACTAAGGAACGGAGCGGGCACGGCTGGCACTCTGGCTGACAGGCGGGCACGGCTGGGACACAGGCAGGCAGACGGGTACAACAGAGACACTGGCGGGCAGGCGGACACGGCTGGCTCTCTGGTAGGCAGGCGGGTACGGCTGGAACATAGGAAGAACCGGTAGGGACCAGTCTGCAGGCAGGTATGTGAAACAGGTGGGAACCTGTTCAGACAGGAGGACTAAGTAACAAGTAGAGAAAGACTGCAAGAGCGGATGCAGAGCGAAAGCACAAGAGCTAGAACCAAGAACAGAAACGCAGGAGGCTGAGTACGAGTAGAAGGTGGAGCAAAGAGAAGAGAAGGCAGAGCCAATGGCGGAGACTCTGGAGGCGGAGCCAAGAGCGGAGACGCTGGAGGCGGAGCCAAGAGCGGAGACGCTGGAGGTGGAGCCAAGAGCGGCGACGCTGGAGGCGGAGCCAAGAGTGGCGATGCTGGAGGCGGAGCCAAGAGCGGCGACGCTGGAGGCGGAGCCAGGAACGGAGACGCTGGAGGCGGAGCCAAGAGCAGAGACGCTGGAGGCGGAACCAAAAGCGGAGACGCTGGAGGTAACGCCAAGAGCGGAGACGCTGGAGGCGGAGCCAAGAGCGGAGACGGAGCCAAGTGCAGAAACACAGGAGGCGGAGCCAGATAGAACCGCAAAGAACGGAGCCACAGAGCAAAGCCAGAGAGTGCGAAGCAAGGTCTGAGTGCAGAGCTGAGAGCAAAGCCACAGAGTGTAAAGCAAGGTCAGAGTGCAGAGCAAAGTTACACAGAGCAGAGCTGAGGGAAAAGCTGAGAGACACAGAAGCACAGGTTGTGGTAGAACTGAGCAAAGAGAAGCAGAGCCACAGACAGTGGCGAACAGAGCAGAAAAAGCAAACCAAGACAGATATAAACAGACAGTGGAATAGGACTAGACTAAGACAGAGTCAGGAACGAGACAAGACACAGAGACATAGACACAAGCCAGGGTATGATGCCCCTCTGGGTGGCAGACATAGGCCAGGGTACGAAGCCCCGCTGGGTGGCTACACAGGACACAGACCAGGGTACAACGCCCCCCCTGGGTGGCAGACAAGAGAGAGTAACCGAGACAGGACCTGGCACCTCAGCAGCTAAGAACTGACTGAGGGAGTAAGTTGCACAGGCCCAGAGCACAGGGTGGAGCTGCACTATATACAGGAGGCCTCTTGGTAATTGGTCAGGAACTGATTAGACAGATACACCTGATTCCTATAAGAGCCAGAGAGTTCAGGCGCCGGCCCCCTATACACATAACCATGAAGCATGCACAGAGCAGAGACACAGAACATGGAGCTGGCATGAAACAGAAACCACATCATGGCCTGGAGCAGTGGGTAAGATTGTGTGAGAGATGTGAGGCCATGCCGTGATGCCAGCAGAGTTGTTACACTAGTATTGGATTAATAATGGATAGGTGTCATAATTGACGCCTCTCCATTATTAATCTGGCTTAATGTCACCTTACAATAGCAAGGTGGCATTAACCCTTCATTACCCCATATCCCACCGCTACACGGGAATGGGAAGAGAGTGGCCAAGTGCCAGAATAGGCGCATCTTCCAGATGTGCCTTTTCTGGGGTGGCTGGGGGCAGGTGTTTTTAGCCAGGGGGGGCCAATAACCATGCACCCTCTCCAGGCTATTAATATCTGCCCTCAGTCACTGGCTTTACTACTCTGGTGGAGAAAATTGCGCGGGAGCCCACGCCAATTTTTTCCGCCATTTAACCCTTTAATTTAATAGCTAGAACAGCCAAATTTTGCATATACACACTACTAACATTAGTAGTGTGGAATATGCAAAAAAAAAGTGATATGAGATGGTTTACTGTATGTAAGCCAGGTCTCATATCATGTCGGGTTTAGGAAGGAGATAGCAAAAGCCGGCAATTGAATTACCGGCTTTAAAGCTATCTAGCGCTGTATGAAGTAATAATATATATACAAGGGTTAATGAAGGGTTAATGTCACCTTGCTATTGTAAGGTGACATTAAGCCAGATTAATAATGGAGAGGCGTCAATTATGACACCTATCCATTATTAATCCAATAGTAGTAAAGGGTTAAAAAAAAAACACAAACACATTATTTAAAAGTATTTTAATGAAATAAAAACAAAGGTTGTTGCAATATTTTACTCTATGCTCAATCCATCTGAAGACCCTCGCTCTATAACAAAGAAAAAATAATAAACCAACAATATACATACCTTCCGAAGATCTGTAACGTCCCACGATGTAAATCCATCTGAAGGGGTTAAAATATTTTACAGTCAGGAGCTCTGCTAATGCAGCGGTGCTCGTGGCTGCAAAACCCCGGGGAATGAAGGTAAAGTAGGTCAATGACCTATATTTACCTTCATTTGCGGTGAGGCGCCCTCTGCTGGTTGTCCTCATATGAACTCGAGCCTGGGAGCTTTCTAGGAAATTTCCCACGCTCGAGGAACAACTAGCAGAGGGCAATATACTACGTGGCTGGGCAATATACTACGTGAACATGCATATTCTAGAATACCCGATGCATTAGAATTGGGCCACCATCTAGTACATGTACAGTGGGGCAAAAAAGTATTTAGTCAGTCAGCAATAGTGCAAGTTCCACCACTTAAAAAGATGAGAGGCGTCTGTAATTTACATCATAGGTAGACCTCAACTATGGGAGACAAACTGAGAAAAAAAAATCCAGAAAATCACATTGTCTGTTTTTTTATCATTTTATTTGCATATTATGGTGGAAAATAAGTATTTGGTCAGAAACAAAATTTCATCTCAATACTTTGTAATATATCCTTTGTTGGCAATGACAGAGGTCAAACGTTTTCTGTAAGTCTTCACAAGGTTGCCACACACTGTTGTTGGTATGTTGGCCCATTCCTCCATGCAGATCTCCTCTAGAGCAGTGATGTTTTTGGCTTTTCGCTTGGCAACACGGACTTTCAACTCCCTCCAAAGGTTTTCTATAGGGTTGAGATCTGGAGACTGGCTAGGCCACTCCAGGACCTTGAAATGCTTCTTACGAAGCCACTCCTTCGTTGTCCTGGCGGTGTGCTTTGGATCATTGTCATGTTGAAAGACCCAGCCACGTTTCATCTTCAATGCCCTTGCTGATGGAAGGAGGTTTGCACTCAAAATCTCACGATACATGGCCCCATTCATTCTTTCATGTACCCGGATCAGTCGTCCTGGCCCCTTTGCAGAGAAACAGCCCCAAAGCATGATGTTTCCACCACCATGCTTTGCAGTAGGTATGGTGTTTGATGGATGCAACTCAGTATTCTTTTTCCTCCAAACACGACAAGCTGTGTTTCTACCAAACAGTTCCAGCTAGGTTTGATCAGACTATAGGACATTCTCCCAAAACTCCTCTGGATCATCCAAATGCTCTCTAGCAAACTTCAGACGGGCCCGGACATGTACTGGCTTAAGCAGTGGGACACGTCTGGCACTGCAGGATCTGAGTCCATGGTGGCATAGTGTGTTACTTATGGTAGGCCTTGTTACATTGGTCCCAGCTCTCTGCAGTTCATTCACTAGGTCCCCCTGCGTGGTTCTGGGATTTTTGCTCACCGTTCTTGTGATCATTCTGACCCCACGGGGTGGGATTTTGCGTGGAGCCCCAGATTGAGGGAGATTATCAGTGGTCTTGTATGTCTTCCATTTTCTAATTATTGCTCCCACTGTTGATTTCTTCACTCCAAGCTGGTTGGCTATTGCAGATTCAGTCTTCCCAGCCTGGTGCAGGGCTACAATTTTGTTTCTGGTGTCCTTTGACAGCTCTTTGGTCTTCACCATAGTGGAGTTTGGAGTCAGACTGTTTGAGGGTGTGCACAGGTGTCTTTTTATACTGATAACAAGTTTAAACAGGTGCCATTACTACAGGTAATGAGTGGAGGAAAGAGGAGACTCTTAAAGAAGAAGTTACAGGTCTGTGAGAGCCAGAAATCTTGATTGTTTGTTTCTGACCAAATACTTATTTTCCACCATAATATGCAAATAAAATGTTAAAAAAACAGACAATGTGATTTTCTGGATTTTTTTTTCTCAGTTTGTCTCCCATAGTTGAGGTCTACCTATGATGTAAATTACAGACGCCTCTCATCTTTTTAAGTGGGGGAACATGCACTATTGCTGACTGACTAAATACTTTTTTGCCCCACTGTATATATTATACAGTATATCTACAGTGGCATGTAAAAGTCATAATTACTGTTATTGTGAACAGTTAAGCAAGTTGAAGATCTCTAAAATGGCTAAAATTAAAACTAACACATTGTCTTTGTATTTTAGGTAAAAAAAAAATATATATTGTCTTTTTCTAATTTTAAAAATTACAAAAAGGGAAATGGGCTGATGCAAAAGTTTGAGCACCCTTGGAGACTTCTGTGTTTAGATAACTTTGATCAAGGTTTCAGACCTTAATTAGCTTGTTTGGGTTATGGATTGTTCACCATCATCATAAGGAAAGGGCACATGATGCAAATTTCCAAGCTTTATAAAAACCCAGCTTCCCTTAACCTTGTGCCAAAAAACAGCAAAGCAGGAGAAGGCTATAAGAAGATAGCAAAGAGTTTTCAAGCTGACCATTGCTCAGTTCAAAATGTAATTAAGAAATGCAGTTAACAGAATAGTGGAGGTCAAGATAAGATCTGGAAGACCAAGCAAACTTTCAGTGATAGTTTGTCATAGGATTGCTAGAGAGAGGCAAATCAGAATCAGCACTTGACTGCAGTGGCGTAGGAAGGGGGTGCGGGGGGGGGGAGGGGGGCAGTCCGCCCCGGGCGGCACAATGCGGGGGGCGGCCGGCGCTGCAGGAGAAGAAAAAAAAAAAAAAAAGACACCCCTTTAAATCTTCGTGCGGCGCCGTCCGCCGCCACGACCAGGGCCAGCTCCCCCCATCCCCGGGCCCCGCCCCTGCCCCCCGCTCTAATACCTCTCCTGGTTCCTGCGGCTTCAGCGTCCTCTGACTCTGCGACGTCTCAGAGCAGAGGGCGCAATGACGTCACTACTGTGCGCGCCGCTCTGCCTCTCTGTCCTGAGCGTCGCAGAGCCGGAGAGACGCTGACTGGCTGCACCGGACCTGTGCTAGGAACGGGAGAGGTGAGGATTTTACTTTTTTTTTTTTTCTTTATGTCTGACTGGGGGCAATGCTGGACACACTGGGGCAATACTGGAGACCATGGGGCAGATTGCTGGACACACTGGGGCAATACTGGAGACCATGGGGCAGATTGCTGGACACACTGGGGCAATACTGGAGACCATGGGGCAGATTGCTGGACACACTGGGGCAATACAGGAGACCATGGGGCAGAATGCTGGACACACTGGGGCAATACAGGAGACCATGGGGCAGATTGCTGGACACACTGGGGCAATACAGGAGACCATGGGGCAGATTGCTGGACACACTGGGGCAATACAGGAGACTATGGGGCAGATTGCTGGACACACTGGGGCAATACTGGAGACCATGGGGCAGAATGCTGGACACACTGGGGCAATACAGGAGACCATGGGGCAGATTGCTGGACACACTGGGGCAATACAGGAGACTATGGGGCAGATTGCTGGACACACTGGGGCAATACTGGAGACCATGGGGCAGAATGCTGGACACACTGGGGCAATACAGGAGACCATGGGGCAGATTGCTGGACACACTGGGGCAATACTGGAGACCCTGGGGCAGACTTCTGGACACACTGGGGCAATGCTGGACACTGGGGCAGATTGCTGGACACACTGGGGGTAATATGCTGGACACACTGGGGCAATGCTGGACACTGGGGGTAATATGCTGGACACACTGGGGCAGACTGCTGGACACACTGGGGAAAGGCTGGACACTGGGGCAGATTGCTGGACAACATGGGGGTAATATGCTGGACACACTGGGGCAGATTGCTGGACAACATGGGGGTAATATGCTGGACACACTGGGGCAGATTGCTGGACAACATGGGGGTAATATGCTGGACACACTGGGGCAGATTGCTGGACAACATGGGGGTAATATGCTGGACACACTGGGGGCAGGACTTGAGGCATGGGCAGAATGTAGATACGGGGCATGATTGGAGACACGGGGCAGGATTGGATCATGGGGCAGGACGGATACGATGGAGGCTGGTGGGGCAGGATGGGGAGATCATATGGGGTAGAATGGATACTCATGAGGGCAGGATGCGAGAACATATGGCTGGAGCCAGGAATGAGATAAACAGGGCCAGGGTGGGGAATAGTGTTACCATAGGGGATAATTAAGGGATATTATTACTGCAGTGATGTATTTATTTTATTTTTTTAATATACTGTTTTAAATGGGGGGGGCGGTCCTGTTATTGTGCAGAGTGACACTATATCGCCTTTTTATCTTCATGTGGTGTAATGTAGAAGTTGTGAAAAATTAAGTAATGTGTTCTGCAAGCGGAGCTCGAGATAACTGTTATTTCCTGCAGAAACGAGTCCTGGCTGGAAGGAATGATGGCGGTCTGTGCTGGATGAAAGATGAAGGACTTCACCTAGAGACGTCACTGGTGAGTCAGTGTTACCTATACACTGACACTATACACTGTATACTATATAGAGGTCCTGTGTATAATACCACCAGCGATCTCTGTATTACCTCTACACAGACACTGCATACTAAGTACAGATCTCCTGTGAATACTGGCACTTATGGTGATAGTATTGTGTTTTTTTTTATTACTGATCAGTATTGTAGTATTCAGTCACTATGTGGTGGTAATATGTGGTCTGGAAATGGTGTTGTGGTATTTGTCCCTTGTATGTAGTATTATTCGGTCACTATGTGGCCTGGTCATGATGTGGTGGTATTAAGTCACAGGTTTGGCATGTGGTGGTGACACCATTAGGCCCAGTTTAAGTTCTACAAAACAGGAAAACCATTTTTGCTAACCTTTGTGTGTATTGACCGGGGGGGGGGGGGGGTTTGTGGGGGTGGGGCGCCAAACTCGGGAACAGCCCCGGGCGGCAAAAGCTCTAGCTACGCCTCTGCTTGACTGCAAAATACCTCCATAAAGATTTAACAGACTCTGGAGTTGTGGTACATTGCTCTACTGGTCAGAGACACCTATACAAGTATGGCATTCATGGAAGTGTCATAAAAAGAAAACCTCTCCTGCGTCCTCGCCATAAAATTCAGCATCAGAAATATTCAAAAGAACATCTAGACAAGCCTGATGCATTTTGGAAATAAATCATGTGGAATGATGAGGTTAAAATCGAACTCTGTAGCCACAATGATCATACGTGTGAAGAAAAAAGGACACAAAATTTCAGGAAACGAACATCTCGCCAACTATTTTGCATGAGGGTGGATAAATCATGTTTTGGGGTTGTGTTGTAGCCAATGGGGAACATTTCACAGGTAGAGCGAAGAATGGATTGAATGAAATTTCAACAAATTCATGATGCAAACATAACACTGTCTGTAAAACAGCTGAAGTTGAAGAGAGGATAGCTTCAACAAATGGATAATGGTCATAAACACACATGTCAAAATCCACAATAGACTACATCAAAATGTGCAAGCTGTTGGTTTTACAATGGCCCTCACAGTTCCCTGATCTGAACATCATTCAAAATCTGTGGCTAGACTTCAAAATAGCAGTGCATGCAAGACGACCCAGGAATCTCCCAGAACGTGCTTTGGTCTGACATGAATCAACCCCTGTACAAAAGCAAAAGATCTTGTGAAGATGATGACGGAAGCTGGTAAGATTGTGTCAATATCCACAGTGAAACAAGTACTGTATCACCATGGGCTGAAAGGCCACTCTGCCAGGAAGAAGCCATTACTCCAAAAGAAACATAAAAAATCCAATGTATGCCCACAAGAACAAAGACCTTAATTCCAAACTTTGTTTAAAAAAGCGCCATTTTCTGATACCTGTAGCGTCTCCATTTTCCGTGATCTCGGATTGAGTGAGAGCTTATGTTTTGTGCACTAAGCTGATGGTTTTAATGATACCATTTTGGTGCAGATATGATCTTTTCTTCACCCGTTATTGCATTATCATGCAATGTCTTGACGACCAAAAAAGCGTAATTCTGGCGTTTTGATTTTTTCTCACTATGCCGTTTAGCGATCAGGTTAGTCCTTTTTTTTTAATTGATAGATCGGCGATTCTGAATGCGGCGATACCAAATATGTGTGTGATTTTCCTTTTCATTGTTTTATTTTGAATGGGGCGAAATAGGGGTGATTTGAACTTTTATATATATATATATATTTTAAAACATTTTTTTTCACTTTTGGCATGCTTCAGTAGTCTCCATGGGAGATTAGAAGCTGCCATAACCTGATCAGCTCTGCTGCATAGAGGCGATAATCAGAATACCTCACTTGTTATTAGCGCCGACCACCGGCTCGATTCCCAGAAGTACATGTTAAATGTCGTTGTCAGCATTTGACAGCAGCATTTAACGAGCGATTCCACCCGTGGCTATTACGGGCACATGTCAGCTGTCCAAAACAGCTGACATGTGCTGGGAAAGATATGGGCTCACCGCTGGAGCCCACATCAAAGGGAGGGTGTCCACCATCGGCATACTATTACGCCCGATGTCGGAAGGGGGTTAAGCTATCAATTTTGAAAACAGGAGGCATGGTGTCTCCTACTAAGACCAATGAGCATATAAATTTTTTAAAAAAAGAACATAATGTCTAGTGTGAACGTTAGCCTAGGATGGTTTCTGATGGCCGTAATTTTAGCGTGTTAGGATATCCAGACACGGGCAGATACGATGAGGATTTTAAGCTTGGATTTTATGGGTTAAAAATCCACAGCCCGCAGCATATTCTTAATGCAGCAGGGTCAATTTGTGCTTCACCAAGGAAACCCGTACTAAAAGACACAGTTTTTCCTATATGTCCACAAATATCCATTTCTTAGGAATCTTCATAAAAATGGACAGGTCTTCTCTAAGACGCCCAATGTTGGTGCATCCCTCACTTCACATGAAATTAATTGGCCTCATTCCATTTTAATTACAAGTCCTATAAGGACAATAAAAGCAATGTTTGCTAAACCATTTTAACATGGGCAGTAAGGATTAAAGTCTTACTTCTCTATTTTTAGCTAGGAAGTTGGTCTCCATGGTCACCATAAATCCTTCACATATCTGACAATTTACAAACTGCTATGTTTATCATCACGTCGGTTATTGGAATCATCTTCTCCATACAGTTTCTGTCTGGATTCTGCTGTTAATAAACCAAAATGCCCAGAAAAAGCGAAACTATCACAGAGATTAAGTATGTGCCGATTTTATACATTTATTTTATGCGTTGCTCTCGATAGAGATAAAAACAAGCAAATCATAGAATAAATGACCGGTATGATTTATGTAAAGTATTTTTTAAATACATTTTTCCAGATATTAAAAGTCCTGATTTCCACCTATTATCTATAGAATGAGATCGTGTCAGGAAAACATAGAACTCATATAATCAAAAAACACACAGAGAAGAGGTAGGGGTGTACAAGTTTTTTTTTAGCCCATTTTATTGAAGATGTTAGCTTGTTCCCTACTACTGGAAATGGAATATGAAAATGATTAAAGGGAAACAGTCAGCAGGTTTCCTAATAAAAAACTAAAGCCATCTCTTTTACTTGTGTTGTACGACTATTAACAATTTGTACATAAAGCCACCAACGTCCCCGGCACACCCAAAACATACCCTTTATTGACTCCCACTGCGCCGTAGGTTGTTGCATTTCAGTCCATTGGGCGTTGCTGATCTTTGATCGGCGCCTCCTCTGCTCCTCTTTGCGCGGCTCCTGCCTTCATTGATGTGCACGACACATGCTACGTCATACACACAGCGCTGTAAATCTTGTGCCTGCGCAGTTGAAACACAGGCATGCGCAGGCTCACTTTACCCTACTTCTACACAAGCAGGAGTTTTCTGAGATGATAGTCAGCTGAGAGAATGGGCGAGACAACCCCAAACTACCCGTTACCTAAATTCATAGCTTACTTTACACAGCTAATACTCCTCTTTTCTCTGCTATATGTAGAAACAGGAAGTCTCTTGTCCCTGCATGAGTCATCCCCCCTTCAACTCCTGACCCAGCTGCTCTGCTAGTCCTGTTTACAGTGATGACTCATGCAGAGAAAATAGACTTCCTGTTTCTACATAGAGTTTAGAAGCATTCAGCAAGTCTGTTTTTAATCACTTGATCTCATAGACCAAATAAAAAAGAGAAGAATTAGCTCAGTAGAAAGGCAAAATGAGCAATTGTAAGTATACGGTGCTGTATAATATGATGATGCAATATATTAAGATGATAAAGTGCTTTTTTTAAAGAGAACCTGTCACATTGCACCTGTAGAAAGCACATTTTACCTCACAAAATGAATCCACTGTGATCCCCTGCTATAATGTCAGTATTGTCTTTTGCTTCCTCCCCTGCCCAGGAGATGTGGTATGCTCCGTACACGGTCAGACACAGTCAATTTTTAAAATGAACTTTCGTTCGTGGGAAAACCCCTTTAATGTAACCGGCTTCCTCTGCCTGAAGACACGTCGTGCATCTGCTGCCGGGATCGACTAAATGACTCACTGCACCTGCACGTAATTTGTGCAGGCGCAGTAAAGCAGACCGCCACCATCTTTGTGCAGACAGATAGCGGCGGTCACATTAAAACTGCACATGCACTCCTCCTGGCCAAAGATGGCAGCGGTCAGTGACTTATTCGGCTGATCCTGGAGACAGCGTGTTCATGATGGTGTTCCACTGGTGTTACTGCCCAAGAGGCTGCGTGAGAGTGTGAGTTTGAGTGTGTAAGGGTGTGAGTGTGTCTGAGAGTAAATGTGAGTGTGTGTGTGTGTGGTGCAACGGTGTTCCGCTGGTGGTGCCGCGCAATAGGTTGGTACCAGCAGCAGTTTCCATATTGAGACACACATCACTTGGGTGTCCCAATAGGGCGGTCGGTGAACTTCCTGCGCATGGAATCCTGGGATATGGTGACATCTGGACAGAACAGGAAATGAAAACATTACAAGGCAATTATATAAATAGATGGCTGTCATCCATATGCAGCAGAAGATTATCAAGCCACCCATACTGAGTCCTGGAAGCTGCATCAGCTTGAAGGACTTTGCTGGAATAAGTTAAAGCATAATAAATATTTTAATATTATTTATTTATATAGCACCATTGATTCCATGGTGCTGTACATGAGAAGGGGTTACATACAAATTACAGATATCACTTACAGTAAAAAAAACAATTACAGACTGATACAGAGGGGTGAGGACCCTGCCCTTGCGTGCTTACATTCTACAGGGTGGTGGGGAAGGAGAAAATAGGTTGGGGGTTGCAGGACCTCCGGTGTAGGTGAGGCGGTAGCTCCGGTAGTGGTGAGGAGGCAGCGGGGGTCAGTGCAGGCTTTTCAGGTTCCTTCTGAAGTGCTTTTTTTAAAGAGAACCTGTCACATTGCACCTGTAGACAGCACATTTTACTTCACAAAATGAATCTACTGTGATCCCCTGCTATAATGTCAGTATTGTCTTTTGCTTCCTCCCCTGCCCAGGAGATGTGGTATGCTCCGTACACGGTCAATTTTTAAAATGAACTTTCGTTCGTGGGAAAACCCCTTTAACCCCTTAGTGACCGCCAATACGCCTTTTAACTGACCTGAGATATATGAGAATAGCCTCCCCATACAGATGACAATCCAGCAGCTGTCCGCTGTACACTATAGCTGACAACTTGCTGCATCAGCCACAATCAGTGTTTGCACCGTCCAAATCTGTTTAACCCCTTAGATGCTGCTGTCAATAGTGACTACATCATTATAAATGGTTAACAGAGTGTGGGGGCTCCCTCTTTTTCCAAATTGGTGGTCTCAGATCATGATTGTGTGGTCCTGATGTTTGCCATGGCAATTCGCGACCAAATAGCGGCCTTAGAGTCTGAGGACTGTAGTAATCTGTTCAGAAGTTAGCGGCAGTTAAGTGGTAAAAATACACATTTTCATTTTTCTCATGCCACTTTGCATTAATTCCTGAAAATCACCCGAAGGGTTAACAAACTACCTGACTGCAATTTTCAATATGTCAGGGGGTGCTGTTTTTAAAATGGTATCACTTGTGGGGGTTTCCCTATATATAGGACCCCCAAATTCACTTCAAACATGGATAGGTCCCTAAAAAAATACATTTTGTAAATTTCCTTGAAAAAAATTTAAATTGTTGCCACGTTTTTAAACCTCCTAAAATGCTAACAAAATAAAATAACATTTTGAAAATGGTGCTGATGTAAAGCAGACATGTGGGAAATGTTATTTATTAATGTTTTGCTGTGGTATGACTATTGGGATTAAAGGGATTATCATTGAAAGTTTGAAAATTGCTAATTTTTTTACATTTTTTTCAAATGTCTGATATTTTTTATAAATAAACACAAAACATATGAACCTAAATTTACCATTATCATAAAGTATAATGTGTCACGAAAAAACAATCTCAAAATCACTGGGATTTGTTGAAGCGTTCCACAGTTATTACCACATAAAGTGACACTGGTCAGATTTAAAAAATTTGGCTCTGTCACTAAGGGGTTAATGTAACCGGCTTCCTCTGCCTGAAGACACGTCGCGCATCTGCTGCCGGGATCGACTGAATGACTCACTGCACCTGCACGTAATTTGTGCAGGTGCAGTAAAACAGACCGCCGCCATCTTTGTGCAGACAGATAGCGGCGGTCACATTAAAACTGCGCATGCGCTCCTCCTGGACAAAGATGGCGGAAGTCAGTGACTCATTCGGCTGATACTGGAGACAGCGTGTTCATGATGGTGTTCCACAGGTATTACTGCCCAAGAGACTGCGTGAGAGTGTGTGTGAGTTTGAGTGTGTAAGTGTGTGAGTGTGTCTGAGAGTGAATATGAGTGTGTGTGTGTGTGAGTGTGTGGTTCAACGGTGTTCCGCTGGTGGTGCCGCGCAATAGGTTGGTACCAGCAGCAGTTTCCATATTGAGACACACATCACTTGGGTGTCCCAATAGGGCGGTCGGTGAACTTCCTCCGCTTGGAATTCTGGGATATGGTGACATTTGGACAGAACAGGAAATGAAAACATTATAAGGCAATTACATAAATAGTTGGCTGTCATCCATATGCAGCAGAAGATTATCAAGCCACCCATACTGAGTCCTGGAAGCTGCATCAGCTTGAAGGACTTTGGTGGAATAAGTTGAAGCATAATAAATGTTTTAATATTTATTATAATAGGTTCCTTCTGAAGGATCCGAATGTGGTTGATAGACGGACGTGTTGGGGCAAAGAATTCCAGAGGATGGGGGATATTAGGGAGAAGTCTTGGAGGCGGTTGCGTGAGGAGCGAATAAGTGCGGAGGAGAGAAGAAGGTCTCTATGTAGATGGAGGACGGCACTCTCTGGGCAGTGTTTTGTTTCCGTCTCTATGTAGATGGAGGACGGCACTTTCTGGGCATTGTTTTGTACAATATGGGCACCATTTGCAACAGCTGCTAAAAGACATAGTAATTATAGCGGACAAAAGTGATGTGGACCCACTTAGTTAACTAATTTGGTAAAGGGCTACTCCAAGAAGAAAAGTCTAAGGGAACATGTATTTTTCTCCATTTACTGACTTTCCCACAGGGAACCCCAGGTCACTAACCCCAAAATATCCTCAATTAATAATGCCTAATACAAACATGTGCAAAGTCACCAAGCTGCAGGATTTACCGTAAGCTGGAATTATGGTCACAGTTCAAGGCACGCAGTGCAGAGGTCAAGGCTGCTAGACTTTGCTGGCAAATTGATCATCAGGCAGGATAGGTCAGGACGGAGGCAGACAAGTAGAGAGGATCAAGAACACAAACCAGAATTATAAAAAAAGAAACAGGGGCAAACACTTCTCAGCAGACTCTAAACTGAAAAAATAAACCTTATTCCTATATTCCTAATTCATTGAGTGGTGTGGAAACGATCGGTAACAAGCTTGGGGCACTTACTTGGACACTGGCTTGAGTTAGTGTCAATATGCATGCACTGACCCTTTAAGAGGGTGGAAGAGTTTTGAAATCCATAGCCAGGCACCATGGGAGGTGAACCGGCATATTGTGGCAGACACAGGATATCACTGTGAGGATAGTAGCTACAGGTGGGTAAATTAGGGATCTATGTGTCACGATAGGACTGGCGAGTAAACTGGGACTAGGAGCAACTTTCCTGGACCTAGCACTATGGGGTGCTCTTACTTGCCTGTTCACTGGGATACCTCAGATGGCGAGGATGCCGGGGCCTCCACCCCTGCCCTGTCTCCTAGCTGCAGCCCTGCGTCTGTATCCTCCCCACCCGGGGAAGAGATGCGCTACTGTGTACCGTAGTACACCAACCCGATATACAGGGGAACAAAGACAAGGGTAAAAGAAAATTCCACTCAAAATACACTCTCACAATTAACAGAGGTATTCACCATGGTGTGAAGGATGGGGGAAGAAAGTAAGGCAGGTAAGGATGAGGAATTTCCAAGCGTACAAACCAAGCAACAGTCGCACAATAAACTCCTCCAGCTCTCCCTATCCACACCAGCTCCTCTCACTCCAGGTCTATGTAGCAAGTGCCAACTCAGACAAGGACCTGGCCAGAAGGCCTAGCTTTTATAGGAGAGAGGGGTGGCTAACCGAGCACAGCTGAATGCAGGAATTTCCACATGGCTGATTAACCCCTGTCCTGCTGAAAGAAAACAAACACATTTAATACACTGAAGAAGTACTTCTTCTCAGCGGTGAAGCAGGAGCCATCAGAAGCTGCGGTCTTCTGGCACTGCTCTGTTGTGATAACTCCGTGACACTATGTTGACAAAGTATCACTAGTAATTTTCAGTTGAAAAACAAAGCTCTTCCTCCACACCCCATCACTAATAGTGAGCGGTATGTGAGTAACTATTAGGTGACTACACACTTTCTGTTTGGGTGCTGATCTTTTTCATCAGAAATCTTTGCTAGGGAAATGTTTTATTTTGTGGATTTCATTCTTTTTCTGAGAATTATAAACATCCATGACACATTTTCAGGGAATCCAAAAATTATAACATACAATATTAAGTTAAAAATTCCCACATCAGAGTATACCATCCACAAATGTATCGATTCTGTGCACTAGTGTGTCAGAGGTAACAGACAGTCACTCTGTATCTGTCTTTAGAAGGTCTCTGCATTTGGCATTGCAGACGCCTTCTTAATCCTTCTGACTTTTGGACCCAGTGCAACCTCCCATCTGCTCTAATTGACAAACCTGGACCTGGGTGTTTATAGACTCTGTCTGCTTCAGGGAACCACCGGTGATATTCATATTTCCCCTTGTGAAGTCTTGGAGTTATAGCAGTCGGCTTAAGTCCTCTCTGGTGCTCTTGGAGAAAGTTTGGTGTTACCTCTCCCGAGTCTGCTCAACCTAAGTTTCTTCCCCCTTGTCTCCCTTCTTGTCTTTAGTGTATAGTGGGGACTGACCCGTGCACATCCCCCTTCCCTATTCAGGGCCTAGCTCTAGGGATATACAGGGCTTAGGTTTCCTGCTCAGCGATTGGTGTGGAACTAATATAAGAACGATATGGTAGGCAGGGTCCTATTAGATTTGCCTAGGGTTCCCCACTTCCCCTTTCCCTAGCGTTTGGGCTTCCTTCCCCTCATGCCTCCGTGTTGCATTTAGTCATTCCCACACTATGTGTGACATTCTGCCAGCCACAGAAGCCCAATAAATAAACCTTATGGTATGTGCACACAGCATCTATTTGCTGTCTTTTTGGAGCAGAAACTCAAGTTAGTTTTTTATGGAAAATTTACATAGATTGCACATTGTTTCTTCTCAAAAAACTACTAAAAAAACTCAGTTTGAACATACCCTTAACCCCTTTCTGACCTTGGACGGGATAGTACGTCCGAGGTCAGATCCCCCCCTTGATGCGGGCTCCGACGATGAGCCCGCATCAAAGCCAGGACATGTCAGCTGTTTCCCGGCCTGCTGTGAGCTCCACCCTGTGGTCGGCGCTCATAGCACACCTGCATTTGTGCTATGATGATCGCTGCTATGTAGCAGAGGCGATCAAGTGGTGCCAGCTTCTAGCTTCCCATGGAGGCTATTGAAGCATGGCAAAAGTAAAAAAAAAAAAAAAAAAAATGTAAAAATATATAAAAGTTTTAGGGTATGTTTCCACATTCAGGAAACGCTGCGTGTTTGACGCTGCATAGAGATGCAGCGTCAAAAAAAGCAGCGCCCAGATGTTACAGCATATTGGAGGGGATTTAATGAAATCCCATCTCCACTATGCGTGGTAACACGCATCCGGCGGCCCTGCGATTCCGGACATGTGGCGCGTCTTTTTAGATCGAAGCATGTCCGTTTACCTTGCGGCGCCGCTGCAAGGTATAGCACAGGGCCCTATGTGTGGGGTGCGATGATACCGGATGTGTGCAATGAACACATCCGGCATCATCGCGTCCCCAGAAGGGGGCGGAGCTTTGGGCGGAGCGATTTTGCGGCTCCGCCCAAACCGCCGGCCATCCTGAACGTGGACATGTACCCTAAATCACCCCCCTTTCGCCCAATTCCAAATAAATCAATTTAAAAAAAATCAAACCTACACATATTTGGTATCACCGCGTTCAAAATTGCCTGATCTATCAATAAAAAAAAAGATTAACCTGATCACTGAACAGCGTAGCGAGAAAAAAATTTGAAACGCCAGAATTACTTTTTTTGTAATATGTAATAACGGGCGATCAAAAGAATGTATCTGCACCGAAATAGTATCATTAAAAACGCCAGCTCAGCACGCAAAAAATAAGCCCCCAACCAACCCCAGATCATGAAAAATGGAGGCGCTACGGGTATCGGAAAATGGCGCAATTTTTTTTTTTTGTAGCAAAGTTTGGAATTTTTTTTTCACCACTTAGATAAATAATAACCTAGTTATGTTAGGTGTCTATGAACTCGTAATGACCTGGAAAATCATAATGGCAGGTCAGTTTTAGCATTTAGTGAACCTAGCAAAAAAGCCAAACAAAAAACAAGTGTGGGATTGCACTTTTTTTGCAATTTCACCGCACTTGGAATTTTTTTCCCTTTTTCTAGTACACGACATGCTAAAACCAATGGTGTCGTTCAAAAGTACAACTCGTTCCGCAAAAAATAAGCCCTCACATGGCCAAATTGACGGAAAAATAAAAAAAGTTATGGCTCTGGGAAGGAGGGGAGTGAAAAACGAACACGGAAAAAACGAAAATCCCAAGGTCATGAAGGGGTTAAATACACACTTAAAGAGAGACCATCATTATAAAAAGGCAGTCCAACCTGCAGACAACATGTTATAGATCAGGGGGAGCTGAGCTGAGCAGATTGATATATAGTTTAGTAGGAAAATATTCAGAATATCCTGTGAGATAGTCATTTATTCCCCTGAATGCCCTGCTGTTTCTGCGATGTTTAGTCCAGTAGGTGGTCCTATAAGTGACTGACAGCTTTCTTTGTATCAGAGTACATACAGAGATGGCTGTGAATCACTGATTAGACAGTCCACTGGACTGAAAATCCCCAAAAGAACAGAGGTTTAAATGAATACAACACCAGATGCATTAAATATTTTCTCACAAAACTACATATAAATCTACTTAGCTTTCCCTGATCTATAACATGTTGCCTGCAGATTGCACAGCATTTTCATGGTGACCAGTTCCCTTTAAATCTGTCAATCTAGTTAAGTACTTGGCTAAGAAAGCACCTTCCTTGGGGGACATTCTGTCACCAAGTTTATATATAAATGAAACAAAATCATCTGAAAAAAACTTGGCTACATACAGTAGGAAAATATAAATGTGGACATTGCACGTTTGTGCTGTGACCACATGGTTAATACTAAAGCATTCAGTTCAAGTGTTACAAAAAAAGTTACAATATCAAGAAATACATAAATAATACATAAATTGCAATACTTCATATGTAGTATACCTACTTACCTGCCACTTTTCCAGTGCGGCTAGTAAAAAAAAACGTTTTTAAATGTTCGGCAGCTTCAAATCATTTTTCAGTACAACATGATGGGGTATCTACTATATAATTGTCTAAGGGTCACTTCTGTCTTTCTGTCTGTCACGGATATTCATTGGTCGCGGCCTCTGTCAGTCAAGGAAATCCAAGTCGCTGATTGGTCGCGGCAAAACAGCCACGACCAATCAGCGACGGGCACAGTCCTGCGGCAAAATGGCCGCTCCTTCCTCTCCGCAGTCAGTGCCCGCTCCATACTCCCCTCCAGTCAGCCCTCACACAGGGTTAATGCCAGCGTTAATGGACCACGGTGTAACACACTCCATTAACGCAGCTATTAACCCTGTGTGACCAACTTTTTACTATTGATGATGTGTATGCAGCATCAATAGTAAAAAGATCTAATGTTACAAATAATAATAATAATAATTAAAAAAAAGGTTATTCTCACCCTCCGCCGTCACATCATCTCCTAGGCAGTGCAAGTGGCAGGTTCCGGTGGCAAGGATGCTATGCGAGAAGGACCTTCCATGACGTCACGGTCATGTGACAGCGACGTCATCACAGGTCGTGCACTCATACCAACCCTGGGTCCGGAAGCTGCCGTGTGCACCGCACACAGGCCCGAGGACTACAAGAGGCCTTCGGAAGGTGAGTATATGTTTATTTTTTATTTTAAGTCTTTTTTAACCTGTTACATACATGACTGGGCAATATACTACGTGGCTGGGCAATATACTACGTGACTAGCCAATATACTATGTGACTGGGCAATATACTACGTGGCTGGGCAATATACTACGTGACTGGGCAATATACTACGTGACTGGGCAATATACTACGTGACTGGGCAATATACTACGTGGCTGGGCAATATACTACGTGACTGGGCAATATACTACGTGACTGGGCAATATACTACGTGACTGGGCAATATACTACGTGGCTGGGCAATATACTACGTGACTAGCCAATATACTATGTGACTGGGCAATATACTATGTGACTGGGCAATATACTACGTGACTAGCCAATATACTATGTGACTGGGCAATATACTACGTGACTGGGCAATATACTACGTAACTGGGCAATATACTATGTGGCTGGGCAATATACTATGTGACTGGCCAATATACTACGTGACTGGGCAATATACTACGTGCCTGGGCAATATACTACGTCGCTGTGCAATATACTACGTGACTGGCCAATATACTACGTGACTGGTCAATATACTACGTGCCTGGTCAATATACTACGTGTCTGGGCAATATACTACGTGGCTTGGCAATATACTATGTGGCTGGGCAATATGCTCTGTGCTGTATACTACGTGGCTGGGCAATATACTATGTGACTGGGCAATATACTACATGACTGGGCAATATACTACGTAGCTGGGCAATATAGCACGTGTCTGGGCAATATACTACGTGGCTTTGCAATATACTATGTGACTGGGCAATATAGTACGTGTCTGGGCAATATACTACGTGGCTGGGCAATATACTACGTGACTGGGCAATATACTACGTGGCTTTGCAATATACTATGTGACTGGGCAATATAGTACGTGTCTGGGCAATATACTACGTGGCTGGGCAATATACTACGTGGCTGGGCAATATACTACGTGACTGGGCAATATACTACGTGGACATGCATATTCTAGAATACCCGATGCGTTAGAATCAGGCCACCATCTAGTGTGTAAAGCAGTGGTCCCCAACTCCAGGCCTCGAGGGCAGCCAACAGTGCAGGTTTTCAGGATTTCCTTAGTATTGCACAGGGGTTGGAATCATCACCTGTGCAGATGATCACATTACCACCGATGCAATACTAAAGAAATCCTGAAAACCTGCACTGTTGGCGGCCCGCGAGGCCTGGAGTTGGGGACCACTGGTGTAAAGAAATGGGCATAGAGAGAGTTTCTATTCCTATGAGAGGTGGGGACCATCACAGAAAATTATTAAATAGAGAATCTTGGTGGATTTATAATTTGAGAACAAGAGCCCCTATGGGAATGAATATAAAACAAAATCTTACATATCATATATAAAAATATCTAGAATTAGTTTTTTCTCCCCTATTTTTATATATCTTCTATGCATGATATCGAGTTTTATATTTATATGATATTTTGTCTGCATTTTAAATGGAATATTAGTAGAAATGTATCCTGAGAGGTGATGAATGATTTATTTTCTTAATTTCTCTAGAGCACCTGATTCAAACAGGATGTTGTATGTAAGGTTAACTTGAAACATATATGGTATGCAATGACTAAGAACCGCAAGGTTCGAAACGTGTCTGCCTCTACTACCTTCTTGGGGACTGGAGACACATATGCTGTAGATTATTTTAAAGTATTTTTCAATAAACTACGACATTTTTATGATACAAGTGGAGCTGGATATAGCTCACTCTGCTTCCATCGGCACGACGTGATACGTTCCCGTTCTGTCTATGTTCTCCATGGCCGCAAGCTCCTTCAGGGTCCTGCAGATCAAAAAGACGAATGTACAGTAAATAAAAACATCATCTTGTCCTGCAAAAAGCAAGCCATCACACAGCTGCGTCAGTGCAAAAATCAAAAAGTTATAGCTCTCAGAATAAAGCAATGCAAAAATAATTATTTTTTCTATAAAATAGTTTTTATTGTGTAAAAGCATCAAAACATAAAGATATAACTGTGGTATTGCTGTAATCATACTGACCCAAAGAATAAATCCGCCTTATCAATTTTACCAAACACGGAACAGTATTTAAAAAAAAATCCTGAATTACAGGTTTTTATTCATTCTACCTCCCAAAAATAAGAATAGAAAGCGGTCAAAAAATGTCATGTGCCCGAAAATGGTATCAATAAGAACGTCAACTCGTCTCGCAAAAATAACCTATCTCATGACCGTCAGTCGAAATATGAAAAAATTATAGCTGCCTAAATATAGCAATGCAAAAACTAGTTTTTGCAATAAAAAGTTTTAGTTTGTGACAAACACAAAAACCTCCAAATAGATCTGGTATTGATGTAATCGCACCAATCCAAAGAATAAAGTCACCTAATCACTTATACAGCACGAGAAATAGCGTAAAAAATAAATAAAACCAATGATTCACCTGCTGTTGATTTGTTCATTCTGCCTCTCAAAGATTGCGGTAAGGCTCGACACATATTTATCCTGCACTTTACGCTAAGCGCATTCACCAGGGTTTTCATGTAAATCTCTGAAATACGTGATTCAGACAGAACCCCAAGAGGAAGACTTGTGATCCAGCGGTGTCCGTCTTTTTAGGGGAGCATAAAAGCACTATCGACCAGTTTAGTGCACTTCTGAAAAGGACAACGCTGAACAGAGGCCAGAACACCGCTGAACAGAGGCCAGACGTAGCCAGAGTAACTCTGCTGCCTCATAGTGAAATAAGCCCTTGGGGGCTTAATCTGTCACGTCACTTGGAGATTAAGATGGAAATCCCAAAGTAAGTGATCAGCATAGAGTGCCACATAAATGTGATTGCAAATGTTATGTAAAATGTTCCAATAAAAGCTTCAACTCAATCCACAAAAAAAACAAATCCCCACTCTGCTGCCGGATCCCCACTCGCGCTGACATGTTCGTTTTTTTACTGTCAGCACGAACCGCAAAACGTCCCGCACACGTGCACTTAGATGACACACACGGATCTCATCTGTGTAACATATCCCGGCGCCTAAGAAACAGCGGTACAGTAAGCGCTGCTTCCTGGTGCAAGGTGCTGAAGACGCTCTCATCATTGTCCCCTATTATGCTCAGTGCAGGTAGGGGAGAATGATGAGAGTTATGTTCAAGGGATAACAATGACAGCAGGCGATGGCTGATGAGGCTATTACTCCCATCAGCTTACACCTGCTGCCGCCAATAACAGTGACAGCAGCAGCCGCTGATGGGAGTATTCATCAGCCGACATCTACGCTATAAATAAATACACTGCTCAAAAAAATAAAGTGAACACTTAAACAACAGAATATAACTCCAAGTAAATCAAACTTCTATGAAATCAAACTGTCTACTTAGGAAGCAACACTGACAATCAATTTCACATGCTAGTGTGCAAATGGAATAGATAACAGATGTAAATTATTGGCAAATATCAAGACACACTCAATAAAGGAGTAGTTCTGCAGGTGGGGACCACAGACCACATCTCAGTACCAATACTTTCTGGCTGATGTTTTGGTCATTTGTGAATGTTGGTTGTGCTTTCACACTCGTGGTAGCATGAGACGGACTCTACAACCCACACAAGTGGCTCAGGTAGTGCAGCTCATCCAGGATTGCACATCAATGCGAGCTGTGGCAAGAAGGTTTGCTGTGTCTGTCAGCATAGTGTCCAGAGGCAGGAAGCGCTACCAGGAGACAGGCCAGTACACCAGGAGACATGGAGGGGGCCGTAGGAGGGCAACAATCCAGCAGCAGGACCGCTACCTCCGCCTTTGTGCAAGGAGGAACAGGAGCACTGCCAGAGCCCTGCAAAACAACCTCCAGCAGGCCACAAATGTGCATGTGTCTGCACAAATGGTTAGAAATGGGCTCCATGAGGATGGTCTGAGTGCCCAACATCCACAGACGGGGGTTGTGGTCACAGCCCAACACCGTGCAGGACGCTTGGCATTTGCCACAGAACACCAGGATTGGCAAATTCGCCACTGGCACCCTGTGCTCTTCACAGATGAAAACAGGTTCACACTGAGCACATGTGACAAACGTGGCAGAGTCTGAAGACGCCGTGGAGAGCGATCTGCTGCCTGCAATATCCTTCAGCATGACCGGTTTGGCAGTGGGTCAGTAATGGTGTGGGCTGGCATTTCTTTGGAGGGCCGCACAGCCCTCCATGTGCTCTCCAGAGGTAGCCTGACTGCCATTAGGTGTCGAGATGAGATCCTCAGACCCCTTGTGAGACCATATGCTGGTGCTGTTGGCCATGGGCTCCTCTTAATGCAGGACAATGCCAGGCTTCATGTGGTTGGAGTGTGTCAGCAGTTCATGCAAGATGAAGGTATTTAAGCTATGGACTAGCCCACCCGTTCCCCAGACCTGAATCCGATTGAACACATCTGGGACATCATGTCTCACTCCATCCACCAATGTCACGTTGCACCACAGACTGTCCAGGAGTTGGTGGATGCTTTAGTCCAGGTCTGGGAGGAGATCCCTCAGGAGACCATCCGCCGCCTTATCAGGAGCATGCCCAGGCGTTGTACAGTAGGGAGGTCATACAGGCACGTGGAGACGTGGAGGCTACACACAATACTGAGCATCTTTTCCTTGTCATGAGGCATTTCCACTGAAGTTGGGTCAGCCTGTAATTTGATTTTCCACTTTGATTTTGAGCATCATTCCAAATCCAAACCTCCATGGGATATTCATTATGATTTACATTGATAATTGTTATATTTTATTATTCTGAACACATTCCACTATGCAATGAATACAAATTTGCAACTGGAATATTTCATTCAGAAATATCTAGGATGTGATATTTTAGTGTTCCCTTAATTTTTTTAAGCAGTGTACATGAAAAACCCGACGTGGGTTCTCCTGTATTTTCTATAACCAGCCAGGCAAAACTGACAGCTGGGGGCTACAAACCTCAGCTGTCAGCTTCAGCAAGGTTGGTTATCAAGAATAGATGCGTATAAATCACACGGCACATGTAATAGACACTGCAGGATAGGTGAGTGAAGTGCCATCACGCTGCTGGCACCTGCTCTTTAAACTCTCCCAGCGCATGCACATTACAGTACCTTGCTCTGACCTTGGCAGGGCAAATTACACCTGCACAAGAGGGCGACTGATGACACTGTGTGAATCAAGTAGGATGTGTCAACAACTAGTGTTGAGCAATACCTTCCGATACCTAGAAGTATCAGTATCGGATCGGATGATATCCCAAAAATATCGGATCTCGCCGATACCGATACCAATGCAAGTCAATGGGACACAAATATCGGAATGTAAATAAGCCCTTTCTGTCCTTAAACATCCTGTTCCAGAGGGGGGAAGAGTGTGAGGGGTGCGTGGGCGGACACTGTGAGTGTCTGTGCGGGCCTGCCAGGGATGTTTACCTGCTTACCGGGGCTCTCTGGGGTCTGTGCGGCGTGCGGGGTGTCTCTGCGGTGGGCGGGGTCTCTGTGCGGTGGGCGGGGTCTCTGCAGGGCGTGCGGGGTGTCTCTGCAGGGTGTGCGGTGGGCGGGGTCTGTGTGGCGGGCGGGGTCTATGCGGGGCGTGCGGGGGTCTGTGCAGGGCATGCGGGGGTCTCTGTGGCGGGTGGGGGTCTATGCGGGGCGTGCGGGGGTCTCAGCGGGGCGTGCAGGGGTCTCTGCGGCGGGGTCTCTGTGCGGCGTGCGGGGGTCTCTGCCGGCCGTGCGGGGGTGTGTGCAGGGAGTGCGGGGGTCTGTGCGGGGGTCTCTGCGGTGGACGGGGTCTCTGCCGGCCATGCGGGGGTCTGTGCGGCGGGCGGGGTCTCTGTGCGGCGGGCAGCAGTCTCTACCGGCCGTGCGGGGGTCTCTGCGGCCATGCGGGGCTCTGTGCGGGGCGTTTGGGGGTCTGTGCGGCGGGCGGGGTCTCTGTGCGGCGTGCGGGGGTCTCTGCCGGCCGTGCGGGGGTCTCTGCGGGGCGTGCGGGGGTCTCTGCCGGCCGTGCGGGGGTCTGTGCGGGGGTCTGCGCGGGGTGTGCGGGGGTCTGTGCGGGGCGTGTGGGGGTCTGTGCGGGGCGTGCGGGGGTCTCTGCGGCGGGCGGGGTCTCTGCAAATGAGCTCGCAGGATGCGTTTTACCCATAGACTTGTATTAGCGATGGATCGCGACGGATGGCCACACGTTGCGTCCGTAATGCAACGGATCTGTCGTGTTTTGGCGAACCGTCGGCACGAAAAGACGTTCAAGTGAAGGTTTTTTTGTCCGTCGCGCCCGCCATTTTCTACCGCGCATGCGTGGCAGAAACTCCGCCCCCTCCTCCCCGCACTTCAGAATGGGCAGCGGATGCGTTGAAAAACTGCAACTGCTGCCCACGTCGTGCACAAATTTCACAACGTGCGTCGGTACGTCGGCCCGACGCATAGCGACGGACCCGTACCGACGCAAGAGTGAAAGAGGCCTTAATGAGTGTTGAATTAAAAAAAAAAAAAGAAGAAAGCGGAAAAAACGGCGGGGGCTACCGCGCAATTTTCTGCGCCAGAGGGGGAAAGCCGACAGCCGGGGGCCAATATTTGAAGCCTGCTATGAATATCAGCCCGCAGCTGTCTGCGTAGCCTTTACTGGCTATTAAAAAAGGGGGACCCCCCCAAAAAATGACGTGGGGTCCCCCTATATTTTATAGCCAGAAAGGCTACGCAGACAGCTGCGGGCTGATATTCATAGCCTAGAGAGGGGCCATGAATATTGTTCCCCCCCCCCCCCCCGGCTAGAAATTCCAGTCCGCAGCCGCCCCAGAAATGGCGCCAATTCCGGCACTTAGCCCCTCTCTTCCCATTCCCGTGTAGCGGTGGGATATGGGATAATAAGGGGTTAATGTCACCTTGCTATTGTAAGGTGACATTAAGCCAGGTTAATAACGGAGAGGCCGCAGAGACCCAGCACACACGCAGAGAGCCCCACGGTCACGCACAGACACCGCCCGCGCACACGCACCCAGTCTCCGCCCACACTTCTTTATACTGCATAATTGCACTATGGGAACTTCCGATTCCGATATCGTAAAAATATCGGAACTCAGTAGCAGAAAAATACCGGATTACTCACCGGTAATGCTCTTTTATAGAGCCCACGACAGCACCCACTAGAGAGAGGGGATCCGCCCCTAGGAACAGGAAACCTACAGAGAGATAAAAGGGGCGGCCCCCCCTCGCTCCTCAGTTGTTTTACAGAGAATAGGAGGAACCGCCGCCAGGTTTTAGTTAACAGGTTCAGGTATATCCATATATATATATATATATACATATTTACAACCTTATGCTACTTTCTTCTAATATTTACACCTCACCAAAGAAGCACCACGTGCGACTATATACAGAAAAGGGAGGGATGTGAAAGGGTGCTGTCGTGGGCTCTATAAATGAGCATTACCGGTGAGTAATCCGGTATTTTCTATTCGCCACGACAGCACCCACTAGAGAGAATTTCAGAGACTATAGACTGGGTGGGTTTACTGAGTCAAGGACCGATACCCCAAAAGTCAGATCAGAAGCAGAAGATAGATCTAATCTATAATGTTTATAGAAGGTATTAGGTGAAGACCAAGTTGCAGCCTTACATATAAGGTCTATTGGCACATTCGCCCTTTCTGCCCAGGAAGTCGACAAGGCTCTTGTAGAGTGTGCTCCTATATGCATTGGAGGATCTCTACCTCCAGCTTTATACGCCAAGATTATGGCCTCTCTGATCCAGCGAGATAATGTGTTCTTTGTCACTCTGGTACCTTTGGTTTTACCCTGGAAAGACACAAAGAGAGCCCTACTCTTCCTCCAGTCCCTGGTTCTCTCTAAATAGGCTAACACAATCCTTTTTACATCTAGAGTATGAAGTTTTACTTCTTCTGGAGTTGAGTGGTTCTCATAAAAGGTAGGTAACAAGATCTCCTGGGCTCTATGAAAAGTAGTGGCTACTTTAGGAAGATAACAAGGGTCTGTTTTCAAAATTATCCTATCTGATGTTACCGATAAAAAGGGAGGATCTATAGATAATGCATGGAGATCGCTCACTCTTCTAGCAGAAACTAATGCCACTAACAATACCGTTTTCAAAGAAATATTTTTTAGTGAGGCTGTATGGAGAGGCTCAAACGGTGGCTGTGTCAATGCTTCTAGGACTATGGATAAATCCCACTGAGGAACCTGCGGTATGCTAATTGGTCTTGAACGCTCACAGGCAGATATAAATCGGGATATCCACCGATTACCCGCAACATCATAATTAAAAAGAGCTCCTAAAGCTGAAACCTGGACCTTTAGAGTGCTTACGGAGAGTCCTAATTCCAAACCTCTTTGTAGAAATTCCAACACTGGAAATATAGGAACTTCAGATGAAAGTTGTGCAGTATGGAATTGAAGAAATTTTCTCCAAATTCTAACATAAATTCTAGTAGTTGAAGGTTTTCTACTCTTCATAAGAGTGTTAATTAACCCACTAGAAAACCCCCTTATACTTAGTAACTGCCTCTCAAACTCCAGGCAGTCAGGTTCATGCCCTTTGCCTGAGGATGGAGGAATGGTCCCTGAGAGAGCAAGTCCTTGGACTGAGGCAGAATCCATGGGTCTGACACTGACATCGCCCTCAGCCATGAGAACCATGGCCTTTTGGGCCAGAATGGGGCTATTAACAGAACTCTTGCGCCTTCCTCCCTTATTTTTCTTATTACTATAGGTAATAGATTCCATGGGGGGAAAGCATAGGCCAGGTCGAATGTCCATGGTACCTGGAGGGCATCGAGTATGTCCGGCTTGTCCTCCCTGCATAGAGAGGCAAACCTCCTGACCTGACGGTTGGCTCTTGTGGAAAACAAGTCTATTTGAGGAACACCCCATCGAGCTGTTATTAATCTGAAAATCTTCCTGTTCAGCATCCATTCTTCCTGATGAAGAGTGTGACGGCTGAGGAAATCGGCATGAAAATTGTCTATGCCCCTGATGTGCACTGCTGACAAGGATAGCAGATGACCTTCGGCCAACTCCATGATGTCTGAAGCCACTTCTCTGAGTTTGTCCGACCTTGTACCTCCTTGATGGTTCAGATAAGCCACCGCAGTGGTGTTGTCGGAGAATACTCGTGTGAGAGCCGCTGAGCTGAGGAAGAAAGTGAAGTAGGGAGTAGTATATAGCCCTCAACTCTTTGACATTTGAGGAATTATTAAGTTCTGAACTGGACCAAAGACCCTGGACCCACTGATCCTGAAAATGTGCCCCCCAGCCTTCAGGACTAGCGTCTGTGGTCACTATACTAGAAGGGGTGATTACCCATAGAACCCCTCTCGAAAGATTTTTTCGATTCAACCACCACATAAGGGAGTGTACTACTTCTGACGTTAGGAAAACTGTTCTATCCAGACATCCTCTATTTTTAATGTCCTCATCCAATACAAATTTTTGTAGATGCCTAGTATGGAACTGCGCCCACTGGACCGCAGGAATGCACGATGTTAGAGAACCTAGTAGTGACATGACATTCCTTAATGACATACTACGCTTTCTGATCGCTAAGGACACTTTATCGAATATGGAAGTTTTCTTATCCTCAGGAAGCTTGCAAATCTGGTCAACTGAATCTAGAAGGAGCCCAAGGAATTTCTGACACGTTACTGGCTGGAGTCTAGATTTTTCCCAATTAACCAGCCAGCCCAGGTTTTGTAAGGATGACACTACCTCCTGTAACCTCTGCTCACACTGTAGGGAGTTCTTACCTACAATCAATAGGTCATCCAAATACGGAATGACCAAGGTATCTTTTACCCGTAAAAAGGACATTACTTCCGCTAGCAATTTAGTAAAAACCCTTGGGGCCATAGATAAACCGAAGGGCATTGCCCGGTATTGTAGATGACGAATTTGCCCTTCTATACAAACTGCTACCCGAAGAAATTGCTGATGTAAATGGTGTATAGGAATATGGTAATAAGCATCTTTAAGATCCAATACTACCATGTAACAGTTTGGAAATAGATTTTTTATGGCCGAACGTATGGATTCCATTTTAAATGTTTTGGGTCTTATAAAGAAGTTCAGTTTTCTCAAGTTAATTATAGTTCTGAAAGAGCCATCAGGCTTACTAATCAGAAATAAGGGAGAGTAAAATCCCCTCCCTATCTGGGAAGATGGAACCTCTACCAGGACTTGTTTGAGTAAGAGGGATTTAACTTCGGTTTCAAGTGCCTCTTGTTGAGGCCTGGATCTTAAGGTGGTAAGGAGGAAGGAGTCCGGAGGCCTTCTAATAAAGTCTAATGTGAGGCCTGAAGATATTAAATCAATGGCCCATGGATTAACCGTTATGTCTTTACACTGCTTACTAAATTGTTTTAGTCTTCCTCCCACCGGTGAAATATAATCAGCGGAATTTATCTGCTGGCTTGAAGGGGCGCTTATTGAACAAATTTCCTTTTTGTTTGAAATCTTTGTTATTCCATCGGTCCCTGAAGCCTCCCTTCCTTCCGAATGGTGGCTTCTTGAACGCCCTTCTGTAAGAAGGAATAAAGGGATTAGGGAACCCCTTCTTCCTTTCACCTGCCTTAGTGAGAATTTCGTCTAAGACCGTTCCAAAGAGGTACTCACCCTGGCAGGGTATAGTACACAATTTAGCCCTGGACTGGGCATCCCCTTTCCAATTCTTTAACCATAAAGCGCGCCGTGCCGTATTAGTGAGGCTGGCTGTTCTGGCTGCTAGGCGGAGAGAGTCTATAGAGGCATCAGAAATGAAGGCTGCCGCCCCCTTAATCAAAGGAATAGAGGCACGTAGTTTCTCCCTAGATACACCACTCTTAATATTTTGGTCTAACTGCTCCAGCCAGACCAGCATAGATCTACTAGTGGACGTGGCTGAGATCGCCGGTTTAAATGCCGTGACACAAGCTTCCCATGACCTTTTAAGCAGAGCGTCTGATTTTCTATCCATGGGGTCAGGCAAGGAGCCCGCATCCTCTACGGGTAAGGAGGATCGGCGAGAAGTTGATGCTACAGCCGCATCCACTTTAGGAATTTTAGACCAAACTGCCAAGTCCTCATCATCAAAGGGGTACCGCCTCTTACATGATACCGGTACAAAGCCCTTCTGTCCTTTAGCCCATTCTTTTTTAACAAGGTCTTTAATGGCCTGATTCACAGGGAATACTTGGCCCTTTCGCTGCGATAAACCTGCGAACATGATGTCCTCTGGTGTCTGGGGATCTTTAGACTCTGACACCCCCATTGTTCCTCTTACAGCTTTAACCAAATTATTTACATTGTCTGTAGGAAAACAGACATAATCTTCCTCCTCCGAGGAATCCAATCTCTGAGAGATGTCTGAGTCCACCTCTCCACTTTCTGCTGATGTGTCGGCTATAGGTGAAAGAGTCCTTCTACTTCTCCTTTCCATATTAACCGCCGGACTACTCAACGACTGAAGCTCTACCCGGATCATGAGACGTATGTCTTTCATCCTGACCGAACTCTCCTGCTGTAAAGTGTTATCAATGCAATGTTGACATAGCTCCTTAATATATGAGTCAGGTAGGGGCTCATTACATATCTTACACTGCTTATATTTAGATTTTGACATCCGCTTAGCCTACAAAAAAGACACAAGCAGAGGAGACTACTGTAAGAGATATGAAGCTATATATACACTTATCCGGAAAATAAAATATATACCGGCTGCAGAGTTGTCTGGTCGGCCTGGGGTTTGGAACGGGACGATTTTTTCCCTGATTTATCCGTGGAATCACTCATTTTTGAGTGTCCACTGATTTTCTTATTAGCATCACCACTAGGCAGGATTACGACCTCCAGTGGGCGCTCAATATCTTCCTGAGACGACATGGTGCGCACAGTGCCATGTGTCTTCAGCCTTATATAGTGCCGTTCTTACAAGGGATACACGCCCCCATCTTTCCTCCCCCCTTTTTTTTTTTACCTGACCAACTTTATTGGCCCTCTCCACCGCTGTTGAGCGCCAAGGCGTCCATGCCAGCACGCTCAGCTGACCCCGCATACCCGGAAGTTCCTCTTTACATCCGGGTACGCTGACCATACAGCGCCTGCATGTGCGCTCGCGCGTCTTCCTTCTATGCTGCAGAGGAAGAGAAGCTACTGCTACCGCGGCCGTTCATGCCCCACTGTGGCCGGAGGGTAAGCGCTTTCCATAGCGACACTTATTTGATGTGCCGACGGGGATTCTTTAGGCGGTGGAGCAAAAACCAACGGTCTCCCAACAGGGAGACTGTTGTGATCCCGGCATGCTGCTGATGTATCCAGATGAGGGGGGAACCAACAGGAACACCCGTCTCTGACGCTCGCTCTGGGGCCCCTGTCGCTCAACAGAGACGTACAGGCTGTGTTCCAGGCAAGATTTCCCTCTTCTTAGCTGCAGAGATTCTCTCTGAGGGTTTCCTCCTTGGGAACAGGAAACCAACTGAGGAGCGAGGGGGGGCCGCCCCTTTTATCTCTCTGTAGGTTTCCTGTTCCTAGGGGCGGATCCCCTCTCTCTAGTGGGTGCTGTCGTGGCGAATAGAAAACAGAGAATGCGCTGAAGCAAGATCCATAGAACCAGACTGTGCCATGTGGAGGGGCTCATAAAAGTATTTTTGGGGCTATGCAGAGGGGTATGGGGACTTACAGTCATGTCCGAAAGTGTTGGCACCATTTAAATTGTTCCAGAAAATGAAGTATTTCTGCCATAAAATTATTGCAATTACACATATTTTGTTATACACGTTTCTTCCCTTTGTGTGCATTGGAACAACACAAATAAAACAGTAAAAAATAGCAAACTAGACATAATTTCACACAAAACCCACAAAATGGGCAGGACAAAATTGTTGGCACCCTCAAATTAATATTTGGTTGTACACACTGTGGAATAAATAACTGCAACCAATCGCTCCCAATAACCATCAACACGCTTCTTACACCTCTCAACTGGAATTTTCGCCCTCTCTTCTTTAGCAAACTGCTACAGGTCTCCCATATTTGAAGAGTGCCTTCTCCCAGCAGAAATTTTAAGATCTATTCACATATGTTCAATAGGATTTAGATCTGGATTCATTGCTGTCACTTCAGAACTTTCCAGCACTTTGTTTCAATCCATTTCTGGGTGTTTCTTGAAGTATTTTTGGGGACATTGTCCTGCTGGAAGACACATGACCTAGGACGCAAACCCTTTGGTAATTTTCAGATTTCATGTTGCTTTGCACACAGTCAAGTGGCAGCAAAACAACCCCAAAATATATTTGAACCTCCACCATATTTGACTGTAGGTACTGTGTTCTTCTCATTGTTGGCATCATTCCAGTTTCGCCAAACAGGTAGAATGATGTGCTCTACCAAAAAGCTCCATATTGGTCTCAACTGTCCACAAGATGCTTTCCCAAATGGATTTTGGCTTATTCAAGTACATTTTTGCCCAACTGCAGTCTATCTTTTTTATATCTCTGTGTCAGCAGTGGGGTTTTCCTGTGTCTCATGACATAGTGTTTCATTTCATTCAAATGTCAACAGATAGTTCAGAACGCTGACACTGATGCATCCTGAGCCTGCAGGACAGCTTGCAATTCTTTGAATCTTGATTAGGGTTGTTTCTCCACCATCTGGACCATCCTGCATTGCAACTCTTCAGCAATTTTTCTCTGCTGTCCAATGACATAAACATGTGAATAATAAAACATGTATAATTGCAATAATTTTCTGGGAGAAGATACTTCATTTTCTGGAACAATTTCAAGGATGCCGACATCCTGCTCTCATTCTCCTGCACATGACAGATGCGCACATTATACGGGTGAAATTTCTCTTGCGGAAACTAGCGTCTCCGCAAGAGAAATTAACATGCTGCTGTCTCAAGAGATGCGCTACATGTCCGTCTCTGCGGGCCTCTGTAGACACATAGCATACATAGGATTTCTTGAAATTCCATGCACTATGCTGTAAGGGTGTGTGCACTTGATCAGTAATCGTTGCGGGTTGGATGTTGCGTATTTATACAGTGTCAAACCCGCAGCGGCAGATGTTACATGATGGACATACCGCACATGTCTCCAGACTGCAGCATGGTTATTTATCGTGCAGTGACATGAGTCTCCACAAGAGAAATGTCACTCGTACAATGGATCTGACGCTGTGAATCTGCGCGGGTTAGTGATCACATGCGGACTCACCTGCGTTCAATAGACGGCAGCGCTTTGCAGTGAATATGCGCTGTGTCCATACGCTGCGGACTCCCAGATGGTGTGCACACGGCCTTATAGCTGGTCACTGCCATTACTAATCTATGCAGACACCATCACTGTAAGGCTGGGGTCACGCTACAGCGTAATACGGACGAGTGCTAAGCGATAAAAAAAAATCACGTAGCACTCGGACCAATGTTAATCTATGGGGCAGCTCCCATCATCTGTTTTTTTCTCGCCCGTATTACGCTTGCAAGTGAAATAGCAGCATGCTGCGATTGTCCAATGCAAGTCTATAGGTGCGAGAAAGAAAATCGGATTACACACGGACCATCAGTGTGACTTGTGAGAAATTCATTGGGCAGGTGCCAGGATATTGGCTCAGCCATTATTTGCTCATTTTGCAAGTGTGTGAGAAAATCTCACCATACGGGTGACACACGGATACTTTTTTGAGAAATAACCGCATCCTGGCATTGCACACATTGCAGCCTTAGGCTGGAGTCACACTCAATGTATAAAAAAATCTGTCCGATTTTGTCTGCCGAGAATCGCACAAATGTTCTCTGTATGGTGATCCGTTTCTCATCCGTGTGCAATGCCAGGATGCGGTTATTTCTCAAAAAAGTATCCGTGTGTCATCCGTATGGTGAGATTTTCTCGCACACTTGCAAAATGAGCAAATAATGGCTGGGCCTCTCCTGTCACCTGCCCAATGCCTGATGATGGTCCGTGTGCTGTGCGATTTTTTTCTCGCACCCATAGACTTGCATTGGCGATTCTCTGCCGAGATACGCGGACAATCGCAGCATGCTGCTACTTCACTTGCAAGTGTAATACGGACGAGAAAAAAACAGATGATGGGAGCTGCCCCATAGATTAACATTGGTCCGAGTGCTACGTGATTTTCTATCGCTTAGCGCTCGTCCGTATTACGCTGAGTGTGACTCCAGCCTAAATATGAGGGTTTAATCCGTAACACCCAGCTGCATCAAATCCTGACCACGCGACCTGTGACTGACACTCCCTCCGTTCACGCGACCTGTGACTGACGCTCCCTCCGTTCACGCGACCTGTGACTGACGCTCCCTCCGTTCACTCGACCTGTGACTGACGCTCCCTCCGTTCACGCGACCTGTGACTGACGCTCCCTCCGTTCACGCGACCTGTGACTGACGCTCCCTCCGATCACGTGACCTGTGACTGACGCTCCCTCCGTTCACGCGACCTGTGACTGACGCTCCCTCCGTTCACACGACCTGTGACTGACGCTCCCTCCGTTCACACGACCTGTGACTGACGCTCCCTCCGTTCACACGACCTGTGACTGACGCTCCCTCCGTTCACACGACCTGTGACTGACGCTCCCTCCGTTCACTCGACCTGTGACTGACGCTCCCTCCGTTCACTCGACCTGTGACTGACGCTCCCTCCGTTCACGCGACCTGTGACTGACGCTCCCTCCGTTCACGCGACCTGTGACTGACGCTCCCTCCGATCACGTGACCTGTGACTGACGCTCCCTCCGTTCACGCGACCTGTGACTGACGCTCCCTCCGTTCACACGACCTGTGACTGACGCTCCCTCCGTTCACACGACCTGTGACTGACGCTCCCTCCGTTCACACGACCTGTGACTGACGCTCCCTCCGTTCACTCGACCTGTGACTGACGCTCCCTCCGTTCACTCGACCTGTGACTGACGCTCCCTCCGTTCACGCGACCTGTGACTGACGCTCCCTCCGTTCACACGACCTGTGACTGACGCTCCCTCCGTTCACACGACCTGTGACTGACGCTCCCTCCGTTCACATGACCTGTGACTGACGCTCCCTCCGTTCACGCGACCTGTGACTGACGCTCCCTCCGTTCACTCGACCTGTGACTGACGCTCCCTCCGTTCACGCGACCTGTGACTGACGCTCCCTCCGTTCACACGACCTGTGACTGACGCTCCCTCCGTTCACACGACCTGTGACTGACGCTCCCTCCGTTCACGCGACCTGTGACTGACGCTCCCTCCGTTCACACGACCTGTGACTGACGCTCCCTCCGTTCACACGACCTGTGACTGACGCTCCCTCCGTTCACTCGACCTGTGACTGACGCTCCCTCCGTTCACACGACCTGTGACTGACGCTCCCTCCGTTCACACGACCTGTGACTGACGCTCCCTCCGTTCACGCGACCTGTGACTGACGCTCCCTCCGTTCACACGACCTGTGACTGACGCTCCCTCCGTTCACACGACCTGTGACTGACGCTCCCTCCGTTCACACGACCTGTGACTGACGCTCCCTCCGTTCACGCGACCTGTGACTGACGCTCCCTCCGTTCACGCGACCTGTGACTGACGCTCCCTCCGTTCACTCGACCTGTGACTGACGCTCCCTCCGTTCACACGACCTGTGACTGACGCTCCCTCCGTTCACACGACCTGTGACTGACGCTCCCTCCGTTCACACGACCTGTGACTGACGCTCCCTCCGTTCACACGACCTGTGACTGACGCTCCCTCCGTTCACGTGACCTGTGACTGATGCTCCCTCCGTTCACACGACCTGTGACTGATGCTCCCTCCGTTCACGCGACCTGTGACTGACGCTCCCTCCGTTCACACGACCTGTGACTGACGCTCCCTCCGTTCACGTGACCTGTGACTGACGCTCCCTCCGTTCACACGACCTGTGACTGATGCTCCCTCCGTTCACGCGACCTGTGACTGACGCTCCCTCCGTTCACACGACCTGTGACTGACGCTCCCTCCGTTCACACGACCTGTGACTGACGCTCCCTCCGTTCACACGACCTGTGACTGACGCTCCCTCCGTTCACGCGACCTGTGACTGACGCTCCCTCCGTTCACACGACCTGTGACTGATGCTCCCTCCGTTCACACGACCTGTGACTGACGCTCCCTCCGTTCACACGACCTGTGACTGACGCTCCCTCCGTTCACACGACCTGTGACTGACGCTCCCTCCGTTCACGCGACCTGTGACTGACGCTCCCTCCGTTCACACGACCTGTGACTGATGCTCCCTCCGTTCACGCGACCTGTGACTGACGCTCCCTCCGTTCACACGACCTGTGACTGACGCTCCCTCCGTTCACGCGACCTGTGACTGACGCTCCCTCCGTTCACGCGACCTGTGACTGATGCTCCCTCCGTTCACACGACCTGTGACTGACGCTCCCTCCGTTCACACGACCTGTGACTGACGCTCCCTCCGTTCACACGACCTGTGACTGACGCTCCCTCCGTTCACGCGACCTGTGACTGACGCTCCCTCCGTTCACACGGGTCACGTCTTATGCAATACTTATTATTACGGGAAGCCAATGAAGCTTCTTACTGGACGCTTAGGATTGCCATGGAAACGCCTTAGCGCGGCTGGTAACCATAGAGAATGTGGAAGCACAAACCGTCTCGTCTACACCTCAGCGTTGAATCTATGGCCGCTTGTTTGGCAGCTGCGTCACGGGGAGGCGTGTCCCCTGTAAATGGCGGCAGCGCGGGACTCTGACGCCAGTAATACAGGGTCAGGGATGCCGAGCAAGAAGCCACAGGGGAAAGTAAGTGCGGCCGGGGGAGCGGGTGACACAGCGGCGGCCTGGACTGCAGCACGGCGGCGGGGCGTCAGCACGGAGACCCTGAGCGCCCGGGACCGCGGTGCGGGGCCATTACACCCGCGTCCACCTCCGCCTCCGCCATGTCCCTGCTCTGCCTCCTGCAATATGGCGGCCAGGCGGAGGCCTAGCACGGATTAACCCCTCACGAGCCGGCGCTGGTCATTCCTCCACCTTTCTCCTCATGTTATTGTTCCTTCCACAGACGTGAGGCGCTCGTAGTGTCTGTGCAGGATTAGCTGTAGTGATGACTGACGGCGGCCATACTATTGTGTGGTGGCTACATATCATCCCCCATTGTATAGCTGAGGGCTGTCTGACATTAAGGGAACCTGTCACCTCCAAAATGGAAGGTGAGGTAAGCCCACCGGCATCAGGGGCTTATGTTCAGCATTCTGGAATGCTGTATATACGCCCCCGATGTAACCTGAAAGATGAGAAAAAGAGGTTAGATTATACTGACCCAGGGGCGGTCCGATGGGTGTTGCTGTCCGGGCCTCCCATCTTCTTATGAGGACGTCCTCTTCTTGTCTTCACGCTGCGGCTCCGGTGCACTTTGACCTATTGAGGGCAGAGCAAAGTACTGCAGTGCGCAGGCGCTGGGCCTCTCTGACCTTTTCCGATAACTGCGCACTGCAGTACTTTGCTCTGCCCTCAATAGGTCAAAGTGCACCGGAGCCGCAGCGTGAAGACAAGAAGAGGACGTCCTCATAAGAAGATGGGAGGGCCCGGACCGTGATGCCCATCGGACCCGAACAGAATCGGGACCGCCCTTGGGTGAGTATAATCTAACCTCTTTTTCTTATCTTTCAGGATACATCAGGGGGCTTACAGAATGCTGTAGATAAGCCCCTGATGCTGGTGGGCTTAGCTCAACTTCGATTTTGGGGGTGACAGGTTCCCTTTAATTCTGCAGTAACATGGACCCAACAGTGCGATTCTCCTAATATTTATGGGTAGTTCTAAGGCGTAGCCTCAGTCGGCTCTGCATAATTACTGTGAGCCTTTTTAAGATGAAAGAAAATAGTTCACCTGTAAGGTCAGGGACCACCTGCTGGATTTACAGAAAAAAAAAGCAAAAACTGACCATTTTTCACTTAATGACAGGTTCTCTTGTTGTTTTATTTCCAAGTTTTTAATTTTTTTTTTAAGGGCTAATAGGATTTTTTTTTTCTTTTACGACAAACAGGTCCATTTCTTCCTGAGTTCGCCAATACCCTACGTGTAGTCGGAAAATATTTTTCAGGCACAGTGCAAAGTACAGAAGGCAAGGAAAGTCAGAATTTCCTGTTATGGTTTGCAGGTGCCATAACCCACTGTGAGAGCCCTTGAGGAGCCAGAACAGCAGAACCCCCATAAGGCTACTTTCACACTACCGTCGTTTGGCCAACGTCGCAATGCGTCATTTTGGAGAAAAAAACGCATCCTGCAAAGTTGCCCACAGGCTGCGTTTTTTTTCTCCGTAGACTTGCATTACGTATGGCCACACGTTGCATCCGTCGTGCAACGGATGCGTCGTGTTTTTAAGGTCCGTCGTGATGAAAAAACGTTCCATGTAACGTTTTTTCATCCATTGGAAGCGCCATTTCCAACTGCGCATGTGCGGCCGGAACTCCGCCCCCTCCTCCCCGTTCTGCAGAATGGGCAGTGGATGTGTCTGAAAACTGCATCTGCTGCCACTATTTGCACAATGTCCGTTGGAAATGTGAAAGAGGCCTAAGTAATGTCATTTTCCATGCTACACCTCTCAATGAATTCATCTACAGTGATCATATTGACACCACGGGTGTGTCACATAATTTTATACCATTGAGCAGTGAAGACAAAATAACTACAGTTTTACCACCAAAATTTCTTTTAGTCCCAGATTTTACATTTTCACACAAGAAGTGGGTAAGAATGGCACCAAAATGTGTCCCACAATTTCTACTGAATGTAGCAATACTCCTTGTGTGGCTACTTAGCCCTGCGGATAGACTCGGGAGGAACAGAGCGCTATTTTCTCCTGAAGCGCAGATTTTCCTAGAACGGTTTGTGGACTCCATATACAGAGCCCCTAATTGCTAGAAGAGCAGAATCCCCCCCTTAAGTGACCCCATTATGAAAATTATACCCCTTTAGGAATTTATCTGCAGGTGTAGTGCTGATTTTTGACTCCATGTTTGTTTTCCATAAACAAGCAGCAATACATGCTGCAGAGTGAAAATTGCAAACTGCCGTTGCAGTCACCGGTACATTATGCCCAGCCCATGCTTCTGGAGACAGGCACCTGTAAGTTGTGTGGGCTCACATCGCTTCAGAAATGCCAAATGTGGACACTATACATGGTTTATGTACATTGTGGGGCTCAGAAGGGCGGGGGCATTTGGATTTAGGAGCAGAGAATTTGCTGACTTTCTTTTGGCTGGAGAGGAACCATTTTGCTTCTCCAGAGCCTTTTGTACTACCAGTAACATGGAACCCCCCCTACATTACCATTAACCGATGACAAACCTGAATGAAGGCTTGCTGCTTCCCATCGTTAGCTAGAGCTGTCACTATTCTTTGTGACAGCAGACCTAGCGGGATGGGACTAGAAGTCCCATCGGAAGATACCTGCCAAACACACAGCCGCGCACACCTGCAGACCCCACAGATACACGCACATCTTCTCCGTTCACACATAGTCTCCGCCCACACTCTCTTCCTCCTGCCCTTGCAGCGTTTTTTGCACGCACATCCGCAGCAATCGGTGCAGAAACGCTGCAGATCCGCAAAAAGAATGCTGCGGAAAGTAAAACGCTGCAAATCTGCACGTTTTTTTCCGCAGCATGTGCACACCAATTCTAGACTTCCAATTGACTAACATTGGTGGTGCAATACACTGCGGATTTGATGCAATTCCTCGCATCCAAAAACACTGCGGAAACACATCAAAATCCGCAACGTGTGCACATAGCCTTATTGTTCGGGTCAGTACGATTACAGCTATACCTCATCTATATCATTTTTTTTGTCTTGGCACTTTTATACACAACAATAATTTTACATTGCTGTATTCTGAGCTTAAAGGGAACCTGTCACCCCGTTTTTTGAGATTGAGCTATAAATACTGTTAAATAGGGCCTGCGCTGTGCGTTACTATAGTGTATGTAGTGTACCCTGATTCCCCATGTATGCTGAGAAATACATTACCAAAGTCGCCTTTTTCGCCTGTCAATCAGGCTGGTCTGGTCAGGTGGGCGTGTTCACAGCGCTCTTTTCTTCCCCAGCTTTCCGTTGGTGGCGTAGTGGTGTGCGCATGTCCAGAGTTCCGACTTCCCTGCGCCCACGTGAAGACACAGCGCGCGATCTGCGCTGTAATCCCTTGCATCGGTGGGGGCGGCCATCTTCCTGGGGCCGCGCGTGCGCAGATGGAGTGCTCTGCTGCACGGGGCTTCAGGAAAATGGCCGCGGGATGCCGCGCGTGCGCATTAGAGATCGCGGCGGCCATTTTCCCAAAGCCGAGATGCAAACTCTGCTTTGGGAAAATGGCCGCCGCGATCTCTAATGCGCACGCGCGGCATCCCGCGGCCATTTTCCTGAAGCCCCGTGCAGCAGAGCACTCCATCTGCGCACGCGCGGCCCCAGGAAGATGGCCGTCCCCACCGATGCAAGGGATTACAGCGCAGATCGCGCGCTGTGTCTTCACGTGGGCGCAGGGAAGTCGGAACTCTGGACATGCGCACACCACTACACCACCAACGTAAAGCTGGGGAAGAAAAGAGCGCTGTGAACACGCCCACCTGACCAGACCAGCCTGATTGACAGGCGAAAACGGCGACTTTGGTAATGTATTTCTCAGCATACATGGGGAATCAGGGTACACTACATACACTATAGTAACACACAGCGCAGGCCCTATTTAACAGTATTTATAGCTCAATCTCAAAAAACGGGGTGACAGGTTCCCTTTAAACTTTTTTTTTTGCTCATGGCACTGTATGGTGGCTTGTTTTTGCGGGACAAGATAACATTTTCAGCGCTATCATGTTTCTTTACATCCATCTTTTTTATCATGTTTTATTCCACTTTTTGTTTGGCTGTCTGATAAAGCATTTGTCTTTTGCCTTGTTTTTTATTTTCTTTATGGTGTCTCAGTTTTATAGGTCGTTGCGGGCTTGTCTTTGCCAAACGTGTACTTTTATTATTTTTTTTCATTAAAATATTTATTTCTAGATACAATATCTTTGTTTTTTTTTTTGTTTTTTTTACTTTGTCCCACTATGGGACTATCATCATGTCATTGGGTCACCATGGCAACGATCAGGACCCCGCATCATGCCAGGAGGTGTCCGATTCAAGGGCAGAGGGGCTGTCAGCCCTCTGCCAGCTCCCAGAATGCTTGTTCGATTGCAGCATTTTGTGAGTTAGTGTCGGGAGCGGTGCGTAACGTCTCCTGCCACTTAGGCTACTTTCACACTAGCGTCGGTACGGGTCCGTCGCTATACGTCGGGCCAACGTACCGACGCACGTTATGAAATTTATGCACGATGTGGGCAGCGGATGCAGTTTTTCAACGCATCCACTGCCCAGTCTAAAGTCCGGAGTATGAGGGGGCGGAGATTCGGCCGCGCATGTGCGGTAGAAAATGGTGGACGTGATGGGCAAAAAAAAGTTCACTTGAACGTTTTTTTCGTGCCAACGGTCGGCCAAAACATGACGGATGCGATGTATGGCCATCCGTCGCTAATACAAATCTATGGGAAAAGATGCATCCTGCTGGCACATTTGCAGGATCCGTTTTTTTCCCAAAACGACGGATTGCAAAAAACGCAAGTGTGAAAGTAGCCTTAGCGCTGGGTGTCAGCTGTAAGAATCAGCTGACACATGGCTTCAATTGCCCGCACACAACCCATGTCCGTGGGCAAGCACAAAGACGTAATTAGTGATGAGCGAGTATACTCGTTACTTGAGATTTCCCAAGCTCTCTCGGGTGGTCTCTGAATATTTTGTTGTGCTCGGAGGTTTAGTTTGTTGATGCAGCTGCATGATTTGTGGCTGCTAGACAGCCTGAACACATGTCCCTGGTCAGATAGACCCAGGTCACATGGACGGATATTACATCTGATGCCAGAAAGGGGTTAAAGTGTTGTTCACAGCTTTGTCCTCCTTAGTGCAGCCCTTGCATGCCTCCCCTTACTGCATGACGATGGGGAGGTGGGTGTGTTCCTGATTGACAGATTGGGCCATCAAAAGAAAGGTCCCCTTATCTTGGCAGGTGGGTGCACAGGAATTGGCTAATTTATACTCCAAGTACCTTCATCTTCTCAAGTCTATGCTGTTCAGCAGTAGCGCAGTATACACTTCACATAGTCAATGTTTGCATACATATTGGTGCACACTATATGCTGCTGCTTTTGATGGGGGGGGTCGCAGCTGCTTGCGCCTGTCCACACAAAGTCCTCCGCAGCATCAGTGATGTGTAGGGGTACTGAGGCTGGCCAGATCTAGGGGTCTGCCAGCGTCCCAGCTGAGCTTCTAAGCACTTTCAAACTTATCTTGGAAATGGACCTTTCTTTTAGATTGGTAAATTGATAATTTTATTAGTTTTTTTTTTTTTTAAAGGAAACCCTTCTCTTGAGAATAAAAGGTGACTTTCAGTTTCTTGTCTTTACCAGCACTTTTTTTTTATTTAAGATGAGGCAACCCCTTTAAGGTTCCAAGGGTTCTTCATTTTTAGTAGTAGTTTGTCCACCATTTAAGAAATGTCTTTAAGTTATCCGTCTGTACCAGAATAGACTGAAAGCTGTTGTACATAGGCTGCAGTTGCTGAAGAACATCTTTATTATGCGGTGATTGGGATCTGGTCTCTGTATAACTGTCAGCTTTTGCCGTCCGAATATGATGTTTTATGCTAAAATGAGGTAGTTGGTGCCAATCGATACAGGATCCAGTCCTATGTGATGTGTGGACATTGGATGGGAGACCTGAACGTCTCCCCTAGCTGCTAACATCCGTGGCTTTTCGATTGATAAAACGACTTGGTGCAACATGGTCATTGTGGGATGACACGTGAGCTGGCTAAGCTAAAGGGCCACGGATGCTCACAGGTAGGAGGCAGTTCTCCGGGGTCCCGTCCATCTGCCACAGATTTCAGACCTGGCCACTAAAGTGAATTGTTTGGCTCCAACTCTAATTACAGCGTATGTGAGCAATAATGCACCTTCTGGGTAAAAATGGTGAGGCCTTAGCTGGCCTGTATTCTCCTGGGACATATACTGAGTAGGGGATTTTCAGCACACTCTGGTCATTGATAATGTATTCATGCAGCTTTATATACGGTATTTATTGGTTTATTCTTACATTTAGGGGCGAGCTGCCAAAGCCTTGAAGTCCCTGCAGTTTGCCAACCCAGGACGGCAGACTGAGTTTACACCAGAAACCAGCACGCGAGAGAAGAGACGACAGACCAAGACATCAGCGTCCGGGTCAGTTTGGGTCAGTGACTGAGCCGAATACTACAGTTCTGACCACTGTCACTTTATGTGGTAATAACTCTGGGATACTTTCATTGATTCTGACATTGTTTTCTCGTGACATATTGTACTTCATGATAGTGGTAACATTTCTTCAATATGACTTGCATTTATTTGTGAAAAAAAAAAAGGAATTTTGGCAAAAATTTAGAATGTTGCACTTTTCAAACTTTTTAATTTCTGTGCCCTTAAATCGGTTTTGTCACAAAATAGTTCATAAATAATATTTCTCATGTCTACTTTACATCAACACAATTTTGGAAACATAATTTATTTTTGTGAGGACATTTATTAGGTTGATCAGCCTTTTTTTTTTTTTAAGTAAATCTGAGGGGCACTATTATAAAATCTGCACCCCTTCAAGGTAAGTGAAATTGTTCAGCTCCCTCCTTATTCGGCAAGCTATAGCGCTTACTAAATAAGCTGCAGAGGGAAACCGGATACCTGGACTGCGGCGGCTGATCGGCTCTGCAGCCTCGTGTGTCGCGGCTCTGAAACTGTCACAGCACTTGCATGAATAGCCCAACACACAGGCTCTCCATGCATGTGTTGTGACTGTGACACGTGCAGCTGCGGCGCCGGACAGCTGATCGGCCGGCGCGCTCCATGTATCCGGGTTCCCTGTGCAGCTTATTTGGTAAGTGCTATAGCTTGCCGAATAAGGAGGGAGCTGAATAAATTCACTCATCTCTAATCAAAACCACATTCAAGAAGTTTAATAACCCTTAAGTTGCTTCACGAAAACTGAAGCAATGTGAAAGGAAAAAATTACCTCCAACTTTTTTCACAAAAAATGTTCTTTGACCCCTTAATGACCGGAGTTGTTTTCGTTTTTTGCTCCCCTCCTTCCCAGAGCCATGTGTGAATAGATTAATCCGAGAACTCAAAAAGATAGTGAATCAAAATTGATTTATTAAAGTCACAACCAGTCATACAAGATGCCAACGTTTTGGCCCCAAAGGCCTTTATCAAGGCACTTATCTACAAAAAAATAATAAGGCAAAATTAAATACAGATATTCATAAATAGGTCTCCACGGAGACCGGTTGCATATAGAACAGAAATGAATCTATAGCCAAACGAACATATTTAAATCACATAGGTTCTGCACGGAAAATTGGGGTGAGAACATGTCCTAAATAAAAGAAACAACAGAAAAATAAAACATTCCACATTAATGGGCGCAACAAATATAATCACCCTCATAAGATATACTGCACATATACTATGGAGATAACTCTAAGTGTCATGGTCCAAGGAGGAAAAGGAGGGGGAGGAAAAAAAAGTCCAACACCAAAAGTGATCAAAGTAGTGTCCTAGATATATGGAGTCACATCCATCTGGGAAAGTGAAAGAAATAAATTACCTGTATGATGGTAACGAAAGAACTATACAGGATACAATAAACAGAAAATAACAGTAAATATCGCACAAGGAGTAATAAAGATAAAATAGGAAACAGACAACCGTATATAATTACCTGGTGAAAAGAGACACAGGAGATACGAGCGCTGCCTCTGCAAGGATAAGGTGTAGAGGAGAAAAGAAGTCGCTCTATTTATGTGAAAGCTGACCTGTGACCCGGAAAAAGAATGAGCCGCCCAGCAGCTCTAACGTAACAGGAGCCGCATGCGTAATAGCATCCAGCCGGCGGAAGTGGGGCAGAGAATGACCAGGAAACAGGAGCACCGGTGCCAGGTGCATTAGATGACGGCGCTGTTATTAGGAGAATCGAGCCGCATGCGCAGTACACACGAGCCGGCGGAAGTGGGGCAGAGAATGACCAGGAAACAGGAGCACCGGTGCCAGGTGCATTAGATGACGGCGCTGTTATTAGGAGAATCGAGCCGCATGCGCAGTACACACGAGCCGGCGGAAGTGGGGCAGAGAATGACCAGGAAACAGGAGCACCGGTGCCAGGTGCATTAGATGACGGCGCTGTTATTAGGAGAATCGAGCCGCATGCGCAGTACACACGAGCCGGCGGAAGTGGGGCAAGGAATGACCAGGAGAGCCAAGCGCATTAAGTAGCGGCGCTGCTCTAGTGCTAATCAGGAAACATAACGCGCTTACGCAGTGTGCCGTAAATCTTGCTAATATAAAAGGCATGGCCAGGAAAGAAGTGCGCAGGTGCCAGTTGTTAAAGAGCCAGGCGCATAGGTAGCGGCGCTGCTCTAGCGCTAATCGGGAAGCAAAATACGCATGTGCAGTGTGCCCTGAGTCCCACTAGTATGAAAGGCATACAAATCCAACAGGGGCGGGGGCCAACAAGACTAAGGCAAAGGAAATGAAAGAAAAAAGGAGAAAATGAAGTAAACAGAAAAAACCACAAACCTGTAGAGAATGGCATAAGCACCAAAGGGTGACGGACCACTGGGTTAAGTCTAAAGAAACACAAGAAAACATATTATATGATATAATATAATGACCTAAGGACATGTAATACACCCTTATAATGAAAAAAAGCAAAAAAGAATAAAGTCAAATGATATCTCAATAAAATGTCTCATACTCCCTACTAAGGCCATGTGGTTCTAAGATTTGAAGCACATGGATCCAATATGCCTCCCTCTGTTTTAATCTTAAAATCCTATTACCACCTCTTCTGGCTATGGGAATACTGTCAATAATAATAATAATAATTCCCAGAGCCATAACTTTTTTTTTTTTTTCTTTAATTTTTCCGTCAATATGGCCATGTGGGGCTTATTTTTTGCGGGACGAGTTGTACTTTTGAGCAACACCATTGGTATTACCATGTCGTGTACTAGAAAACAGGAGGAAAAAAATTCCCAAGTGCGGTGAAATTTCCAAAAAAAAGTGCAATCACAAACTTATTTTTTTGTTTGGCTTTTTTGCTAGGTTCACTAAATGCTAAGACTGACCAGTTTTTATGATTCTCCAGGTCATTACGAGTTCATAAGACACCAAACATGTCTAGGTTCTTTTTTATCTAAGTGGTGAAAAAAAAAAAATCCAAACTCTGCAAAAAAAAAAAAAAAATGCGCAATTCTCCATTACCCATAGCGTCTCCATTTTTTGTGATCTGGGGTTGGGTGGGGGCTTATTTTTTTGTGTGCCGAGCTGACTTTTTAAGGATTCCATTTTGGTGCAGATATGATCTGTTGATCGTTATTGCATTTTAATGCAATGTCGAGGCAACCAAAGAAAAACGTAATTCTGGCGTTTTGACTTTTTTTCTTGCTAAGCCGTTTAGCGATCAGGTTAATCCGTGGCGATACCAAATGTGTACGGTACAGACCAAAAGTTTGGACACACCTTCTCATTTCAAGATTTTCCTGTATTTTCATGACTGAAAATTGTACATTCACACTGAAGGCATCAAAACTATGAATTAACACAGGTGGAATTATATACTTTATTTCAGTTATGTCTTCCATTCTAGATTCTTCAAAGTAGCCACCTTTTTGCTTTTATGACTGCTTTGCACACTCTTGGCATTCTCTTGATGAGCTTTAAGAGGTTGTAACCGGTAATGGCTTTCACTTCACAGGTGTGCCCTGTCAGGTTTAATAAGTGGTATTTCTTGCCTTTATAAATGGGGTTGGGACTATCAGTTGTGTTGTGCAGAAGTCTGGTGGATACACAGCTGATAGTCCTACTGAATAGACTGTTAGAATTTGTATTATGGCAAGAAAAAAAGCAGCTAAGGAAAACGAGTGGCCATCATTACTTTAAGAAATGAAGGTCAGTCAGTCCGAAAAATTGGGCAAACTTTGAAAGTGTCCCCAAGTGCAGTGCAAAAACCATCAAGCGCTATAAAGAAACTGGCTCACATGAGGAGCGCCCCAGGAAAGGAAGACCAAGAGTCACCTCTGCTTCTGAGGATAAGTTTATCCGAGTCACCAGCCTCAGAAATCGCAGGTTAACAGCAGCTCAGATTAGAGACCAGGTCAATGCCACACAGAGTTATAGCAGCAGACACATCTCTACAACAACTGTTAGGGCAGGATCACACATGCGAGAAACACGTCTGTATCTCGCATGTGAAATCCAAGCTCTGGCGCCGGCACTCCAGAGCGGAGCGTGCGGCTCCATGTGTTGCTATGCGGCCCCACGCTCCGCTCCAAAGTGCCGGCGCCAGAGCTTGGATTTCACATGCGAGACACGGACGTGTTTCTCGCATGTGATCCCGGCCTTAAGAGGAGACTTTGTGCAGCAGGCCTTCATGGTAAAATAGCTGCTAGGAAACCACTGCTAAGGACAGGCAACAAGCAGAAGAGACTTGTTTGGGCTAAAGACAACAAGGAATGGACATTAGACCAGTGGAAATCTGTGCTTTGGTCTGATGAGTCCAAATTTGAGATCTTTGGTTCCAACCACTGTGTCTTTGCGACGCAGAAAAGGTGAATGGATGGACTCTACATGTCTGGTTCCCACCGTGAAGCATGGAGGAGGAGGTGTGATAGTGTGGGGGTGCTTTGCTGGTGACACTGTTGGGGATTTATTCAAAATTGAAGGCATACTGAACCAGCATGGCTACCACAGCATCTTGCAGCGGCATGCTATTCCATCCGGTTTGCGTTTAGTTGGACCATCATTTATTTGTCAATAGGACAATGACCCCAAACACACCTCCAGGCTGCGTAAGGGCTATTTGACCAAGGAGGAGAGTGATGGGGTGCTACGCCAGATGACCTGGCCTCCACAGTCACCAGACCTGAACCCAATTGAGATGGTTTGGGGTGAGCTGGACCGCAGAGTGAAGGCAAAAGGGCCAACAAGTGCTAAGCATCTCTGGGATCTCCTTCAAGATTGTTGGAAGACCATTCCCGGTGACTACCTCTTGAAGCTCATCAAGAGAATGCCAAGAGTGTGCAAAGCAGTCATCAAAGCAAAAGGTGAATACTTTGAAGAACCTAGAATATAAGACATAATTTCAGTTGTTTCACAGTTTTTTGTTAAGTATATAATTCCACATGTGTTAATTCATAGTTTTGATGCCTTCAGTGTGAATGTACAATTTTCATAGTCATGAAAATGCAGAGAAATCTTTAAATGAGGTGTGTCCAAACTCATGAAAATACAGAAAAATCTTTAAATGAGGTGTGTCCAAACTTTTGGTCTACTGTATGTTTGTTTTTGTTTTTTTTTTGCTATTTTGAATGGGGCAAAAGGGGTGATTTAACCCCTTCCCGACCTATAACGCATACGCTGCGTCATGAAAGTCGGTGCCAATCCAACCTGTGACACAGCATATTTGTCATGGAGGGATCGCGTGCCTGCAGATCGGGTGAAAGGGTTAACTCCAATTTCACCCGACCTGCAGGGACAGGGGGAGTGGTACTTCAGCCCACTCCCCCGTGGCTACGATCGCTCTGATTGGCTGGCTGTTTCACTTTTAACAGCCAGCCAATCAGAGCAATTTGTAATATTTCACCTATGAAAACTGGTGAAATATAACAATCCAGCCATGGCCAATGCTGCAATATCATCGGCCATGGCTGGAAACCCTGATCTGCCCCGCCACCGATCTCCCCAGTCCTCCGTTCTGTCCTGTACACCGCTCCGCTCCTCTCCGTCGTCCTGTCCGCTCCCCCCCCCATACTTACCGAGCCCCCCGGTGTCTGTCCGTCTTCTCCATGGGCACCGCCATCTACCAAAATGGCGGGCGCATACGCAGTGCGCCCGCCGAATCTGCCGGCTGGCAGATTCGTTCCAGGTACATTTTGTTCACTGTGATAGGTTTTATCACACTGATTAAAATAAAAAAAAATAGTAAATGAATTCCCCCCCCCCCCCCCCTAATCACCCCATAGGTAGGGACAATAATAAAATAAATATTTTTTTTTTTTTTCCCACTAGGGTTAGGGTGAGACTTAGGCTATGTGCACATGGTGCGGATATGGCTGCGGATCCTCAGCGGATTGGCCACTGCGGATTTGTAGCAGTGTTCCATCAGGTTTAGTGTACCATGTAAACCTATGGAAAACCAAATCCGCTGTGCCCATGGTGTGGAAAATACCACGCGGAAACACTGCGTTGTATTTTCCGCAGCATGTCAATTCTTTTTACACCTGTTCCTCAATAGGAATCCGCAGGTGAAATCCGCACAAAAAACACTGGAAATCCGTTGTAAATCCGCAGGTAAAACACAGTGCCTTTTTACCTGCGGATTTTTCAAAAATGGTGCAGAAAAAAATCTCACACGAATCCGCAACGTGGGCACATAGCCTTAGTGTTAGGGTTGGAATTAGGGCTAGGGTTGGAAATAGGGTTAAGATTAGGCTTGTGGTTAGGGTTAGGGGTGTGTTGGGGAGTTGTGGTTAAGGTTAGGGTTGGGATTAGGGTTACGGGTGTTTGGGTTAGGGTTGTGGTTAGGGATGTGTTGGGGTTAGGGTTGTGATTAGGGTTAGGGGTGTGTTGGGGTTAGTGTTGGAGGTAGAATTGAGGGGTTTCCACTGTTTAGGCACATCAGGGGTCTCCAAACGCAACATTGCGCCACCATTGATTCCAGCCAATCTTGCGTTCAAAAAGTCAAATGGTGCTCCCTCCCTTCCGAGCCCTGACGTGCGCCCAAACAGTGGTTTACCCCGACATATAGGGTACCAGCATACTCAGGATAAACTGGGCAACAACTGTTGGGGTCCAATTTCTCCTGTTACCCTTGTGAAAATAAAAAATTGCTTGCTAAAACATCATTTTTGAGGAAAGAAAAATATTTTTTTATTTTCACGGCTCTGCGTTTTAAACTTCTGTGAAGCACTTGGGGGTTCAAAGTGCTCACCACACATCTAGAGAAGTTCCTTGGGGGGTCTAATTTCCAAAATGGGGTCACTTGTGGGGGGTTTCTATTGTTTAGGCACATCAGGAGCTCTGCAAATGCAGCATGATGCCCGCAGACCATTCCATCAAAGTCTGCTTTCCAAAACGTCACTACTTCCTTTCCGAGCCCCGATATGTGCTCAAATAGTGGTCCCCTAAAAACCACCCCCCCCCCCCCCCCCCCCCCCCCCCCGCCACCACGTATGGGGTACCAGCATACTCAGGACAAACTGGACAACAACTTTTGGGGTCCAATTTCTCCTTTTATTCTTGTGAAAATAAAAAATTGCGGGCTAGAAAATAATTTTTGAGGAAAGAAAAATTATTTTTTATTTTCACGGCTCTGCGTTATAAACTTCTGTGAAGCTCTTGGGGGTTTAAAGTGGTCACCGCACATCTAGATTAGTTCCATGGGAGGTCTAGTTTCCAAAATGGGGTCACATGTGGGGGAGCTCCAATGTTTAGGTACACAAGGGCTCTCCAAACGCGACATTGTGTCCGCTAAAGAGTGGAGCCAATTTTTCATTCAAAAAGTCAAATGGCGCTCCTTCCCTTCCAAGCCCTGCCGTGCGCCCAAACAGTGGTTTACCCCCACATATGAGGTATCAGTGTACTCAGGAGAAATTGCCCCAATAAATTTTAGGATCCATTTTATCCTGTTGCCCATGTGGAAATGAATAAATTGAGGCTAAGAGAAATTTGTTGTGAAAAAAAAAAAAAAAGTACTTTTTCATTTTTACGGATCAATTTGTGAAGCACCTGGGGGTTCAAAGTGCTCACTATGCATCTAGATAGGCTCATTGCTGGTCTAGTTTCCAAAATGGGGTCACTTGTGGGGGAGCTCCATTATTTAGGCACACAGGGGCTCTCCAAACGTGACATGGTGTCCGCTAAAGAATGGAGCCAATTTTTCATTGAAAAGTCAAATGGCGCTCCTTCCCTTCCAAGCCCTGCCGTGCGCCCAAACAGTGCTTCCCCCCCCCCCCCCCTCCCCTCCCCCCACATATGGGGTATCGGCGTACTCAGGACAAATTGTACAATAACTTTTGGGGTCCAGTTTCTCTTTTTACCCTTGGGAAAATAAAAAAAATTGTTGCTGAAAGATCATTTTTGTGACTAAAAAGTAAAATTTTTTTTTTTTTTTTTTTTCCTTCCATGTTGCTTCTGCTGCTGTGAGGTACCTGAAGGGTTAATAAACTTCTTGAATGTGGTTTTGAGCACCTGGAGGGGTGCAGTTTTTAGAATGGTGTCACTTTTGGGTATTTTCAGCCATATAGACCCCTCAAACTGACTTCAAATGTGAGGTGGTCCCTAAAAAAAAAAAAAGGTTTTGTAAATTTCGTTGTAAAAATGAGAAATCGCTGGTCAAATTTTAACCCTTAACTTCCTAGCAAAAAAAGTTTCCAAAATTGTGCTGATGTAAAGTAGACATGTGGGTAATGTTGTTTATTAACTATTTTGTGTCACATAATTCTCTTGTTTAACAGAATAAAAATTCAAAATTTGAAAATTGCTAAATTTTCTAAATTTTCGCCAAATTTCCATTTTTTTTTCACAAACGCAAAAATTATCGACCTAAATTTACCACTAACATGAAGCCCAATATGTCACGAAAATACAATCTTAGAACCGCTAGGATCCGTTGAAGCGTTCCTGAGTTATTACCTCATAAAGGGACACTGGTCAGAATTGCAAAAAACGGCCAGGTCATTAAGGCCAAAATAGGCTGGGTCATGAAGGGGTTAAATATATATATATATTTTTCATATTTAAAAAAAAAAAAAAAAAAATATATATATATATATATATATATATATATATATATATATATATATATATATATATATATATATATATATATATATATATATATATATATATATATATATATATATATATATATATATATATATATTTTTTTAAATTTAAATTTTGGCATGCTTCCTTAGCCTCGAAACTGCCACAACGCGATGCTCAGATCAACCCAATGTAGTAGAATTGCAGTATTGCTATGAGTGCTGACCACAGGGTGGCGCCCATAGCAATCCGGCATCCACAACCATAGAGGTCTACAGGAAACCTCTGGTTGTCATGCCGATGCATCGGGGATCACTGGTGCGTGCATTTCCGGCCGGATGGTCGGAAGCGCTTGTTAAATGCCACTGTCAGTTTGACAGCGGCATTTAACTAGTTGATAGGTGCTGGCGCATCTCGATTCTGCCCTCGCCTATTGCGGGCACATGTCAGCTGTTCAAAACAGCTGATATGTCCCGGGTTTGATGCAGGCTCACTGCCGGAGCCCGCATCAAAGCTGGGGTTCTGCCATTGGACATACTATTCTGTCCGATGGCAGGGGTTAAGACCCCAAATTTTTTTTTATTTTCACAAGGGTAACAGGAGAAAATGGACCACAAAATTTATTGTGCAATGTCTCATGAGTAAGCTGATACCCCATATGTAGGGGAAATGCACTGTTTGGGTGCACGGCAGAGCTCAGAAGGGATGGAGCGCTGTTTGACTTCTTGAACGCAAAATTTGCTGGAATCGAGAGAAGACTTGTTGCATTTGGAGAGCCCCTGATGTTCCTAAACAGTGGCCATAAGTGACCCCATTTGGGAAGGTGTATAGTGAGCATTTTGAACCCACAGGTAAGACAAAAGTACAAGTAAGTGCTCACTACTCCAGTTTGCATCGGGTGCTCGGGTATGCACAGAATATCACGGGTGCTCAAGTGACCTGCTCGAGTCCCTGCCTCACATGTTTCGTGGCTCTTGGTTATGAAAACTGTTGGAGGAAAATAGCGCAATAGGGTTTCATCCGAGTTTAAGCAGTCAATGCAAGGTAAAAGCACTCATCAGACGTAGCTTAAGATGACCATTGTAGAGATTCAATGCTGCAGATCCACGAGGGACCGGCCGTTGAGAATACAATGTAGGAGAATGTGGTCAAATTCTGCGCTGCTGAATCATGTAGTCCAAAGGTATTATTAAAAAGTGGTCTTTATTCAACGCGTTTCTGAGTTTCGAAGGACTCCTTCATCAGGAAATACCACATAAGAAACGTTCTCCTACATTGTATTCTCGTGGCTCTTATGGAATAGCGGTGACAGCCTTACGGCCACGAACTGCGCCTGCACAAGTGACCGATATACGTCACCGGTATTCCCAGTAACAGCAATAACTGCGCAATGTACCCGTGCATGCTTACTTACGATTTTTGATTACCTCACGCGGCACAAACTTCTCCACAGTCCCATACTGTATAACAATTGTACCTACTGTCTGAGACACACAAGTACTCTCTACTACTGGTTGCTCCTGTCAGCACCACTAAGCATACACAGATGTTAATTTCACCGCACTCCCGATGCGATAGCATCAGGCCTATTTCTAGTACATAATAAAAACGAGTACAGTAATCTTAAACGATAAGTCACAACTAGTGTTGAGCGATACCGTCCGATACTTGAAAGTATCGGTATCGGATAGTATCGGCCGATACCCGAAAAATATCGGATATCGCCGATACCGATATCCGATACCAATACAAGTCAATGGGACATCAAGTATCGGAAGGTATTCTCATGGTTCCCAGGGTCTGAAGGAGAGGAAACTCTCCTTCAGGCCCTGGGATCCATAGGGATGTGTAAAATAAAGAATTAAAATAAAAAATATTGATATATTTACCTCTCCGGCGGCCCCTGAACTCAGCGCGGGTAACCGGCAGGCTTCGTTGTTCAAAATCAGCGCTTTTAGGACCTGAGAATCACGTCCCGGCTTCTGATTGGTCGCGGGCCGCCCATGTGACCGCCACGCGACCAATCACAAGCCGCGACCAATCACAAGCCGCGACGTCACCGCAAGCTATTAACGCGCTCATTTTTAAAAATGAGCGCGTTAATGACTTTCAAAGACGTAGCGGCTTGTGATTGGTCGCGTGGCGGTCACATGGGCGGCCCGCGACCAATCAGAAGCCGGGACGTGATTCTCAGGTCCTAAAAGCGCTGATTTTGAACAACGAAGCCTGCCGGTTACCCGCGCTGAGTCCAGGGGCCGCCGGAGAGGTAAATATATCAATATTTTTTATTTTAATTCTTTATTTTACACATCTCTATGTATCCGATACCGATACCCGATACCACAAAAGTATCGGATCTCGGTATCAGAATTCCGATACCGCAAGTATCGGCCGATACCCGATACTTGCGGTATCGGAATGCTCAACACTAGTCACAACTGGTACAGGAGACAGTACCCTGCCCGCGAGGGCTCACCGTCTACAAGGGAAGGATGAGGATTAGTGATGAGCGATTATACTCGTTGCTCAGGTGATTTCTGAGTATTTGTAAGTGCTCGGATAATTAGTTTTCATCACCTCAGCTGCATGATTTACGGCTGCTAGCCAGGCTGAATATATGTGAGAAACCCCTGTTTGTTAGGGAATTCCCACCTGTATTCAGGCTGTCCAGCAGCCGTTAATCATGCAGCTGAGGCAGTGAAAACTAAATCTCCGAGCAATAACAAATACTCAGAGACCACCTGAGTATGCTTGGGGAGACCCGAGCAACAATGCTACTCGCTCATCACTAATGAGTAGGGTTGAGCGACTTTTTCTTTTTATAGGGTCGGGTTTCACGAAACCCGACTTTTTCAAAAGTCGGGTCGAGTGAAATCGGCCGATCCTATAGAAAAGTCGGGGTCGGCCGAAACACGAAACCCAATGCAGTGCATTGGGTTTCTAATGGTTCCCAGGGTCTGAAGGAGAGGAAACTCTCCTTCGGGCCCTGGGATCCATATTTAAGTGTAAAATAAAGAATCAAAATAAAAAATATTGATATACTTACCCTCGGACACGCCCTGGTTCTCACCGGCAGCCTTCCTTCCTAAAAATGAGCGCCTGAAGGACCTTCGATGACGTCGCGGCTTGTGATTGGTCGCGTGATCGGTCACATGGGCGTCACGCGACCAATCACAAGCCGCGACGTCATCGAAGGCCCTTCAGGCGCTCATTTTTAGGAACGCAGGCTGCCAGTTAGAACCAGGGCGCGTCCGAGGGCGAGTATATCAATATTTTTTATTCTTTACTTTACACTTAAATATGGATTCCGATACCGATTCCCGATATCGCAAACATATCGGAACTCGGTATCGGAATTCCGATACCAGATCAGAAGATCGCCGACCTCATGGCCGACCCCACACAGGGGTCAGGTTTCATGAAACCCGACTTTGCCAAAAGTCGGCGACTTTTGAATCTGGCCGACCCGTTTCGCTCAACCCTACTAATGAGGATACAATAGGTGTGAGTAGAGCTGGTCGTGCAGTGGTGTGGTGGATACGTGGTTACTGTAGGCTTGTTGGAAGAGGTACGTCTTCAGGTTCCTTTTGAAGGTTTCGATGGTAGGCGAGAGTCTGATATGTTGTGGTAGAGAGTTCCAGAGTAGGGGTGATGCGCAGGAGAAATCTTGTATGCGATTGTGGGAAGAGGGGAGTAGAGAAGGAGATCTTGTGAGGATCGGAGGTTGCGTGCAGGAAAGTACCGGGAGACGAGGTCACAGATTTATGGAGGAGACAGGTTGTGGATGGCTTTTTATGCCACGGTAAGGGTTTTGAACGGGAGTCTCTGGGTAGTGGGGAGCCAGTGAAGGAATTGACAGACGGGAGAGGCCGGGGAATAGGTGGATTAGTCAGGCAGCAGAGTTTGGAATATGGAATAGATTGGAGGGGTGCAAGAGTGTTAGCGGGGAGGCCACAGAGCAGGAGGTTGCAGTAGTCAAGGTGGGAGATGACAAATGCATGGACTAGGGCTTTTGCAGATTCTTGGTTGAGGAATGTGCGGATCCAGGAAATATTTGAGTAGAAGTCATCAGGAAGTGGAAAGGGTTTGGATATGTGGTTGGAAGGGGAGATCAAAGTCAAGGATTAAACCAAAGGCAGTGAGCATGTGGGACTGGGGAGAGTGAGCAGCCATTTACTTAAATGGCTAGGTGGGTGGGTGGAGGGGTCAAGTGAGATGGGGGAAAGATGATGAATTCTGTTTTGTCTATATTAAGTTTTAGAAGTCTAGCGGAGAAGAAGGATGAAATGGCGGACAGACATTGAGGGATTCTGGTTATTAGGGTGCTGATACCTGGTCCAGAGATGTAGATCTGTGTGTCATCAGCATAGAGATGATACTGAAAACTGTGAGATTCTATGAGCTGTCCCAGGCCAAAGGTGTAAATGGAGAAGAGCAGGGGCCCTAGGACTGAACCTTGCGGGACTGCGACAGATAGGCTGGAGTCACACTCAGCGTAAGACAATACGGTCCGTATATTACGGCCGTAATACGCTGAAAAGTCCCCAAAATAGTGGTCCGTAGCTCCTCCGTAGGCAGGGTGTTTCAGCGTTTTTTGCGCATGGCATCCTCCGTATGTAATCCGTATGGCATCCGTACTGCGTGTTTTTCTCGCAGGCTTGCAAAACCGACATACGGCTATACAAGGGATCCATGTGTAAAAAAACAAACAAAAAAAAACTATATATATATATATATATATATATTCAAACAGAAAATAGGCAGCACTCCATAGTCTTGGATGTCTTGTGCAGTTTATTCAGACCCACATGTCTTAATTGCAACGTTTCGGCTCAGACTGAGCCTTTCTCAAGCAGTGAGTGAACCATTTGTGTGCGTATAAATACATTTCAAACCATAACCAGCCTTAATTAGCCATTAATGGACAGTACATGTGCTTATAAATTTCTTATACAAATTTCAATCATTATCATAAAGTGCTACAGTGCATACCTTCTGTGCAAGTAGAGAACGCCGAGATGTGTGCAGATATCCTCCATTGCCGGTAAGCAGCTCCACAAGTTGAGTAATATATAGTTTACACAGCAACACTTGCACAGAAGGTATGCACTGTAGCACTTTATGATAATGATTGAAATTTGCATAAGAAATTTATAAGCACATGTACTGTCCATTAATGGCTAATTAAGGCTGGTTATGGTTTGAAATGTATTTATACGCACACAAATGGTTCACTCACTGCTTGAGAAAGGCTCAGTCTGAGCCGAAACGTTGCAATTAAGACATGTGGGTCTGAATAAACTGCACAAGACATCCAAGACTATGGAGTGCTGCCTATTTTCTGTTTGAATCTATGGACTGAGGATAGCCGGTGGACGGGCTCCCTAAAGGCTTTGCACCCGCAGATAAGTTTAAAAGCTGTGCTGTTCCCTTTTTTACCTCTATACTGATGTCTGGAAAGTTTTGAACGCTTGCATTTTTTATACTTTTTATCTATTACACCCTTAAGCCATTTTTTATATATATATATATATATATATATATATATATATATATATATATATATATATATATATATATATATATATATATATATATATATATATATATATATATATATATATATATCAGTAGACACATGTATGTGTATATATATATATATTATTACTTCACACAGCGCTAAATAGCTTTAAAGCCGGTAATTCAATTGCCGGCTTTTGCTATCTCCTTCCTAAACCCGACATGATTTGAGACATGGTTTGCATACAGTAAACCATCTCATATCCCCATTTTTTTTGCATATTCCACACTACTAATGTTAGTGTTAGTAGTGCGTATATGCAAAATTTGGCCGTTCTAGCTATTAAATTAAAGGGCGGAAAAAATTGGCGTGGGCTCCCGCGCAATTTTCTCCGCCAGAGTAGTAAAGCCAGTGACTGAGGGCAGATATTAATAGCCTGGAGAGGGTCCACGGTTATTTTCCCCCCCCCCCCCCCCCCCCCCCGGCTAAACATCTGCCCCCAGCCACCCCAGAAAAGGCACATCTGGAAGATGCGCCTATTCTGGCACTTGGCCACTCTCTTCCCATTCCCGTTTAGCGGTGGGATATGGGGTAATGAAGGGTTAATGCCACCTTGCTATTGTAAGGTGACATTAAGCCAAATTAATAATGGAGAGGTGTCAATTATGATACCTATCCATTATTAATCCAATACTAGTAAAGGGTTATTGTAGTAATTTATTCTACGCTCAGTCCTTCTGAAGACCCTCGCTCTGTAACAAAGTAAAAATAATAAACCAACAATATACATACCTTCCGAAGATCTGTAAGGTCCCACGATGTAAATCCATCTGAAGGGGTTAAAATATTTTGCAGCCAGGAGCTCTGTTAATGCAGCGCTACTCCTTGCTGCAAAACCCCGGAGAATGAAGGTAAAGTAGGTCAATGACCTATATTTACCTTCATTTGCAGTGAGGCGCCCTCTGCTGGCTGTTCCTGGAGCGTGGGAACTTTCCTAGAAAGCTCCCAGGCTCGAGTTCATAAGAGGGCGCCCTCTGTTGGTTGTCCTAATATGAACTCGAGCCTGGGAGCTTTCTAGGAAAGTTCCCACGCTCCAGGAACAGCCAGCAGAGGGCGCCCTCACCGCAAATGAAGGTAAATATAGGTCATTGACCTACATTACCTTCATTCCCCGGGGTTTTGCAGCCAGGAGCAACTGCATTAGCAGAGCTCCTGGCTGCAAAATATTTTAACCCCTTCAGATGGATTTACACCGTGGGACCTTACAGATCTTCGGAAGGTATGTATATTGTTGGTTTATTATTTTTACTTTGTTCCAGAGCGAGGGTCTTCAGATGGATTGAGCGTAGAATAAAATATTACAACAACCTTTGTTTTTATTTCATTAAAATAATTTTTATTAATGTGTTTTTTTTAACCCTTTACTAGTATTGGATTAATAATGGATAGGTATCATAATTGACGCCTCTCCATTATTAATTAGGCTTAATGTCACCTTACAATAGCAAGGTGGCATTAACCCTCCATTACCCCATATCCCACCGCTACACGGGAGTGGGAAGAGTGGCCAAGTGCCAGAATAGGCGCATCTTCCAGATGTGCCTTTTCTGGGGTGGCTGGGGGCAGGTGTTTTTTAGCCAGGGGGGGCCAATAACCATGGACCCTCTCCAAGCTATTAATATCTGCCCTCAGTCACTGGCTTTACTACTCTGGCGGAGAAAATTGCGCGGGAGCCCACGCCATTTTTTTCCGCCATTTAACCCTTTAATTTAATAGCTATAACGGCCAAATTTTGCATATACACACTACTAACATTAGTAGTGTGGAATATGCAAAAAAAATGAGGATATGAGATGGTTTACTGTATGTAAACCATGTCTCATATCATGTCGGAAATAATATATATACATACCGTATATGTGTCTCCCTGATATATATATATATATATATATATTATACCTATTCTATGTGTACACATTTATTATACCTATTCTATTGTAAGCTGTCAGTGTGATTTTACTGTACACCGCACTGAATTGCCGGCTTTTCTCTCTAACAGCGCTGCGTATTTCTCGCAAGTCACACTGCTGGTCCGTGTGCAATCCGTATTTTTGGGGCTTCCATAGACTTTCATTGGCGTTTTTTTTGCGCAATACGGTGACAAACGCAGCATGCTGCGGTTTTCTACGGCCGTAGAAAGCCGTATAATACTGATCAGTAAAATACGGCAGATAGGAGCAGGGGCATAGAGAATAATTGGGACGTTTGTTAGGTGAGTTTTACGGATGTATTTTATGCGCTCATACGTCCGTAAAACTCGCTAGTGTGACGCCGGCCATAGGGGGCGAGGTGAGGAGGTGGTGTGTGAGTGGGAGACGCTGAATGTCCGGTCTGTTAGGTATGACGAGATCCAAAATGAGGCAAAGTCTGTGATGCTATATATGTGTATGTATGTACAGGTGCTTCTCACAAAATTAGATTATCATGAAAAAGTTTAATTTATTTCAGTTCTGCAATACAAAAACTGAAACTCATATATTAGAGTCATTACAAACAGAGTGATCAATTTTAAGTGTTATTTCTGTTAATGTTGATGATTATGGCTTATAGCCAATGAAAACCCAAAAGTCATTATCTCAGTAAATTAGAATACTTTATAACACCAGCTTGAAAAATGATTTTAATATCTGAAATGTTGGCGTACTGAAATGTATGTTCAGTAAATGCACTCAATACTTGGTAGTGCCTCCTTTTGCATCAATTACTGCATCAACGTGGCGTGGCATCGAGGCGATAAGTCTGTGACACTGCTGAGGTGTTATGGAAGCCCAGATTCCTGTGATAGCAGCCTTCAGCTCGTCTGTAGTGTTGAGCATTCCGATACCGCAAGTATCGGAATTCCGATACCAAGATCCGATACTTTTGTGGTATCGGGTATCGGTATCTGATCCATAGTGAGGTGTAAAATAAAGAATTAAAATAAAAAATATTGATATATTCACCTCTCCGGCGGCCCCTGGACATCACCGCGGGTAACCGGCAGGCTTCTTTGTTTAAAATGAGCGCGTTTAGGACCGGAGGAATAACGTTGCGGCTTCTGATTGGTCGCGTGCTGCCCATGTGACCGCCACGCGACCAATCAGAAGCCGCGATGTCATTCCTCAGGTCCTAAATTCCTAGAATGAGCGCGTTTAGGACCTGAGGAATGACGTCGCGGCTTCTGATTGTTCGTGTGCCGCCCATGTGACCGCCACGCGACCAATCAGAAGCCGCGACGTCATTCTCAGGCACTAAACTCCTCATTCTAGGAATTTAGGACCTGAGGAATGACGTCGCGGCTTCTGATTGGTCGCGTGGCGGTCACATGGGCGGCACGCGACCAATCAGAAGCCGCGACGTCATTCCTCAGGTCCTAAACGCGCGCATTTTAAACAAAGAAGCCTGCCGGTTACCCGCGGTGATGTCCAGGGCCTCCGGAGAGGTGAATATATCAATATTTTTTATTTTAATTCTTTATTTTACACATTAATATGGATCCCAGGGCCTGAAGGAGAGTTTCCTCTCCTTCAGACCCTGGGAACCATCAGGATACCTTCCGATACTTGGTGTCCCATTGACTTGTATTGGTATCGGATATCGGTATCGGCGATATCCGATACTTTTCGGGTATCGGCCGATACTATCCGATACCGATACTTTCAAGTATTGGACAGTATCGCTCAACACTACTCTTCTGTATTGTGGGGTCTGGTGTCTCTCATCTCCCTCTTGACAATACTCCATAGATACTCTGAGATAACATAAGAAAAACACATAAAGCTAATGGAATATAACATGTACGTTGTGAAGTTAAAGGGTAAATGCTCCTGTAACAGCTAAATCCATACCTAGATATTTAGGAAATTTAGGACACACTACATGTCAGAACGAAAACTGTGGCTGATTTTCTCTTTGATATTTGGACTGTTTGTTCATGCCTGCACCAACCAATTAACAGTGTGTACATCTTTTTCCTGGACTTAGAACGAAAACTACAACACAAAAAAGTTGCAGTTAGAGGGTCCAAATAAATATAAATACACATATATTGCAAAAACTCATTTATTAATATCAAAAAGTCAAAGGACAGATAAACAGGCTAAAAGTGACAGGCAACATTGCACAGAGCCCAGGAAGAGGATAACACGAAAGTCCAAAAGAATCAATATCAAGATATTATCTACATGTATGGAACCTTATACAGGTGCATAGGAAACCAAAGGCCCATCACAACAAGAATATTATTCAAACAATCAATATAACATACCAAAACTACAGTGAGGGACTCCACGCTGTCTCCTGCCCACCCCGACATGCGTTTCGGCGTTATCCTTCCTCAGGGGGCATGCCAAAGATGTACAAACACTGGCTATATAAAGCTACTCGAAACGGAAGTATGTGTCTGCCGGTGCCTTCTCCACCGCGCCACCCACACATCACGTCGCCCATTATCGCCGACGCAGAAACACACGGGGCCCCATGTGATCACGCGTCAGGGGATGAGCGGGGACGGAAGAGGCGAGGCGGGACCGAGCCAGCAGGCACATAGGTATCCTGGCAACCACACTAAACACAAGTAAGTGTCCAGATAAGCAGCGCGCATTAGAAAACATCATTCCGTATATCAAACCAACGCAAAAAAGCATGAAAGCACGCATAATGGATGTAATATACATCAGGTTATTATCAATATATAAACAAACGATTTTATTTGCAATATCCCTATGGATGGCCATACTTATTAAGGATGCATAATTAAATGATCGCACATATATGAATATAATATGGATGCAAAAACATTCTATATCTTCTCAACAAGAGCTGCATACAATCATATTAACCCCTTCATGACCTTGGGATTTTTTGTTTTTTCCGTGTTCGTTTTTCACTCCCCTCCTTTCGAGAGCCATAACTTTTTTATTTTTCCGTCAATTTGGCCATGTGAGGGCTTATTTTTTGCGGGACGAGTTGTACTTTTGAACGATATCATTGGTTTTACCATGTCGTGTACTAGAAAACGGGAAAAAAAATTCCAAGTGCGGTGAAATTGCACAAAAAGTGCAATCTCACACTTTTTTTTTGTTTGGCTTTTTTGCTAGGTTCACTAAATGCTAAAACTGACCTGCCATTATGATTCTCCAGGTCATTACGAGTTCATAAACACCAAACATGACTAGGTTATTTGTTACCTAAGTAATGAAAAAAAATTCCAAACTTTGCTAAAAAAAAAAAAAAGTGCCATTTTCCGATACTCGTAGCGTCTCCATTTTTCATGATCTGGGGTCGGTTGAGGGCTTATTTTTTGCGTGCTGAGATGACGTTTTTAATGATAGCATTTTGGTGCAGATACGTTCTTTTGATTGCCCGTTATTGCATTTTAATGCAATTTCGTGGCGACCAAAAAAACGTAATTCTGGCATTTCTAATTTTTTTTTCTCGCTACGCCGTTTAGCTATCAGGTTAATGCTTTTTTTTTTTTAATTGATCGGGCGATTCTGAACGCGGTGATACCAAATATGTGTAGATTAGATTTTTTTATTGATTTATTTTGATTGGGGCGAAAGGAAGGTGATTTAAACTTTTATATTTTTTTTTTATTTTTTTCACTTTTTTTTTTTTTTACTTTTGCCATGCTTCAATAGCCTCCATGGGAGGCTAGAAGCTGGCACAACTCGATCGCCTCTGCTACATAGCAGCGATCTGCTGTTCGCTGCTATGTAGCTGAAATGGAGATGTGCTGTGAGCACCGGTGATCAGTAACCATAGAGGTCTTAAGGACCTCTATGGTTACACTGGAGAAGCATTGCCGACCTCCGATTATGTGACGGGGGTCGGCGATGCCGTCATTTCCGGCCGCCCGGCCGGATGCGGTAGTTAAATGCCGCTGTCTGCGTTTGACAGGGGCATTTAACTAGTTAATAGGTGCGGGCAGATCGCAATTCTGCCCGCGCCTATTACGGGCACATGTCAGCTGTTCAAAACAGCTGACATGTCTCGGCTTTGATGCGGGCTCACCGCGGAGCCTGCATCAAAGAGGGGGATCTGACCTCGGATGTACTATCCCGTCCGAGGTCAGAAAGGGGTTAATATACAGTAGTTGCATAGAGAATAAGAATGCACTCCTATACATCAGTTTTGTACATATCACATCAAAGTACATAGTAGTGAATAATCCCCTGCAAGCATGTCTATCGCAGAAATAACAGGAGTCCATAAGTCAGATACAATTAGAATAAATTGCGACAAACATGGCAGTCTGTTGATACTAACACTGAATATGCACGAATATAGACCATATACATAGGGTAATATACACAAACCTCAAGAAATGATCACAATTATAAATAGCAAAAGATACGGAAGATGTCCTTCATAATTCCAATTGTCCATCATGGCAATCGATAAACGTCACTAGAACATAAAGTTAACATTAAGTTAAAAAGTGCAAATAAAATATATTATGCGAAAAAGCCACATTTAAATTGATACACGGCAGCCGATAAACTCCAAAAAGGGAGCAAAAGACAGGCATTCATTGAGGCCAAAAGGTGGAATCGTATTTAATAACCAAATCCATTTAGTCTCTAGCCAGACGCTTGGACAAACCACCCCCTCTAATATTAATTTTCAGGGTATCAATACCACGTACCCTTAAAAGGCTACTATCACAGCTGTGAAAATGTTTGAAATGTCGTAGTCTAGTTTTTAGGGTGGAAGCGTCCGTATGGCTGATCGCTGCCTGAATGCCCAACACGTGTTCCCTAGTGCGCACCTTAAGCTGGCGCATTGTTAATCCAACATAAGGCCGCATGTGGCACGTGGCATAGTAAACAGAACGAGTAGTACACGTAATATGCGGTTTAATTTTAAATGATCTTGTAGCATCAAAGTATCACATCGGTCAATATTAGGGCAGGCAACGCATCTGCCACACGGAAGCCAACCACCCCTCTTTCTGGAGTTGTCCAGAAATGTCAGTGTTTTTTGTCCGGCATAATGACTGGAGACAAGATGGTCTCTATGAGGTTACGTGAGTTTGCTGCCAATCAAGCACAGTGATACTGTTGTTTTTAAACCAGGTATTGGTACATTTGGCAGCGTGGACAGGTGCCAAGTCCTGCTGGAGAATGACATTTCCATTGCCAAAAAGCTTGTTGGCAGAGGGAAGCATGAAGGGCTCTAATATCTCCTGGTAGACGGCTGCACTGACTTTGGTCTTGATAAAACACAGTGGACCTTCACCAGCAGATGACATGGCTCCCCATACCATCACTCAAGCACCAAGTTAGCACCTATACACACTAGCCTGGATGTGCCAGTCAGTTTTTTGTTATTTCTAAGGGGCCTTTCTAAACGCTTAGGAAGCCTTTGCAGGTGTTTTTGTTAATTTTTCTAATTTACTAAAATAAGGACTTTTGTGTTTTTGTTTGATGTAAGCCATAATCCTCAACATTAACAGAAATTAAACACTTGAAACAGATCACTCTATTTTTTAATGACTCCATATGAGTTTCACTTCTTGTATTGAAGAACTGAAATGAACGTTGATGATATTCTAATTTTGTGAGAAGCACTGTATGTACATATGTGTGTTCCTATGTGATGACAGCATAGTTTAAGTAAATGAAAGTGCTATGGTCTCTGGCTGTGTACATTGTGCTGAGTAGTGTGCATGGTCATTATATAGCTTGGCAGGGAGCCACACAACCTCCAGGTTCTGCTGCAAAGGCTCCATGGTCAGGAGCTGCTGCGTATGTAGATGCTGTATCGTGTGTGCCTGTATTTGGATGGGGCAGAAGTGAAGTCTTCAGGCTGCCGGGTGTGTGAGGTCTTCATGTTAAAGTGTTGTGGGCATTTCTGAAACCTTTCTTCTCTACTTGTTCCTGTGTAGTTTGTGAGTTGGGTATAATTTGTTTTCTTCCACTAGATGGCAGTATAGTATAAGATGCTGCTGTGAGCGAGCCGCGCGCTGTGCCCATCACTGGATGCTGAGGCCGGTCTTCCTGAGGCCATTCTTAGGAGCTACAAAATGGCTGGAAAGTATATTGGCTTAATACATACAGCTTCCATTGTTCAAGGAAAATATAGCTGCGGGATCTGATCAGCTAGTGAATTTTGCTCATGTTGAAGTCTGTCATTTAGAATGAACTGTGAGGCTCCTTGCATTTGTCCGTGACGTATCCTATATAACTCCAGTGTATGTGACTGTTCTTCTCTCTTAGACAATCCGCACCATCAAAGAATAAAGTCTACGATAGCCGCGGGATCCTTCTATCGAATGGGATGGACCTGTGTGATTGCTTGGATGAAGACTGTATGGGCTGCTTCTATGCCTGCCGAAAGTGCGGCTCCAACAAGTGCGGCATAGAGTGCAGATGTGACCGCAAATGGCTTTATGAACAGATAGAGATAGAAGGAGGCGAAGTCATCCGAAATAAGCATGTCTGATGCAGGGCTCCCTCCTCAAAGACTCTTAAGGCTCATTCCGACGTCTGTGATGTTTCTCATACACACGGCCAAGCTTCGTCAGTGTTCATTCATATCCTCATCAGTTCTTCCAATAAGCAGAAAAAAAGGACTTTTCTCGAGCTCCTGCTGTCAAGGTCTGTGAAAATCAGACTGCCTACGGATGACATCTTAATGCTGTCCAGTTTTTAGGTTTTTTGTAAGTTTTTAATAGGTTGCAATTCATACATACAGTAAGTCTTAGCTTTACTGTAGTAAAATTTCAAAAAAAGGTAAAAAGTCTCAGATTTTTGCTTGTTTTGTGACTTTGACATGGCAAAAAGTCTAATAAACTGTTTTTCCTCCAGAAGTGTGAGCTTGTAGAGATATTTGATACAGCCAATCCCTCCTAAAAAGGCGATGCACATCTGACCAGTACGGACCATGGCTACAATAGCTGCATCTGTCCACATTGGGTGCTATGGGGCCCATCACACAGGCACTTTGTCTCTGAGCGGAAAGTGTATCCAGACTAGTCAATTCAGCTGGCATATGAAAGCCGGGTTATTGAAGTATGGCAGTGCAGTGATCGCCTGGCTGCGGCACCTTCATCTTCTGTAACCTGCGTGTCTCCCAGCTACAGTCTGTGCAAGTGACTAGAACGGGCTAATAGGGGGTATGTTTCTAGCAATCTCCCATGCCAGCCGTGCCACAGATACTCTTTGGCCAACCCATTCTGTGATGCCCTATTACACAAAGGTTCTCTTTGAAAACTTTCCAAATGGTGACATTGCCCACCAGGTGAGGCTTTGGGTGCAATCTTCGATCCACTATAGCCATCCAATATGTACAGCCAGATAAAGGTCATCAAGCTTTGTTGTGTAGCTCATCACTGCTACTTTTCAGCACACACCATCCATCAGGTTGGATGGTGACTTTAACGCTACAGATATTGACCTCTAAAAGATTTTATGGCTAAATTGCAGCAAATCCAAGCAATGATTTCTAAAAGCATAAAAAGGAGAGGATGCAGACAGTCCCATGTTCAGGTTTCCATATAGTCGCTGTTCCTGACTATCCCAGCAGAGGGCAGTATTGGGTAGCATGTGAACGGTGGAGATATTAATGTGACCAGCGCGCCCCACAAATGAGGCTTTCACTAACCCCTGATACGTTCCAATTTGTAATAGCATTTCATGTGGCAGAGCGAGCTGTCGAGGGATTGTCTGTCTGGTCGAGGACTCCTGAATAGCAGGGGAATCTATTTAACACAAACTTGCACTGAATCGCAGTATAAAATGCATTCCTTGCTGATGGGTAAGATACAAATATTGCTGACCGGTAAGGAAATGAGCAGCCGAATCCTGTATGATCTCCTTTTTTATGAGCGTTTGCTTTAAGGAAAACATATAACGTTTAAAAAGAGGTAACTGAAGTTTAACAAAAGTACAGTGTGTCACCCCTATTACTTGAGCAGGTCACATAGAAGCATGGAAAGTCTTCACATGTGGCGATAAAGGTCTGTTCACACAGCGCCCAGCTGCACTAACCTATTGGCGGGTGTTTAATATCCTGTGCACACAGGCAGACTATATGTAATGGGTCAGTCCCCATAGGCGGCCATGGTTCTCACAGCATGAATCCTATTTCACCGCTGACCACGAGGGTGTTCTGTGTTGTACAAAAATCGTATCGCCTGATTCAGCGTTTCGCTTGTTCCTCTGGTACGTAACAGTCTGTTTACTATGAAATGAGTGTTCTTAACACTAGTCCATATAATCTCCAGTGTAAAAGCCTTCGTGTCCTCTGGACTGTTTCAAGATCCCAGGGATTGCCATTTTGTTTTTATGACCCATTAAACTGTGACTAGTAAATTTTAGGTCAATGTGTTGTGTTTATTTAGGCCCCGCTCACACTATCAGTATTTGGTCAGTATTTACATCAGTATCTGTAAGCCAAAACCAGGAGAGGAACAATTAGAGGAAATGTATAACAGAAACATATGCACCACTTCTGCATTTTTTACTTCATTAGGATGTTAGGTTTAAAACTTTAGCTGCATTTGTCTTTCAAGGAAATTAAAAAGTGTTTTTAACCCCTTCGCGCCACGCGCCGTACTAGTACTGCGCTGCCGGCACTGCATTAGTGCCAGCAGCAGTACTAGTACGGCGCACCGATCACCGCGGTCTCGCGCTGAGCGCCGCGGTGATCGGGTGCGGGTGTCAGCTGTATATGACAGCTGACACCCCGCAGCAATGCCCACGATCGGCGCTATCGCTGATCGCGGGCATTTAACCCCTCTGATGCCGCTGTCAGTAGTGACAGCGGCATAGAGGGGGATCGCGCAGGGACGGGGGCTCCCTGCGCTCTCCCACCGGAGCAACGCAATGAGATCGCGTTGCTCCGGTGACCCGGAAGGAGTCCCCGGATCCAAGATGGCCGCCGGACTCCTTCCGGGTCATGAAATGACCTGGCTAGCCGGCGCCTGCTGAGAGCAGGCGCTGGAGAGCCAGCTAAACTGCCTGTCAGATCGTTGATCTGACAGTGTGCTATGCACAGTGTCAGATCAACGATCTGATCTAATACAGAGATGTCCCACCCTGGGACAATGGTAGAAAGTAAAAAAAAAAAAAAATAGAATGTGTAAAAAAAAAAAATAAAAAAAAACATTTCCCAATAAATCCATTTATTTATGTAAATTAAAAAAAAACAATAAATGTACACATTTGGTATCGCCGCGTCCGTAACGACCCGCTCTATAAAATTATCCCACTAGTTAACCCCTTCAGTGAACACCGCAAAAAAAAAAAAAAAAAAAAACAAAGCAAAAAACATTGCTTTATTATCATACAGGCGAACAAAAAGTGGAATAACACGCGATCAAAAAGACAGATATAAATAACCATGGTACCGCTGAAAGCGTCGTCTTGTCCCGCAAGAAAAAAGCTGCCATACGGCATCATCAGCAGAAAAATAAAAAAGTTATAGCTCTCAGAATAACGCGATGCAAAAACAATTATTTTTTTTATATAAAATAGTTTTTATTGTGTAAAAGCGCCAAAACATAAAAAAAATTACATAAATGAGGTATCGCTGTAATCGTACTGACCCGAAGAATAAAACTGCTTTATCCATTTTACCACACGTGGAACGGTATAAACGCCCCCCCCCCCAAAAGAAATTCAGGAATTGCTGGTTTTTGTTCATTCCGCCTCCCAAAAATCGGAATAAAAAGCGATCAAAAAATGTCCTCTGCCCGAAAATGTTACCAATAAAAACGTCAACTCGTCCCGCAAAAAACAAGACCTCATATGACTCTGTGGGCCAAAATATGGATAAATTATAGCTCTCAAAATGTGGTGATGCAAAAACTATTTTTTGCAATAAAAAGCGTCTTTTAGTGTGTGACGGCTGCCAATCATAAAAATCCGCCAAAAAAACGCTATAAAAGTAAATCAAACCCCCCTTCATCACCCACTTAGTTAGGGAAAAATAATAAAATGTAAAAAAATTTATTTATTTCCATTTTCCCGTTAGGGTTAGGGTTGGGGTTAGGGTTTCAGTTATAATTGGGGGTTTCCACTGTTCAGGCACATCAGGGGCTCTCCAAACGCGACATGGCGTCCGATCTCAATTCCAGCCAATTCTGCTTTGAAAAAGTAAAACAGGGCTCCTTCCCTTCCGAGTTCTCCTGTGCGCCCAAACAGTGGTTCCCCCCAACATATGGGGTATCGGCGTTCTCAGGACAAGTTGGACAACAACTTTTGGGGTCCAATTTGTCCTGTTACCCTTGGGAAAATAAAAACATAGGGGATAAAATATCATTTTCGTGGAAAGAAAATTTTTTTTTATTTTCACGGCTCTGCGTTATAAACTGTAGTGAAACACTTGTTGGTTCAAAGCTCTCACAACACATCTAGATAAGTTCCTTGGGGGGTCTAGTTTCCAATATGGGGTCACTTGTGGGGGGTTTCTACTGTTTAGGTACATCAGGGGCTCTGCAAATGCAACATGACGCCTGCAGACCAATCCATCTAAGTCTGCATTTCAAATGGCGCTCCTTCCCTTCCGAGCTCTGCCGTGCACCCAAACAGTGGTTCCCCCCAACATATGGGGTATCAGCGTTCTCAGGACAAGCTGGACAACAACTTTTGGGGTCCAATTTGTCCTGTTACCCTTGGGAAAATAAAAACATAGGGGATAAAATATCATTTCCGTGGAAAAAAAAAAAAAATTATTTTCACGGCTCTGCGTTATAAACTGTAGTGAAACACTTGTTGGTTCAAAGCTCTCAACACATCTAGATAAGTTCCTTGGGGGGGTCTAGTTTCCAATATGGGGTCACTTGTGGTGGGTTTCTACTGTTTAGGTACATCAGGGGCTCTGCAAATGCAACATGACACCTGCAGTCCATTCCATCTACGTCTGCATTTCAAACGGTGCTCCTTCCCTTCCGAGCTCTGCCATGCACTCAAACGGTGGTTCCCCCCCCCCACATGTGGGGTATCAGCGTACTCAGGACAAATTGGACAATAACATTTGTGGTCCAATTTCTCCTGTTACCCTTGGAAAAAAAAAATTGCGGGCTAAAACATTTTGTGGAAAGAAAAAGTGATTGTTTAATTTTCACAATGCTACATTCTAAACTTTAGTGAAACAATTGGGGGTTAAAAGTGCTCACCACACATCTAGATAAGTTCCTTAGGGGGTCTTCTTTCCAAAAATGGGGTCACTTGTGGGGGGTTTCCACTGTTAAGGCACGTCAGGGGCTCTGCAAATGCGACATGGCGTCCGATCTCAATTCCAGCCAATTTTGCATTGAAAAGTCAAATGGCACTTCTTCCCTTCCGAGCTCTGCCATGCGCTCAAACAGTGGTTTATCCCCATATATGAAGTATCGACGTACTCAGGACAAATTGCACAACAAATTTTGGGGTCCAATTTATCCTGTTACCCTTGGGAAAATAATTTGGGGCAAAAATCATTTTTTGTGAAAATTAATATAAAATTTTTTTTACGGCTCTACATTATAAACTTCTGTGAAGCACTTGGAGGTTCAAAGTGCTCACCACACATCTAGATTAGTTCCTTAGGGGGTCTACTTTCCAAAATGGTGTCACTTGTGGGGGTTTCCACTGTTTAGGCACATCAGGGGCTCTCCAATCGTGACATGGGCTCCGATCTCAATTCCAGCAAATCTTGCATTGAAAAGTCAAATGGCGCTCCTTCCCTTCCGAGCTCTGCCATGTGCCCAAACAGTGGTTTACCCCCACATATGGGGTATCAGCGTACTCAGCACAAATTGTACAACGACTTTTGTGGTCCAATTTCTCCTGTTACCCTTGGTAAAATGAAACAAATAGGACCTGAAGTAAACATTTTGTGAAAAAAAAGTTAAATGTTCAATTTTTTTAAACATTCAAAAATTTCCTGTGAAGCACCTGAAGGGTTAATAAACTTTTTGAATATGGTTTTGAGTACCTTGAGGGTGCAGTTTTTAGAATGGTGTCACTTTTGGGCATTTTCTGTCATATTGACCCCTCAAAGTCACTTCAAGTGTCAGGTGGTCCGTAAAAAAATGGTTTTGCAAATTTTGTTGCAAAAATGATAAATCGCTGGTCAACTTTTAACCCCTTATAACGTCCTAACAAAAAAAAATTGTTTCCAAAATTGTGCTGATGTAAAGCAGACATGTGGGAAATGTTGTTTATTAACTATATTATGTGATATAACTCTAATTTAAGGGCATAAAAACTAAGAGTTTGAAAATTGCTAAATTTTCATAATTTCCGACATTTTTGTTTTTTTCACAAATAAATGCAAGTCATATCGAAGAAGTTTTACCACTATCATGAAGTACAATATGTCACGAGAAAACAGTGTCAGAATCACCAGGATCCGTTGAAGCGTTTCAGAGTTATGACCTCATAAAGTGACAGTGGTCAGAATTGTAAAAATTGGCCCTGTCATTTAGGTGAAAACAGGCTTTGGGGTGAAGGGGTTAAAGGAACCTCTACACATTTGAAGTGACATTAGGAGACCTATATATTGGAAAACCCCCAACAGTGATTCCATTTTAAAAACTACACCGCTCAACTTAACCATAACTGCTATCCGGTAGTTTATTAACCCTTGTAGTGGCTATCTGGAATTAATGCATGGTGGAATGGCCACTAAATACCACTGAAGTGTTACTAAGTAGTGATGAGCGAGTATACTCGTTGCTCGGGTTTTCCCCAGCATGCTGTCACTTGTAATCAAGCAGGCTAGTAGCTGTAAATCATTCAGCTGCGTCGATGAAAATCTAATCTCCGAACACTAACAAATATTCAGAGATCACCCGAGCAGTGAGTACACTCGCTCATCGCTAGTGATGAGCATACATGCTCGTGTGCAAAGTGTTTTTGCTGTGCTCAAAAAATGTTTGAGGCGCCGTGACTGTTCAACAACTACAACGCAGGCAGAGATTTACTAACACAGGCAATCCCTGCACACGAGCACGCAAGGATAACACAATATAAGTTGATGTGGTTAACCCCCGGAGCTTTTTTCGGCTTTGCGTTTGTTTTTTGCTCCCTTTCTTCCCAGACCCATAACTTTTTTTTTTATTATTTTTCCGTCAATATAACCATGTGAGGGCTTATTTTTTGCAGGACAAGTTGCACTTTTGAACGACACCATTGGTTTTACCATGTTGTCTACTAGAAAACGGGAAAATAATACCAAGTACAGTGAAATTGCAAAAAAAGTGCAATCTCGCACTCCTTTTTTGTTTGGCTTTTTTAATAGGTTCACTAAATGCTAAAAGTGACCTGCCATTCTGATTCTCCAGGTCATTTCGAGTTCATAGACACCAAACATGTCTAGGTTCTTTTTTAAGTGGTGAAAAAAAAAATTCCAAACTTTGCTTAGGAAAAAAAAAATTGCACAATTTTCCGTTACCCGTAGCGTCTCCTTTTTTCGCGATCTCGGGTTGAGGGCTTATTTTTTGCGTGCCGAGCTGGCATTTTTGATACCATTTTGGTGCAGATACTTTCTTTTGATCGCCCGTTATTGCATTTTAATGCAGTGTCAAGGCGACCAAAAAGAAAGTAATTCTGGCGTTTTGAAATTTTTTTTTTTTTTCTCACTATGCCTTTTAGCAATCAGGTTAATTTTTTTTTTTTTTTTTTTAATTGATGGATTGGGCTATTCTGAATGCGGCAATACCAAATATATTTAGGTTTGATGATTTTTTTTTTTTTTTTGAATGGGGCAAAGGGGGGGGGTGATTTGAACTTTTTTTTTCATATTTTAAAAAAATATATAATTTTTTTTTTTTTTTTTTTTTTTACTTTTGGCGTACTTCAGTAGTCTCCATGGGGGGCTAGAAGCTGGCATAGCCTGATCAGCTCTGGTACATCCAGGAGGTGCTCAGATCCCTCCTATGTAGGAGAATTACAGCATTGCTATGAGCGCCGACCACAGGGTGGTCCACAGCAATTCAGCATCAACAACAATCATAGAGGTTTCAAGAAGACCTTTGGTTGTGATGCCGATGACCCCCGATCACGTGCCGGAGGTCAGCGATGTGCGCATTTCTGGACCCAAAGAGTTTTCAGTTTGGTTTTTCCACAGAAACAGTGCTGCTCTTGTCAGTGGGTTGTATCTGGTATTGCAGCTCAGCCCCATTTACACTATAATGCTATACCTATTAACCCCATGTGAGGGCTTGGTTTTTTTCAGGACAAGTTGTACTATTGAGCGACACAATTGATTTTACCATGTCGTGTACTGGAAAACGGGGAAATTCCAAGTACTGTGAAATTGCAAAAAAAAGTGCAATTCCACAGTGTTTAGTGTTTTTTTTTTTTTTTTTAATTTATTTACCATGTTCAGGAAATGCTAAACCTCACCTGCCATTATGATTGTCCGGGTCATTATGAGTTTGCAGATACTAAAAATATATAGGTGCAAATCTAAAGTTTGTTAAAAAAAAGAAACCGCACCATTTTCCGAGACCTATATCATTTGTCTTCTTAGAGACTAGACGCAGCAATCATCTGATCTCTTGTGCTACAGCGTTCATAGCAGATCTCCAATGACAAGCCCCAGGGGTCTTCTGCAGACCCCTAGCTGTAATGCTAACCCATCAGCGCCCTGCAATCATATGACCAGGGTGTTGATGGGCAGGGTTTGTGACACGCATCCAGTTTGCAAGTATTAAATGCCGCTGTCAGACACTGACAGCGGCATTTAACATGTTAACAGCTGTCGGGGCACATGACGGCTGATCAAATCTGAAGAGATGCGGGCTCAGAGCCGGAGCTGGCATCAAACGCCAGGCACAAACCATGGTGTATCTGTAGGTCATGAAGGGGTTAATAACTACATTTCCAGACCCAGGCCCTGAACAAGAGGGGTGCTGTTTGTGGGGGATAGAATAAATCCTTTTATTTCTCTGCGTAAGAGTTATCTGAAGCAGAAGCTAAACTTAGCAATGAATTAAAGGTAATGAATTACATTAACATCTCAAATAAAATGTCATCCACCACATTTCCATATCATCCCTCATTTTGGCTTCTTTAAACACGAAGTGCTGGAGTCGTCCATCACCCGATTTCAGCTGACTGCTAGTAGGAACTTATTACTTGTACCCCCAAGGATCTAAGCACCCCCCCATGGCTATACATCTCTCCTATCCCAGCAAGTATGTGCTAATTCTGCTTTCTAACCCTTCAATAAGCCTGTCCGTGCGAATGAGACCATGGGCTCCTGCGGCTGACATCCTAATATTAGTACTGAGGGGAGATGCAAGGGGATAAGAACAACCTGAAGCCCCTGGTTCCTGGATAGCTGCTTTGTTTCCAATTAGCTTCTATTTCACATAGACTAATGTAATTAAAGAATAATCACAGATGAGGAGCTGAGATTGAAAGCCAAGGATTTCACCAGCGTCCTGCATTTATTCAGTATTTTCTACCACAAAGACATAACAATAAATATAATAATATATTTGTTAAATCGTGTGCAGGTTCATTCACAGTTTTACTATTTGGCACAATACGTGTTTAAGCCAGTCCGTAATGACGTCATTAGTGAACACCATGCTCTCAGGTAAATTAGTTGTTCATAAATCCATGTTTGTTACTGAGCCTTGAAAACTGCAGGATATTCATAATGGTAGAGGGAGGGGGATAGATTCCTATCATTAAAAAAAGTTTAAGATGAAAGGGCTAGAATTAATATGTACGGTTTTATGCCATTCATGGTTTGGGTGATTTTCAAGTTCATCTCAACTGATCTCTTTAAAGGGACTCTGTCAGCACAGAATGACTGTTCAACACAGTACAGACGCTAGATGCACCATGGCGGGGCAATAATTTCAGGGCACCTTCTCCCCTGCTGGTTTTCCCTCTCTACTCTTCTCTGGCTCTATGAGGCCCTTGCTCTCAGTCACAGAAAAAGCTAGAGATAGAAGGGGAAAACAAGCAGGTGGGAAGGTGCCCTGAAATGATTGGTCCTGCCATGATGCATCGAGTGTTTGTGTCACGACTCTGTCAGTTGTCCCAGGACCAAGGGGCTCCTTCCCTGTCCCCAACGCTAGTTACGCCCTAGCTCGCACTGTTCTCCAGATTACTTCTGATGGTGAAGACGTCGGGGGCCATGTGCCTTGCCTTAACTCCTGAATCCGCCCTCATTCTGTACCCTTCCCCCACCCAGAAAGAAGGGAGTAGTAGTGTACCATAATACATCAACCAGATTAACAAGGTAAAACAAACAGGGATAGAGGAAAATACCAATCATGCAAATATACTCACACAAACCGTTACAAATACAGAACCCAGTTGCATTTTATATGCGTGAGGGGGATAACACTCAATGGTGGTCCACAATACTAACCCCAACACCAAATGCAAGCACAGTAGATAGGAGGACACGGAGTACATAGGTGCATAAAAATTCATAAATTTATCCATATCAAGCAATATAAACACAGTATAGAAGACACATTCACGAATAGATGGAGGTTTTGAGGTCACTGTCTTTATAATATTACACGTATCTCACAGTACCAAAATCAATTTGGTTTAATAATGTGACTGCACAACTATAGGTCAGGAGCCACTTATATCATAGAATAATAAATATATATTTGTGCTTCGGGATAACAAGCAAGGAAGGAGGTGAGCAGGATGTGAGCAGTCACATCCTGCTCACCTCCTTCCTTGCTTGTTATCCCGAAGCCGTGAAGATGCCGTTGTTTGCATTTTTCTAATAAAGGACTCAGACCACATAGGACCGGTGAGTGTTGCCGCTTCTTTCTATACATCGCCATTGGTATTTAACTTGTCTTCATGCGAGCACCTCTACCTGGTTGTCGGACTCCTGGGACTTGATCATGCACTGAACACACCGCGGTTGATCTTGCAACAGCTGTGCGGCGTCTTTTGTCCTAGATTGATATAAATATATATTTGTTGCGCAAAGTGCGCGTTATTTTAAAACAAAGTGTGACTCGCACCAGATATAATTTAACCCACAAGAGGCATGAAAGCACTGAAGTCAGTGCACATAATGAAATTTCACATGCCCCACATAGTCCCAAAAGGAAAAAAACAAAAAAAGTGCTATAGTGCAGTTATATCAGGGAAGGACACCATTTCTACAGAACCCACATTTTCTCCATCGCCACATTGGGGGACACAGGACCGTGGGTGTATGCTGCTGCCACTAGGAGGCTGACACTAAGTAAATACAAAAAGGGTTATCTCCTCTGCAGTATACACCGCCCACTGGCTCCGGATAATACAAGTTCTTGCTTAGTGTCTGTAGGAGGCACACTGCGTCTGTTTTTCTCCAGATGTTCTTATATTTTATTTGTAATTTTATTTTTAACTTTGCGCAAGAGGATGATGGGGCGACGGACCCTTTTAACCCCTTTCTGACATTAGACGTACTATCCCGTCGAGGTGGGGTGGGCCCCTATGACCACCGACGGGATAGTACGTCATACGCGATCGGCCGCGCTCACGGCCTATCGCAGCTGACATCCGGCACTATGTGCCAAGAGCGGTCACGGACCGCTCCTGGCACATTAACCCCCCGACACACCGCGATCAAACATGATCGCGATGTGCCGGCGGTACAGGGAAGCATCCGCAGGGAGGGGGCTCCCTGCGGGCTTCCCCGAGCCCCCCGCAACAACGCGATGTGATCGCGTTGCTGCGAGGGTCTCCCTACCTCCCTCCCTGCTCCAGACTCGGATCCAAGATGGCTGCGGCATCCGGGTCCTGCAGGGAGGGAGGTGGCTTCACAGAGCCCGCTCAGAGCAAGCACTGTGAAGCCTGCAGCACTGTAAGTCAGATCGGTGATCTGACAGTGCTGTGCAAACTGTCAGATCACCGATCTGTGATGTCCCCCCCCCTGGGGCAAAGTAAAAAAGATTAAAAAAAATTTTTCCAAATGTGTAAAAAAAAAAAAAAAAATATTCCTAAATAATGGAAAAAAATTATATATTCCCATAAACACATTTCTTTATCTAAATAAAAAAGAAAACAATAAAAGTACACATATTTAGTATCGCCGCGTCCGTAACGGCCCGACCTATAAAACTGGCCCACTAGTTAACTCCTTCAGTAAACACCGTAAAAAAAAAAACGAGGCAAAAAACACTTTATTATCATACCGCCTAACAAAAAGTGGAATAACACGCGATCAAAAAGACAGATATAAATAGCCATGGTACCGCTGAAAACGTCATCTTGTCCCGCAAAAAACGAGCCACCACACAGCGTCATCAGCAAAAAAATAAAAAAGTTATAGTCCTGAGAATAAAACGATGCAAAAATAATTATTTTTTCTATAAAATAGTTTTTATTGTATAAAAGCGACAAAACATAAAAAAATGATATAAATGAGGTGTCGCTTGTAATCGTACTGACCCGAAGAATAAAACTGCTTTATCAATTTTACCAAACGTGGAACGGTATAAACGACTCCCCCAAAAGAAATTCATGAATAGCTGGTTTTTGGTCATTCTGCCTCACAAAAATCGGAATAAAAAGCGATCAAAAAATGTCACGTGCCCGAAAATGTTACCAATAAAAACGTCAACTCGTCCTGCAAAAAACAAGACCTCACATGACTCTGTGGACCAAAATATGGAAAAATTATAGCTCTCAAAATGTGGTAACGCAAAAAATATTTTTTGCAATAAAAAGCGTCGTTCAGTGTGTGACGGCTGCCAATCATATAAATCCGCTAAAAAAACCTGCTATAAAAGTAAATCAAACCCCCCTTCATCACCCCCTTAGTTAGGGAAAAATTAAAAAAATGTATTTATTTCCATTTTCCCATTAGGGTTAGGGTTTGGGCTAGGGTTAGGGCTAAAGTTAGGGTTGGGGTTAAAGTTACGGTTAGGGTTTAGATTACATTTACGGTTGGGAATAGGGTTGGGATTAGGGTTAGGGGTGTGTTTAGGGTTACCGTTGACATTAGGGTTAGGGGTGTGTTTGGATTAGGGTTTCAGTTATAATTGGGGGGTTTCCACTGTTAGGGTTAGGGCTAGGGTTAAGGCTACAGTTAGGGTTGGGGCTAAAGTTAGGGTTTGGATTACATTTATGGTTGGGATTAGGGTTAGGGGTGTGTCTGGGTTAGAGGTGTGGTTAGGGTTACCTTTGGGATTAGGGTTAGGGGTGTGTTTGGATTAGGGTTTCAGTTATAATTGGGGGGTTTCCACTGTTTAGGCACATCAGGGGCTCTCCATGGCGTCCGATCTCAATTCCAGCCAATTCTGCGTTGAAAAAGTAAAACAGTGCTTCTTCCCTTCCGAGCTCTCCCGTGTGCCCAAACAGGGGTTTACCCCAACATATGGGGTATCAGCGTACTCAGGACAAATAGTACAACAACTTTTGGGGTCCAATTTCTCCTGTTACCCTTGAGAAAATACAAAACTGGGGGCTAAAAAATAATTTTTGTGGGGAAAAAAAGATTTTTTATTTTCACGGCTCTGCGTTATAAACTGTAGTGAAACACTTGGGGGTTCAAAGTTCTCACAACACATCTAGATAAGTTCCCTGGGGGGTCTAGTTTCCAATATAGGGTCACTTGTGGGGGGTTTCTACTGTTTAGGTACATTAGGGGCTCTGCAAACGCAATGTGACACCTGCAGACCTTTCCATCTAAGTCTGCATTCCAAATGGCGCTCCTTCCCTTCCGAGCCCTCCCATGCGCCCAAACAGTGGTTCCCCCCCCACATATGGTGTATCATCGCACTCAGGACAAATTGTACAACAAATTTTGGGGTCCAATTTCTCCTGTTACCCTCGGGAAAATACAAAACTGGGGGCTAAAAAAATATTTTTTGTGGGAAAAAATTTTTGTTTTATTTTTACGGCTCTGCATTATAAACTTCTGTGAAGCACTTGGTGGGTCAAAGTGCTCACCACACCTCTAGATAAGTTCTTTAGGGGGTCTACTTTCCAAAATGGTGTCACTTGTGGGGGGTTTCAATGTTTAGGCACATCAGTGGCTCTCCAAACGCAACATGGCGTCCCATCTCAATTCCTGTCAATTTTGCATTGAAAAGTCAAACGGCGCTCCTTCCCTTCCGAGCTCTCCCATGCGCCCAAACAGTGGTTTACCCCCACATATGGGGTATCAGCGTACTCAGGACAAATTGTACAACAACTTTTGGCATCCATGTTCTCCTGTTACCCTTGGTAAAATAAAACAAATTGGAGCTGAAGTAAATTTTTTGTGTAAAAAAGTTAAATGTTCATTTTTATTTAAACATTCCAAAAATTCCTGTGAAGCACCAGAAGGGTTAACAAACTTCTTGAATATGGTTTTGAGCACCTTGAGGGATGCAGTTTTTAGAATGGTGTCACACTTGGGTATTTTCTATCATATAGACCCCTCAAAATGACTTCAAATGAGATGTGGTCCCTAAAATAAAATGGTGTTGTAAACATGAGAAATTGCTGGTCAACTTTTAACCCTTATAACTTCCTAACAAAAAAAAATTTTGGTTCCAAAATTGTGCTGATGTAAAGTAGACATGTGGGAAATATTACTTATTAAGTATTTTTTGTGACATATCTCTGTGATTTAATTACATAAAAATTCAAAGTTGGAAAATTGCGAAATTTTCATAATTTTCGCCAAATTTCCATTTTTTTCACAAATAAACGCAGGTACTATCAAAGAATTGTTACCACTATCATGAAGTACAATATGTCACGAGAAAACAATGTCAGAATCACTGGGATCTCTTGAAGCGTTCCAGAGTTATAACCTCATAAAGGAACAGTGGTCAGAATTGTAAAAATTGGCCCGGTCAATAACGTGCAAACCACCCTTGGGGGTAAAGGGGTTAAGGGGGCCGTTCTCCCCCAAAACAACAGGTGAGCACAGCGAGTTTACTTCCCGTATCCTCTCCTGCGACGTGGGATGTTCGGCCATGAACTAGCCCTGTGAAATCCTAGGGGAGCGAACCCTTAGGATACACAGAGGCCACGTTCCATGAGCACAGTCCGGCCGCCCTCCCTCTGCACCACCACTGAAGAACAGCGGTGCTGCATGGAGCTCCCCAGTCCCTCTCCAACCTCCTCATCAAGAGGGCGGCGGATCGAGGTTGACTGCACCTCCCCTCATACCTCGCCTGAAGAGGACCATAAGCGGTGAGTCTGGCAGGGGTGGGGGGGCTCCTGAGCGCACCGCGGGCTCGGCCGCATCTTGCGGCCGGGCACCGCTAATTTGGTCCCCGGCTTTGGCTCCAGCTAGGCCGCTTCTACGCCCACGTCACGCGTGAGGCCCTGCCCACCGGTTTAGCGCTTCTCGCACATTGCAAGAAGCGCTCCACATACTCTCAGCGGCCATCTTAAACGTGAGGAAACCTGGACGCCGGCTGCACTTTCTCCAGGTCACAGCGCTGCGACAAGACACAGGACCTGGGTAGGTGTGCTGCACAATAACACAGGCCCTCCTCCTCCTATACACAGAGTGCTCCGCTTTTTTAGCTACACATAAGTGCCCCACATCAGCCCTGCATGGAGGTTAGCAGTATCACGTCTCTGCCTAAACCCTTCAAAAAGTCTGCAAAAACACATACGGTGTTCTTCACTTCTTGCACCTCCTATCAGAAAGATACATTGCTCCTACTGTGGTCACGCAGGGCTCTACCATGCTGATAGACTTCAGGACATGCTCTCTTCAGCAGTCATAATTCACATCCCTCCACTAGAGGTAGGCCAGGGACACTTCTCTTTCCTATTCTCCATCACAAAATCGTCCGGCAACTCCCGCACGATAATAAATCTAAAACCTTTGAATGCCTGGGTCAGGTACAAAAGGTTCCATATGGAATCCATATGATCAGCAATTCACCTCACAGATCAGGATGCTGTAATGTGCACTCTCGACCTGAAGAGTGCCTATTATCAGGTCCCTGTCCATCCCTCATCTCAGAGGCTTCTGAGGTTTGCTGTAGCTCTGCCATCCTGGACCTGTCACTACCAGTATCAATGCCTTCCTTTCGGGCTTGCCTCAGCACCCCGTATATTCACAAAGCTGATTTTGGAGATTGTCGCCTTCCTGAGAAACCAGGGGATCATAATAGTTCCATATCTCAACGACTATCAGTCCACAGAAGCCAGACAATATCAGTAATGGAACAATGAGGCTGGGTCATAAACTGGCAGAAGTCCGACCTGATTCTGGAACACAGGAAGACCTTCTTGGGAGTGTGTCTAGATTCCAGATGCAGAATATCCCTATTACCCGAAGACAAGCTGGAGGCAATCCAGATCCAGATCAGGCACCTATTAGAACACCGAGTTTCCATAAGGATGGCCATGAGTGTTAGGTCTAATGACGGTTTGTATACCATGTGTCAGATGGGCACAGTCACATTCAAAACCTCTGCAGAGACTGATTCTCACCAATTGGGATCATCGCCAGTCTTCACTGGACAGTACCTTGAAGCTATCGAATCCAGCTCGAAGGTCTCTCCACTGGTGGACACAGCCAGAGAACCTAAGAGTCGGAGTGCTATGGTCCACTTCCCCTTATGTAGTGATCACCACAGACGCCAGCATGTGGGGCTGGGGAGCCCATCTAAAGGGCAAAATTCTACAGGGCAGGTGGCCAGCACACGTCAATCACAGCTCCTCCAACTTCAAGGAGCTGTATGCCATCTGGGAGGCCTTGAGAAGAAACCGACACACTCTTGCAAATTGTCATGTCAGGATACTATCCGACAATGTGACAACGGTTTCATTCCTGAAACATCAAGGGGGCCCAAGACACCGTCCGCTCCAGGATTTGGCAGGAAGAATATTCTGCTAGGCAGAAGATTCGGTCCTATCTGTGTCTGCAATTCAACTGGAGGGCTCTCAGAATGTGATAGCAGACTATCTGAGCAGAAGGCGGGTGTGCCCAACAGAGTGGGAACTCAACTAGGACATCTTCCAGGAGTTATGTCTTCGATGGGGAACTCCCTGAATAGATCTGTTCGCAAACAGAAGAAACTCAAAGGTCTCAAAAGTCTTCTCTCTGAACCCATTGGATCTCCCGGAAGGGGTAGACGCTCTGAGCCAAGATTGGACGGAACCTCTCTCATATGCGTTTCCACCTATAGCGCTGATCCCAGCCGTTCTCCAGAAGATCAGGAGTATCGAGCTCAGGTCATTTTGATCATTCCATACTGGCCAAGAAGGAGCTGGTTCCCTCTGCTAGGGGACCTGGCAATCGAGAACCCAATAGAGCTTCCTCTCCAGGAGGATGTAATCCATCAAGATCCGATTTACCACCGGAATCCAGGGAAACTCCATCTCTCAGCATGGATCCTGAAGGGGACATCTTGAAAGCTAGAGGCTTATCAGATCATGTGATAGCCACTATCAAGGCCAGCAGGAAGCCAGTCACACCGGCAATCTATTTAAAGACTTGGAAGTGTTTCTGTCTAGAAGGTGGCAAGTCCGATGTCGCGGCAGACACTCCGGACATACCTAGAATCCTAAACTTTCTGCAAGCTGGGTTCAACAAGGGCCTTAGATCGAGCACCTTGAAAGTGCAGATCTTGGAACTTAGCTCCTTCTTTGACTATCCCCTAGCATCACACCTGTGGGTAGTTAGATTTATCCGAGCTACTCAGAGATTGTGCCCCACCATTAGGCAGTTGACTCCTCCCTGGGACCTCAACCTGGTCCTCGGATTCCTGTGTAAAGACGCATACGCCCTGGCCGATAATATGCCCATATCATTTCTCACTCGGAAGACAGAATCTTTAGTGGCAGTCACCACAGCCAAGAGGGTGGGGGAAATCCAAGCCCTATGTACCAGGGATCCGTATCTACAGATTAGAGAGGATAGTTTAATTCTTAATCCCTCATTTATTCCAAATGTAAGCTCGGCCAAAAACAGAAATCAGGAGATTGTATTACCTTCATTTTGTAATAACCCTACCAACGCAAAGGAAAAAACCCTTCATTCCCTTGATGTCAGGCAGGCAGTCTTAGATTACCTAACAACCACCAGTTCCTGGCGGATTTTTGTGTACTCACCGTAAAATCCTTTTCTCCGAGCCACGCATTGGGCGACCCAGCACCCACCCCTGTTTTGGCTTGTTGCCTATGATGAGTGTTTTAGTCTTTGACATGTTGTTCCTACGGATATATCTTGTTAATCTCCTACTGCTTTGCTACGAACTGGTATTACCCGGAGCCAGTGGGCGGTGTATATTGCAGAGCAGGAGCTAACCCTTTTTGTATTTACTTAGTGTCAGCCTCCTAGTGGCAGCAGCATACACCCATGGTCCTGTGTCCCCCAATGAATGGCTCTGAGAAAAGGATTTTACGGTGAGTACACAAAAATTCCTATATTGTATCTAGACAAATAAATGTCAAGCCTATTTCTAGCAGGTCCTTACCAAGATGTAAAGCAGTGATACCCTAAATCAGATCAGGTGAAGCAATCCCTGTGACAGCTTGTACTTGTTTGAACAGTCATATTATGCTGACAGTCTCCCTTTAACTCCTTCTGCATCCAACAGGGAAACCCTGAGCCAGTAAAAGCCAAATAATGCAACATTTTTAAATAATCATTATTCAAAAAATGATTTTATTTTTTTTTTTAGCATAAAATTCATGTATAATATTAAATCTAATCAATTTTTGGAACAATTTTTAATTGTCATCAGTATGCAGTGAGGCAGAAATTTCTGTTTGAAAGGATGTCTGTTAAAAGGTCTACGGCTGCTCATCCCGTGAGAGTGCCAAGTAGAGAAGTGAAAAGTGAATGCAAAAATAAGTTTGTGGCAACATATGCATTGAGGTTTGCCAAGGAAGTGAAGATTGATCATTATGCCAATGAGCATGCAAGTGCATCCACAGCCCTCCCAGACCTGACAATGCTCCCACTCCCCTCAGTACACCCTGCTTAACCCCTTCATGACCCAGCCTATTTTGACCTTAAAGACCTTGCCGTTTTTTGCAATTCTGACCAGTGTCCCTTTATGAGGTAATAACTCAGGAACGCTTCAATGGATCCTAGCGGTTCTGAGATTGTTTTTTCGTGACATATTGGGCTTCATGTTAGTGGTAAATTTAGGTCAATAAATTCTGTGTTTATTTGTAATAAAAACGGAAATTTGGCGAAAATTTTGAAAATTTCGCAATTTTCACATTTTGAATTTTTATTCTGTTAAACCAGAGAGTTATGTGACACAAAATAGTTAATAAATAACATTTCCCACACGTCTAGTTTACATCAGCACAATTTTGGAAACAAAATTTTTTTTTGCTAGGAAGTTATAAGGGTTAAAATTTGACCAGCGATTTCTCATTTTTACAACGAAATTTACAAAACCATTTTTTTTAGGGACCACCTCACATTTGAAGTCAGTTTGAGGGGTCTATATGGCTGAAAATACCCAAAAGTGACACCATTCTAAAAACTGCACCCCTCAAGGTGCACAAAACCACATTCAAGAAGTTTATTAACCCTTCAGGTGCTTCACAGCAGCAGAAGCAACATGGAAGGAAAAAATGAACATTTAACTTTTTAGTCACAAAAATGATTTTTCAGCAACAATTTTTTTATTTTCCCAATGGTAAAAGGAGAAACTGAACCACGAAAGTTGTTGTCCAATTTGTCCTGAGTATGCTGATACCTCATATGTGGGGGTAAACCACTGTTTGGGCGCACGGCAGGGCTTGGAAGGGAAGGAGCGCCATTTGACTTTTTGAATGAAAAATTGGCTGCACTCTTTAGCGGACACCATGTCACATTTGGAGAGCCCCCGTGTGCCTAAAAATTGGAGCTCCCCCACAAGTGACCCCATTTTGGAAACTAGACGCCCCAAGGAACTTATCTAGATGCATAGTGAGCCCTTTAAACCCCCAGATTCTTCACAAATTGATCCGTAAAAATGAAAAAGTACTTTTTTTCACAAAAAAAGTTTTTTAGCCTTAATTTTTTCATTTTCACATGGACAACAGGATAAAATGGATCCTAAAATTTGTTTGGCAATTTCTCCTGAGTACACCGATACTTCACATGTGGGGGTAAACCACTGTTTGGGCACATGGTAAGGCTCGGAAGGGAAGGAGCGCCATTTGACTTTTTGAATGAAAAATTATCTCCATCGTTAGCGGACACCATGTCGCGCTTGGAGAGTCCCTGTGTGCTTAAACATTGGAGCTCCCCCACAAGTGACCCCATTTTGGAAACTGGACCCCCCAAGGAACTTATCTAGATGCCTAGTGAGCACTTTAAACCCTCAGGTGCTTCACAAATTGATCCGTAAAAATGAAAAAGTACTTTTTTTCACAAAAAATTTATTTTCGCCTCAATTTTTTTTATTTTCACATGGGCAACAGGATAAAATGGATCCTAAAATTTGTTGAGCAATTTCTCCCGAGTACGCCGATACCTCATATGTGGGGGTAAACCACTGTTTGGGCACACGGCAGGGCTCGGAAGGGAAGGCGCGCCTTTTAACTTTTTGAATGGAAAATTAGCTCCAATTGTTAGCGGACACCATGTCGCATTTGGAGAGCCCCTGTGTGCCTATGCAATGGAGCTCCCCCACAAGTGACCCCATTTTGGAAACTAGACCCCCCCAAGGAACTTACCTAGATGCATACTGAGCACTTTAAACCCCCAGGTGCTTCACAGATGTTTATAATGCAGAGCCATGAAAATAAAAAATAATTTTTCTTTTCTCAAAAATGATTTTTTAGCCTGGAATTTCCTATTTTGCCAATGGTAATAGGAGAAATTGGACCACAAATGTTGTTGTCCAGTTTGTCCTGAGTATGCAGATACCCCATATGTGGGGGTAAACCACTGTTTGGGCGCACGGCAGGGCTCAGAAGGGAAGGCACGCCATTTGGCTTTTTAAATGGAAAATTATCTCCAATCATTAGCGGACACCATGTCGCGTTTGGAGAGCCCCTGTGTGCCTAAACATTGGAGATCCCCCACAAATTACCCCATTTTGGAAACTAGACCCCCAAAGGAACTAATCTAGATGTGTAGTGAGCACTTTGAACCCTCAAGTGCTTCACAGAAGTTTATAACGCAGAGCCATGAAAATAAAATAAAAAAATTATTTTCTCAAAAATGAATTTTAGCCCGCAATTTTTTATTTTCCCAAGGGTAACAGGAGAAATTTGACCCCAAAAGTTGTTGTCCAGTTTCTCCTGAGTACGCTGATACCCCATGTGTGGGGGTAAACCACTGTTTGGGCACACGTGGGGGCTCAGAAGGGAAGTAGTGACTTTTGAAATGCAGACTTTGATGGAATGGTCTGCGGGCGTCACGTTGCGTTTGCAGAGCCCCTGGTGTGCCTAAACAGTAGAAACCCCCCACAAGTGACCCCATTTTGGAAACTAGACCCCCAAAGGAACTTATCTAGATGTGTGGTGAGCACTTTCAACCCCCAAGTGCTTTACAGAAGTTTATAACGCAGAGCCGTGAAAATAATAAATACGTTTTCTTTCCTCAAAAATAATTTTTTAGCCCAGAATTTTTTATTTTCCCAAGGGTTACAGGAGAAATTGAACCACAAAAGTTGTTGTCCAGTTTCTCCTGAGTACGCTGATACCCCATGTGTGGGGGTAAACCACTGTTTGGGCACACGTGGGGGCTCAGAAGGGAAGTAGTGACTTTTGAAATGCAGACTTTGATGGAATGGTCTGCGGGCGTCACGTTGCGTTTGCAGAGCCCCTGGTGTGCCTAAACAGTAGAAACCCCCCACAAGTGACCCCATTTTGGAAACTAGACCCCCCAAGGAACTTATCTAGATATGTGGTGAGCACTTTGAACCCCCAAGTGCTTCACAGACGTTTACAACGCAGAGCCGTGAAAATAAAAAATCATTTTTCTTTCCTCAAAAATGATGTTTTAGCAAGCAATTTTTTATTTTCTCAAGGGTAACAGGAGAAATTGGACCCCAGTAATTGTTGCGCAGTTTGTCCTGAGTATGCTGGTACCCCATATGTGGGGTAAACCACTGTTTGGGCACACGTCAGGGCTTGGAAGTGAGGGAGCACCATTTGAATTTTTGAATACAAGATTGGCTGGAATCAATGGTGGCGCCATGTTGCGTTTGGAGACCCCCTGAAGTGCCTAAACAGTGGAAACCCCTCAATTCTACCTCCAACACTAACCCCAACACACCCCTAACCCTAATCCCAACTGTAGCCATAACCCTAATCACAACCCTAACCCCAACACACCCCTAACCACAACCCTAACCCCAACACACCCCTAACCCTAACCACAACCCTAATTCCAACCCAACCCTAAGGCTATGTGCCAACGTTGCGCATTCGTATGAGATTTTTCAGCACCATTTTTGAAAAATCCGCGGGTAAAAGGCACTACCTTTTACCTGCGGATTTTCCGCGGATTTCCAATGTTTTTTGTGCGGATTTCACCTGCGGATTCCTATTGAGGAACAGGTGTAAAACGCCACGGAATCCGCACAAAGAATTGGCATGCTGCGGAAAATACAACGCAGCGTTCCCGCGCGGTATTTTCCGCACCATGGGCACAGCGGATTTGGCTTTCCATATGTTTACATGGTACTGTAAACCTGATGGAACACTGCTGCGAATCCGCAGCCAAATCCGCACCGTGTGCACATAGCCTAATTCTAAAGGTATGTGAACACGATGCGGAAAACGCTGCGGATCCGCAGCAGTTTCCCATGAGTTTACAGTTCAATGTGAACCTATGGGAACCAAAAATCGCTGTACACATGCTGCGGAAAAACTGCACGGAAACGCAGCGGTTTACATTCCGCAGCATGTCACTTCTTTCTGCGGATTCCGCAGCGGTTTTACAATTGCTCCAATAGAAAATCGCAGTTGTAAAACCGCAGTGAAATGCGCAGAAAAACCGCGGTAAATCCACCATAAATCCGCAGCGGTTTAGCACTGTGGATTTTTCAAATCCGCTGCGGAAAAATCCGCATAGGACCAGAATATGTGTGCACATACCGAAACCCTAACCCTAGCCCTAACCCTACCCCTAACCCTAACCCTACCCCTAACCCTAACCCTACCCCTAACCCTAACCCTAGTTCTTACCCCAACCTTAGTGAAAAAAAAAAAATTCTTTATTTTTTTATTGTCCCTATCTATGGGGGTGACAAAGGGGGGGGTCATTTACTATTTTTTTTATTTTGATCACTGAGATATGACCTATCTCAGTGATCAAAATTCACTCTGGAACGAATCTGCCGGCCGGCAGATTCGGCGGGCGCACTGCACATGCGCCCGCCATTTTGGAAGATGGCGGCGCCCAGGAAAGAACACGGACGGACCTCGGGCGGCCAGGTAAGTATAAGGGGGGGGGGAGATCAGGGCACGGGGGGGGCGTCGGAGCACGGGGGGGTGGATCGGAGCATGGGGGGGTGGATCAGAACACGGGAGGGAGGATTGGAGCACGGGGGAGGATTGGAGCACGGGGTGAGGGATCGCTGTGCGGGGGGGTGGATCGGAGCACGGGGGGGTCGCTGAGTGCGGGGGGGTTTGATTGGAGCGCGGGGGGTGTGATTGGTGCACGGGGGAAGCGGACAGGAGGACAGGGGAGCGGACCACAGATCGGGGGGCTGGGGGGGCGATCGGTGGGGTGGGGTGGGTGCACATAAGTGTTTCCAGCCATGGCCGATGATATTGCAGCATCGGCCATGGCTGGATTGTAATATTTCACCAGTTTTTTAGGTGAAATATTACAAATCGCTCTGATTGGCAGTTTCACTTTCAACAGCCAATCAGAGCGATCGTAGCCACGAGGGGGTGAAGCCACCCCCCCTGGGCTAAACTACCACTCCCCCTGTCCCTGCAGATCGGGTGAAATAGGAGTTAACCCTTTCACCCGGCCTGCAGGGACGCGATCTTTCCATGACGCATATGCTGCGTCATGGGTCGGAATGGCACCGACTTTCATGACGCAGCGTATGCGTCAAAGGTCGGGAAGGGGTTAACACCTCCCCTTACCGTGAATGACGTGATAGTGATATCAAAACCAGAAGTTGTGACATGTTTCTATTATACTTTTCCTCTGATTGTTCCACTGCTGGTTTTGGCTTACAAATACTGACCAAACCCTGAACGTGTGCACATGGCCTAAGGATTTGTTTACACCAGCAATTAATTGTTTGAGTGACGAATCATAACTCTTGACTAGCAAATGATGTTGGACAAGTGTTTACAGAGGGCGAAATTAATACAGTTGAATAGTGATTGTAACATTGTGCACTGTTCACACAGATAATCTGCACAGTGCTGTTTAATGCTCTGCTCACAGTAGGGCAGAGCAGAGTGCACCTGTGCGGTCCTGTGCGGCTACTGTGCAGGCGCGAGCTCTAGGTTTGTTATGTGGATGATGCATCACATCAATCAAAGCAGGAGGATGTGATTAGGAGCAGAGAGGAGGGACGTACACCGCTGCAAAGATGCCCTTCGGACCGGACCACTCTTATTAACATACAGCGCTGAAGCATATCAAATGGTATTTTGGGGGGCATACACGGGGAGTTAGGAGCTGACAGACATGTTTGTGGAACGCAGCACAGGAGCAGTTAAAGGTGGTGGCATTTGTTCATAGGCTCAAAAACTGGTGACAGGTTCCCTTTAACGATGAACAAGTGTTTTTGGACACATCGTTCAGTCATTTCACCCATTCAGATTACTTAATTATTGTGAATGGGTTGTTAACATTAGAATCTAAGGGTATGTGCACATGTTGCGGATTTGGCCCTGCAGATCCGCAGCAGTTTTCCATGCCTTGTACAGTACCATGTAAACCTATGGAAAATCAAATCCACTGTGCATATGCTGCGGAAAATTCCACGCAGAAACGCTGTGGTTTATTTTCCGCAGCATGTCAATTCTTTGTGCGGAATCCACAGCGTTTTACACCTATTCCATTATAGGAATCCGTAGGTGTAAAAACGCAGGTGAAATCTGCATAAAATTTGTAGAAAACCCGGAGGGAATCCGCAGGTAAAATGCAGGTAATTTTACCTGCAGATTCTGCAGAATCCGCGTGGAAAAATCTGCAATGGAATCCGCAATGTGGGCACATACCCTAAAGGATTCAACCATTGTCAGTACTCCTCTCCCAGTAAAGGTCCTACATCGGGTCAGTGACAATAGTACGTCGGTGCATTGATTAGATATGTAAACTCTCCTCTGTGGCAGTCATTCCTGCGGCAATGAAAGAGTACCTGTAATAATTGCTGACATATGTCACTTTCTGTAAAGCATTCATTAGGGATGTCTGATTTGCTCAAGTGGGATATTAGCATGAAAACTGATGGGTAAAAGCAATTAACATTACCGTTAATTATCTTCTTGGACAGCAAAGGGTATCATAAGCGAAAAACATCATGGTTCAAAATGGAAACCTTTTTTGTGAGAAATTCATGTTTTGCATACATCATATTGTGATTTAAGTTTTAATCAATGCAAATATTGAATTAAATTTATAGTATTGAAAATAAATTGGATGTCATGTTTTTTTTTGTTTTTGCTAATTATTTACTTGTGTTTCCGGTGGTGCGAAGGAGAAGACAAAGATCAGACGTTTAAACTGCCCACATACTCATACACATAGCTCATGTACTCTACAGACTCACTAGGTCCAGCATTTTGCTGCACTGGTCACATGCACTTAAGTCACGGTGGCAGGGGAGAAGGATCTTGGATCTCCAATGGCCAGTCCTTTTATACGGGACATATGTCGCTGCCAAAGGAGTCGGGCAGTGACTTTTTTTTAGAAAACGCAAAAATGCTCAGCCGAGCTGAGTGTCCCTGTAAATATAGGAGTTCATGTGGGGGTGGGGGGGGGTGATAACTGTAGGCCGAACGATCATTTGGCTGCCAGCGATCTAGTGTGTATGTTTCTTAATCTCTACCCCTGCAGTCCTTTGGCCAATTGAAAGTTAATCCAAGATAATTTATTTTACTCCTTCCAGCATTTTGATGTAACTGTCCTGATACTGTGTTGCTTACCATATCAGTGTGTAGGATGTACAGTTAGCTGGATGGCTATGCCACAGGAGTTGTGGGGGGCAGCTATAGCAGCCATAGTATACAGCTAACTCTATAACATAGTTATTAAGATTGAAGGAAGACTTTAAGTCCATCTAGTTCAACCCATAGCCTAACCTAACATGCCCTAACATGTTGATCCAGAGGAAGGAAAAAAAAAACCCATGTGGCAAATAGTAAGCTCCACTTTGGGGAAAAAAATTCCTTCCCGACTCCACATACGGCAATCAGACTAGTTCCCTGGATCAATGCCCTATCAAGGAATCTAGTGTATATACCCTGTAACATTATACTTTTCAAGAAAGGTATCTAATCCCCTCTTAAATTTAAGTAATGAATCACTCATTACAACATCATACGGCAGAGAGTTCCATAGTCTCACTGCTCTTACAGTAAAGAATCCGCGTCTGTTATTATGCCTAAACCTTCTTTCCTCCAGACGTAGAGGATGCCTCCTTGTCCCTGTCTCAGGTCTATGATTAAAAAGATCATCAGAAAAGTCTTTGTACTGTCCCCTCATATATTTATACATTAAAATAAGATCACCCCTTAGTCTTCGTTTTTCCAAACTAAATAGCCCCAAGTGTAATAACCTATCTTGGTATTGCAGACCCCCCAGTCCTCTAATAACCTTGGTCGCTCTTCTCTGCACCTGCTCTAGTTCAGCTATGTCTTTCTTATACACCAGAGACCAGAACTGTGCACAGTATTCTAAGTGTGGTCGAACTAGTGACCTGTATAGAGGTAAAATTATGTTCTCCTCATGAGCATCTATACCTCTTTTAATGCATCCTATTATTTTATTTGCCTTTGTAGCAGCTGCCTGACACTGGCCACTGAACATGAGTTTGTCATCCACCCGTACACCCAGGTCTTTTTCATTGACTGTTTTGCCCAGCGTTTTAGAATTAAGCGCATAGTTATACATCTTATTACTTCTACCCAAGTGCATGACCTTAATTTATCCCCATTAAAGGTCATTTGCCATTTATCAGCCCAAGCTTCTAGTTTACATAAATCATCCTGTAATATAAAATTGTCCTCCTCTGTATTGATTACCCTGCAGAGTTTAGTGTCATCTGCAAATATTGAAATTCTGCTCTGAATACCACTTCAAGGTCATTAATAAAAATGTTAAAAAGAAGAGGGCCCAATACTGACCCCTGTGGTACCCCACTGCTAACTGCGACCCAGTCCGAGGGTGTTCCATTAATAACCACCCTTTGTTTCCTATCCCTGAGCCAGCTCTCAACCCACTTACACATATTTTCCCCACTCTGATTCCAGCACTTTAACTTCCCAGATGCTAGTCAGTAGTGACAGTAGGATGTGAGGAACATGAAAAGTAAGAACGTTCCCTTTGTCAGCTCATTGGTGTCCCTGCAGCATGATCGTGGAGGGTTGATGGGTTTTTATGGCAACAGGCAGGGTGTGATAGGCTACTTGTCAGTCTAACACCAATGAGACTAACTGCACTACTCATTTAGGACATTATTTATGGTGGCAAAGGACTGTATGTTCAGATCCCCTTGTAGGACTACCGTAAATATTGTATGCTAATCCTACAGAGCAATTAAACAGCGAGGTGTAATGTCTTAGGACACTGACATATAAAGAACATAAGAATATAAAATTATAAAATTAATTAATCTTTATTGAAATGGATTATTGAATATAAAAAGGAGGTCCAAACAGACATGGGTTAACATACAGCGAAAGTAGGGTAAGAGTGCAATTCGTGGCTGCAATAATTGAGATGTATGTAAAAATACAAGAGTAGGTAAACATAGCCAAGTAGATTTTACATAAAGTGCCAGTGCAATGAAAAAACTTAATCAAACCCTGATTACAAAACACCTAGTATACATTCATGAATAGTAAGGTTCAACCAGTTGAAAATAGAAGGCATAAACACTCCATATGTATCAAAGTTAAGACATATCATGAGAATATAGGCTAAGTTGCTAAGTATAGTGCCACATTATACATAGACATGGTAGGTGTAAATTAAAAATCATGTAAGCCATGGATATCTCAGCAGCCGTAGAAAGAGCGAAGAGCTACGAATAGATAACCATATTGCATGTAGGGCAAATACCCATAATAATAATAATAATAATAATCTTTATTTTTATATAGCGCTAACATATTCCGCAGCGCTTTACAGTTTGCACACATTATCATCACTGTCCCCGATGGGGCTCACAATCTAAATTCCCTATCAGTATGTCTTTGGAACACCATCCACAGGAGAACACACAACGCACGTTTCACTTAAGCTTTGCCTGGGGCACCTATAAACTAGGTACTTAATTATCAGGGTTTGACTCGGTTTTGTCATTGCACTGGCACTTTATGTAAGATCTAATTGAATATGCTTACCTACTCTTGTATTTTACATACATCTCAATTATTGTATAATTAATTGCATTCTTACCCTAATTTTGCTTTGTTACCCTATGTCTGTTTGCATTATTTTTATATTTAATAAACTATTTCAATAAAGATTAACTGCTTTTATATTCTATGTCTGGTATATTCTTCAGTTTGTGTGTTCCTAATAAATATTTTAAAAAGAAACAGGTTTTAAGTGTAAAAAAAATTTGTTTTTTTGTGAAGAAAAAACAATCGGTGGGGGCGGCCATCTTCCTGAGGCCGTGCGTGCGCAGATGGAGTGCTCTGCTGCACGGGGCTTCAGGAAAATGGCCGCGGGATGCCGCGCGTGTGCAGAAGAGATCGCGGCGGCCATTTTCCCAAAGCCGAGTTTGCATCTCGGCTTCAGGAAAATGGCCGCCGCTATCTCCATCTGCGCACGCGCGGCATCCCGTGGCTATTTTCCTGATGCCCCGTGCAGCAGAGCACTCCATCTGCACACGCGCGGCCCCAGGAAGATGGCCACCCCCACCGATGACAAGGGTAATAGCGCAGATCCCGCGCTGTTTCTTCATGTGCGCGCAGTGGATTCGGCACTTGGACATGCGCACACCACTACGCCACCAACGGAAAGCTGGGGAAGAAACAGCGATGTCACCACGCCCACCTGACCTGACCAGCCTGATTGACAGGCGAAAACGGCGACTTTGGTAATGTATTTCGCAGCATAGGTGGGGAATCAGGGTACACTACATACACTATTGTAACGCACAGCGCAGGCCCTATTTAACAGTATTTTTATCTCAATCTGAAAAAACGGGGTGACCGGTTCCCTTTAAATAAAATCCCCCTTAAGTGATGGACAACTCCTTAAATGTCAAAATTAGCAGCTCAATTAACTACTTATAGTAGTCATTATAACTACTTAAAGCCTAAAATGGGCATTTAAACTTCTTGGGAGTCCAAATAAGCTGTTCATGTTGTTTTTAGAAACCAATTTGGGGTGTGATATTCCCAATAAGTTGTAAGTTTATTTACGTCTGTCAGTGATAGGTTTGCAGCTTATATTGGGATCCAAGGGGTATTGTTTCTCCTTGTGGAGAGTAACATGTCAAGCATACCGAGATGAGACTTTTAAGCCGCAATGCTCCTCTGCCAATCTGCATATTTTCCAATCAGCTTATATTGGGAAATCCTTCAGGGAGTTTTCCCACTAACAAAGTTCATTTTAAAATTCATTTTAATCAATAGATCTTGGAATAATATTAATTTCCACAATTGGATGTATTTAAGTAAAGTGTCCCTGTGCTGAGATAATCTGATACATGTGTCCCTGCTGTGTGCTGTGTAATGGCCGTGTCTGACCGTACAGGGACAGTGTCTGATCATACCACAACTCCTGGGCAGGGGGGGAAGCAAAAGAGATTATACAGACAGGGGATCACAACTAATTCTTTGTGTGAGGTAAAACATTTCCTTGCCTGTTTTTAAAAAATGCTTTGCCTCAGATAATCTGTGATCTCCTGCTGTAATGTCTGCATACTTCTCCCCTGCCCAGGAGATGTGGTATGATCAGACCATGTTCCTGCAGGATCAGACACGGCCATTACACAGTACGGGCGCAGGGAAAATTTATTTAATTACATCCAATTGTGGAACTTATTATTATTCCAAGATCTATTGATCAGAATGAACTTTGTGGGACAACCCTTTTAAAGGAAATTTGTCACCCCCAAACTGACAGCATAAACTAAGCAAGTAGTCTTATTGGGTATATAAAAAAAAAGTTGTATCTTAAGGGTTCTAATTTTTGCCTTTGTTCTTCAGAAAGTAGGGTTTAATCAAACATGCTAATTAGGGTCCGCGGTGTGTCCAAGAGAATCCCTGCACTGTTCCATCCTCTTGTTCTGTATACCCCACCTCTCTCATTGTTGATTGACAGCGCTGTCTTCCCGGAACTTTCTCTGCAGACTGTGCTCGCTCCAAGCATCTGGCAAGAATGATAAAGGTTCAAATTTTACAGGGCTACATACCATACAGAGTTCTGTGCTTAGTTTTTATTGTCACTTTGGGCTTACAGAGTCCCTTTAACATTTGATGACCTATCCCTGTATATTGCTTAGAGCCTGCTGCCGAGTACTGCAGTTTATCTCCCATTTAGTTGAGTATGAGATATACAACAGTACTCGATAATGACCACTAATCAATATACAGGGCTGCTGTATCCGCCCCATATATCACTTATACCTTGCAGATTTCAGCGCATTTTCCCATTATTCCTCTCTGGTGCAGATTTGACTTCACATTTTTTATGAATTTTTTAGTGCAGAAGCAATGAAATTCTACCTGTAAAAATGCAATTGTGCTTTTACATGTGTTTATTCTGGCTCCCTATAGAACTATATGGGGGGAAAATGGACTAAAAAAGTTCTGTCTTCTGACATCTTTAAACACGTCTCCAGAAGTTTTCATGAAATCACATACACTTTGCGTAAATTGTTAAAAATAGATTTTGCAGTCAGAAAACACAGCATTTACAGAGATAAATTCTGCACCGCTGGGTACATTTTCCTGTATGTGAATGAGATTGTTAAAATCTTTGAGGTCACAACAGCAATAAGTGGGAATAAACCCACAATAAATCTCTCACAAAAAGAGAATAAACAAAAAAGCAAAAAGTGAGATCTAAAACTTAACTTTAAATAAGTCTGTAAGATAAAAGGTGCTGCCTATAAAACAAAAGGCCTACAGCCTCAATAAAACACTAGGAGACAATTGTGTAGGTCTAGTAATATAATCAGATGCAACATAGTATATGTCCTTTCCATATAGGTAATTCACATATATTGGGAAAGACGAACATCTATATTAATTGCAATATTTACCTGTCAAGGTCTCTACGTCCACACCAATATTACTAACCCAATTCTGCAAATATATAGGTAAAAATATTGAAAATATATTGAAAATTGCAAATTTGGCTCAAAAACAATATATTTTTTTAAAAACATTGCTTTTTTATCTTTCTTTTTTTTTTCATGTCTCAATGTTATAAAGTTCTGTAAACTGTGGGCTAAAAATGCTCACAAGACAGTTAAGTGATTTGATTGAGAGATTTATTTTCCAAAATGGGGATTTCCAGGTCATCAATCCTGACAGCACCATGGAAGACGTCCTTCTTATACTTACTGGGACAGGAAACAACGAGAGGTTAAAAGGACCCTGCCATCTCCACCCCTCAGTGTTTTTCCTGTCCCAGTAAGGATAGGAATGACGAGAGAGAAGCTCTGGGGTATCACTGACTGAACCTGTACAGACCCAGTGTGGATCGGGGGCCTAAACTGTCCCATCCCACTTTCAAGTGGTCTGTGGCGAACACCCTCTGATGGGGGGTCCCTCAGCCTACCTCGGTGAGAGCTGCTCATGAGCTACGAGCCGCTTCATCCTGTGGGGAGGATCTCGGCTCTGGCATCTGCATCCGGCAGGCTGAATCACTGCGGGCGTGCTTCAAGTGACGTCATATCTGCGGGCTGAGCAGAGCACTTCCAAGTCACGGCCAGCGTACGTTCCATTGAGGAACGCAGGATGAAACTGATGATGCATGATCCGAGCGGCACCCTGGATATGGGTATTGTATAAATAGGATCCTAGGTGTCTAAATTCTGCCCCACTGTATGCTTGATCATGGAGGAATCTGCCAAAGCTGAGGCTAGCTTGGAATAGATCCAGGGGCACGTGAGTAAGCTAGCAAAGACACCCTCTCTAAGCCCTTAAACCACACATGGAAACACATGGCATCTACTCTGTGTATTTGTGGGGGAAATACCTACCTTGGCAACTCCTAAAAGAGAAGGCAAGAAATCAGGGAAGAATAAAATTGCTATTTGTAACAGCAAACTACCGGACACCTGGCAGAAGCACCTATGTGAACCCTGTACCTCAAAAGCTATTAGAGAAAAGCAGTCATCTCTACTGTTGGACATGAAGTCCATGATCACAGAAGAGGTCCGGGCCTCAATCTCAGGGCTAATCCAAACACTTATCTCACCCCGAGTCCCAAGGTGGTCCCCATACTAAAAGACCAAAAGAGATAGAATTGTCCTCTGAAGAAGACATAATATCAGGTGAGTCTGACCAGGAAGAAGGGGAGGTGTCTGCTGACCCACCAGAGGGGGGAAAAAAGATACAGTTTTTCCTCCGAGGACGCAGATGAACTCCTCTGTGCAGTAAAAAATAGTATGCAGGTGGAGGAATTCCAAAAACCCTCTCCGTACAGGACGAGATGTTTGGAGGTTTAAAGACTCAGAGGACTAGAGTCTTCCCGGTCAACAGCCACATCCAATCAATGATCATGGAGGAATGGGAAGATGCGGAAAGAGGCTGGTTTTTCCCAGGGACTTCAAACTTCACCTATCCTTTGAGCTTGAGGACATCAACACCTGGGAAGATATCTCCAAGATCGATTTTCCAGTAGCCACGGTGGTAAAAAGGACCTCGACTCCGTTCAAGGACATTTTCATCCTAAAGGAACCCATGGATTGGAAGGCAGATGGTCTTAAAAGAACCTGGGAGACATCGGCACCCATAATTCGGGCCAACATCACAGCGACCTCGATGGCTCGATCCATGCATCTATGGGTTGACGACCTGGAAGATCACACTAGAGGTCCAAAACCCCCATGGATGCCATCCTGAAATCCCTTTCCCTCCTGAAGCTAGCAACCGGATTCATGGCTGACGCATTGGCAGAATCTGTTAGATTCGCAACCAGGAATGGGTCTTTATCCAATGCAGCCTGGAGGGCTATGTAGCTGAAAACATGTATCAGAACAAACACGGCACTCTGCGATAATATAGAAGATATAGAAGTTGGTGCTCAAGTAGGGTATCCAATCCTTAATAGCAAGTATCCAAAATAACTTGGCACTCAATTGTTTATGAAGAGAAAAAAATTCAATTTACTTTGCGTCCAGACACAGAACCAGTTGTTGAACGTTTTCAGTCCAAAGTGGACCTTCCTCAGAATAGTTCAGTTTACCTGGATTAGTATGTATAGCCAGATGGGTAGTCCCTCTGATATTGTAAACTGTCACCAACACTGTGTGCAGTATGCAGGCTTGAGGCTGTTGGCGTACTATGCCACTTGGAGATACGGTGGCCCACACGGTGTGGAGCTCCAGCGCGGGTGGCGTTCTGCGTCGCCAGTGGAAGCGCGCTTTGGATACTAGCTAAAAACATGGTCACTGAACACACAGGACAAAAACAAACTGTGTTCCATTCCATTTTCAGGCAAAAGAGTGTTTGGACCTGTACTAGATGATATCCTAGTGAAGGCATCAGTCAAAAAGAAAGGGTTCCCCGAGGAGAAACCAAAGAAGTATCGATGCAAGTCAGCTTGGCTTGGCTGGGGAAGCCATACAGAAGGAAGATACTTCCAGGAAATGTGGAGCCTGGAGATCGTAGTCAGGTCTTCAAACTTCAGGGAACTGTACACAGTATGAAAGGTACTACTCCAGGTCCAGTCAACTGTCAGAGGCCGGCATATAAAAATCTTGTCCGAAAACACGACAGCGGTGGTGTTTCTACGCCATCAAGGAGTGTCAAGACATCCTTCCCTACAACAGCTGGCAGGGAAGATCTTCCGGTGGGTTTAAAAGACAGTGCTATCTGTCTCTCCAGGAACCAGTTGGCAGACTTCTTGAGCAGACAGAAGCTATCCAGACAGAGTGGGAACTGAAAGAGGAAGTGTTCGGCATGCTGTGTCAGCACTGGGGAGTTCCACGGGTGGATCTCTTTGCATCCAGAGAAAACGCGATGGTCAGGGAACTTTTTTTTCTCTGAACTCCCTAGACGGTCCAATAGGCATCTATGAACTATCCCAACCATGGAGAGGGGAACTGTCTTATGCATTTCTCCCTCTTCCTCTGATTCCAAGAGTACTGAGAACAGTGCAGGAAGAAAGGGCGAAGATCATCTTGGTGGTACCTTTCTGGCCGAGAAAGAGTTGGTTTCCTATGCTGAGGAATAAAGCAGTGGAAGACCCCATCTTCCTTCCAAGAAGAAGAGACCTCCTCTACCAGAGCTCAGTATTCCACCACAATCCGGACAGTCTTCAGCTACCGGTATGGATCCTGAGAGGCAGGTCCAGAAATTAAGGGGATTGTCTGACAGAGTGATCTTTACCCTTTAATCTAGCAGGAAACCTGTTACCTCTGCTATATATAACAAGATCTGGAAACGCTTCTGCATTTACTGCAGGGAGTCGTCGGTAGATACATATCGCCTGGACATTCTCAAGATTTTTTATTTCCTGCAGATGGATTTCAACAAGGGCCTTAGACCAAGTACCCTGAGAGTTCAGATTTCAGCCCAAAGTGTATTTTTTGACTCTCCCCTATCTGCCCACCCCTGGATAGCTAGGTTCTCCAGAGCTGTACAGAGGCTGAGACCTTCAGTGAGGAGATCTGTCCCAGTAAACAGTATGGACATTAGCAGTCTTTCATTTAAAATGGCTTTCCTGCTAGCAATTACATCAACCAAAAGGCTAGGGGAATTACAGGCCCTGTCTATCAAGGACCCATAGCTACAGATATTTGAGGATCGATTGGTCAAAAGGCTCGACCCGCGTTCCTCCCCAAAGTGGTATCAACCCCGAATATGAACCTGGAAGTTGTTCTCTCCCCTTCTGCCAGCACCTTAGGAACCCTAAAGAACGGACATAAACCTATTTGTGCAATATGGGGGATCAAATAGGGTTAAGAAGGCATCAAAATCCACAATAACAAGGTGGATCAGATCCCCGATTGGTCTGGCCTACAAGGTGAGGGAAGATCTCTTTCAGAGTCACTTAGAGCCCATTCAGCTAGGGCCATAGCCACCTCATGGGCAGAGAAAGGGGGGCATCAGTGGATCAGATATGTAGGGCCGCAACATGGTCAAATCTGAGTACCTTCTCGAGACATTATAAGCTAGATGTAGTCTCAGGGCAATTGGCCTTTGGTAGGAAGGTTCTTCACGCAGTGGTCCCACCCTAGTCCACCATTCTTTACTATTCTCTATGGTGCTGTCAGGATTGATGACCTGGTAAATGGTAATTAGACCTACCGGTAATTGTGTTTCCAGGAATCCATCCTAACAGCACGGCTAGTTCCCTCCCTTCTGAGAAATTCTATATTTATGTGACGTAACTTTTGTATAAAATAATACATTTTGTTGCATCCATCCTGGTGTGGTACTTAGAAAAGACACTGAGGGGTGGAGATAGGAGGGTCCTTTTAACCTCTCGTTGTTTCTTGTCCCAGTAAGGATAAGAAGGACGTCCTCCATGGTGCTGTAAGGATGGATTCCTGGAAACACAGTTACTAGTAGCTATAATTATCATTATTTGTAGTTTATTTGTAGTTTTTTTTCTGTTTTAACACCTCAGAGACTCTGAAAATGGAACATGGCAAAGGCAAATTTGTGCTTCAAAAATAAAATTGTGCTACTTTAGTTCATATCCCTACCATGTGCCATTCATTTTTTAATACATATGGAATATCACTGAATTTAGGAGAAATTACATAACAAATTGTGAGGTTCATGTCATCCTATTACACTGGTCAACGCAATTTTTCTGGCAAAAGGTTTTAAAACATATTTTAAGTCAATTTTGGCTGCTGATTACGAATATGAACTCCATTTTTGGCTATCACATCAGGATTTCGAGATATTTTCTATTTTTGATGAAAGTTACTCCAATCTAATGTTTTATGATAAAAACACATGGTTTTGGATACTACATTGTATATTTTTAATCAAGGAATAACAAAGATTACAAAGTCTATGTACAGCAAATCAAATATACTCACAGAATTAAACAACAAAATATAAAAACGCATATATATATGGCACACGGATGAATGACAAATGGCAGTTATTTGAACTTTCTTTTCTTGGCTGATCTGTGATGTACAGCTTCTGGGTTGTCTCTCATCAAGCTCCAGCAATAGTCAGCCATCATATGTGAGTCCCACCGGACTTGATACCATTCTTACATTGTTTTAATGTCCTGATGAAAACGCTCCCCTTGTTCCTCGCTCACATCCCCAAGGTTCTCTGGAAAAAAGTCCAAATGGCTGTGTAAATAGTGAATCTTGATACTCATTCTACATCCAAGATTTCGCAGACTCATTAGTAGCTCTTCCACAATCTCTTCATAGTTGTCTGCTTTCTTATTCCCTAGAAAATTCTGCACCACATTACAAAATGCATTCCAAGCTCTTTCTTCTGTCTCATTCATTGATGTGATAAAATTTGGGTCTCTCATAAGTGTTCTTATTTGAGGTCCGTCAAATATTCCAGCCTTTTTCTTCTCTTCACTAAGACCAGGAAAAGCTTAGCATATATAGTTAAAGCATTATCCACTGTGATTGAGAGCTTTGACGAACTGCTTCATCAATCCAAGTTTTATGTGTAAGGGAGGAAAGACAATGTCCTTCCTATCCAACAGGGTGGCACATGTTAAGGAGCTGACACTCCTAAACCATTCATCCAATTTTAATGTGGATACCCTCAAATGAACGCTGAAAGTCTGAACTTCAACTGCATCTGAATTGTTTTATATAAAATTCATTGTGGTAATGTCTATAACCAAAATTAGAAAAATGTTGTCTCTGTCCAAATATGTATAGACCTAACTGGAGTTTCTAAAATGGGGTCACTTGTGGAGGTTTCTGCTAGTTTTGCAGAATCTATTTGAGCCAAATTTGTCCTCCAAAAATTAAATAGTGCTTCTTACTTTCCAAGCGCGGATGTGTGCCCAAACAGCAATTTTTGACAAGATTTGTGATATTGCAAGGATTAGGAGAAGTTGTGTAAAAAATGTTGCGGTTCAATTTTGATGCACCTGAAGGGTTAACAAATTTCCTGACAGTAAATTTGAATAAGTTAAGGGGTGCGGTTTTTAAACTTAAATTGATTTGTGGGGGGTAGTGCTCACTGCTAATGTATAGGCCCATCAAAGTCACTTCAAAACTGAATAGGTCCCTAAAAAAATAGGACTTGTAAATTTCCTTGAAAAAAAAAATACTGCTAAATTTTAACCTATCAAAATAAAATAACATTTGGGAAATGTTGGTTATTAACTAATTTGTATGGTCTGACTCGTTTAAGGGTGTATATATTCAAAGGTTAAAAACTTCAAATTATTCCAAATTTTAATCCATCTTCTAATATTTTCGCAAATAAGCTCAAAACATGTTGATCTAAATTAACCACTAACATAAAGTACAATATGTAGCAAAAAAAAGTAAAAAATACTGGGATATGCGGAAGCATTCCCAAGTTATTGCCACATAAAGTGACACATATTACATTTATAAAATGAGGCTTAGTTATTAAAAGGAATCTGTCACAGGGTTTTTGCAACGTGCAGACAAAGACCCTGATTCCATGTGTCATGTACTGGGCTGATTGCTGGTGTGTCAGTAAAATAATGGTTTTAGCAGGTGATTATCGCTTAAGTACTAGTAAACCTGCTGTCATGTAGTTCTCCATATTCAAGAGCTCAGCATAATACCGCCCACACGACTAATTGGCAGCTTTCTGCCTATGAACAGTGTACACAGAAATCAGCAAATCATTGCATACTGGTTGACTCACTTGGGTATGTATACATCTTTTTTTCTACTTTACCCACGAATGTTCGAATGGGTTGAGGTCTGGGGACTGTGGTGGACAATCCAGCACCTCGACTTCATTGTCATTGGATCATTTCTTTTCCAATCTTGACGTATGCTTCTGGTCGTTGTTCTGCTGGAACACTATATCCTTTTCATACCATAGTATTCGAGTGTATGAAGTAACTCATCTTGTAGGATACTCACATATAGTTCAGCATTGATCCTGGTCAAATATTCAACATCTTTGGCTATGAAAGAACCCCATATCAACAGGCTTCCTTCATCGAACTTGACAGTACGTTCAATTTCTTGAGCCGTGCTCCCCTTTTTCCCTTGTTTCTTTCACACCCATTTGCAGTTGCACGCATTTGAGCCTAGTCTATTGATTTTCGTCTCATCACTCTAAAACACCCTTTTCCAATCTTCTACTGTCCACGTTTCGTACTTTTTTTTGTAAACTGGAGCCAACACTTATTATGACAATACTGAGGTCGAGGCTGCTTCACCTTTTTTCGAGTCACCATTTCAGACCTGTGTAATGTGCATAGCATGGTTCTTGCATGGATATCTGTGATCTCAATATTATGAATTATATGAGCCACCTCTACTGCTGTGTGTGTGGCACCAGAACTGATAGACCTTGTGATGAGCCAACTTGTTGACTTCAATGTTTTGCCTGGATGTCCACCTCTTGGCTTTTGAATGGATGAACAGACTTCATGTTGTATGCTTCTAACTGTCATGGCGCTCACACAATGCAGTTTGGCAATTTTCTTAGCCAAAATACTGCTGTCTGGGTGATACTGTTTCTCTTTTCTTGGGAAATCTTCATGACTGCTCCTTGATTTGAACCAGTGGGCTTTCACTTGGGAATCAACCTAATAACACAAAGAGCTATTAGGGAATGTGAGAACAGGTTGTAGTTTGTAGTATATAGGAAGAATTTTTTTTTTTCATCACCAGAATCCTAACAGTAACAATGCAGTGATATGAGAAGAATCAGCATAACTAATCAAATATTGCGTGGATGCAAGTCATATTTATGTATGAGATAGCCAAGATGATTGTCTACTACTGATGAGCAAGTATACTCGTTGCTCAGGTTTTCCCGAGCACGCTCGAGTGATCTCCAAGTATTTGTAAGTGCTCGGTGATTTAGTTTTCATTGCCTGAGCTGCATTATTTACAGCTGATAGACAGCTTGAAGACATGTGGGGATTCCCTAGCAACCAGGCAACCCCCTCATGTACTCAGGCTGGCTAGCAGCCATAAATCATGCAGCTGCGTCAACAAAAACGAATTCTCTGAGCAGTTACAAATACTCGGAGACCACCCAAGCGAACTCAGGAAAACCCGGGCAACGAGTACACTCGCTCATCACTATTGTCTACCAAATGATGGTAGCCTCACGTTCTATGCAGTAGCGTTGGGGAAATGATCTCACAAATACTGAAACCCTAAATAACTTGGGTCCTTTCACTTCCATAAAATCTCATCCCTCCTTTTCCTGATTTTGGGAGATTTCAATGGCACAAATGCTGTGTAACAATAATACACATTGTTTATCATGTTACCGTATATTTTTAATTCTTCTGTTTTAGTGTTGCCACCAGTCAATCTCACTAACCACAAAGTCAATCCAAGCTTCTCATCTAGGTTAAAAAGTTTCTTAGCTGAGTTGTGAAGAAATCAATTTTCTATCTAATTAGTAAAAGTCTAATTGTTTGTTCTGTTTTTACAATCTTTTAGCCACAATGATCTGGAAGAAAATTCAACATTGATTAGCACTGCATGAGAATCGGTTTCCGTTTAGTTGTACGGACATCAAGGTCTATGCAATTAGCATAAAGCCAATTTCTATTACCGCTTAACTGTATTGAGTAGCTGCTTTTCCCGGTTGGATGTCAAGCTACACATGACAAGGTAAATCAATATGGACTGCAGTATGTAAGCAACTGTGCAGACAGAGCAACACATGGATGTCACCAGCAGCATCTAAATATGTCCATTCACCAATGCCTGGAGATTAACCATGGGCTTGAATTGTGTCACTCGTTAGCACTGGTACCATAGAATTTATACTTTGAGTGGCTAAAACCGTGACTTACATGTGTAAAGTTCCCTAACTTCCTAAATATCTAAGTGCACAGGTGAGCCTAGAAAATAAATATTGTCTAATTTTAACAATCAGTTTGTGTGAGCTGGGAGTTTGGTCTGAAGATTACAGACTGGATAGTGAGACTGATTGTGGAATTTATGTCCACCATGTGTGAGCACCCTTGTGAGTTGGGCTTTTGTATACCAGCTGTTTGGATTACACTGTATGTCACAGTCTGCAAGTTTCCAGCCATGAGGTCACAGTAAGCCCCCTGCACTTCAAACTTCAGATCACCAAAATGTTTAAGAACTTTCACCTAACTGCCTGATTTTCCACATTCAATGGAAATTTCCACTTTCAGCTTCTTCACTTTATTGCAAGCTAAAAAATGAAGGAAGTGACATACAGTATATCTAGAATACTTGTCTTTTTAAAATTATTAATTGATTATTGAAAATATAAAGTAATTTGATTATTTCAATTTCAATCCAGTGTATATAAGGCAGTGGCGTTTCCACCAGTGAATTTAGTGAGACAGTGACCCAGGCAAGTTACGTAAATGTGCTTCATTGTCCAAAGACTGCACATATTAAATCGTTCACATCCGGATCTCAGCCGGGAATACGTAAATAACACTTACACCCCCGCAAGGTTCTCAGGTGCAGCCGTTTTTGTACACATCGCTGGCTCTGGCCTGTGTTAGCTTCACACAGTTAGGCATTAGTGATGAGTGAACATGCTCAGATAAGGTGTTATCCCAGCATGCTCGGGAGCTAACCGAGTGTCTTCAGCGTGCTTGAGAAATATATTTTAGTCCCTGCGGCTGCATGTCTCATGGCTGCTCAACACCTGCAACACATGCAGGGATAGCCTGTTTGTTAGGTCATACCTGCATGTGTTGCGGCTGTTGAACAGTCACGAGACATGCAGCCGCGGGGACTCAAGCATATTATACAAGCACGCTGAAGATAATCAGATAGCATCTAAGCATGCTCATTCATCACTATCAAGCACCTTCATCTCTGCTGCATGTGAAATCCATAACAAAGCTGACACACCCAAACCTTAACTGCAGGCTTAAATGAAAACTGTGGCCATGGTCCACTTGTAAGCCCAGAGTCACACATGCGAGAAACACGTCCGTGTCTCGCATGTGAAAATCAAGCTCTGGCGCCGGCACTTCGGAGCGGAGCGTGCGGCCGCATAGCAACACATGGAGCTGCACGCTCCACTCCCAAGTGCCGGCGCCAGAGCTTGCTTTTCACATGCGAGACACGGACGTGTTTCTCGCTTGTGTGACTCCAGCCTAAGACCCAGACTGCAGGGAGAGATCCATCCCACTACCATCCTTCAGATATCTCCAAAAATAAAAGCCCAAGACAGATTTTCTTAAACTGACTTGGTTAAATAACTTGACCCAGTCCACACTTTATTCTTCATGGTAACCACAGTCGTGGCTATGATTACAGTTAGTGGCGGATTATAATGAGGTCAATCTGGGCGGTAGCCCAGGGCCCAGTGGTGTGGGGGGGCTCTGGGCAACTGCTCAGATTGACCGCCACCATCAGGGCATTACTGCCCTGACTGGCGTATGGGCCCGGTGGGCAGAGGGGGCCCGCATCGGGCCCCATCTCTTCTGCTCACTGGGCCCCTACCGGCGCTGCAGCAGTTTAACTCCCGCACGCCTGCACGTCAATAATTAACAGCCGCCAGCCAATCGGAGGCTGGCAGCTGACATCAGCCGCAGCGCGCACGTCTGATGTCATTGTCAGTCACCAGCGAGTGCGCGCTTCAGCTGCGAGGAGGGAGCTTCTACAAAGGAGCGCGGACAGGTGAGGAGAACTCGTTTTTTTTTTTTTTTTTTTATTGTGAACGGCATTCCGGGGGACCAGGGCCAGAAAGTTGAACACTGGGGGCAGAGATGCTGGACACACTGGGGGCAATATGCTGGACACACTGGGGGCAATACGCTGGACACACTGGGGGCAATACGCTGGACACACTGGGGGCATGATGCTGGACACACTGGGGGCAGGATGCTGGACACACTGGGGGCAGGATGCTGGACACTGGGGAAGAGATGCTGGACACTGGGGCAGAGATGCTGGACACTGGGGGCAGAGATGCTGGACACACTGGGGGCAGGACTGGAGACATGGGCAGAGTGTAGATACGGGGCATGATTGGAGACACTGGGTAGAATGAAAGACATGGGGCAGGATTGGAGACAGATCATGCAGGATCATGTGGCAGGATGGATACGATGTAGACTGATGGGGCAGGATGGGGAGATCATATTGGGCAGGATGGATACTCATGAGGGCAGGATGCGAGAACATATGGCTGGAGCCAGGAATGAGATACACGGGGCCAGGATATTACCATAAGGGCTAATTAAGGGATATTATTACTGCAGTGATGTATTTATTTTATTTTTTGAGGACACTGTTTTAAATGGGGAGGGGGGCGGTCTTGTTACTGTGCAGAGTGACACTATGTTACCTCTTTTTCTTTATGTGGTGTAATGTAGAAGTTGGGGAAAATTAAGTAATGTGTTCTACAAGCGGAGCTCGAGACAACTGTGCTATTTCCTGCAGAGACGAGTCCTGGCTGAATGAAGTGATGGCTTTCTGTGCTGGATGAAAGATGAAGGACTTCACCTAGAGACGTCACTGGTGAGTCAGTGTTACCTATGCACTGACACTATACACTGTATACTATATACTGAACTGAAGGGTAAATTGACTAGATCAATGGATGTTTGACAGGTTATAGTTTCACATAGCAACTATTTTTCTGGAATAATCTGGTTCAGGTATATTATGACCCCGTCACATGACCCAGTCACAGGAACGGGGGGGGGCCACAGTGTCTGAACAGCCCAGGGCCCTGGCTACCCTTAAACCACCCCTGATTACAGTGTACTCCAGTGGTTCAGTATGCTTCTAAGCACATTCTGGGCCATAAATAACGGCCCTGGCATATGATTCCCCTCTCTGTCTCACAGCAGTTACTGAATAATACCACTATGTACGAGTAATATTGCCAATTAATGAAAAGGACTAATATACCATGCTACCAAAAACATACACTGATGCATAATACTGTCATACTGTGACAGTGATCTAATGATTCAGCCAAACACTGACTGAATAAAACAGCTGTACAGTGACTACCAGTTCTGCTTTACTGCACATACACATGTTTGTCATTCTCAACATCCTATAAAAATGGTAATTATGGTACCCCATACAGTGCCTAACAGCTCTTCTGCCCCTAAAACTAAAAGGCAGAGATTCAGCTGACTTACCTAGATTTGTGCACAAATATCCTTACCAAAGCAAAATGGCTTGATGGCAACCCCACTGGCACCCAATGCCTGGGATACTTCTTGGGCAGCCCTCACTACCTACAGTACACCTTTGCATAAACACCTTTCCACCATTCACAATAATTCTCAAAAGAGATGGGCACATTTATTAGAGGGAAATTTAATTATACAGGGTACAGACTTTTTAGAAATTGTTCCATGTGAATTCAGCAAAATGGTAGCCAGCTTTATATGCCATTTTGCTGAACTGTAGAGGGTCGGCAAAAGTTTTCTAAAACCTGTTGCACACCCATCATATCCGTAGGGAATCTTCTTTCCACAGTTAGGAGCCGGTGTCTTCAATCTAGAACAGCGATTCCACACGGGGCCAAGCCTTGGATGTCACTGTGCTATGTAACGTAACAAAATTACGATGCACTGTGACCTCCGAGGCCTGGTCGTGGTTAGAAGTCCTGTTCTACAGGGCAGACACTAGTGCACAGCTATGGAAAGAAGAAGCCTTGAGGACCAGATGGCGGACAGCAAGCAGCGGAGGCAGCAGGAATTCCAGGATAGGTGAGCGATGGTGTGAGTGCAAGGTTATTTTATTTTTTAGATTCATTATGCACTGGGATCTGAAGAGACTGACGAGCATAATAGGGAACTGATAAGATTTGGGTAAAATCAGTGCAATTTCAGAAAATCAAAGTTTGTCAGTTCCGCTCAGCTCTGCACACTAGCTATGAGCTGTGGGTTCACGCCTCTGCACCACATATGCATTTTCCCATCAAACTCCTAATTTCTTGTCATAGGGAATTATGGCTTGTCCAAGAAAGTGTGCGAGAGATATGATTTTGGCTGATAACTAGGGCTTACACTAAGAGAACTTACCAGTCCAGCAAAAGCTGAGTTTTTAGTTTTCTGGCTGAATACTGAATTAGCACATAATATAGTAAATATGCCCTATATTTAGCATAAATAAAAAAAACTCTCATTGTATATGGCATTTCAAAAGGATTTCTATTACGACCTGCAAACTTTTTCATTGCTGTAAGATGCAATCTCAAGACAAATGGTTCTCGTAAACTAAAAGCCAAATGTAGAATTAAACTCATCAGTTACTATACTTCAATGTGTGTTCACATAGGGTCAGTAGCATAGTTACCGCTGGCAGAGGGTGCGATCACTTCAGCCTGTGTTCAGAGGGGCACATCTGGAGCTACGCTACCCTTAACTGTATCGGTGTGTGTTTAGCACCCCAATACAGTTAAAATCTGAAGTGGAGCAGGGAGACATGATACTATTTATTATTATAGCGCCATTTATTCCATGGCGCTTTAAATGTGAGGAGGGGTATACATACTAAAAACAAGTACAATAATCTTGAACAATACAAGTCACAACTGGTACAGGAGGAGAGAGGACCCTGCCCGCGAGGGCTCACAATCTACAAGGGATGGGTGAGGATACAGTAGGTGAGAGTAGAGCTGGTTGTGAAGTGGTTTGGTGGATCGGTGGTTACTGCAGGTTGTAGGCTTGCCGGAAGAGGTACGTCTTCAGGTTCTTTTTGAAGGTTTCGATGGTAGGTGAGAGTCTGATATTTTGTGGAAGAGAGTTCCAGAGTAGGGATGATGCGCGAGAGAAATCTTGTATGCGATTGTGGGAAGAGGAGATAAGAGGGGCGTAGAGAAGGAGATCTTGTGAGGATCGGAGGTTGCGTGCAGGAAAGTACTGATATGGAAATTTGGGTTGGATAAATCTACCCGTGTGTGCTGCGGCCGCTCCCAATTATTATTTTTGAGTCCTCAAGAAAGAATGAGTCTGACACGTGATGACAGCTTGACATTCAATCAAAGACTGGAGATTTATTTCCTGATACATAGTTTTTATAATAACATATAGCAAGGAGTGGTTTGGGCGGTTAGTTAATTAACATACAATTCAGTTATTGGTTATCTGATATATATATGGAATATTGTGATTAATGCACATATGACTGCTGATTATGCAACTAAAATGAAGTTCTCTGCATCTGGGACAAAGTTGAGACAACTCATCAGCACTTAATACATCTGGATTTCTTCTGCTTTTTGGGTGGAAAACACCGAACAGTCTGGCTTATATTAGTTTATGTCAGCCACTTTAAGCAATTGATTATAAAGTAGCTGAGTAGATAGATAGATATATTTGCTTTGTGTAAGTATATGTGATTTAAAGGAATATACATGCAAGTGAGATCTACATGATATAAATATTTCTATCACAAGCCCCCCTTAGATATCACTTGCCCTAAGCCTAGCCTCCTGTCCCAAAGCGCTGCAACTCTTTTGTGCTGCCGGCGATCCGACGCAAACCTAGTGTCTACGCCCTACACCGTACAGTCTTTTGCAATGAGCGATCAGGAGATCTGTCCCTAAACGGGGGTAGAAACATGCATGGTCTCATATTGGCGCCTCTGTGCGATCAGTTCCACATATTCGTCGTCATCAGGATTGGAGGAGCCATCAGGTGGGTGAATCTGAATTCGGATAGGTTCGTCCAGGAGGAGATGCGGCATCAGGTTTGTTGTTTCCTTGACTGTCTTTTCCATCATCAGGATCATTCTGGCTTAGGCGTATCTTCTGGTACGGGAGCCTTCTTGCAGTGCGATGCGTGGATCCAAGTGGGCCTTCCCTCTAGTTTCACAGAGGTTGGTGTCGTCAGCAGCACTTGGAAGGGACCATCAAATCTGGGGTCGAACATTCTCCTCACAAACTTCTTCACCAACACCCAGTCTCCTGGTTTCAGGGAGTGTGAACCGGGTACCAATCCTGGATCTGGTAATGAAGAGAAAACTCGAGAATGGATGTTAGCAAGTTTCTTGGTGAGTTCAATTACATAAGCAGACAAAGTATCATATTGCATTGTCAACTGCTGGGGGAAGAATACCCCTAACCGAGGGCTGGACCCAAACAGAATCTCATGAGGTGACAACTTTTCTGGGCCCCGGGGAGTGTGCCTGACACTAAACAGTGCGATGGGGAGTGTTTCATGCCATGGTTTGCGTGTTTCTTGGGCAACTTTTAACATCCTGTTTTTGAGTGTCCCATTCAGTCTTTCCACTTTCCCGCTACTCTGGGGGTGGTAGGGAGTGTGTAGGCCTAAGTCTGACCCTACTGCTGACCAGATCTCCCTTGTGAGGTTTGCTGTGAATGCGGGCCCCTGATCACTCTCTATCACTTCTGGGACCACGTATCTGCACACGATCTCTGAGAGTAGCTTCTTTGCAGTAGTCTTTGTTGACTGATTCCTCACTGGGAAAGCTTCTGGCCATCCTGAAAACACGTCCACGACCACAAGGGCATATTCGAATCCCCCACTTGGCGGCATCTGGTCTATCTGGATCCTCTGGAAGGGGTACAGCGGTCTGGCGAGATGATGTGTGGGAACTTTCTCCATTCTTCCAGGGTTGCATTTTCCGCAGGTCAGACAGCTGCTAGTGAACTTGGCTGTTAGGGTGGAGATCCCTGGAGCGAACCAGTAAGCACCAATCAGATCATTCATCTGTGTCTTTGATCTGTGCGTGGGCCCATGTGCCCACTGGACCACTATAGGGTACATGCTTCGGGGTAAACAGGGTTTGTAGTCCATTGAGTATACCCTTCCTTCTTGATGTGTTGCACCCTTGTGCATCCAATTCTCCTTCTCCTCCTTTGGGGCTTGTTCTTGCAACTTCTTGTATAGATCCCAAGACGTCATCTCATCTGGTGTCTTGTCCTCAGTTGCCACGTAGTAGCCGTCCGGCTCTACGACCTCTCCCATTTCTCCATACTGTCTTCCTTTGGCGGCTTCTTTGGCTGCCATATCTGCCATGTTGTTGCCCCGTGCCTCTACTGTGTTCAGTTTTCTATGTGCTTTGACCTTCAGTACTGCCACCATTTTTGGGAGTTGGAGTGTGCTCAGTAGATCTTTAATAGCTCCATGATGCTTTACGGTTGTTCCATTTGCTGTGATGAAGTCTCTTGCAGCCCAGGTGGGTCCGAAGTCGTGTGCTATGCCATGCGAATACCTTGAATCTGTGTAAATGTTCGCAGTTTTGCCTTCTGCAATCTGGCAAGCCTTCGTCAGCGCTATCAGTTCTGCTTCCTGGGCTGACAGGCTAGGTGGCAGACTCCTGGACCACAGGATTTCTTGATTGCTGGTCACTGCACATCCCGTGTGAAATCTTCCTTCATCATCTGCAAATCTGGAGCCATTTACATAGAGGATCAACTCTGGGTTGGTCAGTGGCTCTTCTGCCACATTGGGTAGTCCTGCTGTTTCCTGTTGCATGATGCTGAAACAATCATGATCATCTGGTCGGAGCAAATCCAGATCCTTGTGGAAGGTATCATGCAGATTTTGATCTGGAGGGTCCATATCATGCAGATTTTGATCTGGAGGGTCCATATCTGTATCCCCCCTTGGGAGTGGGAGTAGAGTGGCCGGATTGAGGACTGTACATCTGGAGATGGTGACGTTGTCAGGCAGTAGTAGTGAGCACTGTAGACGAAGATGTCTTGCGGTGGAGAGATGTTTTGGCTGGGTTTGATTGAGAATTGCTGAGATGTCATGTGGAGCCAGGATTTCCAGTGGATGTTCAAGAATGATGTCAGCTGTTTTGTCCAGGAGGGCGTGTGCTGCAAATACTGCTCTCATGCAGGAGGGGGCTCCCCTTGCAACTGGATCCAGGCGAGCTGAAAAAAAGCCTAGAGGTCTCTGTCTTCCCCCGTGAGTCTGTGTCAGGACTCCAGTAGCATGGCCTTCTTTCTCCATCAGGTAGAGACGGAATGGCTTCTCGTAGTCAGGTAGGCCTAGCGCTAGCGCTGAGACTACTGAGTCTTTTAGCTTCTTGAACGAACTGCAGGCCACATCTGTTAGCAGGAACGGGGTTACGTTAACGCAGTCATACAGAGGTTGCATTAGGACTGAAGCATCAGGGATCCAGGTTCTGCAGTACGATACTAGACCAAGAAAAGCTTGTAGTGCCTTTGGAGATGTTGGGGGAGCCATCCTCTCCACTGTGGTCTTCCGGTCATCTGTCAGGTGTTTAGTCTGGTGAGCAATGCAGTGCCCAAGGAATGTAACTCGCTTCAGACACCACTGGACTTTGTTCTTTGAGACCTTGCAGTGTTGTTTCGCCAGGTAGAGTAGGAGAGACACGGAATGTGCTTTACACGTGTCAAAGTCAACTGCACAAAGGAGTAGATCGTCCACGTATTGTAGCAGGGTCACTTCTGCATGTTCTGTGATCCAGTTGGCGAGAACTGTGGACATTGCTTTGGTGAATTGCGAGGGGCTGTTCTGGGCCCCCTGGGGCATCACCGCCCATGTGTACTGTGCCCCCTGATGCGTGAAGGCAAACAGGAACTGGTCATCTGGATGGAGGGGAACACTGAAGAAAGCATTTGCCAGGTCGATCACCGTGAACACTGTTGCTGTGGAAGGCACATTTGAGAGCAGGGTGTGTGGATTTGGCACAATTGGAGTTTCAAATACTGTAGCGTCATTCACCGCTCTTAGGTCATGTACCATTCTGAACTTGGCTGGCTCTCCTTTTACAGTCTTTTTCTTGACAGGGAAAAGCGGGGTATTGCAAGGAGAGGTGCAGGGGACAACGACCCCTATTTCCAGGAACACCTTCAATTGGTCTGAGACGGCTTGACTCTGTGCGATGGACAAGGGATACTGGGCCTTACGAGGATATGGAGTACCTGGCTTGAGCGATACCCGCACCGGGGCAACTTGAAGTTTTCCCACATCTTGGGGTCCCTTAGACCATAGACTTTCTGGTACTACGTCCAGTACCTCCTTGGGTAGGCCTTCATGGGTTGTTTGAGGTTCCTGTAAGGCTGCCAGCATGACTGACTCTTCCTGGGTCAGAGGTGAAGAAAGGGTCACGGTCCCATCTTCCTGGAACACTATGGTTGCTTTTAGTTTCTGTAGAAGGTCTGCCCCCAGTAGGTTGAGTGGGCAGGTTCTTGACACCACAAACTGGGATAGGATAGAGTGTCCTGGCTGAGTGCACACGCTCAGAGGCTTTGTAAGCTGAGAATTTCTGACTTGACCGTCGATGCCTACGCAAGACACAGAGGATTCTGATAGGCAGGTAGGGTCAGGGAGTTCCACATGTCTCATCACACTTCTGGCTGCACCAGTGTCCACAAGAAAAGACCTGACAACGCCATCCACTTTCAGGGTAATTTGAGGGGTTGGTCCTGCTGAAGGGGTTTTGCATGTCAGGAGCGTGGTGTCTTGCGGACCTCGCTTGCCCCTGTCCTATGGATGGGGCGCTTCACTGTCCACCTTGTCTGCTCCTCGGCTTGCTCCTCTGGGCAGGGTCTTGGGTTGTGGTGGAGCCCTGCACCGGCTCTGATAATGACCCAATTTGCCGCAGTTGAAACATCTGACGTTCCTTCTGTCTCGGTATTGCGGTGGCTCTTCAGAGTCTATGGCCGCCATAAGGGGTGTTGTCTTCCGCACTCCTGGTTGGGACTCGATCCCTTTGGCTACAGTGAGCAGGGTGTCCATTGCTATTGACCTGTACTCGGGTCTAGCTACTATCAGTGGCTTCTTGATTGGTTCTCTGAGTCCATGCACAAAGGCCTGTGCCAACATCTGCCTGTGTATCTGATCATGAATGGTGAAGCCCAGGTCCTGGAAAACCTGCATTACTCTGCCATGAAACTTCTCCACAGTCTCTGTCTTCTCCTGACTCATGTCATGTAAGCTGAGGGCCTGTCCGGCCAGCCTGCCTTTGGCCCACTCTCTGAGTTGTTCAATCAGCTTCGGCCCTGACTCCCAGGCATGTACGTCTAAGTCTGCTGAAAGCTTGAAGTGTTCTTTCATGATTGGCCAGAAGGCATCACCTGCCTTTATCTCCATCACTGCCCACAGATCATTCCAGGTGGCTGCATATGTGCGCTGGTTCTGCTGCATTCTTCTGTAGAATGGCATGGGGTGCATCTCTGGGTCTGGAAGGTTGTTGAGGATACTGGTCACCTGACTTGGGGTGAAGTGCACATAGTGTAATGGTGGTGCTTCTATCTGCCCCGTCTCCTAGGTGCCCGTGGGTTTTTCTTTCTAGTACTGGGTAGCATGTATGAAGTCCCCTCTTCATCCTCATCAGAGGAATAGTTGTGATAGAGTGCACTGGGGTCCTGCAGTGGCTGATAAGCGGTCTTGGATATTGTCTTTTTGTGAGAGGATGTGTCCCCACCCTGCTGAGGCTGTGGAGGATTATAGTTCCATTGTGGTGTGAATGTTGGCTGCTCTGACCGGGGATACTGATCACCATCTGATGGTGATGCCTGTCTCCCCCCCCCCCCCCCTGTCCCCGGACCTGAGCTGCCTGCTGCCGGGTTTGCCTGGGGGAAGCCTGCTGCGGCTTGGGGGGTGCCTTCTACTGGGGGATCTCCACCCTCCTCCCCCGATACCATGACTGTCAGAGGCTTGGCTGTATTGGGAACATAGAATGTGCCTTGTGCTGTGAGCACTGGATACAGAGACACCACACTGCCTGGACTCGGCACCTGCCCGACAGGCAGCAGATCAGGAGAAGGAGAGTGTGACATAGAAAGCGGAGATGAAAGGTGGGAGGGAGCAACTGTGTGAGGAAAAGATGGGTGATTCAGAGGAGGGGGAGAGTGCTTCAGAGAGAGAGAGAGAGGAGGAGATGAAAAGTGTGAAGGAGGTGGGTGTGGTGTAGGGGGAGGTGGTGAAGAAGAAGAAGGAGGTGGGTGTGGTGTAGGGGGAGGAGGTGCGGAATAATGAGAAGGGTGAGGAAGAGAAAGAGGAGGAGAAAGAGGTGGAGATGAAGGAGGAGGAGGAGAGGGCAGTGCAGAAGACGGAGAGGAAAAAGATGGAGGAGAAAGACAAGAAGAGAATTTCTTCTTCTTTGATGCAGCCCATGCCGGCATTGTCAGAGTAACAGTGCCATCTCCCTGTACCAAGTTTGGGCGGGGCGCACCACATGCTGAGCAAGTCTCCCAATTATTATTTTTGAGTCCTCAAGAAAGAATGAGTCTGACACGTGATGACAGCTTGACATTCAATCAAAGACTGGAGATTTATTTCCTGATACATAGTTTTTATAATAACATATAGCAAGGAGTGGTTTGGGCGGTTAGTTAATTAACATACAATTCAGTTATTGGTTATCTGATATATATGGAATATTGTGATTAATGCAGATATGACTGCTGATTATGCAACTAAAATGAAGTTCTCTGCATCTGGGACAAAGTTGAGACAACTCATCAGCACTTAATACATCTGGATTTCTTCTGCTTTTTGGGTGGAAAACACCGAACAGTCTGGCTTATATTAGTTTGTCAGCCACTTTAAACAATTGATTATAAAGTAGCTGAGTAGATAGATAGATATATTTGCTTTGTGTAAGTATATGTGATTTAAAGGAATATACATGCAAGTGAGATCTACATGATATAAATATTTCTATCACAGTACCAGGAGACGAGGTCACAGATGTATGGAGGAGACAGGTTGTGGATGGCTTTGTATGTCATGGTTAGGTTTTTGTACTGGAGTCTCTGGGTAATGGGGAGCCAGTGAATGGATTGACAGAGGGGAGAGGCCGGGGAATAGCGGGGGGACAGGTGGATTAGTTGAGCAGCTGAGTTTAGAATAGATTGGAGGGGTGCGAGAGTGTTAGAGGGGAGGCCACAGAGCAGGAGGTTACAGTAGTCGAGGCGGGAGATGATGAGAGCATGGACTAGGGTTTTCGTAGATTCTTGGTTTAGGAATGTACCGATCCATGAAATACTGCTCTACATTCGGTAGACCACAGGTCTATATAGGCCTGCAGCCTACAGAAAGGAAGGAAGACGCATGGATGAGTCGTGAGGGGCGGTGCGGCGTGATTACATCATCACGTCTGTTGCCATGACATCACTGCATTGGTCCACCCACACCTTGGTCCTATCTGCCAGCACTTAGGAGTAGAAGGTTTTTTTATTTTATTCTGTTTTAAAAGTGGGGGTAATGCTTGGAGGCCACCATACAATGTGTGTGTGTGTGTGGGGGGGGGGATACAGGTGACCACCATACAGTGTGGGTGGGCAATACTGGGGGCCACCATTTAGTGTGTGTATGGGGGAATATGGGGGGCCACTATACAATGCATGTGTGGGGGGATAATACTGTGGGCCATCTTACAGTGTGTGTATATGTGGGAGGGAGTACTAGGGGCCACCATACAGATTGGGGAAGGCTACTGGGGACCATTATAACAGAGAAGGGGAGGCTACTGAAGGCCATCATTTAGTGTAGGTGGACTACTGGGGAGAACCTTACAGTGTGAGGGGAATACTGGGAGCCATCATACAGTGTTGGGGGACAACTGGGGGTCATTATACAATGTGGGGGAACACTGGGGGCCATTATACATTGTATGTGTGTGGAAGTACTGGGGGCCACCATACAATGTGTGGGGGAGAGTAATGGGGGCCACCATGCAGTGTGTATGGGGGGAAATACGGTGGACCACCATACATTGTGGGGAAGGCTACTGGAGACCACCATACAGAGTGGGGAGGCTACTGGGGCCATCATTTAGTGTAGGTGGACTACTGGAGGCAAACCTACAGTGTGGGGGGAATACTGGGGATCATCTTACGGTGTGGTAGGATTACTGGGGGTCATCATACAATGGGGGGCATATTACAGTGTGTAGGGGAGAGTGCCGGGGGCCACCATTAAAGGGGGTCTGAAAATAAATTTAAATTTTATCCTAAATCTCTATTTAATGTCATAATTTAATCTCTTTTATAATATTCCTTAATTAAAAAATCTCTACCGATCCCACACTATGCTATATAACTGCTTTATTTATTTTATTATTGTCAAACAAGTCATTATTAGGGAGCAAAGGCTGTGGACACTGCTACAGCCTCTGCTCCTCTCTGAAAAGAAGCGTTATCAGTGATGTTCATTTCAGGGGCTGAGCTAGTCCCTGCTCTACTAACCATGCGTTGGTTGTCAAATATGACGTATGCTCAGTAGATTCTTGTCACTGTGAAATATGTGCCGTGATAATGCACTCTCTCGGTGGCTCTAATGAGCAGTAATGAGTCACCAACAGAGAGCACTGTCAGTGTGTATTATAAGAAGAATATTTGCTATGAAGGAAAAGCAAAGACCAGCCCCGCCCCTGCAAGTGATGTCACTTCCTGCACACTGGGTATTCTTACAAACGCTTACTGACAGTGCGCTCACTTGCCAGCTTGTCAACTGACACATGCTCAGTAGAGCAGGGACTAGCCCAACCCCTGAAACAGACGTCACTGATGACACTTCATTTCAGGGAGGGGACAGAGTGACAACAGTCTCTGTTTGCTGATGATGACTTGTGTGACCGTCTCAACAAGAAATGGGATTCTCAAATGAAGTGTCGTCAAAGAGGAAGTAGTAACAAAAATAAATAAAGCAGTTACTGTAGTGAGGGCATGATATTGACTTTTTAATTGAAACATATTAGAAGAAACATTAGATTATGACATGAAATAGGCATTTAGGACTAAAATATATTTTAGTTTCTTACCACCCCTGTAACCAGCTCACTACCATAGACAACCAACAATCTTTTAATATAGCTGTAATATTATTGTCTTACTTTTTCTTGTCTTTCCTTGAATGCATCTTATTTTCTTGGATCTTTCAGTCGAGTGAATACAATGCATCTGCTAATTGCCTCTTTGATTAGGAACAGAGGGAGTAAATGAGGGAGGGTTTAATGATCTCTAGTAGACCTCCTTCATGCTTGGTGGTGCCGGTACTTTCTAGGTTCCTCATGCAGAACATCTTATAGTTTCTGTTACATGCTCATCCATATTTCACACAAAATAAAAACACATCCACCATGAATACGCTGCATCCTGTAGCTTTAAAGTTCAAAGAGTCAAACCGGTAGCACAATAGCTGACAGCTCACACAATGCATGTGACTGCTTTATTGATGGCATGAATACTGGTTCAAGGCCGGTAGTTTCCATTTCCTCCCAAAATAATTTGGCTTTCTTCTGCTCTCGCCTTGACCTAAAATATACCATGCCTGCGCTCTCGGCTACAATCTAAAGAAAATGCAGGCAAATATAAATAACTTCCATAAAGCTGAATGACTATTCCCACTGTGTCCTACAGATAGCGTCATGCGGAGGGGAAATTGTTCTATCAGCCGCTGTGTTAGATTCATGACCCAACCACAACCTTGAATTGGCCTTTAGTTGTTGCTGATGGAAACTGAGGAACAGCCACTGTCGTCGTGATTGCTGCTCTCCAATGAATCAGAACTCGCAGGGCACAGAGCAGCACATTAAACTGGAAACAGGAATATATCACACTTCTTTTATAGAGATGTATTGCTCCTGCCTGCACACATAAATGATTGGACCATCCGTACTCGCTCTCTCTTTTTTTTATCCAAGGTCTATAAATTAAAAATAAGCTAAAGGGCTTGAAATTATGCTGCCTTCCTTCCACCACTTAGATATATCATGGCTCGTGTAAAACATTTATAAGCAATTTTGCTACTGCCCTTATAGCTCTGACCAGAATACTTTGGTAATCATTAAATATAATATTTTATGACCTAAATCCCCTTTGTTTTAGTTAACAATTTGCTGTTGCCGGGAGCTTTTATGTGTCACCACTTCCATTTCGGAAGAGTAAAGGAATATAGTGTCGGCATTCAATGTATATATATTTTTTTATTAATTTGAGGGGTTTACAGATGTTCAAGTTTGGAAAATACAGAAGGCCAGATATCTGCTACTTTGAAGTTCAAAATAAAGCCGAAAAATGATCACAATATAAGCGCCTGTGCACACGTTGCAGATTTGTCACAAAACCTGAAGGGTTTCCTGATGCCAGAAAAATGAGTGCGAATCATGAAGTCTCATGAACGCCCTCAACCTTGAGAAACACGAGGGGGGTCGCATGATAACACAGCCCCCCATAAGTTGTATATTTTTTATGGTGCTGTATATTTTAATGAGAGTTTTGAAAGGGTTAATATTTTTGAGGTAAGCTGTGCTAACACACGAGCAGGTTCTGACCGGTTTTAGCTGGCTGGCTTCCCGCACTTTTTCCTTTGATTTGATCGGCTGCCAGTGAAAAGTGCGGGAAGGAAAAGGGCTATAAAAATCAGCTGTTGGAGCGGTTTCACTTGTAAGAAGATGGAAGATCCCGCCCTCCCTTTTTTTTATATGTCGTGTCGTTTATCTGTGGGATAATCACCCAGTTTTTCTGGGTGGATTTGGTCTTGTTGGTTTTTTATTTAATTCAGTTTATTCACCTTTATAGGATTATTTTATTGATGGAATGATAATTATTTAATGTAACTCAAAATAAAGGCCACGGCCATTTTTATTCCACGTTTTTTCTGCTATTCCTGTGTCTTTATTTTCCTATGGGGTGGGGTGGGGCTTGTGTTACCATGTACAAATTGCTGATTTCTGACTTGCAGATTTACATCCGCATTATGCAAATTAAGAGATTTTGCTGCAGATTTCGCTCATATTAATGTGTGGGCAAAAATCTGCTCCAAAAACACATTTAACCCCTTAATGACAGCCAATACGTCTTTTAACTGACCTGAGATTTAAGAGACTAGCCTCCCCGTGCAGGTGACAATCCAGCAGCTGTCGGCTGTCCACTATAGCTGACAACTTGCTATATCAGCCACGATCACTGTTTGCACTGTACAAATCTGTTTAAACCCTTAGATGCTGCTGTAAATAGTAACTACATCATTATAAATGGTTAACAGAGTGTGGGGGCTTCCTCTTCATCCCAATTGGTGCCCTCAAATCATGATTGTGTGGTCCTGATGTTTTCCATGGTTATTCACGACCAAATAGCGGCCTTAGAGTCTGTCGGCTGTTTTAACCTGTTCAGAATTTAGAGACATTTAGGTGGTAAAAATACACATTTTCATTTCTGTCATACCACTTTGCATTAATTTCTGTAAAGCACCTGAAGGGTTAATAAGCTACCTGACAGCAGTTTTCAATATGTCTGGGGGTGCTGTTTTTAAAACGGTATCACGTTTGGGGGGGGTTTCCCTATATATGAGACCCCTAAAGGCACCTCAAACATGGATAGTTCCCTAAAAAAATAAATGTACATTTCCTTGAAAAAAAAATGAAAAATTGCTGCTACATTTTTAAACCTCCTAAAATGCTAACAAAATAAAATAACATTTTACAAATGATGCTGATGTAAAGCAGACATGAGGGAAATGTTATTTATTAATGGTTTGCTGTGGTATGACTATCTGGAATAAAGGGATAATCATTCAAAGTTTGAAAATTGCTAATTGTTTTTACATTTTTCTAAAATTGATATTTTTTTTATAAATAAACACAAAACATATTGACCTAAATTTAGCATTGTTAAAGTATAATGTGTCTCGAAAAAACAATCTCAAAATCACTGAGATTTGTTAAAGTGCCCCAGAGTTATTACCACATAAAGTGACACTGGTCAGATTTAAAAAATTTGGCTCCATCACTAAGGGGTTAAAAATGCATGAAAATACAGGAAAGACAGAAACAGCGACTATATTATGCTCGTTTTTACAGCAAAGATTTGATAAAATGGTGCAGAAGTTACGTAAGGTGTTACCCGGGTTATTGGCCTGTTATCGATGTGGAGCGCCCCCAGACACAGGGCCACGAGTTCTCGGTACCGGGCCTCTCTGGTTCGGTGCTGAGGCTGTCACGGTGGCTAGACCCGGTCCACGACCCTGCTAAGGGGCGTCCAATAAAGGTGGTACTGTCTGTCAGGGATTCGTGACGCCACCTGTGGTGTTCGGTCAGAGTAACCAACGCTGCGTGGGGTCTGCTGGGGTGATGGAATGGCAGCTAGATGGTATACCTTCCCACAGGTGAAGTATGTCCCCAGGGCTTCCCAGTAAGGTGGATGGTGATGGTGTGAGGTGCAGTCAATAACGAGGACACAATGTTGCAGTCTCATTACTGAAGACTTCAGGATCCTCAATCCAGAGCACAGTTAACAGGGCTATCAGAGACCGGCTGGTCCGATGGGCACATCCAGAATTCCCTTTGCAGGTGGAAATCGTTGCCTACCAATAGCGCCTGTGTGTTGTAGTGCTACCCTGCTGAGCATTCGGAATAGTTCTCACAACTTCTGCTCTCGTTTGTTCTTTCTAATTTGTTCCAGATCTTTCTAGTTCAACGTCCCTCAGGTATGGTATGGCTAGGACGCACCCGTATGACGGGAAGGCCTGGAGTTCTTCCGGGACCCTAGAGACGCCCCTCTCCCACAGTTGCCCCCTATGTCTTCGTAGGTGTTTAGGTGAGACAGCCAACCTATAATTAACTGTCCTGCGGAGTTTGAAGTAAAGCGTAGAGTCAGTTACTCCCTCGGTGTTCTGGCCACCGGCTACGCGCCTCAGTAGGATGTTGCCTCGGTCTCACGGCACAACTCCTACTGGTTCTCCTTTGTGCTTGATCTCGTTTCTCACTGTTCCACAATATCTTTCGCTTCATGTCTCTTTCTTAGGATACCGCCGCAGGGTGTGCAGGCGCGGTTCCGTAACGTTCTATTCTGGTCACTAGGTGCCTGCCAGGTTCCCACGCCTGACAGGGACCCCCCTGTGTCTTCTCCCTGCAACACCCCCTGCCACGGGATGTTGCCTGAATCCAACCCAGTCAGCTGCTGACTAACTTCCTATCCAACCCCTAGTTTTACCAGTGTGAGGAGTGGCCCAATAAATAAAGCCTTTTTCTCCCCCTAGTGGCCGGAGTGTGAAGTGTAATGTGTCCTGGTGATACCTGGTCAGTAGAATTCCTTCAGTGCCATCAGACGTACCATCACTCCCCTTAGTGGCAGAGTGTCATACTGCAACGACCAGATCTCTGGGGTGCTGCAGATGCTTCTTAAGGAACTTCTGTTCAGTTCATAGACTTCCCTTCACCTGGGTCATAAATTCAGTTTTCCTAAATACTTTATATCCAAGGCAAAGTGACTTGTTGTGTGTCTACAGTGCAAATAAGACATGGCCGAGAGGGAATTTCCATACAATTTTCTGCTTTGTCTGTTCTCTAATTATATTGCATCCCAGAGATAAATGATCGATGACTTCAGCAATATTGTTCCGTTGACCCCTGGCGAGCCAAAGCATCACCATGTTTTAGCAAGTCCAAAAAGTTTGGAAAGTCAACTAAATCAGATTGTGAACCTCTGCAGCTGAAACCATCTATAGCAGGGGGGCACAACATTTGGCCCTCGATGCTTTTCTGTGTGGCCCCCAATTACCTGCTCACAGACATGCTTGGCTGCTCATTTGTATTTTCGATGTTAAGGAGCAGAGGAGGGATGGGTAACTATTAACCCCTTCACGCCACAGCCCTTTTTCTTTTTTGCGTCTCAGTTTTTCATTCCTCTTCCTCCAAGAGCCCTAACTTTTTTATTTTTCCATCAATACGACCATATGAGGGATTATTTTTTGTGGGACGAAAACTTGAAGAAAATTCCAAGTACGGTGGAATTGAAAAAAAAGTGCAATTCCACAAATGTTTTTTGGATTTTTTTTTCACCATGTTCAACAAATGCTAAAACTGACCTGTCATTATGATTCTCCAGGTCATTATGAGTTCGTAGACACCAAACAGGTCTAGGTTGTTTTTAATTTATATGGTGGAAAAAAAATCCAAAGTTTGTTAAAAAAAATAAATAAAAAAAAAAAAATTGTGTCATATTCTGAAACCCGTAGCGTCTCCATTTTTCATGATCTCGGGTTTGGTGAGGGCTTATGTTTTGCATGCTGAGCTGACATTTTTAATGAAACCATTTTGGTGCAGATACGATCTTTTGATCACCCATTATTGCATTTTAATGCAATGTCGCGTCGACCAAAAAAACGTAATTCTGGCGTTTTTTTTATTTTGCTATGCCGTTTACCAATCGTATTCTTTTCATAGCTTGATAGATCGGACGATTCTGAATACGGCGATATCAAATAAATGTATTTTTTATTAATTTTTTATTTTATTTAGGATGGGGGGTGATTTGAACTTTTATATTTTTAATCTTTTGAAAACATTTTTTTTAAATTTTTCCATGGGAGCCTAGAAGGTGCAGTTGTCTGATTGCCTCTGCTGCACACAGGCGATGATCAGATCACCTGTGTAGCAGAAATGCTGACTTGCTATGAGCATCAACAGCTGGGCAGCTCTCATAGCAGTCCAGCAATGATGACCTGTTATGTTTGCTAATGACAGGTGTTATGAAGGCAATCCAGAAACACAGTGTGCTTAGCGATCAGAGCGCACACAGTGATCTGACAAATACCCAAAAATACAAGAACGAGCTCTGAGACGTGGAAACTCTGTAGACTGCACACCTGATCCTATCCTAAACACAACTAAAAGCGGCTGTGGATTGCGCCTAACAACTACCTAGGCAACTCGGCACAGCCTAAGAAACTAGCTAGCCTGAAGATAGAAAAATAGGCCTGACTTGCCCCAGAGAAATTCCCCAAAGGAAAAGGCAGCCCCCCACATATAATGACTGTGAGTAAGATGAAAAGACAAAACGTAGGGATGAAATAGATTCAGCAAAGTGGGGCCCGATATTCTAGGACAGAGCGAGGACAGTAAAGCGAACTTTGCAGTCTACAAAAAACCCTAAAGCAAAACCACGCAAAGGGGGCAAAAAAAAAACCCACCGTGCCGAACTAACGGCACGGCGGTACACCCTTTGCGTCTCAGAGCTTCCAGCAAAACAAAAGACAAGCTGGACAGAAAAAAAGCAACAAAAAAGCAAAAAGCACTTAGCTATACAGAGCAGCAGGTCACAGGAACAATCAGGAGAAACTCAGATCCAACACTGAAACATTGACAAGGAGCAAGGATAGCAGCATCAGGCGGAGTTAAGTAATGAAGCAGTTAACGAGCTCACCAGAACACCTGAGGGAGGAAGCTCAGAAGCTGCAGTACCACTTGTGACCACAGGAGTGAATTCAGCCACAGAATTCACAACAGTACCCCCCCCTTGAGGAGGGGTCACCGAACCCTCACCAGAGCCCCCAGGCCGACCAGGATGAGCCGCATGAAAGGCACGAACAAGATCGGAAGCATGAACATCAGAGGCAAAAACCCAGGAATTATCTTCCTGAGCATAACCCTTCCATTTAACCAGATACTGGAGTTTCCGTCTAGAAACACGAGAATCCAAAATCTTCTCCGCAATATACTCCAATTCCCCCTCCACCAAAACCGGGGCAGGAGGCTCAACAGATGGAACCATAGGTGCCACGTATCTCCGCAACAACGACCTATGGAATACATTATGTATGGAAAAGGAGTCTGGGAGGGTCAAACGAAAAGACACAGGATTGAGAACCTCAGAAATCCTATACGGACCAATAAAACGAGGTTTAAATTTAGGAGAGGAAACCTTCATAGGAATATGACGAGAAGATAACCAAACCAGATCCCCAACACGAAGTCGGGGACCCACACGGCGTCTGCGATTAGCGAAAAGTTGAGCTTTCTCCTGGGACAAGATCAAATTGTCCACTACCTGAGTCCAGATCTGCTGCAACCTATCCACCACAGAATCCACACCAGGACAGTCCGAAGACTCAACCTGTCCTGAAGAGAAACGAGGATGGAACCCAGAATTGCAAAAAAATGGAGAAACCAAGGTAGCCGAGCTGGCCCGATTATTAAGGGCAAACTCAGCCAACGGCAAAAAGGACACCCAATCATCCTGGTCTGCAGAAACAAAACATCTCAGATATGTTTCCAAGGTCTGATTGGTTCGTTCGGTCTGGCCATTAGTCTGAGGATGGAAAGCCGAGGAAAAGGATAGGTCAATGCCCATCCTACCACAAAAGGCTCGCCAAAACCTTGAAACAAACTGGGAACCTCTGTCAGAAACAATATTCTCAGGAATGCCATGCAACCGAACCACATGCTGAAAGAACAAAGGTACCAAATCAGAGGAGGAAGGCAATTTAGCCAAGGGCACCAGATGGACCATTTTAGAAAAGCGATCACAGACCACCCAAATGACTGACATCTTTTGAGAAACGGGAAGGTCAGAAATGAAATCCATTGAAATATGTGTCCAAGGCCTCTTTGGGACCGGCAAGGGCAAAAGCAACCCACTGGCACGAGAACAGCAGGGCTTAGCCCTAGCACAAATCCCACAGGACTGCACAAAAGTACGTACATCCCGTGACAGAGATGGCCACCAGAAGGATCTAGCCACTAACTCTCTGGTACCAAAGATTCCAGGATGACCAGCCAACACCGAACAATGAAGTTCAGAGATAAGTTTATTAGTCCACCTATCAGGGACGAACAGTTTCTCTGCTGGACAACGATCAGGTTTATTCGCCTGAAATTTTTGCAGCACCCGCCGCAAATCAGGGGAGATGGCAGACACAATGACTCCTTCCTTGAGGATACCCGCTGGCTCAGATAAACCCGGAGAGTCGGGCACAAAACTCCTAGACAGAGCATCCACCTTCACATTTTTAGAGCCCGGAAGGTACGAAATCACAAAGTCGAAGCGGGCAAAAAATAACGACCAACGGGCCTGTCTAGGATTCAAGCGCTTGGCAGACTTGAGATAAGTCAAGTTCTTATAATCAGTCAATACCACCACGCGATGCTTAGCTCCTTCAAGCCAATGACGCCACTCCTCGAATGCCCACTTCATGGCCAGCAACTCTCGATTGCCCACATCATAATTACGCTCAGCGGGCGAAAACTTCCTGGAAAAGAAAGCACATGGTTTCATCACTGAGCAATCAGAACCTCTCTGTGACAAAACCGCCCCTGCTCCAATCTCAGAAGCATCAACCTCGACCTGGAACGGAAGAGAAACATCTGGCTGACACAACACAGGGGCAGAACAAAAACGACGCTTCAACTCCTGAAAAGCTTCCACAGCAGCAGAAGACCAATTAACCAAATCAGCACCCTTCTTGGTCAAATCGGTCAATGGTTTGGCAATGCTAGAAAAATTACAGATGAGGCGACGATAAAAATTAGCAAAGCCCAGGAACTTTTGCAGACTTTTCAGAGATGTCGGCTGAATCCAATCCTGGATGGCTTGGACCTTAACTGGATCCATCTCGATAGTAGAAGGGGTAAAGATGAACCCCAAAAATGAAACTTTCTGCACACCGAAGAGACACTTTGATCCCTTCACAAACAAAGAGTTAGCACGCAGGACCTGAAAAACCATTCTGACCTGCTTCACATGAGACTCCCAATCATCTGAGAAGATCAAAATGTCATCCAAGTAAACAATCAGGAATTTATCCAGATACTCACGGAAGATGTCATGCATAAAAGACTGAAACACAGATGGAGCATTGGCAAGTCCGAACGGCATCACTAGATACTCAAAATGACCCTCGGGCGTATTGAATGCAGTTTTCCATTCATCTCCTTGCCTGATTCTCACCAGATTATACGCACCACGAAGATCTATCTTAGTGAACCAACTAGCCCCCTTAATCCGAGCAAACAAGTCAGATAACAATGGCTAGGGATACTGAAATTTAACAGGGATCTTATTAAGAAGGCGGTAATCAATACACGGTCTCAGCGAACCATCCTTCTTGGCTACAAAGAAGAACCCTGCTCCCAGTGGTGATGACGATGGGCGAATATGTCCCTTCTCCAGGGATTCCTTCACATAACTGCGCATAGCGGCGTGTTCGGGCACGGATAAATTAAATAATCGACCTTTAGGGAATTTACTACCAGGAATCAAATTGATAGCACAATCACAATCCCTATGCGGAGGTAGAGCATCGGACTTGGGCTCTTCAAATACATCCTGATAATCAGACAAGAACTCTGGGACCTCAGAAGGGGTGGATGACGAAATCGACAAAAATGGAACATCACCATGTACCCCCTGACAACCCCAGCTGGATACCGACATGGAATTCCAATCCAATACTGGATTATGGGTTTGTAGCCATGGCAACCCCAACACGACCACATCATGAAGATTATGCAACACCAGAAAGCGAATAACTTCCTGATGTGCAGGAGCCATGCACATGGTCAGCTGGGCCCAGTATTGAGGTTTATTCTTGGCCAAAGGTGTAGCATCAATTCCTCTCAATGGAATAGGACACCGCAAAGGCTCCAAGAAAAACCCACAACGTTTAGCATAATCCAAATCCATCAGATTCAGGGCAGCGCCCGAATCCACAAACGCCATGACAGAAAACGACGACAAAGAGCATATCAAGGTAATGGACAGAAGGAATTTGGACTGTACAGTACCAATGACGGCAGACCTAGCGGACCGCTTAGTGCGCTTAGGACAATCAGAAATAGCATGAGTGGAATCACCACAGTAGAAACACAGACCATTCAGACGTCTGTATTCCTGCCGTTCAACTCTAGTCATAGTCCTATCGCACTGCATAGGCTCAGGTTTAACCTCAGGCAGTACCGCCAAATGGTGCACAGATTTACGCTCGCGCAAGCGTCGACCGATCTGAATGGCCAAAGACAAAGACTCATTCAAACCAGCAGGCATAGGAAATCCCACCATGACATCCTTAAGAGCCTCAGAGAGACCCTTTCTGAACAAAGCTGCCAGCGCAGATTCATTCCACTCAGTGAGTACTGACCATTTCCTACATTTCTGACAATATACTTCTATATCATCCTGACCCTGGCACAAAGCCAGCAAATTTTTCTCAGCCTGATCCACTGAATTAGGCTCATCGTACAGCAATCCGAGCGCCAGGAAAAATGCATCGACACTACTCAATGCAGGGTCTCCTGGCGCAAGAGAAAATGCCCAGTCTTGAGGGTCGCCGCGCAAAAATGAAATAATAATCAAAACCTGTTGAATAGGATTACCAGAAGAATGAGGTTTCAAGGCCAGAAATAGCTTACAATTATTTTTGAAACTTAGAAACTTAGTTCTATCTCCAAAAAACAAATCAGGAATAGGAATTCTTGGTTCTAACATAGATTTCTGATCAATAGTATCTTGAATTTTTTGTACATTTATAACGAGATTATCCATTGAAGAGCACAGACCCTGAATATCCATGTCCACACCTGTGTCCAGAATCACCCAAATGTCTAGGGGGAAAAAAAAAAGTGAACACAGAGCAGAAAAAAAAAAAAAAAAATGATGTCAGAACTTTTTCTTTCCCTCTATTGAGAATCATTAGTTTGGCTCCTTGTACTGTTATGTTTGCTAATGACAGGTGTTATGAAGGCAATCCAGAAACACAGTGTGCTTAGCGATCAGAGCGCACACAGTGATCTGACAAATACCCAAAAATACAAGAACGAGCTCTGAGACGTGGAAACTCTGTAGACTGCACACCTGATCCTATCCTAAACACAACTAAAAGCGGCTGTGGATTGCGCCTAACAACTACCTAGGCAACTCGGCACAGCCTAAGAAACTAGCTAGCCTGAAGATAGAAAAATAGGCCTGACTTGCCCCAGAGAAATTCCCCAAAGGAAAAGGCAGCCCCCCACATATAATGACTGTGAGTAAGATGAAAAGACAAAACGTAGGGATGAAATAGATTCAGCAAAGTGGGGCCCGATATTCTAGGACAGAGCGAGGACAGTAAAGCGAACTTTGCAGTCTACAAAAAACCCTAAAGCAAAACCACGCAAAGGGGGCAAAAAAAACAAACAACCGTGCCGAACTAACTCCACGGCGGTACACCCTTTGCGTCTCAGAGCTTCCAGAAAAACAAAAGACAAGCTGGACAGAAAAAAAGCAACAAAAAAGCAAAAAGCACTTAGCTATACAGAGCAGCAGGTCACAGGAACAATCAGGAGAAACTCAGATCCAACACTGAAACATTGACAAGGAGCAAGGATAGCAGCATCAGGCGGAGTTAAGTAATGAAGCAGTTAACGAGCTCACCAGAACACCTGAGGGAGGAAGCTCAGAAGCTGCAGTACCACTTGTGACCACAGGAGTGAATTCAGCCACAGAATTCACAACAATGACCACAGGGGTCTATTGCAGACCCCGGGTTGTCATGCCAACCCATCAGCAACCCACGGTCATGTGACACGGCTGCTGATGGGCAGGATTAGTGACGCGCTTCCGGCACGATCACATTATATGGCGCTGTCAGAGATTGACAGCGGCATTAAATGGGTTAACAGCTGTGGGTGGATCGTGATTCCACTCGTGGCTGTTAGGGGCACATGTCACCTGTTGAAAACAGCTGACATGTGCCAGGAAAGAAGTGGGCTCAGTGGTGGATGCCACATCAAAGGGAGGGACATGACATGCGCCATACATGTACGGCGCATGTTGTGAAGGGGTTAAATGGAATAGGTCAGCAAGTTTTTTCCTATATATTCTGATAGCACCAAGAGGTAGGGACAGAGAGCCTGATTCCAGTGATGTATCACTTGGTTTACTGGGAGCAGCAGTTGTGGTGGTGTCACACTTTCCCCCCTGCAGATATAGCAGAGCTCAGTTATTGAGCTGTATAACCCGGCCACACCACAGCTTTCTGTGTACATTGTATAGTGGCACAGCAGTTAATTAGTTGTGGGGGGCGAGGCGAGACTAGGAGGCATGAAGCAGCTTGTCCTGTAGTGATAATCTCCTCATGATAAAACACTAATTATATTGAAATAGCAAAACACAGCATAGTAAGTCACACATCGCTTGCATAAACAACAATGAAGAAATCTGAAGCCATAGTCTATTCCCTTCAGGATTGTGAACAGGAGAGAAGACCTCTGCACCTATTAGATTTTTATTACAACCCACGGGGTTGTTTCAATCTTACAATGTGTCCCTAGGACCAAAATAGGTGTTGAGCTCTGATGTATGGGGAGGATAATTACCACTCCGAAGAAGTGATTGTTACTATGCAAGATATTTCCAATATCGGCGCATCCCTTCTCTTCTATTATAGAAAAAGAAATAAGAATATTGACCTTCCGCAGCCGTCAGCGGATTGATGGCAGCTACACGTAGGCTGCTCTGGCCCCTCTAGACGAGCACCGATCAGCGATGCAGCATGTCCGCCAGTGCTCCTGTGCTTCCATTCACATGTCGCTTTAATCCACAAGAGTAATTCAATAATACACAATTTAATCATTTCCAACAAACGATAGTCCGATCATCCATCTCTATACGGTTTCATTACTGTCGGCGGTAAGCCCGTGTACACGAGGTGATGTGCTGCTGCCTGCCATGATTGTATATCCATACAGCATAGTGACTGACATACTTACACAGGGCAATGACCAAATGTGGAGGAAGAGGCCGCCTATATTGGAAAGTGACAGCAACAACCCCTCCAATTTGTTTTTGTTTTTTCAAAATTCTGCCTTTTTTCATCACTTAAATAGAAACAAAATCTAGACCTGTTTGGTATTGCAGTAAAATCACTGACCCGGACAATCATGTTTCCAGGTCGCTTTGATCGCTCAATTAACAGCGTTACAACAATAAGGCCGGGGTCACACTGGCGAGTTCAATGCGAAAATGAGTCTCTCACGTCAACACCCGGCACTGCCGCCAGCACTCGGCACCGGGGTGTGCGGCTCCATGTATTTCTATGTCCCTAGAGCAGGCGGCAGTGCTGGGTATTGAGGCGAGAGACTTGCGCGAGTTCCTCACATTGCACACGCAAGTGTGACCCGGGCCTAAAACCTAAACCGCTAGGGCAGAATTGCATCTTTTTCACCACTTTATCTCACTTAGAATATTTTGCTCATTTTTAAATACATTGTGTGGCACAATAAATGTGTCATTCAAAACTACAACTTGTCCCACAAAAATTCAGCCCTTATACAGGTTTGACGAGAATTTTTTTTTAAAGTTATGGCTCTTGAAAGAAGGAGAGTAAGCAAAAAGGAAATCGCAAAAACAAAGCTGTTTGAGGGTTTATTTTTTTCATGACAATCTGTAGTTTCTTTGGCGCTACGTTGTCATAGATGCAACAATTTGATACTTTTTTGTAATTCTTTGTGAGACAAAATGAACAAAAAAGCAGCAATTTTATTTATTTATTTTCTAAACAATCAGAGTATGGTATAATTGTCACGTTATCTTTATTCTGCAAGTTGATTCCATCATGACAATATCACATTTATATAGGGTTTATGTATATATATATATATAGCTACATTTGCACAAGGAATTACTTAAAAATATATTTTTTTTTAGTCGCCATGCTCTGAAATCTATAACTTTCCTACTTTTCTGTAGATTGAACTGTATGAAGACTTATTTTATATGGGACAAGCTGTACCTTTTGCTGGTACTATTTTTGGGGCAAAATAACGTTCTTTTTAATTCTTTTTTTTTTTAGTAGGAGCTATGAGCTAAAAACATTAAACCAGTCCACAATGACATGTAACTGAGAGTCAATATGATTATGGTGATGCCCAAGTAAATATCCTTTTATTATGTTTTAATAGTTTTTCACAATAAAAATCACTGAAAAAAAAATATTTTTTTCTTTCCATTTTTTTGGGGGGATGTTGTTCCTTTTCTAAGAGCCCTAATTATTTCATTTTTCTCTTTACAAATCAGTTTAAGGGCTTGATTATTTTGTAACCAGCTGTTACTTTTGTACTTTTTATTGCTACATTTTTGGGACACATGATTTTTTAATCGCTTCTCGTTATTTTTTTTTGAGCCAAGATGAAGAAAAACAGCATGTATGGTATAGTTTTTCATAAAAAAATAGATATGTGAAATTAAAAATAATATAGTTTTATAGTACTGGTCGCTGTGAACACGGCAATACCAAATATGTGACATTTTTGAAGGAGATTGTTTTTTTTTTCCACAAATAAAACATTTGTTTAATATTAAAACTGAAATTTGGATTATTTTATTTTTGCATTTTTTAACACTTAAAAACATTTTTTACAATGCTCACAAGTTGCACAAGGAAACTTGAACCTGAAATCCTTTGATTGTATCATAATACACTGTGCAACATGTGTTATACATTGCATTATCTAACTTGTCTGTGTTTGCCTAAGGCTGGAGTCACACTAAGCGTATGAATAATCGGTCCCAGTTACCCTGCCGAGAGTCGCGCGAGTGTCATGCGGGTACAATCCGATTTTTCACACCTAGCATCCAATTTACATCCGAATGCACTGCGATTGCTATCTGACCGCCATGCGATTTTAACATGAGCTTTTGCATAGAGCAATTCTCTATGTCATTTACACATCGATTTCAAAGTAAATATTTTTCAAAACACACATAGTATGTAAATCTGCACAGTGTAAAATCACAGCAGGGGCCGACAGGATAAGATAGATGGATTGCATACAGTAAATACAAATAGAATAGCTAGATATACAGATGTCTGTGACAGATACAATCAGTACAGTGTGTGCAGCTTACTGTACATGTATTTAATTAATAAAAGATTATTTTTCTGAAAAAAATGTTATGGGCTCCTGCATAATTTTCGCAACCAGCAGAGGGAAAGCCGAAGGTTAGGGACCGATGTTTATAGCCTGGGAAAGGGGTAATACCCATGGAGCTTCCCAGGCTATTAATATCAGCTCACAACTGTGTACTTAGCCTTTGCTGGCTATTAAAATGGAGGACCCTAAAAAAATGACATAGGGTTCCCCTATAATTTAAAACCAGCAAAGGCTATGTAGACAGCTGTGGGCTGATATTAATAGCCTAGGAAGGGACCATGGATACTGCCCCCCAGGCTGAAAACATCAGCTGTTAGCCGACCGAGAAAAGGCACATTTCTAAGATGTGCCAAATCTGGCACTAAGCTGCGCTCTTCCCATTTGCCCTGTAGCGGTGGCAAGTGGGGTGATAGTTGGGGGGGGTTATGTCCAGTTTTTATTGTTAGGTGACATAAAGCTCTGAGGTTAATAATGGAGAGGTCACTAGGAACCATGGCAGTTGTACCATCAGCGATAAAAAATCAGCTATAAGAAAGCTACACCTCATGCAATAGATAGGTGGTAATTTTCAAGCTTGGGAATAGCCCTTTATCAAGGATAACTGATGGGTGTGGGCGGTTACACACATAGCACCACTGTTACTGCTTTGTCACAGATGACACCTGGTAGGTCACGCAGATCCCCTGCTGTCACTAGTTTGTCAAGGGAATGCAACTCCGTTGCTTCCAATCGTCAGGATTAGTGATGAGCGAGTGTACTCGTTGCTCGGGTTTTCCAGAGCATGCTCGGGTGACCTTCGAGTATTTATGACTGCTCGAAGATTTAGTTTTCATCGTGCCAGCTGAATGATTTACAGCTAGTAGCCTAAGTACATGTGGGGGTTGCTTGGTTGCGAGGGAATCCCCAATTGTAATCAAGCAGGCTAGTAGCTGTAAATCAGTCAGCTGCCGGGATGTAAACTAAATCTCCGAGCAGTCATAAATACTCGGAGGTCACCCGAGCGTACTCTGGAAAACCTTTGCAACAAGTACACTCGCTCATCACTAGTCAGGACGAATACGCAGTTGACTAATGAGGGGTGGATGTGGCTGCTGTTGCTTCCACTACTAGGCCAGTTATTGGGGAACTCATGGTAAGTATATGGTATATGTTAGGGTTGGCGGATCGCACCAAATATATTGTTTATTAAAAGGAATTAGTGCGTTCGCAACCCGGGATCCACCGTGCAGGAAAGTACCTGCTGCTAAATAATGGCGGCTCTATATGGCGGTATACACCAACTCTGTTAGCTTCACAGAGTAACCGCGAGAGATGAGCTCTGTGCCCTGTTAGACTTTCACAGAGGCACAGGCCAACTACCCAGATGGGAGCAGTGAGTGGTCATGCATGCATACACAATCTCCTCGCCGGAGGAGCCAGCATTCTAGGGGCTTATTTCAGCCGGGTCCCTGAACACTCTTATACACAATCTCCTCGCCGGAGGTGCCAGCATTCTAGGGGCTTATTTCAGCCGGGTCCCTGAACACATTCAAACACATGACCACATTGGCGCAAAGCATATAGCAAAAGACGATACTAGCGCATGGCCGTGCGGTCATGCGCAGTTTATATAGTTGCAGCACAGGAAGCTGCTACTGAAGTTTTTGCCCTTTCAGGACCTTCCAGAAGGACCAATGGAAACTGCTGCAGTACCTGAGCATGTTTTGCCCTTTCAGGACCTTCCAGAAGGACCAATGGAATGTACTGCAGCACCTGAGCATGTGACCGAACATGTGGCCCTCGACCTCCAATGGGAGACCCTGCCCTGGGCATGCTCAGTGTGAGTAAACAAGGACTTAGTCCCAGAGAGGCTCGCTCGCCGCAGATCAGTGCAGGGTACCATAGGAAAGCCAGAAAAGGCAGTAGTGACCCTATGCACCGAATCAGCCCCAGCGAGACACTGGGAGCGACGTCTCCGCTGAGCAGAGCCCACTGCGGCCGATACCGAATGGGAGACCGCAGCAGACACGGATCGAGATTCCCCCTGTGCAGCAGAGGAAACTTGACTCCTAACAGTATATACACCTCTGATTCAAGCATATGGAATATATACAGGTGCTTCTCACAAAATTAGAATATCATGAAAAAGTTAATTTATTTCAGTTCTTCAATACACAAAGTGAAACTCATATATTATATAGAGTCATTGCAAACAGAGTGATCTATTTCAAGTGTTTATTTATGTTAATGTTGATGAATATGGCCTACAGCCATAAGAAAACCCAAAAGTCATTATCTCAGTAAATTAGAATAATTAACAAAAACACCTGCAAAGGCTTCCTAAGCGTTTAAAAAGGCCCCTTAGTCTGTTTCAGTAGGCTCCACAATCATGGGGAAGACTGCTGACTTTCCAGATGTCCAGAAGGCAGTCATTGACACACTCCACAAGGAGGGTAAGCCACAAAAGGTCATTGATAAAGAAGCTGGCTGTTCACAGAGTGCTGTATCCAAGCATATTACCCCTTCGCGCTGCAGCCCATTTTCTTTTTTTATGTTTCTGTTTTTCGCTCCCTTTCTTCCCAGAGCCATAACTTTTTTATTTTTCTGTAAATATGGCCATGTGAGGGCTTGTTTTTTGCAGGACGAGTTGTACTTTTGAACAACAACACCAGTTTTACCATATTGTGTTCTAAAAACAGGAAAAAAATTCCAAGTGCTGTGAAATTGCAAAAAAAGTTTTTTGTTTTTTTTTCAACTTGTTCACTAAATGCTAAAACTGCTAAACCTGCCATTATGATTCTCCAGGTCATTACAAGTTCATACCAAACATGTCTAGATTCTTTTTAATCTAAGTGGTGAAATTTTTTTTACAAACTTTGTTAAAAAATAGCATAATTTTCCAATACCCGTAGCATCTCCATTTTTCGTGATCTCGGGTTGGTTGAGGGCTTATTCTTTGTGAGCTGAGCTGACATTTTTAATGATACCATTTTGGTGCAGATACGATCTTGTGATCACCCGTTATTGCACTTTAACACAATGTCACGGCGACCAAAACAACGTAATTCTGGCGTTTTTACTTTTTTTCTCGCTACACCGTTTAGCGATTGGGTTAATCCTTTTTTTGTTGATAGATCAGGCGATTCTGAATGCGGCAATACCAAATATGTGTATGTTTGATTTTTTTATTGTTTTATTTTGAATGGGGTGAAAGGGGGGTGATTTGAACTTTTGTGTTTTTTATTTTTTTAATATTTTTTAAAACTTTTTTTTATGTTTGCCATGCTTCAATAGTCTCCATGGGATAATAGAAGGTGCCATAGCCCGATCGGCTCTGCTACATAGAGGCGATGATCAGATTGCCTTTATGTAGCTGAATTACTGACTTTCCATGAGCGTCGACCACCGGGTGGTGCTCACAGCAAGCTGGCACTGACAACCATAGAGGTCTTCCGGAGACCTCCGGTTGACATGCCAACCCACCAGTACCCGCGATCATGTGATGGGGTCATTGGTGGGCGTGTTTCCGGCCCGATGGCTGGAAGCACGCGTTAAATGCTGCTGTCGGAGTTTGACAGCGGCATTTAACGGGTTAATAGCCACGGGTGCATTGCAATTCCACCCGTGGCTATTGCGGGCACATGTCTCCTGTTCAAAACAGCTGACATGTCCTGGAAAAGATGTGGGCTCATCGCCGGAGCCCACATCAAAGGGGGAGATGCGACATGCACAGTACTAGTACAGCGCATGTTGCAAAGGGGTTAATGGAAAGATAAGTGAAAGGAAAAAGTGTGGTAGAAAAAGTTTCACAAGCAACCGGGATAACCGCAGCCTTGAATGGATTGTTAAGAAAAAGCCATTCAAAAATTTTGGGGAGAATCACAAGGAGTGGACTGCTGCTGCAGTCAATGCTTTAAGAGCCACCACACACAGACGTATCCAGGACATGGGCTACAAGAGTCGCATTCCTTGTGTTAAGCCACTCATGACCAATAGCCAACACCAGAAGTGTTTTACCTAGGCAGCCAAGGAGAAAAAGAACTGGACTGTTGATCAGTGGTCCAAGGTGTTGTTTTCAGATGAAAGTAAATTTTGCATTTCAATTGGAAATCAAGGTCCCAGAGTCTGTAGGAAGAGTGGAGAGGCCACAATCCAAGCTGCTTGAGGTCTAATGTGAAGTTCTCACAATCAGTGGTTTGGGGAGCCATGTCATCTGCTGGTGTAGGTCCACTGTGTTTTATCAAGACCAAAGTCAGCGCAGGCATCTACCAGGAAATTTTAAAGCACTTCATGCTTCCCTCTTCCGACAAGCTTTTTGGAGATGGAAATTTCATTCTCCAGCAGGACTTGACACCTGTCCACACTGCCAAAAGTACCAATACCTGGTTTAAAAACAACAGTTTCACTGTGCTTGATTGGCCAGCAATCTCGCCTTACCATGATGTTTGTCCTTCGTAGTCGAAGATGACCATGACTTCAGGGAAGAGAATTAGTAGTTATGGGTCCGGAGGTGGCTGATGAGTCCAATCCAGGCTCTGATGGTTTGCCCACATACTTGACATAAGGTAGCAGATGTGGTCAGAACACCAGATTCTACTTGTGCCTTGTGGACAGCACGCTTTCTTTTTGCGTCAAAGATTTTCCTATCTTCTTCTGCATGTGCTCCTGAGGTGATCCTTCCCTGCCAACCTGGATGATCCAGGGCAAGCTCCTCCCATTAATTGGTGTTAACTTCCAGGTTTTTGAGAGACACCTTAAGGCAGTCTTTATAGCGCTTCTTCTGCCCCCCAACTGCTCGCTGTCCTTGGCACAGTTCTCCGTACAGCCGTTGTTTCGGTAGTTGGCTGTCGGGCATTCTAACCACGTGTCCAGCCCACCTGGCTTGGACTTTCAGCAGGAGAGTGTAAACGCTGTAAGGCCCAGTTTTTTCCAGAATTGCCGTATCCGGGACATTATCTTGCCACCTGATGTGGAGGAGTCTGCGGAGGCAACTCATGTGGAAATGATTAAGCTGTTTAGCATGCCGGCTATACACTGTCCAGGTCTCTATAGCATAGAGAAGTGTGGTGAGGATCACTGCGCAATAGACCTTCAGCTTGGTGGTAAGGCTGAGTCCCCTTTGCTCCAAGACATTCTTACACAGTCTCCCGAAGGCGGCACTGGCTTTGGCAATTCTGTTATTAACCTCAGCGTCTATGGTTACTTTACGGGAAAGTGTGCTGCCTAAGTAGGTGAAGTTATCGACTGCTTTGAGGTTTTCCTCCTTCACCGTGATACATGGCTCCTTGTATAGTTTTCCTGGAACAGGTTGATACATGACTTCGGTTTTTCTAATGTTGATCTCGAGACCAAAACTGTCGCAAGCTTGCGAAAAACTGTCCATTTTCCACATATACTGGAATAGTTTGGTCACCATTTGCATCAGAGCAGGGCCGCCCGCTTTATATACCTCAGCAGGTATAGCACCAGTTCTGGGTGCTTTTCCACAAGAAAGTTGTTTTACTGCTTTCCTGACTTCATCTCCACTGTTGTGAATTCTGTGGCAGAGTTCACTCCTGTGGTCACAAGTGGTACTTCGGCTGATTCTCTCTGGGATCTTCCGTTTGTGGAGGAAAGTGGTACTGCAGCTTCTGAGTTTCCTCCCTCAGGTGATCTGGTGAGCTCGTTAGCTTCTTCTCTACTTAACTCCACCTGATGCTTTGATCTATGCTTCCTGTCAATGTTCCAGTGTAGGACTTGCTTTTTCCCTGGATCATTCCTGTGGCCTGCTGCTCTGCAAAGCTAAGTTTTGCTTATGTTATTTTGTTGCTATTTTTCAGTCCAGCTTGCTTTATTGGTTTTTCTCGCCTGCTGGAAGCTCTGAGACGCAGAGGGACCACCTCCGTACCGTTAGTCGGTGCGGAGGGTCTTTTTGTCCCCTCTGCGTGGTTATTTTTAGGTTTTTGTGCTGACCGCAAAGTTATCTTCCCTATCCTCGTTCTATTCAGCTAGTCGGGCCTCACTTTGCTAAATCTGTTTCATCTCTATGTTTGTGTTTTCATCTTACTCACAGTCATTATATGTGGGGGGCTGCCTTTTCCTTTGGGGAATTTCTCTGAGGCAAGGTAGGCTTATCTTTCTATCTTCAGGACTAGCTAGTTTCTCAGGCTGTGACGGGGCGCCTAGGTTCTGGTCAGGAGTGCTCCACGGCTACCTTTAGTGTGGTTTGATAGGAGTAGGGATTGCGGTCTGCAGAGTTCCCACATCTCAGAGCTCGTTCTATTATTTTGGGTTATTGTCAGATCACTGTATGTGCTCTGACCTCCATGTCCATTGTGATTCTGAATTGCCTTTCATAACAGTACAGGAAGCCAAAAGTGCTAATGATTCTCAATAGAGGGAAAAAAGAAGTTCTGAGACCATTTTTTTTTCTTTGCACTGTGTTTTGTCTTTTTTTTCCCCTAGACATTTGGGTGGTTCAGGACACAGGTGTAGCAATGGACATTAAAGGTCTGTCTTCATGTGTGGATCAGCTCACGGCAAGAGTTCAAAATATTCAAGATTTTGTGGTTCAGAATTCCTTGCTAGAACCGAGAATTCCTATTCCAGATTTGTTTTTTGGAGATAGAACTAAATTTCTGAGTTTCAAAAATAATTGTAAACTATTTCTGGCTTTGAAACCTCGCTCTTCTGGTGACCCAATTCAACAGGTTAGGATCGTCATTTCTTTTTTGCGCGGCGACCCTCAGGACTGGGCGTTTTCTCTTGCGCCAGGAGATCCTGCATTGAGTAATATCGATGCGTTTTTCCTGGCGCTTGGGTTGCTGTACGATGAGCCTAATTCAGTGGATCAGGCAGAAAAAAATTTGCTGGCTCTGTCAGGCTCAGGATGAGATAGAGGTATATTGTCAGAAATTTAGAAAGTGGTCAGTGCTCACTCAATGGAATGAATCTGCGCTGGCAGCAATATTCAGAAAGGGTCTCTCTGAAGCCCTTAAGGATGTCATGGTGGGATTTCCTATGCCTGCTGGTTTGAATGAGTCTATGTCTGTGGTCATTCAGATCGGTCGACGCTTGCGTGAGCGTAAATCTGTGCCCCATTTGGCGGTATTACCTGAGCTTAAACCTGAGCCTATGCAGTGTGATAGGACCTTGACCAGAGTTGAACGGCAAGAACATAGACGTCTGAATGGTCTATGTTTCTACTGTGGTGATTCCACTCATGCTATCTCTGATTGTCCTAAGCGCACTAAGCGGTTCGCTGGGTCTGCCACCATTGGTACTGTACAGTCAAAATTTCTTCTGTCCGTTACCTTGATCTGCTCTTTGTCATCGTATTCTGTCATGGCATTTGTGGATTCAGGCGATGCCCTGAATTTGATGGACTTGGAATATGCTAAGCGTTGTGGGTTTTTCTTGGAGCCCTTGCAGTGTCCTATTCCATTGAGAGGAATTGATGCTACGCCTTTGGCCAAGAATAAGCCTCAATACTGGACCCAGCTGACCATGTGCATGGCTCCTGCACATCAGGAGGTTATTCGCTTTCTGGTGTTGCATAATCTGCATGATGTAGTCGTGTTGGGGTTGCCATGGCTACAAGCCCATAATCCAGTATTAGATTGGAAATCCATGTCAGTGTCCAGCTGGGGTTGTCAGGGGGTACATGGTGATGTTCCATTCCTGTCAATTTCGTCATCCACCCCTTCTGAGGTCCCAGAGTTCTTGTCTGATTATCGGGATGTATTTGATGAGCCCAAGTCCAATACCCTACCTCCGCATAGGGATTGTGATAGTGCTATCAATTTGATTCCTGGTAGTAAATTCCCAAAAGGTCGATTGTTTAATTTGTCCGTGCCTGAGCACACCGCTATGCGCAGTTATGTGAAGGAATCCCTGGAGAAGGGGCATATTCGCCCGTCATCGTCGCCATTAGGAGCAGGGTTCTTTTTTGTAGCCAAGAAGGATGGTTCGCTGAAACCTTGTATAGATTACCGCCTTCTTAATAAGATCACGGTTAAATTTCAGTACCCCTTGCCATTGTTATCTGATCTGTTTGCTCGGATTAAGGGGGCTAGTTGGTTCACAAAGATAGATCTTCGTGGTGCGTATAATCTTGTGCGAATTAAGCAAGGCGATGAATGGAAAACTGCATTTAATACGCCCGAGGGTCATTTTGAGTATCTCGTGATGCCGTTCAGACTTGCCAATGCTCCATCAGTGTTTCAGTCCTTTATGCATGACATCTTCCGAGAGTACCTGGATAAATTCCTGATTGTGTACTTGGATGACATTTTGATCTTCTCGGATGATTGGGAGTCTCATGTGAAGCAGGTCAGAACGGTTTTTCAGGTCCTGCGTGCTAATTCTTTGTTTGTGAAGGGATCAAAGTGTCTCTTTGGTGTGCAGAAGGTTTCATTTTTGGGGTTCATCTTTTCCCCTTCTACTATCGAGATGGATCCTGTTAAGGTCCAAGCCATCCATGATTGGACTCAGCCGACATCTCTGAAAAGTCTGCAAAAGTTCCTGGGCTTTGCTAATTTTTATCGTCGCTTCATCTGCAATTTTTCTAGTATTGCTAAACCATTGACCGATTTGACCAAGAAGGGTGCTGATGTGGTCAATTGGTCTTCTGCTGCTGTGGAAGCTTTTCAAGAGTTGAAGCGTCGTTTTTCTTCTGCCCCTGTGTTGTGTCAACCAGATGTTTCTCTTCCGTTCCAGGTCGAGGTTGATGCTTCTGAGATTGGAGCAGGGGCTGTTTTGTCACAGAGAGGTTCTGGTTGCTCAGGGATGAAACCATGCGCTTTCTTTTCCAGGAAGTTTTCGCCTGCTGAGCGAAATTATAATGTGGGCAACCGAGAGTTGCTGGCCATGAAGTGGGCATTCAAGGAGTGGCGTCATTGGCTTGAAGGAGCTAAGCATCGCGTGGTGGTATTGACTGATCATAAGAACTTGACTTATCTCGAGTCTGCCAAGCGCTTGAATCCTAGACAAGCTCGTTGGTCGTTGTTTTTTGCCCGTTTTGACTTTGTGATTTCGTACCTTCCGGGCTCTAAAAATGTGAAGGCGGATGCTCTGTCTAGGAGTTTTGTACCCGACTCTCCGGGTTTGTCTGAGCCGGCGGGTATCCTCAAGGAGGGAGTAATTGTGTCTGCCATCTCCCCTGATTTGCGGCGGGTGCTGCAAAAATTTCAGGCTAATAAACCTGATCGTTGCCCAGCGGAGAAACTGTTTGTCCCTGATAGGTGGACGAATAGAGTTATCTCTGAACTTCATTGTTCGGTGTTGGCTGGTCATCCTGGAATCTTTGGTACCAGAGAGTTAGTGGCTAGATCCTTTTGGTGGCCCTCTCTGTCGCGGGATGTGCGTACTTTTGTGCAGTCCTGTGGGATTTGTGCTCGGGCTAAGCCCTGCTGTTCTCGTGCCAGTGGGTTGCTTTTGCCCTTGCCGGTCCCGAAGAGGCCTTGGACACATATCTCTATGGATTTTATTTCTGACCTTCCCGTTTCTCAAAAGATGTCAGTCATTTGGGTGGTCTGTGATCGCTTTTCTAAGATGGTCCATCTGGTACCCTTGTCTAAATTGCCTTCCTCCTCTGATTTGGTGCCTTTGTTCTTACAGCATGTGGTTCGTTTGCATGGCATTCCAGAGAATATTGTTTCTGACAGAGGTTCCCAGTTTGTTTCAAGGTTTTGGCGAGCCTTTTGTGGTAGGATGGGCATTGACTTGTCTTTTTCCTCGGCTTTCCATCCTCAGACTAATGGCCAGACCGAGCGAACCAATCAGACCTTGGAAACATATCTGAGGTGCTTTGTTTCTGCTGATCAGGATGACTGGGTGTCCTTTTTGCCTTTGGCTGAGTTCGCCCTTAATAATCGGGCCAGCTCGGCTACCTTGGTTTCACCGTTTTTCTGCAATTCTGGGTTCCATCCTCGTTTCTCTTCTGGACAGGTTGAGTCTTCGGACTGTCCTGGTGTGGATACTGTGGTGGACAGGTTGCAGCAGATTTGGACTCAGGTAGTAGACAATTTGACCTTGTCCCAGGAGAAGGCTCAACTTTTCGCTAATCGCAGACGCCGTGTGGGTCCCCGACTTCGTGTTGGGGATCTGGTTTGGTTATCTTCTCGTCATATTCCTATGAAGGTTTCCTCTCCTAAGTTTAAACCTCGTTTCATTGGTCCGTATAGGATTTCTGAGGTTCTTAATCCTGTGTCTTTTCGTCTGACCCTTCCAGATTCTTTTTCCATACATAACGTATTCCATAGGTCATTGTTGCGGAGATACGTGGCACCTATGGTTCCATCTGTTGAGCCTCCTGCCCCGGTTTTGGTGGAGGGGGAATTGGGGTATATTGTGGAGAAGATTTTGGATTCTCGTGTTTCAAGACGGAAACTCCAGTATCTGGTTAAATGGAAGGGTTATGCTCAGGAAGATAATTCCTGGGTTTTTGCCTCTGATGTCCATGCTCCCGATCTTGTTCGTGCCTTTCATGTGGCTCATCCTGGTCGGCCTGGGGGCTCTGGTGAGGGTTCGGTGACCCCTCCTCAAGGGGGGGGTACTGTTGTGAATTCTGTGGCAGAGTTCACTCCTGTGGTCACAAGTGGTACTTCGGCTGATTCTCTCTGGGATCTTCCGTTTGTGGAGGAAAGTGGTACTGCAGCTTCTGAGTTTCCTCCCTCAGGTGATCTGGTGAGCTCGTTAGCTTCTTCTCTACTTAACTCCACCTGATGCTTTGATCTATGCTTCCTGTCAATGTTCCAGTGTAGGACTTGCTTTTTCCCTGGATCATTCCTGTGGCCTGCTGCTCTGCAAAGCTAAGTTTTGCTTATGTTATTTTGTTGCTATTTTTCAGTCCAGCTTGCTTTATTGGTTTTTCTCGCCTGCTGGAAGCTCTGAGACGCAGAGGGACCACCTCCGTACCGTTAGTCGGTGCGGAGGGTCTTTTTGTCCCCTCTGCGTGGTTATTTTTAGGTTTTTGTGCTGACCGCAAAGTTATCTTCCCTATCCTCGTTCTTTTCAGCTAGTTGGGCCTCACTTTGCTAAATCTGTTTCATCTCTATGTTTGTGTTTTCATCTTACTCACAGTCATTATATGTGGGGGGCTGCCTTTTCCTTTGGGGAATTTCTCTGAGGCAAGGTAGGCTTATTTTTCTATCTTCAGGACTAGCTAGTTTCTCAGGCTGTGACGAGGCGCCTAGGTTCTGGTCAGGAGCGCTCCACGGCTACCTTTAGTGTGGTTTGATAGGAGTAGGGATTGCGGTCTGCAGAGTTCCCACGTCTCAGAGCTCGTTCTATTATTTTGGGTTATTGTCAGATCACTGTATGTGCTCTGACCTCCATGTCCATTGTGATTCTGAATTGCCTTTCATAACACTCCACTTGGAAGATCATCAAGGTCCTTGTTGGTTTCTACCTGGGGCAGGTGAGCAATAGCCTCATCATTGATATTGGCAGGGCGATTAAGAATATTATTAAAGTGCTCAGTCCACTTTTGTCAGAATTTGTTTCTTTTCTGTCAGCAGCTTAGTTCAAGCTGCGTTAAGCAGAGATGAAGAGCTTGATGACTGGGGTCTATATACAGCTTTGAGCGCATCGTAGAAGCGTTTTTGGTCGTGGGTATCTGCATAGCCCTGAATTTCATCGGCCTTCTTGCTAAACCAGTTATCCTGCCTTACCATAACCCCATAGATTACCAAGAGGAAGATGAGAGACACAAGCAGACGAGCTGAATGCTGCTATCAAAGCAACCTGGATTCCATTAGGCTATGTGCACACATTGCGGATTAGCCTTAGGAATTTCTGGTGCAGATTCTGCCTCTCCTGGCAGAAAACGCACCTGCGGATTTGACACGTTTTTGTGCGGTTCCGCAGCGTTTTTTGTGCGTTTTATTGCGGATTTGCTGTTTTTTACCCCTGCGGTTTTCTATAATGGAGTGGGTACAAAAACGCTGCAGATTCACAAAAAAGAAGTGACATGCTACTTCTTTTAAACCGCAGCATTTCTGCAGCGGATTTTCCGCAAAGTGTGCACAGCATTTTTTTTTTCTCATTGATTTACATTGTACTGGAAATCAATTGCGGATCTGCAGCGTTTCTGCACCGCAAAAAATGCTGCGGATCAGCAGAGAATCCGCAACGTGTGCACATACCCTAACATCTCAGCAGTGCCACAGACTGATCGCCTCCATGCAACGCCGTATGATGCAGTAATTGATGCAAAAGGAACCCCAACCAAGGATTGAGTGCATTTACTGAACATACAGTCATGGCCAAAAGTATTGACACCCCTGCAATTCTGTCAGATAATACTCATTTTCTTCCTGAAAATGATTGCAAACACAAATTCTTTGGTATTATTATCTTCATTTAATTTGTGTTAAATGAAAAAAAAACACAAAAAGAATTGTCCTAAAGCCAAATTGGATAAAATTCCACACCAAACATAAAAAAGGGGGTGGACAAAAGTATTGGCATTGTTCGAAAAATCATGTGATGCCTCTCTAATTTGTGTAATTAACAGCACCTGTAACTTACCTGTGGCACCTAACAGGTGTTGGCAATAACTAAATCACACTTGCAGCCAGTTGACATGGATTAAAGTTGACTCAACCTCTGTCCTGTGTCCTTGTGTGTACCACATTGAGCATGGAGAAAAGAAAGAAGACCAAAGAACTGTCTGAGGACTTGGGAAACCAAATTGTGAGGAAGCATGAGCAATCTCAAGGCTTCAAGTCCATCTCCAAAGACCTGAATGTTCCTGTGTCTACCGTGCGCAGTGTCATCAAGAAGTTTAAAGCCCATGGTACTGTGGCTAACCTCCCTAGATGTGGACGGAAAAGAAAAATTGACAAGAGATTTCAACGCACTTGTGATTGTGCGGATGTTGGATATAGAACCTCGACTAACATCCAAACAAGTTCAAGCTACCCTGCAGTCCGAGGGTACAACAATGTCAACTGTTGTGAATTCTGTGGCAGAGCTCCCTCCTGTGGTCACAAGTGGTACTTCGGCTGATTCTCTCTATGAGCTTCCGTTGGTGGAGGAAAGTGGTACTGCGGCTTCTGAGTTTCCTTCCTCAGGTGATGTGGTGAAGTCGTTAGGTGCTGCTCTATTTAACTCCACCTAGTGCTTTGATCCTGGCCTCCAGTCAATGTTCTAGTATTGAACTTGCTTCCTCCTGGATCGTTCCTGTGGCCTGCTGCTCTGCATAGCTAAGTTGCTCTTGTGTTATTTTTTGTTTGCTGTTTTTTCTGTCCAGCTTGTTTATTTGTTTTTTTTGCTTGCTGGAAGCTCTGGGATGCAGAGGGTGTACCTCCGTGCCGTTAGTCGGTACAGAGGGTCTTTTTGCCCCCTTTGCGTGGTTGTTTGTAGGGTTTTGTGTTGACCGCAAAGTTACCTTTCCTATCCTCGCTCTGTTCAGAAAGTCGGGCCTCACTTTGCTAAATCTATTTCATCTCTACGTTTGTCTTTTCATCTTAACTCACAGTCATTATATGTGGGGGGCTGCCTTTTCCTTTGGGGTATTTCTCTGAGGCAAGGTAGGCTTATTTTCTATCTTCAGGCTAGCTAGTTTCTCAGGCTGTGCCGAGTTGCATAGGGAGCGTTAGGTGCAATCCACGGCTGCCTCTAGTGTGGTTGGAGAGGATTAGGGATTGCGGCCAGCAGAGTTCCCACGTCTCAGAGCTCGTTCTATGTTTTTGGGGTTTTGTCAGGTCACTGTATGTGCTCTGACTTCTATGTCCATTGTGGTACTGAATTACCTTATCATAACAGTACTGGAGGGCAAAAGTACTAATGATTCTCAATAGAGGGAAAAAAGAAGTTCTGAGACCATTTTTTTTTCTCTCCACTGTGTTTTGCCTTTTTTTTCCCCTAGACATTTGGGTGGTTCAGGACACAGGTGTAGCGATGGACATTAAAGGTCTGTCTTCATGTATGGATCAGCTCACGGCAAGAGTACAAAATACTCAAGACTTTGTGGTTCAGAATTCTATGTTAGAACCAAGAATTCCTATCCCTGATTTGTTTTTTGGAGATAGAACTAAATTTCTGAGTTTCAAAAATAATTGTAAACTATTTCTGGCTTTGAAACCTCGCTCCTCTGGTGACCCAGTTCGACAAGTCAGGATCATTATTTCTTTTTTACGTGGCGACCCTCAGGACTGGGCATTTTCTCTTGCGCCAGGAGATCCTGCATTATGTAATATTGATGCGTTTTTCCTGGCGCTCGGATTGCTGTACGATGAACCTAATTCAGTGGATCAGGCAGAGAAAAATTTACTGACTCTGTGTCAGGGTCAGGATGAGATTGAGGTATATTGTCAGAAATTTAGAAAGTGGTCCATGCTCACTCAATGGAATGAAGGTGCGCTCGCAGCTATTTTCAGAAAGGGTCTCTCTGAAGCCCTTAAGGATGTCATGGTGGGATTTCCTATGCCTGCTGGTCTGAATGAGTCTATGTCTTTGGCCATTCAGATCGGTCGACGCTTGCGTGAGCGTAAATCTGTGCACCATTTGGCGGTATTATCTGAGCATAAACCTGAGCCTATGCAGTGTGATAGGGCTTTGACCAGAGTTGAACGGAAAGAACACAGACGTCAGAATGGGCTGTGTTTCTACTGTGGTGATTCCGCTCATGCCATCTCTGATTGTCCTAAGCGCACTAAGCGGTTCGCTAGGTCTGCCACCATTGGTACGGTACAGTCAAAATTTCTTTTGTCCGTTACCTTGATCTGTTCTTTGTCATCTTATTCTGTCATGGCATTTGTGGATTCAGGCGCTGCCCTGAATTTGATGGACTTGGAGTATGCTAGGCGTTGTGGGTTTTTCTTGGAGCCCTTGCAGTGTCCTATTCCATTGAGAGGAATTGATGCTATGCCTTTGGCCAAGAATAAGCCTCAGTATTGGACCCAGCTGACCATGTGCATGGCTCCTGCACATCAGGAGGTTATTCGCTTTCTGGTGTTGCATAATCTGCATGATGTGGTCGTGTTGGGGTTGCCATGGCTACAAGTCCATAATCCAGTATTAGATTGGAAATCCATGTCTGTGTCCAGCTGGGGTTGTCAGGGGGTACATGATGATGTCCCATTTCTGTCTATTTCGTCATCCACCCCTTCTGAGGCCCAGAATTCTTCTCTGATTACCGGGATGTATTTGATGAGCCCAAGTCCGATACCCTACCTCCGCATAGTGATTGTGATTGTGCTATCGATTTGATTCCTGGTAGTAAATTCCCAAAAGGTCGACTGTTTAATTTATCTGTGCCTGAGCACGCCGCTATGCGGAGTTACGTGAAGGAGTCCTTGGAGAAGGGGCATATTCGCCCGTCTTCGTCGCCATTGGGAGCGGGGTTCTTTTTTGTGGCCAAGAAGGATGGTTCGCTGAGACCTTGTATAGATTACCGCCTTCTAAATAAGATCACGGTTAAATTTCAGTACCCCTTGCCGCTGTTATCTGATTTGTTTGCTCGGATTAAGGGGGCTAGTTGGTTCACCAAGATAGATCTTCGTGGTGCATATAATCTTGTGCGTATTAAGCGAGGCGATGAATGGAAAACTGCATTTAATATGCCCGAGGGCCATTTTGAGTACCTAGTAATGCCATTCGGACTTGCCAATGCTCCATCAGTGTTTCAGTCCTTTATGCATGACATCTTCCGAGAGTACCTGGATAAATTCCTGATTGTATACTTGGATGATATTTTGGTCTTCTCGGATGATTAGGAGTCTCATGTGAAGCAGGTCAGAACGGTGTTTCAGGTCCTGCGTGCTAATTCTTTGTTTGTGAAGGGATCAAAGTGTCTCTTTGGTGTTCAGAAGGTTTCATTTTTGGGGTTCATTTTTTCCCCTTCTACTATCGAGATGGACCCTGTTAAGGTCCAGGCCATCCATGATTGGACTCAGCCGACATCTCTGAAAAGTCTGCAAAAGTTCCTGGGCTTTGCTAATTTTTATCGTCGCTTCATCTGCAATTTTTCTAGTATTGCTAAACCATTGACCGATTTGACCAAGAAGGGTGCTGATGTGGTCAATTGGTCTTCTGCTGCTGTGGAAGCTTTTCAAGAGTTGAAGCGTCGTTTTTCTTCTGCCCCTCTGTTGTCAGCCAGATGTTTCGCTTCCGTTCCAGGTCGAGGTTGATGCTTCTGAAATTGGAGCAGGGGCTGTTTTGTCGCAGAGAAGTTCTGATCGCTCGGTGATGAAACCATGCGCCTTCTTTTCCAGGAAGTTTTCGCCTGCTGAGCAAAATTATGATGTTGGTAATCGAGAGTTGCTGGCCATGAAGTGGGCATTCGAGGAGTGGCGTCATTGGCTTGAGGGAGCTAAGCATCGCGTGGTGGTCTTGACTGATCATAAGAACTTGACTTATCTCGAGTCTGCCAAGCGGTTGAATCCTAGACAGGCTCGTTGGTCGCTGTTTTTCGCCCGTTTTGACTTTGTGATTTCGTACCTTCAGGGCTCTAAAAATGTGAAGGCGGATGCCCTGTCTAGGAGTTTTGTGCCCAACTCTCCGGGTTTGTCTGAGCCAGCGGGTATTCTCAAAGAGGGAGTAATTGTGTCTGCCATCTCCCCTGATTTGCGGCGGGTGCTGCAAAAATTTCAGGCTAATAAACCTGATCGTTGCCCAGCGGAGAAACTGTTTGTCCCTGATAGGTGGACGAATAAAGTTATCTCTGAGGTTCATTGTTCGGTGTTGGCTGGTCATCCTGGAATCTTTGGTACCAGAGAGTTAGTGGCTAGATCCTTTTGGTGGCCATCTCTGTCGCGGGATGTGCGTTCTTTTGTGCAGTCCTGTGGGATTTGTGCTCGGGCTAAGCCCTGCTGTTCTCATGCCAGTGGGTTGCTTTTGCCCTTGCCGGTCCCGAAGAGGCCTTGGACACATATCTCTATGGATTTTATTTCAGATCTTCCTGTCTCTCAAAAAATGTCGGTCATTTGGGTAGTTTGTGATCGCTTCTCTAAGATGGTCCATTTGGTACCCTTGTCTAAATTACCTTCCTCCTCTGATTTGGTGCCATTGTTCTTCCAGCATGTGGTTCGTTTACATGGCATTCCAGAGAATATCGTTTCTGACAGAGGTTCCCAGTTTGTTTCAAGGTTTTGGCGAGCCTTTTGTGCTAGGATGGGCATTGACTTGTCTTTTTCCTCAGCTTTCCATCCTCAGACTAATGGCCAGACCGAACGAACCAATCAGACCTTGGAAACATATCTGAGATGCTTTGTTTCTGCTGATCAGGATGACTGGGTGTCCTTTTTGCCTTTGGCTGAGTTCGACCTTAATAATCGGGCCAGCTCGGCTACTGTGGTTTTGCCGTTTTTCTGCAACTCTGGGTTCCATCCTCGTTTCTCTTCAGGGCAGGTTGAGTCTTCGGACTGTCGTGGTGTGGATACTGTGGTGGACAGGTTGCAGCAGATTTGGACTCATGTAGTGGACAATTTGACCTTGTCCCAGGAGAAGGCTCAACGTTTTGCTAATCGCAGACGCTGTGTGGGTCCCCGACTTCGTGTTGGGGATTTGGTTTGGTTGTCTTCTCGTCATATTCCTATGAAGGTTTCCTCTCCTAAGTTTAAACCTCGTTTCATTGGTCCGTATAGGATTTCTGAGGTTCTTAATCCTGTGTCTTTTCGTTTGACCCTTCCAGATTCTTTTTCCATCCATAACGTATTCCATAGGTCATTGTTGCGGAGATATGTGGCACCTATGGTTCCTTCTGTTGATCCTCCTGCCCCGGTTTTGGTGGAGGGGGAGTTGGAGTATATTATGGAGAAGATTTTGGATTCTCTTGTTTCAAGACGGAAACTCCAGTATCTGGTGAAGTGGAAGGGTTATGCTCAGGAAGATAATTCCTGGGTCTTTGCCTCTGATGTCCATGCTCCCGATCTTGTTCGTGCCTTTCATATGGCTCATCCTGGTCGTCCTGGGGGCTCTGGTGAGGGGTGACCCCTCCTCAAGGGGGGGTACTGTTGTGAATTCTGTGGCAGAGCTCCCTCCTGTGGTCACAAGTGGTACTTCGGCTGATTCTCTCTATGAGCTTCCGTTGGTGGAGGAAAGTGGTACTGCGGCTTCTGAGTTTCCTTCCTCAGGCGATGTGGTGAAGTCGTTAGGTGCTGCTCTATTTAACTCCACCTAGTGCTTTGATCTTGGCCTCCAGTCAATGTTCTAGTATTGAACTTGCTTCCTCCTGGATCGTTCCTGTGGCCTGCTGCTCTGCATAGCTAAGTTGCTCTTGTGTTATTTTTAGTTTGCTGTTTTTTCTGTCCAGCTTGTTTATTTGTTTTTCTTGCTTGCTGGAAGCTCTGGGACGCAGAGGGTGTACCTCCGTGCCGTTAGTCGGTACGGAGGGTCTTTTTGCCCCCTTTGCGTGGTTGTTTGTAGGGTTTTGTGTTGACCGCAAAGTTACCTTTCCTATCCTCGCTCTGTTCAGAAAGTCGGGCCTCACTTTGCTAAATCTATTTCATCTCTACGTTTGTCTTTTCATCTTAACTCACAGTCATTATATGTGGGGGGCTGCCTTTTCCTTTGGGGTATTTCTCTGAGGCAAGGTAGGCTTATTTTCTATCTTCAGGCTAGCTAGTTTCTCAAGCTGTGCCGAGTTGCATAGGGAGCGTTAGGCGCAATCCACGGCTGCCTCTAGTGTGGTTGGAGAGGATTAGGGATTGCGGTCAGCAGAGTTCCCACGCCTCAGAGCTCGTTCTATGTTTTTGGGGTTTTGTCAGGTCACTGTATGTGCTCTGACTTCTATGTCCATTGTGGTACTGAATTACCTTATCATAACAGTCAACCCGTACTATCCATCGGCATCTGAATGAAATGGGACTGTATGGTAGGAGACCCAGGAAGACCCCACTTCTTACCCCCAAGACATAAAAAAGCCAGGCTGGATTTTGCCAAAACTTACCTGAAAAAGCCTAAAACGTTTTGGAAGAATGTTCTTTGGTCAGATGAGACAAAAGTAGAGCTTTTGGGGCAAAGGCATCAACATAGAGTTTACAGGAGAAAAATAGAGGCATTCAAACAAAAGAACACGGTCCCTACAGTCAAACATGGCGGAGGTTCCCTGTGTGAGAAAGCTTGGCATCCCTCAGAGGTCAGGGGTCTTCCAGCAGGACAATTACCCAAAACACACATCAAAAAGCACTAGAGAATGGTTTGAGAGAAAGCACTGGAGACTTCTATAGTGGCCAGCAATTAGTCCAGATCTGAATCCCATAGAACACCTGTGGAGAGATGTAAAAACGGCAGTTTGGAGAAGGCACCCTTCAAATATCAGGGACCTGGAGCAGTTTGCCAAAGAAGAATGGTCTAAAATTCCAGCAGAGTATTGTAAGAAACTCATTGATGGTTACCGGAAGCGGTTGGTCGCAGTTATTTTGGCTAAAGGTTGTGCAACCAAGTATTAGGCTGAGGGTGTCAATACTTTTGTCTGGCCCATTTTTGGAGTTTTGTGTGAAATGATCAATGTTTTGCTTTTTGCTTCATTCTCTTTTGTGTTTTTTCATTTAAGACAAATTAAATGAAGATAATAATACCAAATAATTTGTGTTTGCAATAAAGATTTTCAGGAAGAAAATGAGTATTTTCTGACAGAATTGCAGGGGTGGCAATACTTTTGGCCATGACTGTACATTTCAGTAGGCCAACATTTCGGATTTTAAAATAGTTCTTCAAGCTGGTGTTATAAAGTATTCTAATTTACTGAGATTATGACTTTGGGGTTTTCATTGGCTGTAAGCCCTAATCATCAACATTAAGAGAAATAAACATTTGAAATAGTTCACTGTTTGTAATGACTAGTATATGAGTTTTACTCTTTGTATTGAAGAACTGAAATAAATTAACTTTTTGATGATATTCTAATTTTGTGAGAAGCACCTGTACAGTATATACCCTGGTACAGTCACTGCTAGCTCCACAATAGCAAAAAATAAAAAAAAGGAACTACTACTAGTTGCCACCACCAATCATTTATGCAGCGCGATTGAGCACCTGTTACAGGTGCGGTTTACAGAGCACAAGGAAGAGAGCTATTCAATTTTAAATATTTAATGCAGAAAGGTAGGCAGTGTTTGTAAAAATATACAAAGATGATATAAAATGGAAACAAAACAATACAGTATATACAATTACATACAGTAAAAAGGAATATCGAAAGAAAATTACTAAACCTAATGTTGCAGGAATAGTTCTTTATGGAGGGAAGCATTCTGATTCTGAAAATGGACCACTCTCAAAGTGAACTATGTCTTCTAGAATGACCAAAAGCAGACACAAATTCTGCTCTTAACCCCTTCCCGACCTGTGACACAGCGTATGCGTCATGAAAGTCAGTGCCAATCCGACCTGTGACGCATATGCTATGTCACAGAAAGATCGCGTCCCTGCAGATCGGGTGAAAGGGTTAACTCCCATTTCACCCGACCTGCAGGGACAGGGGGAGTGGTAGTTTAGCCCAGGGGGGGTGGCTTCACCCCCCCGTGGCTACGATCGCTCTGATTGGCTGTTGAAAGTGAAACTGCCAATCAGAGCGATTTGTAATATTTCACCTAAAAAACTGGTGAAATATTACAATCCAGCCATGGCCGATGCTGCAATACCATCGGCCATGGCTGGAAATACTAATGTGCCCCCACCCCACCGATCGCCCCCCCAGCCACCCGATCTGTGCAGCGCTCCCCTCCGTCCTGTGCTCCGCTCCCCGTCCTCCTGTCCGCTCCCCCCGTGCTCCAGTCAACCCCCCGCACTCCGATCACCCCCCCGCACAGCGATCCCCCCGTGCTCCGATCACCCCCCCTGCACAGCGATCCCCCACCCCGTGCTCCAATCCACCCGCACTCACACCGATCCTCATCCGTGCTCCGACGCCCCCCACCCCGTGCTCCGACGCCTCCCCCCCGTGCTCCGACGCCTCCCCCGTGCTCCGACGCCCCCCCGTGCCCTGATCTCCCCCCCCTTATACTTACCGGAGCCTGCCGGTGTCCGTCTTCTTTCCTGGGCGCCGCCATCTTCCAAAATGGCGGGCGCATGTGCAGTGCGCCCGCCGAATCTGCCGGCCGGCAGATTCGTTCCAGAGTGAATTTTGATCACTGAGATATAACCTATCTCAGTGATCAAAATGAAAAAATAGTAAATGACCCCCCCCCCCCCTTTGTCACCCCCATAGGTAGGGACAATAAAAAAAATAAAGAATTTTTTTTTTTTCACTAAGGTTGGAGTTAGAACTAGGGGTAGGGTTAGGGGTAGGGGTAGGGTTAGGGTTAGGGGTAGGGTTAGGGGTAGGGGTAGGGTTAGGGTTAGGGGTAGGGTTAGGGTTTGGGATATGCACACGTATTCTGTTCCTCTGCGGATTTTTCCGCAGAGGATTTGATAAATCCGCAGTGCTAAACCGCTGTGGATTTACCGCGGTTTTTCTGCGCATTTCACTGCGGTTTTACAACTGCGATTTTCTATTGGAGCAGTTGTAAAACCGCTGCGGAATCCGCAGAAAGAAGTGACATGCTGCAGAATGTAAACCGCTGCGTTTCCGTGCTGTTTTTCTGCAGCATGTGTACAGCGATTTTTGTTTCCCATAGGTTTACATTGAACTGTAAACTCATGGGAAACTGCTGCGGATCCGCAGCGTTTTCCGCAGCGTGTGCACATACCTTTAGAATTAGGCTATGTGCACACGGTGGCTGAGGATTCACAGCGGATTGGCCGCTGCGGATTCGCAGCAGTGTTCCATCAGGTTTACAGTACCATGTAAACATATGGAAAACCAAATCCGCTGTGCCCATGGTGCGGAAAATACCGCGCGGAAACGCTGTGTTGTATTTTCCGCAGCATGTCAATTCTTTGTGCGGATTCCGCAGCGTTTTACACCTGTTCCTCAATAGGAATCCACAGGTGAAATCCGCACAAAAAACACTGGCAATCCGCGGTAAATCAGCAGGTAAAACGCAGTGCCTTTTACCCGCGCATTTTTCAAAAATGGTGCTGAAAAATCTCATACGAATCCGCAACGTTGGCACATAGCCTTAGGGTTGGGTTGGAATTAGGGTTGTGGTTAGGGGTGTGTTGGGGTTAGGGTTGTGATTAGGGTTACGGCTACAGTTGGGATAAGGTTTAGGGGTGTGTTGGAGTTAGAATTGAGGGGTTTCCACTGTTTAGGCACATCAGGGGGTCTCCAAACGCAACATGACGCCACCATTGATTCCAGCCAATCTTGTATTCAAAAAGTCAAATGGTGCTCCCTCACTTCCGAGCCCCGACGTGTGCCCAAACAGTGGTTTACCCCCACATATGGGGTACCAGCATACTCAGGACAAACTGCGCAACAATTACTGGGGTCCAATTTCTCCTGTTACCCTTGAGAAAATAAAAAATTGCTTGCTAAAACATAATTTTTGAGGAAAGAAAAATGATTTTTTATTTTCACGGCTCTGCGTTGTAAACGTCTGTGAAGCACTTGGGGGTTCAAAGTGCTCAGCACATATCTAGATAAGTTCCTTGGGGGGTCTACTTTCCAAAATGGGGTCACTTGTGGGGGGTTTCTACTGTTTAGGCACACCAGGGGCTCTGCAAACGCAACGTGACGTCCGCAGACAATTCCATCAAAGTCTGCATTTCAAAAGTCACTACTTCCCTTCTGTGCCCCGACGTGCGCCCAAACAGTGGTTTACCCCCACACATGGGGTATCGGCGTACTCAGGCGAAACTGGACAACAACTTTTGTGGTCCAATTTCTCCTGTAACCCTTGGGAAAATAAAAAATTCTGGGCTAAAAAATTATTTTTGAGGAGAGAAAACGTATTTATTATTTTCACGGCTCTGTGTTATGAACTTCTGTGAAGCACTTGGGGGTTAAAAGTGCTCACCACATATCTAGATAATTTCATTTCGGGGTCTAGTTTCCGAAATGGGGTGACTTGTGGGGGGTTTCTACTGTTTAGTCACATCAGGGGCTCTGCAAACGCAACGTGACGCCCGTAGAGCATTCCATCAAAGTCTGTATTTCAAAACGTCACTACTTCACTTCCGAGCCCCGGCAAGTGCCCAAATAGTAGTTTACCCCCACATGTGGGGTATCACCGTACTCAGGAGAAACTGGACAACAAATATTGGGGTCAAATTTCTCCTGTTACCCTTGGGAAAATTAAAAAATTCTGGGCTAAAAAATTATTTTTGAGGAAAGAAAACGTATTTATTATTTTCACTGCTCTGTGTTATGAACTTCTGTGAAGCACTTGGGGGTTCAAAGTGCTCACCTCACATCTAGATAAGTTCCTTTCGGGGTCTAGTTTCCAAAATGGGGTCACTTGTGGGGGGTTTCTACTGTTTAGCCACATCAGGGGCTCTGCAAACGCAACGTGACGCCCGCAGAGCATTCCATCAAAGTCTGCATTTCAAAACGTCACTACTTCACTTCCGAGCCCCAGCATGTGCCTAAACAGTGGTATACCCCCACATATGGGGTATCAGCGTACTCAGGAGAAACTGGACAACAACTTTTGGGGTCAAATTTCTCCTGTTACCCTTGGGAAAATAAAAAATTGCGGGCTAAAAAATCATTTTTGAGAAAAGAAATTTTTTATTTTATTTTCATGGCTCTGCGTTATAAACTTCTGTGAAGCACTTGAGGGTTCAAAGTGCTCACCACACATCTAGATTAGTTCCTTTGGGGGTGTAGTATCCAAAATGGGGTCATTTGTGGGGGATCTCCAATGTTTAGGCACATAGGGGCTCTCCAAACGCGACATGGTGTCCGCTAATGATTGGAGCTAAATTTCCATTTAAAAAGCCAAATGGCGTGCCTTCCCTTCTGAGCCCTGCCGTGCGCCCAAACAGTGGTTTACCCCCACATATGGGGTATCTTCGTACTCAGGACAAACTGGACAACAACATTTGTGGTCCAATTTCTCCTATTACCATTGGCAAAATAGGAAATTCCAGGCTAAAAAATCATTTTTGAGAAAAGAAAAATTATTTTTTATTTTCATGGCTCTGCATTATAAACTTCTGTGAAGCACCTGGGGGTTCAAAGTGCTCAGTATGCATCTAGATAAGTTCCTTGGGGGGTCTAGTTTCCAAAATGGGGTCACTTGTGGGGGAGCTTCAATGCATAGGCACACAGGGGCTCTCCAAATGCGACATGGTGTCCGCTAACAATTGGAGCTAATTTTCCATTCAAAAAGTCAAAAGGCGCGCCTTCCCTTCCGAGCCCTGCCGTGTGCCCAAACAGTGGTTTACCCCCACATATGAGGTATCGGCGTACTCGGGAGAAATTGCTCAACAAATTTTAGGATCCATTTTATCCTATTGCCCATGTGAAAATAAAAAAATTGAGGCGAAAAGAAATTTTTTGTGAAAAAAAAGTACTTTTTCATTTTTACGGATCAATTTGTGAAGCACCTGAGGGTTTAAAGTGCTCACTAGGCATCTAGATAAGTTCCTTGGGGGGTCCAGTTTCCAAAATGGGGTCACTTGTGGGGGAGCTCCAATGTTTAGGCACACAGGGTCTCTCCAAACGCGACATGGTGTCCGCTAACGATGGAGATAATTTTTCATTCAAAAAGTCAAATGGCGCTCCTTCCCCTCCGAGCCTTACCATGTGCCCAAACAGTGGTTTACCCCCACATGTGAGGTATAGGTGTACTCAGGAGAAATTGCCCAACAAATTTTAGGATCCATTTTATCCTGTTGTCCATCTGAAAATGAAAAAATTGAGGCGAAAATAATTTTTTTGTGAAAAAAAAGTACTTTTTCATTTTTACAGATCAATTTGTGAAGCACCTGGGGGTTTAAAGGGCTCACTATGCATCTAGATAAGTTCCTTGGGGCGTCTAGTTTCCAAAATGGGGTCACTTGTGGGGGAGCTCCAATTTTTAGGCACACGGGGGCTCTCCAAACGTGACATGGTGTCCGCTAAAGAGTGCAGCCAATTTTTCATTCAAAAAGTCAAATGGCGCTCCTTCCCTTCCAAGCCCTGCCGTGCGCCCAAACAGTGGTTTACCCCCACATATGAGGTATCAGCGTACTCAGGACAAATTGGACAACAACTTTCGTGGTTCAGTTTCTCCTTTTACCATTGGGAAAATAAAAAAATTGTTGCTGAAAAATCATTTTTGTGACTAAAAAGTTAAATGTTAATTTTTTCCTTCCATGTTGCTTCTGCTGCTGTGAAGCACCTGAAGGGTTAATAAACTTCTTGAATGTGGTTTTGTGCACCTTGAGGGGTGCAGTTTTTAGAATGGTGTCACTTTTGGGTATTTTCAGCCATATAGACCCCTCAAACTGACTTCAAATGTGAGGTGGTCCCTAAAAAAAATGGTTTTGTAAATTTCGTTGTAAAAATGAGAAATCGCTGGTCAAATTTTAACCCTTATAACTTCCTAGCAAAAAAAAAATTTTGTTTCCAAAATTGTGCTGATGTAAAGTAGACGTGTGGGAAATGTTATTTATTAACTATTTTGTGTCACATAACTCTCTGGTTTAACAGAATAAAATTTCAAAATGTGAAAATTGCGAAATTTTCAAAATTTTCGCCAAATTTCCGTTTTTATCACAATTAAACACAGAATTTATTGACCTAAATTTACCACTAACATGAAGCCCAATATGTCACGAAAAAACAATCTCAGAACCGCTAGGATCCATTGAAGCGTTCCTGAGTTATTACCTCATAAAGGGACACTGGTCAGAATTGCAAAAAACGGCAAGGTCTTTAAGGTCAAAATAGGCTGGGTCATGAAGGGGTTAATTAAATCAAGGTTACGCCCTCATACCTCCCCTTCGTGAGCTCATATGGGGGTTGGCTGTGGGATGTGCTAGGTTAGAATTACCCACCTCAGCGTAAATGAATCTGAGCCTTGGTGTCTTCTTCCCGGCTTCACATATCCAGTAATGGTCAGTTAGAATGACTCAGGTAGTAGTGGGGGAAATTCAGCAGACGCCTGAGACTGCAGGGCATAGACCCAAATCCAGTACTCTCCACCGTATCCGGAACAGTTGGGACTAGAGTTGAGCGGATCAATTCACATGATTTAGGTCCAGCTTGCAGATCAGTGGTACCTGGTAGCTTGACCGGATGCCACAATTCTCAAACCTTCCAGTGTCCCTGGCACGGCTTTTGTTTAGTCCGGGCTCTATGATCTAGCTAGGACCTAGACATTTTATTTTTGTTCCTTCATTCACAGTCTTCACAGCCAGAACTTTGTCTCCTTTCTATAGCTTTACTATATGATATCTGGCTTTTTTGTGTCACATTGCATTAACTCCTTAATCCTATTGGACGTACTATCCTGTCAAGATGACCTGGGACTTAATTCCCAGTGACGGGATAGTACGTCCAGCGCGATCAGCTGCGCTCACATGGGGAACGCGGCCGATCGCGGCCGGGTGTCAGCTGACTATCGCAGCTGACATCCGACACTATGTGCCAGGAGCGATCACGGACCGCCCCCGGCACATTAACCCCCGACACACTGCGATCAAACATGATTGCAGTGTACCGGCAGTATAGGGAAGCATCGCGCAGAGAGGGGGCTCCCTGCGTGCTTCCCTGAGACCTTCGGAGCAGCACAATGTGATTGCGTTGCTCCGAGGGTCTCCTACCTTCTTCTCCCTGCAGGCCTCGGATCCAAAATGGCCACGGGGCTGCATTCGGGTCCTGCAGGGAGGTGGTTTACCAGCGCCTGCTCAGAGCAGGCGCCGGGAAGCCTCCCTGCTGTCCATGTCAGATCGCTGATCTGACACAGTGCACAGCAAAGTGTCAGATCAACGATCTGTCACTTTACTGTGATGTCCCCCCCTGGGGCAAAGTAAAAAAGTAAAGAAAAAAAAATTTACATGTGTAAAAAAAAAAAAAAAAAATCCTAAATAAATAATAATAATAAAAAAATATTGTTCTAATAAATACATTCCTTTATCTAAATAAAAAAAAGCAATAAAAGTACACAGTTAGCATCGCCGCGTCCATAACAACCTGACCTATAAAACTGTTACACTAGTTAACCCCTTAAGTGAACACCTTGAAAAAAAAAGAAACGAGGCAAAAAACAATGCTTTATTATCAGACCGCTGAACAACATGTGGAATAGCACGCAATCAAAAAGACAGATATAAATAACCATGGTACCACTGAAAACGACATCTTGTCCCGCAAAAAATGAGCTGCCATACAGCATCATCAGTGAAAAAATAAAAAAGTTATAGTCCTCAGAATAAAGCGATGCAAAAATAATTATTTTTTCTGTAAAATAAATATGTTAAAAACAGGAACCGCGCTTAGGGGATACAGGTAACTCACCCCTACTAGCAGGGGTGCAGTAACCTGAGTGCAGCAGTGAAATACAACAACTACAATGATCCACTACAAATAGTGTGCTAGGTGCATCGTAGGACAACAGGCTGCCCTCCTAACAATACCACTAGGTGCGCACTAGGCATATAACAACCCTCACTACTCCAATAGGAATGATATAAGCAGGCACAGCGGCCGTGATATCAGTATTAAAGTATGACTCTTACCATATGCTGAATATGGCAGGACGCCCGGCTGTTCCTAGTGGATGCAGGGGAGGTGTGCGGCACCAACACATGTGACCGTGGCGAATAGGAGAGCGCAGCAGGTGTACAGGTGGTGACCGGATGGTGGGCACGCTGATGTGTGCTCGGGCGATACCGGTGCACAGAACCGCTGGTGAGTGCAGAGCCAGGGAACGTCCCGGCCAGAGGCGTCCCTGGTTGCACTAGGAAACAAAGATGGCCGCCGCTGATTGTCAGCGTGTGACATCATAGGCCTATGGAGCCTAGATGGGACCAAAAGACTAACCAACGCGTTTCAAAGGGTGAACGCCCTTCTTCCTCAGGGTTAAAGCCCAGCAGCAGCTCCTATTCTATATATGCCCTCGCTATGGGCCCGCCCACCAGAGCTAAACACCCGCCCCAGTTAATACAATAGCCGTGCAGCTATATCAAAAACACGTCAGCCCATCATAATATTAATCCCTCAATTTGGAGTACAAACAATCCCTAACCATTGAATATTACTTGGGCACATACCCCGATATTCATGCAGAAGGATGGCATCCACTAACTCTCTAGGAAATGCGAATAACAAAAAAACAAAAAAGCTACCCATAAAATTAAATCTTTAATAATTAAGACATGTTAAAAACACGGTAAAATAGCTAAAACGCAAATGTGACGCCATAACGAAATGGTGTGACAACAAAATAGGGTAAAATGTGAATATATGCCCTACAAACCATATACGGGCCTAATATGTATAATTACTGGTGCGCAGAATTTTGAAGACCTCACTGCATAATCACCCCTTGAGAGGCTGCCCACAGTACTTGTATTAAAAATAAAATAATCTGTGTTAAGAAACGCATATAGTAATAGCCTATGCCTTTAAAAAGCATATAGTTCGAAATCATGATTCAGGCCCTTGGGGGCAAGGCAGTCTAATCTGAATATCCATTCTGACTCAATCTTGGACATTTGTTTCAGAAAATTGCCCCCCCCCCCCTCACATTTTGGTGGACTTTTTGAATCCCACAGAATGACACGTCCCTCACACTCCCATTGTGGACCTCTTGGAAGTGACGGGATAGGGGGTGGCCCAAAAATCGTTTCTGAATATTTCTCAGGTGCTCCTTAATTCGAACCATTAGCTTTCTCTTGGTCCTACCCACATACAGTTTCCCACATGGACAATGGATCAAATAAATAATCCCTGTTGAGAAACATGAAATCCTATCCCAAATGTCAAATGTCAACATGCCACCGGATCCTGTCTGTTTTACGCCATGTGACAGGATCCGGTGGATAATCAGAAATCCAAACCTAATGGGGGTTTTACGCCATGTGGGGGTGTTTTGGTTGCATCCACACAGGGATTAAGAAAAACTGTCAAATCACATTCAGGGACTCTAGTGGCACGTTGACATTTGACATTCGGGATAGGATTTCATGTTTCTCAACAGGGATCATTTATTTGATCCGATGTCCGTGCGGGAAACTGTATGTGGTCTAGTACCCTTGGGAAAATAAAAAATTGGGGGCAAAAAGTTCATTTTCGTGAAAAAATATTTTTTATTTTTATGGCTCTACATTATAAACTTCTGTGAAGCATTTTTTGGGTCAAAGTGTTCACCACACATCTAGATAAGTTCCTTAGGGGGTCTACTTTCCAAAATGGTGTCACTTGTGGGGGGTTTCAATGTTTAAGCCCATCAGGGGCTCTCCAAAAGCAACATAGCGTCGCATCTCAATTCCAGCCAATTTTGTATTGAAAAGTCAAATGGCGCTCCTTCCCTTCCGAGCTGTGCCATGCGCCCAAACAGTGATTTACCCCCACATATGGGGTATCGGGGTACTCAGGACAAATTGTACAACAACTTTTGGGGTCTATTTCTCCTGTTACCCTTGGTAAAATAAAACAATCTGAAGCTGAATTAAATTTTTTGTGAAAAAAAATCAAATGTTCATTTTTTTTAAACATTCAAAAAATTCCTGTGAAGCACCAGAAGGGTTAATAAACTTCTTGAATGTGGTTTTGAGCACCTTGAGGGGTGCAGTTTTTAGAATCGTGTCACACTTGGTTATTTTCTATCATATAGACCCCTCAAAATGACTTCAAATGTGATGTGGTCCCTAAAAAAAATGGTGTTGTAAAAATGAGACCTTGCTGGTCAACTTTTAACCCTTATAACTCCCTAACAAGAAAAAAATTTGTTTCCAAAATTGTGCTGATGTAAAGTAAACATGTGGGAAATGTTAATTATTAAGTATTTTGTGTGACATATCTCTGTGATTTAAGGGCATAAAAATTCAAAGTTGGAAAATTGCAAAATTTTCTAAATTTTTGCCAAATTTCCATTTTTTTCACAAATAAACTCAGGTAATATCAAAGAAATTTTACCACTAACATGAAGTACAGTATGTCTCGAGAAAACATTGTCAGAATCACCGGGATCCGTTGAAGCGTTCCAGAGTTATAACCTCATAAAGGGACAGTGGTCAGAATTGTAAAAATTGGCCCGGTCATTAACGTGCAAGCCAGCCTTGGGGCTTAAGGGGTTAATAATTTGCCTTTTGTTTTCTGCAGATGTCCGCCCCAAATTACACATTAACAATCATCTGCCCCTTATTTGATGGGGTTTTAGTGCACATTTGAAAGCTGCGTTTTAAAGCCTCATTCACACATAAGTTTTTTTTATCAGTATTTGTATGTCAAAACCAGGCGTGTCTCCAAAACACAGAACTGGTCTCAATCTTTCCATTACAGTTTTTCTTGGGAAGTTACACTCCTCACTTTGGCTTATAAGCATTGATAAAAATTTCTGACCAAATACCGACGTGTGAATGAATGTGTTTTTTATAGGACAGAAAAGTTTTGATTCTGCCCTTAAAAAAGTAACTTAGTTTTCTTACAAGCGTTTTTTTAGGCTCCACATAGAAGAAAAAAGAGGAAAAAAGCACCAAACTGCACAGTTCAGCAACGTTTTTAGACCATAGGGAACACAGTTTTCTTGAAATCACAGGTAAACAACGCACGAAAGCACAACAGAATTTTGTGCAAATAAAGCAGCAGAAAATACACAGCATTTACTCAACATGTGAACAAGGTCTAAATGTCCAAGCAAAATGAAATCGCCGCCCCGATTTCAGCAGCGTCTTTAGGGTATGTGCACACGTCAGGATTTCTTGCAGAAATTTACCTTACAAAAAAACGGACATTTCTGCCAGAAGTCCGCATGCGTTTTTACAGCGATTTTACCGCGTTTTTCAAGCATTTTTTATGCATTTTTGGTGCGTTTTTATGCGTTTTTTCCCCAAATGCATAGAATAGCGGGAAAAACGCTGAAAAACATTAAAAAAACTATACAAGTCTGGTATCGCTGTAGTCGCTCTGACCCGAAGAATAATTCCGTATCAGAGAATTATCCTGTACCTGTCTGTCCATACTCACTTGTCTATCTCAGTTGCAGCCGGTCCAGTCTACATCTGCCAGTGCTCATCTGTACATCAGCCAATCCAGTCCCCACTTGCCAGTGCTCATCTGTGCATCAACCGGTCCAGTCCGCCCCTGCCAGTATTCATCTACACATCAGCCAGTCCAGTCCACACCTGCCAGCCAGTGCTCATTTGTACATCAACTGGTCGAGTCCACTCCTGCCAGTGCTCATCTGTATATCAGCCAATACAGTCTGCACCTGCCAGTGCTCATCTGTATATCAGCTGATCAAATTTGCTCCTTCCAGAGTTCATCTGTCTACCAGCCAGTCTATGAAGCACCTGGTGGTATCAGCATCACCTCAAGTTCTACATGCCGTGTGCAATAGTATGGCAGGGGTGCTAATGGGCTCACAGAGTGACTTCTTCTCTCTGTTTAAATGACAGTGGCATCTGAGGTTTAAAAACCTTGAATTTGAGCTACATCCGGTCTCAACACATGCAGGAGACGTTCATCTGTGTGTAACAGCCAGCATCCGCTGTGGATGGCACTGCCACAGCCCCTGAGCCTTTCTTCCCGGAAACTTTGTTGTCCTCCTGTTTGCAAATCACTTGCAATCTGGACATATGTGTCAACTCAGGAATCCAGTTGTCACGGTGGTATTGCCTACCTCTCAGGGAGGGGTATGCCATGCCTGGAAGCGAAAAGGAATTCCCTTAACAGGTCAGGCCAGAAGGGGGAGCTCTAAACCCGGTTTCAGGGTAGCTTCCCTATAAGTCCTGGTCTGGAGGAGGAGTTGGAGTGCAATCTGTGTGCAATCTGTGTGAGACCGTGAAGGGAGATGAAGCACAGGAGGAGAGAGGAACTGGAGTGGAGCTTCGATTGGGCTCAGTCCAGGTTTGAGCACAAGAAACCGGACACCGGAGTCCAAGGTTGTGTGGGAACTCTGTGCCTCACAGCAGAAACCAGAGGGCAGGAGATTACAGGTCTCCTGGCACCACTGACACCCGAAGGCACAGCAGCAGATTAGAGCCAAGAGTCACCACGAGAGAGGGACACCTGTAAAAAGGCTCGAGCTGCCTGCCATGCGGATAGTGTTCACCTAAAAGGACAGGTTGAGAAAGGACCTTATGTGAAGCCTCAGGCAGCAAGGGACAGAGAATTCAGCACAGAAAGGAAGGTTTCCAACCCCACCTGGCTAGGGGGATTCTAAATCGCTTCCAGGCTTCCTGTATTCCTAAGATGACCTGTCATCTTTGCACCTGAAGTTCTCCAGTAAAAGGTAAAGAGACTGCCACCCTGTGTCCTCCAATTCTTTCCTGCATCTCAACATCTACCATCCCTTACCAATTGCATCAGGAGCCCTGGGGACCAAGCTCTACCTGTGGGGAGCTATACCATCTCTGCTGCAATACCATCAGCCCCAGTGGACCCCTTTAAGCAGCGTCGGCCATCCCTGGTCAAGTACCACTGGTGGCATCACAAACACTCATAAATTAGACTTTATTTCCACATTCATTCATCCCCTGTTTTTTAGACATCCAGGGCCACGGACCGGGTCACCGCTGCCGTGACACATCCCTTTAAAGAACCAGCCCGGTTCCGAGTAACCTATGGTCCTAGCAGGAGCTCCATTTTGGTGAACAGGATTCGTAGCCCAGTACCACTAGGTCCTGTGTGCCATAAACTTTATTGAGCTTGTGTGATAACCGCCATTGCCGCTCCACGCTGTGTGCAAGGAGCTGAGGAGGTGTGCTTTGTGGGCGGAGCTAAGGAAAGAGCGTGAAAGGAAGCTGCGCTCCATGATCTGTGCTACCCAGATAAAAAGCAGGAGGGCCCTGGATTTGAGAACCGGAAGGAACACCGTCCAGATCGCCGGTGTTGCAACGACTAACTCCAGTAACAGAATGCAGGGACTGGCTGAAGTTAATTAGGGGTGAGGGAACATGTCTACTCCAGATAGAAATTCAGTGGTAGACGAAGCCACAGCCCCCATAGTACTGCAGAATCTGGCTGCAGACGCAACCGCAGCCTCCAGAGTGCAGCAAGATCTGGCAACCTCCGCTGCAGTCCCCATAATGCCGCTATCAATGCCGTACATACCGGAAGCAGCCTGGTTACCGCAGAATTCAGTGGAGTCACACACCCTGAGCGACTTTAAGGAGAGACTCTGCAGTTTGTTTGAAGTGTACCCCCTGTCTCAGGAGCAAAAAGTCAACATCCTCAATGGTCAGTTACCTGGTGTGGCTCAGAGGGAAGTAAAGTTCTGGCCGGACACTGATAAAGGGACTGTCAAACAAATCTTGGCCAGGCTGAAGGACACCTTTGATACTCGCACTGCAGCAGAAATAAAAATGAGATTCTTTGGGTGCAAACACAGTGTGCAGGAAAGTATACGGGACTATGCTCTTAACCATCAGGAAGCGGCATCCTTTCCACAGACCCTCATGGAAGCCGACGCGCAGACCCTTGATGATAACCCTGCTGCAGACCTAGGTCTCCAGATCCAGGTGCTGACCAAAAGTGTGGCTGCACTAACCAATACCGTGTAGTCCATGCAAGTGACTCCAAAGGAGAAGATCCAGCAGGCCTCCAGTCCAGGAGAATGCAGGCCTGAGGACCTATCCTGGAAAAAGAACAGTTAGTGAGAAGGACACCCCGATGCGGGATCTCACAACCTGCTATTTAAACTTGTTTAAAATGTTATGTTTTGAACTTTCTACATGTTTGCACTTTTTGTACTTTTATAGTTATGCAACGTTCAAGCAAAGTAACCTCCCATAGAGTGAAGAAAGGTTTGTTACCTGTTGCAATGCATTTAAAAAATGTTGTATGTCTTAACCTATTTTTTTTTGTTTATGGTTTTCCCAGTCTGGGAGTACTGGATTTAACAGAGGGGGAAAATGTGACACCCCAGGAATCCAGTTGTCATAGTGGTATTGCCTGCCTCTCGGGGAGGGTGATGCCATGCCTGGAAGCTAGAAGAAATCCCCTTAACAGGTAACACTAACATTCAACACTTTCCTGACTTCAAGCCAGAAGGGAGAGCTCTAAACCCAGTTTCAGGGTAGCTTTCCTATAAGATCTGGCTTGGAGGAGGAGTTGGAGTGCAGTCTGTGTGAGACAGTGAAGGGAGAGGAAGCACAGGAGAGAGGAACTGGAGTGGAGCTTCGATTGGGCTCACTCCAGGTTTGAGCACAAGAAACCGGACACCAGAGTCCGAGGTTGTGTGGGAACTGTAAGCCCCACAGCAGAAACCGGAGGACATGAGATTGCAGGTCTCCTGGCCACCACTGATACCCAAAGGCACAGCAGCAAATTAGTGCCAAGAGTCACCACGAGAGAGGGACACCTGTAAAAAGGCTTGAGCTGCCTGCCATGCGGTTGTGTCCACCTAAAAGGACAGATTGAGAAAGGGCCTTGTCTGAAGCCTCAAGCAGCAAGGGACAGAGAATTCAGCACAGAAAGGAAGGCTTCTAACCCCACCTGGCTAGGGGGACTCCAAATTACATAGTTACATAGTTACATAGTTATTAAGGTTGAAGGAAGACTATAAGTCCATCTAGTTCAACCCATAGCCTAACCTAACATGCCCTAACATGTTGATCCAGAGGAAGGCAAAAAAAAACATGTGGCAAAGAGTAAGCTCCACATTGGGGAAAAAAATTCCTTCCCGACTCCACATACGGCAATCAGACTAGTTCCCTGGATCAACGCCCTATCAAGGAATCTAGTGTATATACCCTGTAACATTATACTTTTCCAGAAAGGTATCCAGTCCCCTCTTAAATTTAAGTAATGAATCACTCATTACAACATCATACGGCAGAGAGTTCTATAGTCTCACTGCTCTTACAGTAAAGAATCCGCGTCTGTTATTATGCTTAAACCTTTTTTCCTCCAAATTGCTTCCAGGCTGCCCGTATTCCAAAGACCACCTGTCATCTGTGTACCTGAACTTCTCCAGTAAAAGGTAAAGAGACTGCAACACTGTGCCCTTCAATTCTTTCCTGCATCTCAGCACTACCATCCCTTACCAATTGCACTGGGAGCCCTGGGGACCAAGCTCTACCTGTGGGAAGCTATATCAACTCCGCTGCAATACCAACAGCCCCAGTGGATCCCTTTAAGCAGCATCGTCCATCCCTGGCTGAGTACCACAAGTGGCCTCACAAACACTCCTAAATTAGACTTTATTTCCACTTCCATTTATCCCATTTTATTGGACGCCCAGGGTCACGGACCGGGTCACCGCTGCCGTGACACATCCCTTTAACAACCAGCCCAGTTCCAAGTACCCCACGGTCCTAGCAGGCGCTTCACATATAGTTGCATCAAATTTCAGGAAAGAGCTGTCTGACGCCAAAATAAACTTTTTTTTTTAGTCATTGATGGTTTTATATAATTAACTGATGCATGCTCATCTTCCAAAGCTTTTGTGGATCCAGCACACAAGTCTGCAACATTCAGAAGTCATAGGACTGCTGCAGCTGGTGATTGACTGTAGCAATCTGGTGACTAGAAGAGGACATCATCGGATATTTCTCTCTAGTCACCTGACCTTTACAGCCAATCACAGTCTGCAGTGGTCTTGTGACTTCCGAATAGAGCAGACACCACTTCCCGAGCTGGCACAGACCTCTGGAAAAGCATGCACTAGATCTGCAGAAGTTATGGAAGGTAAGTATGTTTTCATTAATAATTCACCAATGCAGAATAAAACTATGGAGAAATAATGGCAACAATGTACATACTATAGAGCATCCACTATGGTAAGACATCTCTCTATACACATTAATAAATGCTCTATAGGTACCGGTGTATATTCCAGGTCATTCTTTAGTCTATGGTAAGCATAAGCATGCACATAGACTCATTAGGATGATATGGAGTCCAGCATTTCAGTTCCTGTTAGAATCAGGGTAGAGCTTTTGCACTTGTAGGAAGATGGGGGCGGATCGGTATAAAAGGGACTGAGCGTGGGAAGTCAGGGCTTTTGGCAGTACCCAGCATGTGCAACAAGAGAAGGTTTACTTCCTCTCCACTGACGAACGTTAATTGACAGGGCCGTGTGATCCAATTACGGTCCCCGCTCAGACAGACCTTGTTTCTGAAAGGGACATTTACACGCCACCCTCTGACCCAGAGAGTGTTTACTGGACTGTGCTTCTGACAACCGCAGACGTACCGCGCAGTACTGTTCCCACGGTGCACGCTGAGTACAGGAGTGAGATTGCGGCCTACTCTCTTAGACTGTGCACTTCACCAGTGGTGCCACAAACTTGCTTGTGGACAGCTCCCCATTCCAAGATCAGGTGACCACATGCAGGAAGAACTGGATACTTCCCCACCATGCAGAGACAGTGCTTGACTTATCTCCAGGACCGGATCAGAGACTTCTTGCGCCACCTACGGTGCCATTGAGTTTTTCCAGCCTCCACCGTCCAGGAACCAGAGACTTATACGTTAACTTGATACTTGACCCTCTTCTATTACCCCATTGCCGTTCTTGTTTTTGTGTTGTTTACATATTGTTTCCCCCATTCTCCCTGTGTGGAGAGTAACTGTTGAATTGGTTAATTATAAAGAACCCGTTAACTCTTGCTCTGTCTCCTGCCTGTCACTGCATCCTTCGTTCTTGCTAGTATCTTATACACTCAGAGGAAAGATTCACATGGAGAGAAAATAGGACAAGCTCCACTGCTTTCTTTTGTCATATAGAGTTATCAAGTTTGCCATGTGCACTGAACCCAGGCCTGTTCTTAGTGACCAATGATGTCTATGAACACATCTGTATCTGGTCTGTTGAGCATCCCAGTCAGAGGAATGAAATGATGTTGCAGTGAATGAGACTAATAAGACTCATCAACGTATATACTATATTATAAAGTAATGATGAAAGCAAGACATGGGAGGCTGCATGATAAAGCGAGTGGATAAGGAGACAATTTAATGGTTTAATGGAGAGGTTATAGAAGGGATATGGGGTGTGAAGTAGGGAGGTTTGTTATTACATTGAGCAAGGGGTCTTGGAGCTGGTTTAAATAGTAAAGAGTAGGGGTGGTACCATTTCCTTAGTCGTCTGAGCTAGCCCAGCATCACATACACACATCACTTGTTAGTCTCTGCAATGTCCAGTCTTAACAGTGATGTGAGGTTGATGCTGGAGGCCTGGCTACATCAGCTTAGGCAGGCTACAGTGGTGCCCTTTGCACACATAAGAGAAGAGACATCAAAAACTCCCAGGCAAGACAGTCCAGCACGAGGATGCAGATAGACTACAGTCTGCAGCTAGATGAAATCCTCAGCTAAGTTGTAGCCTTCCAGAAGTAGGCAGATCTAGGGCTGTGCCTACTTCCAATTTTGTATCCTCAGCATACTGAAGCAGCGTTCCTGAATCCTGACTGATGCACTTGGACCAGATGGTCCAAAATACAATGGAGTTTGGCTGCCAGAGGTAGAGAGTTGCATCACCAGTGACCCCATCTGTACCTGAGGTAGGTGCTCGAAGCTATGGATCCAAGATATAGGAGGACTTAAATCCAGTAGAGGAAACGTCACGTGATAAGGTGGAAAATGAAGACTGTGAAATATTGTATGAAGAATGCAACTGATACAAGTCCACCTAAAAGTCGCCTGGTGAGATATGCGTTTCTCATTCTGCGTTTGGGGGTGTGGGTGGTCCCTTATGGAGTTTAGTGAGGAGGTGCAGGTGGAGCAAGATGAGATTTCAATAGAGAGTGTGTACTCTCTATTGGAATCAGTGCCAGGATTTGTAGGGTCCGTGGAGGTAATGGGTCAATTCTTGCCAATTGGAGGAGTAAGTTGCTTCCACCGAAACACTGGTTGAAAGCTGGGTAAATGATGGGCAGACGGGCATAGTCCAACAGGGACATGATACTCAACCTTGTATGTCAGCAAAGAGAGTGTGGCTAGTGAGGACAAGGATATGAAAAAGAGAAGGAGATTGGATTATAGGGAAAGGGGATAGTTTAATTTGCTTTTGAGGGTACATTTAAAGCAGGATGTAAGGGAGAATTTTTTTTAAAGGGGTACATAGAGACATTCTCTTTGGTTCCCTTTGAGAACTTCATACTATGCAAGATTAAACCAAATGATACCAAGGATGTGAAGGTTGATTAATAAAAGTGTCAATATTGATTCCTCAAACGTTCTCCAAATGACTGCAAGTAGTCTCCACTTTTCAGAGCGCCATTGGAGAGAAGGAGCCAATCTGTTGCTTGACTCTTTTTCAGTACATGAATGAGATAGATGATGCTTATCAAATTTGTGGTGGCACAACTTGGCTCAAGCAGAAGAGCAATTTAGGCAGAATAAGGTAATAAGCCCAGGTATGAGATGGGATCATAGTGATATTTCCCTTCGGATGTGGATTATGGCTTCTTCCAATTAGAACCTTTGAGATGTATCCGGGGGCTTAAGACTGTGGGGTGGGTTCTCTGCCAAATAGCAAAAAGCCTATTGTTAGCAATTTTTTGAGGAAAAGTGAAAATGAATGGCTATATAAGAGAGTAAAATAAATAAATAAAATCAAGCCAGGCAATGCTGGGCTGGACATTGCAGAAAAAAAGGTAGGATGCTGGGGAAGGTTGCAATGAAGCTACCTTTTTCGAGTAGATATCCAGGCATAAGAGTGACTGCCCTTCTGTGGTCTGGTCTTTTGTGAAGCTTTCCATATTCCAATGTGCTCTTTATTTATCCTATACATAGTCTATGGTAGATAGATTTTCATAGTAGCTGCATGCCCATGGCCTCATTAGGATGCCATTGAGGTCTGCATTTCAGTTATTGTTAGAGTCAGGCTAGAGCTTTTAGTTGCAGTTGTTTTTTTACTCATTTTGCCTCCATTTACTTTCTGACAGTTCAATGGAGTAAAGGTGATTGTTCACATGGAGAGAAAATAGGACAAGCTTCGCTGCTCTCTTTTGTCATATACTTTACCAAGTGTGCTATGTGCACTGAACCCAGACTTGTTCTTAGAGATCCATGATGTCTATGTACACATTTGTCTCTGCCGTGTTAAACATCTCTAGTCAAAAAGGAATGAAATAGATATAGCAATGAGTGAGACTAATTAGACTCCTCAGACTAGATTACTTTATTATAAAGTAATAATGAGAGCAAGGCACGGGAGGCTGCATGATAAAGGGAGTGGATAAGGAGATACAAGGTTTAACGGAGTGTTTATAAAATGGATAATGAGTGAGAGACAGACAGGCTTGTGCTTGATTGGAGGGATATTGGAGCTGGTTTAGTAAGGGGTAGGTGTGAGCTAGCCCAGCATCACCATCACACAACAGCTGCTAGTCTCTGCAATGTCCAGCCTTAGCGATGATGGGAGGTCCGTGCTGGAGGCCTGGCTACATCACGTTATGCAGAGTACAGTGCCTGAATCAACCTTTTACCCCAAGGGGTAAAAGAAACCTATCATAGGGATTGTAATTAAAACTTGACTTTTATTTATTTTAATTAATATAGAAAAGTCTAAATTATTTACAAAGACAAATGTGGTTCTATAGTAGATTTCCATGTTAATAGTGTGCTGTATTTTATAGATTCGTACCATATCTGCCACTAACACTGGAATAATATCCTAAGTAAATCATGGCTGCAGTCCACGACTCTGCATAAAGCTATAGAGTGAGTATACAGTGCCTTGCGAAAGTATTCGGCCCCTTTGAACTTTTCAACCTTTTCCCACATATCATGCTTTAAACATTAAGATACCAAATGTAAATTTTGTGGAACAAAATTGTGAAGTTGAACAAAATTTATTGGTTATTTTAAATTTTTGTGGAAATTCAAAAACTGAAAAGTGGAACGTGCAATATTATTCAGCCCCTTTAATGTAATACCTTGTTGCGCCACCTTTTGCTGCGATTACAGCTGCAAGTCTCTTGGGGTATGTGTTTATCAGTTTAGTACATCGAGAGACTGAAATTCTTGCCCATTCTTCTTTGGCAAACAGCTCGAGCTCAGTGAGGTTTGATGGAGATCGTTTGTGAACAGCAGTTTTCAGCTCTTTCCACAGATTCTCGATTGGATTGAGGTCTGGACTTTGACTTGGACATTCTAACACCTGGATAAGTTTATTTGTGAACCATTCCATTGTAGATTTTGCTTTATGTTTGGGATTATTGTCTTCTTGGAAGACAAATCTCAGTCTCAGGTCTTTTGCAGACTCCAACAGGTTTTCTTCAAGAATGGTCCTGTATTTGGCTCCATCCATCTTCCCATCAATTTTATCCATCTTCCCTGTCCCTGCTGAAGAAAAGCAGGCCCAAATCATGATGATGCTACCACCATGTTTGACAGTGGGGATGGTGTGTTTGGGTGATCAGCTGTGTTGCCTTTATGCCAAACATATCGTTTGGCATTGTTGCCAAAAAGTTCGATTTTGGTTTAATCTGACCAGAGAACCTTCTTCCACATGTTTGATGTGTCTCCCAGGTGGCTTGTTGCAAACTTTACACAACACTTTTTATGGATATTTTTAAGAAATGGCTTTCTTCTTGCCACTCTTCCATAAAGGCCAGATTTGTGCAGTGCAGATTGTTGTCCTAGGACAGACTGTCCCACCTCAGCTGTAGATTTCTGCAGTTCATCCAGAGTGATCATGGGCCTCTTGGCTGCATCTCTGATCAGTCTTCTTATTGTTTGAGATGAAAGTTTAGAGGGACAGCCGGGTCTTGGTAGATTTGCAGTGGTATGATACTCCTTCCATTTCAATATGATCGCTTGCACAGTGCTCCTTAGGAGCTTGTGAAGCACCCGACAACAAGCTGAGGCAGCTTCCCCCTCAGACCGAGCCTCTATAACGGAGTCCACACCACACGCAGCTTCACAGCTGACTGGTCCCCATATGAGATAAGTGACGTCACTTTCAGGTCGAGCGGCTGAGCAACATCGGCCATCTTCCTCCTTCCTCGTGTAACCACGAGGCCGGGGCCGGGGCGCCTCTGGCTCTGCACGTTGCGACACTTCCTCCTCTCTGCACGCTCCAGTCCAAGAGCGGCACAGGAATTATACATACCGGAGGCATTTGCCCCAGGAATCACAGGGCATCTTGATGCAGCATTATACAGGTATGAGAATTAGCCTTTACATGCACCAGGCTGTTAACCATTGAAACCTCCAACTATTGAACGCTTATAGGGAAGGTTTTTATATATCCTGCTTTCTGACTGCAGCCTGTTAGTTATAGCGTTCTCTTTTGTTGGTTATAGCGTTCTCTTTTATTGCGGATATCCACCAAACCTTTGTTGGCAAATAGGTATCCTGTGTTTCGACCGATTCTCTGTAGTGAGATATATATATATATACTAGCTGAAGAGCCCGGCGTTGGCTGGGCATAGTAAATATCTGTGGTTAGTTATAGCACGTCACTTCTCTTATTTTCCCATCACGCCTCTCATTTTCCCAATCACATCTTTAATTTTCCCCCTCACATCTCTCATTTTCTCCCTCACACCTCTCATTTCCCCATAACACTTGTCATTTCGACCTCACATGTCATTTTCCGATCACTCCACTATTTTCCCTCACTCCTCTCATTTTGCACTCACACCTTTTCATTTTCACCTCACACCTCTCATTTTCACCTCAGTATATACATGTTTGTCATCTCCCTTATATATAGTATACACCTGTATGTCATCTCTTGTATATAGTATATACCTGTATGTCATCTCCCCTGTATATAGTATATACCTGCTGTGTGTCATCTCCCCTGTATATAGTATATACCTGTATGTCATCTCCTCCTATATATAGTATATACCTGTATGTCATCTCCTCCTATATATAGTATATACCTGTATGTCATCTCCTCCTGTATATAGTATATACCTGTATGTCATCTATATATAGCATATACCTGTACGTCATCTCCTCCTGTATATAGTATATACCTGTAGGTAATCTGCTCCTGTATATAGTATATACCTGTGTGTCATCTCCTGTATATAGTATATACCTGTATGTCATCTCCTCCTGTATATAGTATGTACCTGTATGTCATTTCCTCCTCTATATAGTATATACCTGTGTGTCATCTCCCCTGTATATAGTATATACCTGTGTGATCTCCTGTATTAGACCTCGTTCACACGTTATTTGCTCAGTATTTTTACCTCAGTATTTGTAAGATAAATTGGCAGCCTGATAAATCCCCAGCCAACAGGAAGCCCTCCACCTGGCAGTATATATTAGCTCACACATACACATAATAGACAGGTCATGTGACTGACAGCTGCCGTATTTCCTATATGGTACATTTGTTGCTCTTGTAGTTTGTCTGCTTATTAATCAGATTTTTATTTTTGAAGGATAATACCAGACTTGTGCGTGTTTTAGGGCGAGTTTCGTTTGTCAAGTTGTGTGTGTTGAGTTTTGTGTGGCAATATGCATGTAGCAACTTTTTGTGTGTCGAATTGCATGTGACAGGTTAGTGTAGCAAGTTTTGCGCATGGCGAGTTTTGCGCGTGGCGAGTTTTATGTGTGGTGGCTTTTGAGTATGTGCAAGTTTTGTGTGAGGCAACTTTTGCATGTGTTGCAAATTTTGTGCATGTGGCAATTTTTCCGCGTGTGCAAGTTTTGCGTGTGGCGAGTTTTCCATGAGGTGAGTTTTGCACTTGTGGCGAGTTTTGCGTGAGCCTAGTTTTTGCATGTGGCGAGTTTTGCGCGTGGCGAGTTTTGAGCGGCGACTTTTGTGTTTCGACTTTTATGTAGCGAGGTTGGTGTATGTGTGGTGAAATGTGTGCTGAGGGTGGTATATGTGTTCAAGCACGTGGTAGTGTGTGGCGCATTTTGTGTGTGTGTTCATATCCCCGTGTGTGGTGAGTATCTCATGTCGGGGCCCCACCTTAGCAACTGTACGGTATATACTCTTTTGCGCCATCGCTCTCATTCTTTAAGTCCCCCTTGTTCACATCTGGCAGCTGTCAATTTGCCTCCAACACTTTTCCTTTCACTTTTACCCATTATGTAGATAAGGGAAAAATAGTTTGGTGAATTGGAAAGTGCGGAGTTAAAATTTCACCTCACAACATAGCCTATGACGCTCTCGGGGTCCAGACGTGTGACTGTGCAAAATTTTGTGGCTGTAGCTGCGACGCCTCCAACACTTTTCCTTTCACTTTTTTCCCCATTATGTAGATAGGGGCAAAATTGTTTGGTGAATTGGTACGCGCGGGGTTAAAATTTCGCCTCACAACATAGCCTATGACGCTCTCGGGGTCCAGACGTGTGACTGTGCAAAATTTTGTGGCTGTAACTGCGACGGTGCAGATGCCAATCCCGGACATACACACATACACACACACACACACACATACACACACACATTCAGCTTTATATAGTAGACTAGCTGAAGAGCCCGGCGTTGCCTGGGCATAGTAAATATCTGTGGTTAGTTATAGCACGTCACTTCTCTTATTTTCCCATCACGCCTCTCATTTTCCCAATCACATCTCTCATGTTCTCCCTCACTCCTCTCATTCCCGCCTAACACTTGTCATTTCGACCTCACATCTGTCATTTTCCGATCACTCCACTATTTTCCCTCACTCCTCTCATTTTGCACTCACACCTTTTCATTTTCACCTCACACCTCTCATTTTCACCTCAGTATATACATGTTTGTCATCTCCCTTATATATAGTATACACCTGTATGTCATCTCCTGTATATAGTATATACCTGTATGTCATCTCCCCTGTATATAGTATATACCTGCTGTGTGTCATCTCCCCTGTATATAGTATATACCTGTTTGTCATCTCCTCCTATATATAGCATATACCTGTATGTCATCTCCTCCTATATATAGTATATACCTGTATGTCATCTCCTCCTATATATAGTATATACCTGTATGTCATCTCCTTCTATATATAGTATATACCTGTATGTCATCTCCTCCTGTATATAGTATATACCTGTATGTCATCTCCTCCTTTATATAGTATATACCTGTGTGTCATCTCCCCTGTATATAGTATATATCTGTGTGTCATCTCCTCCTGTATATAGTATATACCTGTATGTCATCTTCTATATATAGCATATACCTGTATGTTATCTCCTCCTGTATATAGTATATACCTGTAGGTAATCTGCTCCTGTATATAGTATATACCTGTGTGTCATCTCCTCCTGTATATAGTATATACCTGTATGTCATCTCCTCCTGTATATAGTATGTACCTGTATGTCATCTCCTCCTCTATATAGTATATACCTGTGTGTCATCTCTCCTGTATATAGTATATATCTGTGTGTCATCTCCCCTGTATATAGTATATACCTGTGTGATCTCCTGTATTAGACCTCATTAACACGTTATTTGCTCAGTATTTTTACCTCAGTATTTGTAAGATAAATTGGCAGCCTGATAAATCCCCAGCCAACAGGAAGCCCTCCCCCTGGCAGTATATATTAGCTCACACATACACATAATAGACAGGTCATGTGACTGACAACTGCCGTATTTCCTATATGGTACATTTGTTGCTCTTGTAGTTTGTCTGCTTATTAATCAGATTTTTATTTTTGAAGGCTAATACCAGACTTGTGTGTGTTTTAGGGCGAGTTTCGTCTGTCAAGTTGTGTGTGTTGAGTTGTGTGTGGCGACATGCATGTAGCAACTTTTGTGAGATGAGTTTTGTGTGGCAACATGCGTGTAGCAACTTTTTGTGTGTCGAGTTGCATGTGACAGGTTAGTGTTGCAAGTTGTGTGCAGCAAGTTTTGCGCGTGGTGAGTTTTATGTCTGGTGCCTTTTGAGTATGTGCAAGTTTTGTGTGAGGCAACTTTTGCATGTGTTGCAAATTTTGTGCATGTGGCAATTTTTCCGCGTGTGCAAGTTTTGCGTGTGGCGAGTTTTCCATGAGGTGAGTTTTGCACTTGTGGCGAGTTTTGCGTGAGCCTAATTTTTGCATGTGGGGAGTTTTGCGCGTGGTGAGTTTTGAGTGGCGACTTTTGTGTTTTGACTTTTATGTGGCGAGGTTGGTGTATGTGTGGTGAAATGTGTGCTGAGGATGGTATATGTGTTCAAGCACGTGGTAGTGTGTGGCGCATTTTGTGGGTGTGTTCATATCCCCATGTGTGGTGAGTATCTCATGTCGGGGCCCCACCTTAGCAACTGATCGGTATATACTCTTTTGCGCCATCGCTCTCACTCTTTAAGTCCCCCTTGTTCACATCTGGCAGCTGTCAATTTGCCTCCAACACTTTTCCTTTCACTTTTACCCATTATGTAGATAGGGGCAAAATTGTTTGGTGAATTGGAAAGTGCGGAGTTAAAATTTCACCTCACAACATAGCCTATGACACTCTCGGGGTCCAGACGTGTGACTGTGCAAAATTTTGTGGCTGTAGCTGCGACGCCTCCAACACTTTTCATTTCACTTTTCCCCCATTATGTACATGTGGCTGTAGTTGCGACGGTGCAGATGCCAATCCCGGACATACACACACACACACACATTCAGCTTTATATAGTAGATTTTAGCGCGGTATTTTTAACACTTATTATTTGTGTCCAATTAATTAACAGAGGTCAGCACAGCTTCTGTTTAAATACCAGCTGCTTTATTGTACCCCCTCATCTCCTTCATGTATGTGCAGCGCCAGTGTGTTTATTGGTTAAATATAGTGTTAGCGAAGTTATTGACACCAGTTTGTTGGTAAAAATATTTACCTACAGGCCAGCTATTGAAAACTGTGGTTTGTCAGTCTCACGGATCACATACAGTGCCTTGCAAAAGTATTTGGCCCCCTGGAACTTTTCAACCTTTTCCAACATATCATGCTTCAAGCATAAAGATATCAAATGTAAATTTTTGGTGAAGAGTTAACAGCAAGTGGAACAAAATTGTGAAGTTGAACGAAATTTATTAGTTATTTTAAATTTTTGTGGAAATTCAAAAACTGAAAAGTGGGGCGTGCAATATTATTCGGCCCCTTTAATGTAATACTTTGTTGCGCCATCTTTTGCTGTGATTACAGCTGCAAGTCGCTTGGGGCTCTATCAGTTTTGTACATCGAGAGACTGAAATTCTTGCCCATTCTTCCTTGGCAAACAGCTCGAGCTCAGTGAGGTTTGATGGAGATCGTTTGTCAACAACAGTTTTCAGCTCTTTCCGCAGATTCTCGATTGGATTGAGGTCTGGACTTTGACTTGGCCATTCTAACACCTTTATGTTTGAAGCATGATATGGGAAAAGTTTCAAATGTTCCAGGGGGCCGAATACCTTCGCAAGGCACTGTACAACTGAGCTCAAATTCTGCCATTTCTGCCCTCCAATTAATTTTTGTTGCTGTGTGTTAGCAAAGTTATTGACACCAGTTTGCTGGTATAAATATTTACCTACAGGCCAGCTATTGAAAACTGTGGTTTGTCCATCACACGGATCACATATTAGTTTGCTCCAAATTCAGCCATTTGAAGTGAACGTGGATAATATTCACACATTTCTTGACTGCTTGTGCTCGAAATGTTGCCTTTCAGGCTCGTGGAGACAGAAGCTTTCTGCAACCTGATGGCGGCAACCGTCCTTCAGTACTCGGTCCCCCAGCCGCCACTATTTCACCCGGTGTTCTGTCCCAATATTACACAAGTATGTGTCCCACAACATTAGCCATGCCCACAACAATGCAGTCACTGGAAAAGTCCACCTAAGCACAGACACATGGACAAGTGCTTGTGGACAGGGACGGTACATCTCGCTGACGGCACACTGGGTTAACATAGAGAAAGCCAGGTCCCAGTCGGACCTTGAGATGGAACACGTCCTCCGGACGCTGGGGATTGCGGGCCCTACGTCAATCAGGGTTGCCCCCACCGTCTACAGCTCCTGCACCTCCTCCTCCTCTTCAGCCGCCATCTCCAAAATGACCACATCAGTCACAAGCTGGAAGCACTGCCTCAGCCAAGCGGCAACAAGCTGTGCTGAAGCTAATATGCTTAGGTGACAAACCACACAATACTGAAGAGTTGTGGATAGCTTTGAAAGAGCAGGCATATCTGTGTCTGACATCGCTGAACCTACAGCCAGGCATGCTCATGTGTGACAATGGCTGGAACCTGGTGGCGGCTCTGAGGTGAGGCGATCTCACAGACATACCATTCGTGGCCCATGTGCTTAACCTCATGGTTCAGTGGTTTCTCAAAACCTACCTGGAGTTGCCAGATCTGCTTGTCAAAGTACACTACATGTGTGCCCATTTTAGAAAGTCAGCTACAGCTTCCGCCGCCCTTGCCATGCTTCAGCAGCGTTTTTAGCTTCCGGCTCCCCGACTGGTGTGTGATGTCCCCACGCGTTGGAACTCTACACTGCATATGTTGGAAAGGATTTGTGAGCAGAAGAGGGCAGTTGTTGACTACCAGAATCAACAAGGCCATCGGTATTCAGTCCAGACTCCACACAAGACCTCAGGAGTGGACATGGATGTCAGACATATGTACCATCCTAAAAAACTTTGAGGACTCCACCAAGATGGTGAGTGGTGATGATACCATTATTAGCATCACCATCCTGCTTCTCTGTGTACTGAAATGCTCTCTGCTCACAATCAAAGAGGATGCATTGCAGGCGGAGCTCGATGAGATGGAGCAAGGAACCATACAGGGTGATTACACACAGCCCAGCCTCATCTCATCCCAATGTGGATTGGGTGACAATGAGGAAGAGGAGGAGGAAGAACATGAACTACTTTCATGCACTATAGACAGTACTACAAGCACAACTGTAATACCGTCTGTTCAGCGTGGATGACCTGAGGACAGGGAGGAGGAAAGCATGGTCAGTCTTCCTCTTGGTGAGGATACAGAAGTCTTGCCTGTTAGCAGTTTGGCATGCATGGCTGAGTTTATGTTACGCTGCCTTTCCCATGACCCTCGTGTTCTCAAAATTTTGGGTGACACTCATTACTGGTTGGTGACGCTTCTAGACCCACGCTACAAGGAGTACTTTTTATCTCTTATTCCAAAGGCAGACAGGTCTACTAAAATGGGGCAGTACCAGAGGGCCCTTGATGCAGAATTATAAGAAGAAAAAAGTGGACAAGCCAGCTCACCGGTTGTTGGAAGCACGGAACTCCGTCTTGAAAGGCAATGGATTCACAGCAGAAAAAAACACATGTTCCAGCTTCTTAGAAATAAAATAGCAGATTTATTGAAAAATTCTTAAAAAGTGCATACTCCACGGATCTCACAAGAGCCCCGGGAGGAAAGCGACGCGTTTCGACTGCAACCGCAGTCTTTATCCAGCTTGGATAAAGACTGCGGTTGCAGTCAAAACGCGTCGCTTTCCTCCCGGGGCTATTGTGAGATCCGTGGAGTATGCACTTTTTAAGAATTTTTCAATAAATCTGCTATTTTATTTCTAAGAAGCTGGAACATGTGTTTTTTTCTGATGCAGAATTATTACAAAATTCCCATCTGAAAACGCTGGTGGCAGAGGTCACAGTTCGTTGGACAACCAAGAAGCACAGGAGAGAGAGACAACTTTAATCCAGCCAAGGGAGTGGAACACTGGCAAAGTTATGGGAGAGTTTTCTCAGACCCTCCCATTGCCCTGAGGCGTGGGGTACTCTCACAAGGAGTGCAAAGTTTTGGAAGTTGCTGAGGGAGTACCTTGCTGACCATACCAACATCCTTCCTGATTCCCCTGTGCCTTATAATTATTAGGTATCCCAGCTGGATATGTGGCATGAACTGGCTCTTTATGCCTAGGAGGTCCTGATCTGCCCTGTATGTAGCATTTTGTCAGAGCGGGTTTTTAGTGCCACTGGTGGAATTATAAGTGATAAGCGCATGCAGCTGTCAACTGAAAATACTGACAGGCTGACTCTTATAAAAATGAACAAGGGCTGGATCTGGCCAGACTTCTCAACACCACCAAATGATCGTAGCATAACAAACTCAAATCCAGTGTCTTTTTTTTGGAGGTCTATTCTCATGCACCTCTTCACACCCACACATGGGAAAATGGAGTGCCCACTAGGACAGTGGGGTACTTGGGCTGGGTCCGGCGGTACGTAAAGGGGATATGTCATGGCAGCAATGACCTGGTCCGTGGTCCTGGGCATCCAATAAAATATGAAAATGGGGAATAGAGTTTATGGGATAAGTGTTCGTGACGTCACCTGTGGTACTCAGCCAGGGATGGCCAAAACTGCTTAAAGGGGTCCACTGGGGCTGATGGTGTTGCAGCAGAGTTGGTGTAGTTCCCCACAGGTAGAGCTTAGTCCCCAGGGCTCCCAGTGCAGTTGGTAAGGGATAATAGATGTTGAGATGCAGGAAAGAATTGGCGGACACAGGGTTGCAGTCTCTTTACCTTTTACTGGTGAAGTTCAGGTACACAGGATACAGGTGGTCTATGGAATCTGGGCAGCCTGTAAGCGATTCAGAATCCCCTAGTCAGGTGGGGTTGGAAGCCTTCCTTTCTGCTCTGAATTCTCTGTCCCTTACTGCCTGAGGCTACCCTTAAACTCGCCTTCAGGCCTGAAGTCAGAAAAGTGTTGTATGCTAGTGTTACCTGCTAAGGGGACTCCTCGCTCCCAGACATGGCATCACCCTCCCTGGGAGTCAGGCAATACCACTGTGACAAAAAGAATCCTGGGGTCTCACATATACGCTTTCTGGTTTTGGCTATTTGCTGTTGTCCTCCTCATCCTCATCCTACACCACCAGATTACCAGAGTGACCTTGGTCCGTGATGCAACACCCACATAATTTTTTTAGAGGGTGTTTATTGTTAGGACTGGCGGAACCCACCAAATAATTGGAGATGACATAAGGTGCATTCGCAGTCTGTGGTCCACTGTGCAGTTAAGACACCTGCTGCTTGGTAATGACGTACTATATGGCGGTATAATGTGAGTACACATACGGGTTAGCTTCACCAGGTATTAAGGAAGCGAACCCTGTTGCGTCACAGTTCCGCAATACCGCACAGAGAGCACAAGCAAGGCGACACAGAAGTCTGCTCCAAGACTCAGGGTAAGAGTCCCTCTAGATCTCGTGCACTCAACACCGCTACTGTGGTGCCAGGGAAACTAAAGTAAATATTTTCTGCACAGGAGTGCGTGCAGCGCCACTCTGGCGGACGCCACTAACCACCCTAACCAGGGCTAGGAAAGCGCACTATCTGCGCACAGTGCCGCTCTGGTGATTGCTGCTAACTGGATTAGCAACTTGTGCAATTGTGCAGGATAGTACTGTCGGGCGCTAGGTAGCTATATCATTCGCGAGCAGGCAACAAAACTAGGGATGGGAATGATTCAGAGCTTTCATCCATCGACAGGCATTCATCCACACACACAAGTTAATAAGTTTAGACTAGCGCATGGCCGAGCGGCCATGCAAACCTTTTATAGCAGTAGCGCTCCGGGACCTTCCTAATGGTCCAGTAGGAGCCGCAACAGGACCTGAGCATGTGACCCCCGACCTCCAATGGAAGGTTGTCCCATGGGCATGCTCAGTGTGGGAAAAACAGGAATTAGTCTGAAATGCCTGCTCACTGCAGAACAGTGCTGGCTACAAAGGCAGAGCCTGGAAAGGCAGCAGTACCCAAGTGTACAGTATTCAGCTTGAGCCAGATGCTGGGATTGACGTCTCTGCTGAGCAGGTTCCACTGCGGCTAGAGGAGAATGGGAGACCGCAGTAGAAATAGTTTGAGAGCAAAAGAAAAAAAGTGGTTAGCACTCACCAAACCCGATGCTGTAAAAAGTCTTTATTTGGACATGGACAGGGAGAACATGATGTCTGAAGTCCATGTCCAAATAAAGACTTTTTACAGCATCGGGTTTGGTGAGTGATAACCATTTTTTTTCTTTTGCTTTTGAATTATATATCTTTTTGTTTGAGCACCCCTTATGCCCATGCATTGAGTAGGAGGTATAAGGGCTGGTACAGCATATTGTAGCATGCCGATAGATGATCGCGAATGACAGCAGTGCGGGTATACTTTGCTTCTTTTTTTGGAAGAAATAGTTTGAGATTCCCCCTGTGCAGCGGTGGGAACTCAACACCTAACAGTTTATGATGCCAAAAAATGGTTATGCAGTATGTTCATGTATACCCCCAGGGGTAAATGTTTGTCAGCCCATACACTCAGTGCATGGGCATTACAAGTATAGGAGACCCGCTCCTTTCTAATGGGAACTTTCTTTATGAGGCCCTCCTCCACGTCTCTTAACGGGTATTGGGGTGCGCCCAAATGTTTGGCAACCCTTGCATTCATTGCATAGGCAACAACACTATGGGAGACCCACTTCCTAATAATGGTAACATTGTTTTCATTAGGCCTTCCTGTCCTTGTCAAAGGGGTATTGGGGTGAGTCCAAACTTTTGGAAGCCATTGCATTCACTGCATATGCAAACAGTATGGGAGACCCACTTCCTAATAATGTGAAAATTATTTTATGAAACCCTCCTCCACATCTCTTCCAAGGGATATTGAGGTGTGTCCAAATTTGTGTCTTGCATTCACTGCATAGGCAAACAGTATGGACGCCCCACCCCCTTTTGGGCCTCCGCCCCCTGTTGGGACCCCCAGTAGGGATTGGGCTGCTTTCCCACGGAAACTTCCATCTTCTGATATCTCTCGACCAGTCCATTGACATTCCGGGGATCACGTTGGGCAACCCAAGTCTGTACGGGCCTCGGCAGGGAGTGCTCAAACCGGTCCATCGCCACCTGTTCTACCATCTGTGCAGGTGTAGAGGACTCTGGCTGCAGCCACTTCTGGTCCAGGTGCAACATGTCCAACATTTGAGATTGCGGTGGTTTGTCCCGGTGATACGTCCATCGGTGATCCTGCTAGGCCCTGAGAGTCATTGTTACCCACAAGCATGCAAGAATATCTGTTTTTAGCTTGCCATAATCTTTAGCATCCTGCAAAGCTTAATCATAGTATGCTTTCTGGGGTTCCCCCCTCAAGTATGGCGCCACTACCTGCACCCACTGCTCTGGCAGAAGTTTCTCCCTCCCGGCGAACCTTTCAAACGCCGTCAGGAAAGCATCAACATTGCAATACTCCATTGTAGATTATTCAGCCTCAACAATCCAGTTCTCTACTGCATGTTATTTAGCTTCAACAATGCAATGCTCCACTGCAGTTTCTTCAGCTTCAACATTGAAATTGTCCACTGCAGGTTCTTCAGCTTCAATATTGCATTTCTCCACTGCTTGTTCTTCAGCCTCAACACTGCAATTCACTGCAGGTTCTTCAGCTTCAATATTGCATTCCTCCACTGTAGGTTCTTCAGCCTCAACACTGCAATTGACTGCATAGGCAAACAGTATGGGAAGACCAACTTCCTAATAAAGAGAACATTGCTTTCAGGTGGCCCTCCTGTACTTCTCTTCAAAGGGTTATTAGGGTGCGTGCAAATTTGGTGTGGGGCAGGCCTTGCATTTAATACATAGGCAAGCAGGATGGGAGTACCAACTTCTTAATAATGGGGACATTGCTTTTAGGTGTCCCTCCTGTATGTCTTCAAATGGGTATTGGGGTTTGTCAAAATTTGGGCAGGGCAGGCCTTGCATTCAATGCATAGGTAAACAGGATGGAAGTACCAACTTCCTAATAATGGGAACATTACTTTCAGGTGGCCCTCCTCTACGTCTCTTCAAAGGGGTATTGGGGTGTGTCAAAATTTGGGGCAGGCCTTACATTCAATGCACAGGCAAACAGGATGGAAGTACCAACTTCCTTACAATGAGAATATTGCTTTCATGGGGCCCTCCTCTATGTCTCTTCAAATGGGTATTGGGGTGTGTCAAAATTTAGGGCAGGGCAGGCCTTGCATTCATTGCATAGGCAAACAGTATGGGAGGACCAACTTTCTATTAAAGGGAACATTGCTTTCAGGTGGCCCTCCTGTATGTCTCTTCAAAGGGTTATTGAGGCGCGTCCAAATTTGGGGCAGGACAGGCCTTGCATTCAGTGCATAAGCAAAACAGGATGAGAGTACCAACTTCCTAATAATCGGAACATTGTGTAATACTATTGTAGGAACTCGAGTATTCTGGTAGCATGGGGCAATGAACAGACAGAGACGGGTTTCTTTAGTGCAAATAGTGTATTTGTACAACAGCAATGACACCCAAAACAATATACTGATAACCCGCAGTGACCTGCAATGAAACAAGTCCTTGAAACACATACAGCAAATCGGCAGAGTTCTTAAGGCAGAGTCCTCGGCAAGGTGATCAAAAGGTGAGTGTGACAGGTGACGTGGTGCAGATCCAAAACACTGTCGGTGCAGAAAGAGTCAAATCCAGGTATGTAGTAAACCCAGGGAAGCACAGCACAAGTCCACAGGTTAATCCCAGGTGTGGCATGAACACGGGTAAGTCCAGAAACTAGTTCACAAGTTGATCTCAGTTGTGCAATAAACACGGGTAAGTCCAGAAACAAATTCACATTAACCCCTTCCCGACCTCTGGCGCCACGTAGGCATCATGAAAGTCGGTGCCAATCCGACCCATGACGCCTATGTGGCATCATGGAAAGATCGCGTCCCTGCAGATCGGGTGAAAGGGTTAACTTCCATTTCACCCGATCTGTAGGGACAGGGGGAGTGGTAGTTTAGCCCAGGTGGGGTGGCTTCACCCCCCCGTGGCTACGATCGCTCTGATTGGCTGTTGAAAGTGAAACTGCCAATCAGAGCGATTTGTAATATTTCACCTAAAAAACTGGTGAAATATTACAATCCAGCCATGGCCGATGCTACAATATCATCAGCCATGGCTGGAAACATTGATGTGCCCCCCCACCCCACCGATCGCCCCCCCAGCCCTCCGATCTGTGGTCCGCTCCCCTCTGTCCTGTGCTCCGCTCCCCCGTCCTCCTGTCCGCTCCCCCGTGCTCCAATCCCACCCCCGTGCTCCAATCCAACCCCTCATGCTCCGATCCACCCTCCCCCGTGTTCCGATCCACCCCCCCGTGCTCCCCCCCACGCCATCATACTTACCGAGCCTCCCGGGGTCCGTCCGTCTTCTTTCCTGGGCGCCGCCATCTTCAGAAATGGCGGGCGCATGCGCAGTGCGCCCGCCGAATCTGCCGGCCGGCAGATTCGTTCCAGAGTGAATTTTGATCACTGTGATAAAACCTACCACAGTGGTCAAAATAAAAAAACAGTAAATGATCCCCCCCTTTGTCACCCCCATAGGTAGAGACAATAATAAAATAAGGAATTTTTTTTTTCCACTAAGGTTGGAGTTAGAACTCGGGTTTTAGGGTTAGGGTTAGGGTACGGTATGTGCACACGTATTCTGGTCCTCTGCGGATTTTTGCGCAGCGGATTTCATAAATCCGCAGTGCTAAACCGCTGTGGATTTATCGCTGTTTTTCTGCGCATTTCACTGCGGTTTTACAACTGAGATTTTCTATTGGAGCAGTTGTAAAACCGCTGCGGAATCCGCAGAAAGAAGTGACATGCTGCGGAATGTAAACCACTGTGTTTCCGTGCAGTTTTTCTGCAGCATGTGTACAGAGATTTTTGTTTCCCATAGGTTTACATTGAACTGTAAACTCATGGGAAACTGCTGCGGATCCACAGCGTTTTCCGCAGCGTGTGCACATACCTTTAGAATTAGGCTATGTGCACACGGTGCGGATTTGGCTGCGGATCCGCAGCGGATTGGCCGCTGCGGATTCACTGCAGTGTTCCATCAGGTTTACAGTACCATGTAAACATATGGAAAACCAAATCCGCTGTGCCCATGGTGCGGAAAATACCACGCGGAAACGCTGCGTTGTAGTTTCCGCAGCATGTCAATTCTTTGTGCGGATTCCGCAGCGTTTTACACCTGTTCCTCAATAGGAATCTGCAGGTGAAATCCACACAAAAAACACTGGAAATCCGCGGGAAATCCGCAGGTAAAACGCAGTGCCTTTTACCCACGGATTTTTCAAAAATGGTGCTGAAAAATCTCACACGAATCCGCAACGTGGGCATGTAGCCTTAGGGTTAGGGTTGGGTTGGAATTAGGGTTGTGGTTAGGGGTGTGTTGGGGTTAGGGTTGTGGTTAGGGGTGTGTTGGGGTTAGGGTTGTGATTAGGGTTAGGGTTGTGATTAGGGGTATGGTTAGAGTTGGGATAAGGGTTAGGGGTGTGTTGGGGTTAGTGTTGGAGGTAGAATTGAGGGGTTTCCACTGTTTAGGCACATCACGGGGGCTCCAAACGCAACATGGCGCCACCATTGATTCCAGCCAATCTTGTATTCAAAAAGTCAAATGGTGCTCCCTCACTTCCGAGCCCCGACGTGTGCCCACAACAGTGGTTTACCCCCACATATGGGGTACCAGTATACTCAGGACAAACTGCGCAACAATTACTGGAGTCCAATTTCTCCTGTTTCCCTTGAGAAAATAAAAAATTGCTTGCTAAAACATCATTTTTGAGGAAAGAAAAATGATTTTTTATTTTCAAGGCTCTGCGTTTTAAACGTCTGTGAAGCACTTGGGGGTTCAAAGTGCTCACCACATATCTAGATAAGTTGCTTGGGGGGTCTAGTTACAAAATGGGGTCACTTGTGGGGGGGTTTCTACTGTTTAGGCACACCAGGGGCTCTGCAAATGCAACGTGACGTCCGCAGACCATTCCATCAAAGTCTGCATTTCAAAAGTCACTACTTCCCTTCTGAGCCGCCACGTGTGCCCAAACAGTGGTTTACCCCCACAAATGGGGTATCAGCGTACTCAGGAGAAACTGCAGAACAACTTTTGGGGTCCAATTTCTCCTGTAACCCTTGGGAAAATAAAAAATTCTGGGCTAAAAAATTATTTTTGAGGAAAGAAAACGTATTTATTATTTTCACGGCTCTGCGTTATAAACGTCTGTGAAGCACTTGGGGGTTCAAAGTGCTCACCACATATCTAGATTAGTTCCTTTCGGGGTCTAGTTTCCAAAATGGGGTCACTTGTGGGGGGTTTCTACTGTTTAGCCACATCAGGGGCTCCGCAAACGCAACGTGACGCCCATAGAGCATTCCATCAAAGTCTGCATTTCAAAACGTCACTACTTCATTTCCGAGCCCCGGCAAGTGCCCAAACAGTAGTTTACCCCCACATATGGGGTATCACCGTACTCAGGAGAAACTGGACAACAAATATTGGGGTCAAATTTCTCCTGTTACCCTTGGGAAAATTAAAACATTCTGGGCTAAAAAATTATTTTTGAGGAAAGAAAACGTATTTATTATTTTCACGGCTCTGCGCTATAAACTTCTGTGAAGCACTTGAGGGTTCAAAGTGCTCACCACACATCTAGATTAGTTCCTTTGGGGGTCTAGTTTCCAAAACGGGGTCATTTGTGGGGGGATCTCCAATGTTTAGGCACACAGGGGCTCTCCAAATGCGACATGGTGTCCGCTAATGATTGGAGCTAATTTTCCATTTAAAAAGCCAAATGGCGTGCCTTCCCTTCTAAGCCCTGCCGTGCGACCAAACAGTGGTTTACCCCCACATATGAGGTATCCGCATACTCAGGACAAACTGGACAACAACATTTGTGGTCCAATTTCTCCTATTACCCTTGGCAAAATAGGAAATTCCAGGCTAAAAAATCATTTTTGAGAAAAGAAAAATTATTTTTTATTTTCATGGCTCTACGTTATAAACTTCTGTGAAGCACCTGGGGGTTTAAAGTGCTCAATATGCATCTAGATAAGTTCCTTGGGGGGTCTAGTTTCTAAAATGGGGTCACTTGTTGGGGAGCTCCAATGTTTAGGCACACAGGGTCTCTCCAAACGCGACATGGTGTCCGCTAACAATTGGAGCTAATTTTCCATTCAAAAAGTCAAAAGGCGCGCCTTCCCTTCCGAGCCCTGCCGTGTGCCCAAACAGTGGTTTACTCCCACATATGAGGTATCGGCGTACTCAGGAGAAATTGCCCAACAAATTTTAGGATCTAATTTATCCTATTGCACATGTACAAACTAAAAAATTTAGTCAAAAAGAATTTTTTTGTGAAAAAAAAAGTACTTTTTCATTTTTACAGATCAATTTGTGAGGCACCTGAGGGTTTAAAGTGCTCACTAGGCATCTAGATAAGTTCCTTGGGGGGTCCAGTTTCCAAAATGGGGTCAATTGTGGGGGAGCTCCAATGTTTAGGCACACAGGGTCTCTCCAAACGCGACATGGTGTCCGCTAACGATGGAGATAATATTTAATTCAAAAAGTCAAATGGCGCTCCTTCCCTTCCGAGCCTTAACATGTGCCCAAACAGTGGTTTACTCCCACATGTGAGGTATCGGTGTACTCAGGAGAAATTGCCCAACAAATTTTAGGATCCGTTTTATCCTGTTGCCCATGTGAAAATGAAAAAATTGAGGCTAAAAAAATTTTTTTGTAAAAGAAAAGTACTTTTTCATTTTTACGGATCAATTTTTGAAGCACCTGGGGGTTTAAAGTGCTCACTATGCATCTAGATAAGTTCCTTGGGGCGTCTAGTTTCCAAAATGGGGTCACTTGTGGGGGAGCTCCAATTTTTAGGCACACGGGGGCTCTCCAAACGTGACATGGTGTCCGCTAAAGAGTGCAGCCAATTTTTCATTCAAAAGGTCAAATGGCACTCCTTCCCTTCCAAGCCCTGCCGTGCGCCCAAACAGTGGTTTACCCCCACATATGAGGTATCATCGTACTCAGGACAAATTGGACAACAACTTTCGTGGTTCACTTTCTCCTTTTACCATTTTGAAAATGAAAACATTGTTGCAAAATATCATTTTTGTGACTAAAAAGTTAAATGTTCATTTTTTCCTTCCATGTTGCTTCTGCTTCTGTGAAGCATCTGAAGGGTTAATAAACTTCTTGAATGTGGTTTTGTGCACCTTGAGGGGTGCAGTTTTTAGAATGGTGTCACTTTTGGGTATTTTCAGCCATATAGACCCCTCAAACTGACTTCAAATGTTAGGTGGTCCCTAAAAAAATGGTTTTGTAAATTTTGTTGTAAAAATGAGAAATCGCTGGTCAAATTTTAACCCTTATAACTTCCTAGCAAAAAAAAATTTTGTTTCCAAAATTGTGCTGATGTAAAGTAGACGTGTGGGAAATGTTATTTATTAACTATTTTGTGTCACAAATCTCTCTGGTTTAACAGAATAAAAATTCAAAATGTGACAATTGCAAAATGTTCAAAATTTTCACCAAATTTCCGTTTTTATCACAAATAAACACAGAATTTATTGACCTAAATTTACCACTAACATGGAGCCCAATATGTCACGAAAAAACAATCTCAGAACCGCTAGGATCCGTTGAAGCGTTCCTGAGTTATTACCTAATAAAGGGACACTGGTCAGAATTGCAAAAAACGGCCAGGTCATTAAGGTCAAAATAGGCTGGGTCATGAAGGGGTTAACTCTTAACAACTGCCGATACGCCTTTTATCGGCGGCAGCTAAGGGTACTTAAACGACAGCGCCATTAACGGCGCTGTGGAAAAAGTGAATAGCGCCCCTCGGAGTCGGATTTTCTCTGGGTCTCGGTTGCCGAGGGTTGCCGAGACCCCAGAGAACATGATTCAGGTTTTTTTTACCGACCCCCGGGTTTGCGATCACCGGTAATTAACCGTTTACAGGCGGTCGCAAAAAAAACAAAACGCGATTTCCCATTTAATTTCTCCCCCGGTGCTCCTCGTGGCTCCCGATGGGCGCCGCCATTTTGTTCCGGCCAAAAAATGTCGGGCGCATGCGCAGTGCGCCTGCAGGCTGGCACCCGGAAGATCTTTGGGGTCTCGGCTGCCAGGGGTAGCCTGTTTTGCGATCGCTGGTAATTAACTGTTTACCGGCGGCCGCAAAAAATACAAGCTATGTGTCATTCTCTGTCCTCTGATGTGATCGCACATCAGATGACAGAGAAATAGGGGGATTCGGGGACCCTGTTATACTTACTGGTGTCCCTGGGTCTTCCTGCATCCCCTCCTGCCCGCCGGCTTCTTCATCCGGTAAGAAAATGGCGGGTGCATGCACAGTGCGCCCACCATGATCTGCCGGTCGGCAGCTAGAGGAGTTGGGGCTAAATTTAGGGTTAGGGTTGGGGCTAAAGTTAGGGTTAGAGTTAGGGTTGGGGCTAAATTTAGGGTTATAGTTAGGGTTGGGGCAAAATTTAGGATTAGGGTTGGGGCTAAATTTAGGGTTAGGGCTAGGGTTAGGCTTCTTTCACACTTGCAACAGTATGGGGCCGTCGCACTGCGTCGGCCCGACGTACCGACACGTTGTGAAATTTGTGCACAACGTGGGCAGCGAATGCAGTTTTTCAACGCATCCGCTGCCCAGTCTATGTCCTGGGGAGGAGGGGCCGGAGTTACGGCCACGCAAGCACGGTCGAAAATGACGGACGCGACATACAAAAAAAGTCACATTGAACTTTTTTTGTGATGACGGTCCGCCAAAACTCAACGAATCCAGTGCACGATGGACGCGACGTGTGGCCATCTGTCGCTATCCGTCGGCAATACAAGTCTATGGGCAAAAAACGCATCCTGCGGGCACATTTGCAGTATCCGTTTTTTGTTCAAAACGACGGATTGCGACGGATGCCACACAACGCAAGTGTGAAAGTAGCCTTAGGGCTAGGGTTAGGGTTGGGGCTAAAGTTAGGGCTAGGGTTAGGGTTGGGCTAGGGTTAGGGTTGGGGCTAAAGTTAAGGCTAGGGTTAGGGTTAGGGCTAAAGTTATGGCTAGAGTTGAGGCTAAAGTTAGGGTGAGAGTTGGGATTAGGGTTAGGGTTTGGATTAGGGTTGGTATTAGGGTTAGGGCTGGCATTAGGGTTACGCTTGGGATTAGGGTTAGGTTTGGGATTAGGGTTAAAGTTAGGGTTTGGATTAGGGTTAGGGGTGTATTGGGATTAGGGCTAGGTTTGAGGTTAGGGTTGAGATTGAGATTAGGGGTGTGTTGGATTTAGGGTTTTGATTAGGGTTATGGTTAGGGTTGAGATTAGGGTTGCTTTGGGGTTAAGGTTGTGATTATCATTAGGGTTGTGATTAGGATTATGGATCAGGTTGGGATTAGGGTTAGGGATGTGTTGGGGTTAGGGTTGGAGTTAGAATTGGGGGGTTTCCACTGTTTAGGTACATCAGGGGGTCTCCAAACACAACAGCCAATTTTGCGCTCAAAAAGTCAAATGGTGCTCCCTCCCTTCTGAGCTCTGCTGTGCGCCCAAACAGTGGTTTCCCACACACATCAGGTACCAGCATACTCAGGACAAATTGGTACCCTTGTGAAAATAAAAACTTGGGGGCTAAAAAATCTTTTTTTGTGGAAAAAAAAAACGTCTCTGCATTATAAACGTCTGTGAAGCACTTGGGCATTCAAAGTTCTCACCACACATCTAGATAAGTTCCTTGGGGGTCTAGTTTCCAAAATGGGGTCACTTGTGGGGGGGTTTCTACTGTTTAGGTACACCAGGGGCTCTGCAAATGCAACACAACGCCAGCAGACCATTCTATCAAAGTCTGCATTTCAAAACGGCGCTCCTTCCCTTCCGAGCTCTGTCATGCACCCAAACAGTGCCCCCCCCCACATATGGGGTATAAGCCTACTCAGCATAAATTGCACAATAATTTTGGGGTCCAATTTCTCCGGTTACCTTTGTGAAAGTAAAAATTTGGGGGTGAAACGATCATTTTTGTGGAAAAAATATGATTTTTTTATTTTCATGGCTCTACATTATAAACTTCTGTGAAGCAGTTGGGGGTTCATAGTGCTCACCACACATCTAGATATGCTCTTTGGGGGGTCTAGATTCCAAAATGGGGTCACTTGTGGGGGGTTTCTACTGCTGAGGTACATCAGGAGCTCTGCAAATGCAACATGATGCCCGCAGATCATCCCATCAAAGTCTGCATTCCAAGCGGCGCTCCTTCCCTTCCGAGCTCCGATGGGTGCCCAAACAGTGCCCCCCCCCCACATATGGGGTATCAGCATACTCCGGACAAACTGGTCAACAGATTTGGCGGTCCAATGTCTCTTGTTACCCTTGAGAAAATAAAAAATTGCAGGCTAAAAAATCATTTTTGAGGAAAAAAAAAAGGTTTTTTATTTTCACGGCTCTACGTTATAAACTTCCGTGAAGCACCTGAGGGTTTAAAGTGCTCACCACACATCTACATAAGTTCCTTAAGGGGTCTAGTTTCCAAAATGGTGTCACTTGTGGGAGTTTTCACTGTTTAGGCACATCAGGGGCACTCCAAACGCGACTTGGCGTCCGATCTCTATTCCAGCCAATTCTACGTTGAAAAAGTAAAACGGCACTCCTTCTCTTCCAAGCTCTGCAGTGCGCCCAAACAGTGGTTTACCCCCACATATGGGGTATCAAAATGACTTCAAATGTGATGTGGTCCCTTAAAAAAATGGTGTTGTAAAAATGAGAAATTGCTGGTCAACTTTTAACCCTTATAACTCCCTAACAAAAAAAAATTTTGCTTCCAAAATTGTGCTGATGTTAAGTAGACATGTGTGGAATGTTATGTATTAACTTTTTTTGTGACATATCTCTATGATTTATGGGCATAAAAATGCAAATTTTGAAAATTGCAAAATTTAAATTTTTTTTACCGTATTTCCATTTTTCATAAATAATTGCAAGTAATATCGAAGAAATGTAACCACTAACATGAAGTACAATATGCCACGAAAAATCAAACTCTGAATCAGCTGGATCTGTTAAAGAATTCCAGAGTTATAACCTGGTCAGACTTGTCAAAATTGGCTCGGTCATTAAGTACCAAATTGGCTCTGTCACTAAGGGGTTAAAGTATTATACTGGTGTAGATTCAGGGGAGTAAATGAAGGGATAGGGGAGTAAATGAAAGATTAAATAGCAAAACACAGTCCAGCAACATAGTTCAAAAACACAGTTCAGAAACAGAGTTCTTACCAGGAGGAGTGAACCAAGGGTTAAGTTCCCAATTCAACAGACTAAAGATAACTTAGAGAGTGTAGCTTACATACGCAAAGAATGTCCAGAGCCATGAGTAGAAGCACAGTAGAACAAGCAGCTGAGCTGAAGGGGAACGGAAGCAGAATACTCCAGCAAGGAAGCTGACACCTGAGTCAGGTTTTAAACAAACGAACAGGAAAGAGGGCAGACAAAAACAGCAAACTCCATCTTAACAAAGGGCAAGATCAGAGGGAAAGAGAGAAACCCAGAATACTGACACATTGCTTTCAGGTGGCCCTCCTCTACGTCTCTTCAAAGGGTAATTGGGGTTTATCAAAATGTGGGGCAGGGCAGGCTTTGCATTCAATGTAAAGGCAAACAGTATGGTAGGACTAACTTCCTAATAATGGGAAGATTGCTTTCAGAAGGCCCTCCTGTTTGTCTCTTCAAAGGGTTATTGGAGTGCACCAAAATTTGGGGCAAGTGTTACATTCACTGCATAGGAAAACAGTATGGGAAGACAAACTTCCTAATAATGGGAACATTGCTTTCAGGTATCCCTCCTTTACGTCTTTTCAAAGAGTTATTGGGGTTTGTCTATATTTAGTGCAGGGCAGGCCTTGCATTCAATGCATAGGCAAACAGTATGGGAGGACAAACTTCCTAATAATGGGGACACAGCTTTCAGAAGGCCCTCCTGTATGTCTCTTCAAAGTGTTATTATGGTGTGTCTAAATTTGGTGCAGGGCAAGCCTTGCATTCATTGCATAGGCAAACAGGATGGGAGTACCAACTTCCTAATAACGGGAATATTGCTTTCAGGTGGCCCTCCTCTACGTCTCTTCAAAGGGGTATTGGGGTGCGTCCTAATTTTGGGCAGCCCGGCCACTCACTGCCTAGGCAATAACAGTATAGGAGACCCACTGTTTAATAATGGGAACAACAAAGCATGGCAGACTGATGGATGAATAGTAAAGGCCCTATAAAAATAGGCTTTGTGACTTTCAGAGTCCCTCCTTCATAAATGAAACAGGATGTGTCTGATGATGTGTCACACACCACATGGCCAGCTAATGTTGTAAAATGTTAAAATTACATTTCCCACTGAATGAATTTGCATTTGTTGAAAGCAATGCTAAAGTTCAATAACGCATAAAAAACGCTATGTATGAACATAGCCCAAGGTATGGAGGAGAATTTTTGGTTTTGGTTATTTATTTGGCCTTACAGTTATATGAAAAAGTTTGGGCACCCCTATTAATCTTAAGCTTAATGTTTTATAAAAATTGTTTTTTTTGCAACAGCTATTTCAGTTTCATATAGCTAAGAACTGTTAGACACAGTAATGTTTCTTCCTTGAACTGAGGTTTATTGTAGTAACAGAAACTGTGCAATCCGCATTCAAACAAAATTTGACAGGTGCATAAGTATGGGCACCCCACCAGAAAAGTGACATTAATATTTACTAGATCCTCCTTTTGCAAAAATAACAGCATCTAGTCGCTTCCTGTAGCTTTTAATGAGTTCCTGAATCCTGGATGAAGGTATTTTTGACCATTCCTCTTTACAAAACAATTCCAGTTCAGTTAAGTTTGATTGTCGCCGAGCATGGACAGCCCTCTTCAAATGATCCCACAGATGTTCAATGATATTCAGGTCTGGGGACTGGGATGGCCATTCCAGAACAGTGTAATTGTTCCTCTGCATGAATGCCTCGCCTGAGTAGATTTGGAGCGGTGTTTTGGATCATTGTCTTGCTGAAATATCTATCCGCTGCGTAACAGTGGAGGACAACTGTAATGAGTGGCTAACACAGTTAGTAGGCCCAAATAATAAAGTGGGCTAAATGTCTGCCAAAAAATTGTTCATAAATAAACAGGTGGCATAGCTAGGTACAGGGGTGGGCTCCTCTGCTGAGTAGCAGACCGTGGTAGTTGGCGCAAAGTATTAACTGGTCTAAATGGAGGCCAGGGCCCCTGTATATTTTAACTATCATCTATCATTTCAAAAAAATTGTATTGGTAGTGCCATTGAAGGATTTAACAGCACAGACTACACAGTGGTGGAGCAGGGAGAGGTAAGTATTGCAAGTGGAAGAGCACTGTTTGAGCTGGGGGGAACACTCTCTCAAGGGCGGCGGTTCTGGCACAGGGCCCCTCATGTTACGACAGTGTGTCTGATGTTGGTTGTGCACCACCACCGTCAAAGACACTTCATTGTACTATGAGGGACCCTGTGCCAGTGCCGTCGCCCAAGAGTGGGCGCACCCACCTGTCCAGGCAAATGGCACTTGCACGGGTGCTTGTGCCAAGTGGTGACCACGGCCCTGTGGGAGGAGTCAGCCCATTTAGGGAGGTATAAAAATGGCCTATGGTGGACATTCAGCAGCTGCAAATGGAGGAATTTGAGCAGTCAGTAAGAGGAGGCCAAAAGCAAGACATTTTTCAGGCAAGCTACGTGTCAGCAGGAGGAGGGGCAAAATAATTTGAAATCCATGATTGGTTCATTTTAACCAATCATCAACATTTCGGGTAGCCAGACGTGTCCTTTTTTCGGTCAATATTGAACCAGCAGCACTGAAGACTCTTTCTGATAGCACACTAGCAGCAGGGCATGCATATTCTGCCAATTCAGGCCAGGTGTCTATTTTAGATGCCCATGCATGTAAAGAAGCTGCGGAGACACCATCACGTGTTTCTCGACGCAAGCAGTGAATAGCCAGGCATTTCCCCGGGAAGGAACAACCACGGGAAGGGCAGCATCCTATGAAGGAAAGCCACCTATGCCAAGCATGGTATCCATCCACAGACAGCTGTTTCTTTTTTTTTTTTTTCCCCTCAGATGGGAAAATCCACGGTCCAGAAATCCAAGACCAAAGAAAAATCCCAAACAGCTGCGTCAAATCCAAAACACAAAAGCTGTTCCCATCATCATCGGAAAATTTCAGTTTACTACAACATCAGAAAAAACAAGTCAAGACATATTTACAAGGTATCTCCACTTCTTCACCTTCCAAATCCCTTCGGCATCCACCTCCCCCCTTCTTCTTTTATCCCATAGAAAACACACATACATCTTCCCCAAAATCACTTTTAGACTATTCTTTACTACAATTTCCTTTCTCTTAAAAACATACACATTCCTCACATCCCATAATACTTCCTTTATACATGCAACTATTAACCACAACACTCTCTCCTTCACTCCATCACACATTCCCAAGCCAAACATGAACAGCTCGAATGATAACAAGCTCACACCACACAATTCTTTACACAACGGTCCCATTCTTCCAATCACCTCCCTAGCATAATGACAATTCCAAAACACATGTATTACACTTTCCCTTCCACCACACCCACCTCTCGGACACATATCATTTCTCCCCAACCCACGATTCTTCTGAAATTCCCTAACTGGTAACACTCCATGCAAAGACTGCCACACAATCTCACTCTGCCTATTCGTCATACCGTCTAACCGCACTTTCTTCCATACGTTTTCTATATCATTCCCTCTTACCATGTTTATTCCACACTCTGTCTCTCTACATTCAATCATCCTATATACAGCCTTCTTATTACTCAACAACCTAACATCCACATCACATAACTCATACTTCACCAAAAATTTATAAACCCACACATACCATCTAGGCACGTCAAAAGCAACCGGATACCTCAGATCCCTCTCTCGCCACTTCAAACGAAATAAATACGCCCCAAACAAAAACCTACACAGACAAGAAAACTTGCCATCCATCCTAATCACCCTCAACACAAAAACCACAATATTTACACCAAAAAACACCTCAAGGTTTGGAAAACCCAACCCACCTTTTTCTAAACGTTTCACCAAGACCTCCCTCCTAGCCCTCTCCATTCTAGAATTCCACAAAAACACAAACAGAATCCTATTTAACCCCCTCATACACATATACCCCGGCGGAAAGACCACTGCAATATATAAGAAAATAGGCAAAATCACACTTTTAATAACTAAGATTTTTCCAAAAAATGAAAGACTTCTCATCTTCCAAAAACATAACTTCCGCTCAACCTTTCCTTTCGCATCATCCCAACTTTCTTTCCCATCCAAACTCTCTGAAAATTTCACCCCCAAAACCTTAATAGACCCAGTCACCTCATTCACTCCTACATCCTTACTTAAAACCCCTCCCCCAAAAACCTTACACTCACTCTTCTCCCAATTCACCTTAAATGCTGACGCACCACAAAAAATAGACGCTAATAACTTCACCCGCCTCACAGAATACTCTGAATCACACAACACACACACGTCATCCATATAAGCACTAACCTTCCATTCCCTCCCTCCACCTCCTGGCACTTGTACTCCTCTAATCACTTTATCTTTCCTCAACATACAAAGCAACGGTTCAATCGCACAAATAAAAACCACAGGAGACAAAGGACAACCTTGTCGCACACCTGAAAAAACATTCACTCTTCTACCCACAGAACCATTCATCAAAACACAACTATAAATGTCTTTATATAAGCTCCTCACCCTCCAAACAAAATCAGGCGGAAACCCCATTCTCAATAATACCCGGAACAAAAAACTATGTGATAACCGATCATACGCCTTTTCAAAGTCCAAACTCAAAACAAATACACTCTTCTTCCGACTCATACAGTCCCACAAACAATCTCTCAACATACACACACACTCATGTATACGTCTCCCAGGCACTGCACAACACTGTTCATCCCCAATCACACTCTCTATCACATCACGCATCCTATTCGCCATTACTTTCGCATAGATCTTATAATCGCAATTCAACAACGTTATCGGTCTCCAATTTTTTAAACTCTTCAAATCTCCTTTTTTAGGTATTAACACAACCATCCCTGCACGCATACTCTCAGCCACCTCCATACTAGACCACATATACTTACACATATCCACAAAATCCTTACCAATCACATGCCACATCACCCTATAAAACTCTATAGGAAGTCCATCCTCTCCTGGAGTCTTATTTAACGCCATGCTATTCATTACCTTCCATACCTCATCACCTGTCACCTCACCCATCACTCTCTCTCTCTCCATCTCACTCAATTTATTTTCTAATACACTTAGTACATCCTCCTCCAAAGCCTCATCCCTCCACTTCACTGCATACAGCTCCTCATAAAACTTAGCCACATGTTCACACATATCCTCCCCACTTACCTCTCTTCCATCCTCTGCATTCAAAACACCCATACTCTGCTTTTTCCCAAAAACCTTTTTAAAGAAAAACCTCGAACACCATTCATCTTGCTCCATTCTATCAATTTTTGCCCTAAAAATAATACTCTTCCCTTTCTCTTCCAAAAACTCTTTAAGGCCATGTTCACACAGTGCGTTTTTTACCGCGGAACCGCGGCGGTTTTGCCGCTGCGGTTCCGCAGCTGTTTTCCATGCAGGGTACAGTACACTGTACCCTATGGAAAACAGGACACACTGTGCACATGGTCCGGATATTGTAAAAAAAAAGACGCGCTGAATAGCTCCCGGAAAAAAGAAGGAGCATGTCAATTCTTTTTCCGGAGCCGCAGCGGTTCTGCACCCATAGACCTCCATTGTGAGGTCCAAACCGCAGTAAAACCCGCAGATCAAAAATATATCTGCGGGTTTTACTGCGGTTTGATGTGCAGAACCGCTGCAGCAGGAAGTGCGGGGAGCGGGCGGAAGTGCGTGGGCGGAGTGTGGCTGCCCCCCCCGTGTTCCGATCCCGCCCCCCGTGCTCCGATGCCCCCCCCAGTGCTCCGATGCCCCCCCCAGTGCTCCGATGCCCCCCCGTGCCCTAATCTCCCCCCCTTATACTCACCCGGCGTCCCGGTGTCCGTCCGGCCGTCTTCTCCCTGGGCGCCGCCATCTTGCAAAATGGCGGGCGCATGCGCAGTGCGCCCGCCGAATCTGCCGGCCGGCAGATTCGTTCCAAAGTGCATTTTGATCACTGAGATATAACCTATCTCAGTGATCAAAATAAAAAATAGTAAATGACACACCCCCCCCTTTGTCACCCCCATAGGTAGGGACAATAAAAAAAATAAAGAATTTTTTCACTAAGGTTAGAATAGGGGTAGGGGTAGGGTTAGGGGTAGGGTTAGGGGTAGGGTTAGGGTTAGGGGTAGGGTTAGGGTTAGGGGTAGGGTTAGGGTTAGGGGTAGGGTTAGGGGTAGGGTTAGGGGTAGGGTTAGGGGTAGGGGTAGGGTTAGGGGTAGGGTTAGGGGTAGGGTTAGGGGTAGGGTTAGGGTTAGGGTTAGGGGTAGGGTTAGGGTTAGGGGTAGGGTTAGGGTTAGGGTTAGGGTATTTTCAGCCATTTTAACCCTAAAAAAATTCCTAGAAAACACACAGACTCTGGCTAGAAAACTGCATAAAAAAAAACGCATCAAAAAACGCATCAAAAAACGCATCAAAAACGGACCAAAAAAGGACCAAAAAAAGGACCTGCGTTTTCTGCCAAGAGCTGCAGTTTTTTAAAAAACAGTCAGGAAAAAAAAAGGATGGAAATCCTGAACGTGTGAACATACCCTAATTTCTTTTTTAACCTTTTTTATCCCCTCCTCCACCTCCATTCCTCCTTCCCTCAATTTATACAATAAACATAAACGGGCATTCAACTTAACAAACTTTTCCCTCTTAATTGCCGCAAATTCATACCCCACACTTTTAAAAAACTTTTTTGTCTGCCTCTTAACCCAATCCCACCACTCACAAACATTCCCAAAACTTTCCTTACTTTTACACCACTGTTCATACTTTCTCACATACTCCTTCCTCACAGCTTCATTTTCCAACAATTTCACATTTAATTTCCACAAACCCTTTCCAAACACACCACTAACATTAATATCTAACTCGCACAACACACAAACATGGTCCGAAAAAACGACCCTATCCTGCTTATATCCAACAGGAATAATATTTTTAGAAATAAAACAATAATCCAACCTGGACTGTGCTCTTCCACTATCAGAAAAAAAGGTATCTAACAAAGGGTTAACCTTACACACACGCTGCATATCACTCAAATCAAAGTCAGTAACTAACTCCAGCAAAACTTTTCCAGACACATCCACATTCACTCCCCCACATCACAATTCATATCACCCACAATCACCACAGGCGCTCTTCCTGGAACAAAAAGCTTCACTTTTTCAAATAATAACTTACGCTCATTTTTTTCTACTGGCGCATAAATATTGATAACACAAAACTTAGCATTTTTATATTCAAAATTTGCTAAGATACACCTCCCCACCTCCACCACCAAATAATTATTCAAAACAACCTCCTGCCCCTTAACTAAAATACCCACACCATGATTTCTATTATTTGCACTACCAGACCACACAGACGCACCATAAGACCACTCATCCCCTTTCACACCATCCACAATCCCACATTCTTGCAAACAAAAAATAGATGCACTCTGCATAGCTAAAAAATCCAAAATTGCTGCTCTCCTCCTCGCTTTCTTAAAAACTCTCACATTTTGAGAAACTATAGAAAAACCCATACTATAAAAACAAAAAAACAATGCAAAAATTACCACAAAACTACACACATTACACAAAAAGCCCTTGACAAAGGTCAAGACTCACAGAAAGGAGAGAAAAAAAAAAAACAGATCCACTGAGCTTTCATTTTACCCAGTATCACCATTGTCCTCCTCTGCCATTTGGACTGAACAGCAAGTCTCTGAACCACTAACCCCTTCGTGCTCACTCCATTTTTTTTTAGCTGGCCCAAATTTCCTCTTAGGCATACTACTGCATGCCTCATCACTTTCCCCATCCTCCTCCCTCTGACACTTATTCGCACCCCTGTCCTGATCTGAAGAAAGCCCTCTAATATTCTGAGGATCTGAGGGGTGCACAGGGCTCTCAGCTTCAGAAATACGCACGTCTTCCTCCGTTGCATCCATTGCTTCCTCAAGAGAAAACATTTCAGGCACAGTAGAGTCATCATCTTCTTCCTCATCTTCTTCCTGATCTTCTTCCTTCTTCTTAAACCCCTTCTCTACTTTTTTTGCCGCCGACCAAAACTCCTTATCTTCCTTCTGTGCATCACTCATAGCACCACGGGGTGCTAGCACAATGTCGTCTGGAGTCACAGAGCATCTTTCCCTCTCCCTCTCCCTCCTTTCCTCTCTCTCCATTCTTTCAGTTTCCTTCCTGATAGTCGCCAACCTCCTCCTTCTCTCCTCCTCCTCTCTCCATTCACTCTCTGAGCGTCTAGGCGCCCTCCACGGACAATCCTTATACATGTGGTCACTACTACCACACACGTCACAGGTCTTAGCCATCGGGCAATCACCAGCCAAATGCCCCTCCTTCTTGCAGTTTCGGCAACACTGCCCCTTCTGGCAGTCTGCCTGGACATGTCCAAAAGAGAAACATCTCCTGCAAAACAGAGGCTGCCCAGGGTACGTGAGGAAACCCCTATGCCCTGCCACAGAGAAGTTCGCCGGAGGGTGTCTGAACCCACCCACACTGCCAGGATCTCTTCTGAACCTTACACGATATTTGTATCGGCAATTGAAGATTCCTAAACAGTTCACTTGCTTCTCTCCCTTTGAAACAAAGTCACAATACTGTGAGAGGAAGCTCTCCAACAATGCAGGTTCAGTAAAGGGGTTATAGACAGTGATAGTCACCTGCCTTTCCTGAAGACCAAACAGTGGTTCACATTTGACTCCCTTCAAACAGGGATCTCCGGCATGATTCCGAAACCACTCATAGACATTCAGGCAATAATGCTCCGACATAAAAGTAACATCATAGTTACCTTGATTAGGGAACTCATTGATGCTATAGATGTTCTCCCGCTTTCCTCCAGCCTTTTCCTCAATAAGGTCACGTACAATAAAGACCACGCTGTTCCTTGCCCGGATAGATGGCTCCAACGTCACTCGGATGGTGTTCTTCACATAACTCATCTTCAAAGCTGTCGGTACAAACGACCACAGAAAAAAACAGAATTCTCTGCAAAAGGGTCTGGATTGCTCCAGAAAACCTCACTCCAGACAGCTGTTTCGGGGTTTTTGCCCCTCATCAGTGTGGAGTAGGAATCTGGCTATTAGGAGCAGTGCCTAGTAACAGGGCTATAAAGGCACAGATGATTGGCCTCGGGGAGACCAAAACATTCAACACCACGGAGACACCATCACGTGTTTCTCAACGCAGTGATTCCAGAACACTGCCCCCATCCCTTATGGGAAATATGCAGATGCATGTACAGAAGCTGCGGAGACACCATCACGTGTTTCTCGACGCCAGCAGTGAATAGCCAGGCCTTTCCCCGGGAAGGAACAACCACGGGAAGGGCAGCATCCTATGAAGGAAAGCCACCTATGCCAAGCATGGTATCCATCCACAGACAGCTGTTTCGGGGTTTTTGCCCCTCATCAGTGTGGAGTAGGAATCTGGCTATTAGGAGCAGTGCCTAGTAACAGGGCTATAAAGGCACAGATGATTGGCCTCGGGGAGACCAAAACATCCAACACCGCGGAGACACCATCACGTGTTTCTCAACGCAGTGATTCCAGAACACTGCCCCCATCCCTTATGGGAAATATGCAGATGCATGTAAAGAAGCTGCGGAGACACCATCACGTGTTTTTCGATGCAAGCAGTGAATAGCCAGGCCTTTCCCCGGGAAGGAACAACCACGGGAAGGGCAGCATCCTATGAAGGAAAGCCACCTATGCCAAGCATGGTATCCATCCACAGACAGCTGTTTCAGGGTTTTTGCCCCTCATCAGTGTGGAGTAGGAATCTGGCTATTAGGAGCAGTGCCTAGTAAAAGGGCTATAAAGGCACAGATGATTGGCCTCGGGGAGACCAAAACATCCAACACCGCGGAGACACCATCACGTGTTTCTCAACGCAGTGATTCCAGAACACTGCCCCCATCCCTTATGGGAAATATGCAGATGCATGTAAAGAAGCTGCGGAGACACCATCACGTGTTTCTCGACGCAAGCAGTGAATAGCCAGGCCTTTCCCCGGGAAGGAACCACCACGGGAAGGGCAGCATCCTATGAAGGAAAGCCACCTATGCCAAGCATGGTATCCATCCACAGACAGCTGTTTCAGGGTTTTTGCCCCTCATCAGTGTGGAGTAGGAATCTGGCTATTAGGAGCAGTGCCTAGTAAAAGGGCTATAAAGGCACAGATGATTGGCCTCGGGGAGACCAAAACATCCAACACCGCAGAGACACCATCACGTGTTTCTCAACGCAGTGATTCCAGAACACTGCCCACATCCCTTATGGGAAATATGCAGATGCATGTAAAGAAGCTGCGGAGACACCATCACGTGTTTCTCGAAGCAAGCAGTGAATAGCCAGGCCTTTCCCCGGGAAGGAACAACCACGGGAAGGGCAGCATCCTATGAAGGAAAGCCACCTATGCCAAGCATGGTATCCATCCACAGACAGCTGTTTCAGGGTTTTTGCCCCTCATCAGTGTGGAGTAGGAATCTGGCTATTAGGAGCAGTGCCTAGTAAAAGGACTATAAAGGCACAGATGATTGGCCTCGGGGAGACCAAAACATCCAACACCGCGGAGACACCATCACGTGTTTCTCAACGCAGTGATTCCAGAACACTGCCCCCATCCCTTATGGGAAATATGCAGATGCATGTAAAGAAGCTGCGGAGACACCATCACGTGTTTCTCGACGCAAGCAGTGAATAGCCAGGCCTTTCCCCGGGAAGGAACAACCACGGGAAGGGCAGCATCCTATGAAGGAAAGCCACCTATGCCAAGCATGGTATCCATCCACAGACAGCTGTTTCGGGGTTTTTGCCCCTCATCAGTGTTGAGTAGGAGTCTGGCTATTAGGAGCAGTGCCTAGTAAAAGGGCTATAAAGGCACAGATGATTGGCCTCGGGGAGACCAAAACATCCAACACCGCGGAGACACCATCACGTGTTTCTCAACGCAGTGATTCTAGAACACTGCCCCCATCCCTTATGGGAAATATGCAGATGCATGTAAAGAAGCTGCGGAGACACCATCACGTGTTTCTCGACGCAAGCAGTAAATAGCCAGGCCTTTCCCCGGGAAGGAACAACCACGGGAAGGGCAGCATCCTATGAAGGAAAGCCACCTATGCCAAGCATGGTATCCATCCACAGACAGCTGTTTCGGGGTTTTTGCCCCTCATCAGTGTTGAGTAGGAATCTGGCTATTAGGAGCAGTGCCTAGTAAAAGGGCTATAAAGGCACAGATGATTGGCCTCGGGGAGACCAAAACATCCAACACCGCGGAGACACCATCACGTGTTTCTCAACACAGTGATTCCAGAACACTGCCCCCATCCCTTATGGGAAAAATGCAGATGCATGTAGAGAAGCTGCAGAGACACCATCACGTGTTTCTCGACGCAAGCAGTGAATAGCCAGGCCTTTCCCCGGGAAGGAACAACCACGGGAAGGGCAGCATCCTATGAAGGAAAGCCACCTATGCCAAGCATGGTATCCATCCACAGACAGCTGTTTCGGGGTTTTTGCCCCTCATCAGTGTGGAGTAGGAATCTGGCTATTAGGAGCAGTGCCTAGTAAAAGGCTGTGAAGGTACAGATGAATGACCTCGGGGGAGACCAAAACATCCAACACCGCGGAGACACCATCACGTGTTTCTCAACGCAGTGATCCAGAACACTGCCCCCATCCCCCCAACACTGCTTTGATGTTGGCCTACATACAGTGTTTCCTACCAAGAACCTTGTGATTCCCTGACTGCTTTTGCCTTGCGACAATACCTCCACATTTGCTGCTGGTGGTGTTCTAACCGGTGGGCTTACAGTGAGGGAAGCAATGTAGCGTTGCTGACTACCTTCATTCTGAGCAGGTCCACCAATGGTACGGGACGTTTGGTAGTTAGTCCAGGCTTGCAAGTGCATGCTAGTTAAATGTCTAAGCATGCATGTTGTATTTAAATTTTGGAGATTCTTCCCTCTGCTAAAGGTCTTTGAGCATTTCTTACAGATAACTTTGCACTGATCATTCGGATCTTGGTTAAAAAATTCCCACACTGCACTCTTCCTACTATGGAATACCTTTTCAGGCATTGCACGCTGTGCAACTTTCACCGGATGGCCACGCTGTCCTAAAACTGTTTTTGACAAACGTTTTTGGCCAGATACGGGCATGCCAGATGAAAGCTGTTGCGATGTAGATGGCTGCTGCGGATCATCCTCCTTCGCTTCTGAGCTACTAGCAGTGGCACCCTCTTCCCCCAATGGCTGCCAATCTGGGTCAACAACTGGGCCATCTATCACCTCCTCTTCAATGTCATGTGCACCTTCCTCTGTGTCACCATGTAAGGTGCTACAGCGTTTGGGATGGGGCACCATAGTCTCATCAGGGTCAGATTCTGGCTCAGTACACTGCGAGGGCAATGTAGTGATCTGAGTCAATGGAACAGCATAATAATCTAGCTGTGGCTGTGCATCAGTGCACTCCATGTCTGATTCATCTTGTAATGGGCTGTTAACAATTTCCCTTTCTAACCCAGGCACGGTATGTGTAAAGAGCTCCATGGAGTAAACTGTAGTGTCGCCTGCCCCATCCTTCACTTTTGGTTTGGGTGAAGGACACAAGGAAGCGACTTGTTACTGACCGGGAGCATCCACTGACGACTCGCTGCTTTTATACATGTATACATGTATTTGGAACTTTATGAAGAGGAGGCGAAAGAACTAGAGGCTGAGTCAGCAAGGAAAGCCAAAACTTTTTCCTGCTGCTCCGGCTTTAAAAGCCGTTTTTCTACTCCCAGATAAGGGAGCCTTCGAGGCCTTGTGTAGCCAGACGATGATGCTGGCTCAACACCTTGAGCCGTTGGTGCTATTTTGCTTTTCCAACTACCACCAGATGCTTCACCACCACCACCACCATTACCAGCTGGCAACGACCGCCCACGGCCTCTTCCACCAGACTTCCTCATTTTTGGGAAAAACTAACAAAAATAACAACCGTTATATGGTACTGTAAAACAAGGTAGAAGGTGTATATAAACTTGTTGAGAATTTAAATCTCCCTTTTTTGGGGGAGACTGAACCAAAACTCAGGCCCAGTGTATAACACTACACAATGTAAGTGGCAGAACTTGGCTGGCTGATGTACAACAAATGAACAGAACTGACGTAGATGCACTTTGTGAAAATTTAAATTTCCCTTTTTTGGGGGGAGACTGCACCAAAACTCAGGCCCAGTGTATAACACTACACAATGTAAGTGGCAGAACGTGGCTGGAAGATATACGACAAACTAACAGAACTGACGTAGATCCACTTTGTGACAATTTAAATCTCCCTTTTTTTGGGGGGGGGGGGGGGGGAGTGTTGTGAATTCCGCTCTTGGGCTCCCTACGGTGGTTGTAAGTGGCACTTTTGTGAATTCTGCTCTTGGGCTCCCTCTTGTGGTTTCAAGTGGTATGGCTGCTCCTTGGATTTAGCTGTCAGCAGCTGCTTCCACTGATTGTCTTTTCTGCTCGGCTATTTATGCCTGGCTCTTTCCTTCAGCCAGTGCCACTTGTAAATGGTTCCTGGTTGGATTCACATCTCTTTGGATTTCCCTGTTATCCTGACCAGTTCAGCAAAGCTAAGTCCTTGCTTGCTCTCTTCTGTCCACAGATTGTGGACTTATCCATTCTGTGCATTCAATGTTTGTCCAGCTTATCAGTATGGATTAATTCTGTGTTGCTGGAAGCTCTGGGAAACAGATTTACCCTCCACACCTTTAGTTAGGTGTGGAGATTTTTGTAAACTCCGTGTGGACTTTTTGTAGTGTTTTATACTGACCGCACAGTATTCCATCCTGTCCTTTCTATCAAGCTAGACTGGCCTCCTGTGCTCATCCTGGTTTCATTCTGTGTATGTGTTTTTCCCTCTCCTCTCACAGTCATTATTTGTGGGGGGCTAATCTATCCTTTGGGGATTTTCTCTGAGGCAAGATAGTTTTCCTGTTTCTATCTTTAGGGGTAGTTAGATCTTAGGCTGTGACGAGGTGCCTAGGGGGAGTTAGGAGCATCCCACGGCTACTTCTAGTGTTGTGTTGAGCTTAGGGACTGCGGTCAATACAGGTACCACTTCCTTCTGAGCTCGTTCCATGTTGCTCCTAAACCACCAGATCATAACAGGGGAGACTGCACCAAAACTCAGGCCCAGTGTATAACACTACAAAATGTAAGTGGCAGAGCGTGGCTGGAAGATATACGACAAACTAACAGAACTGACGTAGATCCACTTTGTGACAATTTAAATCTTCCTTTTTTGGGGGGGAGACTGCACCAAAACTCAGGCCCAGTGTATAACACTACACACTGTAAGTAGCAGAACTTGGCTGGCTGATATACGACAAACTAACAGAACTGACGTAGATCCACTTTGTGACAATTTAAATCTCCCTTTTTTGGGGGGGAGACTGCACCAAAACTCAGGTCCAGTGAATAACACTACACAATGTAAGTGGCAGAACGTGGCTGGAAGTTGTGTTTTTTCATATAAGGACTGTAGTACAATTTCAATCTCCCTACAATGATCTCAGGACAAGTATGGCAGCAATAAAAAGGACTGCTGCACACAAAAGTGTGGACAAATAAACAAGATAACTGTGCAGAAAGGAGCAACAGGATTTTTGCTTTAAAAAAAGCAGTTGGTTTGCACAGCGGCGTACAAAGAGCAATGCAGCTATCAGGGAGTCTTATAAGGCAGCCTAATAAGCTACAGAGCTGATGCACAAAAATATAAACTCCACTGTCCCTGCAAACAAATGGTGGTGTTGGACAGTGGAAATCGCTACAGCACAAGCAGTTTCGGGGCTTAATCTTCCCTCCCTAACTATATCCCTTCTTCTGATGCAGCTGCGGCAACCTCTCCCTATGCTACGATCAGCAGAAGTAAGATGGCGGTCAGCGTGCACACCCCTTTATAGCCCCTGTGACGCCGCAGAGAGCAAGCCAATCACTGTCATGCCCTTCTCTAAGATGGTGGGGACTGAGACCTATTAACATTGGTTCCAGGGGTACACGGGCAGCAGTAGACAGGTCAGTGGAGGCCTAGTGGAAGGAGGGACCGCAGACAGGCTTCGAAGGCCTAACATAATAAATTAGGGCTGTAGGCACTTTAACATTGGTTCCAGGGGTACACGGGCAGCAGTAGACAGGTCAGTGGAGGCCTAGTGGAAGGAGGGACCGCAGACAGGCTTCGAAGGCCTAACATAATAAAATTGGGCTGTAGGCACTTTAAAATTGGTTCCAGGGGAACACGGGCAGCAGTAGACAGGTCAGTGGAGGCCTAGTGGAAGGAGGGACCGCAGACAGCCTTCGAAGGCCTAACATAATAAAATTGGGCTGTAGGCACTTTGAATTCTCTTGCAGGGGTACACAGGCAGTGGGCACCATTGGTGTTGTCAGCGGCGGCCGATTGTAATGAGTGTCTGCCAGTTAGTAGTCCCAAAAAATAAATACATGTTAATGTCTCGCATTACAACAAAAAGAAAAACCAAAAGGGTGCAATCATTAGGTACAGGGGTGGGCTCCTCTGCGTAGTTTCAGACCTAGTAATTTGGCACAAAGTATTTACTTGGGTGAATATAGGACACTGCCCCTGACTATGTTAAGTACCATCATACATGTCAACACAATGGTATTGTCAGTGGCAGGAATTTACGGATGTCAGCGCATAGACTAAACATAGGTGGAACTGTGAGAGATAATTGTGCAAGTGGTAGAGCAATGTTTGAGCTGGGGGTGGGGGAACTCTCTTGTGGCCGGCGGTACATGCCCAGGGCTCCTCATGTTACAACAGTGTGTCTGACGTTGGGTGCGCACCACCACCGCCAGAGACACTTTATTGTACTATGAGGGACCCAGTGGCAGTGCCATAGACCAAAAGCGGGCACACCCACCTCTTCAGACAAACAGCACTCTCACGGGTGCTTGCGCCAAGTGGCGATACCACGGCCCTGTGTGGGGAGTTTGGCTATTTAGGGAGGTTTAAACATGTCGTATGCTGGACAACCAGCTGCTGCAAATTACGAGATTGGTAAAGTCATTCAGCGTAGTCCACAGGCAATACCTTTTCATAGGAAAGCTAGGTGTCGGCCGGGCAAGGTGGGGTAAAAGAATTCGAAATCCAGTTGTGGTTCATTTTAATGAAGGTTAGATCATCAACATTTTGGGTGGCCAGACGTGTCCTTTTTTCGGTTAATATTGAACCTGCAGCACTGAATACTCTTTCTGATAGGACACTAGCTGCCGGGCAAGCAAGCTCCTGCAATGCATATTCTGCCAATTCTGGCCAGGTGTCTAATTTGGATGCCCAGTAATCAAATGGGAATGACGGTTGAGGTAGAACATCGATAAGGGATGAAAAATAGTTAGTAACCATACTGGACAAATGTTGTCTCCTGTCACTTTGAATTGATGCAGCAGTACCTGTCCTGTCTGCGGTCATAGCAAAATCACTCCACAACCTGGTCAGAAAACCCCTCTGTCCAATGCCACTTCGGATTTCTGCACCTCTAACACTTCTGGTCTGCTGCCCCCTGCTGCTCGTGTGAGAACGATCACGTGCGCTGTGTGCTGGGAATGCCTGAAGCAAACGGTCAACAAGAGTTGATTGTTTGGTTGCTAATATTAGTTCCAAGTTGTCATGTGGCATAATATTTTGCAATTTGCCTTTATAGCGAGGATCAAGGAGGCAGGCCAACCAGTAATTGTCATCGTTCATCATTTTCGTAATGTGTGTGTCCCTTTTGAGGATATGTAAGGCATAATCCGCCATGTGTGCCAAATATTCAGTTGTCAAATCTGCGGTTGTGCTTGGTTGAGGGGCAGTTTCAGGCAAATCTACGTCACTTGTGTCCCTCAGAAACCCAGAACCCGGCCTTTCCACGCCACCAATTTCCAGTGGCCCCGGAGAAGCGTCCTCATTAAAAAAATACTCATCCCCATCATCCTCCTCCTCCTGTTCGCCGCTACCTCGTCCTGTACACTGCCCTGACCAGACTAGGTCGTCAAGGCTTTCCTCTTCCTCGGCTGCAGATGCCTGCTCCTTTATGTGCGTCAAACTTTGCATCAGCAGACGCATTAGGGGGATGCTCATGCTTATTATGGCGTTGTCTGCACTAACCAGCCGTGTGCATTCCTCAAAACACTGAAGGACTGGACACATGTCTTGTATCTTCGACCACTGCACACCTGACAACTCCATGTCTGCCATCCTACTGCCTGCCCGTGTATGTGTATCCTCCCACAAAAACATAACAGCCCGCCTCTGTTGGCACAGTCTCTGAAGCATGTGCAGTGTTGAGTTCCACCTTGTTGCAACGTCTATGATTAGGCGATGCTGGGGAAGGTTCAAAGACCGCTGATAGGTCTGCATACGGCTGGAGTGTACGGGCGAACGGCGGATATGTGAGCAAAGTCCACGCACTTTGAGGAGCAGGCCGGATAACCCCGGATAACTTTTCAGGAAGCACTGCACCACCAGGTTTAAGGTGTGAGCCAGGCAAGGAATGTGTTTCAGTTGGGAAAGGGAGATGGCAGCCATGAAATTCCTTCCGTTATCACTCACTACCTTGCCTGCCTCAAGATCTACTGTGCGCAGCCACGACTGCGTTTCTGTCTGCAAGAACTCGGACAGAACTTCCGTGGTGTGTCTGTTGTCGCCCAAACACTTCATAGCCAATACAGCCTGCTGACGCTTGCCAGTAGCTGCCCCATAATGGGACAACTGGTGTGCAACAGTGCCAGCTGCAGATGGAGTGGTTTGGCGACTGTGGTCTGTGGACGAGCTCTCGCTTCTGCAGAAGGACGAAGAGGAGGAGGAGGGGGTGCGAACACCTACAGCCAACTGTTTCCTAGACCGTGGGCTAGGCAGAATTGTCCCGAAATTGCTGTCCCCTGTGGACCCTGCATCCACCACATTCACCCAGTGTGCCGTGATGGACACGTAACGTCCCTGGCCATGCCTACTGGTCCATGCATCTGTTGTCAGGTGCACCTTTGTACTCACAGATTGCCTGAGTGCATGGACGATGCGCTCTTTAACATGCTGGTGGAGGGCTAGGATGGCTTTTCTCGAAAAGAAGTGTCGACTGGGTAGCTCGTAGCGTGGTACAGCGTAGTCCATCAGGGCTTTGAAAGCTTCACTTTCAACTAACCGGTAGGGCATCATCTCTAACGAGATTAGTCTAGCTATGTGGGCGTTCAAACCCTGTGTACGCGGATGCGAGGATAAGTACTTCCTTTTTCTAACCAGAGTCTCAGGTAGGGTGAGCTGGACTGGAGAGCTGGAGATCGTGGAACTAGCGGGTGTGCCGGTGGACATGGCAGACAGAGACGGTTGGAGACGGTATTGTTTCCGCCTGTGCCCTAGATGCAGTGTTTCCTACTACGAAACTGGTGATTCCCTCACCCTGACTGCTTTGGCCTGGCAAAAAAACCTGCACAGATACTGCAGGTGGTGCGGAAAATGGTGGCCTTACAGTGACGGCAGGGATGTAGCGTTGGTGACTAGCTTCATTGGCCGAGGGTGCTACAACCTTAAGGGACGTTTGGTAGTTAGTCCAGGCTTGCAAATGCATGGTGGTTAAATGTCTATGCATGCAACTTGTATTGAGACTTTTCAGATTCTGACCTCTGCTTAAGGTAGTTGAACATTTTTGACAGATGACTTTGTGCGGATCAATTGGATGTTGTTTAAAAAAATGCCAGACTGCACTCTTTCGAGCCTCGGATCCCTTTTCAGGCATTGCAGATTGAGCTTTAACCGGATGGCCACGCTGTCCTCCAACAGTTTTTGGCTTTGCCACGCGTTTTGTCCCATCTACGGACCCGGCAGATGGAACCTGTTGCGATGTTGATGCCTGCTGCGGCCCCTCCTCCTCCGCTTCAGAACTACTGCCGCCTGCACCCTGTTCCCCCAATGGCTGCCAATCGGGGTCAACAACTTGGTCATCTATAACCTCCTCTTCTAGCTCGTGCGCAACTTCGTCTGTGTCACCGTGTAAGTCGGTGGTAGAGCGTTCGTGACGGGGCAACATAGTCTCATCAGGGTCTGATTCTGGATCAGTACCCTGCGAGGGCAATGTTGTGGTCTGAGTCAAAGGACCAGCATAGTAGTCTGGCTGTGGCTGTGCATCAGTGCACTCCATGTCAGATTCAACTTGTAATGGGCATGGCCTGTTAACTGCTTCACTTTCTAAGCCAGGGTATGTGTTAAGAGCTCCATGGAGTAACCCGTTGTGTTGCCTGCTGCATCCTTCTCTGTTGTTGTTTTTGCTGAAGAGGACAAGGAAGCGACTTGTCCCTGACCGTGAACATCCACTAGCGACGCACTGCTTTTACATTTACCAGTTTCAAAAGAGGAGGCAAAAGAGCTAGAGGCTGAGTCTGCAAGGTAAGCCAAAACTTGCTCTTGCTGCTCCGGCTTTAAAAGCGGTTTTCCTACTCCCAGAAAAGGGAGCGTTCGAGGCCTTCTGTAGCCAGACGACGAACCTGGCTCCACAGCTCCAGACTTAGGTGCAATATTTTTTTTCCCACGACCACCTGATGCTCCACTACCACTACCATCATTACCAGCTGACAATGAACGCCCACGGCCACGACCTCTTCCACCAGACTTCCTCATTGTTTTAAAAACGTAACCAAAGTAACGGTATTTGTTGCTGTCAAACAACTTACACGGTAAGCTATAACTTCAGTGTGATTTAGATATCCCTTTACAGGTGGGTGAGACCGCAAGGAAAATCAGGCACAATGTTACACACTCTGTTTTCGGTGGCACCAAATGAGAGATATGCCACACACGCAGGACTGTCACTCAAGCACAAATGTCAATATTGATCTCCCACTTTTATTTTTGATTTTTACAGGGAGAATTTAGAAACCAAAAAAAAAAAATAGGCTTTCTATGGCCCACTATTTGAGAGAGAGAGAGATGGCAAACCCAGGAGTCAGGAGTGGCACACAAGCAGAAAGGGCAATATTAATCTCCCACTGATTTTTTTTTAATTTTTTCAGGGAGACTTTAGAAACAAAATAAAAAAAATGATTTTTTCAGGAAGAATTTAGAAACCAAATTAAAAAAATGATTTTTTCAGGGAGAATTTAGAAACCAAATTAAAAAAAAAAAGGCTTTCTATGGCCCACTATTTGAGAGAGAGAGATGGCACACCCTGGAGTCAAGACTGGCACACAAGCAGAAAGTGCAATATTAATCTCCCACTGATTTTTTTTTAATTTTTTCAGGGAGAATTTAGAAACCAAAAAAAAAAAAAAATAATAGGCTTTCTATGGCCCACTATTTGAGAGAGAGATGGCACACTCAGGACTGGCACACAAGCCCAAAGGCCAATATTAATCTCCCACTGTTTTTTTTTTTTCAGGGAGAATTTATAAACCCCACAAAAAAAAAAAAACAGAAAAATAAAAAGGCTTTCTATGGCCCACTATGTGAGAGAGATGGCGCACACACAGGGATGGCACTCTAGCAGAAATGCCAATCTTAATCTCCCACAACTTATTTTTTTAGGGAGAAAAAAAAAAACAGGGTCTGTCCTACAATTACTATCTCCCTGCAGTAATCTCAGCCAGGTATGGCAGGCAGCAATAAGGAGTGGACTGCTGCACAAATTAAATAAAAAGTGTGGACAAACAAACAAGATAGCTGTGCAGAAAGGAAGGAACAACAGGATTTGTGCTTTGAAAAAAGCAGTTGGTTTGCACAGCGGCGTACACACAACAATGCAGCTATCAGGGAGCCTTCTAGGGCAGCCCAATGAGCTACAGCGCTGAGGAAAAAAAATTTAGCTTCCACTGTCCCTGCAAACAAAAGGTGGTGTTGGACAGTGGAAATCGCTACAGCACAAGCGGTTTTGTGGTTAATGGACCCTGCCTAACGCTATCCCTGCTTCTGACGAAGCAGCAGCAACCTCTCCCTAGGCTCAGATCAGCAGCAGTAAGATGGCGGTCGGCGGGAATGCCTCTTTATAGCCCCTGTGACACCACAGACAGCAAGCCAATCACTGCAATGTCCTTCTCTAAGATGGTGGGGACCAGGACCTATGTCATCACGCTGCCCACACTCTGCGTCCACCTTCATTGGCTGAGAAATGGCGCTTTTCTCGTCATTGAAACGCGACTTTGGTGCGAAAGTCGCGTACCGCATGGCCGACCCCACACAGGGGTCGGGTCGGGTTTCATGAAACCCGACTTTGCCAAAAGTCGGCGACTTTTAAAAATGAACGATCCGTTTCGCTCAACCCTAATCACGTCCCACGCTGTAAATCCATCTGAAAGGGTTAACTAATTTTACAAGCAGAAGCGTGCTAATGCAGCCGTCCCTGCCTGTAAGAACCCGGCGAATGAATGGAATGTAGGTGAATGACCTGTAGTTACCTCGAGATGCGGTGATGCGCCCTCTGCTGGATGTCCTCATATGAACTCGAGCGTGGGAAAATATTCTGAAAAGTTCCCAAGGCTCGAGAAAAATAAAAAAGTTATAGCTTTCAGAATAAAGCGAGGCAAAAACAATTACTTTTCCTATAAAATAGTTTTTATTGTGAAAAAGTGGCAAAACGTAAAAAAAATATAAATGTCGTATAGCTGTAATTATACTGACACGAAGAATAAAGCTGCCTTATTAATTTTACTACACACGGAACGTCATTAAAAAAAAATCCTGAATTCCTGGTGTTTGATCATTCTGTCTCCCAAAAATCAGTATAGAAAGCAATCCAAAACGTCATATACCCAAAAATGGTACCAATAAAAACATCAGCTCGTACTGCAAAAAACAAGCTGTCACATGACTCGCCGAAATATGAAAAATGTATAGCTCTCAAAATATGGTGATGCAAACACTCATTTTTGCAATAAAAAGTGTCTTTTAGTGTGTGACAGCTGCCAAACATAAAAAACCCTATATAAATCTGATACCAACCCGAAGAAAAAAGTTGTCTAATCACTTACACCATATGATGAACGTCGTAAAAAAGAAATAAAACCAATTCTTCACATGCTATTGATTTTTTCATTCTGCCTCCCAAAGATCGCAGTAAGGCTCGGCCCACATTTATCCCATGCACGGCGCTGAGCGCTTACACCGGAGTTTGTGTAAATCTCTGAAATATATGATTCAGATGGAACCCCCGGGGGAAGATTCCCCGTAAGGAGGCAGATGGAGGCACTGTGAATGGCATAAGACCTGTGGTCTGGAGATGTACGTCTTTTTAGTCATACATAAAAGCGCTGTCAGCCAGTTTTGTGCACCTCTGAAAAGAATGACACCGAGGCCAGACGGAGTCCAGAGTAACTCTGCTGCCTCATCATAGTGAATGGATCAGGGGTTTCATCTGTCACGTCACTTAGAGATTTAGATAGAAACCATAGAAATGAGATCCCAAACATTATGTAAAATGTTCACTATAAAAGCTTCCACTCAATCCACAAAAAAGCAAGTCCTCACTCAGGTCCTTCATCTGTTAATGGAAATATAGGGGGCTTCCACGTTACTGCTAGTACAAAGGCTCTGGAAAAGCGTTATGGCAACCCCCCCTAACAAATTCTGCGCTTCCAAATTCAAACCCCCCCTCTCTTCTGAGCCCCACAGTGTACCTAAACCACATATATCATCCACTTGTTTGGCATTTCTGTAGTGATGAGAGCCCACCTAATTTACAGGTGCGTGTCTCCAGAAGCATGAGCTGGGCATAACGTACCGATGACTGCAACATTCTTGTTACTACAACGTACTGGTCACTACAACGGCAGTTTGCATTTTTCACTCAGCAACATCCAATGCTGCTTCGTTCTGGAAAACACCCATGTAGTCAAAATCATCACTATGCTTGTAGATAAATTCCTAAAGGGGTATAATTTCCAAACTGGGGTCACTTGATGGGGAATTCTGCTTTTATGGCATTTAGGGGCTCTTTATATAGAGTCTGGAAACTATTCTATAATAATTTGTTCTCCAAGGGTTAGCTGTGTGGCTAACCACTACTGTATGGCCACATATCATGTATTGCCAAGTTCAGAAAAAATTGTGTAACACATTTTGGCACTGCCCAATGGCATCAAATTCTGTGACACATTTGTGGTGTCAATATGATCACTACACCCCTAGATGAACTCATTGAGAGTTGTAGTTTTAAAACGGGGTCACTTATGGGGGTTCTGCTGTTCTGGCACCTCAGGGGCTCTGCCAATGTGACATGACTCCTTCAAAGCAAATGCAGCAAAACCTGCACTGTAATATGGTGCTCCTTCCCTTTCATGCCCTGCTGTGCTCCAAGACAGTAGTTTTCCACCACATTCTGAGTATTGGCATTCTCAGTAGAAATTGCACAGCAAACTTTGGGGTCCATTTTTTCTTGCTACCCTTGTGAAAATAAAAAGTGGGGGTTAAAATAGAATTTTTGTGGTAAAAATGTTTTGTTTTTTTTGATGGCTCAATATTATAAAATTCTGTGAAGCCCTTGGAGGTTCAAGGTGCTCACCAGACATCTAGATAAATTCCTTGAGGGGTTTAGTTTCCAAAATGGGTTCATTTGTTGGGGATTTCCAATGTTTAGGCATGTCAGGGTGTCTCCAAATACAACATGGCGTGCGCTATCGATTCCAGCCAATTTTGCATTCTAAAAGTCAAATGGCGCTCCTTCCCTTCTGAGCCGTGCCGTGTACCCAAACAGTTGTATTCCCAGGAGAAATTGAACAGCAAACTGTGCGGTGAAATTTCTCCTGTTACCTTTATGAAAATGCAAGAAATGGAGCTAAAAAGATTTATTTTTTTTTATTTCCATGGCTCTACTTTATAAACTTCTGTGAAGCACCTGTTTTTTTGTTGCGGATTTGCTGCAGATTTTTTGCAGATTTCTTGCGTTTTTTACCCCTGCGGATTTCTATAATGGAATGGGTACAAAAATGCTGCAGATCCGCAAAAAAGAAGTGACATGCTACTTCTTTTAATTCGCAGCGTTTCTGCATGGAATTTTCCGCACCATTAGCACAGCATTTTTTTTTTACCATTGATTTACATTGTACTATAAATCACTTCTGGATTTGCAGCGTTTCTGCACCGCAAAAACGCTGCGGATCCGCAGGAAATCCGCAACGTGTGTACATACCCTTAAACTGTATTTATTAATCAAATCGTGAATGTGTGGTTTGTTTGTGTCTTTTCTTGCTGAAGGAGGCAAGTTTTCCATTCAAATGGTGTATTATTCTTGTGTATGGGGCGAAGTAATCACTGAAAAAGCAGTTTATGTTTTCAAATGTGTTTGCATATGTGAGTCACCTGCAGTGAAGTGTGCAGTCCTCAAATTTGCCCGAAATAGGTTGGGCAAGCACTTCGGCAAGCTGGAAAGACCCCAAGGCAAATGCCACCTGCAGGTAATTTGAACTTTGAAATGGTGTATCATTTGTGTGTGTCGGTGGAGTATAAACGGAGCAACCTGAGGTTCTGGTGCCACCTGCAGGTTATTGTTTTTGTCTGCAGGTTTCTGAAAATGAATGTTTAAACTGTATTTATTAATCAAATCGTGAATGTGTGGTTTGTTTGTGTCTTTTATTGCTGAAGGGGGCAAGCTTTCCTTTCAAATGGTGTATTATTTGTGTGTGTGGGGTGAAGTAATCACTGAAAAAGCAGTTCATGTTTACAAATATGTTTGCATATGTGAGTCATCTGCATTGAAGTATACAATCCTTGAATTTGCCTGAAATAGGCTGGGCAAGCACTTCGGCAAGCTGGAAAGACCCCAAGGCAAATGCCACCTGCAGGTAATTTGACCTTTAAAATGGTGGATCATTTGTGTGTGTCAGTGGAGTATAAACGGAGCAAGTGTGCAGTTGAATAGGCAGTGCATGTTTACAAATGTGTTTGCATATGTGACTCACCTGCAGTGAAGTGTGCAATCCTCCAATGTGACTGATATCAGCAGGGTAAGGAGTTCGGCAAGCTGTAAAGCCCCTAAGGCAAATGTTAGGATTTGTTTGTGATGTCTGTAAGCAGCTTTGTGGTAGTGTGCTTTGGGATAGTGTGGTGCCACCTGCAGGTCATTTTGCCTTATTGCAGATTTATGAAAATTATTCTTTAAACTGTATTTTGTGATCACATTGTGGACGTGTGATTTGTTTGGCTATTTTCTTGCTGGAGGGGGCAAGTTTACCTTTCAAATGGTGTATCATTTGTGTGTGGGTGCAGTATGAACGGAGATACAAAGTTATCACCGAAAAAGAGTGTTTAGAAATATTATGTAAGGAATCCCACCAAAAGTGAAACACATATATTCCATATTGATAGTATATACGAATTGTTCTTGTGTATCAGCCCATATAAAAATACATTGTCCACATATCAAAACATTTAGTACTGTACATCTGCACAAGAAGCAATGGCCCTGTACACTCTGAACTTCTTCTAAGGAAGACAGGTGTTCCGCTCTATTCAGTGATCAGCGTCTGGCCTACAGTGCTTGACCTATGGAGTCTGGTCTGTTTCGGGATCAGATCAATCTCAGGTGCTTCAACAGTGGTGGTGTCCACAATCTCGTTCCGCTGTTCATGAGTCTTCTTCCTTTCACATCCTGGTGCCTACTGCCCTCCTGCTTCACCGCTGTGGCCTTTTATATTTAGCAACTGTGACACAGCTGACACCTGACCTGGTGTCTCTGTCAAACATTTCCTTCCAGGAAACACACTCTCGGTCCTTCAGTTACTGCCTATCCAGTATAACAAACAGATGGTGGCATTTACTTACAAGTGCTGTGGAACGTTCACCAGATGTATCTTCAGCTCAGTCACCGCCCCTTTACAAGCGCTCAGTTTGGACTAGTGGCGCATTTATGCTGTTGCTCTCAACTGTCAAACATTAGGAGCACACTGAAAGCTAGAAACTGGGAGGTTGTAGAATGATATTCTCCTGAAAATACTTCATGAGATGACCCCTTTAGGAAATGTGTGTAGTAGGTGCCATTTAAGGGCTCTGTACAACTTGAACCCCAGCAACCCAGCCCAAATTTGTAAACAAAACCTACATTGTGGCTGATGGCTGGTATAGGACCACTGTCATTTCTGTTCATAGCCCCTTTTCTGTCTAGCGGTAATCGTAATTTCACACTAAGTAATTGGAGTATGCACCTAAGACCAGGTTTGCATCTCATTTTCGCCACACTTCATTGACTCTGTTGGACCTTATTGTCCATAGCCCTGAACAATGGGATTCAGGCATATACACTGACTGGGCCATTGACTTCAGTGAGGCAGATGGAGTTATTTGAGGCTCTCTCTGATCTCATTTTTGGCAGCAACTGTCTTTATGAGACAGGCACAAAAACATAGTGAGCCACATTTTCGCGCCTGCCTTAAAAATCACTGTTGAAAATTAGGTTAGGCAGTGCACAAAGTTACTTTACCTGGACCATTTAAGTCAACAGCCCTAGCGACAGATTAGACATCCCATTTTTCAGGGCTTTAGCCAAAAGCCCCAACGGAGCGGCAGACTATGTAGCTAAAACGAGATATGAACATGGCCTATGCATCTTATGTGGTGCGCTTCAGATTCTCCTGGTAAGTACAGGATTCAATGTTTTTTCTTTAGATTGGAAAGTTAAACTTCTTCTTTCCCTGGACAGGGGAGTCATTTATCAGAGAGAAGTATGTTTAGATGTGTGAAAGAAGGCCTCCTGCCAGGTCTCTAAACTCCCATTTTCGCGCTCCCACGGCAGCTGAGGGTGCATTTTCTGGCGCTCATCAGAAGCATTAAGTCATAAAAGAGATGGATCTTGCAAAGATGAGAGGGCAGGGAAGAAGTGGAACAGAATCAGTCTCTGTGAAAGACAAGCTCAGTACAAAGGGCTCATTAAGAATACAAAGAAAGTCATTGGTTGTAATAGATAGGATTCTGATGGAGAGGAAACCTAGTACAATAGACATTACAAGCGCAGAAGAGCAGCGCCGCTAAATGATCCAGAGCAAGTAAAATCTACAAACTGATACGGTCTATTGTTTACATATGTCATCAGAGGGACTCTTCTTCTTACAGGCCTCATCTTATATTGGAATCCCCTTTTTTCCTCAAATCTCACATCATGTAATGCTATAGATAATCATTTTGACAATTCTATGTCTACATCGCTTATGCAGCGTTTCTGTGACAGCAAACAGCTTCCTGTGCAGTCTGATCCCATAGCCATATGCCATTTCGTTTTTTCTTCCTTAAAGAGGGCCATTCACTAAATTTTTCATGTTGAACTGGACACAGGATGTAATAGTGACTGCAGAGCAGAAAAATACATTTTATTTATTTAATGTCACCTTTGTGTTGAGTAGATAGTAGCAGTTAAAGTGTTTGGCACTTTAAAAAAAAAAAAAAAAAAAAAAATATATATATATATATATATATAACCCTTTAAGTCCAAATAATAGGGTATTACCAGATAGTTTTCACTGGGGGCATGTGGACCGCAGGATGCGGCGCAGAGCAGAACCACAGGATGCGGCGCAGAGCAGAACCACAGGATGCGGCGCAGAGCAGAACCACAGGATGCGGCGCAGAGCAGAAAGACAGGATGCGGTGCAGAGCAGAACCACAGATTGCGGAGCAGAGCTGAGGAGGGCAGAGCAAAGCCGAGCAGGGCAGAGCAGAGCCGCAGGTTGCGGAGCAGTGAGCAGAGGAGAGCCGCAGGTTGCAGAGCTGAGACCAGAGCAGAGCTGCAGGTTGCAGAGCAGAGAGCAGAGCAGAGCCACAGGTTGCGGAGCAGAGAGCAGAGCTACAGGTTGCAGAGCTGAGAGCAGAGCAGAGCCGCAGGGTGCAGAACAGAGAACAGAGCAAATACGTAGAGTGTGGAGCAGAGAGCAGAGCCGATGAGGCTAAAAGAGAGCTGCAGGATGCGGAGCAAAGAGCAGAGCCACAGGTAGCGAGATGGAAAAGAACACAAGGAACCACACAGCAGGATAGGAAAGGCTACAGACAGGGATACAAATGGACACAGGTATAGGACTTAATTCAGACAGGGTCAGGTACAGAATAAGGTACAGAAACAAGGATTCAGCCCAAGGTATGCAGCTCCACTGGGAGGCAGAAACGAGAGACACAGGACACAGGCACAGGCCAAGGTACAAAGCCCACTGGGTGGCAGAAACAAGATATAAAGCAAAACAGGACCTGGCAACTCAGCAGCAAGACGCTGAGGAAGTATGCTGCTCAGGCATCCCCCTAGGGGTAGGGAAGCCTTAAGTACCTGATGCATCTTGCCAATTGGTTGGGGACACCTTAGGAAGGTGCACACAGTTTCTATAAGAAATAGGAAGTGCCAGGGCTGCCGCCCAAAGCATACATCAAGGAAGTATCCAACAAGAAAGGACATGAGGCCCAGAGCATGGAGCCGGCAGAGGACAGAACTCATAGCATGGCTCGGAGTGGTAAGTAAGAGGGGAGATGGAAAGCAATGCAGTGATGCCGGCAGGGATGTTACAGGGCATAGACTTCACCCTGTATGATGCTGAGCAAATCATATGCAGGCAGCACCACTCAAAGGAAAGAAGAACACTTTCTCACCCTAGCTTAGAGCAAGTTTGTCAGTGTATGAGATGTAATGATAAAGCTTGATCTTTTGGTCTAATCTAGTGCATGAGTTAGTGTGCGGAAAGGGCATTGCAGCTCAGTTTAGCTCTGTCACATTACAAACCATTCTATCAGCTCTTCTGATTACTGAGTGGATCAGAAATCACACATTTCTGCTGTGCTCAATCAACTTGTAATTGTTCTGCAGTAAAATGAGAGCAGGGTGTCATTATGTCTCCTACAGGAGTAACCTACCTGTTTTGGACTACTTTTGTGTGAGACAAAATTTCCCTCCCTTCTCCTATATCACTGCAGAGCAAAAGCAAGTTGAACACATCTCTGGCAAGGCAGTTTGGGAGGAGGGACAGTACAGCAGAGTTGACAGTTCTATAAGATGAAGAGAGATAGAAGAATTTGTAATGTGACACAGCTAAACTCAGCTGTGCTGCCCTTCCCCACAGGGAGCTTATTGTAAGAGGTTAGTCAGCTATGCTTTTTAATCATGCAGGAGGTTAAGACCAGGAGATCAGGGCTGTCTGTCCTTACATCCCACACACTGAGAAATATGCTCTAAACTATTGTAGGAGTCTATTCTCACCTTTCCTTTGAATGTTTCTGTCTCCTTGTGATTGATCAGCATCATACAGGACAAAGAAATGCACTCCCAAAGTTAAAACTGTCTGATAACACCCACTTGGACTTTAAAAAGTTAACTTGTTAGGCACCAAAAACTTAAAAAACACTGTTTGATTCCACTCTGCAACTACTAATACATTGTGTGTCCAGTTCAATATGAAAAATTTGGCGAAAAGACCTGTTTAACAATGTTCAATAAAAAGGGAAGGGTGACTCATCTGCAAACATATTTAAGCAAGTGCTGATAAAACGGGGCTGCAAAAATATGGAATTATGCCCAAGCAGTAATTAATTAGATGTTGTATATCAAGGTTATTACTTTATGTATTTTGAAGTAGTGAGGGGCATCATATGCGAGAGTTGATATGTGTCCCCCAGGATGCGCATATAAACGTATTGAGGCCACTGGAGTGCATTGCAGTCACAGACGTAGTTGTGATTGCAGTGCAAGATAAAAGTAAGTATGGTCTTGGGCAAGCTATTTGCCCAAGGCCGATTTAAGAAAATCCGGCATGGGCTTTTATTTTTGGAGCGAACTACATGATGGTAGTGGGACAGTTCGCTCCCTCCAGACCAAGTCTTACAAGTGGCCCATGGCCACAGATTCCATTTAAAACCCTGCAGCAAAAGGTTGGGTGTGTCAGTCTTGGTTTGCAAATGGCAGACCAAGTGGCTCTCCAAGGCTCAGCCTGTGTGAAGTAACATGGAGCCAAGCAAAGCAAAAAGGCCTGGTACCCCTCAGGGTGACAGACGGTGGTGCAGTCGCCCACGGCAATTGGTCTCGGATACGGACTGTCTTGATTTCAGGCTGCAATTCAAAGGATTCCATTTGTTTTCTGTTTGCGAGTATGTTGGATGTTAAAGGGAACCTGTCACCTGAATTTGGCGGGACTGGTTTTGGGTCATATGGGCGGAGTTTTCAGGTGTTTGATTCACCCTTTCCTTACCCGCTGGCTGCATGCTGGCTGCAATATTGGATTGAAGTTCATTCTCTGTCCTCCATAGTACACGCCTGCACATGGCAAGATTGCTTTGCGCAGGCGTGTACTATGGAGGACAGGAATGAACTTCAATCCAATATTGCAGCCGCCATGCAGCCAGCGGGTAAGGAAAGGGTGAATCAAACACCCGAAAACTCCGCCCATATGACCCAAAACCAGTCCCGCCAAATTCAGGTGACAGAGTCCCTTTAAAGACACTTTGTTTTGAACTTTCCTGTGGTCACTCCCTGTCACACTGTACCAACCCAGCTGCACTACAGTATGGAGCTATTATTTGGTGACTGTATTTGATAATATGTGAGCCCTGCATGGTGGTACTTAGTCACTACTACTTGGGCAACTTGTATAATATTATTTTGGCAGTACATGCTAGTGGAGACATTTGCATAGCAGAGTTATTTGCCCAATGTATGGTAATATATATTGGGCACAATACTACATGATGCTGATAATTAGGTGGTACATGTTTGAACACTGCATGACAGCATATAGTGAAGGTGGAGACAACTTCCGTCCTGATAAGAAGTCCTATAAATGATTTTAACTATTTTTGTAAAAAATGGTCACTGTTGTACTACAGGGTACAAAAGATCTACAAATGAGAGATTCTTGACAAAAAAATACCCTAAAATTGCAAAGTCACAGACATGATATTACAATTTGTAATAGTCAACACAAACAAATCCATGCAACGTTATCATATAATGTCAGGAATCATAAATCATTAATGTAATAATGAGGTGCTTAGTTTTCTGGCCATTCGTATTATACTGCAAAAATATTATTCCATCATGGCTATAGCCGGCTACTAAACGGATTAATGACATAATGTTTCTGAGACGAGGACTATGCTATGTCAAAGAATGAGGGAGATGTGATGGGCTCAGCTGGCAGCTGAGTGGCATTTGATATAACCAGCTGGAGACACTGTTACCATCTGAAACACAATTCTGCTTCAAGATGGTTCCCCATCCACTTGACACCCCCAATGGTGAGCAGCAGACACATTACGGTGAGGGGACGATAGAGTCTCATAAAGCAGCTGGTCTCTTAAGAAGCTCAGCTTTGCAGGGTCTCACACAATAACCCAGAATCCTCCTAATCCCAAACTTTCTTTCTCTGTATAATAGGCTTTGGCAGGAACAGCAGAGAGATGAATATGGAACAACTTTGTCAAGCACCTGCCATGTCACTCAGTTAAAAAAAGCTCAGTGAGAATGGTAGGATATGAATTTGATGTTCTAAAAAGGTAAAAAGTAAAGTGATTTAGAAATGTTCCATTGACATGTCTATAAATAATATTCATATAAACGTCACATTGTGATGTCAGAGTCGATGATTAGTAAGAGATGAGCGGTGAAGAATAGACACCGCTTATCCCACCCTACAGAATCAGTCTCTCACAAATCACTTTTGCAAGAATTTCTTTCCTCTGTTCTTGCTATCGATAGACTCAGATGTAGTGCACGTCAATCAAATGGATGCTCTACATCGATTTAATGTTTTCCTTTAATACAAACTCCTTTGTTATTTTTAATATTCTTATTTATAATAGGGGTGACATTACATTATCCCATATATATTGAAGCTCAACATACAATGCAAATTAACACCAGGGGTGATGACATAGGATAAATACATTGCCTTGACAAACAGTCAGATTATATCTAAGAAATTTTAAAAGTATCACCTAATGGTGAGCTTCGATGAGTATATCGGAAATAATTAAAATAATAATCAGTCACACAGATCTGAAGATTTTTTTTAGAACATGGCAATGTGGTGGTTCATGCTTTATAAAATAAAAATATGACTATGAAATTGTTCAACATTAAACATTTTTATTGAGGACCTCTTGGTTTTTGAGATGTTTAGAGCATATTATAAAGTTTAGCTGTTCTAGTTGGATTTTCCTGACCTTTTTTAGTTGCATTTTATAGTAAGCAGCTTACAACACAGCAAATGGATCTTATTGTTAAAGTTCTTATGACATTACCTAGAACTAGAAGTCTCCCAAAAATTTATGAAAAATTGGTCCTAGATACTGCTAAGTGGCCTACACTAACATTAAAAGAGCTACAAGAGTTTTTGACAAGTCAAGTACTGCATGTGACAACAATCACCTGTTTTCTTCATATGTCTGGAATGTGGAGTAGGTTGGCAATATGAAATCCTTTTATTACAAAGAAGAAGATCCAAGCTCAGCTATGTTTTGCCAAAAACAAAATCAAAACTGCCAAAATCATGGTTCAACAATAATTCCAAAAGTTAAGACTGGCGCAAAGTCAACACTGAATTGCCAAAAGAACACCAAACCCACAGTGAAGGCAGCATTATGGTTTAAGGCTGTTTTTAAGCGGCTTTACTCAAGATGGCGGGAAGTATGAACAGTTCCAAATTTCAGTCCATTTTGCAACAAAACATTCAAGCCTTTGCTAAAAAGCTGAAGATGAAAAGGAATATCAACTATCAGTATGACAACAACCCAAATCAACAAAAGAATGGCTATGCCAGAAAAAGATCAAAGTTTTGAAATGTCCCTGCTAGAGCCCAGACCTGAGACCAATTGAAAATCTGTAGGTTGCCTTAAACAAAAGATGAACAGGTGATGCCCTCACATTATCACAGATTTCCGCAGTACTAAAAGCAAGAGTGGGCAAAGATTGCCAATTCTAGATGTGGCATGCTGATAGACTCCTACTCAAAAAGACCAAATGCTGTCAGAAATTCAAAGGATACTTTAGGTATTAGTTTATGGGTAATGATTCTTCTTGGTATTATTTCTTCACATGACAAAACCTGGCATTTTAACAGAAGTGTGTACACTTTTTATATCTACTCTATTATGGAACTTCTTTTCTTAGAACTTTGCGTTGTGTTAATTTATTTCTCCTGAAAATGTAAAATCAGAGTACCTCTAACAAGCTTTTGACACAAATATTCATGAAATAGTTTCCTAATTTTATTGGAATGTGCACATTGTAGATTCAGATGCAAGACAGCAAAACTACAAAAGAGCACATACAGAAAGAAGCAACTAGTAAAGAAACACATGTTAAATATATCACAGTATGTGTTAAAAGTTAGATTCCTCAAAGTACCCACCTTTTACTCTGATGACAGCTTTACTCCCTCTTGGCATTCATTCAACTAGCTTCATCCTGTTGCAACTTATATTATGGTCACACCAAGTGCAAACCAGATGGGACGGTATGTCATTGCATAATTTGGGGGTAGTCACCATGGCGGACTGGGACTAAAATTCAGCCCTGGCATTTGAAGTTACACATGCCCACTTGTCACATGGTGACTGTAATATCTTTGCATTTCAAAAACCTGATCGGCACATCCAAACATAGACTAAGTGTGAACAGGTGCTGAACCTAGAGTCGCCAACTCGTATATAGTTAAGTAAATAAGGCAGCACACTGCAGCGCTGAAACATGCAAACTTGAAACACGAGATTTGAACCGCATTACTGCACTAGAAATATGAAAAATGAGAGCGTTTAGCGCATAAAAATGGCCAATTTTATGTGTACCTGGTAGCCCCTTTACGGCATCTCTCTTATACCAGGTCCTACGCTTGCCTTACCTCGCTGAGAATAAACGTCTCCATCTGAATGGGTTATATACCATCTGCATCTCACAAAGACATGGCAGATGGTACCAAAAAGCTCAAAGTTAGACTCAATTAATAGTATGATAGCGTCTGGAATTGAAGTTTGAAAATTTTGTGGAGACAGGACACATTGTTGAACATGGTGAATTAAGGACGAAGGGATATCACAAACTTACTCATGCTAATTCACTACCACTACAGCTATCATCCATTTCATGTTAAAAGAGTGGTTCTTCATGGTCAATTTCTTAATTTTTTAGATTACAGTGAATACATATTATGGATTGTGATTTTGAACAAATCGTTGAGTTTACATTTTGCTTGATAATTAGAGGATACTTTAATAAGGTAATTGAAGCATGCGTAAAGCTAAGTGTAAACCATGTGAGGATTTACTTCGGCATAACATGACTGACAGTGAGGAAAAATAAAAAAATTGATCTCTCATTCAAGTTTACACCAATGTGATTTATTTATTTATTTAGATAAAATAATGCATTGTCACTGACATATACAGTGGGGAAAATAAGTATTTGATCTCTTGCTGATTTTATAAGTTTTCCCACTGACAAAGACATGAACAGTCTATAATTTTAAGGGTAGGTTAATTTTAACATTGAGAGATAGAATATCAAAAATAAAACCCAGAAAATCACATTGCGTAAATTATATAAATTTAATTGCTTTTTGCAGTGATAAATAATTATTTGATCTCTCTGGCAAACAAGACTTAATCATGGTGGCAAAACCCTTGTTGGCAAGCACAGCAGTCAGACATTTTTTGTAGCTGATGATGAGAATTGCACACGTCAGGAGGAATTTTGGTCCACTCCGCTTTGCAGATCATCTCTAAATCATTATGATTTTGAGGCTGTCGCTTGGCGACTTGGAGCTTCCACTCCCTTCGTAAATTTTCTATGGGATTAAGGTCTTGAGACTGGCTAGGCCACTCCATGAACTAAGGTGCTTCTTTTTGACCTACTCCTGATGCCTGATGAAGGGACCTAAGTAGTCTCGAAAGCTTGCAATTTGTTACCATCTTTTCAGTTAGCCATTAATAGGTATCAACCACTGAGGACTCTCAAATCTAAATATGTTTCTATCTACTGGCTAGCACGGAACCAAGATACATCTTTCCTATATAATAATGCAGACATTTAAATCTTTGATACTGAAATGAGCTTGCAAAAGCCAAGAATACAATAAAACATAAATAAAAGCAATAATAAATAAATAAAACTATACAACTGTTTCTATCACACAGTAAGCTATGTTTCACATTTTATTCTGGCATAGGAATAAGATAATTTTATGCAGAACAACAAATTAATTATTTTTTATTCCTCCCTGCGTAGGCACAACAATTCAGTCATCTGTGATAATGAAGGCCCAATGCTAACTAGATCTGACACAAATACACATATTTATACAGGATACTGCTGATTCTACACTTGTTAGAGGAGACTTGCTTTTATGCCAGGCTGAGTCATACAGTATGTTTCATTTCCCTGCCCTCGTGTAGTCATAACATGTTTCATAGCTTATTACTCAAGTGCCCCTGAGCTGATAATGGCAGCCTGAGAGCAACTGGAATTATAGTGACATTCACATCACACAAGTATTAGGGCTTCTTGTACACAGGCATCAAAGCAACTAATTCAATCTGCTTTTTATTAATGCAGATGGAGATTAATTATTATTTATTTATATAGCACCATTAATTCCATGGTGCTGTACATGAGAAAGGAGTTACATACAGGGTAATATGAAGGACTACTGTCAAGGCCAAAAGCTTTGAGACTTACACAAATTCTAGTTTTCGCAAAATTTGCTGCTTCAGTTTTTATAGCTGCAATTTGCCTTAAAGCGAACCTGTCATCAGCATTTTACTAAGTAAACTACAAGCATTGCCAGGGTGGCACTGTTATACTGATTAAAATGATACCTGGGTTGAAGAAATCCATCTTGTAGCTCTTGTTTAATTTTTGCAGTTTTGAGTTAATGAGATGCTCGTGCTCCAAAGCAGCCTGTGGGGGTGGGGGTGAGGTGGGGGGCTGGGGGTTGGTGCTGTGGCCTCTGTCATTATTCTGGCTCAAATGACATTTCACTGCACCTTTAGTGACCTGCGTCCTATTTTAAATACTGCGCTTGCGCAGTTATTAGTGTGGTCTTTAAAAAATAAATATTTGCTCCAGCAAAATGGTGGTGGCCCCTGTGCAGTAGCATCTATCGCTTACCGATAGCTGCTGCTGCGCAGATGCCACCGGGAAGTTCCATTTTGCTGCAGCACAATTTCTTTATGGTTTAAACAAAATAGCGCTGTCGCATAAGCAGTAGCATCTATCTGCAAGAGATGCTCTTAATCTGCGCAAGCCCCACCCACTGGTAGGTGGCGCTTGCACAGATTGAAAGCATCCCTTGTCAATAGATGATACTGCACATGAGCCGCCGATGCCCTTTTGTTGGAGCAAAGAAAACTTAGCCTCCAGCAATATGGCGGTGGCGCCTGTGCGTTGACACGTATTGCTTGCAGTTTGATGCTAATACGCAAGCACCACCATTGGAGCCAAACTTTTTTGCAGGAGCAGTAGAATCTATCTGCAAGCAATGCGCTTAATCTGTGCAAGCCCCATCCATTGGTTGGCGGCGCTTGCGCAGATTGAGAGAATCGCTTGCCGATGGATGCTACTGCGCATGTGCTGCTGCCGGCGTCATTTTGTTGGAGCAAAAAAAATAGTTGGCCCCAGAAAAATGGCGACGGCGTCTACACAGTAGCATCTATTGGCAAGCCACTGCTACTACTGCGCATGCACAGCCTCCATGTTGCTGGAGTTACTGTTACTGTAATTTCTATATATTTGTTTAAAGACCACACTATTAACTGCGCAAGCGCAGTATTTAGGATAGGAGGCAGATCACTGAAGGTTCAGTGACCTGTCATTTAAGCCAAAATGTTGATGATGATGGCAGAACACCAAAAAAAGACCCGCCCACAGGCTGTCTAGGAGCATGAGAATCTCATTAACGCAAAACTGCAAACAAAGGTTAAACAAGAACCATAAGAAAAAAATTTTCAACATAGCTATCACATAATCAGTGTAACAGCACCAACCAGACAATGCCTGTAGATTACTAAGGAAAATCCTGATGACAGGTTTCCTTTAACTCTAGATTATTATGATGAGTGATCTAAGGAATTGCAAAAAATGGCTAAATAATTCCCTGCCAGAAAAATTAACTTACCGTATATACTCGAGTATAAGCCGAGATTTTCAGCCCAAAATTTTGGGCTGAAAGTGCCCCTCTCGGCTTATACTCGAGTCACGGTGGGCGGCAGGGTCGGCGGGTGAGGGGGAGAGGGCGCTGAGGCATACTCACCTAGTCCCGGCGATCCTGGCGCCCCCGCTGCCGTCCCACAGTCTTCGGTGCTGCAGCTCTTCCCCTCTTCAGCGGTCACGTGGGACCGCTCATTAGAGAAATGAATATGCGGCTCCACCTCCCATAGGGGTGGAGCCGCGTATTCATTTATCTAATCAGCGGTGCCGGTGACCGCTGCTAGAGGAAGAGGCTGCGGCACCGAAGACCGTGGGACGGCAGGGGGAGCGGGACGTCGGGAGCAGGTAAGTATGTCATATTCACCTGTCCGCGTTCCACACGCCGGGCGCCGCTCTGTCTTCGCTGTTATGACCTGGTGGTTAGGAGCACCAGGAATGACCTGATAGTTAAACTTCAAACAGGACAAGCTCTGGGATGTGGGAGCTCTGCTGACCGCAATCCCTAATCCTATCACACACACTAGAAATAGCCGTGGAGCGCTCCTGACGCTCCCTAGGCGCCTCGTCACAGCCTAAGAACTAGTTAGCCCTAGAGATAGAAAATAAAGCCTACCTTGCCTCAGAGAAATTTCCCCAAAGGAAAAGGAAGCCCCCCACAAATATTAACTGTGAGTTAAGATGAAAGTCACAAACACAGAAATGAAACAGGTTTTAGCACAGGGAGGCCAGACTAACTTAATAGACAGAGGATAGGAAAGGTATCTTTGCGGTCAGCACAAAAACTACAAAAGACCACGCAGAGGAGTGTGCAAAAAGACCCCCGCACCGACTCACGGTGCGGAGGCGCCACCCTGCATCCCAGAGCTTCCAGCTAGCAAGACAAAATAATGAAAGCAAGCTGGACTAGAAAACCATGAACAGAAAATAACAAACAGGGACTTAGCTTCTTGCAGGAAAAGAGACAGGTCTCAGAAAGATCCAAGAGCGAACTGAAGCAATGCAGAAACATTGACAGCTGGCATGGAGTAACGATCTAAGTGGAGTTAAATAGAGCAGCAAACCAAAGGATAAACCCCGTCACCTGTGTAAGGAACCTCAGAAGCAGCAGCTCCACTCACAGCCACCGGAGGGAGCCCACGGACAGGACTCACCGAAGTACCATTCACGACCACAGGAGGGAGCTCGACAACAGAATTCACAACACTTCACGTCCTCTTGCTCCGAGTGTTCAGGTCAGAGGGTGCGATGATGCATATAGTGTGTGCGCTGCCCTCTGCCTGATCAGTCAGTGTGGAGAGACGCCGGGACCGGATGCCGGGAGCTGCAAGCAAGAGAGGTGAGTATGGCGTTTTTTTTTTTATTGCAGCAGCAATGGCACAGCTTTATATGGCACAGCTATGGGGCAATAATGAATGGCGCAGAGCACTATATGGCAACTATGGGGCAATAATGAAGGGCACAGAGCACTATATGGCAGCTATGGGGCAATAATGAACGGCGCAGAGCACTATATTGCAGCTATGGGGCAATAATGAACGGCGCAGAGTACTATATGGCAGCTATGGGGCAATAATGAACAGTGCAGAGCACTATATGGCACAGCTATGGGGCAATAATGAACGACGCAGAGCACTATATGGCAGCTATGGGGCAATGAACGGTGCACAGCACTATATGGCACAGCTATGGGGCAATAATGAACGGTGCAGAGCACTATATGGCACAGCTATGGGGCAATAATGAATGGCGCAGAGCACTATATGGCACAGCTATGGGGCAATAATGAATGGCGCAGAGCACTATATGGCACAGCTATGGGGCAATAATGAACGGTGCACAGCACTATATGGCACAGGTATGGGGCAATACTGAACGGCGCAGAGCACTATATGGCAGCTATGGGGCAATAATGAACGGTGCAGAGCACTATATGGCAGCTATGGGGCAATAATGAACGGCGCAGAGCACTATATGGCACAGCTATGGGGCAATAATGAACGGTGCAGAGCACTATATGGCACAGCTATGGGGCAATAATGAATGGCGCAGAGCACTATATGGCACAGCTATGGGGCAATAATGAATGGCGCAGAGCACTATATGGCACAGCTATGGGGCAATAATGAACGGTGCAGAGCACTATATGGCACAGCTATGGGGCAATAATGAACGGCGCAGAGCACTATATGGCAGCTATGGGGCAATAATGAACGGTGCACAGCACTATATGGCAGCTATGGGGCAATAATGAACGGTGCACAGCACTATATGGCACAGGTATGGGGCAATACTGAACGGCGCAGAGCACTATATGGCAGCTATGGGGCAATAATGAACGGTGCAGAGCACTATATGGCAGCTATGGGGCAATAATGAACGGCGCAGAGCACTATATGGCACAGCTATGGGGCAATAATGAACGGCGCAGAGCACTATATGGCACAGCTATGGGGCAATAATGAACGGCGCAGAGCACTATATGGCACAGCTATGGGGCAATAATGAATGGCGCAGAGCACTATATGGCACAGCTATGGGGCAATAATGAATGGCGCAGAGCACTATATGGCACAGCTATGGGGCAATAATGAACGGTGCAGAGCACTATATGGCACATCTATGGGGCAATAATGAACGGTGCAGAGCACTATATGGCACAGCTATGGGGCAATAATGAACGGTGCAGAGCACTATATGGCACAGCTTTATATGGCACATCTATGGGGCAATAATGAACGGTGCAGAGCACTATATGGCACAGCTTTATATGGCACATCTATGGGGCAATAATGAACGGTGCAGAGCACTATATGGCACAGCTTTATATGGCACATCTATGGGGCAATGATGAACGGTGCAGAGCACTATATGGCACAGCTTTATATGGCACATCTATAGGGAAATAATGAACGGTGCAGAGCACTATATGGCAGAACTTTCTATGGCACATCTATGGGGCAATAATGAACAGTATGGAGCATTATATGTGGCACAGCTTTATATGGAGCATCTTATGGGGCAATAATGAACGGTATGGAGCATCTATTTTTATTTTTGAAATTCACCGGTAGCTGCTGCATTTCCTACCCTAGGCTTATACTCAAGTCAATAAGTTTTCCCAGTTTTTTGTGGCAAAATTAGGGGGGGTCGGCTTATACTCGGGTCGGCTTATACTCGAGTATATACGGTAATCACAAGAACCCCATTTCCACAAAATAACTTCCCTATATCATTTCAGTGATCTTCTGGTTAGTTCAGGAGAAAGTTTTAACAAACACAAGACAGCTAATATGACTCCATTATGCAGATTGAATTATAAGAGCAGACTGAATGCTTTAAAAGGAATCTAGTGCTCGAAATCTTTGTCTTCTGTTAATAATGGTTATCTCCAAGGAAACGCGTTCAGTCATCACAGTTTGTATTAAAAAGGATTTACAGGAAAGGACATTAATGCTTTTACAATTTCTCCTGTACTTGCTATTTATCAGGTCATCAAAAACTGTAAAAAGAGAGGTTTAATTGCTGTGAGAAAGTATTTAGGGCACTCAAAAAAGTACATCAAGTGCCAGGATCATCTCCTAAAGAGTAGTAATGAGCAAACATGCTTGGAAAACATGTTATACGAGTATCTTGGGCATGCTCAGATAATATGCTCGCGTTCCTGTGGCTGCAAGTTTGCTCATCACTACTAAGGAGGATTCAACTAAAGGATCAGTCTAACACCAAGGCAAAGCTTGCTCAATAATTTCAGCAAGTGTCAGCGCATTTGCACGCACTGTGAGGCAAAGGCTTTTTTGAGGCTGGCCTGTAAAGAATTTCACTTCTCTCCTCCGGACTGACATTCTGCAGAACTTACAAGGATTGGGCTGCAGAGAACTGGGGTAAAGTTGTTTTTTCTGATGATACCATTTTCAGACTGCTTGGGACATCTGGTGAATGTCCAGGGGGAAAAAAGCTATAAAAACTGTTGGAGGAAAATAGCGCAATAAGTTTTATCTGAGATTAAGCAGTCAATACAAGGTAAAAGCACTCAGCAGACATAGCTTAAGACAAGCATTGGAGAGGTTCACTGCTACAGATCCACGAGGGACCGGCCATTGAGAATACAATGTAGGAAAACGTGGTCAAATTCTGCGCTGCTGAATCATGTAGTCCAAAGGTATTATTAAAAGTGGTCTTTATTCAACGTGTTTCTGAGTTTCAATACCACATAAGATTCTTATGTCTTATGTCATGCCAACAGTAAAGCGTTCTTAAACCATTCAGACTCACAATTTTGCTTAAGAACACTGCTGTGGGTAAAGAATGGTATCTAAACAGCCTCAAAGACAAACTTCTTCCAACAACCCAGGAGCAATTTGGAGATGAACAATGCTTCTTGCAGCATGATGGAAACCATGTCACAAGGCCAGAGATAACTAAGTGGTTTGGTGAACAAAACACTGAAATGTTAGGTTCATGGCATGTGACAAAACAAAATCACAGATTATAATTAACTCCAAGTACTGACTAGACAAGAATGGGTTGCAATCTGTAAGGATTTTGCCCAAAAACTGATATCCACCAAACCAAGGTGAATTGCTGAAGTCCTGAAAAACTTTCAATACTGAATAATGAGTCTTTGAATAAACTTTATATATTTGCCGATAAAACTCTAAACACTTATGAATTACTTATAATTGTACTTCAGCAACCATAGTAACATCTGGCTACAAGATCTAAAAACACAAAAGCAGCAAACTTTGTAAAACAAAACGTTGTGTTGTACTCATAACTTTTGGCCATTACTGTAAAAAATATATAAAAAGATTATTATTACTGTAAATTAATGTATACAACGATTTCCTTGTTCTGTCAACCTGCCCATGGTGAAGAATATACCAATTTTTGGAAAGCCTAAAAAATACGAGCTTTTTTTGCAATCTTACTGAAGACCTTTAAAGAGGATTAGAACAATCCTAACCATATGCCATACTAAGTCAACTGGAGGTCAAATAAAATGATTCCCTTACTAAGTGTGATGCCTCCACAAGCTGTATCGGGAGCTGCTAGGACTCTGGACCGGGGGACTGATCTCTAGAGATCAGAGCACATTTCTTAATTCAAATAACTAAGTTGTCTACAGTATATTTCTATTTTAAACACATTTAGAGATGTACTTTTAACCCCAATTTTATGCAGGGGATTTGTACATGACAAACTGAAATCTCTCAATATAACTTTATATATCAGGAAAATTAATCAGCACAAAATTTGGACCTATTTTTATAATTATGCACAAATCTAACCAACACTCCAGAGGGAAATCTGTTAGAAAATCACACCATGTTGTTGAGACCTTAGGACATTTTTTTTTAGAGAATAAAACTTATAAATCAATATACTTACCTTCTGCCACTATCATGCAGGCCTGCCGACCTTACAGGTCTCTAGATACACAGCCCTGGTCTTCAGGGATGACATGTACACAAATGTGACTGTTGCAGCGGTAATGTGTCCAGACATGTTATCACTGGAGGCTAGGATATGGACACTGGCAGCATGCTAGCATTGCCATACAAGCTACAAAACAATGAATAGACCAATATTTTGGGTTGTTTTCAGCACCTGAATTGCACAGATTTTGCTGGGCCTCCTTGGGTAATCACATCCGCAACACTTGGGTTCTGTTGAACTCAACGGGAAAAATTAACAAGAAATTAGGTGACAGATTGAGGTGATGCAGATACAAAAATCAGCACAGCGGGTCAATTTCTGCAGCATGTGGGTCAGATTTGAACAAATCTCATCTACCTTACTCAGCTACAGATCTCCCATCCAAAAATTCAGTTAGAATTTCATGACACTTTCGATGAAACATTTAGAGAACTTAAGTAACACATAGAAAGCCGTGGCCCATATTTAAAAATCTTGCAATTTTATTTGCATATAAAGGCGCTAGATACATATCACAATAAATGTAAAAGAAACAAATGGTTTTCTAAAGTCCATTAACAAGGTAGCAAAAAAAAAGAAAAATAATTGGACAAGCCCTGGAAAAAAAGCATTTACAGAGGTCAACAGAAAAGAGCTTTTTGCGACAATATTTTTGTGCTAGCAAGATTGCATTTACACACAGTGCAAAATAAGGTAAAAGTTAACAGGAAAGGGGGGGTTCAAGAATGTTTATAAAAGGGCAACAAAGCCCTTTTCATCAATTGTATTCATACATGCCTAAAAAATACACACAAATACTAGGAAGAAAAGAACACTTGTAGATGTGCCCCATCCTTCATAATTTAGGTTAGCTGTGTGCAACATTTTAATGTATTTTATACTTTTGCAGATGCCAAAAACTGCCAATAATAATTCCAACATTATGTAACACAGAAAAAAATACTTATATATATAAATCCATATTTAAAAAGTGTTTTGCATTTACATGTTTTAATGTATGGCATACAATTTCTTTACAGCTGTTACAGCCCCATACATAATAAAGATACAAAATAATTTAATTTAAAAAAAAAAACAGAAGCGCAAAAGTAATGGATTAATAATAACAATAGATGTACAAAGGTTTGCATTAACTAAAAACAAACTACAAAATAGAGAAAAAAAACAATGGAAAATGCACCTTGAGGTGATAGAAAAAGCACACAAATTCAATAACAATTAAAAAAAAATACAATTACACACAAAACAAAAATATTAGATTGTGCAAATCCCGGTGGTTAAAAAAAACACAGCTTTTTTATATTTATCTAATGTGATGCACTGTATAGTTTGGGGACCTTCCTGGGATACGTACAATTTACAACAGAGTTCTGAGGACACAATAATAGATGATAACTTAAGAGTAGATTTTTTAAAAATCTTGCATTTTTTTTTGTACCAAAACTGAAAGGAAGATGAGGAAAAACAGCTTTAAATAGTTACAAATACCAACAGAAATTGTTTTATTATTAAAATTAAATGGGGGAAAAAATGCAGTTATCAGTTTATAGACCCATTTTTTTTTCCGAAGTGCAAAAGGTCTTCATGATCCTTGGGGATTGGGAAGGTCAAAAATAATGGGAGGATTGGTTGGTTGAAAGCTGACTGTACACGTTGAGGCATTGATGTACGTTGTGTAACCATCAGTCATAATCCCGTAACCTGCAAAATGAAGGTTATATTGTAATACAGACAAGTGAGGTGGAACAACTGCACAAGCCCTAAGCCAGAATGCTATAAGCTACGGCGGCATGGAAATAAAGTCGAGCCATAATCCTCTTTACACAGAGTAAGTAGCTTTCATTTTTAGATTCTTACAAACACAACATGCAGCCTTAATAAGCAGAAAAATAATCACCAACTGTTTTCTTCCACTACGCTGTTGTCAAGTCATTTAAGGTATAAATGTCCTCCCACCTAGTAAATCTGTGGCGGCCCATGAATACTCCCACAAACTATATTCCCCCAAGTACAAAATATACTAATACTTAGGTTTTAAATGGTAAAGAATTGAATTCTGTGGTAACAAAAGATAATGTAGGCTTAATAGATATAAATATTTCCAGAAGACTTGTAGACCATCTTTGTCAAGGAGAAGACCATATGACCATGAGGAAGAATACACCAGTCAGTTATCATATGGTCATAATGATGTTTAATAGACTGACAGCAACTATTCCATCTACATACATGGATTTTGTGAACAGCTATCTTTGTATTAACCCCTTCATGACATCCACCGTACATGTAAGGTGCTGAGGGATATGCGTTCCCACAGACCACTGTAGATGTATGGCGTGACAGTCACGCAGGATCACTCCGAGCGATGGTGCAAAAACGGGTGTCAGGGCTATATGAGCGCTGACACCCTGAGGCAACACCTACAATCAGTGTTCGCGCCGATCATGGGCGTTTAACCCTTTAATGCCGCTGTCAATAGCTACAGCGACATCAATAGGCATAGAGGGAGGGAGCCCTTTCTCTGCTCTGATCATCACGACGCAATTGCGATCGCTTTGTACCAATGATCTCCACGGTGACCCTGGGCCGACAGATGGCTGTGGGGGTCAACCAGGTATGGCAGGCTGTAAGCTCATGCGCAGAGCAGGTGCTGACATGCCTGCTCCCCATCTGTGATGCATCGAGCTAAAGCTCTGCAATGCAAAAGCATTGCAGAGTATTAGATCTACAATCAGAGCAGGGAAAGTTAATGTCCATCCTGAAACAAGGCAAAAAAGTCCCCCCAAAAATTAAAAATGTAAAAATATTGAAAAAAACAAAAACAAAATAAAAAACAAAAAATATTGGAAAAATACTAATCCAATAGATACATAAATTTATGCAACAATAAAAACAAATACAGTACACATATTTGGTGTTGTCGCTTCCAGTACGACCTTACCTATAAATTTGTCCCACTAGTTAACCCCTTCAGCAAACACCATAAAAAAGTGCTACGAAAACTATACTATGCTTTTTCATCATACTGCCAAACAAAAAGTGGAATAAAATGCAATAAAAAAAATTGAACATAAGTATTACAATATCGCTAAAAATATCTTGTCGCACAAAAAAGCAAGCTGCAATACAGCCCCATGAGCAGAGAAATAAAAATGCTATCGCTCTTAGAATACATTGATGCAAAAACAATTATTTTTTCTATAAAATATTTAATAGTTTTTATTGTGTAAAAGTGGCAAAACATAAAAAATTATATAAATGTGATATCACTGTAATCGTACGGATGTAAAGAATAAAGTTCTTTTATCACTTTTACCGCATGGTAAAGCCCCAAAAAACAATTCCTTAATTGCTGGTAAAGTTCATTCTGCCTCCCAAAAATTTTAATAGAAAGTGATCAAAAAAGTTATGTGGCTGAAAATGGTGCCAATAAAAACGTCAACTCGCCCTACAAAAAACAAGCCCTCACACGACTCTGTTGGCAGAAATGTAGAAAAATTATAGCTCAAAATATTGAGGTGCAAATTTTTTTTTTTTTTAAAAAAGCATCTTTTAGTGTGTGACACGAGCAACTGCGTAAAAAATAAAAGAAACCAATTCTTGACCTACTGTTCATTCTGCCTCAAAGTTCGCAGTAAGGCTCGGCTCACATTTATCCTGCACTCTGCGAAGAGCACTTGCATCAGGGTTTCCGTGAAAGTCTCAGAAATACGTGATTCCGATGGAACCCCAGGCAGAAGATTCACCATAGTGAGGCAGATTGAGGCACTGTGGATGTCATCTGGCCTATGATCCGGCGGTTTCCGTCTTTTTAAACATGCATTAAAGAGCGGTCAACCACAGTTTTGAGCATCTCTGAATAGAGGCCATTATAGCGAATGGATCCCTTGGTGGTTTTATCTGAGTCATGTTATTCTGAGATTTAAATGGAAACCCCAATGTAACTGCCCAGCAAAGAGCACAGGATAAATGTGATCCAAAATATTATGGAAAATGTTTCCAATAAAAGCTTCAACTCAAACCACAAAAAAAGGAAATTCCCACACAGGTCCATAATCTGTCAATGGAAATATAGGGGGCTTTCACGGGACTGGTAACACAAAGGCTCTCAAAAAGCAAAATCGCTCCTTGCCCCCCAAAATGAATTCTGCATTCCCAAATCCAAATCCCTTCTGAGCACCAGTGTGTGCCTAAACATCTTTTAGCGTCCACGTTTCACACTTCTTTATCGATGAGAGCATGCTTAACTTACGGGGTGAATATCTCCAGAAACATGAGCTGGGCAAAATGTATGGGCACTACAATGGCAGGTTTGCAATTTTCACTTGGCAACATTCTTTGCTGCTTGTTTCTGGAAAACACCCATGCAGTCAAAATCATAACTGCACCTGTAGATAAATTCCCAGAGGGGTGTAATATCCAAAATGGGGTCAATAGAGGGGAAATTATGCTCTTCTGACACTAAGGGTATGTTCCCATGGTCAGTAAACACTGCAGGTTGGACGCTGCATACATCCGCAGCGTCCAGATGTTACAGCATAGTGGATGGGATTTGAAGAAATCCTGTCTCCACTATGCGTACTGAGACACCCGCGAATCACCCGCGGAGACGGATATATGGCGCGTCTTTCCAGACTGCAGTATTTCTATTTATCTTGCGGGGACGCGAGTCTCTGCAAGATGAATGTCACCCGTACAATATATGGGACGCGGTGATTCCACACGGTTCAATGAACACATGCGGAATTACCTGCGTTCAAAAGCAGGCAGCGCTTTGGACAAGGCAGACATGTGCTGTGTCCAAAGCGCTGCAGATTCCTGACCGTAGGCACATACCCTTAGGGGCACCCCATCCCTCAACACCCCCCCACCCCCCCAAGTCTTGCAGTACTGTACAGCCACATTGGGGTATTTCTACGTTCACCAGAAATTGTGTGACTAATTTTAGTATACTTTGTAAAATGACATCACTTATTGGGGGGGGGGTTCTGCTGTTCTGGCACCTCATGGGCTCTGCCAATGTAACATGGCACCCACAAACCATTCCAACAAAATGGGCACTATAATATGGCGCTTCTTCCCTTCTGAGGTTAGCACTGCACCTCAGAAGTTGTTTTCAACAAAATATGAGGCATTGGCATACTCAAGAGAAATTGTATAACATTTTGTGGTCCATTTTCTCCTTTTGTATCTTTTGAAAATTGAAAACTTAAGGCCAAAGTAGCATTTTAATGGAAAAAAAATAATTTTCCATTGACTCAGCCCAATGATGTGAATCGCCTGAGGGTTAAAAATGTTGACTACACCCCCTAGATGAATTCCTTAAGAGGAATAGTTTCCACAATGGGGTTACTTATGAGGGTTTCTGCTGTTTTGGAATGTCAGATGGAAAGTGAAATGTGAATTGCATCCATTGTTACAGCCAGAAATCAATTGGTGCTCCTTCCCTTCTGAGTCCTGCCGTGTGGCCAAACAGCAGTTTTCCACAGCAAATTGTATGGTCCATTTTCTCCTGTTACCCTAGTGAAAATGAAAAATTTGGGGCTCAAGCAACACATTTTGCGGGGGAAATGTATTACTTCATTTTCACGGATCAACATTATAAAATTCTGTGAAGCAATTGTGGGTTCACTACATTTCTATGTAAATTCCTTGAGGGATGTATTTTCCAAAATCGGTTCACTCGTAGGGGGTTTCCACTGTTAAGGTAATCAGAGGCTCTAAAAACAAAACATGGCATCCACTACTGATTTTTGCTTTCCAAAAGTAAAATAACACCTTATGTCCGATTCATCAAAAGGTTCAAGTCAGAATTTTAGGGAAAAAGCTTTGAACGCTAAGGCTTGGCAATACATATGCAAGATAATTACATATGGATCCTGTAACCATAGATCTCCTTTGAACTAATATCCAGTGGGCAAATTCATCGAGATACATTGAAGACCAACATGTGGATGGATAAGTACCATGACACACATCGTTTATTACCATATATGATTCTACCATAACACTAATTTATTCATCAGATTCATGTATTTAACTATATACAGTGGGGGAAATATGTATATAATAAGTATTTGATCCCTTGCTGATTTTGTAAGTTTGCCCATTGACAAAGACATGAACAGTCTATAATTTTAAGGGTATGTTAATTTTAACATGGAGAGCTAGAATATCAAAAGTAAAATCCAGAAAATCACACTGTATAAATTATATAAATTTATTTGCATTTTGCAGTGAGAAATAAGTATTTGTTTTCTTTGGCAAACAAGACTTAATACTTGGTGGCAAAACCCTTGTTGGCAAGCACAGCAGTTAGACATTTTTTTGTAGTTGATAATGAGGTTTGCACATAGGTCAGGAGGAATTTTGGTCCTCTCCTCTTTGCAGATCATCTCTAAATCATTAAGATATTGAGGTTTTTGCTTAACAACTCGGAGCTTCAACTCCCTCCATAAGTTTTCTAAGGGATTAAGGTCTGGAGACTGGCTAGGCCACTCCATGGCCTTAATGTGCTTCTTTCTGAGCCACTCCTTTGTATGTTTTGGGTCATTGTCTTCCTGGAAGACGCAGCCCCGACCCATTTTTAATGTCCTGGCGGAGGAAAAGAGGTTGTCACTAAAAACTGTATGGTACATGGCTCCATCCATTTTCCCATTGATGCAGTGAAGTAGTCCTGTGCGCTTAGCAGAGAAACACCCCCAAAAACATGTTTCCACCTCCATGCTTGACAGTGGGGACAGTGTTCTTTGGGTCATAGGCAGCATTTCTCTTCCTCCAAACATGGCGAGTTGAGTTAAAGCCAAATAGCTCAATTTCTGTATCATCTGACCACAGCACCTTCTGCCAATAACTCACTGAATCATCCAGGTGTTCATTGGCAAACTTCAGACGTGCCTGCACATGTGCCTTCTTGACCAGGGGGACCTTGCGAGCACTGCAGGATTTTAAACCTTTATGGCGTAATGTGTCAACAATGGTTTTCTTGGTGACTGTGGTCCCAGTTGCTTTGAGATCATTAACAAGTTCCCCCCGTGTAGTTTTAGGCTGATCTCTCACCTTCCTCATGATCAAGGATAACCCACGAGGTGAGATTTTGCATGGTGCCCTAGATCGATGTTAATTGACAGTCATTTTGTATTTCTTCCATTGTCTCCTTCTCACTCAGCGTCTTACTTATGGTTTTGTAGCCCATTCCAGCTTTGCGCAGGTCTATGATCTTGTCCCTCAAATAAATAAGGCAGCACACTTTTTTGAAATTTGTATTCATTAGCCTTCTGACTGAGCACTCCATCTCTTAGCCACAGGTGTTTTAATCGCAGCAGGTCCATTACTCCTCCACAGAGAGAAAGATATTTAGTCTAAGAAGAGGTTTAACATGAACCCATTCAGATGAAGACGTTTATTCTCAGCGAGGAAAGGAAAGTTTAGGACCTGGTATACAAGAGATTCCCTAATGTGGCTACCAGGTTCACATGAATTGGCCAATTTATGCGCTAAACGCTCTCATTTTTTTCATATTTCAAGTGCAGTAATGCAGTTCAATTTTCATGTTTGCATGTTTTAGCGCCGCAGTGTGCTGCCTTATTTATTTGACTGTATATGAGTTGGTTCAGAAACTGTTCACTCTTAGTCTATGCTTGGATGTGACGGTCAGTTTTTTGAAATTTGTATTCATTAGCCTTCTGACTAAGCACTCTGCCTCTTAGCCACAGGTGGTTTAATTGCAGCAGGTCCATTACCCCTCCACGGAGAGAGAGAGAAATTTAGTCTAACAAGAGGTTTAACAGGTACCCATTCAGATGAAGACGTTTATTCTCAGCGAGGAAAGGAAAGTTTAGGACCTGGTATACGAGAGATGCCCTAATGTGGCTACCAGGTACACATGAATTGGCCAATTTATGTGCTAAACGCTATCATTTTTTTCATATTTCTAGTGCAGTAATGAAGTTCAATTTTCATGTTTGCATGTTTTAGCGCCGCAGTGTGCTGCCTTATTTATTTGACTGTATAAGAGTTCTTGACTCTAGGTTCAGCAACCTGTTCACACTTAGCCAATGCTTGGATGTGACGGTCAGTTTTTTTGTATGATCTTGTCCCTGACATCCTTATAAAGCTCTTTGGTCTTGCCCATGTTAGAGTCTGACTGATTAATTGAGTCTGTGGACAGGAGTCTTTTATAAATGTGACTATGTAAGACAGCTGTCTTTAATGCAGGTAATGAGTTGATTAGGAGCGTCAAGCTGGTCTGTATGAGCCAGAACTCTTAATGGCTGGTAGGGGATCAAATACTTATTTCTCACTGTAAAATATAAATAAATGTATATAATTTATACAATGAGATTTTCTGGATTTTATTTTTGATATTCTATCCCTCAATGTTAAAATTAACCTACCCTTAAAATCATACACTGTTCATGTCTTCATCAGTGGGCAAACTTACAAAATCAGCAAGGAATCAAATACCTCTTTCTCTCACTATAGATATATCAGTTGCTGGATTGTCTCCTGCACTATATGAGATGAAAGTGAAACATTGTTATTTTCATTGATTACTATCATGGCATATGTCATACACGTATAAACATACAAATGCACAAATAATGTGTCTGCTTGTTTGATGTGTATAGGAACAGATCATACACTACAGGCATGAACATTAATGTGCAAATGTTTTATCTGACCTGTTGATCTAAAAAATTGCATATATGGTTCTGAGAGATAATCGCGCTGTTTGTAAATTATTTAGCCTATCTTGTGAACCCTACTTTGATGGACTATTATTAAATCTATCTATTCTGTACCTTATGGTTTGGTGGATCTTCTGTGCATCCTCCCAAAAAATGAATATTCTTTACATTGTCATGGAAATCCGCTTATTAATATTGTCATCCTGATGATTACCCATGTACGGGGTTTATAGGGAATCTCAGAGACAGACGACATGTGAGTGGAGGCCTAGCGTACCGATTAAGGGTGCCAACCCCTATGGACAGGAAGGGTCACTCTAGGAGACATTAGGTAGAGATTTATATCCATTGCTATTATTTTGAACACCCATTAACCTATCTACTACGATTAGTGAGATAATCCTCTATTGCAGTGGTCATCTGTATGATATAGCCGCATCATACCACTATAGGAGGATTAAAATATAACTTATTGATGGGAATATGTATTTGCTGTGATTCTACGTCTTGATCTATATATTGTTTATTTTATTGTCGCACAAATGTCAGTAATTTTGGTGGCATGTTTTGTTTAAAATATTTTAATATGATTAAAAGTGATATTTTTAGGGTTAGGTATGTAAAACAACACTTCGGGTTGTGCCTAAATTTTGCGACTATTGACGTCTACATGACAGTTTCTTCCAGCTGGGCAGAGCAGGGGTGGGACACGGAACAGGTTGCATCCATGGATTGTCAAATTCATGACGAGTGGTGGCATTCACTACGCTACAATTCTTATTCCAGCAGGGGTTGGTGTTTGGCAAGGCGCACACAAAGGTGTATGTCGCTAGCCCAATGCTCTCAATTCATGAAAAGGTGTACGCTGACTCCAGCACAGCCCCTCATCAAGATCGGCATTAACGCCAGTCTTGATTAATCTGGCCCTTTATTTTTTCTAATATAGTTCCTATGGCAAAAAAGTTACAGTATATAAAATTATGAAGAGGAGAAAAAAGGAGCTATACTAGGTATATATATATATATATATATATATATATATATATATATATATATATATATATATATATATATATATATATATATATATATATATATATATATAAAAATCCAAAATTTATTAACAAATCACATAGTCCATATTAAACATACAGCTAAAACAGCGCCCCATATAAGTCTAGCCCCCAGTGAGGCAATAATCAGAACATGGGGAGGTGGGCAAACACTTACCAAAGGGTGCGCATGCGCCGCCTTTTGACCACTTGGATTGGCCCACACGATACATGGGACTTACCCTCTGACCCTTAAAGGTCCTACGAGCAGGTGATTAGGTACTCCCTTGAGAAAGCGGTCGAATAGGGACGCGAAAGGCACGTCGGGGGGCTTCTTTTCACACACCCGGCCTTGGATCCTCCAACCCCTACCTTTGGTAAGTGTTTGCCCACCTCCCCATGTTCTGATTATTGCCTCACTGGGGGCTAGACTTATATGGGGCGCTGTTTTGGCGGGCACACTTGCCTGGATGATAGCACTTTGCACCTTATGGTTAGCCGGCTAGGCTTTTAGGTATTAGGGTTCTTTGGTGGATCCTGTCCATCCTGGTGTATTGTTTCTGCATATGTACTACTGCCTTTGAATATGTATGTTTAATATAGACTATGTGATTTGTTAATAAATTTTGGATATATATACCGTATATATATATATATATATATATATATATATATATATATATACCCCTAGTATAGCTCCTTTTTCTTCTCCGTTAATATGGGCTAACTATAGCCATTGTTTTCTGGTGGAACCATGTCAGAGAGGTTTTTGTGGCTAGTATATAAAATTAGTAAGAATCAGGACAGAAACTCTAATGTCACCTATTGGATTTAGCAATCCTAAACATCATTACATGACTTAGGATAAGAAGGCAAACACCATTTGCAGACACGTGTTTTGAAGTGATTACTTCTCATCAGTGCAAAGCAAGAACATCTGTTTGGCTGGATGAGAAGCCTTTGACAGTGGATATAAGGAGTAAACATGTGTCTGCAAATAGAGTTTCTGGTTTGGAGTTTTATCCTAAGTTATATGGCAAGGTTTGTTAAAGGGTCGATAATTACTTTTAGGATTGCTACTTCCAATAGGTGTCACTAGAGTTTCTGTCCTTTTCCACTCTGAAGAGTGGGTTCAAATCCCATCAAGGAGAACATCTGCAAGGAGTTTTTATGTTCTCCCTGCGTTAGCGTGGGTTTCCTCCGGATTCTATGGTTTCCTCACAAACACCAAAGACATACTGATAGGGAACCTAGATTGTGAGCCCCAATGGAGACAGTGATGGTGGTCAATGTAAAGCGCTGTGGAATAAATGGTGCTATAACAGAGTAAAATAAATAAATAGAACAGTAATTTAAAATACATACAATAGTCCAAATTCATTAAGACTGGTCTTATTCACACCAGTTTTAATGAGGGGGCCTGATGGACCAAGAGGCGCCTTAGTCGTAAAGAAGTAGATGCCTCATTTGGGACTGAACTAAGATTTGTGGTGTAAGGTACACAGCTGCTCATTATGACCTAGATGGGCGGATTAGACGAGCAGTCATTGCCACACCCTGTTCCACCTGCATCCTGCCCAGCACCACCAAAAAACAACCTCACAAAAAAATCCACTACATTTTTGCACACAGTCTTTTACGCCAATCCATGTATACACTTCAATGAATCGAGGATAATGTTTTGATAACTTTTTATTAAGTTGGGTGTAATTCCTAAAAAAAAAAACACTATTCTGTCGCTTTGATTTTTTCTCTCACAGTGTTTACTGATTTGGGTTAATTAATTTTATATTTGGATAGACTGCAATTTTACAGGCACAGACATATCAAATATGTTTATTTTTATTGTCTTTATTTTAATGTGTAAAATAATAACATGTTTATATTTTTAAAAACTTCTTTTTCTTTAGTCTAACGAGGAACTTGAACCTGAGATTTTCTGATTGCCTATTCTATACATTGCAAATACCACTTACCGTAATGGCAGAATACAGTGAATATCTGTCTCCTATGGAGGTCAGTCTGTGACTGAGTTTTACAGAAGTACCAAGAAGGCAGCAAATGTGGCCATCAGTAGGCCCCTGGCTGCCACGGTGACGCTTTGGTCACGGAGATCATATAGCAGGGGTCGGTGGGAGCCACAGTGCATGCGACCATGTATAAGACTAGCAGTAGTGATCAGAGCTCAGAGACACAGATACCGGCTATGTACGGTAATATATGGTAGTTGGTGCTACCACTTGTGCATGGAGCTCGGCTCCTGAATCTTCTCCACATGCTGTCACCATTACAGTGACATAGGTATATATGGCAATTATGTATGGATTAAAAATATCTAGGATAATTGTTAGAGATGTTCAAAAGGATGTGCTTCAGTCTGGCACAGGCTTAGGTGGCAGCTAAACTACGGCAATGCAAACTACAACTAATGGAACATGAATGCTGCCATCCTAGGCACTTCTTGCGATTACTAGATCCCTGTTATGTCTTGACTTTGTGCGAGCCTTAGTGGTTACTAAGAACTGTATATCTATCCTAAGAAAAAAAAATATCTATGATACGCACCCTTGTAATTCAAGGGGATAAGTCAGAATTAATCTGGATATTGATTCAGCACAGCTATGAGATGAACAACATTTTTTCCCATAACAAAAGAAGTTTCAAGGTTAAAAGACTTGGGTCCAATGTAAGTAAAATGTATACACTTTGCAGTATACCAACCTCCAAATTGTGTAGGTTGAGCTCATGTGTTGTTGCGCACTTGACCGGGCAGATCAGTTGCAGCGGTTGGGTGAACTAAACATAACTGTACATGATGTCCATCCATCACACGTATAGACCTCATGCAAGAACCCTGCATCAGCAGGAACACGATAGAATTCAAAGGATTAGTATATTGCAAAGTTTAAGTATATTAAGTCAGTTCTTTTAGCCAGGATACCCCTGTTAAGATCCCACTGTTGCAAAAGTGGAGAGGTACTGCACATAGCTTCTCTTGCTTCAGATCCCTCAGCATGACCAGTTCAGCTTCACTACATCTACAGAGAAGCAATTGACAGTTGTTAGCCATGTACTTACCTTCATGGATGCCACCAAATACATGCAATTTGGGCCTGACCCTCCTTTGCACTGTGTTAAGAAGTTCTACACATCCAACCCTCTGTAATTCTTTAGGGACCCAGTCCCGGAAACCTAATGCACATAAAGGTGAAGAAAAGAAAAATAAAACATCAGTATACTTAATATTCTGTAATAAAAGGTGGTTCTTCCTTCTAGGAGCCTTTGCTGGAAACCATAAATCATGAAAAAGGTTTATTACAATATCTGTAATAGAACACCGCCCATTAAACACCATCAGAATGCTTTTAAGGAGCCTTCACTTTATGTTAGAGAGACCCCAAACATGGAACGTTCTGACAGAGATAATGAACATTTTCTTTTCCCACCAGCTTGATTTATAAAAGCGAGGGTGATAGAATTAACTTTATTCCTCGGAGTTCCTCTCCGTTTTTTCCCGGCAGTAACCTAATTATTTAGCCGTTCCCTTATCCTATTCTCTCATTTCATTTTTTTTGCAGGCTCTTCCTTAATTGCATTTTTTTTTTCATTTAGCGGGGAATATATTGGAAAGGATGTTTAATATCTCAGCTTTATCATGCAGCCGACAATCTGCTGCTTTTCTCGGTTTTTACAAGTCACAGGACCACCACTTTCCACTGTCACAAAAACACAATTCCTCCAGAATACTCAGCTAGTCTCTACAATGGACGTTTTAGGAATGGAAATGGTCTGATGGAATGAAACATTTAACGAAGTCAGTGATGTGATAAGATCTAAACTTGTTATTACATGGATAATACAAATACTCATTAACAGGCTAAAACCTTCTAATTGGTAATGGTCGCCTGACACTGACAGCAGTGGGTGAAATGTGGAAAAATGCTGCAAAGTAGGAATGCTTTATAAACAGAATTATTACTGGTAACAGCTACATTTTATCAATTAACAAAATGCAAAATGAATGAATAAAAGAAATTTGGTGACCACCATTTGCCTTCAAAACAGGATGAACTCTTCTAGCTATACTTGCACACAGTTTCTGAAGTAACTCGGCAGGAGGTTGTGGCAAACATCTTGGAGAAGTAACCACAGATCTTCTGTGGATGTCTCATGTATAAATCCTTGTCTCTTCTTCTAACCCCAGAAGGACTCAATGAAATTGAGATCAGGGCTCTGAAGGGGACCATATCATCACTTCCCTGACCCCGTGCTCTTCTTCACATTGTTGGTGTGTTTACGGTCACTGTCCTGCTGCAGAATAAATTTGGAGCCACTCAGACTCCTCTCTGATGGTATTATACGATGGAGAAGTATTTGCCTATATTCCTTGGCAGAGACCAATCTTTCCTATCTGGTCTCATTACATCATCTTATCCCACAAGTTATAGACCCTGAATGATCTTGTGCTCAGATTCTGGACTGTCGATGAAAGAGTTAAATCCACGGTCAGGAGCACTGGCCACAGAAAAAGTCTTATGAACATGGCAGCACAAAGGTTAAAATCGCAGACTTTCCGAAACTTAAGTGAATGCCTAGCAATGAAGTCACAGCTAATTGATGGCTCTTACAGTTTAAGAGCCACTTAGTTCTACAGTTAATGTAGAGAAACCATAAAACTGAACATCAATTATCACACAAACTACCCAAGAAGAACTAAAAAAAAAAGCATACGAGATGGAGCAGGTGAGGAGCTTACAGATCTATATATCTCTTCCATATTGTACGGATTGGGCAGTTCTATATTTATACTCCACAACATTGAAACTGCAACCTCAAGATGGATATGTCTTGTAAGTATGAAAATCACAGCAGGACGAATACACGTTACTCATATGTAATGATGAAAAAGCGCAAACAATATTTTCACAACATCTCAGTTTATTCAGTATGGAGTATGAGCACCTCCAGCAGAAATCCCCGCACTTACACACCTTGGCTGCTATCAATAAGGTTATTAAAGAAGCACTTTAATGAAGATTTTATTTTTATCTGACATGTCTAATGTGCTTGAAAGGAGAGAAATCCAGAGATGCTGCAGGCCATGGTAGCATGTTTAGTCCACGTAGGATGCTTACGAGCAACCTGCAGCCTGGCGTTGCCATGCTTAAAAATAGCTTTTTGGACACCGATAATTACATGATTCATCCATTCTGTACTGCAAGTGAAATTGGTTGTCACATACTAAACCTAAGGCATCAAACATGATATTGAGCCACAAGCCAGATGTCCAGCTATAGATGTTCCATTGACCCGATGGCACCGCTCTGAAAGGTCATCATAGTGCAGAACAAGATGGAAATGGAGGTTTATCCTCTTCGGCGATGAGTCCCCCTTTTGATTTGGCTGTAATGATAGCCGGAGAATGGTCTAGAGTCCACGTGGACAACGCCTTCATGTAGGTATGTCACATTGGTCCTACTCCTAGGATTATGGTGTGGAAGGGCATACTGTACAGCAACTGGGCCCCTTTAGTCTTCATTTCAGATACACGAACAGTCATAACACGGCCATTTCTCCAAAGTGTCCCAAGAGCCATTTTTCAACATGACCACTCCAGGCCACATGTTGTTTGTGCTACTGTGAGCAGCCAGAGTTCCCAAATATGCTACCATGGTCTTTAGCATGTCCGGACTTGCCTCCCATTGAGCACATCTGGGACGTCATTGATCGGCAATTGAAAAATCAGTTGCCAGCAGCAGATTTTGATGATTTGCTCAAAATGCATTCTGTGCGGCAGAACATTCCTTAGACAACCATTTAATGATCTCACTGACAGATGATTGAAGTTGATCGGGTCACGACACAAGCATGGAGAAAGCTATACATGCGTGTGTTGTGACTAGTGACACAGCTGTGACACATGTAGCTGCGAAGCCGAACAGCTGATCAGCCGGCGTGTTCCATGTATCCGTGTTTCCTCGGCAGCTTATTTGGTAAACGCTATAGCGTGCCAAATAAACCCTGACTCAATCAAATTCGCTCATCTCTACTCTCTGACAGCAGCCAAAACATTTAAGTGCAGGGATTTCTGTATGTAGCTCTTATACTTGATGCTTACTAAATCAAGAGGTTTTAAACATTTTGTTTCCATTTTTCTTCATCTGCAAATCATGTCTATTTATTCTGTGATTTACACAACTTTTCCTTTTTGGTGTAGCAACATTCAAGGTCATTCAGTACTATGTGAAATGCTCTTTACTAGGCAGATTCATTATTGATGTCCAAAGAGAAAGGAGGCAGCACTCATCATTAGGGGCGTCTAAACTTTAGTATAGCAGTAAAAACATAGCAGTAAGGGAGAAGAGGTGGAGACAATGCAGGACTACGGCCATTTAACTTATTCGCTATACATTTTGGGCCACTTGGTAAAGTTATCTTTCTGTTGTAACTTTTGTTCCCTCCAAAACTTTGCTTATTTAGAAGTTTTAGATTAAGGACACGCAACTTTAACCAAATGTCACATTTTTTGGACATGTAGCACTTCAGACCTTGCCTGGAGTAATGTTCAATATTTCTCATATTTGCAACCAATAGTACAGAAAAAAAGGTATAAAATGGTCAAAAGCACAAAATTTTTTTTTTATTTTGTGCCAAATTCATGAAGGGCGTGAGTCATTTTTAAGAATTTGACACCTAAAATGTCAGTGATTATCACATGGCAAGTGACTTCAATAAATCACAAATGATGAATAGGACCATTTGTGTCCAGAGTTTTACACTTGGATTGCATGACTGGTTTGCACAGAGGCAAATCATCCAAGACTGGGGTCTACTTAGTGAAGTGGGTGCCAAGATGGTCACAATGTAATAAGTCAGTAGCCTTTAGTTACATGAACATTATGCACATCAGCTTCATTATTAGATCATGAAATGTTATACAACTTTCTAATATACTTTATCATTTCTAAGACATATTCTTCATTATTTTTAAGATCTGCAGAAAATCCCTCATGAGGCTGGTTTCACATTTGCGTTTTTTTGCCGCTGCGTTTTAGCGCAAAAAAAGCATGCTTTTTTCACCTATACTTAACATTAACCCCTTTACCCCCAAGGGTGGTTTGCACGTTAATGACCAGGCCAATTTTTACAATTCTGACCACTGTCCCTTTATGAGGTTATAACTCCGAAACGCTTCAACGGATCTTAGCGATTCTGAGATTGTTTTCTTGTAACATATTGTACTTCATGATAGTGCTAAAATTTCTTCGATATAACTTGCGTTTATTTGTGAAAAAAACGGAAATTTGGCGAAAATTTTGAAAATTTCACAATTTTCCAACTTTGAATTTTTATTCTGTTAAACCAGAGAGTTATGTGACACAATATAGTTAATAAATAACATTTCCCACATGTCTACTTTACATCAGCACAATTTTTGAAACAAACTTTTTTTTTTCAAGGAAGTTATAAGGGTTAAAATTTGACCAGCAATTTCTCATTTTTACAACCAAATTTACAAAACCATTTTTTTTAGGGACCACCTCACATTTGAAGTCATTTTGAAGGGTCTATATGGCAGAAAATACCCAAAAGCGACACCATTCTAAAAACTGCACCCCTCAAGGTGCTCAAAACCACATTCAAGAAGTTTATTAACCCTTCAGGTGATTCACAGCAGCAGAAGCAACATGGAAGGAAAAAATTAACATTTTACTTTTTAGTCACAAAAATGATCTTTCAGCAATAATCTTTTTAATTTCCCAAGGGTAAAAAGAGAAAATGGACCTCAAAAGTTGTTGTCCAATTTATCCTGAGTACGCTGATACCCCACATGTGAGGGGGAACCACTTTTTGGGCGCATGGCAGGGCTCAGAAGGAAAGGAGCGCCGTTTGACTTTTTCAAGCTAAATTTGGCTGGAATTGAGATCGGACGCCATGTCGCGTTTGGCGACCCCCTGATGTGCCTAAACAGTGGAAACCCCCCACAAGTGACCCTATTTTGGAAACTAGACCCCCTAAGGAACTTATCTAGATGTGTCATGAGCACTTTTATCCCCCAAGTGCTTCACGAAAGTTTATAACGCCCGGGCGTGAAAAAAAAAATTCCTATTTTTTCCACAAACATGATCGTTTAGTCCCCAATTTTTTATTTTCTCAAGGGTAAAAGGAGAAATTGGACCCCAAAAGTTGTTGTCCAATTTGTCCTGAGTACGCTGATACCCCATATGTGGGGGGGGACCACTGTTTGGGCGCATGGCAGGGCTCAGAAGGAAAGGAGCGCCGTTTGACTTTTTCAAGCTAAATTTGGCTGGAATTGAGATCGGACGCCATGTCGCGTTTGGCGACCCCCTGATGTGCCTAAACAGTGGAAACCCCCCACAAATGACCCCATTTTGGAAACTAGACCCCCTAAGGAACTTATCTAGATGTGTCATGAGCACTTTTATCCCCCAAGTGCTTCACGAAAGTTTATAACGCCCGGGCGTGAAAATAAAAATTCCTATTTTTTCCACAAACATGATCGTTTAGTCCCCAATTTTTTATTTTCTCAAGGGTAAAAGGAGAAATTGGACCCCAAAAGTTGTTGTCCAATTTGTCCTGAGTACGCTGATACCCCATATGTGGGGGGGACCACTGTTTGGGCGCATGGCAGGGCTCAGAAGGAAAGGAGCGCCGTTTGACTTTTTCAAGCTAAATTTGGCTGGAATTGAGATCGGACGCCATGTCGCGTTTGGCGACCCCCTGATGTGCCTAAACAGTGGAAACCCCCCACAAATGACCCCATTTTTGAAACTAGACCCCCTAAGGAACTTATCTAGATGTGTCATGAGCACTTTTATCCCCCAAGTGCTTCACGAAAGTTTATAACGCCCGGGCGTGAAAAAAAAAATTCCTATTTTTTCCACAAACATGATCGTTTAGTCCCCAATTTTTTATTTTCTCAAGGGTAAAAGGAGAAATTGGACCCCAAAAGTTGTTGTCCAATTTGTCCTGAGTACGCTGATACCCCATATGTGGGGGGGGACCACTGTTTGGGCGCATGGCAGGGCTCAGAAGGAAAGGAGCGCCGTTTGACTTTTTCAAGCTAACTTTGGCTGGAATTGAGATCGGACGCCATGTCGCGTTTGGCGACCCCCTGATGTGCCTAAACAGTGGAAACCCCCCACAAGTGACCCCATTTTGGAAACTAGACCCCCTAAGGAACTTATCTAGATGTGTCATGAGCACTTTTATCCCCCAAGTGCTTCACGAAAGTTTATAACGCCCTGGCGTGAAAAAAAAAATTCCTATTTTTTTCCACAAACATGATCGTTTAGTCCCCAATTTTTTATTTTCTCAAGGGTAAAAGGAGAAATTGGACCCCAAAAGTTGTTGTCCAATTTGTCCTGAGTACGCTGATACCCCATATGTGGGGGGGGACCACTGTTTGGGCGCATGGCAGGGCTCAGAAGGAAAGGAGCGCCGTTTGACTTTTTCAAGCTAACTTTGGCTGGAATTGAGATCGGACGCCATGTCGCGTTTGGCGACCCCCTGATGTGCCTAAACAGTGGAAACCCCCCACAAGTGACCCCATTTTGGAAACTAGACCCCCTAAGGAACTTATCTAGATGTGTCATGAGCACTTTTATCCCCCAAGTGCTTCACGAAAGTTTATAACGCCCTGGCGTGAAAAAAAAAATTCCTATTTTTTTCCACAAACATGATCGTTTAGTCCCCAATTTTTTATTTTCTCAAGGGTAAAAGGAGAAATTGGACCCCAAAAGTTGTTGTCCAATTTGTCCTGAGTACGCTGATACCCCATATTTGGGGGGAACCACTGTTTGGGCGCATGGCAGGGCTCAGAAGGAAAGGAGCGCCGTTTGACTTTTTCAAGCTAACTTTGGCTGGAATTGAGATCGGACGCCATGTCGCGTTTGGAGAGCCCATGATGTGCCTAAACAGTGGAAACCCCCCACAAGTGACCCCATTTTGGAAACTAGACCCTCTAAGGAACTTATCTAGTTGTGTGGTGAGAATTTTGAACCCCCACGTGCTTCACTAAAGTATATAATGCCCAGGCGTGAAAATAAAAAATCCTATTTTTTCCTACAAAAATGATCGTTTAGTCCCCAATTTTTAATTTTCCCAAGGGTACCAGGAGAAATTGGACCCCAAAAGTTGTTGTCCAATTTGTCCTGAGTACGCTGATACCCCATATGTGGGGAGGAACTACTGTTTGGGCACACGTTGGGGCTCGAAAGGGAAGTAGTGACGTTTTGGAATGCAGACTTTGATGGAATGTTCTGCTGGCATCATGTTCCATTTGCAGAGCCCCTGATGTGACTAAACAGTAGAAACCCCCCACAAGTGACCCCATTTTGGAAACTGTACCCCCTAAGGAACTTATCTAGTTGTGTGGTGAGAATTTTGAACCCCCACGTGCTTCACTAAACTTTATAATGCCCAGGTGTGAAAATAAAAAATCCTATTTTTTCCCACAAAAATGATATTTTAGTCCCCAATTTTTAATTTTCCCAAGGGTACCAGGAGAAATTGGACCCCAAAAGTTGTTGTCCAATTTGTCCTGAGTACGCTGATACCCCATATGTGGGGAGGAACTACTGTTTGGGCACACGTTGGGGCTCGAAAGGGAAGTAGTGACGTTTTGGAATGCAGACTTTGATGGAATGTTCTGCTGGCATCATGTTCCATTTGCAGAGCCCCTGATGTGACTAAACAGTAGAAACCCCCCACAAGTGACCCCATTTTGGAAACTGTACCCCCTAAGGAACTTATCTAGTTGTGTGGTGAGAATTTTGAACCCCCACGTGCTTCACTAAACTTTATAATGCCCAGGTGTGAAAATAAAAAATCCTATTTTTTCCCACAAAAATGATATTTTAGTCCCCAATTTTTAATTTTCCCAAGGGTACCAGGAGAAATTGGACCCCAAAAGTTGTTGTCCAATTTGTCCTGAGTACGCTGATACCCCATATGTGGGGAGGAACTACTGTTTGGGCACACGTTGGGGCTCGAAAGGGAAGTAGTGACGTTTTGGAATGCAGACTTTGATGGAATGTTCTGCTGGCATCATGTTCCATTTGCAGAGCCCCTGATGTGACTAAACAGTAGAAACCCCCCACAAGTGACCCCATTTTGGAAACTGTACCCCCTAAGGAACTTATCTAGTTGTGTGGTGAGAAATTTGAACCCCCACGTGCTTCACTAAAGTTTATAATGCCCAGGCGTGAAAATAAAAAATCCTATTTTTTCCCACAAAAATGATATTTTAGTCCCCAATTTTTAATTTTCCCAAAGGTAACAGGAGAAATTGGACATCAAAAGTTGTTGTCCAAATTGTCCTGATTACGCTGGTACGCCATATGTGGGAAAAAACTGTTTAGGCACACGTTGGGGCTCGAAAGGGAAGTTGTGACGTTTTGGAATGCAGAAATTGTCTGCGGTCGTCATGTTCCGTTTGCAGAGCCCCTGATGTGCCTAAACAGTAAAAAAAACCCACAAGTGACATCATTTTGGAACCTAGACCCCCCCCAAGGAACTTATCTAGATGTGCCCCCTTTTTGGAACTAATGTACGCTTTCTTGTAAAGTAAATTAGTAGTGCATGGAGGTGTGGTACAATCTGAAGCAATCCTTCATACACAGGCCAGGTTTTTCGGGGCAGGTGTCGCATTGATAAATGGTGTCCTTGCGTATTCCCCTTTTGTAACACACTCGGCACCTTTTTTGCGGCTTACCTTTTCTGCCGGTTGGCGGGACCACCCCCGGAAAATGCTGGCCTGGTACGATACGAGCACCTTCAGTTCCGGAAGTACTGGGGCCCTCTCCTTCCGGAGTACCAAATATCAGGGCCTTAACCACTACCTCCTGGAACTGAAGGTACGACGTATCGGTGTGGCGTGCACATCGTAACAGCAGGAAAGCGTTGAGCATTGCCATTTGTACGATGTGGACGGCCAACTTTTTGTACCACACCTTGGCCTTTCTCAAAGCACTGTATGGTTGGAGGAGTTGATCAGAGAGATCAACCCCCCCCATGCTTTTGTTGTAGCCCAGTACACAGTCCGGTTTGCAGACCTGTGTAGAGGTACCCCGTACAGTGCTGAGGGCTCTGCCATCACCATGTATGGTGGTCAAGAGAAGGACATCCCTCTTGTCCTTGTACTTGACCACCAGCAGGTGGTCGCTACATTGGGCCTTGCTCTCACCTTTTCTGAGCATCTGCCGAAGTAGCGTCTTTGGGAGGCCTCTCTGATTTTTGCGCACAGTACCGCAGGCTGCGGTACCTCGCGCAGAGAGGGATTTGTAGAGTGGGATGCTGGTATAAAAGTTATCAGTATAGAGGTGATAACCTTTATCCAGCAGTGGGTGCACCAAATCCCACACGATCTTCCCACTCACTCCCAGGACAGGAGGACACTCAGGGGGTTCAATCCTGCTGTCCTTCCCTTCATACACTCTAAACCTGTGGATGTACCCTGAGGCACTCTCACACAGCTTGTAGAGTTTGATTCCGTACCTGGCCCTTTTGTTGGGCAGGTATTGACGGAATCCGAGCCGCCCCTTAAAATGGACCAAGGACTCATCCACGCAGATGTCCCTTTTGGGCACGTACACTTCAGAAAACTTTTTGTTGAAGTGTTCGATGACCGGCCGAACTTTGAACAGACGGTCAAAGTTGGGGTCATCTCGTGCGGGACACTGTGCATTATCGGAATAATGCAGGAATTTATGGATGGCCTCAAAACGTCTCCGAACCATGGCCATTCGGAATACTGGAGTGTTATATAAAACATCTACACTCCAATATTGCCGCATTTCTGGCTTCTTCACGATCCCCATGTGGAGGACCAGGCCCCAAAACTGCATCATTTCAACTGCGTCTACAGGAGACCAGTTGGAAAATGATGTACCGGGGTTTTGCTCCAAAAATTGACGAGCATACAAATTAGTTTGCTCCACCATGAGGTTAATAAAATCCTCAGAGAAAAAGACTTTGAAAAAGTCTGTTTCTGTGAGGCCCGTGGTGTCAAACTTGATTCCTGATTCTGCCACAAAATCAGGAATCAGTGGCTCGTAATTTTCGGGGGGCGAGGTCCATGTGGGTTCCGCAGTGGGGAGCGCTGGTTCAGGAGTGGTGGGGGCTGCCTCATCTTCTGTCCTGGGGCGTCTGCGTGGTGGTTCCGCAGGACCCGAGGAGGAAGAGGAGGAGGAGGAGGAAGAGGAGGAGGAGGAGGAAGAGGATGAAGAATCAGAAAAGTGAAGAAAAGTGGGATCCTCTCCCTCGCTATCAGTGTCGGAGGCAAGGAAAGCATATGCCTCCTCCAATGAATAGCGCTGTTGGGACGAACGGGACGAGCGGGACATTTTTGTGTGAATATGGTGATTGGGTGCACTTTATTGATAACTGTATGTGTATGTGTGGGGGGATAGTGATTTGTGCAAACTTATCTGAAAAGAAAATGCTAAAAGGAGAAGAAAAACCTGTAAAAAAAAAAAAAAAGGCAGGCACAAACTCTGATAAGAGAACTGCGTCACTTATCAAAGTTTGGCGGCTGCGGGATGTGTGTACGGAGGTTGCGCAAAAAGGCTGAAGGGAAAAAAGCGAGCGCGAGAGTTGATCGGTGAACTGCGTCACCAATCAACGCTCGGCGGCTGTTAAATGGGCGCACGGAAGGAGGTGCAAAGGGGGGTAAAAAGAGGGGGAAGGGAGATGGGGGTGGAAGTGGGGATTGGGCAGGGATCAGTGATCAAAACGTACGGTTGTAGTCAGGTGGCGCAAAAGGGGGGTGAAAAAAAAAAAAGGAAAACGGCAGGCACAAACTCTGATAAGTGAACTGCGTCACTTATCAAACTTTGGCGGCTGCGGAATGTGTGTACGGAGTTGGCGCAACGGGGGTGAGGGAAAAAAAGCGAGCGCGAGCGTTGATCGGTGAACTGCGTCACCAATCAACGCTCGGCGGCTGTTAAATGGGCGCACGGAAGGAGGTGCAAAGGGGGGTAAAAAGAGGGGGAAGGGAGATGGGGGTGGAAGTGGGGATTGGGCAGGGATCAGTGATCAAAACGTACGGTTGTAGTCAGGTGGCGCAAAAGGGGGGTGAAAAAAAAAAAAGGAAAACGGCAGGCACAAACTCTGATAAGTGAACTGCGTCACTTATCAAACTTTGGCGGCTGCGGAATGTGTGTACGGAGTTGGCGCAACGGGGGTGAGGGAAAAAAAGCGAGCGCGAGCGTTGATCGGTGAACTGCGTCACCAATCAACGTTCGGCGGCTGTTAAATGGGCGCACGGAAGGAGGTGCAAAGGGGGGTAAAAAGAGGGGGAAGGGAGATGGGGGTGGAAGTGGGGATTGGGCAGGGATCAGTGATCAAAACGTACGGTTGTAGTCAGGTGGCGCAAAAGGGGGGTGAAAAAAAAAAAAGGGAAAACGGCAGGCACAAACTCTGATAAGTGAACTGCGTCACTTATCAAACTTCGGCGGCTGCGGAATGTGTGTACGGAGTTGGCGCAACGGGGGTGAGGGAAAAAAGCGAGCGCGAGCGTTGATCGGTGAACTACGTCACCAATCAACGTTCGGCGGCTGTTAAATGGGTGCACGGAAGGAGGTGCAAAGGGGGGTAAAAAGAGGGGGAAGGGAGATGGGGGTGGAAGTGGGGATTGGGCAGGGATCAGTGATCAAAACGTACGGTTGTAGTCAGGTGGCGCAAAAGGGGGGTGAAAAAAAAAAAGGAAAACGGCAGGCACAAACTCTGATAAGTGAACTGCGTCACTTATCAAACTTTGGCGGCTGCGGAATGTGTGTACGGAGTTGGCGCAACGGGGGCGAGGGAAAAAAAGCGAGCGCGAGCGTTGATCGGTGAACTGCGTCACCAATCAACGCTCGGCGGCTACTAAATGTGCGCACGGAGGCGGCACAAATGGGGGTGGAGGGGGTAAAAAGAGGGGGAAGGGGGGATTGGGGTGGATGAACGGGGATTGGGGTGGATGAACGGGGATTGGGGTGGATGAACGGGGATTGGGCAGGGATCAGGGATAAAACTTACGTTTAGTTGTCTTCTTTCTTTAGCAGGGATTGTGGTGCTACAGGCTGCTGTGGCACCACAATACCCAGCACGGCAGGGAGATCCAGGCACAAAATCCAGCAGGGAGATCCAGCAGTATGACCGCTCTGTAGGAATCCTTAGCTAGAATGAGGACCCTGCAGAGCGGTCATACACAGGTCAGGCAGGTGACACAGACAGGTCACAGAGCGGTCATGCTGCTGCTGTGACCTGTCATTGGTGGGATCGACCATAACATCGATCCCACCAATCAGAGCTTTCCTGGTGACCTGGCTGTGACCTGCCTAGGATCGGATCTGTTCGCGCCATCCTAGGCAGGTCACAGCCAGGTCACCTGCAGGGCACAGAGCGGTCACAGAGTGATCGCCGCTGCGCCCTGTGATTGGCGCGATCGACGATGACATCGATCGCGCCAATCGGCTCCTGCAGGCCCTGCTGGGCCTGCACTGTGTCCTATCCTAGGATCGGTGCTATTAGAGCACCGATCCACGCAGGTTCCGGCAGGGCACAGCGCGGTAATACCGCGCGGTGCCCTGCGATTGGCGCGATCGATGCGATCGGCGATCGCGCCAATCCGGGCTGTTCTTGCCGGTGCCTGGCGTTGCCAGGCACCGGACCTAGGATCGAGTACATCGGTACTCGATCCTAGCCTGTGACCTCATTGTTTCAGCCGCTCCGATTGGCTGAAACAATGAGAATGGCTGTGATTGGCTGTTCAGAATTGAACAGCCAATCACAGCGATCGAGAGGGCGGGTGGGCGGCGACAATGCCCTGGATGCCGAGGCCATCTCCCCCCAGGTGAGATGGCGTCGGAATTTTAATGCGATCACCGCGACTTAAGTCGCGGTATCGCATTAAAGGGCAGGACGTACTATCCCGTCAAGGGTCAGATAGGCCCAGGGCACCTCGACGGGATAGTACGTCCAAGGTCACAGAGGGGTTAAAAATGCATGCGTTTTTTTTGCATGCGTTTTGCCGCGTTTAACAACTCATGTGTCGTTTCTATGCTTGCGTTTTGTTGTGGAAATGCAACATGTAGTAATTTCTAGAGGCGTTTTTTTGCGGCAAAAAAACGTATTGCTGTCTATGTAAACGCATGCGTTTTTCAGCACATGCGTTTGCTTGCGTTTTTAAACGCATGCATTTCAATAGAAAAAAAACAAGAATACACACTGATAAGCAACCCCCCACCATAAAGGTGATAAAGGGATCCAAACCCTAACTCTAACCCTAGGGATCCTAACCCTAACCCTAGGCATCCTAACCCTAGCTATTTCTGTTTATAGTGGGTTTTCTAGTTGATTTTGATGATTGGCAGCTGTCACACACTTATCATGCGTTTCAAAAACGCAAACGCAGGAAAAAACGCATGTAAACGCGTCAAAACTGCGCTTTTTTTACCACATGCAAAAACGCATGCGTCTAAAAAACGCAGCGTTTGCACGTGTTTAGGCTACGTTCACATTTGCGTTGTGCGCGGCTGCGTCGGCGACGCAACGCACAACGAAAATAAAAACGCACCAAAACGCACGCAAAAACGCTGCGTTTTGCGACGCATGCGTCCTTTTTTGCCGAAATTTGGACGCAAGAAAAATGCAACTTGTTGCGTTTTCTGCGCCCAACGCTTGCGGCAAAAAACCCGCATGCGTCGCACAACGCAGCACAACGCATGTCCATGCGTCCCCCATGTTAAATATAGGGGCGCATGACGCATGCGTCGCCCGACGCAAACACGCAAAACGCTAATGTGAACGTAGCCTTACATGCGTTTTTTTCATCACCTGCGTTTGCGTTTTAAATGCTGCGTTTTTAAACGCAAATGTGAAACTAGCCTAAATGCTATTCACAGATAAAATAATTGTATACAATCTAAAGGTACCGTCACACTGAACGATATCGTTAACGATATCGTTGCTATTTGTGACGTAGCAACGATATCGTTAACTAAATCGTTCTGTGTGACAGCGACCAACGATCAGGCCCCTGCTGGGAGATCGTTGGTCGCTAGGGAAAGTCCAGCACTTTATTTTGTCGCTGGATCTCCCGCTGACATCGCTGAATCGGCGTGTGTGACGCCGATTCAGCAATGTCTTCACTGGTAACCAGGGTAAATATCGGGTTACTAAGCGCAGTGCCGCGCTTAGTAACCCGATGTTTACCCTGGTTACCGTTGTAAATGTAAAAAAACAAACACTACATAATTACATTCCTGGTGTCTGGTCATGTCCCTCGCCTTCAGCTTCCCGCACTGACTGGTGAGCGCCAGCCAGCCGTAAAGCAAAGCACAGCGGTGATGTCACCGCTGTACTTTACGGCCGGCGCTCAGTTAGTGCTAGAAGCTGAAGGCGAGAGACCTGACCAGACACCGGGAATGTAAGTATGTACTGTTTGTTTTTTTACATTTACAACGGTAACCAGGGTAAACATCGGGTTACTAAGCGCGGCCCTGCGCTTAGTAACCCGATGCTTACCCTGGTTACCCGGGTACTTCAGGATCGTTGGTCACTGGAGAGCTGTCTGCGTGACAGCTCTCCAGCGACCAAAAAGCGACGCTGCAGCGATCGACATCATTGTCGGTATCGCTGCAGCGTCGCTTAGTGTGACGGTACCTTAAGTATCAATGGGCACCAGTTTCTCTGGAACTCTATGTGGAACAAGCAATGATTAAAGGGTGGTGTCCTGTTTGGATATATTTGTTTTTTGGAGGGTTGTTGATAATAATCTTATCATAGGGAGTCCCCATGCTAAAACCTAGAGTAATCAGCTGTAATACTAGTAAACATACTCAGTTTGCTGCAATGCTATTTTCCCCCAAAATTAAAGGGCATCAGTCAGCAGATGAACCCTCCAAAGCTGTCTATATGGGCATGTAGTTCAGAGGAAGCTGAATACAATGATACCGTGCTATCTGTGATCCGATATCTTATTCCAGAGAAATCCATGTTTTTCTTATATGCGAATGAGCTGTTAAGATCTATGGGCCGGACATAGATCTCCTGAGAATCTGCCTCCAGAACTTATATAAAATCAGGAGAGAAGACTGTCAGCCATTACATGCCTCATACTGGTAACATCTCCTTTCGTTTAAAATAATCTTTGGTGGCAGATTCTCAGGATAATCAGTGTCCGGCCCATAGATCTTAAAGGCTCACTTACATATAAGAAAAACATGCATTTCTCTGGAATAAGACATTGGATCACAGATACAAGTGTATCATTGTATTCAGCTTACTTGACCTACATGCCCATATAGACTGCTTTGGGTGGTCCATCCTACTGACAGATTCATTTTAAGGATTACAATGTTCCTAATTAAATCATATTTACATAGTTATTAGGGTTGAAGGAAGTCTTAGGGTTTAAGTCCATCTAGTTCAACCCATAGCCTAACCTAACATGCCCTAACATGTTGATCTAGAGGAAGGCAAAAAAAACTCAATGTGGCAAATAGTAAGCTCCACATTGGGGAAAAAAATTCCTTCCCGACTCCACATACGGCAATCAGACTAGTTCCCTGGATCAACGCCCTATCAAGGAATCTAGTGTATATACCCTGCAACAATATACTTTTCCAGAAAGGCATCCAGTCCCCTCTTAAATTTAAGTAATGAATCACTCATTACAACATCATACGGCAGAGAGTTCCATAGTCTCACTGCTCTTACAGTAAAGAATCCGCGTCTGTTATTATGCTTAAACCTTCTTTCCTCCAGACGTAGAGGATGCCCCCTTGTCCCTGTCTCAGGTCTATGATTAAAAAGATCATCAGAAAGGTCTTTGTACTGTCCCCTCATATATTTATACATTAATGTAAGATCACCCCTTAGTCTTCGTTTTTCCAAACTAAATAGCCCCAAGTGTAACAACCTATCTTCCTATCTTGGTATTGCAGACCCCCCAGTCCTCTAATAACCTTGGCTGCTCTTCTCTGCACCCGTTCTAGTTCAGCTATGTCTTTCTTATACACCGGAGACCAGAACTGTGCACAGTATTCTAAGTGTGGTCGAACTAGTGAATTGTATAGAGGTAAAATTATGTTCTCCTCATGAGCATCTATGCCTCTTTTAATGCATCCCATTATTTTATTTGCCTTTGTAGCAGCTGCCCGACACTGGCCACTGAATATGAGTTTGTCATCCACCCATACACCCGGGTCTTTTTCATTGACGGTTTTGCCCAGAGTTTTAGAATTAAGCACATAGTTATACATCTTATTGCTTCTACCCAAGTGCATGACCTTACATTTATCCCCATTAAAGCTCATTTGCCATTTATCAGCCCAAGCTTCTACTTTACATAAATCATCCTGTAATATAAAATTGTCCTCCCCTGTATTGATTACCCTGCAGAGTTTAGTGTCATCTGCAAATATTGAAATTCTACTCTGAATGCCCCCTACAAGGTCATTAATAAATATGTTAAAAAGAAGAGGGCCCAATACTGACCCCTGTGGTACCCCACTGCTAACTGCGACCCAGTCCGAGGGTGTTCCATTAATAACCACCCTTTGTTTCCTATCCCTGAGCCAGCTCTCAACCCACTTACACATATTTTCCCCTATCCCCATTATTCTCATTTTATGTATCAACCTTTTGTGTGGCACCATATCAAAAGCTTTTGAAAAGTCCATATACACTACATCTACTGGGTTCCCTTGGTCCAGTCCGGAACTTACCTCTTCATAGAAACTGATCAAATTAGTCTGACATGAACGGTCCCTAGTAAACCCGTGCTGATAATGGGTCATGAGGTTATTCCTCTTCAGATACTCCAGTATAGCGTCCCTTAGAATGCCCTCCAGGATTTTACCCACAGTAGAGGTTAAGCTTACTGGCCTATAATTACCGAGTTCAGTTTTTGTCCCCTTTTTGAATATTGGCACCACGTTTGCTATACGCCAGTCCTGTGGCACAGACCCTGTTATTGTGGACTCTTTAAAGATTAAAAATAATGGTCTATCAATGACTGTACTTAATTCCTGCAGTACTCAGTAAGATGCTATATGTATGGGGCTCTCTGCAGGCTAATAGAGGAAGGTCCTGGAAGACTGAACAAGTCCTTTAAATGGCAGAACACACCTCAAATCTGACAGCAAACCCTACCGAACCTTGTTCTGTTACATCTATGATGGGGAGAGCTATCATTGTTTTAAAATTCCACTTATCTGATATATTTAGTTTAAAGAATGAAGTCTGCTTGATAGATGAAGCTTCTTTTTAACCCCATTTCCTCTGAAACAACTAAAGACATTACTTAATTGAAATGTAAAACCTCAATCCTCCACTAATCCTTCTCCAACCAGAGGCGATCGCCACACAAAGATGGGGGGAGTTACAAGTACACAATAAAAAAAAATAAAAAAATAAAAAAATCGAAAAAAAAAATAACAGAAAATAAGAGTTTTGCGGAAGGCTGGCCCTTTCTTGTTCTTCAATCATATTAACCCACTGAATGCCAATACGAGATGGCTATTCCTAGTGGAGTCTCAGAGAGGTTAAATGAAACTCAAGGATGTAATTTGTGGCATCATCGCAACATCTCAATTTACACAGCAGGGACTCTTCAATAAAAGGTAATTAAGAGAGATTGTGCTTTTAAATCCCCACAAGAAAAACTTGTTACACTACATTGCTTTATGCAGATTTTGTAAGATCGAAATCTAACAATAAAAGCAGCCTCCACATTATAGGGGGCCCAGGAGGAAGACAATGCACTGTGCTGCAATGGAGCAAGATCTGGGTACTACGGTGACACATGCCAAGATTAGTGACTTGCCTAAATAGCACATGTGAGTGCTAAAGATCACCATGCAGAGCGGCTCCTACTTGTCTACATAGCATATGTGAGTGCTCCAGATAACCACGCAGAGTGGCTCCTACTTGTCTACATAGCACATGTGAGTGCTCCAGATCACCATGCAGAGCGGCTCCTACTTGTCTACATAGCACATGTGAGTGCTCCAGATCACCATGCAGAGCGGCTCCTACTTGTCTACATAGCACATGTGAGCGCTCCACATCACCATGCAGAGCGGCTTCTACTTGTCTATATAGCACATGTGAGTGCTCCAGATCACTATGCACAGCGGCTCCTACTTGTCTACATAGCACATGTGAGTGCTCCACCTCACCATGCAGAGCGGCTCCTACTTGTCTACATAGCACATGTGAGTGCTCCAGATCACCATGCAGAGCGGCTCCTACTTGTCTACATAGCACATGTGAGTGCTCCACATCACCATGCAGAGCAAGCCCTACTTGTCGTGTGAGCTACATGCAGCCGTGAGCTCTTGTGTCATCTATATGACAAGTGGCCCCTGTTAGATATGGGAAAATGATATCTACTTGATATCATTTTCCTATCTGATGGAACCCCCTGTTAGATTCAGTTTGACCCAAAATACTTACTCCAAACTCAGCCCCCCCCCCTGCATTCCCCCAGGACATAAAGGGAAGTGAAATAGACCTCAGTGAATGGGACCTCATTATCCAGCAAAGGCACTTCCTCGGAGAGAGCCAATCAATGTTTTTCTTTGATTAACCCAAGCAACAAGGCATTTGAAGCTCTCTCCAAGGGGGGGGGGGGGGCAAAAAGCATAGACCCTGTGTCCCCAGCAATAATCACAGGGGTGTGAATTCGTGTGGAGGACCAGCCAAACTGGATTCCTTTGTCTGACGCAAGCCACATGCAGACTTCGTGGTACCACAGATTCCAGCAAGACTGAGATATTGAGTCTGGAAAATGACCTATAATAACAGAATGCAATATCTCTGAGCCTAGCTGAGCACATAATCGGAATCTGCATTCTTTTCCCCACGAGCCCATACCAGGCAGCCACCTCTAGCATTATTATTAGTGTTATTGAGTTACCGATCATAGCCACCATGAGTTAAATACAGTAGCCATATTTGGTCTCCCTGGACAGATAAAATCCAGCAGAACCCATTGGCACTGCTGCTGTTCCATTTGAACCTTCGGGCAGAAAGTTATGGGCCATCCATGGTTCTGCCTGGAAAATCATGTTCTCGGATATTGGAGGAGGGAGGCGGCCCAGCCGCCTCAAGGCTTGAGGAAGGCTCAGTGTGAGCCGAAACGTTGCACAGAGATGTGGGTTTGAATAAACTTTACAAGTTTTTCACCTCTGAAAGAAATTGGAGTGCTGCCTTCTTTTCTTCGTTTTGGTATATAACTTGGGTGGATGAATGGACCATCTTACCCAGGAGGCCTGGCACCCATCGGTGAGCATTGTGCTGTTCCAATTTTTTTACATACATACATTATATATATATATATATATATATCCAGCCTGGACTGGTGATATATATGGAGCCATTATATTGTGCCGGGTACTGCCAGGAGGTCTTACTTTTCCTTTGTATGCAATCAGAGTCTTGGGCACTTTTGCGGACACCATATGGTGGCACATGGAGCACTTCATCTACCTCTGTGCAGCCTCGGGGTACACAGCTCTGCCATGGGAGCAAAGCTCGTTATGTGTTTCAATTTGGACTAAATTCTGGCAATGCCTCATACCCGTGTACTCTGGAAAAGTCATCACCCTGTTTAAGTCTCTTAACGATTGCCTTTCCAGTCCTGCCTTACTGGTACCCCCCAACGATGACACCTGAATGCAGGGTGCACCACATGGGCAGCAGATGGAGCTAGCGCCAGACTAAAAAGAAGCTCTTAGATTTCTAGCCCATCCACTAAACCCATAAAACCGCAGAATTGGGAGCAGTTACCTGTCAGATAAATACAGTTAATAAAACAAATGGCTGAGCTGGAAGAGCTGCAGAACTGCTGTGGATATCCATTTAATTCTCCCCGGCACCAGTAAATCAGAAAATTTAATTTAAACAACACCTAGGAACTCTCCAGATCTGCTGGGTTTAATTATCATGCCGGGCTCCTGTAAAGGCATCAATTTTTTTCTTTATTCATTGCTTTGTGTGCAGAGGGAAAGCTGGTGCCCGGGATGGAAGATTCATGCTGGTTACATTAAAGGCCGCTTCTGTGTGTGTAAGGTGACAGAGTGTCTTTAACTTACCGAGGGGAGGGCCGTGAGTCATTAGAATGTCGATGCCCTCAGGGATAAGGTTCCACTTGTCAAGTAAAGACTGGCCTCTAGGAAGATTAAATCCCCATCCATTAAACCATGGTGTCCTGTAGAAAAAAGAAGGTCTTTTATCAGTAATAGCTTGTAAATAGATCTGTCACAGTAACATCAATTTCTTTATTTTTTAGTAATTTCTGTAATGGTTAGGGTATGCTGGGGATTTTACATTTTTCACTTCTCGGGGATTACTTTTCCATTGCATGTAAATTTGAGATACACACATGTATGTATGTATGTATGTATGTATGTATGTATGTATGTATGTATGTATGTATGTATATATGTATATATGTATATATATATATATATATATATATATATATATATATATATATATATATATATATATATACACACACACACACACACACACACACACCGGTATATATATATATATATATATATATATATATATATATATATATATATATATATATATATATATATATATATATTTTCGGGTACCAGTCCATATGCATTCACAAAAGAAGGCAGAACTCCATATTATGTGAGATAATGTGTAGGTGTTTATTCAAGCCCACATCTCCTTGCAACGTTTCGGCTCCAAATGAGAAAGGCTCATCAAGAATATGGAGTGCTGCCTTCTTTGGTGTATATATATATGCATATATGTATATATATGCATATATGTATATATATATATATATATATATATATATATATATATATATATATATATATATATATATATATATATATATATATATATATATACATACACACATACAGTGCCTTGCGAAAGTATTCGACCCCCTGGAACTTTTCAACCTTTTCCCACATATCATGCTTCACACATAAAGATACCAAGTGTAAAATTTTGGTGAAGAATCAACAACAAGTGGAACACAATTGTGAAGTTGAACGAAGTGTATTGGTTATTTTAAATTTTTGTGGAAATTCAAAAAATTAAAAGTGGGGAATACAATATCATGTGGCCCCTTTACTTTCAGTGCAGCAAACTCACTCCAGAAGTTCCTTGTGGATCTCTGAATGATCCAATGTTGTACTAAATGCCTAATGATGATAAATATAATCCACCTGTGTGTAATCAAGTCTCCGTATAAATGCACCTGCCCTGTGATAGTCTCAGGGTTCTGTTTGAAGCACAGACAGCATCATGAAGACCAAGGAACACAACAGGCAGGTCCGTGATACTGTTGTGGAGAAGTTTTAAGCTGGATTTGGATACAAAATGATTTCCAAAACTTTAAACATCCCAAGGAGCACTGTGCAAGCGATCATATTGAAATGGAAGGAGTATCATGCCACTGCAAATCTACCAAGACCCGGCCGTCCCTCTAAACTTTCATCTCAAACAAGGAGAAGACTGATCAGAGATGCAGCCAAGAGGCCCATATCCACTCTGGATGAACTGCAGAGATCTACAGCTGAGGTGGGACAGTCTGTCCATAGGACAACAATCAGTTGTACACAAATCTGGCCTTTATGGAAGAGTGGCAAGAAGAAAGCCATTTCTCAAAGATATCCATAAAAAGTGTTGTTTAAAATCTGCAACAAGCCACCTGGGAGACACACCAAACACGTGGAAGATGGTGCTCTGGTCAGATGAAACCAAAATCGAACTTTTTGGCAACAATGCCAAACGATATGTTTGGCGTAAGGGCAACACAGCTCATCACCCTCAACACAACATCCCCACTGTCAAACATGGTGGTGGCAGCATCATGATTTGGGCCTGCTTTCCTGCAGCAGGGACAGGGAAAATGGTTAAAATTGATGGGAAGATGGATGGAGCCAAATACAGGACCATTCTTGAAGAAAACCTGTTGGAGTCTGCAAAAGACCTGAGACTGGGACGGAGATTTTTCTTCCAACAAGACAATGATCCCAAACATAAAGCAAAATCTACAATGGAATGGTTCACAAATAAATGTATCCAGGTGTTAGAATGGCCAAGTCAAAGTCCAGCCCTCAATACAATCAAGAATCTGTGGAAAGAGCTGAAAACTGCTGTTCACAAACGATCTCCATCAAACCTCACTGAGCTCAAGCTGTTTGCAAAAGAAGAATGGGCAAGAATTTCAGTCTCTCGATGTACAAAATGGATAGATACATACCCCAAGCGACTTGCAACTGTAATCGCAGCAAAAGGTGGCGCAACAAAGTATTACATTAAAGGGGCTGAATAATATTGCACTCCCCACTTTTCAGTTTTTGAATTTCCACAAAAATTTAATATAACCAATAAATTTTGTTCAACTTCACAATTTTGTTCCACTTGTTGTTGATTCTTCACCAAAAATTTACATTTGGTATCTTTATGTTTGAAGCATATGTGGGAAAAGGTTGAAAAGTTCCAGGGGGCCCAATACTTTCGCAAGGCACTGTAATAATAATAATAATAATTTTTATTTATATAGCGCCAACATATTCCGCAGCGCTTTACAAATTATGTAACAGAAAAACCCACAATGGTCGCAGAAATAACTTGAATCTGACAGAAGTAATAATAAATGAATAATCTATGAAAATGAACAAATGAAAGTCAGACATTGCTTTCAACCATGCTTCCACAGAATAATTTAAAAAAAAACTCATGAAATAGGCCTGGACAGATATGATGGTACCACTGAAAATAATGTGACAATAGAGACATGTTAAATCATGGTGTGTCCACTAACTAGCATCACAGATGTCTACAATCTTAGAATCAGTGAGTGGGCCTGTATATAGGGCTGCAGATACTCACAGTGCTGTTTGGTGACATGGTGTGTATCACACTCAACATGGACCAGAGGAAGCGAAGGAAAGAGTTGTCTCAGGAGATTAGATAGAAAATTATAGGCAAACATGTTAAAAGTAAAAGTTATGAGACCATCTCCAAGCAGCTTGATGTTCCTTTGACTACAGTTGCACAAATAAAGATTATTATTATTACAGTTGCACATATTATTCAGAAATGTAAGATCTATGGGACTGTAGCCAACCTCCCTGGACGTGGCCGCAAGAGGAAAATTGATGACAAATCAAAGAGATGGATAATACGAATGGTAACAAAAGAGCCCAAAACTTCTAAACAGATTAAAGGTGAACTTCAAGATCAAGGAACATCAGCTTCAGATCGCACCATCAGTCGTTGTATGAGCCAAAGTGGACTTCATGGGAGACAACCAAGGAGGACACCATTGCTGAAAAAAAAAAAATCATAAAAAAGCCAGACGACTGGAATTTGCCAAAACTACATGTTGACAAGCTACAAAGCATCTGGGAGAAGGCACATCAGCTCTATGTTCACAGATGGAAAAATGAAGCATATCAAGAAAATAACACTGTCCCTACTGTGAAACATGAAGGAGGCTCTGTTATGTTCTGGGGCTGTTTTGCTGCATCTGGCTCAGGGTGTCTACAATCTGTGCAGGGTACAATGAAATCTCAAGACTATCAAGGGATTCTAGAGAGAAATGTGCTGCTCAGTGTCAGAAAGCTTGGTCTCAGTCGCAGGTCATGGGTCTTGCAACAGGATAATGAACTAAAACGCACAGCTAAAAACACCCAAGAATGGCTAAGAGGAAAACATTGGACTATTCTGAATAGTCTTCATGAGCTTCTATGAGCCTTGACTAAAATCCTATTGAGCATCTTTGGAAAGAGCTGAAACATGTCATCTGGAAAAGGCAACCTTCAAACACGAGACAACTAGAACAGTTTGCTCTTGAGGAGTGGGCCAGAATACCTGTCGAGACGTGCAGAAGTCTCATTGACAGTTACAGGAATCGTTTGATTGCAGTGATTGCCTCAAAAGGTTATGCATCAAAATATTAAGTTAAGGGTCCCATCATTTCTGTCCAGGCCTATTTCATGAGTTTTAATTATTTAAAAATTCTGTGGGAGCATGGTTGAAAAGCAATGTCTGACTTTAATTTGCTCATTTTCATAGATTTTTTTTTATTTATTATTATTTTTGTCAGATTCAAGTTATTTCTGTGACCATTATGGGCTTTTCTGTCATTAAACGAGGGGTACCAACAATTTTGACCACGTGTATGCTTGCCATTTACTCATCTTTCATGCATTACCCAGCTTGCAAAAATTTATAAACATATTAACACCGAAAGCAAAAATCAGATTATGTCAGACCCTTATCGATGACCATTGAAATATAATTAATAAAGAACAAAGACAATGCCAAGATATTAGACAGGTACTTGTCACTCGTGCTCACTAATGAACCGACTGTGGCAGGTATTATTCAGCAAGGCAGAAATCAAAATTTCATCACCTGATATAACTAAATGAACACAAATAAAAATATGTCTGTGTCTGAGTAAATTAAATATCATACTCCTTGAAAAAGCCGCCTGGCGAAACGTACATTGGAGCTATTAGGCATTTATATATGGTAATTTTTTAATTTATTCATGTACTGTATGTTTTTATCTGCTGGGTGTTTTGCATTTAATTATTTACTCTGTCGATGTAGATTTACATTGATATGTAATATTTATCTATAATATTAACCCTGCTGCTATACGTTTATACTATTTTCATATTTAAGAACCATACCATATTATTAGACCCATTTTCTACACGTTTTTCCCTGTGTTAGATTCATTCCCCTCTATATGTATTTTTATTCTCTCTACTAACATGCAGTTGTTCTTATATTGATGCATTAATAAAAAATTACATTTTATTAATTATCCTATTAAGTCTATTGGCTTTTGTGGTTGCATAAATAAACTAAATATTGACAAAGCCCCCAGCATTCATCCATGCATATTGAGGGAGTTGAGCTAAGTAATTCTTAGATTGCTGTGTCATCTTCTTATAATAGGGGTGATGCCACAGGATAGGAATGGCTGATGTGGTACCGATATTTAAGAAGGTGGATCCCTGCAACTTCTGCTAAGTTTGACATCAGTAGTGTGCACATTTTTTCAAGGTATTTCAAGAGATGATCTTCAAAAGTATAATGTAGGAAAAATGGAGGAGTAAAAGGCACAATATGGTCTTATCTGATGTTAAAAGCCAATAAGGTACAGGGAATTGCTCACCTGGTATAGATGTGTATCACACAACAAAGGTCAAGCTTAAATTTGTCAGCTGCTGCAGTCCCACAGGTTAACAAATTGTTGAAATGCCAGAAGAGAACCAATAGATGGGTCATATGCACTGCTGATGGAGATCCGGAAGAAAGGTCTTGAACCATTTTTCCGCATCTCCATCAGCAGTATGAGGACCCACCAATTGGTTCTCTTCTGGAACTTCAAAAGGATAAAGCAGAGAATGGTGTAATACCTGACAGCATGAACTCATAAAAGACAGGTAGTATCTTACCAACATGTTGGGTTTCTATGAGGAGGTAAGTGCTAATCTGGATGTTGGTAATGCAGCTAATGTGACTTATGTGGTACAGTATAAAATGCCTTTTCAAAGTCCAGATAGCAGCCTTCTACTAAAGCTCCAGAAGCAAGGACTAAGGGACGCTATATGAAAATGGGTGATAAATGGTTTCCTGTCATTTAACCAAAGTCCTGGTAAATGGTACAACGACTTTGTACGTTGTCTACATAGGATTAAGTCAGCAGTGCGGACCACAAGGATCTGTGTTAGGACCAGTTCTTGGGATTGAGAGTTAAGTGTCAGTCTTTACTGATGCCAAAAAACTTTGTAGGATAATAAAAACTGAGCGAGCCTGTATAATATTACAGAACCATCTGCATAAGATGTGTGCATGGGCAAACGCATGGCAGATGAGGTTTATCAATGAGAAATGTAAAGCAATGCACCTAAGCTGGAGTAATGGTACTGCTGCATTTCCCCTTAGCACAGAATGATGATGTGGAGAGGGCTCAGGAGCGGTTATATAACCGGCATCTCTAACAGCAGCAGGCTGACGTGAGCTCCGATCACTACTGCTGTGCACCATTTAAAAGGAATTTGTTTCCAGGATAAACCCTCCTAAGCAGTCTATATGGGCATGTAGGTCATGGGGAAACTGAATACCTTGATATCTGTGATCCTATGTCTTATTCCAGAGAAATCTAGGCTTTTCTTATATGTAAATTACCTCTTCCATCCTATGGGGAGGATGTTGCCTGGAAGATAACTCTGCCTCCAGAGCTTATTTTAAATAAAAGAGGGAGTGAGAGACAAGTAACTAAGGTCCCTTTCAAACATCAGGTTTTTGCCATCAGTCACAATCCCTTGGCTCAGTAAATCGACGGATCCGTCGCAGATTGTGAAAAACTGATGCAAAGGATTTGTTTTTTCAACGGATCTGGCTAATTGGATCGGAGCATGCGCAGTTAAAAAAACCCAAAATCCATCGCCAGATTTAGTCATTTGACGGATCCGGTGCCCATAGGCTTCCATTCGAGCTGTCCGTTTTTTCGACGGAGACAAAAAACGTTACTTTGTCCGTTGTCTCCGGCTGCCAAACAAAGGATTTTCGACGGATCTGGCGAACAATGGATGAAAAAAATGGATCCGGCATATCCTTTTTTAAAAAAAATTCGACAGAATGCATGCAGCTGCACACTCCAGTCCTGAGTGCCGAAGACAGTGCCAGGTGTTGATGTGAGAGACTCGTGCAAGTTTCTCTATTTGCACAGGCAAGTGTGACACCGGCCATACGGCTCCTACTCACTTGAGCGAGACTCGGATAAGTCTCGCACGGCAATACCCCGGCACTACACCCAGCACTCAGGAGCGGAGTTTGCAGCTTTATGTATTCCTATGCGGCTGCACGCTCCAATCTGAGTGTCGGGTGCAGAGCCAGGTTTTAAACATGCAAGACTCATCCGAGTTGCTTGCAAGTGAGTAGGAGCCCTTCTAATCACACACAGCTCTGCAGTGAGTTCAGGAGAGCAGTGAACGGCCATTACATCTCACACTGGTAACAATGGTAACTCCCCCTTCATATAAAATAAGCTCTGGAGGCAGAGTTATCTTCCAGGCACTGTTCTCCTCAGAGCCTGGAGGATGTCATTTATTTAACAGCAACAAGACACCTGATATAAGACATACAGGTGTGTGATTTTTTTTTAGCAATCTATAATCTGTATGCTCATATTAATAGTTTAGATCAAATGTGGTGACAGATCCTTTTTAAATGACTCTTCTGTAACAGTGGCACTAAAATGAAGCAGTGGTCTATGTGCAGGCATCCATCATCCTCTCGAGACTTGATTGTGGTCAAAATAGCAGACAAAGGACTGATGAAGGCCCCCGTCACTGCCATTGTAGTACTCCTTTGAAGCTCAGCCAAAGGGTTGAAAATCAAGTCTGAGTTTCATAGGAGAATATGATTATCTCTATATGCTTCATTACTGTTGCATTCCAAGGAGCAATGTAAGAAACCAATAAAAGGAACTAATAAAAATTCTAAAGTTATTCAAAAATACATTAAAAAGACAAAAGTGTTTGGGGGCTGTAGATGCAGGATATCAAAATTAAGAGCAGGAGGGACATCTTTCTTGCCATTTCCCTCTTTGTAGCTACTGTAAGTAGTGTAACACGTTATCAGTACCATAATGGAGTCTATATGGCCTGTAGGATAATAGTCCACTTTAATTTCAAAGTAAACTCAGCCTATCAGTGCAGATGCCGGTCATTATCAATAAGGAATCTTAGGCTGCTTATGAATTTACCTCCAAAAAGCAAATTATTATTTTGAATGTCACCTTCAGATAAGGTGGCTGTGTTGGTCCTCCATTCCTGCATTCTGATTGGGTTCTGAACCACATAATCCAGACATATCTGCCCATGGGGAATCCTCCAACATAACTAACCTGAATATATGGACTTGTGCTCAGTTACCTTTCTCTGAGCTGCAGATGGACAGAGTGGAATGATGCAAAAAAAAAAAAAATAAGTATTCAGACATCCTATTGCCGAAGTATGTCAGAGCAAAGCATGGGGATTTGTCATGGCTGATTAAACACTGGTGCAGTGGGTAATCTGACAAGGGTGGAAGAATGTGTGAGGACAATTTCTTGACTCATCTTTAACATGCATGGCTGAGAAAGTTTTCAAAAGCCACTTGACTGAAGAGCCCGAAGAAACCGAATGCTAAAATAATACACGGTACAATAGAGAACCTATACGTGACATATATAGGTAAGGATTGTGTGTGCAAAATCTGCTGTGTTTAACAGTTCACGTAAACTGGATGGGATTTTATGAAATCTCATTTTCACAATGCTTCTAAAGAAGCTGCGGAGCTGTGCCATGGACGGCCGATGCTCTCCTGCTCCATAGAATAATCCTGCGCCTATTACATTAATGGAATGAGGTTCTCTCTAAAGCCTCCCGAACTCTCTAAAGGCTGACCACTGCCGCATACACAGGAATGCTCGGCTAGGTAGAGAGCTCCTGGGATCTCTAGGAAAGCTGGATTCATTTCACAGTGGCTTATCTCCTGGAGAACAAAGAATTGTCCCTCAGGAATCATATTACATAGTAACATAGTAACATAGTTAGTAAGGCCGAAAAAAGACATTTGTCCATCCAGTTCAGCCTATATTCCATCATAATAAATCCCCAGATCTACGTCCTTCTACAGAACCTAATAATTGTATGATACAATATTGTTCTGCTCCAGGAAGACATCCAGGCCTCTCTTGAACCCCTCGACTGAGTTCGCCATCACCACCTCCTCAGGCAAGCAATTCCAGATTCTCACTGCCCTAACAGTAAAGAATCCTCTTCTATGTTGGTGGAAAAACCTTCTCTCCTCCAGACGCAAAGAATGCCCCCTTGTGCCCGTCACCTTCCTTGGTATAAACAGATCCTCAGCGAGATATTTGTATTGTCCCCTTATATACAGTGGGGCAAAAAAGTATTTAGTCAGTCAGCAATAGTGCAAGTTCCACCACTTAAAAAGATGAGAGGCGTCTGTAATTTACATCATAGGTAGACCTCAACTATGGGAGACAAACTGAGAAAAAAAAATCCAGAAAATCACATTGTCTGTTTTTTTAACATTTTATTTGCATATTATGGTGGAAAATAAGCATTTGGTCAGAAACAAAATTTCATCTCAATACTTTGTAATATATCCTTTGTTGGCAATGACAGAGGTCAAACGTTTTCTGTAAGTCTTCACAAGGTTGCCATACACTGTTGTTGGTATGTTGGCCCATTCCTCCATGCAGATCTCCTCTAGAGCAGTGATGTTTTTGGCTTTTCGCTTGGCAACACGGACTTTCAACTCCCTCCAAAGGTTTTCTATAGGGTTGAGATCTGGAGACTGGCTAGGCCACTCCAGGACCTTGAAATGCTTCTTACGAAGCCACTCCTTTGTTGCCCTGGCGGTGTGCTTTGGATCATTGTCATGTTGAAAGACCAAGCCATGTTTCATCTTCAATGCCCTTGCTGATGGAAGGAAGTTTGCACTCAAAATCTCACGATACATGGCCCCATTCATTCTTTCATGTACCCGGATCAGTCGTCCTGGCCCCTTTGCAGAGAAACAGCCCCAAAGCATGATGTTTCCACCACCATGCTTTACAGTAGGTATGGTGTTTGATGGATGCAACTCAGCATTCTTTTTCCTCCAAACACGACAAGTTGTGTTTCTACCAAACAGTTCCAGTTTGGTTTCATCAGACCAAAGGACATTCTCCCAAAACTCCTCTGGATCATCCAAATGCTCTCTAGCAAACTTCAGACGGGCCCGGACATGTACTGGCTTAAGCAGTGGGACACGTCTGGCACTGCAGGATCTGAGTCCATGGTGGCGTAGTGTGTTACTTATGGTAGGCCTTGTTACATTGGTCCCAGCTCGCTGCAGTTCATTCACTAGGTCCCCCCGCGTGGTTCTGGGATTTTTGCTCACCGTTCTTGTGATCATTCTGACCCCACGGGGTGGGATTTTGCGTGGAGCCCCAGATCGAGGGAGATTATCAGTGGTCTTGTATGTCTTCCATTTTCTAATTATTGCTCCCACTGTTGATTTCTTCACTCCAAGCTGGTTGGCTATTGCAGATTCAGTCTTCCCAGCCTGGTGCAGGGCTACAATTTTGTTTCTGGTGTCCTTTGACAGCTCTTTGGTCTTCACCATAGTGGAGTTTGGAGTCAGACTGTTTGAGGGTGTGCACAGGTGTCTTTTTATACTGATAAGTTTAAAAAGGTGCCATTACTACAGGTAATGAGTGGAGGAAATAGGAGACTCTTAAAGAAGAAGTTACAGGTCTGTGAGAGCCAGAAATCTTGATTGTTTGTTTCTGACCAAATACTTATTTTCCACCATAATATGCAAAAAAAATGATTAAAAAAACAGACAATGTGATTTTCTGGATTTTTTTTTCTCAGTTTGTCTCCCATAGTTGAGGTCTACCTATGATGTAAATTACAGACGCCTCTCATCTTTTTAAGTGGTGGAACTTGCACTATTGCTGACTGACAATACTTTTTTGCCCCACTGTACTTATACATGGTTATTAGATCGCCCCTCAGTCGTCTTTTTTCTAGACTAAATAATCCTCATTTTGCTAATCTATCTGGGTATTGTAGTTCTCCCATCCCCTTTATTAATTTTGTTGCCCTCCTTTGTACTCTCTCTAGTTCCATTATATCCTTCCTGAGCACCGGTGCCCAAAACTGGACACAGTACTCCATGTGCGGTCTAACTAGGGATTTGTACAGAGGCAGTATAATGCTCTCATCATGTGTATCCAGACCTCTTTTAATGCACCCCATAATCCTGTTTGCCTTGGCAGCTGCTGCCTGGCACTGGCTGCTCCAGGTAAGTTTATCATTAACTAGGATCCCCAAGTCCTTCTCCCTGTCAGATTTACCCAGTGGTTTCCCGTTCAGTGTGTAATGGTGATATTGATTCCTTCTTCCCATGTGTATAACCTTACATTTATCATTGTTAAACCTCATCTGCCACCTTTCAGCCCAAGTTTCCAACCTATCCAGATCCATCTTTACCAGAATACTATCTTCTCTTGTATTAACTGCCTTACATAGTTTTGTATCATCTGCAAATATCGATATCTTACTGTGTAAACCTTCTACCAGATCATTAATGAATATGTTGAAGAGTACAGGTCCCAATACCGACCCCTGCGGTACCCCACTGGTCACAGTGACCCAGTTAGAGACTATACCATTTATAACCACCCTCTGCTTTCTATCACTAAGCCAGTTACTAACCCATTTACACACATTTTCCCCCAGACCAAGCATTCTCATTTTGTGTACCAACCTCTTGTGCGGCACGGTATCAAACGCTTTGGAAAAATCGAGATATACCACGTCCAATGACTCACCGTGGTCCAGCCTATAGCTTACCTCTTCTTAAAAACTGAATAGATTGGTTTGACAGGAGCGATTTCTCATAAACCCATGCTGATATGGAGTTAAACAGTTATTCTCATTGAGATAATCCAGAATAACATCCCTCAGAAACCCTTCAAATATTTTACCAACAATAGAGGTTAGACTTACTGGCCTATAATTCCCAGGTTCACTTTTAGAGCCCTTTTTGAATATTTGGGTCCTCCTTTCCCCACCATCTGTCAGGGGAGACTCCAAAGGTCCCAAAACGCATTAGACTAACCGGTTCGGCCAACTTTCACCTAATGTGTACAGTGGCCTTAAAACCTAAATCGCCCAAAAGTTCTGTCTTTTGTAAGTTACATGCCCGTCAATGGCATGGCACAAATAACATTATTTAAAAAAGTATTCCAAATTGGTTAGAAAATAATAGCACACCATATAAAGTGCACGTCAGGACGGGAAACCTCAGAACTATGGTGGGATTTTAAATTGCTTTCATCTTAGCCCCCCACATACTACCTCAGTTTTTGTTTTTTTAATTAATCAACAATATTACAGCAGCTCAAAAAATATGATAAATTAGATGGATTTCTGTTTTTGCTAATTCTTTATACGTCTATAAATCCTTATACAGTACATTACAATGCTGCATTTAGCTAACTGTTATTTTCCCTAATCAAAGAAAAATTGCAATAATATTGTTACAGGATAGTTGGGATTGTGCTGCCGACACTTGCAGGACAATGGGGAGAGATTTCAAATTCTAGGCAGCACCATAAACCATAATAATTATATGATTATAATATAAAGATTCCAAAGATAGCATTATATTGTGCATTAAAATATATATTATTTTATATTAAATGTATACTAAAGATCACTCTATTCAATACTTTCATCCAATTTACTGCAGGCGAGATGCTCTTTAAATGAACACTCTAGGAAAAAATAGTGCAGAGCCCAAAGTTTTGTAATTTGAAATCAAAGAACGTCAAAGTAGTCATTCTCCTGCCTTTAGGCTCCATACGAGGCATAACCCGATTTATCTGACTTCATTTAAGTTGTAATCCTATTGCCAATTATTGCTATACTAGATGGTGGCCCGATTCTAATGCATCGGGTATTCTAGAATATGCATGTCCACATAGTATATTGCCCAGCCACGTAGTATATTGCCTAGTTACGTAGTATATTGCACAGCTGCTTAGTATACAGCACAGAGCCACGTAGTATATTGCCCAGCCACGTAGTATACAGCACAGAGCCACGTAGTATATTGTCCAGCCACGTAGTATACAGCACAGAGCCACGTAGTATATTGCACAGCGACGTAGTATATTGCCCAGTCACATAGTATATTGCCCAGCTACGTAGTATACAGGACGCATAGGCAGCATCAATAGTAAAAGGTTGGGGACACACAGGGTTAATAGCGGCGGTAACGGAATGCGTTACCCGCGGCATAACGTGGTCCATTACCGCCGGCATTAACCCTGTGTTAGCGGTGACCTGGGGAGTATGGAGCGGGCGCCGGGGACACTGACTGCGGGGAGCGGTGCGCCGGGGACACTGACTGCGGAGAGCGGAGCGCTGGGGACACTGACTGCGGGGAGCGGAGAGTATGGAGCAGGCGCTGGCCACTGACTGTGGGGAGTATGGAGTGGCCATTTTTTTCCGGACTGTGCCCGTCGCTGATTGGTCGTGGCTGTTTTGCAGCGACCAATCAGCGACTTGGATTTCCATGATAGACAGAGGCCACAACCAATGAATATCCGTGACAGACAGACAGAAGGACAGACGGAAGTACCCATTAGACAATTATATAGTAGATTTCTACCTACCAGCCAGATATTTATGCTTATTTGAAATTACTTTTTTTTTCATTTCTTGAATAATTTTGGATATGTCCTTTGTAGTCTTGGAGCCAAGTTACCGCACTGTCATTCAGGCATCACAAAGCTGTCATGATCATCCTCGATCCTCAAATACCTGGGACAGCTCAATCTCACCACAGTCTCATCATTAGAGAAAGACGTCCGAGTGCTGTGTGGATGTCATTCTCCATACTGCAAAAGTCAAGACACCTGACCATTTTCTTTTGCTGCCACTTAATGTCACCTCATAGATCAGAGATCTCTGCTGTCCCACAGGGAATTGCCTGACAAATCATGTCAAATAGCCATGACTTATTAAGAATAAAAAAAAGTCTCATACAGAATTTCAAAGGAGACCATAAGAGGTCAGTGTGATGTCTTCTCTGCATATCCGTTAAGGGATTATATCGAATTACGTGGGTACGGAAAGTATTCAGACCCCTTTACGTTTTTCACTCTGTTTCATTGCAGCCAATTGGTAAATTCAAAAAAAGTTCATTTTTTTCTCATTAACCCCTTCATGACCCAGCCTATTTTGACCTTAAAGACCTTGCCGTTTTTTGCAATTCTGACCAGTGTCCCTTTATGAGGTAATAACTCAGGAACGCTTCAACGGATCCTAGCGGTTCTGAGACTGTTTTTTCGTGACATATTGGGCTTCATGTTAGTGGTAAATTTAGGTCAATAAATTCTGCGTTTATTTGTGATAAAAACGGAAATTTGGCGAAAATTTTGCAATTTTCACATTTTGAATTTTTATTCTATTAACCCCTTCAAGACCCAGCCTATTTTGACCTTAAAGACCTTGCCGTTTTTTGCAATTCTGACCAGTGTCCCTTTATGAGGTAATAACTCAGGAACGCTTCAACGGATCCTAGCGGTTCTGAGATTGTTTTTTCGTGACATATTGGGCTTCATGTTAGTGGTAAATTTAGGTCAATAAATTCTGCATTTATTTGTGATAAACACGGAAATTTGGCGAAAATTTTGAAAATTTCGCAATTTTCACATTTTGAATTTTTATTCTGTTAAACCAGAGAGATATGTGACACAAAATAGTTAATAAATAACATTTCCCACATGTTTACTTTACATCAGCACAATTTTGGAAACAAAATTTTTTTTTGTTAGGAAGTTATAAAGGTTAAAATTTGACCAGCGATTTGTCATTTTTACAACGAAATTTACAAAACCATTTTTTTTAGGGACCACCTCACATTTGAAGTCAGTTTGAGGGGTCTATATGGCTGAAAATACCCAAAAGTGACACCATTCTAAAAACTGCACCCCTCAAGGTACTCAAAACCACATTCAAGAAGTTTATTAACCCTTCAGGTGCTTCACAGCAGCAGAAGCAACATGGAAGGAAAAAATGAACATTTAACTTTTTAGTCACAAAAATTACACTGGTCAACAGCATTTTTGGTGCCAAAGATATTTCATCGAATTTAGGGTAACTTTGGGCTGCTGATTCTGAATATGTCATCAGTTTTGCCAGATTGGCTCAAGTTTTTGAGATTTTTGGTATCTTATTTATAGCACTTGTTGGTAAATGCGACGCATCATCTCATTAATTTCTTTGGATTAGTACTTGAACTGAGCAGTTCTCAATATAGTTTTGTGTTAATTAGTGTTCTAAAAGTTTGTTCATAGCTTGATTTTTGCACTAACTTTATGTTGTTGTCTGTTTTCCAGTGAAAAGCATGAACTCATCAAGAAGAAGTTGTCTTAACGATCCAGACTCATTCTGTTACATTTGTGGTGAATACACACTGCCAAAACATAGAAGAAACATAACAGACTTCGTAAAAAAAGTGTATTTTGCCTATTTTGGGGTTATGCTTGGGGACCAAGACAAGTTTTGGGCACCACACATAGTGTGCAAAGCATGTATCGAATTATTACGAAAATGGAGCAAAGGACAAAGAAAAAGCTTCAAATTTGGTGTTCCAATGGTGTGGAGAGAGCAAAAAAATCATCATGATGACTGTTATTTCTGTGCAGTGCAAGTGCAAGGATTCAATAAGCATAAGAAACGAAAATGGGAGTAACCTAACATGGAATCTGCAAGAAGGCCTGTCCCTCATTGTGAAGATGTGCCTGTACCTGTGTTTACCATGTTACCTGACCTTCCCCCACCTGATGATGATGAAGTGTGTATTGGCAGTGTGTATTCACCACAAATGTAACAGAATGAGTCTGGATCGTTAAGACAACTTCTTCTTGATGAGTTCATGCTTTTCACTGGAAAACAGACAACAACATAAAGTTAGTGCAAAAATCAAGCTATGAACAAACTTTTAGAACACTAATTAACACAAAACTATATTGAGAACTGCTCAGTTCAAGTACTAATCCAAAGAAATTAATGAGATGATGCGTCGCATTTACCAACAAGTGCTATAAATAAGATACCAAAAATCTCAAAAACTTGAGCCAATCTGGCAAAACTGATAGCATATTCAGAATCAGCACCCCAAAAATACCCCAAATTCATTAAAATATTTTGGACACCAGAAAAAAAAATTTTTTTTGTTGACCTGTGTTATCTTTTAGCAACAATTTTTTTATTTTCCCAATGGTAAAAGGAGAAACTGAACCACGAAAGTTGTTGTCCAATTTGTCCTGAGTACGCTGATACCTCATATGTGGGGGTAAACCACTGTTTTGGCGCACGGCAGGGCTTGGAAGGGAAGGAGCGCCATTTGACTTTTTGAATCAAAAATTGGCTCCACTCTTTAGCGGACACCATGTCACGTTTGGAGAGCCCCCGTGTGCCTAAAAATTGGAGCTCCCCCACAAGTGACCCCATTTTGGAAACTAGACGCCCCAAGGAACTTATCTAGATGCATAGTGAGCACTTTGAACCCCCAGGTGCTTCACAAATTGATCCGTAAAAATGAAAAAGTACTTTTTTTTCACAAAAAAATTCTTTTAGCCTCAATTTTTTCATTTTCACATGGGCAACAGGATAAAATGGATCCTAAAATGTGTTGGGCAATTTCTCCTGAGTACACCAATACCTCACATGTGGAGGTAAACCACTGTTTGGGCACATGGTAAGGCTCGGAAGGGAAGGAGCGCCATTTGACTTTTTGAATGAAAAATTATTTCCATCGTTAGCGGACACCATGTCGCGTTTGGATAGCTCCTGTGTGCCTAAACATTGGCGCTCCCCCACAAGTGACCCCATTTTGGAAACTAGACCCCCCAAGGAACTAATTTAGATGCCTAGTGAGCACTTTAAACCCTCAGGTGCTTCACAAATTGATCTGTAAAAATGAAAAAGTAATTTTTTTTCACAAAAAAATTCTTTTCGCCTCAATTTTTTCATTTTCACATGGGCAGTAGGATAAAATGGATCATAAAATTTGTTGGGCAATTTCTCCCGAGTACGCCGATACCTCATATGTGGGGGTAAACCACTGTTTGGGCACTCGGCAGGGCTCGGAAGAGAAGGCGCGCCATTTGACTTTTTGAATGGAAAATTAGCTCCAATTGTTAGCGGACACCATGTCGCGTTTGGAGAGCCCCTGTGTGCCTAAACATTGGAGCTCCCGCACAAGTGACCCCATTTTGGAAACTAGACCCCCCAAGGAACTTATCTAGATGCATATTGAGCACTTTAAACCCCCAGGTGCTTCACAGAAGTTTATAACGCAGAGCCATGAAAATAAAAAATAATTTTTCTTTCCTCAAAAATGATTTTTTAGCCTGGAATTTCCTATTTTGCCAAGGATAATAGGAGAAATTGGACCCCAAATATTGTTGTCCAGTTTGTCCTGAGTACGCTGATACCCCATATGTGGGGGTAAACCACTGTTTGGGCGCACGGCAGGGCTCGGAAGGGATGGCACGCCATTTGGCTTTTTAAATGGAAAATTAGCTCCAATCATTAGCGGACACCATGTCACGTTTGGAGAGCCCCTGTGTGCCTAAACATTGGAGATCCCCCAGAAATGACACCATTTTAGAAACTAGACCCCCAAAGGAACTAATCTAGATGTGTGGTGAGGACTTTGAACCCCCAAGTGCTTCACAGAAGTTTATAACGCAGAGCCATGAAAATAAAAAAAAAAATTATTTTCTCAAAAATGATCTTTTAGCCTGCAATTTTTTATTTTCCCAAGGGTAACAGGAGAAATTTGACCCCAAAAGTTGTTGTCCAGTTTCTCCTGAGTACGCTGATACTCCATATGTGGGGGTAAATCACTGTTTGGGCACATGCCGGGGCTCGGAAGTGAAGTAGTGACGTTTTGAAATGCAGACTTTGATGGAATGCTCTGTGGGCGTCACGTTGCGTTTGCAGAGCCCCTGATGTGGCTTAACAGTAGAAACCCCCCACAAGTGACCCCATTTTGGAAACTAGACCCCCAAAGGAACTTATCTAGATGTGTGGTGAGCACTTTGAACCCCCAAGTGCTTCATAGAAGTTTATAATGCAGAGCCGTGAAAATAATAAATACGTTTTCTTTCCTCAAAAATAATTATTTAGCCCAGAATTTTTTAATTTTCCCAAGGGTAACAGGAGAAATTTGACCCCAATATTTGTTGTCCAGTTTCTCCTGAGTACGGTGATACCCCATATGTGGGGGTAAACTACTGTTTGGGCACATGCCGGGGCTTGGAATTGAAGTAGTGACGTTTTGAAATGCAGACTTTGATGGAATGCTCTGCGGGCGTCACGTTGCGTTTGCAGAGCCCCTGATGTGCCTAAACAGTAGAAACCCCCCACAAGTGACCCCATTTTGGAAACTAGACCCTGAAAGGAACTTATCTAGATGTGTGGTGAGCACTTTGAACCCCCAAGTGCTTCATAGAAGTTTATAATGCAGAGCCGTGAAAATAATAAATACGTTTTCTTTCCTCAAAAATAATTATTTAGCCCAGAATTTTTTATTTTCCCAAGGGTTACAGGAGAAATTGGACCCCAAAAGTTGTTGTCCAGTTTCTCCTGAGTACGCTGATACCCCATATGTGGGGGTAAACCACTGTCTGGGCACACGTCGGGGCTCAGAAGGGAAGTAGTGACTTTTGAAATGCAGACTTTGATGGAATGGTCTGCGGGTGTCACGTTGCGTTTGCAGAGCCCCTGGTGTGCCTAAACAGTAGAAACCCCCCACAAGTGACCCCATTTTAGAAATTAGACCCCCCAAGGAACTTATCTAGATATGTGGTGAGCACTTTGAACCCCCAAGTGCTTCACAGACGTTTACAACGCAGAGCCGTGAAAATAAAAAATCATTTTTCTTTCCTCAAAAATTATGTTTTAGCAAGCATTTTTTTAGATTCACAAGGGTAACAGGAGAAATTGGACCCCAGTAATTGTTGCGCAGTTTGTCCTGAGTATGCTGGTACCCCATATGTGGGGGTAAACCACTGTTTGGGCACACGTCAGGGCTCGGAAGTGAGGGAGCACCATTTGACTTTTTGAATACGAGATTGGCTGGAATCAATGGTGGCGCCATGTTGCGTTTGGAGACCCCTGATGTGCCTAAACAGTGGTAACCCCTCAATTCTAACTCCAACACTAACCCCAACACACCCCTAACCCTAATCCCAACTGTAGCCATAATCCTAATCACAACCCAAACCCCAACACACCCCTAACCACAACACTAACCCCAACACACCCCTAACCCTAACCACAACCCTAATTCCAACCCTAACCCTAAGGCTATGTGCCCACATTGCGGATTCGTGTGAGATATTTCCGCACCATTTTTGAAAAATCTGCGGGTAAAAGGCACTGTGTTTTACCTGCGGATTTTCCGCGGATTTCCAGTGTTTTTTGTGCGGATTTCACCTGCGGATTCCTATTGAGGAACAGGTGTAAAACGCTGCGGAATCCGCACAAAGAATTGACATGCTGCGGAAAATACAACGCAGCGTTCCCGCGCGGTATTTTCCGCACCATGGGCACAGCGGATTTGGTTTTTCATATGTTTACATGGTACTGTAAACCTGATGGAACACTGCTGCGAATCCGCAGCCAAATCCGCACCGTGTGCACATAGCCTAATTCTAAAGGTATGTGCACACGCTGCGGAAAACGCTGCGGATCCGCAGCAGTTTCCCATGAGTGTACAGTTCAATGTAAACCTATGGGAAACAAAAATTGCTGTACACATGCTGCAGAAAAACTGCACGGAAACGCAGCGGTTTACATTCCGCAGCATGTCACTTCTTTGTGCGGATTCCGCAGCGGTTTTACAACTGCTCCAATAGAAAATCGCAATTGTAAAACCGCAGTGAAATGCGCATAAAAACGCGGTAAATCCGCCATAAATCCGCAGCGGTTTAGCACTGCGGATTTATCAAATCCGCAGCGGAAAAATCCGCAGAGGACCAGAATACGTGTGCACATTCCTAACCCTAACCCTAGCCCTAACCCTACCCCTACCCCTAACCCTAACCCTACCCCTACCCCTAACCCTACCCCTAGCCCTACCCCTAACCCTACCCCTAACCCTACCCCTACCCCTAACCCTAACCCTACCCCTAACCCTAACCCTACCATTAGTGGAAAAAAAAAAATTTCTTTATTTTTTTATTGTCCCTACCTATGGGGGTGACAAAGGGGGGGGTCATTTATTATTTTTTTTATTTTGATCACTGAGATAGATTATATCTCAGTGATCAAAATGCACTTTGGAACGAATCTGCCGGCCGGCAGATTCGGCGGGCGCACTGCGCATGCGCCCGCCATTTTGGAAGATGGCGGCGCCCGGGAGAAGACGGACGGGACCACGGCTGGATCGGTAAGTATGATAGGGTGGGGGGGGGACCACGGGGGGGGGGGGATCGGAGCACGGGGGGGGGATCGGAGCACGGGGGGGGGGATCGGAGCGCGGGAGGGGTGGAACGGAGCGCGGGGGGCGTGGAACGGAGCACGGGGGGGCTGGAATGGAGCACGGGGGGGTGGAATGGAGCACGGGGGGGGGTGGATCGGAGTGCAGGGGGGGTGATTGGAGCACGGGGGGGTGATTGGAGCACGGGGGGAGCGGACACGAGCACGGGGGGGAGCGGAGCACAGGACGGAGGGGAGCCGGAGCAGTGTACCGGCCAGATCGGGGGGGTGGGGGGGGCGATCGGAGGGGTGGGGTGGGGGCACACTAGTATTTCCAGCGATGGCCGATGATATTTCAGCATCGGCCATGGCTGGATTGTAATATTTCACCCGTTATAATGGGTGAAATATTACAAATCGCTCTGATTGGCAGTTTCACTTTCAACAGCCAATCAGAGCGATCGTAGCCACGAGGGGGTGAAGCCACCCCCCCTGGGCTAAACTACCACTCCCCCTGTCCCTGCAGATCGGGTGAAATGGGAGTTAACCCTTTCACCCGATCTGCAGGGACGCGATCTTTCCATGACGCCGCATAGGCGTCATGGGTCGGAATGGCACCGACTTTCATGACGCCTACGTGGCGTCATGGGTCGGGAAGGGGTTAAACCAGAGAGTTATGTGACACAAAATAGTTAATAAATAACATTTCCCACATGTCTACTTTACATCAGCACAATTTTGGAAACAAAATTTTTTTTTGCTAGGAAGTTATAAGGGTTAAAATTTGACCAGCGATTTCTCATTTTTACAACGAAATTTACAAAACCTTTTTTTTTAGGGACCACCTCACATTTGAAGTCAGTTTGAGGGGTCTATATGGCTGAAAATACCCAAAAGTGACACCATTCTAAAAACTGCACCCCTCAAGGTACTCAAAACCACATTCAAGAAGTTTATTAACCCTTCAGGTGCTTCACAGCAGCAGAAGCAACATGGAAGGAAAAAATGAACATTTAACTTTTTAGTCACAAAAATTATCTTTTAGCAACAATTTTTTTATTTTCCCAATGGTAAAAGGAGAAGCTGAACCACGAAAGTTGTTGTCCAATTTGTCCTGAGTACGCTGATACCTCATATGTGGGGGTAAACCACTGTTTGGGCGCACGGCAGGGCTTGGAAGGGAAGGAGCGCCATTTGACTTTTTGAATCAAAAATTGGTTCCACTCTTTAGCGGACACCATGTCACGTTTGGAGAGCCCCCGTGTGCCTAAAAATTGGAGCTCCGCCACAAGTGACACCATTTTGGAAACTAGACGCCCCAAGGAACTTATCTAGATGCATAGTGAGCACTTTGAATCCCCAGGTGCTTCACAAATTGATCCGTAAAAATGAAAAAGTACTTTTTTTTCACAAAAAAATTCTTTTAGCCTCAATTTTTTCATTTTCACATGGGCAACAGGATAAAATGGATCCTAAAATGTGTTGGGCAATTTCTCCTGAGTACGCCGATACATCATATGTGGGGGTAAACCACTGTTTGGGCACATGGTAAGGCTCGGAAGGGAAGGCGCGCCATTTGACTTTTTGAATGGAAAATTAGCTCCAATTGTTAGCGGACACCATGTCGCGTTTGGAGAGCCCCTGTGTGCCTATGCATTGGAGCTCCCCCACAAGTGACCCCATTTTGGAAACGAGACCCCCCAAGGAACTTATCTAGATGCATATTGAGCACTTTAAACCCCCAGGTGCTTCACAGAAGTTTATAACGCAGAGCCATGAAAATAAAAAATAATTTTTCTTTCCTCAAAAATGATTTTTTAGCCTGGAATTTCCTATTTTGCCAAGGATAATAGGAGAAATTGGACCCCAAATATTGTTGTCCAGTTTGTCTTGAGTACGCTGATACCCCATATGTGGGGGTAAACCACTGTTTGGGCGCACGGCAGGGCTCGGAAGGGATGGCACGCCATTTGGCTTTTTAAATGGAAAATTAGCTCCAATCATTAGCGGACACCATGTCACGTTTGGAGAGCCCCTGTGTGCCTAAACATTGGAGATCTCCCAGAAATGACCCTATTTTGGAAACTAGACCCCCAAAGGAACTAATCTAGATGTGTGGTGAGGACTTTGAACCCCCAAGTGCTTCACAGAAGTTTATAACGCAGAGCCATGAAAATTAAAAAAAAAAATTATTTTCTCAAAAATGATCTTTTAGCCTGCAATTTTTTATTTTACAAAGGGTAACAGGAGAAATTTGACCCCAAAAGTTGTTGTCCAGTTTCTCCTGAGTACGCTGATACCCCATATGTGGGGGTAAACCACTGTTTGGGCACATGCCGGGTCTCGGAAGTGAAGTAGTGACGTTTTGAAATGCGGACTTTGATTGAATGCTCTGTGGGCGTCACGTTGCGTTTGCAGAGCCCCTGATGTGGCTTAACAGTAGAAACCCCCCACAAGTGACCCCATTTTGGAAACTAGACCCCGAAAGGAACTTATCTAGATGTGTGGTGAGCACTTTGAACCCCCAAGTGCTTCACAGAAGTTTATAATGCAGAGCCGTGAAAATAATAAATACGTTTTCTTTCCTCAAAAATAATTATTTAGCCCAGTATTTTTTAATTTTCCCAAGGGTAACAGGAGAAATTTGACCCCAATATTTGTTGTCCAGTTTCTCCTGAGTACGGTGATACCCCATATGTGGGGGTAAACTACTGTTTGGGCACATGCCGGGGCTCGGAATTGAAGTAGTGACGTTTTGAAATGCAGACTTTGATGGAATGGTCTGCGGGCGTCACATTGCGTTTGCAGAGCCCCTGGTGTGCCTAAACAGTAGAAACCCCCCACAAGTGACCCCATTTTAGAAACTAGACCCCCCAAGGAACTTATCTAGATATGTGGTGAGCACTTTGAACCCCCAAGTGCTTCACAGACGTTTACAACGCAGAGCCGTGAAAATAAAAAATCATTTTTCTTTCCTCAAAAATGATGTTTTAGCAAGCATTTCTTTATTTTCACAAGGGTAACAGGAGAAACTGGACCCCAGTAATTGTTGCGCAGTTTATCCTGAGTATGCTGGTACCCCATATGTGGGGGTAAACCACTGTTTGGGCACACGTCGGGGCTCGGAATTGAGGGAGCACCATTTGACTTTTTGAATACGAGATTGGCTGGAATCAATGGTGGCGCCATGTTGCGTTTGGAGACCCCCTAATGTGCCTAAACAGTGGAAACCCCTCAATTCTACCTCCAACACTAACCCCCCTACACCCCTAACCCTAATCCCAACTGTAGCCATAACCCTAATCACAACCCTAACCCCAACACACCCCTAACCCTAATCCCAACTGTAGCCATAACCCTAATTCCAACCCTAACCCTAAGGCCATGTGCCCACGTTGCGGATTTGTGTGAGATTTTTCAGCATCATTTTTGAAAAATCCGCGGGTAAAAGGCACTGCGTTTTACCTGTGGATTTTCCGCGGATTTCCAGTGTTTTTTGTGCGGATTTCACCTGCGGATTCCTATTGAGGAACAGGTGTAAAACGCTGCGGAATCCGCACAAAGAATTGACATGCGTTTCCGCGCGGTATTTTCCGCACCATGGGCACAGCGGATTTGGTTTTCCATATGTTTACATGGTACTGTAAACCTGATGGAACACTGCTGCAGATCCGCAGCCAAATCCGCACCGTGTGCACATAGCCTAATTCTAAAGGTAAGTGCACACGCTGCGGAAAACGCTGCGGATCCGCAGCAGTTTCCCATGAGTTTACAGTTCAATGTAAACCTACGGGAAACAAAAATCGCTGTACACATGCTGCGGAAAAACTGCACGGAAACGCAGCGGTTTACATTCCGCAGCATGTCACTTCTTTGTGCGGATTCCGCAGCGGTTTTACAACTGCTCCAATAGAAAATCGCAATTGTAAAACCGCAGTGAAATGCGCAGAAAAAAACGCGGTAAATCCGCCATAAATCCGCAGCGGTTTAGCACTGCAGATTTATCAAATCCGCAGCGGAAAAATCCGCAGAGGACCAGAATACGTGTGCACATACCGAAACCCTACCCCTACCCCTAACCCTACCCCTAACCCTATTCTAACATTAGTGGAAAAAAAAATATTTCTTTATTTTTTTTATTGTCCCTACCTATGGGGGTGACAAAGGGGGGGGGGGGGGGTCATTTATTATTTTGTTTATTTTGATCACTGAGATATAATCTATCTCAGTGATCAAAATGTACTTTGGAACGAATCTGCTGGCCGGCAGATTCGGCGGGCGCACTGCGCATGCGCCCGCCATTTTGGAAGATGGCGGCGCCCAGGGAGAAGACGGACGGAGCCCCGCAGGATCGGTAAGTATGATGGGGTGGGGGGGGGAGCACGGGGGAGGCGGGATCGGAGCATGGGGGGGAATCGGAGCGCGGCAGGCGTGGAACGGAGCACGGGGGGCGTGGAACGGAGCACGGGGGGGCTGGAACGGAGCACGGGGGGGTGGAACGGAGCACGGGGGGGTGGAACGGAGTGCAGGGGGGGTGATTGGAGCACGGGGGGAGCGGACAAGAGCACGGGGGGGAGCGGAGCACTGGACGGAGGGGAGCCGGAGCAGTGTACCGGCCAGATCGGAGGGCTGGGGGGGCGATCGGTGGGGTGGGGGTACATTAGTATTTCCAGCCATGGCCGATGATATTTCAGCATCGGCCATGGCTGGATTGTAATATTTCACCCGTTATAATAGGTGAAATATTACAAATCGCTCTGATTGGCTGTTGAAAGTGAAACTGCCAATCAGAGCGATCGTAGCCACGAGGGGGTGAAGCCACCCCCCCTGGGCTAAACTACCACTCCCCCTGTCCCTGCAGATCGGGTGAAATGGGAGTTAACCCTTTCACCCGGCCTGCAGGGACACGATCTTTCCATGACGCCACATAGGCGTCATGGGTCGGATTGGCACCGACTTTCATGACGCCTACGTGGCGTCATGGGTCGGGAAGGGGTTAATGTACACTCTGCACCCCATCTTGACTGAAATAAACAGAAATGTAAACATTTTAGCAAATTTCTTAAAAAAGAAAAACTGAAATATCACATGGTCATAAGTATTCGGACCCTTTGCTCAGTATTGAGTAGAAGCACCTTTTCAGCTAGTACAGCCATGAGTCTTCCTGGGAATGATGCAACAAGTTTTTCACACCTGGATTTGGGGATCCTCTGCCATTATTCCTTGCAGATCCTCTCCAGTTCCATCAAGTTGGATGGTGAATGTTGGTGGACAGCCATTTTCAGGTCTCTCCAGAGATGCTCAATTGGGTTTAGGTCAGGACTCTGGCTGGACCAGTCAAGAATGGTCACAGAGTTGTTCTGAAGCCACTCTTGTTATTTTAGCTGTGTGCTTAGCGTCATTGTCTTGTTAGAAGGTGAACCTTCGGTCAAGTCTCAGGTCCAGAGCACTCTGGAAGAAGTTTTCATCCAGGATATCTCTGTACTTGGTCGCATTCATTTTTCCGTCAATGACAGCCAGTCGTCCTGTCCCTGCAGCTGAAAAACACCCCCATAGCATGATGCTGCCACCACCATGTTTCACTGTTGGGATTGTATTGGGCAGGTGATGAGCAGTGCCTGGTTTTCTCCACACATACCACTTAGAATTAACACCAAACACGTCTATGTTTGTCTCCTCAGTCCAGAGAATATTATTTCTCAGTCTGGGAGTCCTTCATATGTTTTTAGCAAACTGTATGTGGGCTTTCATACAGCTCTGGCAAAAATTAAGAGACCACCACAAAATGTTCAGTTTGTCTGACTTTTCTCTTTGTAGGTTTATTTTTGAGTAAAATATAAATTGTTCATTTATTCTAGAATCTTCTGACATCATGTCTCCGAATTTCCAAGCAATAAATTTTGTATTTTTTTTTTCCTGAAAAGGAGAAATGGTCAAAATAAAAAAAACAGTGCTTTCAGACCTCAAATAATGCAAAGAAAACATGTTCATAATCATTTAGAAACAACTATACTAATGTTTTAACTCAGGAAGAGTTCAGAAATCAATATTTTGTGGAATAACCATGATATTTAATCACAGCTTTCATGCGTCTTGGCATGCTTTCCACCAGTCTTTCACACTGCTTCTGGCACAAAAATGTAAGCAGTTCTTTTTTGTTTGATGGCTTCTGACTATCCATCATCCTCTTGATTACATTGCAGAGGTTTTCAATGGGGATCAGGTCTGGAGATTGAGCTGCCCATAACAGAGTTTTGATGTGTGGTCTCTTAATTTTTGCCAGAGCTGTATGTCTTGTACTGAGGAGAGGCTTCCGTCTGGCCACTCTGCCATAAAGGCCCGACTAGTGGAGGGCTGCAGTGATAGTTGACTTTGTGGAACTTTCTCCCATCTTCCAACTGCATATCTGGGGCTCAGCCACAGTGATCTTGAGGTTCTTCTTTACCTCTCTCACCAAGGCTCTTCTCCCATGATTGCTCAGTTTGGCTGGACGGCCAGGTCTAGGAAGACTTCTGGTGGTCCCAAACTTCTTCGATTTAAGGATTATGGAGGACACTGTGCTCTTAGGAACCTTGAGTACTGCATAAATTCTATTGTAACCTTGGCCAGATCTGTGTGTCTTGCCAAAATTCTGTCTCTGAGCTCATTGGCCAGTTCCTTTGACCTCATGATTCTCATTTGGTCTGACATGCACTGTCAGCTGTGAGGTCTTATATAGACAGGTGTGTGCCTTTCCAAATCAAGTCCTATCAGTTTAATTAAACACAGCTGGCCTCTAATGAAGGAGTAGAACCATCTCAAGGAGGATCACAAGGAAATGGACAGCATGTGACTTAAATATGAGTGTCTGAGCAGTCTTCAGACCATGTGATATTGCAGTGTTTCTTTTTTAGAAAATTTTTAATAATTTCTACATATGTTTTTTCCACTCAAGATGGGATGCAGAGTGTACATTAATGTGAAAAAAAGTGAACTTTTTTGAATTTACCAAATGGCTGCAATGAAACAGAGTGAAAAATTTAAAGGGGTCTGAATACTTTCCGTACTCACAAATTGAAATTATTTGCTTGATGAATGCTCTATAGGAAGACTGATCTTGTACATTATCTGTATATTATTTTTCATAAGTGCTCACAACAATACCATTTAAGGGAGGTAAAATTCATATTCTAAATCCAAGAATTTAATTACTGTACATCTTATCTACAAGGGGTATCTATGTGACCTGGAATAAACTTGTGAAATTCCAAGTTTTTGTCTCCCAAGGAAAATTCCTGTCCATATCCCACATTATGGCTTATGAGCATCATGGGCTGAGGTCCGTAGCTTCAGATCTGATTTTTCCCCATATAAAAGTGTGTGTGAAATGAATTTTATTTGAAAACTTTACGGATCATACAGGTTTACTGATAAAAACCTTTCCAGTTTTGCACTCACAGCCCCTGATTCTCTATAGGTATATAGGCAGCGTTTACTTTTACCAGTCACAACTCAAGGGCAAAGGTGGCGCTATTTGTTTTTTTTCCTATTTTCCACATTTACACAGTAATTGAAAAAAAAAAATAGTACCGGGATAAGTAGGAGCAATTCTTTAATTTTTTTTCCCATAGCATAATGTAAATTAGCGTGCATTATAAATTGACGAAGAATCCAGATATGGCAGCTCATTTCTCCATGTCGTCACTGTATTACTTAGTATTGAAGGGGACAACATTTAATCAATAATGAACCTCTAAAAACGACACAGAAGACGATGCAGTGTAGAAATCATTTAGCTATTCGGTATAATTGTGAGTAACTGCGGCCGGCTCATCCCATCATGTATAGGCTTATTGGCTTTCAGTGGGTAAAAGCCTGCATGTAAAGAACAGCTTGCCTCCTGCCTGATATCCCTTGAAAGAAGAGGCAGTAAACATTTATTGCCGGCTGTAAAATTCATTATCACCTTTCCTAAAGAGCCATTTCTATTCAGGACCTCTCCTGTATGCTGAACATGGAGGTGCAGTGAAACAATGCAATCTTCCAGCCCCTTGTGACACCAGCAAACTGCGCAAAGACTACAGACATTGCTATAGCACAGCTGATGGCTAGGATGGGAGAAAGATTGCCTGCATCTATCCGAGCCTTGTTCTCTTCTTACCACAAAGCTGGGAAATTAGCGGATTTTAGGAAATAAACATAGAACAAATAATACACTTTAAATAAAAAATATATTTATTAGAAATCCCAGAAAAATACTATGGTAAATATGACATGGATTTTCTCGCAACTTCATTGGTAAACGCTATATACTTTTTACCGGAAGCCAGTGTATGAAATAACAACTACACTATTCCACACAGTTAAACAATCAACCTAATGGGGGCAAATAGACACCTATTTAGTGGCTTTTACTTCAATTGGGCCATGTGGATAATTCGAGAGTGTGCACTAGGAGCCTGAGTCTACGTTCACACATTGCAATTTTGCAGCGGTTTTTTTGTGCTCTCTTGGACGTTTTGCTGCATATCTGCTTCGTTTTTTATACCTTTCTATTGTCTCTTGCACATGCTGGTAAAGTCTAGTGCCCCCCCCCCCAAAAAAAAAAAAAATCATGATGCAACTTCCTTAGGTTTTGCTGCGTTTTTGTTGCAAATACCTGCGTTTTTGCACTTACTCATTGCTTTCTATGGGTGAAAAAATGCTGCAAAATCGCTGAAGGAAGTGACATGCTGCAGTTTTTTTAAAAAGCAGCGGTTTTCAAATTCAGTCATTTGCCACCATACCAGGGCAATTGGGAAGAGAAAGGTAAAGGGCTAGAATTGGAGCATCTAATAGACATGCCTTTTCTGGGGCGGCTGAGGGTTGCCATTTTAAGTCTGTGGAGGGTCAATATCCATGGCCCCTTCCCAGTCTGTGAAAACCAGCCCACAGCTGCCTGCTTTAGCTTGGCTGGTTGTCCAAAATGAGAGGGACCACATGTCAGTTTTATTAATTATTTAAATAATTAAAAAAAAAAACTGTGTGTGACACTATATTCTTGATAACCGGCATTTTTAAATACAGGGTGGGTCATTTATATGGATACACCTAAATAAAATGGGAATGGTTGGTGATATCAACTTCCTGTTTGTGGCACATTAGTATATGGGAGGGGGAAAACATCAAGATGGTTAGTGACGATGGCGGCCATTTTGAAGGCGGCCATTTTGGATGCAACTTTATTTTTTCCAATGGGAAGAGGGTCATGTGACACATCAAACTGATTGAGAATTTCACAAGAAAAACAATGGTGTGCTTGGTTTTAATGTATCTTTATTCTTTCATGAGTTATTTACAAGTTTATCTTTGTTTACAGCCATTGACATGTCGCAGAGGTTAACACGTGAGGAGAGGATAGAAATTGTGTTGATGTCTGATCAACGCAGTACCCGGGTCATTGCAGCAGATTTCAATGCAAGACACCCTACAAGACCACCCATCTCCCATGCTACAGTTAGCAAACTGCTTGCCAAATTTCTTGAAACCGGTTCAGTGTTGGATTTGCCAGAATGTGATCGCAAGAAAAATGTCACTAATCAAGAAACATCAGTGGCTGTACTAGCTTCATTCAGCAAGAGCCCACAGCATAGTACTCGCCACATGTCACTGGAGAGTGGCATCAGTCGAACATCCCTTCGGCGGATATTAGCTACTCTCAAATGGCACCCTTACAAAATCCAGCTGCTGCAGCATCTCAATGGGGATGACACAGATCAGCACGCTGAATTTGCAGAATGGGCAAAACATAAATTGGAACAGGATCCTCAGTTTACACAGAAAATTATGTTCAGTGATGAGGCAAACTTTTTTGTGAATGGTGAAGTTAAACAAAATCAACACACTTGGTCTGGCAATAACCCATAGTGGATAGATCCCTCCAAGACTGTTGGAACACAAAAATTGATGGTATGGTGTGGTATATGGGGTACAAAGATAGTGGGGCCATTCTTCATCAATGGAAATCTCAATGCCACTGGATATCTTTAATTGCTACATATTAATGTGTTGCCCTCTTTATGACTGAAGATGGCACGTTCCCTGAGTTTTTCCAGCAAGATGGTGCACCACCACATTATGGGTGTCAGGTCCGAGCATTCCTACAAGAACAGTTTCCTGGAAGGTGGATTGGTCCTTGTGGGCCAGTTGAATGGCCACCAAGGTCTCCCGATCTGACGCCCTTAAACTTTTATCTTTGGGGTCATCTGAAGACAATTGTCTATGCTGTGAAGATACGAGATGTGCAGCATCTGAAACAACGGATACTGGAAGCCTGTACTAGCATTTCTTCTGCGGTGTTGCTATCAGTGTGTCAGGAGTGGGAGAAGAGGGTTGTATTGACAATCCAACACAATGGGCAGCACTTTGACCACATTTTATAAGTGGTCATAAACTTGTAAATAACTCATGAAAGAATAAAGTTACGTTAAAACTAAACTTTTATTTAAATGATTGTCCAAACCCACCAGACCCGAACATCCACGTGTTCGCCTATCACTACCTAGGAAGGGACAAATCATTGGAATTAGAGTCACTGTCTCTATTATGCTCACAGACTAAGTGGCAAAACACTGATGACAGATTCCCTTTAAAAGGAATCACTTGGGTTTTCCACACCCAATTAAAATCGAGGAGGGAAGTTGGCAGGTTTGACAGCTATCTAAAAGTGGCTACAGAGACCATCTACCGAACACTTGCTACCTAGTTCCCCCACAAATGACAGGGGAATGTTGAAGGTCTCAGGAGTGAGACCCCCTATGACCTGCTTTTTTATTTATTTTTTAAAGGATCCTTTGTAACAAAAATGCAACTGTCCAAACTGGACAACCGTTTTAAAGGAATAATGCTTTCCATGTATATGTAAGATAAGTAGGGGTAAATTCATAGGACCAAATTATACTCAAAAGGTTTTTTGTACAGTAGTGTATAGTATGGACATTAAATATTTATGCAAAGGGCCTGCGTATAGGAAATAGGGGAACATTTTTTATTCATCTAAGGTCCTTCGCTCAATGCATCCTTAGTAACGGAGGCTGCCGCTTGCACCGCTGAGAGCCAGGGGCCATCGGAGGGTAAGTATATCCCATATTTTTTATTTTTACTCTTTTTTTACATGAATATGGATCCCAGGGCCTGAAGGAGAGTCTGCATTTTGCAGTGAGAAATGAGTGTTTGATTTCTTTGGGAAACAAGACTTAATACTTGGAGGCAAAACCCTTGTTAGCAGCACAGCAGTCAGATGCTTTTTGTAGTTGATGATGAGGTTTGCGCACATGTCAGGAGGAATTTTGGTCCACTCCCCTTTGCAGATCATCTCTAAATCATTAAGATTTTGAGGCTGTCGCTTGGCAACTCGGAGCTTCAACTCCCTCTAAGTTTTCTATAGGATTAAGACCTGGAGACTGGCTAGGCCACTCCATGACCTTTTTGAGCCATGTCTTTGTTGTCTTGCCTGTATGTTTTGGATCATTGTCTTGCTGGAAGACCCAGCCCCGACCCATTTTTAATGCCCTGGTGGAGGGAAGGAGGTTGTCACTCAGGATTTTACGGTACATGGCTCCATCCATTCTCCCATTGATGCAGTGAAGTAGTCCTGTGCCCTTAGCAGAGAAACACCCCCAAAACATGTTTCCACCTCCATGCTTGACAGTGGGGATGGTGTTCTTTGGGTCATAGTCAGCATTTCTCTTCCTCCAAACACTGCAAGTGGAGTGAATGCCAAAAAACTCAATTTTTGTCTCATCTGACCGCAGCACCTTTTCTCAATCACTCACAGAATCATTCAGGTGTTCATTGGCAAACTTCAGATGCGCCTGCACATGTGTCTTCTTGAGCAAGGGGACTGCAGGATTTTAAACCTTTACGGCGTAATGTGTTACCAATGGTTTTCTTGGTGACTGTGGTTCTGGTTTCCATGAGATCATTAACAAGTTCCCCTGTGTAGTTGTAAGCTGATCTCTCACCGTCCTCATGATGAAGGATACCCCAACGAGGTGAGATTTTGCATGGTGCCCCAGATTGATGTCGATTGACAGTCATTTTCTATTTTTTCAATTTTCTTACTATTGTACCATCAGTTGTCTCCTTCTCATCCAGCATCTTGCTTATGGTTTTGTAGCCCATTCCAGCTTTGTGCAGGTCTATGATCTTGTCCCTGATATCCATTTAAAGCTCTTTGGTCTTGTCCATGTTGTAGAGCTTAGGGTCTGACTGATTAATTGAGTCTGTGAACAGGAGTCTTTTATAAAGGTGACTATGTAACACAGCTGTCTTTAATGCAGGTAATGAGTTGATTAGGAGCGTCTAACTGGTCTGTAGGAGCCAGAACTCTTAATGGTTGGTACTGGATCAAATACTTCTCACTATCTCTCACTGCAAAATGCAAATACATGTATATAATTTATACAATGTGATGTGATTTTCTGGATTTTATTTTTGATATTCTATCACTCAATGTTAAAATAAACCTACCCTTAAAATTATAGACTGTTCATGTCTGTCAGTGGGGAAACTTACAAAATCAGCAAGGGTCAAATAATGATTCCCCCCACTGTAGTAATCTGGAGTTAGGATGATTCTGCCAGTTATGGGCAATTTACATTTGATGCAATAATGTGGACAGCCCTTGATACAAGTATACTGCCCGTAAATGAGGAGGCACAAGGTCTCAATGGTTAATTTTGTGGGAATTTTGCCTGTCTTTATACTTGCCTCTGGGTGTCACTACTGAAAGAGGGGATCTGAATTTGGCGTGTGACCATCTCTCATAGCTGAATGTGACGCTCCCAGTAAGAACGCTGGGGACCACAGCTTTTAAAGATTTCTAAGAAATAGTATTTGAGAAGTAGAATATAAAGGACACAGTTCTAGTACATTAAAAACCAGGTGGACAGAGGTGTCAGGTCAGTTTAGTCACAAGGACTAGAAAGACTTCCATTTTGTTGCAGTCCATGACAAAAGCTTTGTTGTCCTGAACACAGAATTGAAGCAGATTCCATCCATTGGCAGCTTCTTCCTTTTACTGCCCCATTCTGCTCCTCTACCATTATAAAAGGACAAGCACTCTGCAAAAATAGGAGCATATTGACTAATCCCTCTGTTGCGTCCCCTCACGGCAGGGGGTGACAGGCAGGGGAAACCTCTGCATTCATCTGCCTTGAATTATCTACAGGGATGGTTTATTCGTAGCATGCACATTATACAACACGATTGGACACCATTAAGAAAATTATGCACAGTATCACTATTCAGTATGGCATGAGCTTTTGCTTTCCTTTTCCTCAAATGAGGATGAGCACAGTGTTGCAGACAGCAGGATAATACGGTTTTCTGCATCTACCACCTCCTTTTACACATTATCAACTTTCACCATTTCCCACATAGGCAAAGAGGATGAGAAAAGTACAATGAGAAGTTCAAGAACTGCTATCAGCCCAAAGAAATGTCAATTGCTCCGCTACAAAAGCAACAACCTCACAATACACATAGAAAGTGACAATGGACATACTGTATTCCTTACAACACACATTCATCTTCCTCATACACAGGTATAAAAATACATTACTACAGTATGTGTGTACATCATGTGTCCCAATTTCAAACTAACAAAATTCCAACTCTCATCTACTGTATGTGATTTTCAATTTTAGAATTTCAAAATCCACAATAATAAAACATAATTGCGCACAATTTAAAAAAGACATCGCCATATTATCCAACGCATTTTGAACTTCGAATTTTAAGAGGTTCTTAGTCACGGCACAGTGAGATGTTGACCAAGAGGCTCTCAAAATGTTCACTTTGAAATGCGCAGTCTTTTACTGCAAAACATTTTATACTTGGGCTGATCACAATTTTTTTTTATATTACGCTGGATTTTAATATATGTAATAAAGGACAAAAAGTTTTTTTTTATAAAGAAAAGGACTGGTGGAATACAGTTTGTTGTTGGGCATTAGTATGCTGCACCCGCTAGCCGTCTGGAGAAAGCTTCCTTGCATCATCTATAAAATTGCAATGTTTAATGAACCATCTTAAAGATTCATACTTCTAAGAAGCGAAGCAGAGAAAAAAAACTCATTTTTTTTTCTATCTTTTGTCCACTCTTACCTTTTTGTGATTTTTGTAAAATACCTCAATTTCTTACAGTACAAACTCAATCCATTACTGTTACATGACAGAGTACCATTCATAGACCGCAAATCACATCACAACTCCTATGTGGCCACATCTATTTATATAATTACCTTAAAATGTCTGTCATCCACTTCAGTCTGGATGAACTCGAATCCTACAATCCACCGCACCGGAAGTACACTGACCACCATTTTTGAATACCCAAGTCAGGGGTATTCCAATATGGCACCCGCTGGTGGTACCAGGTCCTTGCCCAGTACCACCAACAGGTCATCAAAAGACCTCCCGCTGCTGGGACTCCCCCGCCGCAAGAACCCCACACCGCAAGGACCCCTCCCCACCGCTGGGATCCAGGCCTCCACCCCGATGCGATACCATCGGGCCTCCATCTAGTAGACACATAAACATCTTCTGATACAGCATTGAATAATCATGGACCACTACTCATCTTGTGCTTAATTTACATATCCCATTATCAGGATATTCTAGCGAGACCCTTGACGGGCTGTAATTCACAATAGGAGCCCAGTGTGGCCACACAAAGCATGAACCTCTCTAGAGAGTATCACAACATTACGTGTTTGCCACTGTTATTGATGGGGCAGTGCTCATTGTATATCAATGGGAAATCTAGATGAATTTCTGTTGAGTATTTATGTAGAAATAGAAAAAGCTGTTTCAGCCCATCATTACAGTCCATGCGATGGACCATCCTATGTGTCAGTATAAAGGCTAACTAGAAATGGCTACTCTAACCGAAATAGTGGGTGCCTTTAAGAATGTATAGGCATTGCTTTATGTAACAAAAGACCTCGATTAAATCCATACAAAACATAGGCATTATATTATCAAAACCTGTTCTGCACCCATTTCAGTATTTTTGTCGAGTAATCTACTATATAAAGCTGAATGTGTGTGTGTGTGTGTATATGTGTGTATGTCCGGGATTGGCAACTGCACCGTCGCAGCTACAGCCACAAAATTTTGCACAGTCACACGTCTGGACCCCGAGAGCGTCATAGGCTATATTGTGAGGCGACATTTTAACCCCGCGCGTTCCAATTCACCAAACAATTTTGCCCCTATCTACATAATGGGGAAAAAAGTGAAAGGAAAAGTGTTGGAAGCGTCGCAGCTACAGCAACAAAATTTTGCACAGTCACACGTCTGGACCCTGAGAGCATCATAGGCTATGTTGTGAGGTGAAATATTAACCCCGCGCTTTCCAATTCACCAAACAATTTTGCCCCTATCTACATAATGGGAAAAAATGAAAGGAAAAGTGTAGGAGGCAAATTGACAGCTGCCAGATGTGAACAAGGGGGACTTAAAGAATGAGAGCGATGGCGCCAAAGAGTATATACCGTACAGTTGCTAAGGTGGGGCCTCGACATGGGATACTCACCACACACGGGGATATGAACACACACAAAATGCGCCACACACTACCACGTGCTTGAACACATATTACCCTCAGCACACATTTCACCACAAATACACCAACCTCGCCACATAAAAGTCAAAACACAAAAGTCGCCACTCAAAACTCGCCACGCGCAGAACTCGCCACATGCAAAAACTAGGCTCTTGCAAAACTCGCCAAAAGTGCAAAATTCTCCTCATGAAAAACTCGCCACACGCAAAACTTGCACACGTGGAAAAATTGCCACATGCACAAAAGTTGCAACACATGCAAAAGTTGCCTCACACAAAACTTGCACATACTCAAAAGGCACCACACATAATACTTGCAACGCGCAAAACTCGCCATGCGCAAAACTTGCTGCACACAACTTGCTACACTAACCTGTCACATGTAACTCGACACACAAAAAGTTGCTACACGCATGTTGCTACACAAAACTCATCTCACAAAAGTCGCTACATGCATGTCGCCACACGCAACTCAACACACACAACTTGACAAACGAAACTCGCCCTAAAACACACACAAGTCTGGTATTATCCTTCAAAAATAAAAATCTGATTAATAAGCAGACAAACTACAACAATTGCACCATATAGGAAATACGGCAGCTGTCAGTCACATGACCTGTCTATTATGTGTATGTGTGAGCTAATATATACTGCCAGGGGGAGGGCTTCCTGTTGGCTGGGGATTTATCAGGCTGCCAATTTAGCTTACAAATACTGAGGTAAAAATACTGAGCAAATAACGTGTGAACGAGGTCTAATACAGGAGGAGATGACACACAGGTATATACTATATACAGGGGAGATGACACACAGATCTATGCTATATACAGGAGAGATGACACACAGGTATACACTATATAGAGGAGGAGATGACATATAGGTACATATATATACAGGAGGAGATGACATACAGGTATATACTATATACAGGAGGAGATGACATACAGGTATATGCTATATATAGAAGATGACATGCAGGTATATACTATATGCAGAAGGAGATGACACTCAGATATATACTATATACAGGGGAGATGACACACAGGTATATACTATATACAGGAGGAGATGACATACAGGTATATACTATATATAGAAGGAGATGACATTCAGGTATATACTATATATAGGGGAGATGACACACAGCAGGTATATACTATATACAGGGGAGATGACATACAGGTATATACTATATACAGGAGATGACATACAGATGTATACTATATATAAGGGAGATGACAAACATGTATATACTGAGGTGATGAGGTGAAAATGAGAGGTGTGAGGTGAAAATGAAAAGGTGTGAGTGCAAAATGAGAGAAGTGAGGAAAAATAGTTAAATGATCAGAAAATGACAGATGTGAGGTTGAAATGACAAGTGTTAGGGGGGAATGAGAGGAGTGAGGGAGAAAATGAGAGATGTGAGGGAGAAAATGAGAGATGTGAGGGGGAAAATGAAAGATGTGATTGGGAAAATGAGAGGCGTGATGGGAAAATAAGAGAAGTGAGGTGCTATAACTAACCACAGATATTTACTATGCCCAGGCAACGCCGGGCTCTTCAGCTAGTATGCAATAAAAACAAGAAAAAAAAAAGACAGCGGAGTCCTGTCATTGTGTGATGCTTGCGATCAGATCCTAACAAAACCACGTTTTACATATTTGCTCAAGGTTATTAAAATCTGCTTTTCCTAACAGCACAATACAAGCGGATGAGGAGGGGGATGAACAAGATCACCAAGACTCTGGCAGACGCATAATTAAATAACTTCTAAACAATGGTCCCAACATACATTTCTATAAAGTGCAAGCATTTCAATCACTTTCTTTGTATATTGATCTGCAATTATTTACATATGAATTCTGTTCTTCTTAGCTCAAAAACCATCTTCAATCTGTCAATAACTGTAGACCGAACTCCGCTCATTGTCTGGAAGCATGCCAATGCTAAATGACTTTTTTATTACAATATTTCAATTTAGCTATTCATTTTTTGAAGCTGATAGCAAGAATGTGATGGAAACTTTAACGGTTAAGACTCAATCATGATTTGGTTGCTGGAAAAGAGCAGCTTTTTTTTTGCAGTCCTGAAGTAACCACATACATCTACACGGATGTTTAACGACTCTATATTTCTGCTGCTTGGTTTAAAAGGGTGGTCCTACAAACAAATTAACTTTCATCCTAAATGCTGGTCTTATCTAATGCCATAATTGAATCTATTTTCTAATATACTTCAATTAAAAATGTCCTATCCTTCCATAACTGCACTATCTATGATAAATACCTCAACTTGCAGGGACCAGTAATGTTGCCACAAGTTTTGCGAGTGCGGCACTGGTCTCTGCACACCGGGTATTTCTACAATGCACACTGACAGCGCACTCTGTTGCCAGCTTGTTTCTACTGATCTGAGATGGCAAGAGAGTGCACTGTCACTGTCTTTGTGTACATTGCACAGTGACAGAGCAGGGACTAGCCCAGCCAATGAAATAAAGGTCACTGATGACGTTTTGTTTCAGGAAAGGATAGGGGCTATGGCAGTGACTGCATGCACTGGGATTATGAAGCGTCATCAAAAAGGAAGTTATTAAAAAAAAATAGAAAATCAGTTATATAGTGTAGTTAGGGGTGAACAGGGAATTTTTAACTAAAGTATATAAGAAAATAGTTTTGATTATGGCATTAAATAGATAAGCATTTAGGAAGAAAATTACTTTATACTTCGGATCTCCCCTCTAAGGTTTCATTTACACAGCCCAATTGCATCTGTTTAATGACTGGTGGCAATCGCTCTGTGCACACAGAATATCACTATTCCCAGCAGCACATGTCCTGTTAACACACAACAATGTGCCGCCGAGAACAATTATTTTTAAGCAAATTTAAAGGGAACCTGTCACCAGGTTTTCCCGATAAGGCTACTTTCACATTTCTGTTTTTTTTTAATCCGTCACAAAGCTTCGTTTTGGGGAAAAAACGCATCCTGCAAATTTGCCCGCAGGATACGTTTTTTCCCATATACTTATATTGCTGACGGATCGCGACGTATGGCCACACGTTTCGTCCATCGTGCACTGGTTGCGTCAGGTTTTGGCGGACCGTCGTCACAGAAAAACATTCAAGGGAACGTTTTTCTGTACGTCGCATCCAGTGTTTCAGACTGCGCATGCCCAGCAGGAAATATCGCTCTCATGATCTTTCCTCACCCTGCAGTCTGACAGAAATGTGAAAGCACACACTTCCGTCGGTACATCGCGCAGACGCTTTGTGACGGCCCCGTACCGACGGAAATGTGAAAAAAGCCTAAGAGATACGGCCATCACCTTTCAGGACTAATATACAGCATTCTATAAATGCTTAATGCTGTACTTCAGCACCCAACCTGCAAGAGAAGAAAAATAACTTATTTATACTCACCTGCAGGGCGGTCTGGTCCGATGGGCATCACTCTTCTTGGTCCGATGCCTCACTTCTTCTTACGATGCGGCCCTCTTGCTTGCTTCGTGTGGATGACTCGTTGCCTCTGCACTGCGCTCCTGCGAAGGCGCACTTCTCTGCCCGGTTGAGAGCAGAGGAAAGTACTGCAGTGCTCAGGTGCCAGGAAAGGTCAAAGAGCCCCCCACATGCACACTGCAGTACTTTGCTCTGCCCTCGACAGGGCAGATAAGTACGCCCACGCAGGAGCGCTGTGCTGAGGACACTGTGTGGTTGAAGACATGTCATCCACACGAAGCAAGCAGGAGGGCAGTGTCTCAAGAAGATGGGAGGCGCCAGGCCAAGACCAGCTACACCCATCGGACCGGACCGCCCCACAGGTGAGTAATAAAAGTTATTTTTCTTCTTTTACAGGTCGGGTTGGGGGCCGATATACAGCATAATAGAAAGCGATTTATCAGCCATGAAAGGCGATGGCCACATCTTTTATCGGCCAAATCAGGCTAACTTTAAAAATCATTTCGCCTGCAGGCGACTGGATGTTTCGCTTGTTCCTAACATGATTGTTTCCTGATTATTAGCCAAGCACTCGTTTCCAATTTCCAGCCAGTGTAAATGCCGTTCAAGGATTAGCTCAAATACTGGAGTACACAATTAAAAAAATAGCACCAAACATATGCCCTGATTGCATGCCTCTGTAGGCCTATACAGTTGCATACATCTGCAAATGACCTGTACTGAGAAAATAAATGTATTACATGCGACAGTTTGCGATTTTGTTTCATCTTATTCTATTGCAAAACATTGCCAACTAGACCTTCCAAATACAACTCTGGCAAAAATTAAGAGACCACCACACCAAAACCCTGTCATGGCCAGCCCAATCTCCAGACCTGAACCCCATTGAAAACCTCTGGAATGTAATCAAGAGGATGATGGATAGTCACAAATCATCAAACAAAGAACAACTCCTTACATTTTTGCATCAGAAGCAGTGTGGAAGACTGGTGGAAAGCATGCCAAGACGCATGAAAGCTGTGATTAAAAATCATGGTTATTCCACAAAATATTGATTTCTGAATGCTTCCTGAATTAAAACATTAGTATTGTGGTTTCTAAATGATTATGAACTTGTTTTCTTTGCATTATTTGAGGTCTGAAAGCACTGAGGTTTTTATTTATTTTGACCATTTTTCTCTGTCAGAAAAAAAATACAAAATTTATTGCTTGGAAATTCGGAGACATGTCAGAAGTTTATAGAATAAAAGAACAATTTACATTTTACTAAAAAATATACATATAATGTAATATAATATAATGTATGTAACATACCGTATATATATATAAAACAATCTCAACAGCAAAATTTTAAACAGCGTCATTAATTTCCCACTGCTTTACAGACATCATCATCATCCCTATCACAATCTATTATTGCAAATGCTTGATTGCAGTTGTTGATGCCAACGGTGGCCCATCCAGTTATTAGGCTTAGGGGGCAATCACTTTTTCACACAGGGCCCTGTAGGGTTGGATTTCTTTTTCCCTTAATAATAAAGACATTCATTTAAAAACTGCATTTTGTGATTATTTGGGTTATCTTTGCCTAATATTTAAATTTGTTTGGTGATCTGAAATATTTAAGTGTGAAAACATGCTAAAGAACAGAAAATCAGGATGGCGCAAACATTGATTCACACAACTCTATATACACATATGCAGGAAGAGGCTTGTTAGTCACAGTCAGAGGGCGGGGGGGGGTTAGCCTCCAGGGACCCGCCTGCACGACCAGTCTGTAGTGCGGCTCAGTACCCGGCAGAGATTAAAAGCATTTTATAGTTAACCCCTTCGCGCCATGCGCCGTACTAGTACTGCGCTGCCGGCACTGCATTTGTGCCAGCAGCAGTACTAGTACGGCGCACCGATCACCGCGGTCTCGCGCTGAGCGCCGCGGTGATCGGGTGCGGGTGTCAGCTGTATATGACAGCTGACACCCTGCAGCAATGCCCACGATCGGCGCTATTGCCGATCGCGGGCATTTAACCCCTCTGATGCCGCTGTCAGTAGTGACAGCGGCATAGAGGGGGATCGCGCAGGGACGGGGACTCCCTGCGCTCTCCCACCGGAGCAACGCAATGAGATCGCGTTGCTCCGGTGACCCGGCCGCCGGACTCCTTCCGGGTCATGAAGTGACCTGGCTAGCCGGCGCCTGCTGAGAGCAGGCGCTGGAGAGCCAGCTAAACTGCATGTCAGATCGTTGATCTGACAGTGTGCTATGCACAGTGTCAGATCAACGATCTGATCTAATACAGAGATGTCCCACCCTGGGACAATGGTAGAAAGTTAAAAAAAAAAAAAATAGAATGTGTAAAAAAAAAAAAAAAAAAAAATCCCCAAATAAAAAAAAACATTTCCCAATAAATCCATTTATTTATGTAAAAAAAAAAAAAAAAAAACAATAAATGTACACATATTTGGTATCGCCGCGTCCGTAACGACCCGCTCTATAAAACTATCCCACTAGTTAACCCCTTCAGTGAACACCGCAAAAAAAAAAAAAAAAAACAAGGCAAAAAACATTGCTTTATTATCATACAGGCGAACAAAAAGTGGAATAACACGCGATCAAAACGACGGATATAAATAACCATGGTACCGCTGAAAACGTCATCTTGTCCCGCAAAAAAAAAGCCGCCATCCAGCATCATCAGCAGAAAAATAAAAAAGTTATAGCTCTCAGAATAATGCGATGCAAAAACAATTATTTTTTTATATAAAATAGTTTTTATTGTATAAAAGCGCCAAAACATAAAAAAAATTACATAAATGAGGTATCGCTGTAATCGTACTGACCTGAAGAATAAAACTGCTTTATCCATTTTACCACACGTGGAACGGTATAAACGCCCCCCCTAAAAGAAATTCAGGAATTGCTGGTTTTTGTTCATTCCGCCTCCCAAAAATCGGAATAAAAAGCGATCAAAAAATGTCATCTGCCCGAAAATGTTACCAATAAAAATGTCAACTCGTCCCGCAAAAAACAAGACCTCATATGACTCTGTGGGCCAAAATATGGATAAATGATAGCTCTCAAAATGTGGTGATGCAAAAACTATTTTTTGCAATAAAAAGCGTCTTTTAGTGTGTGACAGCTGCCAACCATAAAAATCCGCCAAAAAAAGTTATAAAAGTAAATCAAACCCCCCTTCATCACCCACTTAGTTAGGGAAAAATAATAAAATGTAAAAAAATGTATTTATTTCCATTTTCCCATTAGGACTAGGGTTAGGGTTAGGGTTAGGGCTAGGGTTAGGGCTACGGTTAGGGCTAGGGTTGGGGTTAGGGTTTCAGTTATAATTGGGGGTTTCCACTGTTTAGGCACATCAGGGGCTCTCCAAACGCGACATGGCGTCCGATCTCAATTCCAGCCAATTCTGCTTTGAAAAAGTAAAACAGTGCTCCTTCCCTTCCGAGTTCTCCTGTGTGCCCAAACAGTGGTTCCCCCCAACATATGGGGTATCAGGATTCTCAGGACAAGTTGGACAACAACTTTTGGGGTCCAATTTGTCCTGTTACCCTTGGGAAAATAAAAACATGGATAAAATATCATTTTCGTGGAAAAAAATTTTTTTTTTATTTTCACGGCTCTGCGTTATAAACTGTAGTGAAACACTTGTTGGTTCAAAGCTCTCACAACACATCTAGATAAGTTCCTTGGGGGGTCTAGTTTCCAATATGGGGTCACTTGTGGTGGGTTTCTACTGTTTAGGTACATCAGGGGCTCTGCAAATGCAACGTGACGCCTGCAGACCAATCCATCTAAGTCTGCATTTCAAACCGTGCTCCTTCCCTTCCGAGCTCTGCCGTGCACCCAAACAGTGGTTCCCCCCAACATATGGGGTATCAGCGTTCTCAGGACAAGTTGGACAACAACTTTTGGGGTCTAATTTGTCCTGTTACCCTTGGGGAAAAAAAAAATTGCGGGCTAAAACATCATTTTGTGGAAAGAAAAAATGATTTTTTAATTTTCACAATGCTACATTCTAAACTTTAGTGAAACAATTGGGGGTTAAAAGTGCTCACCACACATCTAGATAAGTTCCTTAGGGGGTCTTCTTTCCAAAATGGGGTCACTTGTGGGGGGTTTCCACTGTTAAGGCACGTCAGGGGCTCTCCAAATGCGACATGGCGTCCGATCTCAATTCCAGCCAATTTTGCATTGAAAAGTCAAATGGCACTCCTTCACTTCCGAGCTCTGCCATGCACTCAAACAGTGGTTTATCCCCATATATGAAGTATCGACATACTCAGGACAAATTGTACAACGACTTTTGTGGTCCAATTTCTCCTGTTACCCTTGGTAAAATGAAACAAATTGGACCTGAAGTAAAAATTTTGTGAAAAAAAAGTTAAATGTTCAATTTTTTTAAACATTCAAAAAATTCCTGTGAAGCACCTGAAGGGTTAATAAACTTTTTGAAAGTGGTTTTGAGTACCTTGAGGGGTGCAGTTTTTAGAATGGTGTCATTTTTGGGCATTTTCTGTCATATAGACCCCTCAAAGTCACTTCAAGTGTGAGGTGGTCCGTAAAAAAATGGTTTTGCAAATTTTGTTGCAAAAATGAGAAATCGCTGGTCAACTTTTAATCCTTATAACGTCCTAACAAAAAAAAATTATGTTTCCAAAATTGTGCTGATGTAAAGCAGACATGTGGGAAATGTTGTTTATTAACTATATTATGTGATATAACTCTCTAATTTAAGGGCATAAAAACTAAGAGTTTGAAAATTGCTAAATTTTCATAATTTCCGACAAATTTTTGTTTTTTTCACAAATAAATGCAAGTCATATCGAAGAAGTTTTACCACTATCATGAAGTACAATATGTCACGAGAAAAGAGTGTCAGAATCACCAGGATCCGTTGAAGCGTTTCAGAGTTATGACCTCATAAAGTGACAGTGGTCAGAATTGTAAAAATTGGCCCTGTCACTTAGGTGAAAACAGGCTTTGGGGTGAAGGGGTTAAATAAGGCTGGTTTCACATTTGCATTTTTTGCCGCTGCGTTTTAGCGCAAAAAAAGCATGCGTTTTTTTCCCTATACTTAACATTAAAAACGCATGCGTTTTTTGCATGCGTTTTGCCGCCGCATGCGTCTTTTGTATGCATGCGTTGTGTTGCAGAAATGCAACATGTAGTAATTTTTAGCGGCTTTTTTTGCCGCAAAAAAACACGCTTTTTTTGCGGCAAAAAAAGTATTGCTGTCTATGTATACGCATGCGTTTTTAAGCACATGCGTTTGGTTTGCGTTAAAAACGCATGTGTTTTTATAAAAAAACAAGAAAACACACTGATAAGCCACCCCACACCATAAAATTGATAAAGGGATCCTACCCCTAACCCTAAAGATCCTATCCCTAAGGGTTAGGGTTAGGGTTAAGATCCCTTAGGGTTAGGGTAAGGGTTAGGATCCCTAGGGTTACTAGGGATCCAAACCCTAACCCTAACCCTAGCTATTTCTGTTTATAGTGGGTTTTCTTGTTGATTGGCAGCTGTCACACACTTATCATGCGTTTAAAAAACGCAAACAAATGAAAAAAACGCATGTAAACGCGTCAAAACGCCGCGTTTGTAATAAAACATGCAAAAACGCATGCATCTAAAAAAGCAGCGTTTTACCGCGTTTACATGCGTTTTTTTCACCACATGCGTTTGCGTTTAAAATGCTGCGTTTTTAAACGCAAATGTTAAACCAGCCTAAGGCAGCACACTGCGGGCGCCAAAACATGCAAACATGAAACATGTAAATTGAATTGCATTACTGCATTAGAAATATGAAAAAAATGAGAGCGTTTAGCGCATCAATTGGCCAATTCATGTGTTCCTGGTAGCCACATTAAGGCATCTCTCGTATACCAGGACCTAGACTTTCCTTTACTCGCTGAGAATAAAGTCTTTATCTGAATGGGAACCTACTGTGAATCCTCTTAGACTAAACTCTCTCTCTGTGGAGGGGTAATGGTCCTGCTACAATTAAAACACCTGTGGCTAAGAGGTGGAGTGCTCAGTCAGAAGGCTAATGAATACTAATTTAAAAAAACTGACTGTCACATCCAAACATAAAATAAGTGTGAACAGGTGCTGAACCTAGAGTCACCAACTCGTATACAGTCAAATAAATAAGGCAGCACACTGTGGCGCTAAAACATGCAAACATGAAACATGAAAATTGAACTGCATTACTGCATTAGAGACGCTGTGGAGAGCAATCTGCTGCCTGCAACATCCTTCAGCATGACTGGTTTGGCAGTGGGTCAGTAATGGTGTGGGGTGGCATTTCTTTGGAGGACCTTACAGCCCTCCATGTGCTCTCCAGAGGTAGCCTGACTGCCATAAGGTACTGAGATGAGATCTTCAGACCCCTTGTGAGACAATATGCTGGTACAGTTGTCTCTGGGTTCCTCTTAAAGCAGGACAATGCCAGACTTCATGTGGCTGGAGTGTGTCAGCAGTTCCTGCATGATGAAGGCATTGAAGCTATGGACTGGCTGGCCCGTTCACCAGACCTGAATCCAATTGAACACATCTGGGACATCATGTCTCGCACCATCCACCAACGTCACGATGCACCACAGACTGTCCAGGAGTTGGCGGATGCTTTAGTCCAGGTCTGGAAGGAGATCCCCCACGACACCATCTGCCGCCTCATCAGGAGCATGCCCAGGCATTGTAGGGAGGTCATACAGGCACGTGGAGGCCACACACACACACTACTTGAGCATCATTTCCTTGTCTTGAGGCATTTCCACTGAAGTTGGATCAGCCTGTAACTTCATTTTCCACTTTGATTATGAGCATCGTTCCAACTCCAGACCTCCGTGGGATATTAGTTGTGATTTACGTTGATAATTTTTAGGTTTTACTGTTCTCAACACATTCCACTAAGTAATGAATAAAGATTTACAACTGGAATATTTCATTCAGTGATATCTAGGATGTGGGATTTTAGTGTTCCCTTTATTCTTTTGAGCAGTATATATATTTTAAATCACAAATTTCTGATTTTTTTCTCAATGTAAATGGGAAAAATAAAAAAATATATGGAAGTTTTGTATTACCAGAATTGTACTGACCTGGAGAATTATGTTTCAGCCATTTTTACTACAGAATTTAAGACTTAAAAACAAAACCCCAAAAGCCATTGCGGACTTTAATTTTTTTTTTTCACAATTTCACTGCACTTGAAAATTTTTCCTGTTTTCAAGTAAATTATATGGCAAACAAATGGTGTCATTCAAAACTACAACTACTGCGTCCAAAGCCCTGCCACTTCCAGATAGTGTGCACCCGGCCTTAGTAGTGAGAACAAATTCTGCCTGTAAAAGCCAACCGCTGCTGCTACAGATAGGCAAGTGATCCTTCCATGCATTATCCTGGCAATGACGAACAAGCACTGCTGGCCATGTTCCAGTCTACAGAGCTCAGCTAAAAAGTAAGCGGCAGAGAACAGGAAGTGTCAGCCTATTGTGAGCTTTAGTAGCCAGTAAGAAAACTGGAATATTTGATTTTTTTTATGTGGAGAGTAAAATAAAAAGAAGCAACAAAAATGTAAAAAAAAAAAACAATGATAATAGGCATTTTTCTGATAGCTTTCGTTCACATTCCATTTACCAATGTGACTGACCATTAATCATCATGTAAATATGACATGTATGCAGCAATCTGAACATAATTGAGTCTAATGGGACGCTGAACATGGAATGGTCACAGACTGACTTAGCAGTGGTTTGTTTCTTCTATGGAACATTTGGTTCATTTAAACTCATTAAAAATAAAAGTAATAAAATAAAACATATGAAAAAGTTAGTGGCTAGCGCAGCTTTGCAATCCTGCAGAGTAAAAAAAAAAAGGTAAGAGGAGAATACGGTAATTTAAATGACTGGATATGTGGGGAGAATATTAAGTTTCATACCCCAGTCTGTGTTTGGTCTGGAAAACAGGAAATGAAATATTTTAAACTAATTTAGAGGCCTGTAATTGAATCTGCCTATTTCAATTTAGACACCTAAGGAACCAAAAAAGAAAACATTTTCTCTGCTGTCAATTTACTTGCAAACAGGAGGCTGCGGCCTTGCAGATGCTATGCATTATAGATGCCTGGATGTATCTATGCATTATGGATAGGGCTAAACATTAAATGGCGA